>NC_092815.1:147318745-148596602 GCF_023375885.2 Dermacentor andersoni
GGTGATGCGGCAACCATGTAGGGTTTCTGGTGCATCATCCGAAAAGTCTGGTACATCTGGCACGGTCTGGTGAGTTGTTTTCTTGGGGCTTCGGTTTTGTCAAGCTTTCAGTACTAGTATGTGTTCCTCTAGTCTAGTGATCTGCCCCGTGATCTCAGTGTTGGAGTGTTGTTGAGTAGCGAATTGTTCTTGTGCCGCGGATTGTTATACGAGTATACCTGTGAGTTGTCGCTGCATAGAAGCTGGCAGGGATGCTTAAATACTCCAAATGGCCTTCGGTTTGGCAAGGGCTGCGGGCAGAGTCCTTTATGTGGCCTCTCTCATTTCAGGTTCGGCAATGGGGCATGATCCTCGTGTAGAGGACCCGAAGACCAGAAAATTTCTTGTAGTACGGTGCTGTTTTCCCCAGGAATGTGGTCACCATAGTTTCTTTGTTTCCTAGTTTTATAGATCATTCCGCCTCGTATGTGGGAAGTTCAAAGGCTTTAAGTATCATTTTGGACGTGGCGTCGTGATTTGTGTTATATGTCACCCCTTTAGACTAGTTAGCGGGAGATCTTGCGTATAGTGCAATATCATATAGTGTTGCACCAATTGTAATTTTCTGCACCTTCCTAAGTGCTGAGGCCGTAGCTTCTGGGGCTGTGCTCAGATCAAGAATGTTTTGGTCTTCGTCTATGAGTAATTTCAGTCTGGCAGAGCCAATTTGTATCTTTGAGTCATTCCCTGGGCTCACCTTGTTGAGCTGCAGGCCATTCCGCAAACGAACCGCCAAATTGTAATTGTGGGCAGGTAGTCGGGGCTGTCGGGGTTTGTGCATAGCCGGTGGTCTTTGGTGGAGAATGGGCTTCGGCTGCGTCTGAGATAATTAGGGCGTGGTCGAACGTGGCTGCATTGGACGACCGCGAGAATGGTTGGTAACATTTATTCAAGGCTCATTGTCTTCTTTGCTGTCCGTAGCAGCCAGAAATAGTCCTTGCGATTCGCGAATTCCATGTCCTGGTCCTCCGAGGTCCCGGTGGACAATTGGCAGGCTTTGTCGGTGGTAGCATTGAGCATCGTCCTTGTCATGTACAGCGGTGCGGCGGCAGAAGCTTTAGCAAGGACTCGCTACAAGCGTAGCCGATTTAGCGCGGCGGCCCCGGCTCGAAATTTGATGTGACCGTAAAACGCAAAATTATACCATGCAGCACTCACACCCTCAAGTTCGGTGTCGACGGGCTCTCGCTGACTTCAGACAAAGGATGGTTAGGTAGAATCTGGTGGCCGAGTTGATTTCGTCGAAAATCTGGCTTGTGTACAGAGCAGATACAGAGCCCATCCTACCCGTCGCCGTATCAGTACTTTTGCGAACAGAGACAGGACAACTAGGGAGGTTGCAGAGGTTTTCTACATTACAAATAAATGGTTCCACGTGTGTCAGCCAGCCCTCAATCAACGTTCACACAAGCGAAATAGCAAATTTCGACAAATCGCTTTTTTCCCTGGGAAAGCGAACACTATCAACGGCCGCGTGAAGAAAGTTCTAGTCTGAGTTGGTTTCTATGCATTGCACTCTCGGAGCCGTTCGTCTTGTGTTTCAAGAGCACAGAAATGCCACAATAAAATTTTATGGCTTTCGTAAACTTCATTTTTCGGGGGGAGGGGGAGGGGGGGGGGCGAGGCGTTTCGAGCGCGCTTACGCGATAGTATACGTTGCTTTTGATTTTTGTCGAGTGGTGGATAGGCGCGCTTTTTCGACAGCAGACTTTAGATTGAAGTCGCGTTCATCCTGTCTGTCTTCCTTTCTTGTGTCCTTGTATTTTTTGCACTAAGTCAAATATGAGTTTGTTTGTTTCAAGGCTACGGTGTACTTACAACAAGATGTTGAAAAACGAACAGGCCAAAGAGCAATTGTATTCCTTTCCTTAGCAACGACTAGCAACTCAGCTGCGTGAAAAGAGAGCCTCTATCGCCAGGTGAAAGTCTATGAAGCTGTCTGAGCTGCATTTTATGGTCTGCCCGTTCTGAAGAAGGGTTACCCGTGACCATTGATATAGCGTCAGCTCAGCGGTTTGCACTTGGCCCAATGCAGGGCGAGGCTCAGAAAGAAACGAAGCGGCGTTGTAACGAATAACAATGAGTTAAATTACGCCGCTAATGAGCGATCAGCTCGAAAAGCTTCATTACGGTGAACAACACAAATGCTCTCAACTTTTGCTAAAGTAAGACATGTTGTTGGGCTAGTCGGTTCATAGATAATGCAAACTCTGAGCCTGACAGCGCTGAGGGCCCAGTGTCACAGAAAATTCGACGTCGGCCTCCGCCTTTCAGCGTCAACAGCCGTTTAGGCAGTAGTCACCCAGGAGTGAATCTCCGCATGGCTGCCATTGGCTGTTTTCGAGCAGACGCTTTTTCTACGCTAGCGCCAAGGTCCCCTTCAGTTACAGCCCTAACAGGTGGGCGATGCTCTTGCAAAATGGCGGCGCACAAGATTGTTTACATTGCCATGGCAACAGAAACAGCAACCGCGCGGCACCTCATCTCCCTAGCATATTTTTGTTTTTGCTTTTATTCTGCCGACGCTATCCGCTCCCTTTCCCACACGCCGCGCGCGGCGCTTACTTTTGTTTATCCCCGTACGCGGCGCCTTCTCGTTTTTTTTTCTTATCGCGCGCGCGCGCGCGCTACGGTGCACCACGACCCATCTCGCAAGCAATGCCCCTGCGCGCGCTAAGCCACGCATTGGCATTGCTTGCGAGCTGGCCCCCCGTGCTCCGTGGGCTATGCGATGACATGCGCACAGTCTTGCCAATAATTATACCATCATGGGCCGGGACATAAAAAAATTCCACTTCCAACACAACAGATGTTTGGTCTCGTTTTACTGACTTCGTTTCCGAAAACAAATCTATTTCTCTAACGTGGTGTGGTACACTCTAAAAAAATTTGCATAAGTGAAATGTGCATGACATATACCTAAGTACTAAGCCCAAAAGTTCACATACAGTGAAATAACAAAAAGAAAAACGCTAGAAACTCGAAAGCCGTTTCATGTACAAAAACGTATAAAAATATTTTTATATAACATCCTCAAGACCAAAATGTAGACGAGCTTCTGATATATGCACTAACATATTGCACAAAACTGGACGACATGTATGACATAGTCAAGAAAACTAAAGAAAGGGAATACTCACCGTTAATGGCAAAAACAATGACACGCAGATACTTAGAAAATAGAATGAAATGCGAAGATTGTTTGATTGACAGCCATACCAAAAAAAAACAGAGCTTACTTATAAACCTGCACGAAAGTATATGAAATGCGTGACATCTTCATTACTACTGAACAAAATGAGAAAGACATGGCAGAACAAAAATAACATTGTACTAAAAACTGAAATACGTATTGCCACAATATATTGCACTTGGCCACAGCTTGAGTAACGGTGCCAAGGGGTAACAGGAGGTAGTCGGCTTTTGCAGCATCACATAGAAAACATTCGCTGAAAGTTCTATTCCTCAATCAAAGACCAGGTAAAATAAGCCAACAACACGACTTTTCTTTCAACCCGAATGCAGTCCTTAGCAGCAAAATTACGTCACTTAAGGCACTAAGTTGTACCTACTGGGCACTCCTTTGTATAAGAAACACTAACTGCAAAAATCTGCATTCAGGACAATTGGAATGCTCATGCTTTCCAGAAGAAAAAAAAAGCGTATCGTGCCTACTCATGAAGGTTGTTCACGCGGTTTTTCCATCGACGATTACCGATATAATACAGAAACACGAACAGTATTTTTTCAGCTGTTAGTACGTTTGCAGAACGTGAAACACATCAAAAGCACTGAGGGCGGAATGGAAAGCTGCGCAAGGTGCTCAAGTTGCAGGACATGACTTGGCACAGAAAAACACAAGTGATAGACCAGGTGACAATGACCAGAGAGAGAGAGAGGGAAACGTTTATTAAACGAAACAGTGTCCCGAGCGAGGCCGGGTATTACCCTAAGGTGGGAAGGTTCCTTAGTCCAAAAACCCTCTGGCTTCGACTGCCCCCTTGGCCCTGGCGACGAGTTGTCGTTGGTCTTCCAGGTCCCCGTGGGTTAGCTTGGCCTCGCACGTTTCGAATAGGTCGTCTGCTTCTATTGCTCGTTTTGCGTGTATTTCTGGTTGCATTTCGCTGCCTTCCTGCCACGGGCATTCCAGGAGCTAGTGTGCCAGAATGTCGGATACGTTGCAAAGTGGGCAGAGGTAGCCGTGGAGCGTCGGGTAGAGGCGGTGCATTATCGTTCCGTGCGTGTACGTATTACTTTTCAGGCGTCTAAGGATCAGGCTTTCTTCTCTGTCGAGTATAGGGTACGGTAGAGGGTACACTCGACGCTCGAGCCTGTAATGTTGCAATATGGCCGAATAGTTGGTGGGTACGGCCTCCGCCTCTTCTGTCACGTGTCCGAGAGCGCATGGGGAGAGCGGAGCCCGGCTGACGTGCTCGCGGGCAGCGGCGTGGGCCGCTTCGTTCCCCTCTGGTCCCTCGTGTCCGGGTACCCACTTTACGCAGGTGTACGGGAGCGGAGTGCTTCGTCTTTTTAGAATCTTGAGTGCATCGGCCGAGATGCGGCCCCTCAAGAAGTTTCTGCAAGCGGCCTGAGAGTCGATGATTGTAATCGCTGCGTCTGTGCATGTGGTGCTGGCGAGAGCGATTGCCGCTTCTTCAGCCGTTTGCGTGCCTTGATGGTTGATGATGCGTTGCGTGCCTTGATGGTTGCCGATGCTAGCTCGGAGCCTTGGGAGTCTACGACGCTCAGAGCGTACGCGTTTCGATCCGGATACTTGGCCGCGTCGGTGTAGCGGGCATTCGGGTCATGCTTGAAACTTCGTTTGATGGCATTGGCTCTAGCCTGTCTTCTACTCTTGTGATATATGGGATGCATGTTGCGCGGGACACGTGCGATGCAAATGCACTCTCGAACGTCCGGTAGTATTCGCTCTTTCTTGTCCGTGTCTGCGACATACGTCTCGTTGTAGTTTAGGTGTCGGAGTACTGATCTCCCTGTGGGCGTGAGCTTGAGTCGTTCCAGCTGGCTGTTCTTGTGCGCTTCGGCGAGCTCTTGCCACGTGTTGTGGAAACGTGATGTAAGGAAGCGTGATGTAGAGGCCATGGCGAGGAGTCCCAGGGCGACTCTGATTGCCTTCCTTATAATGATGTTCGGCTTTTCTATTTCAGCGTTCTCTAAAGCCAGGTACGGCGTGCCGTATGTGATGCGGCTGGTGAGGAGCGCTTATATTATTCTTAGAGTGTTTTGCTCCTTGAGCCCGCTTCTTTGGCTTGACATCCTTTTGACGAGGTGCGTTAGTTGCGAAAGGGTGCGTTCTAGTCTCTGTAGGCTGGCAGCTCCCGATACGTCTTTGTGGATGTGGACTCCAAGTATTCGGATGGTGTCGACTTTCGGGATTGTTGTTCCGTTGAGTGTGATGCTGGGGTCGGGCTCTTCGTAGTTGGGTGGTCGGCCTCTCGTTCTTGCTTTCAGGACGAGGTACTCAGACTTCTCTGGGGCGCAGCGGAGGTCGCAGTTTCGGAGATAGCTTTTGATGGTGTCGACGAGTTCTTGTAAGCTACTTTCTTGCCTTCCAACATTCGTAGCTCAGGTCCAGAGTGGTATGCCATCAGCATACATCGCGTGACGCACATCTGGTATGGTCTCGAGGAGTGGGGGTAGCTTGATCATAGCTACGTTAAAGAGTAGCGGTGAAATGACCGACCCTTGCGGGTTGCCTCTGTTTGGAAGTAGGAAGCTTTCACTGCAGGTGTTGCAGATTCCGACTGTTGCCGTGTGGTCCATCAGAAAGTTTCTGACGTATGCGTAGGTCCTAGTGCCGCAGCCGGTGCCTTCGAGATTGTTGAGGATCGCGTCATGGCTAACGTTATCAAAGGCTCCCTTGACGTCTATACCACTATGGAGTATTTGTTTCGATTGTTTAGGTGATCTAGAAGGCCTTTTAGTTGTAAGAGTACATCCTGCGTTGAGAGGTGCTCCCTGAAACCAAACATGGTGTCTGGTAGGTGGTCGTTGTCTTCCAGGTACTTGGTAATGCGGTCGTGCACCATATGTTGGAAAAGCTTTCCCGCGCACGAGGTGACGGAGATCGAGCGTAGGTTCTCCAAGTTGAGAGGTTTGTTGGTCTTGGGGATCATAGTGATGTCCGAGTGTTTCCACAAAGCAGGCAGTTCTCCTTCCTCCCAGCACTCATTGTAGTAACGGAGGAGAGGCTCGGTGGCCTGGTGCGGTAGGTTGCGTAGGTGTTTGTTAACGATGCCGTCTTTACCACGGCTAGTATTTCTTGTCAGCTTGGATAGGGCTACGTGGGTTTCGGCCTGCGTGAAGGGTTGGTCGAGTTCTGGGTTCGGTTTTCCAGAGTTATTCTTTGCTGCGTGTTGACGCGGTAGAGGGTGCGTCTCCGCATAGTTGCTTTTGTATATCTCGCAGGAGGTGTTCTGATCTGGCGTGGTTGTGGATAAGACAGTGAGCATGTTGCTGCTGTTTCGTTTTGGTGGGTTCAGTGGCCAAGACTGCGCGTAGGAGGTGGCAGGTCCTCTTCGTGCTCAAAGTCCCCTGTAGCTTGTAACAGAAAGCGTGCCAGTTCTGCCTGACGAGGTCGTCCGCATAGTCTTGAGACTGCTTGGCAAGGAGAGCGTTACGTGTTTTTAGCTTTCTATTAAGCTTTTGTCGCTTCCATCTCTTCAGGAGGCCACTTCTTGCCTCCCAGAGATGTAGGAGGTGCATGTCGACCGCGGGTGTATCGGCATCGAGTTGTATGATCTTGGTGTGACGTTCTGCTGTGTCTAATACATTTCTGAGCCACTCGTCAATGTCAGTTATGCTTGCTCCGGAATCTAGCTTGTCCTTGAAAGATTTCCAATCGGTTAGCCGTGCAATTACTGTCTTGGTCGGTTTACTGATGTGTGCTACATCTAATATATATGGTGACCGCTACCTTAAGATTTCCTGGAGTCGACTCCACTTTGCCCAGGGGACGTCCGCAGTAAAGGTAAGATCGGGGCTTGTGTCCCTGGAGACACTGTTTCCAATTCTCGCGGTCTAGAGAGGGTCATTCCTGAGGGTGAGTCTGTGCTGCTGTGCGGCATCGTGCACTCTAGTGCCCTTCTTTGTGGTGGTATGATAACCCCATGCCGTGTGCGAGGCGTTGAAGTCTCCCACTATGACGAGTTGGTGTCCATTCGTGGATTTCCTGATTTCTCGTACAAAGTGATCGAAGTCCGGTAGCTGGTCGCGAGGCGGGCTGTACACGCTGGCCACGAATAGGCATTTCTGCGTCTTTCGTTCTGGTAAAACCTCGATTAAGGTGTGTTTGGTCTGGGTGTTCCGCATGTCATGTTTTTGGGCTGCGAGAGTTTTCTTCACCAGTATGGCAGTTCGTCGGGTTTGTGCATATGTGGCGTATCCTTGCAGTCGGACGTTCTGCGTGTTGGTTTCCTATAGTGCTATGACGTCGGGTTGATTCAGCTTGACGAATTCTTGTAGAGTGGCGTGTCGAGCACGGTATGATCGACAGTTCCATTTCCATATGCGTATAGTTGAATGCTGGTTCTTTGCCTTGTGGTTAGGGATCGCCTTCGTCGATGGATTCGAATTCGCGTCGGCGATCGCGAGTGAGCGAGACCGAGGGAGAGTCGCTGTGACTGTTCGCCCGTGCCTTCTTCCGAGTCGTGGGGCGCGAATTGTCGAGCTGTGCCTTGGTGATGTACTTGTTCTTTACATGCGCGATAAAAGTGTTGAGCTGTGGTGCGATCCCATCTATTTTGGCGTTTAAAGTGGCGATCTTGTTTTCGAAGGTAGCGGCTGTTTTTTCGACTGCTGATTGGACAACTTTTTCCATTGTGGCGTGAATGTTCTTCATAAAGGCTTCTTGAAATATCAGCCACCTTGCGTCTACTATGGCTTCAATGTCGGCCTTGGTCAACGTCGTTCCCGACGCTCTATTTATGTTTTCGAGCTCCTGGCATTTTTGATGCAGCTTGCCTGTGAGTTCTTGTTGTTCTTTGCATTTTTGAAGCAGTTTATCGGTGAGCTCTTGCTGTTTCTGTTGACTGCGGAGTAGCTTGTCTACGAGGTTCTGCTGGCTTTGCAATTGGCTGTGCTGATTCTGCAGTTTGCTCTGCTAGTTCTGCTGTTTGTTTTCTAGGACCCTATTGACTGCGGCTTGGGCCGATGCATCCAAGCTGCTCGTACCACCCGAGTCGCTCGAGCCGCTTACCGCGTCGGCGTAGCTAGCGCGCTTGACTGAGCGGGAGCGGGAGCGGGAACGTGAGCGCGAGCGCAAAGCACTTCGCAGTATTGGCTTGGAGCTGCTGCGTCTGGGGGAGCTGCTCGCACTGACACTGCTCGAACCGGTGGCCGTGGTGCCCAGCTCCGGGAACCCTTCACTGCTGGAGCTCCAGCGGTTGTCTCTTTCTTGTAGTCTGTTAAGGCGCTGTTGCCCTATATTGTAGGGTGGAGGACTTGGCTTCAGTCTCTTCTTGCACTCTGTACTTGCAGTTTCGTGCGCTTCTCCGCAGAGCTTGCAGGTCGGTTTGCAGCCATAGTGTTGTGGTTGTCCAGTTTTGCCGCATTTGTAGCAAAAATCTGGGATCGGTTTTGGACAGACGTCTTGGCGGTGTCCCGTGTTGCCACAGGTGCGGC
Source organism: Dermacentor andersoni (assembly GCF_023375885.2). Lineage (NCBI taxonomy): Eukaryota > Metazoa > Arthropoda > Arachnida > Ixodida > Ixodidae > Dermacentor > Dermacentor andersoni. The sequence goes on from NC_092815.1 coordinate 147,327,428, forward strand.
AGTACTGCACTGATTTGCGATATGGTCTGCAGCGGAAGTCTACGCTCTGGAAGATGATGTAGTAGGGAACGTGCGGTCCTTCGAAGAATACGACTGCCGCGGTAGACTACCCCATCATTCGGGCGTGCAGACCGGTGTATCGGGGCGGTGCTCGGATTCCTGCCATAAGTTCTGCGGTGATTGTTCCTGGTATGAGGCCATTGATGACGCCTCGGGAGAGGTCGACAGGGGTTCGTATGTTGCCTTTGACGTTGTGGTAAGTGCCTCCGAGCTGTATTCTGTTGATGCTGACCAGCATCTTGGCGTCTTCCTTGTCGGCCGTGCTTGCGATGAGTAAATTTTCGATTCTCTATACTTGTACGCGTACTTTGTCATTGAAGTCTTGCTGTGATAGTCCACTCGCTCTACCGATGGCGTGCACGACTGCGACGGTATTTCATTTGGCGAGGTCGAGACCTGCTTGCGGGCGGTAGACGATCCTAAAGTCGTCAAGTGGCAGGGGCGGCATCCTGGGTCTGCGTCGTTGGTGTGAAGGCGCTACATTGGGCGCTTGCTCATCGGTTGGTTATTTTTGCCGGGGTCTTTGAATTAGAGGTGTTCTTCTTGGCTTTCTTGTTTCTTATGATTCAGACGCTTTCCGCTTCGATTGTTCGGCCGCTTTCTGCGTCATAGTTCCAGGTACCTTCCCCGGTGTTTTCTTCCGTCCGGTCTGTTTGCATTACATTTGCTTCATCTTCTTTCTGGTTCTGTGACATTTCGCTTGCAGCAGCTGTCGCTCGGCTCATCGTAGGGGCTCTTCGCCGCGGCGTGGACGAGCGAACGTGTGCCGTGCTCACGCGGCGCGCGGAGCTGGTTCTGACGTTAGGCTTAACCGGGCGGGCGGGCTGTCGTCGGGAATAACGCTTGATATCTTGTGATAAGGTGCACTCACCCGAAAGTGGCTAGTGTCCGCCGGTTTCTCTCGTCTTGCCGGTCGCACCGGTGCAAAACTGTTCGTCACTGGCCTTGTTCCGGGGTGAGAAGCACGAGAAGTGGGAGCCCATGTGAGACACATCTGTACTCCACGGCCCCCTGGCGGGATTTTTTTCTCACAATGACTAAGAACGTCTATTTCTCAGCTTTCTGTACCGGTAAGAGGGAAGTGTAGCAAAATCAAGGACCAACGACATCCGGAGGCTCATAGAGCACACACATGGACAGGGCTGTGTTCGTGTAGCTGCGCCTTCTCATGTCCTTCGGTCTGCGCGCTCACCTGTTGTCTTTAGGCACCCGGAACAACCTTAACAACATTCCAGGGCTTGTTTTTGAGGTATTCATGTATCAATTCACGAGTGGCACGAGTCGTGAAATGGGTGAAACATCGCGGAGCACAAGCACACAACTATCGAGCACCACTAAACTGACGAAACTACCCACACCGGTCAACGCACAGCTGCGCACGCTTACCGATAACAGCAGATAACGAAACATGAAACGTCATGCAGCGTGCTAAGCTGGCAGCGGGCCGCCGGACGCGCGCGGAGACAGTCAAAGGAGATAGTGTTGCGAGAGAGCGCAAGGGGAGATGAGTTGAGAGGAAGGGCGAAAGGGCACGGATTCTGGGACCCGCGCTCGCCGATCTAGGAGGCCGTACAAGGGAAGTGGATTTGCTTGGATGTCGCCAATTACCTCTGCCACCGGCGCGGCCGAGTTTCCTAGGCGGGGTAATCATTCCGAACCACCTATTCCCAACCAAGCAGGCCCTGCGGGTAGCGCAAAGAAGGTACTGAGCTAAATGAATTTCTTAAAGGAAAATGCATCAGAAAAATTGTAAAGTGCGAATTACATACAACCTATACACAAAAGAGCGTCGGATTGTAAGTGGAGAAAACATAATTCTGTTCTGCGGAAACACAAACACAAACCCCTTTTAAAATCGTAACGTTTTGCAGCTGCCGTTTGAGGTCTGTCTTAGTAGGAGCGGCGTGGCCCCCACGGTTGCTTGCACACCATCAAAAAATAAAGAACCAGAAAGATCGCCTTCGTGCATAGCGTTCGCCGCCAGCGTTTCCCGGTAAACATTACAGTTACATAAGCTGCAGTTGCCGGGATACGGCGGAAGTTCTCGGGGATCTTTGAATGCTCTCGCGTTCCACTCTTATAGGCGAACCTATAGCGTTTTGTCTTATAGACAAAACGTAGTGTTCACCATTGACAATGTCAAGTTCACAAGACCTCTCCATTTTAAAAACGGCAGCCTGGTGACCGCACCGATCAAACCGCACTACTATGGAGGCAAAGAGCTGGCAGAGTGGCTCGACTCTATCGTAGCATTAGTTGCTATCTCGCGGCGATTCTCAGATGCGCCGTCAGCTCAAGATCATAGCGGCAGGCGCCACCACCGACACGCTCTACTGCGCCTCACTAGAGTGCAACGTATATGCCACACATGCCGCGAACGCAGAACACAAGAGCATCACACATAATTATTTGCACCACCTTCATTATGGCACCATTCAGTGGTATTACCGAGGCCTCTCCAGCATACTGGATGAGGTGAAAGCCAAATTTATTTCGATAAGCTTCATACATCGGCAATATTGCTAAGGCAGCAGAAGTGATGTGCGCTTTCCGTATTTATTAAATCCGACAGTCCTTACTTTGCTTATAGGGAGAGAGGCTAAGAGACAACTCAGCCAGGTCACCATTTAACTTACACGTGACATCCTTCAAACGCTGCAAGGCATAATCATATGGTGCAGCCACCTGTAAAACTTGGTTGTCATTCTTACCTGCGCTGAAGGCCCTCTTGCTTGTTGTGTCATACTACTGATGACCCCTTAGTGCACGGGTTTAATTGCGCTGAATTCTTCCCTCAAGTTCATGTACCCAGGACCTACGAGGGGAAATCGGAAAGTCTTGGCAATATTTCTTTTCAGCCAAATTTCGACTGTAAAAGCGAAGCCAACATATCCATTCCCAGCGGTGGAGCTCCTTGGACCGGCCCAGCCTTACCTGCCAGTAGCTCCGCGGCACGGCCCTGCTATCAGTTTTTGAATACGGCGGTTCTGCTTCACACGTCCACGGCATGCGAGCAACTAACTGTGATTCGTTTTCTTCGCAGCAAGGAATGAACGTGCCTCGAAATCTACAGGGAAATACTGCCCAGGTTTGGGGAACGGTGTCTCGCTTTGAGAAGTGTGAGTTGGTGGGTTGTCATTTCGCAAAAGGCCGTGAAGACTTGCATAACAATGGGTGTTTGTGAAGGCAGCGTCCGTCACTGACCAACGACAGCAATAGTGAAAATTTTGTGCTGCGTAGGGAGAAATGTGTGAACTGGTGTGTGCACTATGTGTATAAAGAGCATAAGGTACGTGGAACAGTGGGTATATTTCTTATTACCCGTGTGTACTTTATTTCGGCTAATGAAAACTGGGGCAATGAGTTTCTGTTGCCTCAGCCAGATGCTTGGATTAGCTGCTGTTTGCCTATTATTATCAGTTTGCGTAACATTTGGCGAAATTACGTCGCGGAATAAGAGTCAAGGGCTGGGACATAGTGCGCTCTGATGAAACTACATCAATGAACTCGAGCGACCTCCTGTCAACTGTGCATTATGTCATGGCTGAATACATAATCTAAGCAACGGTAAAAGAAAAAAAATCGCTTCTGTTCCACCCTGTGAAAGTGGATGCACCGCGAAGCTGTCGCTGGAGTTACACACAACAAATTGATATACATCGTGCCCGCACATACTTGGCCGGAAGTGCAACGTGCATCTTCATTCTTCTAGGCCCTGCGCAAGTGCATTATCTAACTAAACGAATCTATAAAAGTAATATGCTTCAATAAAGTGCCTAAAGCACGACTGCAAATTTAGTACTTTTGGATTGTTCAGATTCGGATTTGGAGGTGGCGGAGCTGTTAACACAGGATAAATACTCTTGTAGGTACTTGGTCTAGCGCAAGCGCGTTATAGAGCGAATTCAATTTATGAAAATAAATGCCTCAAAATTCGTAAAGTACGACTTACGCAAGACCTGCAGACATGATAGCACCGGTCTGTGATTCCGAAAAACGAAAAACTGAATTCTATTATGCTGAAAGTGAAACACGAAGCCTTCTTGCTGCTGTCTGTTTTTGTGTGATCTAAACCGCTCACACCGACACGAAGAATTCCTACAACTAGAGGCTACCAGCTTCGCTGTAAAACGCTTTAGCGACTGTCACAGAATATCTGGACCTTTCAGTGGACCATAACCAATTCGAGCTTCAAGCACACCGTAATCTTATGTAGTACTGGCCTTGTGCCTTGGCGGATGGTTTAGCAGCGCGTGCACAAGCACATCAAAAGAACTCGCATGACGTCACTGGAACAGTTCCTTTTCAGGGTTCTGGCTCCGCTGCCGTAAGCACAGAATTGTATTGTACCTTCTATGGCAGTGCGCATGTACTAAATTCGCACCTCAACTTCATAAAAGAGGTGCGGTAAGGAAGCAGCAGTATATTTCTTTCCAAAACGGACACCTCGGGATCATCCACTTCGAACTGTTGTAAAGCACTCATTTGCAGGGGCCACAATCATAGCGGCGATTTCGGGAAAGTACGGACAAGCCGCATCTGGGTAAACAAAAAGTCGGCTACAATATCTCGTTGCAAATTATCAGAACACTTCACTAGCATTGCAAATGATATAAGATGTCGAATTCCCTCAGCAGCTTAAGAAACGTCATTACCGCACAAATTTGCACGTGCTTACCAAATGCCAAATAAACCAAATATCATAGCCATCTGCCAAGAAATCTGAAACCTGCAAGTCCTCACAACCGAAGTGGGCAAGTAAAGTGGACCCAAGAACACAAACACATTAAGGTTAGCCATATGGAATACTAATTGGCGGAAACACATCTCTCATTTGACACCATCGTCAATATCGTGCGATTTTCACACTGTCTTTGGTTTCCTTGAATGTAACGCCCGACGGGGCGCGCCCGCCTTTTCCCCATATCTTTGCTTCCTTACTACTAACCTCATTCAAACAAACAAGGCGTCTTTCGGCAGGATTCGTGATCCGTCACCTGGGCCTGAGAACAAACAATAGCTAACCGTCGAAGTACCTTAAGTGCCCGCATGACTGAACTGTATTCTGGAGTTTTACGTACCAAAACACAGATTTGATTTTGAGGCACGCCACCGTGGGAGCCTCGAAATTGACTTTCACCAGCGAAATTTTAACGCGTCCACAGTGCATGAGACATGGGCGTTTTTACATTTCGGCGCCATCGAAACGCGGTCGCTGCGGTCTGGATTTAATCACGGGGCGTAGTGCTTGGTAGCGCAACACCAGAGCCGGTTAAGCCACCGTGGTGGGTAAGTACCCGACTTCTGTGCCTGCGACATGTGTGCGTAAATCGCTTTCGCTGCACTCGCAGACTCATGACGTTATGCTGAAATTGCTGAAAAAAAGGCCGCATGAAAACCGGTCCCGGAACAGTCCACCATTTCGCTGACGGACAATAAGTGTCCAAAACATTACTTCAGCCCTCGCAACGCGAAGGGCTGCAGATTTTTATGTATAAAACTTCGTTTTCCTTTGACGCATTGCGACAGATCCTCCGCGGCTATCCTTACGGACAGCTTATCTTGATGGAAAAATTTATGGCACTCTGCAAACGGCACATCCGCCCATGTCGTCATTGCAGATATTCATGACGCTACCTTTAAAAAATGGCCTACATAAAAGATGTGCGTTAAAAACATTCATAGGACTATTCCAGCTGTAGAGCGAAGCTTTATTACTCCAGCGTCCCGAAGTATGACGTGACCGGGTCGCTCTGTTTTTCGCCGACGTAGAACGTTTGCGTGTTCGCGCATTCGAGATATGCGGCGTACTAAACTAGAAATGCGTTTCACAGAAATGGTTGCTCGACGAAAAAAGCGAATTCTGTTACGGCGGAAGTCAAACGCAAAGCCTTCCAGCTGCTGTCTGTTTTTTTTTTTTTTATGAGGAAAACCGCGCACGTCGACAGGAAGAATTCCTGTCAACTAGAGAGTGGCGTTGCCAGAAGTTTCTTCCGGGGGCGGGTCGGGGGTGGGTGCGCTCACGTAGCGGCCCCGCTTCCTCCGCATATAATTTGTCGAGGGATCACATACATTATTATTAACTGCATTGGTATTGCGAAAGATGCGGCAAACGAATTCTTGAACGCTACGCACTGTGCAGAGAAGTAAAATATGCATTTCTTTTCAGGAAATAGTACATTCGTAAGTCTCAAAAATTGTGCCCGAAATAGCTGATATCAATGCTTCCACGTTTTCTGTGTATTTAATAGATAAGAAAATATCACACGCACTTGAGAACTATATCAGCTTGAAACCAACAAAGCAGTGCTAGCCGCTGATATGAAAAATGTACAGGCCCTGAAATGAACAAGTTGAGGAAAATATTTGAATATATTCTGTTAACCTCCCTGCTTTTCTCACATTTGCATTTCTCTGTCTCTGTCATTCAAGTTTGTTTAGATTTTTGTACATCCGCACCGACCAGGGAATAATCTCAATGATGCTGCCCTTTGTTAGAATGTAATGCGCAGGAGCAGCTGTCATCGGTCGTGTATGTGAGTAATTGTACCGAAATTATAGTCGCGACAGAGAGCACATGTCTTACAAGAAGTGTAACTTCAAGGGCTACGAAGAAGTGCGGAAAGGCTGCAATTCTTTTATTTAGTTTTTCATGAGAAAATTGGAATTGCTAAGACATTATTATAAAACCATCAGAATAGACAATGCGATTTTGTCACTCTATGAAAGTTGTAGAATTTTCTACCAGCTGATTTTGTAGAATGTTAAACAGTCAAACTATTTATCAATTCGCTCAGGAACTAATCCGGTTTTTTTTCTCACTTCTCTACTTTTTCTCCGTTCAGTTATTTTTCTATTTCTTTCACCATGTCTTTGTGATGTTATATGTTGCAAATATATTGCGAAGAAAATTATGCATGCTAGCTCCTGCTTAAGGCCTGGCATCCAGGCTAGCAGTGTGGAATAAAGGAAATAAATAGAAAAAGCAGGAGTTCAGCAAAATGTAAATGAAACTCAGATGAAAGTCAGCCAATGAGAATATTTAACGCATCTAACGGCGTACTTTGTTTAAAAGTGGTCTCCACGAGCACATAGACATTTGACCACTGAATAACCAGTCGCCTGGTTCCCATCTCATAAAATGTCTTGGGTTGCTGCTTCAAAAAAAAGTGTGTAACTGACTGCATCGTCCGACACGAATCTGTTTCCTTTGAGCTGTTTTTTTTTTCAAATGCTATAAAATGTGTAAGTCACAAGGTGACAAGTCTGGGCTGTATGACGGATGTTGGAGCTTTTCCCACTTGAACTTTGCCAGTTTTATGTTAGCCATATCAGCAGCATTGCGACGGGCGTTGTGGAGCAAGATGACTCTGTTCCTCAATTTCCACATCGTTTGTTTTTGATTGCGACACGCAGCCGATCTGGCGTTTTAAATTGTCGGAAAAGATTGAGTCGCTTCTGGTTGAGCAAATTCGATCAGTAATGGCCCCTGACGACCTAAACAAGGTCAACAACACCTTTTCGGCAGAAATGATGACCTTTGCTTAACTTGCGGGTTGTGAATTCAAAGGTTCCCACTGTAATCTTTGCCATTGTCTTTCAGGCTCGTAGTACTGGGAACGTTAGTCGTTCCTGGTCAAAACTGCAGACAAAAAGTCACCGTCATTGTGATACGGGATTAGGAGTCAAGGCAGCCCGGAACTTCTCGTCTTCGGGCGGTGATTCAAAATCTTGGGCATCCATTGCGCAGAGAAGAGCCGATAACCGAGATGTTCATGAATTATGGTGTGACCCGAACCGTGACGAATGTTCATTAGCCCTGCCAATTCACCGATGCTTATCCTCCATTCTTGTCAAATTAGCGTTTGCGATTGTGTTGGGGTGATAGCACGTTGGCTTTGGCGCGGTCTTGGATCTTCTTCGCAACTTTTACGTCCTTATTTGAACCGTTTGCGCAAAAGTTTCACAGTGGCCAATGAAATGCAATGTTCAACGTACACGGCAGCCATAAGGCGACTATTTTCTTTTTGGGAAACATCTTCAGCTTTCAAAAACTTCACGAAACCACGCTGTGAAACTATGCGCCTCGTGCACCGCCTATAGAGGCGTCACTGAAAGCCACCTGGCGGACGCTTCCAACAGTACACGCGGGAGCAGTAGCAGCCGACAACCCTTTGCAGCAAGGATGGCTGAAGTTCGCGGGTGCAATTTCTCCTTTGTTCGGGTGCCGGGCTGCTTCTTCTGCGGTGACAGCTGTAGGGAAGATGCTGACCTCTGTGCGAGCGGGTATGAACACGATGTTACCGGTGTTTGGGACAACATGGTCCAGATAAGTGCAAGGTGTGTCCCGCAGACAAACGCCATGAACGCCATTTACATGACGTGGAGTTCATGTTCACTAGCCGATAAATTTTGTTGAGTGATGCGATCTCTGGATGTTTTTTTAATTCTACCCCTGCCGCAATGCTGCTTCTGTACCTGAATAATAAGCACCCGTCGTTAGTGCAGACTTATATAAAACAAATCCGCACGGTGCAATCTCTGCATATGCCGTTGTGATTTTTCTGCCGATGAATACATGTGACATCGCCGAATTAGTGCAGTCTAAGTCGCCTCAAGAAGAGTAATTGCCAATTTATTGATGGAAACGCGTACACTAGCCAACGAAGTCACCAAACACACGGGTTAACAAAAGCGCGTGTTAGTGCTGTCCGCCGAGGCAATTCGGCTGCATACGCCGATGAGCTACCGTTCCCGCTGCAGTTTGTGCAATTTTAAATTCCCCAAGGGAGCTGCTTGGAAAGTACAAAGCTAAAGACGGACTAACTTTTCAGTACTTTTTTATATTACTAGAGAGAGGTGCCACATGATATACTGAAAGGCAGAACAGCGCAACAATATCTAAGATGCCCTCGGGCGAAAAGAATAGAGCTGTTAAAGAAGCACTTCCTTGGTGACATTCCGATAAGACACAGCGTGATTTATACCCTTTACAAACAAGGCAAATTAAAACTTCGTAGCTCAAAAGAATCGACAAGAGTTATGCATGGAGCAACTTGCAACGGTTAAACGTGTGCAAAGCCACGCATAAAATAGATGTAAAAACATGAAGTGCGCGACAGCTGGTGCGAGGATTTACTGCGCCACATGAAACCAACAATTTCAGTTCTTGCAAACTTCAGTAGCTTTAACATACAACGCAATGCGCTCGTGCAGTCATGCTGCCTAGCTAGCGCAACGTGGTAAAGAAGCGGAAAACAATATAAGCGGCAAACAGCACATTCTGAACTTTAGCGAAATGCCTTTAAACCTCATGCTGCACTGCAGACGAACTTCGTTGCTCACGCGTCTAACTATGATCGAGTGGAAAAAAACACCCATGAGACAAAGGAAAGGATGAGAACAAGAAATTTCGCGTCGAAGCGACGATCCATTTTTGCTACCGTTGCTCCCGCTGATGAGGCTTTGCCGGGAATGATTAGAACCGTATCGCCGGCACGTTTTCACCAATATTTGAGCCCCACACCCTGCAACAATTCTTCTTCGACATTCCCTGAAGCTTTGGCTACCCCACACGTGCGAATGGTGTTGCCTATCTTGCTCTGAAAACGTGAATAAGACACAGAAGCACGATCAACGACACAACAAACTACGGCGCGCGCCAGGCTCCTCTCCCGCGTGTTCTGCGCAAGGCCGCCACCAGTGGCGCGTCCGTCGGCGTGCACGGCGCGTATAGGATTGTCTCTTACGCCACGAAAGCAAGTTCAACCCAGTATACAAGAGCATTAGAAAACTTTTATCCTCACCTGCGTGTCACTTTTGTAAATGAGACATGCCTCTCTGCTACGCGCACGCCTCACAAATAATGAACTGAACCATTATTGGGTGGGGTGTGTTGGCTCACTTTGTTTTGACTCACCCTCGTGCACTATAAGTACGAAGATGCAATGGAATATAAAATGCGAAGATACAGCTTCATAAAGGGCAAGAAAGTGTCACTGGAAACAAAGTTCACTGCACGTATACACAAAACCTCGCAACAACATATTTAAATATACCTGCAAGTCTCCAATAAATATATGGATCTAAGAGAAAGCCCTATAAATATTGCGTCAAACAAGGCAAATAAACAAGTTGCACAGCGACAGATTCACAGATCACAGCCCCCCCCCCCTCCCACTACTCCCTGTGATGCACCACGCGCGACAGGAAGCGGCGCGCACCCTCCCTGCTTTTCTCCCTTGCGCACACTAGATTGAGCCAACATCGTCGGCTCCCCCATGCCAACCCCCCTTACGCTTTCACTCGCACATACAGCAAGCGGAACCCGGAACACGATGTTATTGCCCTTGGACGTTATACGGAACATCAGGGCGACGGCGACGGCAGAAATGTGCCTGGTATGTCCATATAATTGCTATCGCAACAATATAATGATAGCATCGGGCAAGAGAAGCGTCCCGTGGTCCATTACTTTCCACAAAAAAGTAACAAAATCAAACTTTCACCATGCGACTATTTGCTGCGCCGCAGCGATGTCTTTTTTTTTTCTTTTGTATGGTGGGGGCATGGAAATAAAAAAAAAACGTAAGGAAAGCATGTTGGCCATAAACGAATGCCTACTTTGGGCACCTAATGTGGCTACCGAAAGAATATCGAAGTAGACGTGAGATGGTTGGTCCATAGAGAACCATAGGGATGCTATGCGGTATCCTACACCAGCAAGACAAAATTTTCCGGAGAAGTTTCGCTCAAGCGAACGCATTGCAATCCGTTGAGTTCCCGCAGTGATGGCGGCGAGTGGCCATGCATTTGTTTCTTTTTATCGTCTGCTAGCCAGAAAGCGTCCAAAACTATGCGAGGCGAAAGTCCACTCGGAAAGAGAAAAACGAACGCGCATAGAAGTGCGCCGCGCGGTGGTCGGCTCAACACGAGAAAAGCGCATGCGCTCTGGCTGGCGCAGCCAGCCCGCGGTTAGCGAGAACAACAAAATTGAAGAGGCTCAATGTGCGCTTGCGAATAAAAGCCGAAGTACAAAAATAAATAAGAACGCAGTTACCTTTGGTGGCTTTAGTGTCTTGACATGGATGCTTTGGTGTAGGTGAAAGAAAATGTTGATATTATTTTATATGACATACTGCCAGAAATGAACCATCACACTGCTTCGTCTCATCTGACCTCACTGCGAGCTTTGTCAACTTGTGGTATAGTGTGTTTATTTGGCTTGTGTCGTTGTATGGTCTGATATACGATTTTAGAAAAGTCAACGCACCTTTGGCTTCAAATGTTTTTGACAACATAAGGCTCACAATGTTCTGCAATTGAAAATCTAAAGCACGACTTTGGAAATGTGAATGCATCTTTCCCATCAAAAGTTTATGAGAATTTCATAACACTAAAGTTCCAGAATTGATATCGCTGCGCTCTGTAGACTGCGCGGCCTCCGCAATATACCGCGACGAGCCCGCTCGCCAACAAGATACCCTTGAAACATTGTGCTCGGATGGGGCTCCTTGCGTTACGACATGTGACCCCCTGTGCATGCGCGTTGCTGTGAAATCCAGCCCGATTTCACAATGTTCGCGCTGGAATGTCTTTGGAGCACGAAATGGGCATTCTAGGTCAAATTCACCATAATTTCCGGCGCCGATGGTTGCTTTAGTGGCGGCGCACGACAGCGCGAAAACATTTCGGGGGGGGGGGGGGGGGCGCTGTAGCCCCATAAGACCCCCTCCCCCAGGTTACGCCCCTGCAACTAGAGGTTATCACCTTGGCAGTAAAACCCGCTAACGAATGACACAGAACATCCGCAACTTTGAGCAGAGCATCGCCATTTCGAGCATTCGGGAAACCATCATATTATGTAGTACTGGCCTTGTGCGTTCGCGGATGCACAAACACATCAAAAGAATTCGCACGACATTGCTGCAAGTCTTTTTCTTGATTATTTTGGCTTTGCTGCCGTAAGCATAGCTTTGTATTGCACCTTATATAGCAATGCGGATGTTTTAAAGCTCGCACCTCAACCTCATAAGAAAGTGCGGTAAAGAAGCCATCGTATATTTCTTTCTAAAACAAACATTTCGCGATCATTCACTTCAAACTCTTGTAAAGGTAAAGGCAAGGCGCAGAAGACCAGGACTCAAGAAGAAGAACACACGACAGGACCGGCGCCACTCGAGACGGGCAAGCTGAGACGGCGATCAGGTTGACGCACAAAATAGCAGGATCGGTGCGAAAGTTTTGTTGAAAGAAAGGTCCCAATGTAGAAGAAATATGCTCAAGTAAAACTCTTGCTTGGGCTAGTTGGTTCATGTTTGAAGTAGTAAAGGCAAGGCGCCGAAGACCAGGACTCAAGAAGAAGAACACACTCGACAGGACCGGCGCCACTCGAGACTGGCAAGCTGAGACGGCGATCAGGTTGACGCACAAAATGGCCTTTACTACTTCAAGCATGAACAAACTAGCCCAAGCAAGAGTTTTACTTGAGCATACTTCTTCTACATTGGGCCCTTTCTATCAACAAAGCTCTCGCACCGATCCTGCCATTTTGTGCGTCAACCTGATCGCCGTCTCAGCTTGCCAGTCTCGAGTGGCGCCGGTCCTGTCGTGTGTGTTCTTCTTCTTGAGTCCTGGTCTTCTGCGCCTTGCCTTTACTACTTCAGCCTTGAACCAACTAGCCCAAGCAAGAGTTTTACTTGTGGTTAAGGACTCATTTGTAGGGTCCAAAATCATAGCGGCAATTCCGGGAAAGTACGGAAACGCCGCGTCTGGGTAAACAAGAAGTCGGCCACATTAACTCGTTGCAAATTATCAGAAGATATCACCCGAATTGCAACTGATATAATATGTCGAATTCTCTCAGCAGCTTAAGAAACGTCAATACGGAACAAATTTGCACGTGCTCACTCAGGGCAGTGAAGCGCATCAAGCAAATAACATAGCCATCTGCCAAGAAATCTCGAACCTGCAAGTCCTCCCAACCCAAGTGGGCAAGTAAACTGGACCCAAGAACACAAACACAGTGAGGTTTGCCATACGGAATACCTATTGGTGGAAACACGTCTCTCATTTGACGCCATCGCGAATTACGTGTGGTTTTTCCATTGTCTATGATTCCCTTAAATGTGACGCCCGACGCGGCGCACCCACCTTTTCCCCATGCCTTGGCTTCCTTACTGCTAACCTCATTCAAACAAACAAGGCGTCTTTCGGCAGGCTTCGTGATCCGTCACCTGGGCCTGGGAACAAACAATAGCTAACCGTCGAAGTACCTTAAGTACCCGCATGCCTGAACCGTATTCTGGGGTTTTACGTGCCAAAACACAGATTTGATTTTGAGGCACGCCACCGTGGGAGTCTCGAAATTGACTTTCACCAGCGAAATTTTAACGCGTCCACAGTGCATGAGACATGGGCGTTTTTACATTTCGGCTCCATCGAAATGCGGTCGCTGCGGTCTGGATTTAATCCCGGGACGTAGTGCTTGGTAGCGCAACACCATAGCCGGCTAAGCCAACTTGGTGGGTAAGTACCCGACTTCTGTGGCTGCGACATGTGCGCGTAAATCGCTTTCGCTGCGCTCGCAAACTCATTACGTTATGCCGAAATTGCTGTAAAAAAGCCGCATCAAAACCGGTACCGAAGGAATCCACCATTTCACTGACAGACAATAAGTTTCCAAAAACATTACTTCAGCCCTCACAACGCGAAGGGCTGCAGATTTTTATGTATAAAACTTCGTTTTCCTTTGACGCATTGCGACAGATCCTCCGCGGCTATCCTTACGGACAGCTTATCTTGATGGAAAAATTTATGGCACTCTGCAAACGGCACATCCGCCCATGCCGTCATTGCCGATATTCATCACGCTACCTTTAAAAAACGGCCTACAAAAAAAGATGTGTTTTAAAAACATTCATAAAACTATTCCAGCTGTAGAGCGAAGCTTTATTACTCCACCGTCCCGAAGTATGACGTGGCCGGGTCGCTCTGTTTTTGCCGACGTAAAACGTTTGCGTGTTCGCGCGTTCGAGATATGCGGCGTACTAAACTAGAAATGCGTTTAACAGAAATGGTTGCTCCACGAAAAGGGCGAAGTCTGTTACGTCGAAAGTCAAACGCAAAGCCTTCCAGCTGCTGTCTGTTTTTTGTATGAGGAAAACCGCGCACGCCGACAGGAATAATTCCTACCAACTAGAGAGTGGCGTTGCCAGAAGTTTCCTGCGGGGGCGGGGGAGGGGGGGGGGGGGGGAGTGCGCTCACGTAGCGGCCGCGCCTCCTCCGCAAATAATTTGTCGAGGGATCAAATACAATAATAATAACTGCATTGGTATTGCGAAAGATGCGGCAAACGAATTCTTGAACGCTACGCACTGTCCAGAGAAGTAAAATATGCTTTTTTTTTTTCAGGAAATAGTATATTCGTAAGTCTCAAAAATTGTGCCCGAAATAGTTGATATCAATGCTTCCACGTTTTCTGTGTATTTAATAGATAAGAAAATATCACACGAACTTTAGAACTATATCAGTTTGAAACTAGCAAAGCAGTGCTAGCCGGTGATATGAAAAATGTACAGGCCATGAAATGAACAAGTTCAGGACAAATATTTGAATAAGCTTTGTTAACCTCCCTGCTTTTGTCTCATTTGCATCTCTATCTCTGTCATTCAAGAACTTTGTTTACATTTATGTGCATATGCAACGACCAGGGAATAATCTCAGTGATGCTGCCCTTTGTTAGAATGTATTGAGCAGGAGGAGCTGTCATCGGTCGTGTATTGTGAGTAATTGTACCGAAATTATAGCCGCAACCGAGAGCACATGTCTTACGAAAAGTGGGACTTCAAGGGCTACGAAGAAGAAGCGCTCAAAGGCTGACATTCTTTTTTGTTTCTCATGAGAAAATTGGAGTTGATAAGGCATTATATATAAAACCATCATCAGAATGTACAATGCGCTTTTGTCACTCTATGAAAGTTGTAGGATTTATAAATTTCACCGCTACGTTCAAAAATTCATTTTTCCGAGAACAACCCGTGAATGGAATTGTCTACCAGCTGATGTTGTAAAATGTCAAACATTCGAACTATTTATCAATGCGCTCAGGAACTAATCCTGATTTTTTTTTTCTCATTGTCTGAATTTCTAAATTTTTTCCTCATTTCTCTCCTTTTTTTCTCTTCAGTTATTCATCTATTTTTTCTATGTCTTTGTGATGGTGTATGTTGCCACTATTTTGACAAAAAAATTATGCATGCTCGCTGCTGCTTAAGGCCTGTCATCCAGGCTAGCAGTATGGAATAAAGGAAATAAATATAAAAACAGGAGTTCTGCGAAATGCAATAAAAGACAGGTGAAACTCAGCCAATGCGAATATTTAAGGCATCTAACGGCGTACTTTGTTTAAAAGTAGTCTCCATGAGCATTTAGACATTTGACCCACTGAATAATGAGTTGCGTGATTCCCGTCTCACAAAACTCTTTGGGTTGCTGCTTCAAAAAATCTGTAACTGACACTTTCACGTCATCGTCCGACACGAACCTGGGTCCCTTGAGCTGTTTTTTTTTTAAATGCTCCAAAATGTGTAAGTCACAAGGCGACAGGTCTGGGCTGTATGGCGGATGCTGCAGCGTTTCCCACTTGAACTTTGCTAGTTTTCTGCTAACCACATTAGCGACATGGGAACGGGCATTGTGGAGCAAGATGACCTCATTCCTCAATTTCCACGTCGTTTGTTCTTCATTGCGACACGAAGTCGATCCGACGTTTTACAATATCGTAAACGATTGAGTCTCTCCAGGTTGAGCAAATTCGATAAGTAATGGCGCCTGAGAAGAGAAAGAAATCAACAAAAGCTCTTCGGCAGTAATGACGGCCTTACCTTTCCTTGAGGATGGTGAATTCAAATCTTTCGACTGTAAGTTTTGAATCATGGGATTCTTTAGTCGCGTGATTCCCGTCTCATAAGATTTCTTCGGTTGCTGCTTCAAAAAGTACGTAACTGACTCTTTTGCGTCATCGTCCGAAACGAATCTGGTTCCTTTGAGCTGTCTCTTTTGTTTTGAAATGCTCCTAAATGTGGAAGTCACAATGCGACAGGTGTGGGCTGTATGGTGGATGTTGCAGCGTTTCCCACTTGAACTTTGCTATTTTTATGTTACACATCAGCAACATGGGGACGGCCACTGTGGAGCAAGATGACCCATTCCTCAATTTCCACGTCGTTTGTTTTTGAATGCGACACGCAGCCGATCCGACGTTTTACAATATCGTAAACGATTGAGTCTCTCCAGGTTTAGCGAATTCGATCAGTAATGCCCCTGACGACCTAAAAAATCGTCAACAACATCTTTTCAGCAGAAATGAGGCCCTTTGCTTTCCTTGGGGGTTGTGAATTCAAATGTTTCCACTGTAAGTTATGCCGTTGTCTTTCAGGCTCCTAGTAGTAGCAACATGATACGTTCCCAGTCACAATTGCAGACAAAAAGTCGTCACCCTCGTTGTGATACCAGATTAGATGAGTCAAGGGAGCGCCGAACCTCTCCATCTTGTGGCGGTGGTTCAAAATCTTGGGCATCCATTGCGCACGCAAGAGCCGATAACCGAGATGTTTATGAATTATGGTGTGCCGGAACCGTGACGGATGTTCACACGCCCTGCATATTCACCGATGCTTATCCTCCGTTCTTGTCTAATTAGCCTTTGCATTGGTGTTGGGGTGATTGCACGGTGTCTGTGGCCCGGTCTTGGATCGTCTTCGTAGCATTCTCGTCCTTCTTGGAACCGTTTGCTCCAACGCTTAACAGTGGCAAATGAAATGCAATGTTCGACCTACACGGCAGCCATAAGGCGACTATTTTGATTTTGGGAAACATTTTCAGCTGTCAGAAACCTCAGGGAACTACGTTGTGAAACTATAGGAATGTCTATTATGCCAGAAAACGAAGTTCAACGCAGTATACAGGAGCATTAAAGAACGTTTATCCTCACACCTGCGTGTCACTTTCGTAAATGAGAAATGCCTCTGTGCTGCGCGCATGCCTCGCAGATAATGCACTGAACCAATTATTGCGCGGGGTGCGTTGGGTCACTTTCATTTGACTCACCCTCGTGCATTAGAAATACGAAGATACAATTGAATATACAAATGCGAAGCTACAGCTTCATAAATGGCAAGAAAGTCTCACTGGAAACAAAGTTCACTGCACGGATACACAAAACCTTGCAACAAGATATTAAATATACGTATAAGTATCCAGTAAATCTACGTATCTAAGAAAACACTATATATGTTGCGTCACACAAGGCAAATAAAGATGTTGCGCAACCACAGATTCACAGATCACAGCATCCCCCCCCCCCACCCCCTGCCTCCACTTCCTGTGATGTATCACGCACGACAGGAGGCGGCACGCTTTCTCCCCGCTTTTCTCCCTTGCGCACACGAGATTGAGCCAACACCGTCGGCTAACCCATGCCACCGCCCCTACGCTTTCACTCGCACATACAGCATGCGGCTCGCGGTCACGATGTTATTGCCCTTGGTCTTTATACGGAACATCAGGGCGATGGCGACTGCAGGAACGCGCCTGGAGTGTCCATGTAATTGCTATCTCAATAATGTTGTTACGGGAAGGAAGAAGCCTGCGTCTATTTACAGATGACTTTTAATGGCTGAGCGAACAAGCGTAGAGCAGCGATAATACTAAACTCTTCTTCGCCGTCTCCAAGACCACCATCAGCGTCCGCGTCTTCCCACATTACCGACTGTGACATCACCCCTGTCGGAAAAAGCACCTTATTGGTGCGGCTCATTTGTTTGAGAAAGGTAAGGTTTGAGACGGCTGACGTGGATGATGTGAAAGAAAGGTGAAGGCACCATGGCATTCAGCGGAGGCACTTCACATGTGACAGGGGTCAGCTGGCGAACGCTGCGGTAAGGGCCATAATATCGCGAGAGGAATTTCTCCGAAAGACCAACACGCCGACTTGGATAACAAACTAGCACAAGAGCACCTGGTTCGTAGTTTACGTCGTGATGGCGCTTGTCGTAACGGCACTTCGGGCGTGTCTGTGAAGCAGAAAGACGAATGCGGGCAATCTGGCGTGCTTGGGTTGCTGTAGCTATGACATCCCGAGTGTACTCTGTCGGTGAGTCGAATGTGGTAAAAAGGAGAGTCTCAAAAGGCAAACTCGGCTCACGGCCGAAGAGGAGATAGAAAGATGAATAGCCAGCTGTGTCGTGGCGCGAGGAATTGTAGGCGAACGTGACAAATGGTAAACCAATATCCCAGTCGCGATGATCGGAGGAAACATACATTGCTAACATGTCAGTTAATGTGCGGTTCAGGCGTTCGGTAAGACCGTTAGGTTGAGGATGGTAAACGGTAGTAAGTTTGTGTTTAGTAGCACATGATCCAAGTATGTCGTCTATGATTTTGGCAAGAAAGTATCTGCTGCAATCGGTGAGAAGCTGACAAGGTGCACCCTGGTGCAAGATAACGTCGTGAAGCAAGAAATCAGCGACGTCTGTAGCGGAGTCGGTCGGTAGGGCTCTAGTAATGGCATAGCGAGTTGTATAGTCCGTAGCGACGGCAATCCACCTATTTCCGTCATTGGATGTAGAGAATGGCTCGAGGAGATCAACGCCAATGCGAAAAGAAGGATCGTCCGGTATATCCAAAGGCTGCGGTAGCCTGGCAGCCTTTCGATATACCGGACAACCCTTCTGTTTGCATTGGCGTTGATCTCCTCGCAGTAGCCCGGCAGGAGGCACAGCTGGTCTTTTCCGGCGTTGACACGACTCACACGGGGCAACATAGCACCGGACGGAGCGGTTGAGACGGGGCCAGAAAAACCGTCGCCGAGTTCGTTCATAGATCCGCGTGACACCAAGGTGTCCAGCGGTGGAAGCGTCGTGCAGTTGCTGCAGTACAATCTGGCGCAGATGAGACGAAATGACGCTTAGGAGCTCAGGCTCGTTGGGGTGCACGTTGCGGCGATACAGGCTGCCACTTTGCAGTACGAACGTGTGAAGGGATGGGTCAGACGGATCAGAGAGCAGGTGTTCGTTAATAGGGCGTAACGACTCATCGCGTCGTTGTTCAGCGCCAATGTCTTGCAAGGCAGAGAGCGAAAGAACGCAGATTGGTGCGACATCCACTAAACCGTCCGGTACTTCGACGAGATGACGAGACAGGCAGTCTGCGTCCTGATGCAAGCGACCCGACTTGTAGACCACAGTGTATGTGTATTCCTGCAGCTGTGGGGCCCAGCGACCGAGGCGTCCGGTGGGATCCTTGAGGCAGGAAAGCGAACAAAGGACGTGGTGGTCGGTTGTAACTGTGAATGGTCCACCATATATGTAGGGTCGGAACTTGCCTACCACCCAAATGAGGGCGAGACACTCGCGCTCAGTAATCGAGTAACTGCGCTTGGCGGGAGAGAGGAGGCGGCTGCCGTAGGCGATAACGCCGTCGTGCCCACATTGGCGTTGAGCTGAAACTGTGCCGATGCCGCCGCTATATACTGGCGTCAGTGCGGATTTCTGCCGGAGCGGAGGCGTCGAAATGGGCGAGAACAGGAGGGGTGGTGAGCAGCGTGATGAGCTGCGAGAAAGCAGACACTTCTTCAGAGCCCCAACAGAAAGGAGAACCTTTCTTCAGGAGGTCAGTAAGGGGACGGGCAACATGGGCGAAATTTTCCACAATCCAGCCGAAGTCAGAGCAAAGGCCAATAAAGCTGCGCACATCTTTGGCACAGGTTGGTAAGGGGAAATTCTGCAAGGCATAAATTTTAGCGGAGTCGGGGCGAATGCCTGACGAATCGACGAGGTGTCCGAGCACGGTTATTTGGCGGTGACTGAAGTGACACTAGGACAAGTTGAGCTGCAAGCCAGCGGTGCGGCAATGAGAAAGAACAGATGGAAGTGTGTAAGATGAGTCGCAAAAGTTCAAGATAATACGATGACGTCATGAAAGTAGCACAAACAGATGGACCATTTCAAGCCACGCAAGAGCATATTCATCATTCGTTCAAAGGTCGCCAGGGCATTGCACAAGCCAAAAGGCATTACCCGGAACTGATATAGGCCGTCTGGTGTGACGAATGCGGTCTTTTCACGGGCCATTTCATCCACGGCAATTTGCCAATATCTAGAGCGAAGGTTTATAGATGAAAAATAAGTGGCACTGTGAAGACAATACAAAGCATCGTCAATGCGGGGAAGTGGATATACATATTTTTTGGTGATCGTGTTTAGATGACGATAGTCAACGCAGAATCGCCAGCTCATATCCTTCTATTTGACGAGAACAACAGGGGACGCCCACGGGCTGGAAGAATGATCACTAATCCCTCTGGCAAGCATCTTCTCAACCTCGCTCTGGAGAACTTCTCGCTCAGAGAGCGACACCCGGTATGGGCGTCGGCGAACAGGTGCTGCATCACCGGTATTTATACGTTGCTTCACGACCATAGTTTGACACAAAGGGTGATCGTTCAAGCCGAAAATGTTGGCGTAGGACTCGAGGAGGCCACAGAGCTCTGCGGTTTCTTGGGTTGAGATGTCCGCTGCAATCATATTTTCACTTCTTCCTCTTCTTCCCACATTACCGACTGCGACAATATAATTGGAGTATCCGGCAACTGAAGCGTCCCGTGGCCTATTACTTTCCGCAAACGAAGTAACAAAATCAAGCATTCATTATGAGACAATTTGCTGCGCCGAATAATGCCTTTTTTTTTCGTTTGTAGGGTGGGGGCATGGAAATGAAAAAAAAAAAACGTAAGGAAAGCATGTTTGTCATACCCTAATGCCTACGTTGGGCACCTAATGTGGCTACGGGAGGAATATCGAAGAAAATGTTAGACGCTTGGTCTACAGAGAGCCACAGGCATGCTGCGTGGTATCCTGCACCGGCGACACAAAATTTTCCAGAGAAGTTGCGCTCAAGCGAACGCGTTGCAGTCCGTTGAGTCCCCGCAATGATGGCGGCGAGCGGCAATACATTTGTTTCTTTTTCTCGTCTTCTAGCCAGAAAGCGTTCAGAACTATGCCAGGCGAAAATCCACCCCGAGAGAGAAAAACGAACGCGCATCGAAGTGCGCCGCGCGGTGGTCGGGGCAACACGAGAAAAACGCATGCGCTCTGGCTGGCACTGGCAGCCCGCGGGTAGCAAGAACAACAAAATTGAAGAGTCTCAATGTGTCCTTGCGAATATAGTCGAAGTAGAAAAATAAATAAGAACGTAGTTACCTTTGCTGGCTTTCGCGTCTTGATATGGATGATTTGGCACAGGTGAAAGAAAAAGTTGATATTCTTTTCTATGACACACTGCCTGAAACGAACCTCCACAACGCTTCGTCTCGTCGGACATCACTGCGTGCTTTGTCAACTTGCCTTACAATGTGTTGATTTGGCTTGTCCCGTTCTATGGTCCGATATATGACTTTAGAAAAGTGAACGCACTTTGGCGTCAAATGCTTACATCACCATTGGGCCCACAAAGCTCCGGAATTGAAAATCTAAAGCACGACTTTGGAAATGTAAATGCATCCTTCCCACTCAAAAGTTTATGAGAACTTCATACCATAAAGTTCCAGAATTGAAATCCATGCGTTGCGCAGATTCCGTGGCCTCCGCGATATGCCACGACAAGCCCACTCGCCATCAAAACGCCTTTGAAATATTGTGCTTGGATGGGGCTCCTTGCATTACGATATGTGGCTCCCTGTGCATGGGCGTTGCCGCAAAATCCAGCCCGATTTCGCAATGTTCCGGCTGAAACGTCTTTTGCAGCGTGAAAAGGGCAATCTAGGTCAAATCCAGCAGGATTTCCGGCGCCGAGGGTATTTTGGTCGGCGGCGCAAGACAGCACGAAAAATTTCGGGGGGGGGGGGGGGGGAGAGGAGAGAGGCTGAAGCCCCATAAGACCCCCCTCCCTGGCTACGCCCCTGCATCTAGAGGCTATCTGCTTCACAGTAAAACCCGCTAGTGACTGACATTGAACATCTGGAACTTTGAGTGGAGAATCGACATTTCGAGCTAGCTGGATACCATAACCTTGTGCAGTACTGGCCTTGTGCGTTCGCGGATGCTTTAGCAGCGTGTGCACAAGCACATCAAAAGAACTCGCATGACGTCGCTGGAGCAGTTCCTTTGATGATTTTGGCTTTGCTGCCGTAAGCACCCCTTTGTATTGCACCCTATATGGCAATGCAGATGTCTTAAAGCTTGCACCTCAACCTCATAAAAAAAGGTGCAGTAAAGAAGCAGTAATACATTTCATTATAAAACAAATATCTGGGTATCCTCCAATTTGAACTGCTTTAACGCACTCATTTCAGGAGAGTATAGGAAAGTACAGACACGCCGTATCTGGGTAAACAAGAAGTCGGCTACAATATCTCATTGTAAATTATCACAAGATATCGCTCGAATTGCAAATGATATAAGATGTCCAAATCGCTCAGCAGATTAAGAAACATCAATACCGCACAAAAATTCACGCGCTCAATCAGTGCAGTGAAGCACATGAAGCAAATAATATAGCCATCTGCCAAGACATCTCGAACTTCCAAAACCTCACAACCCAATTGGGCCAAAGAACACAAACACTGTGAGGTTAGCCATATGGAATACCATGTGGCAGAAACAAATCTCTCATTTGACACCCCATCGTAATTTCGGTCGATTTTCGCATTGTCTATGGTTCCCTTGAATGTAACGCCCGACGGGGCGCACCCGCCTTTTCCCCATGTCTTTGCTTCCTCCCTGCTAACCTCATTCAGACAAAGAAGGCGTCTTTTGGCAGTGTTCGTGATCCGTAACCTTGGCCTAAGAACCAACAATAGCTAACCAGCGACATACCTTTAACACCCGCCTGTATGAACTGTATTCTGGAGTCCCTCCACGCTGCAGTTGGGGTCTCCGGATTGACTTTGACCAGCGAATTTTTAACGCGCCCACAATGCTTGGAACATGGGCTTGGGACATGGGCACCGTAGCCGCTAAGCCACCGTGGCGGGTAAGTACTCGACTTCTGTGGCTGCGATATGTGTGCATAAATTGACTTTGCTGCAGTTATTCTGAAAATGCTGAAAAAAGGCCGCATAGAAGCTGGTACCGGAAAAATCCAGCAATTGGCTGACGGACAATAAGTTTACAAAAACATTACTGCAGCCCTCGCAACGCGAAGGGCTGCAGATTTTTATGTATACAACTTCATTTTCCTTTGACGCATTGCGACAAGTCTTCCGAAGCTATCCTTAGGGACAGCTTATCTTGATGTAAAAAATTATGGTGCTCTTCAAATGGCACATCCGCCCATGTCCGCATTGCAGAAATTCATCACGCTACTTTAAAAAATGGTCTACAAACAAGACATGTATTAAAAACATTCATAAGACTATTCCAGCTGTAGAGCGAAGCTTTATTTGTCTGCCGTCCCGAAGTATGACATGGACCGGTCCTTCTGTTATTCGCCAAAAAAAAAAAAACGTTAGCTTATTAGTTCATCCGCTCTATGCGATGTACTAAACCAGAAACAAGTTAAAGAGAAATCGGGGCTTCAACAAAAATTTGATATGCCTTCTTCGAAAGCTGGGTCCTGATCGCAAGAGCCACGTATTGTGCTTATAAGTCGGCACACGCATGTATTAGAGAAGACAAAAAAAAAGACAATGCAATACCTTCGCTCGTGCCAGTTAGCAGTTTGAGAAACCAGAAGCGTCCGTGGCTTCCCATAGCATCGATTTACTTATAAAAATCAAAACGTGCCAGTTCGCGTTTTTTTCATATGAGGCGGCTAGCGATATTACACGCTATGATATCTCATCTCATCTTTCATCCTTATTAGTAATGATATTGCCGGCTTTGTCTCTTAACGCATACATCTGATTCTTGCCTATTCCTAGTTTCTTCACTGCTTTTAGGCTTCCTCCGTTCCTGAGATCATGTTCAATTCTATCCATATTATACTTAGTTATGTCAGCGGACTTACGCTTGTTGATTAACTTAGAAAGTTCTGTCAGTTCTATTCTAGCTGTAGGGTTAGAGGATTTCATACATTGGCGTCTCTTGATCAGATCTTTCGTCTCCGGCGATAGCTTACTGGCATCCTGTATAAGGGAGTTACCACCGGCTTTTATTGCACACTCCTTAATGATGGCCATAAGATTGTCGTTCATATCTTCAACACTAAGTTCCTCTTCCTGAGTTAAAGCCGAATACCTGTTCTGTAGCTTGATCCGGAATTCCGCTATTTTCGCTCTTACCGCTAACTCATTGATCGGCTTGTTATATATCTGCTTCTTCCGTTCCCTCCTCAGGTTTAGGCTAATTCAAGTTCTTACCATCCTATGGTCACGGAAGCGCACTTTGCCGAGCACGTCCACATCTTGTATGATGTGGGTTAGAGCATAGTATGAAGTCTATTTCATTTCCAGTATTGCATTCGGGCTCCTCCTTGTCCACTTGCGGAAGAAGGTATTTATTATCCGCATATTATTCTGTTCTGCAAACTCTACTAATAACTTTCCCTTGTTATTCCTAGAGCCTATGCCATATTTCCCCAGTGACTTGTCTCCAGCCTGCTTCTTGCCTATCCTCGCATTGAAGTCGCCTATGAGTATAGCGTATTTTGTTTTGACTTTGCCCATCGCCGATTCCACGTCTTCATAGAAGCTGTCGACTTCCTGGGCATCATGACTGGATGTAGGGGCGTAAACCTGTACTACCTTCAATTTGTACCTCTTATTAAGTTTCACAACAAGACCTGCTGCCATCTCGTTAATGATATAGAATTCCTGTATGGTACCAGCTATACGTTTTTTAATCAGGAATCCCACTCCTAGTCCTCGTCTCTCCACTAAGCCCCGGTAGCAAAGGACGTGCCCGCTTTTTAGCACTGTATATGCTTCTTTTGGCCTCCTGACTTCACTGAGCCCTATTATATCCCATTTACTGCCCTCTAATTCCTCCAATAGCACTGCTAGACTCGCCTCACTAGATAACGTTCTAGCGTGAAACGTTGCCAGGTTCAGATTCCAATGGCGGCCTGTCCGGTACCAGGGATTCTTAGCACCCTCTACTGCGTCGCAGGTCTGACCGCCGCCGTGGTCACTTGCTTCGCAGCTGCTGGAGACTGAGGGCAGGGGTTTGATTGTTGTATTCATTAAGAAGGTTGTGGCCAAATACTGCACCAGGGTGGCCAATCCTGCTCTGGTGAGGGAGTGCGTTACCGGTTCTGGTCGCAGGGATGAGACCGCACTCCAGGCCTGTTTATGCAATTTTATCAACACGGGGATTTAAAAAAAAAAATCCGGTGTAAGATTGCGCAGCACCGGAATTCGAAGCACGGTCCTTATGCACGCGAGGCGGATGCTCTCTTTTCTTTCTTTACCCTTCCTTTACCCTTTCTGTAAAATTTATCAAGCAGAGTATGCAAAAATAGATGACGTGTGATTTAGAAGTTTGTGTGACATTTGATTGTGGTGTTTGGGTTTAGTTTGTACATTTGCCTTGGAAAAAACACGAATCATGAATGTAAGAAATATGCATAAAAGGCAATATGAAGGAATGAAACCTTAAACAAAATAATTTTGTGAGCGTTGCTTTTGAAGAATAGGTCAACGGAGCCCGTGCTTCGGCGGAGATATCGGCGTGCCCGGTGCATTGAAACACAGTGGTTGATACTGTAAGCATTTTTTAATATAATACAGCATGTTCAGGCCCGCTCGTTTGCACTGTGCCCACACATGGCACGTATCGTCAAGCGAATGGCCATTGGGCAAAGGCCGATAACAATGGCAATGAAAGTTCTTCACACTTATATTGAGTGCGATACGTAGGGAATGTGTATACATGGAATTAGGGTTTAACATTGTGGGGTTTCACGTGCCGAAGCCACGATCTGGCCATGAGGCACGCCGTAGTGGGTGACTCCGGAATAATTTGTGGGGTTCTTTATTGTGCACGTAAATTCATGTCCACGGGTGTTTTTGCATTTCGACCTCATAGAAATGTGGCCGCCGTGGCCGCACTGGGTTGTTTGTGCTGGGCAACACTAAGGATGGTGCGGGTTACAGTATGTGCAGCACAAGTTCGCTTGACATGTCGAGAAAATGCTGCCCTGATATCGTAAAGTGTAGTAGCGAAGAAAAACAGATAAATATTAGTACAGGCTCCGTGTTATTTCAATGCGACATATATGGCGAATTTATGACCCCCTTTGACAATACGTTAGTCCGCTGTGATGACACGGGTTGTTGAAGCTCATTCGATAGTGGTGCTAGCTCGTTGTACCAATTAATGTCCCCAGATAGAGCTGCGCCATATAGAGTAACATTAGATTGCACGAAGGTCTGCCATTTTGGGCTCCAATGTCATGCAGGAAAGCCACTCCTTGACGCATAGAAGCCGTACTCACGCGGCACTGCCAGCGGTGCCTTTTTTTGTTTGTTTTGTTCCTCATTGTGTTGCGAGTACAAAACGATCGCTCGTATCATGATGACGAGCCTGGATTTCACGCTTGCGTGCCTTTTTACCCAGTAATTACGGAGCCCGGGACATGGTGGCAACATTTGTGAGCCTTTCCAATTTCTATACAAAACGTCAATTAAAATGTTAAGCTTTCATATATGAGATCTAATTCTTATTAGACATCTATGTAATCATGACTCGCCTCAGTTGAAATACGTAAATGCGTGTATACACGAAACAGCGACGTCACGTCCAGCATTTCTTGTGTGTAATGTATGAAAGCTGAATCCGATCCACGTGAATCACGCGAGACATGCCATACATTGTTTGCTTTGAGCAAACACCATGGTAATGCCACTTGGAAACTAACCAATTGATGCAAAAATAACAACACGATTAGCAAAATTATGCAATAGAGGAGTGAACTTCCTATATTACAAAAAATCACATCGCAATTAAGATCCCTTGATCCACTTCTGCAAATGCTATATGTGGTGCATAACGCCCAATAATCAAGCTAATCTTTTTTGTTTGTTTTAAACACTCCTTTACCATAACATTACCCGCCGGGGTTGCTCAGTGACTATGGTGTTGGGCTGCTGAGCACGAGGTCGCGGGATCGAATCCCGGCCACAGCGGCCGCATTTAGATGGGGGCGAAATGCGAAAACACCCGTGTACTTAGATTTAGGTGCACGTTAAAGAACCCCAGGTGGTCGAAATTTCCGTAGTCCTCCACTACGGCGTGCCTCATAATGAGAAAGTGGTTTTGGCACGTAAAAATTCCATAATTATTTAAATTATTTACCATAACATGCTCTAAAGATAGCATTTGTTTCCCGAACTGATTCCACATATGTGCAGCCAGTCGTATCACGTTTCTCCATTTTTTGGTGACGGGATCCCTTATGTGATATGTTCCGTTATTTTACGCAGTTCGTAGTCTTGAGCGCGCTAAAGTAAATGCTCATTCATATTATTGCAACGGATTGCATTTGTTTACGAATAGCTGATGCTTGAAAGACGCTTGAGAAGCGAGGCCATTCAAGAGTGCAGCACCTCTTCACGTTACGGATGAATCCTGCCGGGCAGGTAGTTCTGAATGACGAGAACCGCAACCCTGAAGACGGGGGATATTAAGTCTTGCTGGAACAGCGAGCTCAGGCCATGAGACGGGAGACCACGCAGGTGACGTCGCTCAGACGGCTGACTGCGACAAACGTGTTTGTATTGTGGGCCAAAAATCAAGTTTCAAGTTGGTCTCTCAAGTCACGTTGGAGTTACGTGTTTCAGAAATATTACAGTAGGAGCTCAGAGAATCTATGAAGAACTCACAGGGGAACGTCTTATAAATCGATGATTAGGGCAAGATGCAAAAGCAAAAACAAGCAGTAACTTCACATGCGGACATGTGACAAATGCCGATAATAATAATTAGGTAGATTCATAATTTCTAAAAAAAGAATTAGGTACATACGGTCATGATATCAATAAGTACTCAAAGTCTAAGAAAATGAAGAAGAAGAAAAACAACAAACAGCATAACGTCAATAATCGATTTGAAGTACCACACAGCACTCAATTAGTTGCCGAAAATATAAGCTAGCTAATAAAAAAAAGAGAGTTAGAACGGGCATGTTGACAGTTCATTACGAAACTCCAACGAGTGGTTCATTTCCCGAAGGAGATATTTCTTGGTGTGTCTGGCAGATGAAGGAAATTCGGGTGATAATTTCATTGTAGAGAGTGAAGAACTCCGAAACCCGGCATGCTTGTTCACTGACTTTGGCGCTGCGATACTAAGCACGAGGTCGCGGGATCAAATTCTAGATGCGGGCGAATTGTAAAAACACCCGTGTACTGTGCATAGCGTGTACGTTAAAGAACGGCAGGTGGTCGAAGTTATCCAGGAGTCCACCACTGTGGCGTGCCTCACAATGAGATCGTGGTTTTAGCATGTAGAGCCCCCGAATAAAAAAGAACAATTTCATAGCGCTATACATGAAAACAAAATTGTAATCGTGCAGTAATTATTGCTTACAGCATGCAAATGAGGGATAGTCAATCCTCTGACATAGGCCACACTTCCATCGTACCATCTCCAAAACCGCCATGTTTCCCTATGCATCTGGCTGATCTAGATGTCAGCCATTATAGCAGGCCACATCTCAATCTAGGGAGATCAGCGCCCGCAAAGAAGCAATGCATAGCGTATCTTCAGTACTACAAAGCAACTCTGACCACATAAAAGTTCTAGTGTAAATAAAGATGATATAGGCACTATGTGGTGAGAGGCCACAAATTAAGTGAAAAAGAGTGTAAACATCATACTGCAAATTTGCCCGTTGCGGGTCCTGACGGAACCCATCATCCATCATCATGGCGCATTATCATAACGGGCATGCTTGGTGACGGGCAACTTGCTGGGTGACATGCTGGCTGTGACATGCAGGAACACCAGCAGCAATGCTCCACCAAGTTGCCTACGTCATTGTTTGTGCTACAGTGCGCTGGTTGTACACTCATAGCATCTCGTCTGCACAAAACTCCACAGGAGTGTCCTATATGTGACGGTGGAATGTAAAGCACATTTAAAGACAGAACAGGAAGCAAGAAAACAAATACAATTATTATGTACCATGCTGGGGAAACCAATTACCTCAAGGTAATTCTACATCCCTTAAAATTGTTGCACTCAGAATAAATCATAAACTGTATTGCTCATCTAGAGAATAGTGATTGCCGATTAAGCTCTGTGAAGACTAAGCATTGCAATTGAAAGACATCCCTACCCATCTTCACCTAGAATTAAATGGCATACTTCTTACAGATTATGAGAGCATTTATGCTTTTAAGGTCACTCGAGAAGGCGTTTTTATCATTACAGGTTTCTTTTGTAAAATCTAGTTCCATATTTAGTGTACTGCATAAAACAATGTGCTGGATTTGCTTTATTGTGTACCTTCATAAAAATAAACGTATTTTTCCGGTGAGTTCGATTTTTCTTTCTTCATTAGAGAAGTCCAGCACAACTACATTATAATGAAGTGATTAGGGAAACAGCTGTACATCTCTCTAAACAATGCATTTCAAATATAGAGCATAAGGTCTTGCTCTTCTATAATGTTAATAATGTAACTTGTTGATAAACGGTTACATTCCAATTGCATAAGGAAGCTACTGCAATATCTACGCCGCTCTCCATTGCAGCCAATAGAACAAAATTCATTCAAAATGTAGCATACTTGAATTATGCAGATCATTACTGTACAAGATACACCAATAAAAGCTTGAATACTCGGCATTATCCGAAGAGAAACATCCTTCCTTATACTTTGTTGTTTTGGCATATGTGTGCTAAGCACCCAGTCGAACACCAGAGCATTTACACTTGAGTGCGTTTTCGGACACGGGTGTGATGCGTCTGGTGTACCCGCCCTGGTGTTTACGGTGAGCCGAGTCTGGTGCGTTCGATCTAGTCTGTTTGGTGTGCTCGCCTGGTGATTTCGTATGCTGGTGTGGCGTCTTCTTCTTGGTACCTTCTGGTATGTTTGTAAAATTCTAGCATGTATCAAATATTCATATGTATATATATATATACAAATTCCTGGATCACGTTACCTCAGTTTCATGCTGCAGTATGTACATTTACTATGGTAACCAATTATTTTCGGTTCATCTGTAGATGGCAATCGCTGTAATATGGGAGGCCAAATAACAGTACAAATATTTATTTACTCAATTTAAGAAATGAAAATTGATTTTGATATGAAAATGTGAGCACAAATTAACTAAGAGCGCCAAATATTCTCGCAGGCGCACTGTTACCCTATAAAGGATTAATTTTTCAAGGCAAAAGGCTAAGTCTGAGTTGCTTAGCTTTTTATTTTTCGCTAAATGACAGCTCAGCATGATACATAGAAGAATCTCCTAATGAAACTTGGAAGTCTTGTGGAAGCTGGAACCAGTCCACAGCCAGTCGCCCCCTCTGATCCTCCCTAGAGATATACCACTACCTGTAAAAGACAAAGTTAGTTTTTACACCAGCAGAATTTTTTTTATAGCATGGCTGTCTATAGCTCGAATCCTGGGATTTTTTTCGTCTCTATCGACAGGGAAAACCATTCTATGAATTTCGAAGTGAAAGTGTCTATCTCCTTTAGAATCACACGTACAACGTACAGCACAGCATTTGCTTGAATAAACAAAAAAACACACACATACATCCAAACCCCATGATTGATGATAAGGCGTGCGTAGACAATGCAAAGCACGTAGCACTCTCTCGCATGTGTTGCCAGTAAGACTGCTGCTACGTAAGCTGCCACTGCAACAGCAGAGTACGAATTGGGGAGTGACGTCACTAGCCTGGCAACAATGGGAAGTAAGCAGAGCTCCCTGCATATGTTTTACTATTGCGGGTGCATACGCTGCAGCGGCACCGGCAGCCTATAGACTTTCGTATATAAAATGTGAAAAACAGTTTGCAGGTCGCTCTTCACAGCTTCGCTGATTAACCGCCTTCAAAGAGTGGATTGGCCTACAATGTTTCATGACATGCATAAAACTTTTTTCATGTAAGACAAGTTTACCCCATTACCAGTTTTATATCACGACGTACTGGCAGCAAAAAGAAGTCTAATTGCCCAATAAATGTAACCTGAATGAGTAGGTTTGTCCAATGGCATTAGTTAGGGGGCTGCAAACAAATTATATTGCGCGCCTCTTTATGACAGTAACTTTTAAAGAGGGCATACAAGCAACACATAAGCAGCTTTACTAAGCCCAAATAGAGTATTTCAGCAAGTGCAGAAAGAGGAACAGGTTGTGCCACTGAGTCAGAAGAGCTCTCTTCGTAGGTGCAACTGGTCACACTGTGAGTCGTTCTGAGGGCCATAATACAGCTTGTATCTCTACAACAGTTGGCTTGTGCTAAGAGGCTAGTATTACAAAAACCATAAATACAGAAGTACATGAACTTGAACATCATAAGAAGCGCCAAGAAACGCGAACACGAAGAAGAGACACATGAAGTCGAAGGGCGCTTGACATCAACTTGAGGGTTTAATGTTGAAAAAGAGCAACGCATGTGCCCAGAAACTTCTGAAAAGAAGCAGAAGGCGCAGTTGTCACTGAAAAGAGTTCCATTGCTGCTTGAGGTAACCTTTTTCCTTGGCATGCATGGCTTGAGAAGGAGTGCTCGCACGTGTATTTGACAATTTCGGTGCTGCTTCACAAGGCGTAGAAGGTTTTCCTAGCTTGCCCGCTGCAAAGCTACAAAAGTCACGGGTGGCCTGATGCCGATCATGCGCGAGCACTGCCGACATTGATGTGCCAAATTTCTGCCTGCCCCTCCCCCCTTTAACGATATAAAAGCTGCGCAGTGCTCTCTAAATCTTTTATTGACGCTTCGGCCGGCCTGGCCCTAACATTTTCCACATAAAACTGGGATCCTGCACACCACACCCACTTTGCACATTATGTTTTGCACTCCTCGAAACATATAGTTGCTTTGTTGCGCAGCCGGTCTTGGCAGCTCCATTCACGATATTGCCCATACGTAGAAGCTTACCAGGCGCCGAAAAACGACTTGGATGCCGCATTACCCAACCACCTACTTGATCCTGTGGGAGAGGTCATAAACGCATGGTACAACCACAGGCCAGGCCTTTTTGGTTTCAAGCTGATTGTGGCATGCCTAGCTCCCCCAATTCACTTCTTTAGTGAGGCTCCTGCTACTGAAACCAACAATTCTGCGGGAAAGGCTGCATTGTGCATGCCTCGCACTTGGAAGCTGAAGGCTACGGGCATCCTGATGGTCACAAGAGTTTTGTGATAGTTCTTTGCAATACCCCTTTTCAAAATATTGTGATGGGCCAGATAATAGCTAAGGACTAGTTTTCTGTGCCGTGTATGATATCTTCAGCAACCTGACTATTATGTAAAATTTTACTGATATCGAGAAACAGGAGGCGTTCCACTTCACGTAACTCTGAGGTGAATTTGACCACTTTGCCAAAATAATAAAAAACACGAAGTAGTTGCTTCACAGGCTCTTCAAAAGGCCCAGGCCGCACATCCTTTAAAAGAACTAAGTAATCATCAACATATCTAAAAATGTGTAAAGCCTTAGCTACGCATGCTGTGTGATGGCAAGTGGAAATATATTTGACACAACAGTATAAAATATCACTTGAAAAGGAGCAATGCATGATCCAGTACAAATTCCCTCCTTTTGAAGGACACAGGTGTGATTAAAAGCGACTGCTGTAGAGCGCATATAAAATCTTTAAGATTCCATAAAGTGGACAATGTTCAAAACAGTAGAAATTTGAAAGGCAACAGGACGAGAGTCATCGATGCTTTACGGACAGCACAAAAAGGTTGGCTTTGCGGAATAGAATAGAAAAGATGATGTACTACATCAATTGAGAAGGTATATAGCGGCGCTGAGGATACTCATACATGGAATGATAACCTAAGACACTCTCCGAATTGGGCACGAAGTTCATACACTGAATGCGATTTGAGATGCTCTGACAAGAATTTAGAGATGGTCCCTTGCCATGAATCTTTCCCAGCCACAGACATCCCTGAATGGTATCCCCTTTTTGAGCATTTTTATTGAGAATGCCATCCGGGAGGTTGTTTTATTGCAATGCTTATGACCTTCTTGAAACATTGCAAGTTCATCTCATCGCCATATGCCAAAGCTTTCGCCTTAATTCTTTCCGTGAGCACT
This sequence comes from Dermacentor andersoni, assembly GCF_023375885.2. Taxonomy (NCBI): domain Eukaryota; kingdom Metazoa; phylum Arthropoda; class Arachnida; order Ixodida; family Ixodidae; genus Dermacentor; species Dermacentor andersoni. Next base: position 147,360,715 of record NC_092815.1, read on the forward strand.
TGACGGGCATAAAATTCTTTGATACTGCTCGTTGAGCTTTTTTGAGAAGATTAACTTAGGAAGTGCCATGAATCCACCCTCTTTATCAGGAAGACCACTCAACAACGCCGCAGCTGGGGCAAAAAGGGATCCCCTTGATATATTTTTCTACGTAAAAACGCACAAAGAGGAGATAACATGTAAGGGGACTGTGGCTGAAAATATATTGATGGCAAGGTACCTGCTCTAGATTCTTACAAAAGCATCTCAAATTGCTTCAAGTATATGACCCTTACCTTGTGCCCAATTCCGACAGTGTCTTAGACAGTATTTCCAAGTATGAGTATTCTCTGCAACTGCTATACCCTATTTCTATTGATGTAGTACATTTTTTTCCTTCAATTCTACAAAGCCAACAATTTTGCGCTGCCCGTTAAAACATCAATGAATTTGGTGCTGTTGCATTTCAAAACTGTATTGGTTTGAACATTGATAACATTACAGATTTTTTAAAGATTTTACCTGTTCTCTATGCAGTCACTTGTAATAAGAGCCCTGTCATTCAGAAGGAGGGGATTTGTATTAAATAATATATCGCTCCTGTTCAAGTGATCTGTTCTTATTTTGTGACAAGCATATTTGCACATGCCTTGACACAACCTGCAGAGCTCCGATTTTACACATTTTCAGATATGACGATGATTACGTAATTATCGTAAAGGATGTGAGCCCTGAGAATTCTGAAGAGCTTGTGAACCATGTGCATCATTGTTTTCATTCCTGTGGCAAAAGGCTCAAATTCACGTCTGGGTCACCTGAAGAGGGGTGCCTTCTGTTTTTCGATAGCAGTATCATTTTTTCATGTCAGTGACGTGGGCTATTGATACCATCCACAGTCTAAAAGAACAGTCGTTAGCTACACTTTGGCCTTTCCAAAATTAAAAACGGGTATTCCAAAAAGCTACACGCACACTACTCTCAAAGTCTTGTGATCATCAGATTGCATGAAGCTTTCCCCTCAAAGTTATACACCTGCACAATGGTGCCTTTGCTGGAGAATTGTTGGCTCCTGTAGCAGGGAGCCTGATTAAAGAAGTGAATTGACGGAGCCACGCATGCCACAATGAACTTGAAACCAAAAAGCCGAACCCTGTGGTTGTGCCATAAATACATGGCCTGTCCCAGCGCCTCAAGAAGGTGACTGGGAAATGCGCCATCCTGGTCGTTTTTCCGGCGCCTGGTAAGCTTGCACGCATACGCAGTATAGTGAATGGTGCTGCTGAGGCAGGCTGCACAACAAAATACACTACACATTTCGAGAAGTGCAGAGTATGTGTCGTGTACACCGCCTCAATTTTATGCGGAAAATATTATGTCGACTATACCAGCTAGTGTATCAATGAAATATTGCGAGAGCATCCGGGCGTTGTTAAGTCATTTGCAGGGGGAAAAAGTTCGCATATCACGGCAGGCGGTGCTCGCGGAAGCCTGACTTGTAGGGCACACCTGTCATGCGCAGCTTTGCGTAGCAAACTAGAAAAAATTTCCAGACATTGTACATTAGCGACGAAACTGATAACTGCGTGATCACTCGTTCCCTGACCTTGCATGACATGGAAGAAGGATATATCAAGCGGTACTAGGATTCTCTCGGATGACAACTTCACCTTTTGCACCATTATTTTTAGGTTTCTGCGCTTTAGGTGCGTTGCTGTTTTTTTATTCATTACACCTTTCAGTTGATGTCTAGTCCCCGTCCAGTCTGCGTCTATTTGCGGGAGAAAAGCACCAGCTCGCACACATGACGAACACGAGTGTAGCTGAAGCTAATCTCTCTCAAAGGAAGGAAACGCTCATCAAGATTTTTAGTTTCGCAATAAGCCAATAAATTTCTGCAACCACATTCTGTCAACCAGTGCTCAGCAAGTATCAGCAGCTTTTAAAATGCAAGATGCCTCAAATATTTGCTTATCTAACTGCCTGGTGAACCGACTAAGCATTTGCGTGTTCCAATAACACAGAGAGCATTTAGGAGTACATCTTCAGCAGTGGCCAGCCAAGGGGCCAGCACCTTCTGGAACCTTTACAGCGTTGCGGTGCTTCCTAAGCCGGTCATTCAGGCACCTGTCTCTTTGTACGATATGGCATTTTCTACAGGGAAGTGGAATCTTGCGTAAAACCCAACACATTTCAGTTGAAGAAAGTGACATGCTCTTTAGTGCATGTACCTTGACGACCGGCGTCGTTTACCAACGTGCACATTGTTTCGACCTTTAGGGGAGCAGGAAAAACACCTACATCGCACTTGTTCGCCACCTTTCTTTAGGCGGTGGGGCACCCCGAGTACGTATGGCACAGCCACATGGCGCCCACAGGGACATGCGTTATTGCACGGTTAGCGGGCGTGCATAGGTAGTGTCGATTACTTTCTTGTTGTGCTGAGGGGAGTGCTTTTGCTGTTAAAAAATGTTGTGGGTGGTTTTGAAAAGTGTGCAGTCGTACTTAAGTTCAGACTTGCCATTAGAGGGTCGCCTGTAATTTTTGAAAAATCATATCATTCGAAACATAGCATTTTGCTGGATGTACTCTCATAGGGGCAAGAAGTCTTTGCTTGACATCCGTTTGGTGCAGTCCAAGTTAGTTGAAATACGCATAAGTCCTGAGTGCCTGAGAGCTGCTCTGGTTAAATCTTGTGGACCTGATTTCGTGCAGCGTTCAGCAAGAAGTGAGCCGTTTATGTCGCGCCGGGTCTCCCGATGGCACCTTGGTGTCAGTCACTGATAGCCTCAATAAAGAGGTATAGATGTCCTCGCAGACGCTCGGTTCAATATCGCACGTTGCAGTGGACGCCTTGTGGCTGTGCCACACTTACACCGGCTGTCCCACCACCTAAAAATGTGGTGAACAGGTGCGATGCAGGCGTTTTTTCAGCGCCAAGAAAGCTCGCAAGAACGTGCAGATTGGTAAGCAATGCCGGTAGTCAATGCACATGCACTAAACAACATGTCACCCGCTTTGTTAACTGCAATATAGTGGTGGTGTACAAGATTCCACGTCGCTGTAGAACGTGCTATATTGTATAAACAGGCAGGTGTCTGAATGAGCAGCTTACGAAGCACTGGAACGCTGTAAACACTCTAGCAGGAGCTGCCGACTTGACAGACCACTGCCGAAAATATACTCGTAAATTTTGCTCATGTTTTCATAGCATGCAAGTGCTCAGACACATCGCAAGGCTGTTAGATAGGGAAATTTTTCAGGCGTTGCGCATTTGAAAGGCTGCAGATGAATGTGTAAGCTTTTCATCACTGGCAATCCTTGCTAAAGATGCGTTGCACCTTAAGAAGGTGGTGAATGCTTTGTAATGGCCTGTTGTGGGCGCTTATCGGCTTCGTTACGCGCTCAATTGTCTCCTACGTGGAACATTCTTTGTGCATCTGTGTGCTCATTTACTTGAACATAAGGTGGCCCCTTTGCTTTTTCTCTGAACAAAATTTGTCACTTGAAGCCTAGCACTCTGTCTTGTCTCACCTTTTTCTGTTAGTCTTGCGCACCCTAGTAACTGTGTCACAATTATTGTGAGTGTCAAGGTTGACCAATCTTAATGTGAATGTTAACAATTTTTGGGCCTGTGACACATTTTGCCCATTACATTTTGAACCATTACACATATTTAAACTACACGACCATGTAGCATAAACAGAAAAAATATGTGGAAATAAAAGCTATAGCAGAGGAAATTTTTAGAGCAACAAAACAAAATAACAGGTGGTAAATATAGAGTGTTCTAAGAAAACAGAATATTGAACTTCTAGCAAAGCGAATGATGCAAGAAAAAATGCTCAGCACCAAGACATGTTATGTCTAGTTTTACAATAAACAAGAAAAAAATATGCAGAACGTATATAAACACAAATAAGCAGCAAGCTGCATAAATTTCAATAAACAATAGGCATATTTATCCATCATCATCATCATCAGCCTGGTTACGCCCATTGCGGGGCGAAGTCCTCTCCCATACTTCTCCAACTACCCCGGTCATGTACTAATTGTGGCCATGTTGTCCCTGCAAACCTCTTAATGTCATCCGCCCACCTAACTTCCTGCCGCCCCCTGCTACGCTTCCCTTCCTTTGGAATCCAGTCATCATCATCATCATCATCAGCCTAGTCACGCCCACTGCAGGGCAAAGGCCTCTCCCATACTTCTCCAACTACCCCGGTCATGTACTAATTGTGGCCATGTTGTCCCTGCAAACGTCTTAATGTCATCCGCCCACCTAACTTTCTGCCGCCCCCTGCTACGCTTCCCTTCCCTTGGAATCCAGTCCGTAACCCTTAATGACCATCGGTTATCTTCACTCCTCATTACATGTCCGCCCATGTCCATTTCTTTTTCTTCATTTCAGCAAAGATGTCATTTACCCGCGTTTGTTCCTTCGCCCAATCTGCTATTTTCTTATCCCTTAACGTCACACCCATCATTCTTATTTCCATAGCTCATTGCGTCGTCCTCAATTTCAGCAGAACCCTTTTCGTAAGCCTCCAGGTTTCTGCCCCATACGTGATTACTGGTAACACACAGCTGTTATGCACTTTTCTCTTGAGGGATAGTGGCAACCTGCGGTTCATGATTTGAGAATGCCTGCCAAATGCACCCGAGCCCATTTTTATTCTTCTGAGTATTTCAGTCTCATGATCTGGATCCGTGGTCACTACATGCCCTAAGCACATGTATTCCCTTACCACTTCCAGTGCCTCGCTACCTATCGTAAACTGCTGTTCTCTTCCGAGACTGTTAAACATTACTTTAGTTTTCTGCAGATTAATTTTCAGACCCACCCTTCTGCTTTGCCTGTCGAGGTCAGTGAGCATGCATTGCAATTGGTCTCCTGAGTTACTAGGCAAGGCAATATCATCAGCGAATCGGAAGTTGCTAAGGTATTCTCCATCAACTGTTATCCCCAATTCTTCCCACTCCAGGTCTCTGAACACCTCCTGTAAACATGCTGTGAATAGCATGGGAGAGATCGTATCTCCCTGTCTGACGCCTTTCTATATTGGGATTTTGTTGCTTTCTTTGTGGAGGACTACGTTGGCTGTGTAGCCGCTATAGATATCTACCAGTATTTTTACATATGGCTCATCTAAACCCTTATTCCGTAATGCCTTCATGACTGCTGAGGTTTCGACTGAATCAAACGCTTTCTCGTAATCAATGAAGGCTATATATAAGGGTTGGTTATATTGCGCACATTTCTCTATCACCTGATTGATAGTGTGAATATGGTCTATAGTTGAGTAGCCTTTACGGAATCCTGCCTGGTCATTTGCTTGACAGAAGTCCAAGGTATTACTGATTCTATTTGCGATTACCTTAGTAAATACTTTGTAGGCAACGGACAGTAAGCTGATTGGTCTATAATTTTTCAAGTCCTTGGCGTCCCCTTTCTTATGGATTGGGATTATGTTAGCGTTCTTCCAAGATTCCGGTACGTTCGAGGTCATGAGGCATTGGGTATATTGGGTGGCCAGTCTTTCTAGGACAGTGTTCCCACCATCCTTAAAAAAATCTGCCGTTACCAGGTCCTCCCCAGCGGCCTTCCCCCTTCGCATAGCTCCCAAGGTGTTCTTTACCTCTTCCGGCGTCACTTGTGGGATTTCAAGTTCCTCTAGAATATTCTCTCTCACCTTATCGTCGTGGGTGTTACTGGTACTGTATAAATCTCTATAGAACTCCCCAGCCACTTGAACTATCATCCATATTAGTAACGATATTGCCGGCTTTGTCTCTTAACGCATACATCTCATTCTTGCCTATTCTTCTTTCTTCTTCACTGCTTTGAGGCTTCATCCGTTCCTGAGAGCCTGTTCAATTCTATCCATATTATAGTTCCTTATGTCAGCTGTCTAACGCGTGTTGATTACCTTAGAAAGTTCTGCCAGTTCTATTCTAGCTGTAGGGTTAGAGGCTTTCATACATTGGCGTTTCTTGATCAGATCTTTCGTCTCCTGCGATAGCTTAATGGTCTCCTGTCTAACGGCGTTACCACCGACTTCTATTGCGCACTCCTTAATGATGCCCACAAGATTGTCGTTCATTGCTTCAACACTAAGGCTTAATCCTGCGTTAAAGCCAAATAGCTGTTCTGTAGCTTGATCTGGAATTCCTCTATTTTCCCTCTTACCGCTAACTCATTGATCGGCTTCTTATGTACAAGTTTCTTCCGTTCCTTCCTCAGGTCTAGGCTAATTCAAGTTCTTACCGTCCTATGGTCACTGCAGCGCACCTTGCCGAGCACGTCTACATCTTGTATGATGTCAGGGTTCGCGCAGAGTATGAAGTCCATTTCATTTCTAGTCTCACCATTCGGGCTCCTCCACGTCCACTTTCTGCTAACCCGCTTGCGGAAAAAGGTATTCATTATCCGCATATTATTCTTTTCGGCAAACTCTACTAATAACTCTCCCCTGCTATTCCTAGAGCATATGCCTTATTCCCCCACTTACTTGTCTCCAGCCTGCTTCTTGCCTACCTTGGCATTGAAGTCGCCCATCAGTATTGTGTATTTTGCTTTGACTTTACCCATCGCCGATTCCACATCTTCATAAAAGCTTTCGACTTCCTTGTCATCATGACTGAATGTAGGGGCGTAGACTTGTACTGCCTTCAATTTGTACCTCTTATTAAGTTTCACAACAAGACCTGCCACCCTCTCGTTAATGCTATAGAATTCCTGTATGTTACCAGCTATATCCTGATTAATCAGGAATCGGACTCCTAGTTCTCGTCTCTCCGCTAAGCGCCGGTAGCACAGTATGTGCCCGCTTTTTAGCACTGTATATGCTTCTCCTGCGGGACCCGCCGTGGTTACTCAGTGGCTATGGTGTTAGACTGCTGAGCACGAGGTCGCGGGATCAGATCCCGGCCACGGCGGCCGCATTTCGATGGGGGGAAATGCGAAAACACCCGTGTACTTAGATTTAGGTGCACGTTAAAGAACCCCAGGTGGTCGAAATTTCCGGAGTCCTCCACTATGGCGTGCCTCATAATCAGAAAGTGGTTTTGTCACGTAAAATCCCACAATTTATTTTTAAATTTAACTCCTGCGGGGACGGTACAGTATCCGCCTCCCGTGCAAGAGGACCGTGATTCAAATACCGGGCCGCACAATTCTCCACCGGAAAATACCAGAAAAAAACAACAACCGTGTGTTGAGTGCGGCCTGATCCCGGTGACCAGAACCGGTAACGCACACTCTCACCAGAGCAGGATTGGCCACCCTGGTGCAGTACTTGGCCACAACCTCCTATATGAACACAACAATCAAACCCCGGCCCTCAGTCCCCAGCAGCTGCAAAGGAACTGACCACGGCGGTGGTCAGACCTGCGACGCTGCAGAGGGTGCTAAGAATGCCTGGCTCCGGACAGGCCGCCATTGGAATATGAACCTGGCAACGTTTAACGCTAGAACGTTATCTAGTGAGGCGAGTCTAGCAGTGCTATTGGAGGAATTAGAGGGCAGTAAATGGGATATAATAGGGCTCAGTGAAGTTAGGAGGCCAAAAGAAGCATATACAGTGCTAAAAAGCGGGCACGTCTTGTGCTACCTTGGCTTAGCAGAGAGACGAGAACTAGGAGTCGGATTCCTGATTAATAAGAACATAGCTGGTAACATACAGGAATTCTATAGCATTAACGAGAGGGTGGCATGTCTTGTTGTGAAACTTAATAAGAGGTACAAAATGAAGGTTGTACAGGTCTACGCCCCTACTTCTAGTCATGATGACCAGGAAGTCGAAAGCTTCTATGAAGACGTGGAATCGGCGATGGGTAAAGTCAAAAGAAAATACAGTATACTGATGGGCGATTTCAATGCCAGGGTAGGCAAGAAGCAGGCCGGAGACAAGTCAGTGGGGGAATATGGCATAGGCTCTAGGAATAGCAGAGGAGAGTTGTTAGTAGAGTTTGCAGAGCAGAATAATATGCGGATAATGAATACCTTTTTCCGCAAGTGGGTTAGACGAAAGTGGACGTGGAGGAGCCCGAATGGTGAGACTAGAAATGAAATCGACTTTATACTCTGCGCGAACCCTGGCATCATACAAGATGTAGACGTGCTCGGCAAGGTGCGCTGCAGTGACCATAGGATGGTAAGAACTCGAATTAGCCTTGACTTGAGGAGGGAACGGAAGAAACTGGTACATAAGAAACCAATCAATGAGTTAACGGTAAGAGGAAAACTAGAGGAATTCCGGATCAAGCTACAGAACAGGTATTCGGCTTTAACCCAGGAAGAGGACCATAGTGTTGGAGCAATGAACGACAATCTTATGGGCATCATTGAGGAGTGCGCAATAGAAGTCGGTGGTAACGCCGTTAAACAGGAAACCAGTAAGCTGCCGCAGGAGACGAAAGATCTGATCAAGAAACGCCAATGTATGAAAGCCTCTAACCCTACAGCTAGAATAGAACTGGCAGAACTTTCTAAGTTAATCAACAAGCGTAAGACAGCGGACGTAAGGAACTATAATATGGACAGAATTGAACAGGCTCTCAGGAACGGAGGAAGCGTAAAAGCAGGGAAGAAGAAACTAGGAATAGGCAAGAATCAGATGTGTGCGTTAAGAGACAAAGCCGGGAATATTGTTACTAATATGGATGAGATAGTTCAAGTGACGGAAGAGTTTTATAGAGATTTATACAGTACCAGTAACACCCACGACGATAAGGTGAGAGAGAATAGTATAGAGGAACTTGAAATCCCACAAGTAACGCCCGAAGAGGAAAAGAACGCCTTGGGAGCTATGCAAAGGGGGAAGGCAGCTGGGGAGGATCAGGTAACAGCAGATCTGTTGAAGGATGGTGGGAACACTGTCCTAGAAAGATTGGTCGCCCTATATAAACAATGCCTCATGACCTCGAACGTACCGGAATCTTGGAAGAACGCTAACATAATCCTAATCCATAAGAAAGGGGACGCCAAAGACTTGAAAAATTATAGACCGATCAGCTTACTGTCCGTTGCCTACAAAGTATTTACTAAGGTAATCGCAAATAGAATCAGGAATACCTTAGACTTCTGTCAACCAAAGGACCAGGCAGGATTCCGTAAAGGCTACTCAACAATAGACCATATTCACGGTATCAATCAGGTGATAGAGAAATGTGCGGAATATAACCAACCCTTATATATAGCCTTCATTGATTACGAAAAAGCATTTGATTCAGTCGAAACCTCAGCAGTCATGGAGGCACTACGGAATCAGGGTGTAGATGAGCCATATGTAAAGATACTGGAAGCTATCTATAGCGGTTCCACAGCCGCCGTAATCCTCCACAAAGAAAGCAACAAAATCCCAATAAAATAAGGCGTCAGACAGGGAGATACGATATCTCCAATGCTATTCACAGCGTGTTTACAGGAGGTATTCAGAGACCTGGAGTGGGAAGATTTGGGGATAAAAGTTGATGGAGAATACCTTAGCAACTTGCGATTCGCTGATGATATTGCCTTGCTTAGTAACTCAGGAGACCAATTGCAATGCATGCTCACTGACCTGGAGAGGCAAAGCAGAAGGATGGGTCTGAAAATTAATCTACAGAAAACTAAAGTAATGTTTAACAGTCTCGGAAGAGAACAGCAGTTTACGATAGGTAGCGAGGCACTGGAAGTGGTAAGGGAATGCATCTACTTAGGGCAGGTAGTGACCACGGATCCGGATCATGAGACTGAAATAACCAGAAGAATAAGAATGGGCTGGGGTTCGTTTGGCAGGCATTCTCAAATCATGAACAGCAGGTTATCACTATCCCTCAAGAGGAAAGTGTATAACAGCTGTGTCTTACCAGTACTCACCTACGGGGCAGAAACCTGGAGGCTTACGAAAAGGGTTCTGCTGAAATTGAGGACGACGCAACGAGCCATGGAAAGAACAATGATAGGTGTAACGTTAAGGGATAAGAAAAGAGCAGATTGGGTGAGGGAACAAACCCGGTAAATGACATCTTAGTTGAAATAAATAAAAAGAAATGGGCATGGGCCGGACATATAATGAGGAGGGAAGATAACCGATGGTCATTAAGGGTTACGGACTGGATTCCAAGGGAAGGAAAGCGTAGTAGGGGGCGGCAGAAAGTTAGGTGGGCGGATGACATAAGGACGTTTGCAGGGACAACATGGCGACAATTAGTACATGACCGGGGTAGTTGGAGAAGTATGGGAGAGGCCTTTGCCCTGCAGTGGGCGTAACTAGGCTGATGATGATGATGATGATGATGCTTCTTTTGTCCTCCCAACCTCACTAAGCCCTATTATATCCCATTTACTACCCTCACTAGATAACGTTCTAACGTTAAACGTTGCCAGGTTCAGATTCCAATGGGCGGCTTGTCCGGAGCCAGGTATTCTAGCACCCTCTGCTGCGTCACAGATCTGACCGCCGCCGTGGTCAGTTGCTTCGCGGCTGCTGGAGACTGAGGGCCGGGGTTTGATTGTTGTATTCATATAGGAGGTTGAGGCCAAGTGCTGCACCAGGGTGGCCAATCCTGCTCCGGTGAGAGAGTGCTTTGTCGGTTCTGGTCACCGGGATCAGGCCGCACTGCAGGCCTGTTTGTGCAATTTTCTCAACACACGCTTTTTTTAATTTTCCGTGGAAAATTGCGCGGCCCCGGGATTTGAACCACGGTCCTCTTGCACGGGAGGCGGATGCGCTACTGCCCCCGCAGGAGTAGTACGCCTTATTGAACCTACAGTGGTGCCTTATTTGATCAGTCAAAGTGGACCAATCCGAGCTCGGTTATACCGGACGGATGGCACTCGGCTAGAGAACCTGGTATTTATGACCTGCACATGTGTGGCCATATATATATATATATATATATATATATATATATATATATATATATATAGATTCTTTAGGAGGGTTCCCATACAGTGATAAACTAAAGGAAAAGACAATAAAAAGGCGGCAGAAAAAGAAACAAAAGGACGCAAAAAAAGGGAAGAGAACAGGTGATTTGAACTCGTGACCCTTGGATGTTATGCTATGACAGGGTGCTATGACTGATAATGTTCTATATATATATTCATCTCGTCTATGGGATCTAATGCGAGCGCTGTTGCTTTGTATCTGCATGTAGTAGTTAAGAGAGCCAGCTTAAGGGAAGAGAAGAAAAACGGTTACCTTGAAGCGCCAAAGCTCCTGCCCCGAGCCTCATACTTACGTGGAAAGGGACTGACGTTGTCCGCGATGGTCGATTTGGCGTACTTTCTTGGAAAAATGGCCGCCCGTGGAGACAAGCGAACTTGAGCGGCTTTACAGGCTAGGAAAAGCTTGATCACGTGCTTGAGGGAGACTTGAGGCTTGAGGGAAAGCTTCGTTAACAAACGATAACATGGCAATCAGCACTCGAATACGACGAGAGAAATTATTGAGACGTGGAAAGTTCGCTTGAACTAAGTATGGTTCTCGAGACAAATGCTTGTAAGTATTGAACTTTTTAAAAGGTGAGGAGAATATTCGCTCACCGAGAGGAGAGCCTCCGCACAAGACCACTGCCAGGCACCTTAATGAGACATGGGTAGCTTTGTGGCCGGAACAAAGCCTCCCTTCTCTGCCGGCAATGCGCAGAAAACGTGCTTTCCGATCGCTCAAGGTTGTGTGGACATAGTGTAGCTCTAGCGTTCAGGAAAAGCTTAAACAGGTGCGAGTGCGGCATGCATAGCGTGGGAAACTTGCCAGAGTAAATATCTCAAGGACTGCTGCTTACTAGGGCGAAATACCTTCGTGTAATTATAATAACTCTAATAGGACTACATTTAAAAAAAGGAACTGCCCAGGGGGCTGTACTACGAGTGCTATGACTGATAATTGTCGATATATATATATATATATATATATATATATATATAGATATATATATATATATTCATCGCATCCATGGGATCGAATGCGAGCGCTGTTGCTTTGTCTTTGCGTGTAGTAGTTAAGAGAGCCAGTTTAAGGTAAGAGAAGAAGAAAGGAAAGGAAAATTTCTGAAGCAAAATTGCAGCACCGTAGTCTTAAAGCGCACCCGCGGTAGCGAAACGGAAGGCGATATAAGCGTGCGTGGCCATGATACGCACACGACAAACTGCCTTAAAATATTTAGACTTGAGGGAAAGCTTCGTTAACAAACGATAACACGGCAATCAGCACTCGAATACGACGAGAGAAATTATTGAGACGTGGAAAGTTCCCTTGAACTAAGTATGGTTCTCGAGACAAATGCTTGTAAGTATTGAAATTTTTAAAAGATGAGGGGAATATTCGCTCACCGAGAGGACAGCCCCCGCACGAGACCACAGCCAGGCACCTTACTGAGACATGGATAGCTTTGTGGCCGGAACAAAGCCTCCCTTCTTAGCCGGCCATGCGCAGAAAACGTGCTTTCCGATCGCTCAAGGTTGTGCGGACATAGTATAGCTCTAGCGTCCAGGAAAAGCTTAAACAGGTGCGAGTGCGGCATGCATATCGTGGGAAGCTAGCCAGAGTAAATATCTCAAGGACTGCTGCTTACGAGGGCGAAATACCTCCGTGTAATTATAATAACTCTAATAGGACCTTTTGAAAAAAAAAAAGAACTGCCCAGGGGCTGTACTACGAGTGCTATGACTGATAATTATATATATATATATATATATATATATATATATATATAGCATATATATATAGCATACGTAACCCTTAATGACAATCGGTTATCTTCCCACGTCATTACGTGTCCTGCCCATGCCCATTTCTTTTTCTTGATTTCAACAAAGATATCATTAACCCGCGTTTGTTCCCTCACCCAGTCTGCTCTTTTCTTATCCCTTAACGTTACACCCATCATTCTTCTTTACATAGCTCGTTGCGTCATCCTCAATTTAAGCAAAACCCTTTTCGTAAGCCTCCAGGTTTCTTCCCCATACGTGAGTACTGGTAAGACAGAGCTGTTATATACTTTTTTCTTGAGGAATAGTGGCAACCTGGGGTTCACAATTTGAGAATGCCTGCCAAATGCATCCCAGCCCATTTTTATTTTTCTGACTATTTCAGTCTCATCATCCGGATCCGCGGTCACTACCTCCCCTAAGTAGATGTATTCCCTTACCACTTCCAGTGCCTCGCTACCTATCGTAAACTGCTGTTCTCTTTCGAGACTGTTAAACATTATTTTAGGTTTCTGCAGATTAATTTTTAAACCCACCCTTCCGCTTTGCCTGTCCAGGTCAGTGAGCATACATTGCAATTGGTCTCCTGAGTTACCAGGTCTCTGAATACCTCCTTTAAACACGCTGTAAATAGCATTGGAGAGATCGTGTCTCCATGCCTGACGCCTTTCTTTATTGGGATTTTGTTGCTTTCTTTATGGAGGAATACGGTGGCTGTGGAGCCGTAATAGATATCTTTCAGTATTTTTACATGTGGCTCGTTTACACCCTGATTCCGTAATGCCTCCATGACTGCTGAGGTTTCGACTGAATCAAACGTTTTTTTCGTAATCAATGAAAGCTATATATAAGGGTTGGTTATATTCCGCACATTTCTCTATCAGCTGATTGATAGTGTGAAAATGGTCTATTATTGAGTAGCCTTTACGGAATCCTGCCTGGTCCTTTGGTTGACAGAAGTCTAAGGTGTTCCTGATTCTATTTGCGATTACCTTAGTAAATACTTTGTAGGCAACAGACAGTAAGCTGATCGGTCTATAATTTTTCAAGTCTTTGGCGTCCCCTTTCTTATGGATTAGGATTATGTTAGCATTCTTCCAAGATTCCGGTACGCTCGAGGTCATGAGGCGCTGCGTATATAGGGTGGTCAGTCTTTATAACAATGCGCCCACCATCCTTCAACAAATCTGCCGTTACCTGATCCTCCCCAGCTGCCTTCCCCCTTTGCATAGCTCCCAAGGCATCCATTACTTCTTCCGGCGTAACTTGTGTGATTTCAAATTCATCTGGACTATTATCGTCGTGGGTGCTACTGGTACTGTATAAATCTCTATAGAACTCCTCAGCCACTTGAACTATATCATCCATATTAGTAATGATATTGCCGGCTTTGTCTCTTAACGCACACATCTGATTCTTGCGTATTCCTAGTTGCTTCTTCACTGCTTTTAGGCTTCCTCCGTTCCTGAGAGCATGTTCAATTCTAGCCATAATATATTTTCTTATGTCAGCTTCATACATTGGCGTTTCTTGATCAGATCTTTCGTCTCCTGCGATAGCTTACCGGTACCCTGTCTAACGGAGTTACCACCGACTTCTATTGCAGACACCTTAATGATGTTCCTAGGATTGTCGTTCATTGCTTCAACACCAAGGTCCTTTTGCCGAGTTAAAGCCGAATACCTGTTCTGTAGCTTGATCCGGAATTCCTCTTGTTTCCCTCTTACCGCTAACTCATTGATTGTCTTCTTATGTATCAGTTTCTTCCGTTCCCTCCTCAAGTCTTGGCTAATCCGAGTTCTTACCATCCTATGGTCACGGCAGCTCACCTCGTCGAGCACGTTCACATCTTGTATGATGCCAGGGTTACCTCAGGGTATAAAGTATATTTCATTTCTAGTCTCGCCATTCGGGCTCTTCCACGTGCACTTTCCGCTAAGCCGCTTGCGGAAGAAGGTATTCATTATCCGCATATTATCCTGTTCTGCAAACTCTACTAATAAGTCTCCCCTGCTATTCCTAGAGCCTATGCCATATTCGCCCACTGACTTGTCTCCAGACTGCTTCTTGTCTACCGTAGCAAAGTCACCCATCAGTATAGTGTATTTTGTTCTGACTTTACCCATCGCCGATTCCACGTCTTTATAAAAGCTTTCGACTTTCTGGTCATCATGACTGGATGTAGGGGCGTAGACCTGTACGACCTTCAATTTGTACCTCTTATTAGGTTTCACAACAAGACCTGCAACCCTCTCGTTAATGCTATATAATTCCTGTATGTTAACAGCTATTTCGTAAATAACCAGGAATCCTACTCCTAGTTATCGTACCGGTAAGCACCGGTAGCACAGTATGCGCCCGCTTTTTTGTACTGTATATGCTTCTTTTGTCCTCCTAACCTCACTGAGTCCTATTATATCCCATTTACGACCCTCTAATTCCTCCAAAAGCACTGCTAGACTCGCCTCACTAGATAACGTTCTAACGTTAAACGTTGCCAGGTTCAGATTCCAATGGCGGCCCGTCCACACTGAATCTTGATTTAGCAGTGATAAATAATATATCCATAGACTTATCCAGGAATGATACCGAGATGCTACTTTTGTGAACACATACACTTCAGTCATAGCTGGCGCGACCATGCGATTACACGCCGTGCTGCTGCAGCCATAGCCACGAGGCCCTGCATTTCTGGATGCTCCTGCCGGACGTGGAGACTGTTGCAGGTGACGGACTCGCCTCTACATGTTCTGTGTTAACTTATAGCAGTGGCACTTTAAAGATGTCACATTGTGAGCACATGCAAGGAGCACTTAAAGACAGTCACGAAAACAATGTTCGCCCCCTTGGAGGGTGGGAACAAAGCACAAGCTCGAAGTCACTGATGAATATCGTGAAAGTAGGGATCGCTTCATGACAGTAGAATTTTCAACAGACACGCAGTAACAGTATATCTTAAAGAAATGTTTGTTTACGTAACATTTCATTTTTTTCCATTACATAGCTTAAGCCACTTTACCTTGTCCTGCTTAAGGACGTCAAAGTTATGTCTACACACCTTGTCTCTAAAAGTAAGCTCTTGTACCAAGCTGTAATTGTTTACATTTTTTTCTCTATCAGTGCTCGCAAACTGAAAACCGCGTAAGCATATATAATTTACAGCCTCGAAAGATATGTAAGTGAGGAAACGCTCCTCGATATCTTCAGTTTCGCAACAAGCCCACAAGTTTGCACTAGCAAATACTCTCCACCAACGCACAGCAAACATCAGCAAAGGTTTCACTGTCGTAGTGGAATTTCTATTTTTAACTTCGCAAGGCGCTTTACGCACACACTAGAAGCACGCACAATGCGCGTGTAGTTAGCAAGCACGATAACTGACGTCTTAAATGGCGCGACGCGGTCGAAAAAACGCCCTCCAAGTTGCCGGTGCTGTAAAGTTGCTCCCAGCATATATGACGTTGCGTAGTGGACGAGCTTAGGCACGCATACGGTTTGGAGCGCACTCCATGGCATTAAAATCGTTGATCACATTTGCCTGGCGCGTCACGCATACGGTTTGTTTGGAGCGAGACACAACCCAACTTTTAATTCTCTCCCGCGCGCCATCTAAGTCCTATTATATTACAGAAAACAAAAAAATACGATGAGACAGACACATCGTAGCGGGTCGCACGACTGACCGGCTCGTTGAAAATGGAGAAACAGGATTGATAGATGGCTGCTATGAGCGGCCATCTTAAACGGGTCGGTGGGTGGCTCTATCTGCAGACTTGTGAGGCGGTTATGGCCTCTGTTGACCTGAAATAATAACCAGTACACTTTCATTTTGTGCCTTGTTGCTCCCAGCTACACATAGAGATGTTGCAATACAAAAGTAGTTATCGCAATGTCTATATTATCCGCCATACTTAAGAGCAGAAATAAATTCTATGACGTGTTTGTGATTTGTAGTAGGTTCCGGCGTATAGAGAGAGCAAACGCATGGCCTTTGAGATATGTGTATGCAATTCTTAGAGACCGTCGCCTGGACGTAATTTGAACGACTTGGAGTTCGCTCAGCTGTTTTGTAGCCCATCCACGACACTTGCACTAGTGCCTGTGCGACCGGCGCCATTCCTTCGCTTTAAATATCTTGCTGCTGTCGCCAACTTCTACTCTAGCCGTAGAAATTATTGAAACGATCTCGGAGGTACACATATGCAGGGTGCGATGTTTCCGTGGCCGTTGTAGCTGTTTCAATCGTAAAGCGTCAAATCTGCAAGGATTCATCGCTTGTTTGGCGCAGGATACACCCGTGTCGTCCGCCCTTCTGTCGTCCATGCATTCTGTGCTGATCGTGCGACCCAAGAAGATTCCTAAAAAAACACGTCTTTGCAGCCTAAATGTGTCCTACTTAGCTTGATCCAGAAATGTGCGGCGGTGTCTAATGTGTTTGGAGCCAAATGCTACTGCGCCATCCAGCGAATAGGCGCGGCTGCTTACTCGCAGTTTTTCATAGTATTTCTTCTTTATCTTTGTGATTTAAGTGCATCTGGGATAGAACCCATAATGCGGTTGCATGAGGTTATTTTGTGATTGTGTAATATTGTGTCTTGTTCGCCTTCTTCAATGAGAAGCTTTTTAAAGATGTTTTTGTTTGACAGTAAAATGCCTGTAGCGGAGTTGAAACAATCCAGCTTTTTATTCCTTAAAAATTGGCGTGAGTGGTGATTTTACAAGATCATAGCGATCCAGCTATGGATATCGAACTATAGAGCGAAATTATCTAAACTTGTTACAGCGCGTGAATCTCGCGATGATGTGTCAGAATCTCGGCATGTTTTCAGTGCTGAGGACCTTGCACCATCTTAAAGGTAAATGTAATAGTTTACTTATCTGAAGTAGTGTACATAACTGATTTCTTTCATTTGTTCGAAGCACAAAATTTTTATCCATGCAGTGTTGGCTTTTCGAGCTGAGAAACCATTCTGAGATATTATTCAGCAGTACGCGTTGCATCGTTTAGACATGAAGTAGGCAGTAATATGGGTTGTTTCGTGTAATTCCTCGGTTCATGTAATTAGATCAGTACGCAAAATCTTATTCATCCATCGCCCGCAGTTTGTAGGTTATGATGTACAAAAGCACAAAAACCTTTTCAGCTTGTGTTGAACGTATGTGATTTTTAGTTTGATACTTGGCTTGGCCACCAAATTATTGTGTATGTGGAATGTTTATATGCGTTTGTCTGGACAACCGGGCTGAACATGATTTGAGCAACAATCTGCTCACTAAAATATAAGCTCCTGGATCACACTACTGCTAAAATGATAGATTTACTGAGCGAACGTGTGTGTGCTTTTCTGAGTTACACAGTTGCCAAATCATCTATATGTACAGCCTTTTGTGTTTAGCATTTACTCTTCCCTTCGCATTGCGAAATTCTTATCTCGTTCTCACATAGTGTTTACTATGTTGTAACGTAAGTAAACTAAACCAATATGAAACACAAATCCTACACCTGAGTACCGGCTTTCAGCACATCACTCAATTCATTTTATGAAAGCTAGAATCAGAAACTTTCATTGTCATGACTGTTCTTTGTTTTATGTCTTTCTACGAAGTGTAGGAATGGTACGCATTCATTAGTAATTACATTATTATGTATTAAAACTACGTGTTTTCTAGAGCTTCACATCCGCGTGGAAGTGGCAGACTAGAAGAAAACAAGCGTAATATAGACGCAGTTGTTTGTCCGCCGTTACTTAACTATTTCCCATGGAACTTTTGCTTGGCCCAAAGAAAACAAGCAATAGTAATCGAAGTTTTCGTTTTTGTGGTAAAAGTTGTATTGAAGGGTATTTAAGGAAGAAAACTTAATTGAAATTTGACACAGCCTGAAAATATATATATTAGAAAGTATCATCAATTTATGAAGAAGCTTTGTCAGGTATCCAGTAATTTTGGAAGAAAATGCGCAACTTCCTGGTTATTGAATATTTCGTGGTAATTTTAATGTATGCAATGTCATAATTCAGCTTATCTTTACTGTCATAAGTTGCAGGCGCAGCTCTCCTGTAATTTTTCCAATGTAATGACTCCTTCCTTTAAAATATTCAGTTTGCCAGTCTATCTTCCTGTTGCCACATTGAATCATTGGAGTTTTTGCATGCTTTGTACCTTTCCAGAATTTTCTTTGGTCCGCATCTTCATCACAACTGCTCCACACCTACGTCCAGTTCACACCATCCTGACTGAATACGTCTCTTTCATCGAGACACCGAGACATTTAAATATTGCTTTTGTCTAAACTATAGAACTGTGCTACACTTTACCGAGTCATGGTCATTCTTTGTCACCTGCTGAATTACTCTGGTATATTTTGATCACTGGTCTCGCATTGCATCTTCTTTCGCGTTCGCTTTATTTCTTTGCTGAGTTTTTATTCTGTACTCTGCATTCCTTCAACAGCCCTTCAGAGCTATTGCAGGAATAGTATTTTGAAGTAAATAAAAGAAAGAGATTTCCATCTATTGGCTGTGATAATTTGAAAGCAGGCAAATTACTACTAAAACAATCTTACAATAACCAGGAAGGACGTCTATAAACCTATGCCCTACTTGGTGTGCAAAAGCTAAATTCACACCACAACATAAAGCCACGCGCGCCAGACAAGTACCAAACCAAGTAACACTACACTACCGTGGCGTGCGCACCAGGTAGCCCTACACCATCTTGGTGTGTATACCGGATGAAATCAGACCACTCTGATGTGCTTGGCAGGTAGCATCAGACTGTGCTGGTGCTTAAACTAGAAAATACCGGAATACACCAAAGGATCCTGGTGTAATTTTTTCACCTGGGTACATCTTGAAACTACTCAGACAGATGTAGATGTCCGGACAGTGCATCGAAAAAAGCATTGTAAACCTAATTGATACAATTTCTTGCTGATCATGTACATTCTAAAGAACGATTGTGCAACAATGCACAATTATATCGCGGCTGCCTCAAATAACATTCTCCATCAGTTATTTTAGTATTTTGGTTGGTCGCTTTGTGATATCCCTCGGGAAACTTTTTCAATATCGTATTCTCTCTTCTTGTGCCACATGTATGATTATCATTAATACCCATTACACATAAACAATTATATTAGAAGAATTTTTAGTGTGCTATACGGATTCCATTCACGCTATTGGTCTGCCGACACCCACTGATAGAAAGTGTGTGGTGCTTTCAACATGCTGACGGGCACGAAGTTTACCACAAGCACTGTAGTGTAGTAGCACATAGATGTCTAGCATGTTTTACAATCACCATCAGCGTTTCCAAGGTAAGTTGAATTCAATATTAATTTTCATGTGCTGCACACGGGAATTGGGAGGAGCAAAAGCACCACTGAAGCAGCTTGACCGGTTCCCCCTGCCTGCAACGGGTAGCAAAGCAGTGAAATCTTATTGTAAGAAAACACCAAGGAGATACTGAATTCATCACAATAATAAAAAAAGATAATAATACTTCTCACAAATTTAGTAGGGTGAAATAGTTAAGTTAATTATTTAGGTTAATTAGGCATCACGAAAAAATTCAGTTATAGTTAGAAACTTACATGTGCCCCTGTGTTTATATATGTAAAAATGGGACCCCAGTGACACTATTTGGAAAATGAATGGATCATATCACAGTATGAACCTGCCATCATCACTGTGTCACTACTATTCCATAAGCCACCTATGATTTTCTCACTGTAGCATACATTTACCCATTGTCCTCCCACTATGTGCCCACCATTCATCCAGTACACCTACCATTCACCTAGCATGCACACCATTCACCCACCATTTACACAAGTCACCCAGCATGCATCCGACTATCCATGCAGCACGCGCACTGTTCCCCCAGCACATTCATCATTCTCCCCCCATTTACACAGGTCCACCAATATGTATCCCACCATCCACCCAGCACACCCGCCATTCACTCAGCACGCACACCATTGAGACAAGTCACCCAGTATATATGCCACTGATACATCCCAACATCTAGCACTGCATCCACCGTCCACCCAATATACCCACGATGAATTCCATCATGCCCACAATCCTGCCCAGCGCATTTTCCACAACTCTCTCTTTCTCCCCAGCGTAAAATTCTTTATGGACAATGCTGGGATTTTCATAAGGCAGTGGTGCAATGCTCCGCAGTACTACAGGAATAAATGATGAGTGTTATTATGTCAGAATGATGTGGTTCGAATCCACATACATACATGTTCGTCAGAGTCAAGTTAGCGTATTTAGTGAACGCTTTGCATGGATTAGCATGACAAAGCTTTGCAGCTGAAAGATGCCGAAAATCTGCAACGACTTCGGAAACAAATTGTCAACCATGGTCAATGGTAATACGAGGAAGAACACTGCGCAAGATGGCATAGCTACGTAACAGCCCTCCAGAAATGGGGGACGATTGAATGCGCCCTCACATGTGATTGACATAAAATTTTGTAGCCATTACAATTCGGCATTTGCGAAAAAAGCTGAAACGTGTAACGCCCCCATCGTCGAAGAGTGCTGTATAAGGGTTGTAACGGTGGTCGAATGCAGCTCGTAGGGGGCATTTCTGACACGCAATATAGCATCCAGGCACCCACTGTATGTAGTCGCACGAACATTTAATTAAAGGCAGCATGCCGATTATTGATTATGAGACGGTTTTATTTGTTTTTACTCTTGAACCGAGTTGTCTTCAATAATCATGGCGGCTGCTCGGTGTCCCATCATCATAAGTGGCGCATTAAGGTTTCCCGCCGGAAGGTGCATCGATGAGGCATCCACAACTCGCAGTTTTTTAACGCCTCCAAGCACCCTGCGAAATGTATTCAATGGCACAGGGTTAGAACCAGCACATTCAGAATTTAACGTGGGAAGCTGCGTCACAGTAAATAACATATAATTCCACCTCCATTACCACCACACCCACCCTTATAAAGAAAAACCCCTCTTAGCAGATATACGCGAATTCAAGAGTCATTTATTTATTCAGTTGCCGTTGGCAAGTGGGTACAATGTTAATATATGCGGTAGTAGCAGCAATAAGAACAATACAATGCATTTGACAACGACAACATGAGTGATACAGCATGGATGCAATTTTCTACTAGCCACATTCGAAGCGCGGCTTTTGCAAACGTCGCTAATGGCGACAGCACAGTGCAGAAGACGATTGGAAAGCAAAAATGTACACGAGAGCAAACTAGTCATGATAAGTTTTGGTGTTTTAAAATTTAATTCCGACTTTGTGATTCAGCGACTTGAAAATTGAATAACTGTCCCCACTTTCTGATTATCTGAATACAGCCACTTTCAAGTAATTGGTCTAAGAGGCTCGAAAGGATAGTAGAGCTCCATACCGCCGCGGGTGATCGCATTTTCTCTGCCCTCGTGTGCAGGTAAACGCACGCTAAACGTTGTTTCTTTATTTCATCTTTTTGGAGCGCGCCGCTCAACCGTAACCTCGTATTCGACTCCTGTTATTTCTCTTATGGCCAACCTGGTTGGAGCTCCAAGCAGTCACTGTTAAAGATACACAAATTCACTCCCCTTATCATAGGGCAGAATAGGGGCAACCTGTGAGCGTTCGACTTTCACTTTCGTTTTCTTTTCACCTGTGTGTTTGAGAAGTACGATATATGGTAATTGTAAAAGACGTTTTTAGCAACGTTTGTGTGTAAAGAAACACTGGCCCATTTAAGTAAAACAACCTTCGTGCGAGCATAAATGTGCAATACGCTGAGCTGTACGAGGAAAGAAAATGAAAATGAAAGAAATTTATTTTTGAATTCAGATGGTGCACCCTTTAGCAGTCCGTCTATGCAACAAATAACATGAAAGTTTTAGGAAAGCTGCGCCAGAAATATAGAAAATACCCTGCTCTGCTTTGATATAGTGGCTGCGTTATTATACGGTGATCTATAGGAACTGAAAAAGCAGTGACAGGTATTGATACTTCGTAGATATTACAGTGTCAAGCTCCGCGGCCGTTGAGCAATTTGGCATGCCACCAGGCAGAGCGGTGTTTTCGCTCACGGAAGGTGCATTGCATCGTCGACGTTAGGAATAACTTCGTTTTGTGTGAACACGCATAGGCCAACACTGTCCATAAATTTGGAGACGACCTAGACACCGGTAACTGACGATCCTACATCCATAACGTAAGCTACCTGTATTTGGTCGTGTAACCATAGCGTGCTGTCACAAGCGGCCTCAAATATCCTGCGTGCACGCCGAATTGCGGAGAATAGTGCTAAAGTAATTAGATAATGTTAAAAGTTAAGGTGAACAGATGTGATGTCACCATAATTAATTTTGTGCTTGTTCTTACCTAAGTCTGGCATCTAGCACGGCCTGTGGATGCGTCCCCATGGGCGCAGTGCAGCAAGGGTGCCAACCGCTGAGTGTAGTGTGCTGCACAAAACAACGCAGGTACGAGTCACTCCACAACGGTCCTGCCGACTCGCACGCTGGCAGGGCGGTGTCCCAAATGGCCGCGTCGGCATTCTTCATAGCTTGTGTTTTCAATGTCTGCACGGCGATCTTGGCGCCTGAAAGGATGCGCAAGTAAACACCAAATAACATGAAACATCCGGCCCGACGCAAGTCACCAACGTTGAAATTGGTGATGCACTACTCTGCAAAATTAAGGCGCCGTCAAAGCCATAGACGGATAAACTCTAGCCGGAGGCAAGGTGCACACAGTCGACCGGTGACGTCGTACGCATGTATGAGCGTCCAGTTTCTGTGTAGCTTGCTATGATTCCAAAACTACTGAAGAATTTCCGCTAGTATATTGCTAAATTAAATTGAATTCTAGGGTTTTACGTGCGAAAACCACGACTTGATTATGAAGCACGTTGAAGTGGGGGACTCCGGAAATTTTGACCACCTATGTTGCTTTACGTGGACCTAAATAAAAGTATACGGGTGTTCTCGCATTTCGCCCCCATCTAAATACGGCCGCCATGGCCAGGATTCGATCTCGCGACCTCGTGCCTAGCAGCCCAACACCATAGCCACTAAGCAAACACGGCGGTTCAGTATATTGTTACGTGCTCGCTTTACCTCCTCGCAGATTAAGTGCTACGTACTTTGTTTCTAAATTGCGGGCCGCATTTGGAAAAATTCAAGAGCGCGTGCTGGAGGGCTACAAGTGACGACAATCATCACGACAGTGTCAGAAACACGTTGAACCATGTGCGTTTAGGTGAGCCACTACAAATTGAAAGCGTATTTTACAAAACATATTCTATACGCCAACAAAGCTAAAAGTTTACAACCTGCGTTTACAAATTCCGTTGCATACGCCAACAAAACAATAAAGAATATACCGTCACTGACATGTACATCTATCCATGACTCCTTAACTGCAGTTCCGGGGTCTAATAAAGAAATGTTGTACATTATTATGCAGCAAAACCATATCACTCCTTGCACTGTACACAAGTTGCGGCTGTTTTGTCAAGCGTCTGTGGTGGAGCGCAGGCATAGACAGATGAAATGGAGTGTAAACGGTGTTTTAAATGAACTTATGGTGGCCCACACACCGTTAATACCGAGATAGCATGACAACAGCGGCCCCGATGGCTTAGCACGCTTGCATTCCCTGCACACCTAATTTCACAATATTGTGCAAAGATTCATCAATGAACACAAAACATATTTTAACAAACGACGTGAATGCACTACATGTCATCGACTAGAAGGTGACTTGCTTTTCACATACGGTCGAGGTCGCTGCGTTGGCGCTGTGCAGAACTGCTTGCACTTATGGGTCCGGAAAAACTTCGTGAGGCTAAGTAAATCGACGCTCTCGCAAGGCAGTTGGCGTCGAAATTGTTTCGGTCTGAGTTTTAGACCACTGTGGCCTAGAACTACTCATAGTCTCAGGCTCCAACAAATGAGGTTAATTCTGGGTCTTTCAGGTTGGTGAGCTATGGCAGAGCGTTGTGTTCCCGCACAACCTTGAATAGCTTGCCATGAAGGTATGTGCAAAAGATGATGGCCCAGATGACGGTGAGGCACTCTTTTTCAGTCATTGGCTAGTGACGTTCAACCTGCGAGAGAAACTTTTTCAAACAAGCCCGACTCACTTCAGACCGTTTTTATTTTGAACCATAACTTCACCAAGTCCTCCGCCGCTTGCATGTATTTGGGTCTCGGTATTGGTGTAGCTGTCGAAACAGGCAAGTATATGTTTTGACTGCAAGTGTCGTTGAAGTTTCCGAAATGTATTTTGAAGAGGCTTCTCGCACATGCTGCAAGGCTGCTTTTGTGAGGCCTGGGAGAGGCTCGGCGATTTGCAGGATATTTCGCACCAAACGTCTCTAATATATGCGCTGTACGCCAAGAGCGTGGTGATGGCTTCTTCAATGGGTTATATAAAATGTCGCGTGAATGTGGACTTTTGAGTGTCTTGCCGCATGCTGCCAAGGCTGCGTGAGCGAGGTCATACGAACTGAGCATAGACAAAACGGCACTTCTCTCATCCTGACGGTCTAATCGCTTTGGGGACGGCAGGTGGCTTCCGAAGGTGCTCGTAAAAGAAAGCAGCAAGCATAATATGTCATCAAAGCACACTACCAAAGTCTGCCATTTCAGCCCTGACAGCACGGTGTCCATTAGTCACTAGGATGTGGTGGCACCTAACGGCACCCAACGTTACGACCATAAAGCAAAAAAAGTTCTAAGGGCGTGGTAAAGATGGTTCTTTCGCTGTCTCTTTCATTGATTTTCTTTTGCCAGTAGCCGCTCTTCCATTGCGTACATAGAGAGTACATAAAATTGCAGTCCAAGAAGCACATCATCAATTCCGCAAAGTAGGCAGACGTTTTTGTTTGCAAGGCTATTGAGACGCGAATGAGCGAAAGAGGTCCACAGGGTGCCGCCTTCCTCGCGATCATGACGAGGATAACTAGGGGTTCTTCGGCAGGTGGACAGCGTTGTCGCGATATATTGGTCTTAAGTACGGATAGGGTTCCACTCGCGTGCTGATGCTTAGTGCAGGGTCCAATGACCCGTAAGTTCAGATGAGGCGCTTCGCAATAGGTATCTATAGGATCTTAGAACATTTCTAAGAGCTCTCAAAATCCTGTTCAAGAAAGCTATAGAGCTCTTTTCTCTGCTTCAGTAAGGCGGATTGGACGTCTCAGTTTGATTTGCATGTATGTGTAAAAGTCCTGCTCATTCAGAAGGCGTCATCCGTCAACCAGAATCCAGTTTCCATAGCGACGACACACGCTACTCTGACGCCACATCGTAGCCATCGTCGCCGTAGAGCCAGTCTTGCATAGAACTATGGTTTTCTTCTCGCGCTTTCATTTCACCAACCACGAGAGGGGCCCTTCGTCTTGGGAAAATCGTGCCAACGTTGTCAGTGGCGAAAACACCTAAGGGAGCGTCATATCGAACTTTACATGTAGCCGCTCGCAATCTCCCTTTGGAGGAGCAGTGAATACGTCACAAACGCTGACACTGCGGGCTGACCTCGGCCGCGGACGAGCGTAGTCCTGCCGATCTCACGCAACGCTTCCCGCCGCCCCCCCCCCCCCCCTCGGAAGCGCAGATGAGATTGCCCGCGCGGTGACAGATGCCGTCGCCGCCGGCAACTCAGCGAATCCACAGGCCGTTTCCCCTCCCCTCATCCTCCACTTTGCACCTTTCTTTCCCTTTAGTCTCCTCCTCCACTTTCCTCCTCGCGCGCTCTGCTTTCATCTGTCGCTGCATTCCGCCTTCGCTTTCATCTTTCACCTATGCTCGTTCGCTCGGTAACGAGTTATCACACCGCTGAGGCATGCCGCGCTGAACGCAGGAGCGGGGGGCTTAAGAGCAGCGCTCTAATACGGATCTTCTGTGTTGTGTGTAGTGTGCTTACACATGCAGTGTTATCAGACATGTAGTGTTATCAGATAACACAATCACTTGCGACACTTCTGTAGCTAGTTTCATCAGCCTGGCGGAAGTGACAGCGGTGCTCCGAAGCCCTGCTACACAGAATACGTGGTGTGGCTTTTGATATGAGGTTCCGTTGCCGGGAGCGTACTCCTTAGCAGTTCGTCGAAAATCATGTGGAAGGATTCTAGCACCTTGTCGGCGCTCAGGCTGTTGGCGTCGAAGTAACTTGGCGTGGCACCTTGCAGATGTATTCGTACTGTCTTGCTCGCAAGTGCAGCGTCTTCTGCATGAGCACTGCTTGAAAGCAGTGACTTACTTCAAGTAGATGCGGGTCAGATCAACCAAAACTTTTTCCTTGATGTCAAGTATATGATACTGCAATATTTTTGTTCGTCATGTTCTCACCAACGTGGTGAAACAGCCTTTGCATTTCTTCCACGAACACAGAGACGAATTCATTATTCAGTTTTGGAACTTGAATGTAGCGTAAGCTTTTTGAAGTGTGTGCAGTAATGATTTCTATCGTTCCTTCCGGAGAACGCAGGTTAAGCGTCGCTGATAGCTGGGACCTGGATGAATTGCTTATGTTCAAGGTAATTTCAGGCAATCCATGCTCGATGCGGCGTACTATATCACCAGAGGTGCGAACTTCATGGGTAGCTTTTGTAGTCATCCATCTCCCCGCGTGTTTTATGCATTGGCGTATGCATAGCTTCTTATGGCGAATGTCACTGAGAGAACGGGTCGGGTGGCAGCGCAGTGAGAACCGGAACACTCGACTCGTCACTGAAATGCGACGTACATCCGGAGAGCAAGTTGGAGGGGAACGGGCGAGGAGAAATGCACCATGTGACACGAGTAATTGACTTCCCAGTGTTCCCTTTGGGAGAGCGGCAAAACACGTCTAACCGTGTTGTGATGGACGGGCGTTCACCGGTTCGCGGTGGCATGAAACATCCATTTGTGCAGCGCCGACGCATCTCGCAACGTTTCCGCCTGCGAAGGTTATCTGAAATCATGGATTCTGAAGCTCAGCACATCCTGAATTCAGTGCAATTCAGCTGCCAACAGGTCCTCCACTGGCCGCGTTAATATAATGCGGAAATTTCTTAATATAATGCGGAAAAAATGGGCACTTAGCCATCTCATTACCCTCGGAAGCTGAACAACGCACCTCCTCGTCGTAGTAGGAAGAGACAG
Organism: Dermacentor andersoni; assembly: GCF_023375885.2. Classification (NCBI taxonomy): domain Eukaryota; kingdom Metazoa; phylum Arthropoda; class Arachnida; order Ixodida; family Ixodidae; genus Dermacentor; species Dermacentor andersoni. The sequence continues at coordinate 147,388,522 of NC_092815.1, forward strand.
TCGTTGCAATGTATAAGTCCACTTTCGGCCTTTGCTCCGGCCACGAAAATAGCTGTTGAGACATCGCCGCATACATTTCGTAGTCGTCATCATTGCTGCTACTGTTCTCCACCGAAAAGCAACTAGAGTCCGAGGTTGAGCTCCAGCAGCTTTCACTGCTGTCACCATCGAGCGTCTCAAGCTCATTAGCAAGGCGAAGACGCTTTGCTGCCGCTGTACCCCGCGCATGCAACGAGAAGCAATGTGGACTAGAAATGCCAGTATCTGTCGTTGAATCGTTGCGAAGCTCGTTCATATCAACGGCGTCAAAGTAACCGGGGCCAAAACAGCGGCTACGCTTGGCTGCCGCCATTGCCGAAGCAACATAAATACAAATTAGGAGGATATGACGACTTGAATCACGTGACTTTCTCCGTAGTCCACTTTTCAGGCGAGAGCAGTGCCGACTGCTCCGGGCTGCTCTCGGCGCAGCGAAACTACTAGTGTTTTACCACTGGATGACGCCGCTCTCCCTCCTGTTCGACCACTGAAACACGCCGCGCCTGGAAAGAGAACTTTCAGCGTGCTTTTGAGTGATCCAGAATTCGGCATTAGTGTGCCTCTCCTTCACGAAGGTTACTTAGGCTGAGATCCCGGCTCTTGGCGGACGTCCGTGAGAGCTTGTTTTTGTACATCAGCACTTTCATAACGATAGTTACGCCCTAGTTTTCCTGCATTTATATGAGGAGATTGTGATAGGATGCAATATCGATCGTCGATAGATGTTTCACCATACTGTATGCTATTTTACCTATTTCACCTATTGTGTGACTGTTTTCACGGAAGCCATGGAATCAGAGAACTCCTAGGTAAAGTAGAAATAATTTTACTTAGCGAACAATTGTTATGAGAAGTGAATTTTCACAGGGTCACTTTACCATTGAACAAAAGGTGTTCGAGGAAACGCATAAGATGTCTCAGGAGATCAATATATTGCAGGCCATCACCACTGTGGCCAAAAAGCGCCAGTCACGGCACACCTAGACATTGACACCAGGTTTCTCTTTTCTCAATTAAACCTTGATAGCCCTAACAAGGGAGTGAACGTTCTTTTTTTCGCTGCAAAACAGGGCACCCTAATATTGTCCTCATTTCATATTTCATACGGAAGCGTTCACATTGGCGTGCTTTTTGCGCACTGTCGACCACAGATATTAATGCCAACGAGATGAATGGTTAGCGCGCGCATCGGTTAAAGTCCATCTATTTTGACCTTCTTGCAAACTCTGACGGCCAACTGACGGCAACTTTACATAATAGCTGTCGAAAACATCGGCAGGTGACCAGCAGCCCAATTGTTGGAACAGCCCAATTAAAGACAGTGTTGATTTAAAGGAAGACAATTTTGCTTGCTTTGCAAACAAAGAACACTGCCTTATTTACAGGTGTTCCTTATCTGATTGGGTGACAAGAGTCGAAGAGCGCGCAGAAGCGGAGTAATTTCGGTGAGTTCTACCTAGCGAAGTAAAATCGTATGAGCGAATGAGGAGGGCGGTGCTACAGTCTGCGATTACCCCTTCCCCTAGCTTAGCCGGTGGTACCTGGTCGAAAATCACTGTTGCCTACCACAGGGTTAGAAATGTTGCTAAAACGAATCCTCGGAGGAGAGTTGGCATAGAGATGTATGTAGCTTTCCTAGTTAAAGGACACAATGGACGGAAAGTATTGCTATGGAACTGGCGTCCATCATCTCTACCATTTTATTCTCACTTCCTTCTTCTCTTCTCCTGAACCCAGACTCCTGTGCTTCTTCATCTTCTATTCCAAGGCTCATACCGCTTCAATGTATACGTGGCGAACTGGTTCCATAAAGGTTATACTCTCACGGAAAATTAATTCCTACACGCAGAAAAATCTATTCTCTCCGGCAGCTCTGCGTAGGCAGTGTTGTGACGAGTGGTGCGCAGCCATATCTTGTTCCTTTCAAAAGGGGCATGCTCCGTCTATTAAAAAAACAATATTTTTGGTCATAATAATGCATCCTTAGTGCGTATACGACGCATCGACGCGGGGAGTTTTCGAGGTCTTTTGATGTGGCGCGACAGACAGGCGAAGCGGGTGCAGCTCGAGAAAGTTTCACCAATAGTGGAAGGTTAATGGTGCAGAATGCCTACAATCGGAAATAATTATTTTTCTTTTGTTGAACCTAATTATGCATGATCGGTGTGTACACGTTATATGAGGTGGGAGAGGATTCGCGGATCTCGTGGCGTGAAATGAAGCAAAAACGAAGTGGTGATGACCCGAAAAGTTCTAAGTAATGGCGGAAGGTTAGTGGCCGTAATGGTTTAGAATGAGATTGGAAAACCTTTACGTTACGGTGTCCCAGGTTGCATTCTTACATGCCAGTCTAGTATCGAAACATTACTTTTAATATTTCATCGCATGACAGCGCAGAAACTTTTATTGAAGATCTGTTCCGCACTGAAGGCTAGTTAGTTACATACAAATTGCGATAAATGGCTCGGAGAGCATAGCAGCTCTGCAAGGCAGAAGGACAGACGCCTCCTGTTACTGGACCATTTGAGAACCTGCTTAATATAGAATTTAGCCCTCTTGTGGTCATTTATCACAGTTCATAAAATCCCACCCCCTTTATTCGTTTCCGTGAAACGGGGAGCAGCGGCGTGCGTTAATTTGATTCAACGCAGAAGGTCATACGCATCTACGGCATGCGCACAAACTGAATCCCTTCCAACCTTGCCTATCGTAGAATCACCGTTTCCATTAGTTTATCTTGCGTCTTGCCTTGCAACAGATATGAATATTTACCGTGTCCTGTCTTAACGTGAAGTTGAAGAAATATTTTCGATTACTTACCTTCGACTAGGGTGTCAAGGTCTGTTATATTTGTGAGAAACCGTGGGTCAATAATGGGATATTCTTCAGGATCAGTGCTTTTCAGCCGAATGAAACCGGACGATTTTGGGTGCGGAAGTACTGGCAGAATCATGAATACATTTTGCCCCTGCTTCAGCTTGTAGTCATTTTCATAAATCTGAAAATTCCCATAAATGAATTCATTAAACGAGTAGCAAAATATGTTATTGTATCATCGTTTATTCATAGCACGGTCATTTTATTTCTGCACAACGTGATTTACGGTGTACTGTCTATGCACAAGTTCGCTAAGCGGAACAAAAAAGCACTACAGACAAAAATATATGTCGAAAGATCGCCATTATTTACAGCATAACGCGCCCCCCCCCCCCCCCCCCCCAAGCACATACTTTTATATAAAATCCTTATTCGTTATTCGTGCAAAGACACTATGACGAAGAAAGGAACGCACATCCAGACGCGCATTCCTGACAGGTTTGAAATGATTTGTGTACATTTGTGTAAAAGGAAGTACGTTACACTTTTCAGCATCCTCACTGTGCAGCGAACCACTATCGCCAGAAATGCACGCGAAGCTTTGCAGAACCCTTCGCTTCGTCAGCGCTTCATCGGCCGAGGCGCACCTTCCAAGCCTGCGCGCATTACCGGCATCGATAACGGCAACAGTTCTATGTGGGCTGCCATCCTCGGAAAAGACACTGCCCGACACTGCGCGACCACACTATAGGCGCTCAGTTCAAAGATCGCTCGGCCAAGGTTGTCGCTGCTGCTTATCTAAGGCTCTGCTGTGATGTATTTACGCTCACTATGTTCGGGAGGAATGAACTAACATATGTTGATGTTTCATGTTGGGGTCCTTCGCTTGGCAGTCCCAGAACTTTAGACTTAACGGGAAAACGAAGATTAGGCGTTGTTGCCATAGATATTACATGACTTACCGAAGTCCTCTTACAGTATCCTAACCGAACTTTCTATGTGAAACAATATTAAATATTAAATGCTGCTGTTTACGTGCCAAGAGCACGATCTGATTATGAAGCGCGCCGCATTTTGCTCACCTGTAGTTCTGTGACGTGCACCCAATGCACGATACACGTGCGTGTTTTTTTTTTTTACTTCTCCCCCACCATAATGGGCCTCCGCAGTCGGTAATTGATATCGTGCCCTCGTGCTTCGCAAAGCAGTGCCAGAAATAAATAATACCAACAGTAGAAGAATTAGCTCAATAAATACACAATAATTACACTCCTTGGCGTCTGATGTGCATGATTGCGGGTCATCCTTGATCGCTACCGCAAAGCTAGCCTAACCTTACACACTTGTACACCTCGTATGTTTGTTCTTTTTTGTTTTATTCGCTTCTACGGCACATACATTCCGGCCCGTTTAAAATGTCGTATTTAGGGTATTATCAGAACCACAAGACATATTACCTGAACTTAACATCAGGTTCTTCCTCTGAAAACTTAGCTGTGGCAGACTACCCACATTTTCTTGTTCATTTAGCTAAAAACGAAGTTCGCGGGATTCATTTGTGATATTTCTGTTGGCTTGTTATACTTAAATTAGTGCAGTAAGAAAGTTACTACTCAGCTAGCGAGCTTATTATCTCAAAAGTAAAGCGTGTTAGAAGGTGGACTTAAGAACTTGATCGCATGAACAATTACACTAAGCAATGGCGATAAATTAAAATATATGCAGAAGAACATTCACAATAGTTGTCCACTGACACGCTATTCCACGAAGCCGGAAATTTCATCGTCTTCCGGTTGGACAGTTCGAACAAATGACCCGGCGGAGTGAATTTACAATAACTTGTAATCACCGCATAGATCCTGCAGTTCACACACTCTAAGAGGCACGTGGATTGCGTACCTAAGAACTCTGCATCTCACAGAAACGAACTCGCATCATGTTTATGGGTGCGTAACGCGAATGGGCAAGTGTTAGCTGTGGTGTGGACAAGGCTTTCTTACTCTCGAGCTCGCCGAATCGCTTGCGGTCTGATGTTCCTGCTTCTTCCATGACAATGGACCATAAAGCATGGTTGATATCGTTCGCTTGAAGTACTAAGCTCCTCTCGGATCATCGACTGCTGGCCGGCTTTCTTAGAGTACACTGTGAGCATGTAACAAACGACCAGTTTGCAATGGACGCTATTTGCCGTGCAAATGCGTGCGTCCACAAACTTTAGGAGTTCGAACATGCCGATTGCGTCCATGACGAAGGAATCATCACGATAGTATGACGACGAGGCTATGACACCGACGGCATGATGACGACAGTGTGACGTATGATGGCAGTTAAATTGCCAAAGTAGAATGATGGCGAAGGTACCATCCCGATGGCGCGGCGACGATGGTATGACGACCAAGGCAAGACGACGAAGGTGTGACGAGACTGGAGTACCTCATACAGAATGACCATGACTGAACGACTATGACCACACGACGACAATGTGATGAATACTTTGTGACGACGACGGCATAACGAGAATCGGATGATGAAGATGGAATGGCGATTATCATGTGAACACGAAACACATCAGGACCACATAATGAACGTAAATATGTGACTACGGCACAAGAACGACAATGGTGTGACGTAGCTGACGGCGACATGATGGCGATGGCATGGCGTTTTAACTTAGTACTACAGTCCGGTGGGTGACAACTGTCCCGCTCATGCTGTAACGACGACGGCATGACTGTGCGATGAGAATGAGAGAATTATGACTACGCATGACAAATAGTAAATTCCAATGGAAAATTCGGATCAGTCCCGGTATTTTTCTTCTACTCATTGCGCAGCACTAGGCACCCACTAGTGCTGTAACAAGCAGCGTTCAAAAGCCCCATGAGATGGAAACGGGCAATAAGTACTTTCCTCATAAAAAGGAAAATCTGACGTCTTCCTCGTCTGCAACAGGATATCATTGTCATGCTTGCCATAGTGGCAAACTTCGTATTAATTTTAACCACCTCAGGGTTTTTAACGCACAGCCTAGTGAACGCCGCAGGAGCGTTTTTAGATTACTCCTCCATAGATACTGGCGCAGCGGCCGGCATCGCGAGCCCCCGAGGAGCGGAACGCCATAGCCAATGAGGTACAGCGGTGGATCTTGGGCATTCAGTAAGGTCGAAATAAATATATATGACGCATGCAAAAGATTGCGGGCAGGGAAGCATTGTGTCCCAAAGAATATCGTTTTTCTTCCTTGACTTTCAGCCATATGTTTAGTGTAATAGAGAGCCACCTCCCTCTCGGACAGTGCAAGCAAATAACACTTGAGCGAACAAGGACAAAACTGGAATGAAGACTCTGTTGGGAACTCGGTTTAGCGAAGGGAAGTAATACACGTTTTACAGGTAGAGAATGAAGAGTCGACTGGCTTTATTCCAGACTAAGACAGGTTAGCCGAGTGGAGGTGGTGGCGCCCCTGTCGGGTAGCCGCCTCACTTTAAATAAAGAGCAGGGGGCAGGGAAGGACTGTAGCTACAAATCTGAATAAGACTCTTTGTTGGCTTGGCGTAGCTATGCTGCGGAGAAAGGAGTCCGATGCCAGAAATTGCGGTAAGGCAAATAGTTGGTGCGTCGGGTACAAGATATATTGCCAGTTGGGAGAGAGCAGGCACTCCAGTACCACATACAACATAGAGCATGCGTTCCAGACTGCCTTTTATGCTCCGAAATACAAAGGCAAGCTCAGGAACGGAAGAACAGAATGGCTGGTTATGCGGTTTTTACCCTTTTCACAAAAGTGTAATATTTGAACTGCTCTGAAAAGGGGGAACTGCTTTTGCTGTTTGTGTGGTCTGAGGATGAACGTGATGCGTTGCCTTCGGCATTGCAGTCACGTGACAGGTACTATCAGCGTGGATTGACTCACCCTGCGATACTTGGAGATGTAGGCCTTTATGGGATGTCTGTTCGTTGCATTGGATTTGCTGTAACGATGTTTATGTTGCTCTGGTGTATCGAGGGAATTCCCGTGTCCTTTAAATCGCTTTGTGTAGGGTAGTGACACAAAACTGTGGTAATCGGTAGGTGAAGTACTGATCCTTGATGCTGGATACTTCTGTGACGACGTTAATTTCTTCCAAATTACTTATTCGATTAGGTAGACTTATGTTTAGTTGGGTTGTGCATTTACGCACTAGTGAGCTGTCCATATGGGGTCTTGAGGACTCTACTATGCGTCGTTGGCTGTGCCTGAACATTGCTTGTGGCAGTCAAAGTTGTTGTTTGGAGTTGATGGTCTTCGTCCTTCGACTGTCGCTTCTCTAATGGGTGAGTCCTTTAGTATAGGCTAGCTAGAAGGCTCTCCCGAGGCTACTGGTGCGCAATTCAATTTGGTCACCGCTGTGATGGAGTGGCAATGTGGAACCCTTTTTACTGGTGATGGTGCTACCAGGTAGCTGTTTGTTGAGCGCTAGTACTCGAAAGCGAGCATAGATGCTGCGAAGTAGTTCGAAATCCACAAGTTATGGATTCATCCCTTGCTGATAACAACAGATGATCTTCCTGCCGAAATGAGCATGCGCTCTTATTGGTTTCAATGTGGTGTTTTGACAAGAAGGATGCCTGCTTAATACCGCCGCAGGATCAAACTGCTACGCATTTTTGTTGGTGTAAATGGTATCGAAGAATGAGTCCGTGCCGCCTGGAGTCCAGGTGGTCGACGACTGGGCAATGCTGAAGCAGATGTAGCTTCACCACACGCTTCCATTGATAGGTATGGCTGTAGAAACTTTGAGGTGTCCGCCGCGAATGAACCAATTGTGTGAAGCACAGAGTTCGAAATAAGCTTCATAGAGGAGTAACGTTACTTGAAACCAGGTGGTGGGGGCCGCGCATGCAAGATGAGGGATTGATGCGTGCATAGGTTCACCAAAGACCGGGTTGCTATGGGACTTCAAGATCGCCTTAATGGCGAGTGATTTGTGGCACAGCGTGTAGTGCGAAATTATGTTTTTAATCAAAGAAATGCCTTGGATATGCCCGCTGCAATTCGGCCTCGCTAAGTCTGTTGAAAATTGCACACTTGTACCAGCCGAAGTGCGTGGCGTATGCAACATACTACCTACAACGGGAATTCAACAAGCTCCGTTTATGGGGCTCAGTTTCGTAAATACAATTTTATGATTTCGGAGTCTTAATTCAACTGTATCCAACAGGTGAATAATACACGAATCTCCATCATGCAAATTAAATAGACTGATGAACATCCATTTCATTTTCTTCTATGATTTCTCGTTTACGTGGGCCAGGCAAAAGCATATAACGCCTCACCGGTAACGCATTCATTCCAGTTAGGGGCCATCTCCCGTTCCGACCGCGATGCAGCGATTGCGTGGAGCTCAAAAACGTGTAACGAGTTCGGTATGGGGGCATCGCTCGCTGGCCCTTTGTTCTTGAGAATGTACAAGAGCTACGGCTACACCGGCCTGCATAGGGGACGCAATTTCGCGCTGGGTGTTAAAGCTGTGGCGCTTAGGATCCCTTCCCTGACGTGACATTATTGAGGCACCTGTCATGTGTTCATTCCGGCGCCTTGTGCAGGTTGCGGGCGTAGGCAAACATGGTCGCCCAAACATTAGTCTTACTCATCTTCATTGGCTTTCCACCACTGTCCATCTGTGTATTGCTACATATATAAGCCTCAAATTTCTGAAAGTACTAACATTCAAATAATATTATTAGTCCACTGCATCCACGAGCCTATTGCACCTCTTCTCATTGATATACAGTCGAGAAAATTACGGCAGAACCCATCTGACTATTATTGTCGAAGGTAGTAAGATCAACATTGAAGGAACAATGCGACGAACTGAATTGCAGAAGTCGTGTTTATTTGAAATTGGTAGTGGTAATCATGAAATTTGTTGCTTTGGTACGTGACGCGCTTGCCAATGACACGCATGAGCATGATGGCACGACGACAGTGCGATGAAGCCGTTGTCACAATGATGGAATTGCGAAAAAGGAATGATGTCGATGGAATGACAAACTCGGTATGATGGTGGCGGCTAGACAATAAGATCACAATTCTGAAATGATAACGCTGGTATGACCACGACAGCCAGACAACGTGAGTATGAGGACAATGGGACGGCGACGAGTATTTGACGTCAAGAGGATGACGAAGCTGGAATGACGACGATGACGCCATCGTCATGGTCATAGCATGATCACGGTAGCATGAGGATGACGTTATGACAACACATGCATGATATAGACTTTCCGACGACGACGCAATCATGAGTATGACTCGACCAAGACCGCAGATTCACGCCTGATTGACGCAGCATGATTATGCAAGAATGGCGGGTAAGAAACGACGTTGATAGAATGACGAAGGCAGTATGACGCACATTCACGGTTGATTGACGTAGCATGATTATGGAAGAATGACGGAGAAGAGATGACGGTGATGGAATCACGAAGGCACTATGACGACGACATGAAGAAAATTAGATTTTCTGAAATGATGACGATAGCAAAATGACAGCGTGATGACGACCGCATTATTAGAACAAGATGACCCGAACGACGACGATGGTATGACGATAATGCATTTACGACAATCGCATAACAACAGTATGAGGAGAATGAGAAGACGAGAAGTGTAGGGTGACAATGATGTGACGAGGACAGGACGACGAGCGTCAGAGGACGAAGCTGCAGTGACGGCGATGTAACGACATGACGAAAGTATTAAAATGAATGTCTGTAGTCTCTAAAACCAAGATGGCGGCCTCCATGGCATGGGGACGACGATATGACGATAGATGCCTTGACACGGTGGGCGTTGCTTATTCTTGAGGCCGATTTTACCGATACGTACATGGTGGCACACTCGTCCGCCAACCACAGCTGTTGTGGATATGCTACCGGAATGCAATTTCAGCTTGGACGTTATTACATCGCTCTCTTTAATACAACGCAGAAATGCGATTTTGTAGGAGTTATCTGCGCAAGCACACTTTGGTACGCGTCAATCAGAGTGTGTTCACAGCGCTATACGTAGGGAACTGGCCTAAGGTTGAACGCCGTATTTACTGCTAAATGAAAGTATAGAATTAGAAGCGCATAAGACCCCAACAAATGCAGACATTTCGAGCGTGTCAAATGACACAAAGACAAAAGATGCAGATTTTCTGTGGAAACTCTAAGTACTGGGGCATGAATGTTTCGATTCCCGTGCCAAAGTAGAACGCTGGACCATTGAAATATCTTGGAAATTCATTAATAAGAACAGACATGCATTGTGAAGTACACGGAGCATATTCGCATGTATTATCGTAAATGCGAAGCTGTCCCTCATTGTTACCACGACGACAAAATTTGCGGACCGAACCGGTGGCCTAGCGGTAGAGCACCCGCCTCAGATGCGGCGCTACATGCTTTAGATCTTCGTACTGCCGCAACGCCACCTGTTGTTCTTATGGGTAGATATGTCGCGCAGCCTGGTGCTCGCCTACCTGTGAGGAATCGCACCTCAAAAGGCATAGACCTCTAGGCATCAGCTCTGAGCGCCTTTTTTCTAAACACCAACTGCATTCTGGCAGGGCATCCGCAACGGCGGTAGCAGGCTGAAGAGTGCTGCCACCGTGTAACTACCGCCAAATTAGGTTCAAGCGTGCTCCAGGTCAAGTGTTTGGCCGTTACGGGACCAGAACAGTTGAAAAAGGGTGTTTTCTCCTCCAAACCGAGAGGAACAAAACAGCACTTATGACCGCGTCAAGAATGAGCCAGGTATGCGTGTGCTTCACCTTAAAGACTAATGTTCGCAACATGACGTCACATAAGATAAACAGCAGACTGCACTCCTGCGTACAATATTTAGGTGACGTCGTTTTCTCTGTGTGTGTTTGTGTCCAGCTAATTTAGCAGAGGTGTACTGCCGGATGTGCACGGTAAATCCGAAAAGTAAATTCCATGTTACGAAGAATGTTTTACTTGTTCACAGGTAGGCCTGCGAGTTGTATGAAATAACGGAGCACCCACAATTGCTTCACCGAAGAAAGCTACGGGAGAGACAGGAGAGACAGAACTAGCCATTATAAGTGCATGACGCAGTGTGGCCGCCACTTTGCCATTCAGAATATTGTCCGCAGTGGTTCCCGCACAGCAATACGAAATACGTGGCGCCCAAATGCATGCCCCAACGACGGCTCCTCACTGGATGAACAAGGCATATGTTCAAGGCAAGGCTTTTGCTGAGTGCATGAACCGGAAGCAATTTGGACGGCGGAAACACGCCATAGAAGCTATTTTTAGAGGTTACCCATATACAAATATTGCTGTGTCCTGCTTTTATGTGTATGTGCTGGACATGTATGTTAACCTCTTCAATGGGCTTATGATAACAGACTAGTTATGTAAAAATTTGGATCTTACCTGGGATATCCCTATTACGCTGGCCATGTATCCGGCTTCAAGGGTAGTAGGATTCAGCGTCACGAAAAGAAATTGAATGTTCGGAAGCATGGGATCGGCGTTTGGTGTGCTTAAGAAGGCGACACATTCGATACCAGAAGCATGAATAAGTGGCCCTGAAACAATAAAATTGCAAAGATTCATCATAATTGCGTTTGTGAATGTTCATGACAGTATTTTTTCCACTATGCTGCTATGTAGGGATATGCTGTTCCATAATGTTCCTAATTCTCTCTCTCTCTGTGGGCCAGGTAACTCACAATCTTCAATGGCCAGTTAGGTATGCACTGTACAAAAAGAAAACAATTCATATGTCACTGATCTTATTAAGCAGTAAGCTAGTATTGTAACACAGCAGTTTCATATCGTCAGTTAACGCCTGGATTGATGCCCACGTTCTTTTCTTCAGACAAGTTGACAGACGGTTTTATTCGATGTGAAGTGTACTAAGTGGATTGTCCACCATCGACAACTCACATGTTAGCTGAAGCTGATCTTACCGGGGTAGTTGGAGAAGTATGGGAGAGGCCTTTGCCCTGCAGTGGGCGTAATCAGGCTGATGATGATGATGATGATGATGATCTTATAAAGAAAAATGGGTCAACAAGTTTCTGCTGTTTAACGCTAAGTATTGGTGTCAACAGTTTAAAAATATTTGCACAATGATTTAACACGATGATTTACACTTGGTGTCTACAAACCGGGAAAGCCGAGAATTTTGAGGGATTTTGAATATTCTAGGAATACTCAGGGACAACTCAGGCAATTTCTGCTTCTATCATGGAAAACTAGCTGTCATTTTATTGAAAGGGAACGGAAGTCGCATTAATGCTTGCTCGAGTAAAAGACAGGAATCGTAACGAATTTTCTTTGACGCCATGTCGTGAGCTTGAGGAGTTGCCAGTGTATAGCACATGTCTGATTTTCCGGACGCCCGATTTCGGGACAAGTCCGATAATGCGGACTGCTTCGCGGCAGCACCACGTACCTCATAAAGTCAATGTGTAAGAACGTTCGAAATTTCGGACCCAAGAAACCTTCGCCACACGAATTTCAGGACTTTTTGCCGCGACCAAAGGTCCGAAAAGGCGTTAATTAACGCTAACAAACCGTTTTTATTATCTCACTGCCTCGAACAGGTGTAGGTGCGCTCGCAGCCGTAGCTAGCACTGCAGCAACGCGAGGCCTAGCTGCTTCAACGTTCGCTATTTGTGTCGCTGCCGTTCGGTGCCCTGTTTTTCATTGAAAGAAGTCGCCACTGTCAGCAATGGCATCGTCTCCGCCTTTGTAATCCTCGCGATGGGCTTCGAAGCTTAGAGAGCATGATGCGTTGCATAATGCCGGTTCTTGAAAGGCGGTTTTGCCTCAGCACAGAATTGTTACGCGCTGAAGCGTACGTGGACTATTGCGGTGACGCTTAAGAAGCGTGGGAAGCGGCCATTCTTACGAGCGTTATACATATTCCCTAATTATACACGCGTGCACCCACCGTCTCCTGTCACAGTACAAGCACCGATACTGAGGGATTCTGAAGCGTACGTGGTCTGGCAGGCATTAAGTGTATACTGGCAGGCCTTCAGAGCTTTTTCGCACGCGCCTGTTGCAATTTGAGCCCTTAAGAGCAGTAAAACATGCATTCTTTTTTCGGAATGCCCTATTATTTGGACGTCGTCGCTGCCCCTAGGTAGCCAAAAAATCGGACGTTGACTGTACAACCGACCAAGAGGATGCTTCAAATGGTCCGCGGGGCGAACGCGCGGCGGAACCAGGACTAGAACAAAAAGAACCGCCGCACTGAGGAATGATCGAGAAAGGAATTGTGCGACCTCTTCTTTGAAGGAGCTTGAGCTCAAAAAGCAAAGTTTTGGCTGACGCCGAGATGCAGGTGATCCTCATCCAAACTAATCTCTTTAAAGTAGTAAACGCAACACTGAGGCATTGTGCGCGGGCTGAGAGTATGTCAGGGCAGTTGAGGTTTAGTTTCCAGCTGCTGAGAGAATTTCGCTTGTGACAAAAGGGTAATACCAATGAGCTTGCTATCGCTTGATAAAAGTTGCTCATTTTCGAAAATATATGCTTCGAATGCATCTCTCTTTATTCATATCTGAAAATGTTCGACTCGATTTGCAATAGACTTTACCGTTTTTTCCACGATATTTTATTCTCCGTGCATTTTATTACCATCTCCCTTCAGGTTTCTATTTTGAAGAAAATAAACACTACTCCTTACTATTCAAACTGAATTAAGTCGTTTATCTTATTTTTTTAACATGCTTACTAGAGAGTGGCAGCATCGGGCGACATGGTGTAAGCCCGTCTTGGCACAAAGCAACGTTCTGTGTCACTCAGGGAATTTTGCAGAGGTACTCAGGGAAAAACCTGGAAAACTCAGGTAATTTGAAAATGTCAACTTCGTAGACGCCATGTTTACGTATGTTCACACTAGATTGCGATGACCGAAGTCATGATTAGGCGTGTGAACTTAATTTCGATATCTTGAATATTCTTTTGCTCTTTCTGAATTTAATTGTCATCGGAAGGTAATCGTTGGCACAGTGCTCCACCATCATCCAAAGTCGGGCACGTTCTCCATTTAATTGACACGAATAGCCCCTGGGCGAGAGCACAATTTTGTTCTTTCCGGATTTCAGAGCAGCAGCACTTCGGAACATCAAGAAATTAGTCATTTTTATTTATATTTAGTGTTATGGTGTAAAATATAGGATAGACTTGAAATTGTTTTCCAAAAATATGCCCGCAGTGTTTTTCAAAGGCACTGCGAAATCGCCCATTACCAGGTACGACGTAGATATACGAATATACATAAAATTTAGGTTCCTAGTTTTATATTAGGTCGGCCAACAAAATACTAGCGGATTAGACTTTTCGCACAGAGTACAATTTTTTTCTAGTTCAACAAAAACTTCCTGAGTAACTCCAATGTTCGCCCCTCTACACTGATTCATATTTCTCTAAATACGAATATAGCCTAGTATAGGTTATTTTGTCACATGTGAAAACCACAAAGATGCTAGAATTTACACGCATCGGGGTGAAAAAAAATATTGCAGCCTTACGAAACGTTCATGAAATAATATCTCAGCCTCTCCTACGGTGTCCATGTGAAGTTTTATTAAGGATATCGCATACACGCAGCAATGATATATGACTGTCATGAATGAGAACACGTGTTCGGCAATATGCTTTTACAGGTACAAATACACAAAGGAGACGTCGATCGCAATTGTGCATTCTCGCTTACCTGTACTAAACAGTGCATAAAGCGGCACTGTTGATGGCAAATAGTAGTTGATTTCGATGTTCTCTGGAGTCGTGGCCGCTATTCCGTTCACTAAGACGTGATCGAATAGATTTTCGCCCACAGGAAGGTCTGCTATTACGTTTATCTGCAATATGTGAACCGCGTGCTTGTATTAAGGAAAATGCGTAAGTACGCAGGAAATATCACGCAAACACTTTTGAATCGGGCTGGGGGTATAGGTTTAGTATTGAGAGTAACACTACTGCTACAACGCAGTGCATTACCATGACGGTATGATATGCAAGTTTGCGCTATCCAAATTTTCTTACTTTAAAAACTCGTATCACCTTCCTTTAATTAATGAAACCGGAATGGAACTTGCCCCCAGGTTTAAATGAAATTAATCACGGAATGGAACTTGCCCCCAGGTGACTTCGCTACCTTATCCAGTGTTTCTTCACTTTTTATCGGTGGTGTCGTCATCTGTGCCATGTGGATTAGGCTGTTTACATTCGTACGCGTCGCTCCTATTGTTTTTATTATTTGTTGTTGGAGTAATTTAGTTTTTTTGAAGAGTTAGACATTCAGCACAATTCTCTTAACTGGCTGACTTTTGACATTTCGTCGTCTTCGCGTAGTGCGCTAATTGATGCAAATGTTTCGACGTTGATTGACACTTCCTTTCTTGTCAAATGTACCACTCCTGCTTTCGCTGCCAACAGGTAGCTTGCAGCATCATGTAATAAAAAAAAAATAGCACACTCTGTATATCGCCGCAACCCGCACCTGCTGGGGGAAGGTTTTCCTGTCTCAGTACTACGCACTTAGACAGCGAGCGCAACGTAAACATGATTATCGGGACAAATATACGTCTTCAAGTGCAAAAACCTCTATTATTAAAGTGAAGCTATTCATGCCTTCCTTTTCGCTGTGTTTAGCACGCCTGCTCAGTCGGATTTTCATCTGCGAAAGAGGGTCAATCCCGGAGGCAACCGCAACAATAAACTGCGCTAATCCCGGAAGCGGCGTGAAGCAAAGAGAGAATAACTCGCATAAAGTGTGATCCGCATTTGTATGGCTCGCGGTGTGGGGGTGTCCAATTTTGACGATAAGGCGGGTGGATACGTAGCCGCTATGACGTAACGGGCGTGGAAAACATAGCGTTATCGCATTTAAACAAAGCCTATTACATAAGTTTCGATTCACAATATTTCAACGTGTGCGTGCATCTGCGTATCTTTTCGAAAGGTTGAAGCGTTCCACTATTTAGTGGCAGGATAAATCTGCACACTCTACGCACATCTCAGAACATTTTATATAGACAGGTTCTCGATCTTTGCACACAGGATCGACGATACACTGTGAACGCAAATGAGCCGAAAAAGGCATTTTAAGGGATGTGACCTCCCTTGAGACTACGTGCCTGAAAACCGTGCTCCCTTAGAGTGGTGTAGAAATGCTCAGCGTCCTCCATTTCTCTCCCTCGCAAAATGCGGATGAAAGACGGAGACAGAACCTCAATTCTACATCCTTTTTAAGAGGGAGTTTAGAAGATACAGGCCTCCCTTTAGCGTAAACGGAGTTCTGTTTCTTATTTTATGCGTTATTTTCTTTTCTTTTACACATCTGTGAAAAGGAAACGAGAAAGGAGAGATATATTGTCCAAGTGGTTCTTTTTCTTTTTTTTTCTTTCTGCAAATTTATACATTTCCGGAGTGCAAGCCAACTTATTTAGGGCGATATAATAGACGCTTTGTTCGCCTCGTCGACCACAATGTCCTGTCGCGCTGCCAGAACCCCCGGTCGGCATCTGACGAGCTGTCTTCGGAAGCGAGACCATGCAAAACTTCGACGGCTTAGGCCGCAGAATGTCCTCGCCTCTGTTCGTCTTCCCATCAACTAAAAGTGAAACTGAAGGCAAAGCCCGCAAAGTGCCACTGTCGTCGGCGCCGGTGACGGCACCTGTTTTGCTCATCGTAGTTCTGCGTGTGTGTCTATATGCGTGCTTACGAGATGATTTTGGTGGCCGTCGGAGAGTGTTTCGTGTAGTGTGGAACCTCACAATAAAGCTACCTGCCCCACTGCGCAGCACGGCGTTGATCGGCCACCGCGTAGTCATCGCTTTGACGTGATCTGTGTACTACAATACACTTTTGTGGTTCGCGCGGCCGTGCTCGGGTATTCCCTCCTGCGCCACGATATGACAGCGGCTAGTGAAACCTCACCCACAGTCCTCACAAAATCGGACCGCGTACGGTGTCGACTGCTTTGGAAACGGCGCGTTTCGGATTACCGCTTGCCCAGTTGCCTCATGTTTGACGCGGCCTTTTCAAGCTGCGGTGGTGAGTACGGCGCGGAAGCATTGCGCTATGCGCATAATGCTCACACCTTTTATGTCGCGGTGTTGAGACTTACCGGTCCTCTCAATAAAACTCAAGAAGCCAGTGCCGCACAAAAAAGAGACGTTTCAACTTTTTTCTTTCTCTTTTTCAATTTAATTGTCGTGTTTTACGTGTCAGAACGATGATCTGCTTATAGCACCACGGCGCTTATAGCACCGCTTATAGCAACCACGGCGGGTCAAAGAGTATTGGAGTTTCGTCATCAGGTGTGTTTGATAACCACTTCGCCTTAAGTGTCGATATAGGTTGTGACAGCCCACTTGAAAAACACAACAGGAAATTTTAGTCTGTCGTTCTGTTGTCCGTAGTGTGACGTCCTGTAGTTCTTGATCAACATTCAATTAAAAATTGACAGAGACCTCTTTAAGGCTATGTAAATTTGTTTGTAGAAAGAAGAAGAAATAAGGAAAAAGAAATCTCCCCACAGGGGATTCGAACTCCGGACTGAGGTATCCCGAGCCCAGCATCTTACCACTACGCCACGCCGAATTTGCGTCATGACGCATATTTCGGCTATACAAACACTTTGCGTTTATGTTTATATTTGCATTTTAAGAGTCAACATGCGCTTTCATTCCACCGCGTCAACTGCCGCATCTCTAGAAAAGTAAACGTGTTCTTACCATCGACAGGTACATTGTGTAGTGCTAGAACATCGATTTTGCTGTAGGATATCCATATTAAATAAGAAATACAGAAATAGACAACGGTGACCGGGGACACTGTTAGGTTGCTACTGCTAATTTCGACAGTTGTCTCTCGCTCTGCACTTTTGAGCGCGCATATAATTCTGTGTTCAATGCAAGATAGCTACATAAACATTCGTGAATGATTGTTCATTCTGACAGCATACTGGCATCTCTCGGCAGCGCTGTACCAGAATAATGAGACCCGAGCGAGACAGCTTTTCACGCAACTTCGTGGAACAACCCAAAACTTCTTTTTCGCTTTGTAAAAGCTTATGCAATATTTCTGGGAAGTTAACTGTGTCAGTGTAACGGCACATGTAAGTCCACAGGCCTGTGTGCCACATCTTACCAAATAACACAAAACGGATACGCAGCCATTCCCGCAGATGATATGATTTTCATCAGCGGCCGATTTTGAGGAGGCCGGTAGGGCATTTATGGTGCTTCGTCGTCACGGCACAATTATAACAATTGGCCACGTCGACTTTAATACCGGTGTCTGTGCTATCAGCATCGCCGGCTTCAGAGAAGCACGATTGAATACCGCGCAAGAGAAAAGTACAGGGTACACCACCGATGCGAAATTGACATACAATTTTAAAGCGTCGCGACTGCAAGCGCTTCTGTCGCGGCGTCAGAAATTATGTCGGTGCGACAGAAGGTGGCACATTTCTAACGCCACGACCGAAAATGTGTAGTCCCGACAGAGAGTTCCTGTTGCGACGTCAGAATCGCTGTTGCGATAGAAAGTTGTTGTTGCGACTTAAGAACTCTTGGTCTTCACGACAGGATGATTCTGTTGGGACATCACAATTTCTGTCGTAATGTCAGAAATGTCTGTCGCAACTACAGAAACATCAGGAACTTTTGTCGTACACCAGAAATTTCCGTAGTTGCGACAGGAATTCCTGCTGTCTTTTTCAACTGGGAGCGATTTGCGTCAAAGCAACATTATTTTTAAGGCAGCAAATTACTGTTATGCAGCATGAACAATGCGAACAGCCAGCCTGTTTCTGTTTCTGTGTTTCTGTGTTTCTGTGTTAAAAAACTGTGTGTGCACACAGTTATGTTCATTTTGTGAGTTTTCTGAAATAAGCGTCAAACTGCATGCATTTTCACTGGGAAATCTGTACCAGCACTTCCTTGTATCAAGTTGTCTATGCACAAAGGTTTGTGCATTAGAAATCACAGTTTCAGGCAGTTACAGCCTACAATTTCTTTTTTTTTGTATACAGACACTAACTGTGTTTTCATAGTCATGTATTGCACGTTTGACCAGTGCTGAAAAGGACAAATGGAATAAATTCAAATAGGCCTGCGAATTTGTTTGCTTGGTCAGGCTTTGATGTATTTTAGTAACGTGTTCATGTGCAGATGTCGTGTGAATGCATACTTGGACTTTAGTTACGTTTCACTGCATCAAAAGAAACCACCCAGCCAATCTCAATTTCCTTCCTTGTTTCTTGCCCTTGGTGTCCACATACCTGAATGTATTCTGAGTTTTTGTACCAAGACAACAGCAGGGCATCACACATGCTAGAAACATTAAGACAAAGAACAAGGAATGTGGCACAAATGATCCACAGAGTCACAAAACAAAAAAGAGGCTTCAAAGAAGCGGAGGCAGTCAGACTTGTGCGAGCTTTAATTATTAGCAGGGTGACCTATAGCCTCCCCTTTCAAAAACTAAATAAGGCTGAAATGTCTAAAGTGAGCTCCATCATCAGGGCAGCTAGGGCTCCCAAAAACACATGTGCCAAAAAGCTGGAGGCTCTTGGTATTCACAACACATATGAAGAACATGACACGGCATGTGGTCATACCTCAGAGAGAACATCTGAATTCTACAAAACAAGGAAAGGCTCTGTTACAAAAGGCGGCATATCCCCTGATAGCGCAGCATGGCTGAGAAAAAACAGTTTTGCTACCCAGACAAACAAGAGAGGAAATTCTAGTTTCACGAATCCCAAAGAATATGTGCACGGAACACCACCAAAGCAGAAGAAAAGCGCAATCAAAGGCTTTACAAAAGAAATGTGAAAGAAATCCAGACCTATACTACACAGATGCATGTAGAGTGGCAACAGACAAATTCAAAATAGTGGCCTTCAATTGGTCCACAGGGATAACAACTTCCATTCGGAACCCTTTAACCTGCACCGTGGAGGCAGCAGCCATAGCGCTGGCCTTTCGAGATGCAGAAGCAAAAGAAACAATCTGCATTGGCCATGATGGACTCTAAGGCAGCATGCTGTTCGTGCATGACGGGTACCGTCCCATACAAAATTCACAGAATTGCACCAGGTGGTAATTTGGTGCCCGGCGCACTCTGGAGTCGAGGAAAATGAGAGGGTGGACCGAACTGCTCGAGCAATAAGCATCCGAGCACTAGTCAGTCCTTTCAAGGAACTCCCATTGACCCACACGACACCTTCGAAAACCAGGAAAAAGAGAGACAAAAATACAGCCGCCCGCACTCCACCCTTATGGAAAAACAGGCCAGGGATTCGTGCTGTGTACAGACTAACACATATCTACACCTACAAATACTCACTAAGATACACCCTGCATTCTATGAAAGTATGTGTTCTTGGTGCGAGGAGCTGCCAACTCTTGCCCACGTAACATGAACGTATAAACTACAGCCACCAAATTCCAATTCGCCCCTTACGGCGTAAGTGCCAAGTAATAGGCACTGGGATGTTTGGCTTGCTAGTGAAGATGTAGAGAGCCAGAGAGCTCTTCTCGATCAAGCCCAGCAAACCACAGAGATCAGTGGAGCCCTGGACTGAGGGACGCACCGCCCGCCCAAACCACCAAGAGAAATAAACTTCATACTACTATTACTTGCCCTTAGTGCTATCAGCCATCAAGTTTACCTACAACTACAAATGAGCCACATGTCACTTGATTCACTCAGTTTCCATTTCACTCTTTGTAGGAGGGCATGCATGACTGATTGCGTATGTGCAGCATTTTGTTGCCACAGAGGGGTATGTAATATGGAAACCGACATAAACATTAATACACTCTGTAGTAACTTGTTCTGAATTGAACTTTTAAAAATAAAGAGCAATTTCAATAAATGACAACATGTGTTTGTTTTTTTAACTGGGTGAGTAGTGTGCTACCGTCTGGGATTTTTTTTATTCCACGTGGTAGAGGTGTGTGGCTGTCACTGTACTGCTTTCAAGCTTCTGCATCAAGTGTGCTTGTGGCACCTGGGACTAATTCTCAAAGCAAATATGCTTCAGGTAATTGTGAATTCTCGTCAAACATGACACGCATATTGCTGTATTTGTCTTGGAAAATTTATTCAGAAAAGCAGCTTTTATAGCTTCAGTAAATTATTCATTGTGGCCAATTCAGGTGACCCTTTCCGAGATTGACCATTAATTTTACAGCAGTGGCTTTCTATCATTCAAGTATTCAGTGTGTATACTGCTTCTTTTCAGATATGTTAACATCATACAAGTCTGCATTCCTAAGAACATAAACAGCCAGAGGCCACAGTGCAAATACAGGGATCTGAGTATCAAGAAAAGAAATCAGTAATAAAGGTAGCAAGAAGTACTCACAAGCAAATGTTTGTTGTCAGAGGGATGCAAGAATAATACAGCCCATCCAGGGGGTGCGCGAAAGCCAGATAATGGCCACAAAAAACAAAGCCTACTCATATGTCACAGCCATTTCAATAAAAAATGACATTTAACTCCAGGGTATGCATATTGAAGCCTTGCTAATTATGTAAATTTACTAGCACTACCGTCCAGTACTGCTGTGCTCCTGAATGGTGGCTCACATTTGCCGGCAGCAATAGGTGCAGCGACATCCATCGTTCGTGCATCACTCATTTTGGACAATACACACCTTGCTGCAAGGAAAAGTAGCCACAATATAGCTTTCTAACAATTATTGGCAATTAGTTTGAGAAAGGCATTTCCAACCACACCAGGCTAGACCGGCATTGCTTTGCAGCATGCTCTACACCGGGAACGTAACTCCTTGCCCCCGAACCCAACATGTCTGTTTGCCTGGCATAGGACAATGTGCAGACAATGCTCACCCCCCCCCCCCCCCAACACATGCACCAATATATTCCTGGCTACCGGCACTGGTCCTTGTTACAAGAAATAGAAGTACGGATCCTTGGTCTCGATGTTCGCCAATCCGGAACAAGATCAAATTGGCTAGGCAAAATAAAGAAGACACCAATGTCAACAAATCCACCTGATATGAAGGATTGCATCTAAATGTGGAGAAGATTGTACCGAAATAGCCAGTAATGCTGTTTGGTCTGTACTCCAGCCACATATTATTTATCAGGCTCAGTTTTACTGGCTCTCACTGAAGCAGAGGGACCAGATTGAGATCATTATTCAGAACGTGATGAGGGCAATAGCTGCTCTCCCTCTGTTCGCTCAAGAACATGCCCAGGTGAACACCACGGCAGCATTGCTAATTCAATGTGAATGAGCATTTGAATTAAAGAGGTTGCATGTTGCAGTCACTTCTGATTGCTTGGGTGCAAGAACAGACTTAAGGCCATGGCACGGCTGTACACTGATGTTCCTTTGGACCAATGTATTTTGTACAGACGCTGCTATTACAAGAGATGGAAGCATAGTATCAGTCAGCCTTAAGTACTTCCCTCTTTATAAAAATAAGGAATCTACAATGGATGTCTGCAACTCTACTTGAGCTTCATACCATACATGACAAGAGTCTGCAGAACGGGGCTGGTACACGGTAAAGTCACACATGACACCAATGAGGCAGCTCATTTTTATCAAACTTCAACCAAATACAGACACACCAATTCCTTGAATGCCATTTAGCAGCTGAAGCAAGACAGTAAAGCCACATAGCTTTGTCAGAAGATACACAAGCTTCACAACTACTCACTTTTAATGCTTGCTTACACTAGGTACAGGGACGCATCTCTGGCCTTTTCAATGCCATGGCAGATAACAAAGAACACAACAACGTCAAGAACATGTATCTACCCGCACCTCTTGTGCCAGGCTCACTTACCGTCTTTCTACCCCAAAAAGTTTGCTCTGATGCGACACATGCTTTTACGCTCAAGTTTGACAGCCATTGCTGCATCAATTTTGCAAGCACTGTCAAGGACGCAGTATTCTTAACTGCAATTTATTATCAGGAAATACGTAATTTTAATAATGTGAGCACAGGCATCTTGACTCACTTATTATGAATGGAAAGAAATGTCACTGCTGCCTGAATGAAAAGAGTAATCTTCTGCAGTTGTAGAGAGTCAGTGTAGCTTCATGCAATACTGTTTCACAGCAAGTTTGTACAAAGTATCATTACAGGCAGGGAATTATAGGCCTAATTGTGCTTTTCACTTGCTCTGAATGTGACCTTAAACAAAGCATTGTGTGTAGAAAGGGCAAATGTTCTTTGATATGAAGCATCTATCAGCGAGTAGCATTTTGCCTTTTGAGACTTTTTAGAATCCATGGGGGAGAGATTAAATTGCCAGTGTATCTCTATAAGTCATGCCTCTAAAGATGCACATGGCGTTTAGGAAGGTAAATTTTTTTGAACCAGGGAGGGACGTACGGAAATAACTTTAATGAGAAAAGGATCTGCAAGGTTTCCAGCCCAGGCTCAGGCCACCCGGGCATTATGTGCGGTGAGGCATAGCCTTTCCACTGCTGCCCGAGCCCACTGGATAGCCCATAGTTGGTCGTGTAGTTCCGAGCTAGTCAGAGCGCTTAGCTATCGCTCCTCGAGAAGGTCCTGTTCTATCTTGTCCTCTAGATATATCGATCTGATCTGTGTGCACTTCCATGAGATCTGTGCATTGTCTGCGGGTTCGTGCTTGCAGAGCTTGCAGCTCGCGTCTGGGTATTGTGTTGAATTTACTCTGTCTAAATGTACTGGGTTTCGGAATGTTCTGGTTTGCAACCTCCTACAATCTGTTTCTTGAAACCTGTCGAGTTGTTTGCGGGGTTGTGGGTATGTTTCTCCTCGTTTCGTATAGTGTGTCAGTAGGTCGTGGTACGTGACCAGTCTGTCCCTCTTGTCTCGTATCGCTACTTCGTTGTCGTTGCCTCCCCGCAGTCCTTCCCCTTTCCCCGGGGGTTGCGAGGTGTTGTGCCGTCACTGTCCGAGACGCGGTGGGTTAGTTCTCGCGCGGCTCGGTCGGCCTTCTCATTGAGGTTGAGAGGGCCATTCATGGTTACTTCTCCCATATGTACTGGGATCTATTTGAGATATTTGGGTCATGTCAGACAAACACAAATGTATTGTTCCAAAATGGTACAGTGTTACTCCGCTGCTAGAAAGGTGATTTAGAAGAGCTCTCTAACTCCATTGACTAAATTTTCAGAGGTGATTGCAATGGGTGATTCCCCTGTTACTCTGGTATTGCTAGTCTGGTGTTTACTGTCAGTGATATACACAGCATGCCAGTCTTGGAGCTCAACTTTCAAGAGCCAATTAAGAGGCATGTCATGGGTGATTTAATAAGCTTATTAGGCTTCTTTTTAAACAAACAATTAATTTATTCTTTATTTTTGCTGTCATTTTGATGGCCTATCTATGCTTTTTGTTTTGAAAGGCCATATTATTTTCATAATTATGGCCTTCAATGTTTAATTGTAATATCCCTTATAATCCACAGTGATTACTCGTAAAAGAGAAATCAATATAGAACAAAAAGTAGATGTAGGTAAATGTATGTGCATTGACTTGAACAGTCACCTGCAAAAGTTTAAAGTCAGGTTGCTCAATGGTTTGAATAATCTCAGTTGGAAAGCAGCACTAAGTGTGTTCATATGCCCCTCACTCATCCAGTATACGTAAATGTAACCAATGTAGTATATGTAACCAACACACTCTCAGATTTTAGCGCAATAAGTTAATATGTTGTGTTATGCTGTTGAGTTGAGACTGTGAATGGAACTATTATTAAAATGAGCAAGCTAGAGACAACTATTGCAGTGTTTATAATTTGTGGTAATTGCAGCATGATATTGCAAAAGAACAATAAATAATGCTCCTCTCAATGTTTCTATCTATACCTTTCGTTCATCTCTTAGTCTCTCTGAAATTAAGCAGCAGGGCATGGCACAAGCACTGCTGCTTACGTTTATAATGGAGTCATCAGTGGGTTTCAGACAGAGACAACTCCTGTCCCTTATGCACATATGTTTTGGTATTTTCAAGACTGTTCCTGTCATACCAAAGCCAAGGCTCACTGGCCCCTCATGGTATTGAAGCTTGCTCACCAATTACTCAGAGTGGATGATACATTTTCTGGATTTTGTCAGGTGCCATCTGTCTTGCCCTAATCATGGTATGAAAGGTAGGTCCTGCTGGTCCAATGCAGCTATCTTAATAAAAAAATATTATAATTTGCATGTTTCTTCTCTTGGCCACCGAAGTGCATCATCCAAACCAAACACAAACACTTTTCTTCCTAGGCGCACTCTTGAAAACAAAGGCTTGCAGCCACATGCAGAAGAAAGTACAAAACAAATTATGCAAATTAATGCTCTGCAGTGTGCAGATTATGTAATGTGTACAGTAACTAAGGCTGCACCTCTAATGCATTAACTGTATTCAAGATTATGAAAGCTTTTTGCTAATTAAGCCATGTTCTAAAATTGGATTGCATACCCTAGCTGCATATGTGACTAAAAATGTGGTAGCTCAGTTGAAAAAGCTACAAGTGGCATTCCTGTGGGGTATGTTTGTTCACTTGAAAAGCAGATTTTACTCAGCCGGTCATATGACAAGAAATTTTGTTGTTGTGTTCTTAATAATTCATTCCTACATTGCATATTACACTACACCCTAAAGGTCCACACAGCCCACATATATCATCATTAAATTAATAAAATGTGAATACCATGTGCACATTTCTAACGTTCCTCTTCAGGCGAATATGTACGGTACTGTACCTATATGCCGCCCTCATCATTCGTCTACACGCTAATAGGAAGTTCGTTTACATAGTTGTGTGCGAGAAAAATACTAAACAGCACTTCATCGGCATGTCGTCGGCGAGCATATCTCATGAGAGCCTCCCAACTGTACGTGCCGATTCGACCGAGTCATACATACATACATACGGTGCGATTCGGCAAACATGAACCTATCTTCAGGGCCAGTATGTCAATGGATTCCTTTCTCGGGGTTATCGTTATTATTATTACCTACCGTCCATATAAACGACCTATCCTTGATAGTGTACGCGCAGCACGGCAAGGAAAGGCCCTAGCGAGTACGGCATCTCGATCCGGCCTGCCTGCTCTATCATAACATAGCATAACCGTCGGAATAAAGTGATCGCAATCGCACCTATTGTGTAACACAATAAGAAAAAAAAGCTAATGCCAACAGAGCTGCGATACTGAAGCGATCGACGTTTCACGTACCGTCAACACGCTAACTTAATTGTTGACAAAACACGATTTTACTACTAGCGCTGGCCAGACAGAAAGCGTTGTCGGCCGCATATGCCAAACTCGGTCCAAGGATGCTCGGGGCGGCCAAGCAATTGCTGACTCGGGCCCGGGCCATGCTTGGACCTAGGAGCGTCTGGCCGGGGAACATTCATTGGCGACAGACGGGAAGTCAGCGAGTCGTGGAAAGTTCTTGCGCGAGCGAAACGCAAGCGAAATTAAAATATGTTACAATGTCCACCGTCTACAATCGGGCAGCGCGAAGCATTGGGCCGCGCAACAGCTACGCAGTTAATCTGAACCCTCGGGCTAATCACAGGTCACATACCGAACCCCGCGTCGTAAGAATGGGCTATTTTCCCATGCCCTTCACCTGCGGGGTGCCCTCACGCAGCGAGCGTACTACCATCCAAAAGTCAATCTATTATTGCCCGGCCGGCACCGCGTACGGCGGACGTGAGGTGGCACACAACGACGGGAGCTTTGCCCAAGCCGGATTAGCAAACGTTAAGAAACTGCCGTATTGTAATAAGTCGTGGTTATCAGCGCGTGAAATGACAAGGAAGAGCTCAATCATAACCTACGCTTATCCATGCCGGCCTGGTCGCTGTCGACGCGGATATAACACATAGCGTTACAGAAAAGTGTTCACAAACCATTAACAGCCCTGCTCGTGTATTTAATAACGTTTTCTACTCATCGTACCTTTGCGCTAGCTGTTACCAAAACTAAGATAAATCCTAACCAATTCGCCCACCTTGCTGTCTTGCTGACATATATGACTGGTGAAAGTTATTCTAGTGTATGCACATATATATATACCGTATTCACATGTGCATATATTGATTGTTTACTTCAGCATAAAAAAAAAGGATGCTCCATCTGTATAATTTCACATAATTACATTTTCCTTCCTTTCTTTCCTTTTTTTTACTGTTGCAGTGGGTTGAGTACAATATGTACAAAAAAAATATGTCACTTTCGCACTACTCCATCACTTAGGAACAGCAAATCAGCAATCAGGATGACAGATATATTTATTTCCTTATTAATTTTTTAAAATTTGTAGTCAGTATGAGACAGCTCACACTGAGCTTGCTTGGTTTTTAACAAGCTCTTGGTCAACAACGACACATATGTTTGGGACTCGGGAATAAACTGTGCAGTGCGTCTGTCTCAGCATGCTTTGGAATGACAAGCCAAACCTTCATCTTATGCAAGTGTGGAAACTGACAGCTTATGCAACCACACACCCATAACACGTCTACAAACCTGTCATTCTTATGCACTAGAGGTTGAAGTGTGATGTCAAAATATATGTCACTTTCATCACTCATTGATTCATGCGTGACATCTCTTCTTGTACTAATCAAGACGTGGCTAAACGATACCATCTCCTATAAAATTTTTCTTTTCACATGTGCATGCAACACTTTTTGTTGTGAATGATGCAACTGCATAGAAGGTGGCATGCTCATAGCTTTAAAAAAATAAATTCTTGCAGTTCCAACTGGCATTCGTTCATTCCTAGAGCACATTTTCATTTCACTTCAATGCTCAAGCAGAATGTTCTCATAAGTGCATACTACTGCCCTCCGGATGTAAATTGTGCATTTTCAAGCAAGTTTCAAAACATTCTAAATGAAGTGCATATGCGATTTTGGCATTCTACTGTGATCATTTATGGCAATTTCAAATTTCTCCATTATTAACTGAACAACAGAATCTGTCACAGCTGCTCACGCTCAATGGCATATTTTCATTCCTGTCTACACTTCATGTTACCTCAACTCATTACTCTCCCAACCTGTTCATCATGTACACTGGACAATATTCAAGATCTCATCAGAGGTAGAAAAAAATTAACATTCAAATATGCAAAGCCATCAAAACTGCCCTGGGCCTACCATCTACGGCTTTGACTACGAGACTTCTCAAGACGGGCATACACAACACTTGGCAAGAATTAGCCGAAGCTCATAAAGCCAGTCAGTTAGAATGACTTAAGCTCATGCCCACCGGGAGATCAGTGCTGCAACGGCTGAGCTACAGTGAAACCTTTATAGGCCACCACGGACCGAAAAGAAAGAATTCCTCCAAACATCTGCAAATCCCTGTGCATAGCACCAATTGTACCACAAGGAAAGAAGACAAGCCCAAGTGGATGCCCTACGGCAAAGACACAGGCAAGGTCCGGATGCCAGATACACCGACACAGTCAAATACCCGCAAAGAAATGCTTACGCCCTGAACGTCACAGATTCTAAGGGCAGAGAGCTAGCGTTTGCCACAGTCCGTGCACAAAACTCTGAGACTGCCGAAGAGACGGCGATCGCCCTAGCAACTACCACGTGCAGACGCAGCTGTAGTTTTTTCCGATTCTGAAGCAGCTGTCAGGAACTATGCTAAGGGTCTAGTGTCGACAGAAGCACTAAAGATATTGAAGCACGACAGCGCTCTGATCCGCTACACCTGCGTGACCTGGGTTCCTGGGCATGACGGGCTGGAGGGGAACGAATCAGCACACGCCGTGGCCCGAGGCTACACCTGCCGGGCCAACCCTTCCTACTCTCAAGATGCCGGTCTGCGTCAGCAGGGGCAGAGACCAAACCCATCACCTACTCAGCGGTCCTTCAATATCACAGGCTGAAACGCAGGGTGCACCCACCACGTCACCCAAAGCTCACCGAAGAAGAAAGTACCACACTCAGAAGACTACAGAGTAACACTTACACCCACGGTATACTCATGCACAGACTATACCAAATGCTACAAGGAAATACTCATGCACAGACTATGCCCAATGCTACAAGGATACCACTGCCCAAAGTGCGGCTTACCATACACCTTGGCGTACCTGATCCTCGAGTGTCCATGGCATTTAGATACAGACGCATCGCCTTCACCGAAAGAATATAACGCCAGACAAGAAAGCGAAGACCTCATTGAAACGTGAGAGGCCAAGCTCGTCTCCGAGGGCCTGGAGCAACAATGACACCTCGTCGCCAGGGCCAAGGAGGCAGCGAAGGCCAGAGGGTTCCTGGAATGAGGAGACCTCCCACCTAGAGTAGAACTGGGGCTTAACCCGGGATACTGTTTCAAAAATAAATGTTTATTCCTCCTCCTCCTCATCTCGACCAGCGATCCTCTAATATGTTCCGGCATTACTCACCTGGACGGGCTGTCTGATCATGCAGTTATAGTAGGTCTGCTTAACTTCTCTTTAACAAAAAAGAAAACACTACTAAACACATTAGGTGCTACAATATGGCCAACATTACTCGGCATAATCGTTAATTAGCCACCTTTGCAGACACAGTCGAGCTATTGAAGAGAACTAGGTTATGTTTAGAGCCACCTTTGCAAATCTTATCAAAATGTTCGTCCTTTTTCTCAGCATTAGATGCAACAAAACATTCAATAAACGCCTGCAGCACCTATTAAATAAAATGAAGCGCTCTATAGAATGGCAAATAAAAAAAATCCAAGACATGGCAAAGATACATATTATGTGACAAAGAATGCCAGATGCTACTAAAATCCACACGTCAACAGGTTTACAGCTATGATTTATTATGAATAACAGTGATTATGGCACGTAATAAACCCCTATTCACAGCCTGACATAATCCTAATTCTGGTGGTGATGTAGTTCCTGAGTTATAGTGTGTGCAGTTACTAAATGACATGTTTTGTTGAGTGTCCAAATGTGAAGACATCACTGCATGCCCTGACTTCCCTATGCAATCTGACGTGTCTGAAATTGTTATTAGTGGGTCGGGCATTTTTACCTTACTAAACAGATTAAAAACTTCATCTACAACAGGTCACAGCAAATTTAATAACAAGCTACTCAAGAATGTGTCCCAGCTAGTGTCGCAACATACCCCCTGGGCTCATTCTTAAGACTGGTGAGTGGCTAAAGTCATCCCATTCTACAAATCCAGCGAGTGTTTATCACCCCTTAACTACCAATGAATATCATTAACCAGTACAATTCGCAAACTTATGGAACACATTATTAATTCACAAGTCATCGACTATTTCGAAGATCCCAGTTTAACATTCAACTACCAGCACAGGTTTTCATTTACATTACGACTTAGCATGAAACCACCACATTTACTCCATCTTTGCAGCAGCTCACCACTCTCTTGGCATCATCAAATTAAACCTAAAGCATGCTTTTGTCAACATACATAAACTTGCTTACACTATACACTAATCCACACAAAGCTCGAATACGCATCGCTAATATAGCACTCTGGCAGGTAAACATTGTTGACGAGATTGCATTTGTTCAAAACTGGGCTGCTCACCTTCATATTTTCCGACTATTCATCTTACACTTCCGTGTCATCATTAAAAGCACGTACTGATTTACAAGCACTATCCCTTCGCCACAAATCAGGGCGTCTTTGCTTGCTTGACAAACTTTATGATCGTACTTCTCTTCACAATGATTTCTTTCAGTAACCACCTGTCGTATTTTCATGCCGGGATCACCACCTCATATTCAAGCGTACACCATCTCGCACGTTACAATATGCATGCTCCTTTATACCCTGCACCATCACTGAAGGGAACTGCTTTCCCTCTGATATTGCCACAGAATCTGACATTAAAATTTTACGACGTGCTACGCACTGTTAATTAGTTGCCTTTTTTATTACATTCTTGTTTAGTTGTTTTTGTGAGTTACTAATAAATACCTGTATTAATACCGTAGTTTATGTGTGCATGCATATTTTCAACATTTGATTTTGCTGTGTGCATAACTTTTGTTTTGCAATTCTTATGATTTCTTACATTCTGTTTCTTAATACCTAAACAATGTTAGCATACCTTTGTTCTGTACTTTGTCCTATTATTGTAACTATTTCTTTGTAATCTCATTTATGTTTGTACTCCCCCTGCCCCTGTTATGTGATGGGCGCAACTGATGCCTTTAAGGGCACCGTTGAGCGCTGCAACACTGCTACTTTGATGTAGCAGTGTTGTGAGGCATTTTGCTACCCTAGGTAAAGTCAAACTACTGCACTCCTCTCCACTCTAGCACCAAATTTAGGTGCACCATATGAAGAATTTTAAGACACATTGTAAGGCATTATAGTAACTAATATGGGAAGAAAGTTGGTACACAGGTTTCCAGGCATCACTTCATTGTTCTTTCAAAAGTCAGTCATCCATAGTGCATTTGAAATTGGACATTTTACGGAATCCAACATTGTCCTTTGCCATTGGTGAAATGTAAATGCTAAAGTGGGGTGAGGAACGACTAGATGCGATGTGCCCATCTAGAGCTGCCAAATCTAAGTGGCCACTTGTTTTGCCTACAGCACAATATACCTCTGCTTGGTTGTGTTGCTGGTCAGAAATATACATACAAAATAACAGAATGTGCTGCTGTGCCAATATATTCACAAAAGTCTTACACGATAGTCTTACATACAGGTGCCATCCATTAGCATCAAAACATGGCCTGCACAACAAGCACAGTATCTTCAGCGGAAATTGTAATGTTATACAGAAATGCAGAAAAGTGTAAACAAGGTGCACTGTGCTAAAATTTGTCTTGTGAATTCCTACTGTGCCAACTGTGCAGATTGATGACATATAGTTTGATCTGGGAGCTAGCCCAATGCACATGTACACAAAGGAAAATGATTCACCTTTTAAATATGTGAAATGACGCCCAGGTAGGCACAGTAAATTTTCAACTTTGTATGCTTCAGTGTTATGCTAGAACAAAACGTTTTTTAGTGTGTTGCTGATTCACAATTATATACCAACTATGCATATAGGAGAAGAATCTGCAATCTTTTAGGCTGCGTGTTAAAATACCATGCATACAAACCCAGGGAAAACATGGGGAAGGCGGGAAATGGAAATTCAAGACGATGAGCAAACCGAGAACAAGATGAAAGCAGGAGCCAACGTTTCAACAAGTGGACTTGTCTTCTTCAAGGCGACATATGCTTTCCTCGCCACAGTTACAGATATTCAGAATCAGTTTGGTTGATGCCCAGCCTGATACTCCGTGATTATACTGATAGATATGCATACAATTGTTTATCCTTTTTCTGTGGATTGCATTTCACCTACTAACAATTCAAAGATATCAGTCAACGTGAGATGCAAATAGTGTTGTACTTTGCGGAAGGTATGTATATATATATATATATATATATAGCACCAGCAATTATGTTACGACCTTTGACGAGTCATGTGACGCGCTTGACACACCATGCTCGCCGCTGGGTTGTTGTGCTTTGAGTGCCACATGTTTTTCTGAGCACAGGTTTGACCGATAAAGATTTAATGCTGTGAAGTGATGTTTCCAGTGCCTTATTCTACACTGTCACGACAACGCAACAATGCTCTGAAGTATATATTTATTGATTTGACAGCAAGAATTCCATAGACATTTTCTGTGGCATGAAGGAAGGAGATGCAGATATGGTAGCAGATCTGAATTATTATTATTATTATTATTATTATTATATACATATTATTACTGTATTAATCATTAATATACATCATTGTACTGTGTGGTAGTACAATATATAGTATACCGCTCAACACAGTCAGTGCTCAAAGTTAGCCAGGGCACGAGAGAGTTCGGCCTCTCTTCCATTTTCTAAGCAGGGGTTCGGCCCCGTCTTTGCAGGTCAACTGTAGCACTGCGGCACCCATTCGACAAGCACTGTAGGTGATTTTATTGCCAATAGTGCCTTGTGAGGGGAAATTCCAACTCTCCAATTTTTGGAATAATCACTTAAATAAACAACAAATCGGTTTACTACCTCTGTCCAAGCGGCGTGATTATGAATGTCTTAAATAGATGCATAATTCAAATAACACCCCACACTACTCATTAAAGAACAACTATCTGTCTCCTGATAACTTGAAACCTACTAGGAATAGCCACAAACTTAACCTTGCACCATTTCAACTGCATACTAACCTGTTTAAGTATAGCTTTCCTCATACAATTGAAAAATGGAACTTACTCCCAGGTGAAACTAGGTAAATTAGAAAAATGTTTGTATTTACTTGATTCATGCTGCGTTTATTATACTGATTGTATCTTTTATATTGAAGTTATCATGTTTTTTAAGGCAATGAAGTTGATTTGTGCAGAAAAATATTTTGTTATATGCAATGTACAAACCCACTGCTGCGATAGCCCAACTGGACTACAGTATGTGAAAATAAAAATAAATAAATAAATAAGTGATTAATCACTTGATAGGGCATGAGCAAAGACAGAGCAACAGCTATTGTCCTACTTCTGCATGCATTTCCCCAAGGCATTGCACATGACAGTCACCACCCTTAATTGCTCGACTAATTAACATCCTTGGCACAGCTAGCATACTGTTTCATGAGTCAGTTGAGTGTGAACCTACCTGTTCGTGAATTATCGAAGGTTCACCTTGGTTTCTTAGTTTACAAATCAATTTTAATTCGTTTATTTTTGCATTACCAGTACAGTGCTATACCATGCATGTACTTTGTACACTTTTGCAGTAAGCAGGTGTGAAACCATGAAATATATTCTTGTAGTGCCCTGAGGTTCTAGGTCCTTTCGGCTCCCCTTATTACCACCGGTACCACTATAGCCGTTACCACCAGTGGTGCGGCCGGTATGTCGATCGATACCGCCGGAATGCTTTATTGAGCGACATATGTGTGAACGTGACACGCGCGGCTTGCCCGTAAATCCGTTTCACTTGCGCGTGCCGTGTCAACAGAAATACGCCGCTTTTCTTTCTTTCTTTTTCTGGTGGCAATGGGGCACAACATCGAATAAATGAAGCTTTGCACAACACGTTTACAAACGGACAAACACGAAATAACAACCACTCTGACTCATCATTAACATGTCTAATTGACCAACGATTTGGCGGCTGTCCATTGTATTTGTTAGGTTGTTAATTATGCTGTTTCTCACTGGTCAACCAAGCGAGACTGTACTAGTAATCATGCAAGCCGTTCGTTTTCTTGCATTTCGTGACTTGCTCGTCCGGCTCCTTTTGCCGACGAGAAGCAGCCTATTTCTCGCTTTATCCCCAGCAGCAATACTCTACGAAACGAAATATTGTTCCTCCATTTAAACCCCATTCAACCAGGTTTAATGTCCTCGACATTGAGCCACAATATGTAAGGAATATCGTTTAAAGGCCGCAGGCCAGCTGACAATGGACATAAATCGGAGGGGCCGAGGGGCCAAATAAACTAAACTAAAACACTGTGTGCCGTGAGTATTTCCTAAACAGCATGTGCCTTATATCTTAAATAAATAAATATAAAATAATTTAGACGGACATATGTTAGAACTTTGTTTCGTTTTGTTCATATTCAAACTCTTCTAGGTGGCGCCCCAACAGCTCATCGAAATGCACGCAGCGCGAATTCGAATCCACAGCGCGATTTGAGCGCGGGAAGCTGTTATGTGCCAGTATGCTGGGGTAGGCTTGACAACTCAAAATTTTTTATTTGTACTTACGAAGCAGCAGTATTTGACAGAAAAGAATAATACTTTGATGCTCTTCTCACGCCTACAAGAGAGGGCGGCGTGATTAACAACACAGCGTAATGCGCAACGGTGAACGCCAACGAACTGCGTGCCGCATCTTGAAAACGAATTGTGGGTTCTATCGCATATGCACGTAAATCGCGAAAATAATGAAGTACTATGGAAAACTACAAGTAAGCAGCCGCGTCAATTCGCTGGGACGCACGTTAGCAATTCGCTCCAAGCACATTATACACCGCCGCACATTTCTCGCAGAAACCACGTACGACACATTCACGCTTCAAAGACGTCTTATTTTTTTTTAGGAATCTTCGTGGGTCGCGCGATAAGCACTGAAGGCATTGAAGACAGAAGCGCAACGCGCGCACATTCAGCACACCAACACGAAAGCAGTGCGGACGGCACCGTTGTATCCTACGCCGCACGAGCGATGAATCATAGCAGACTTGATGCTTTATGACGGAAATAGTTACAACGCGCACAGAAACATCGCACACTGCACATGTGTACCTGTGACGTCGTGCCAACAATTTCTAACGCTAGAGTAGAGGTTTGCGACTGTAGCAAGATATTTAAAAGGAAGTGACGGTGTAGGTAGCATGCGCACTAGCGCAAGGCATCGTGGAGGGGCTTCAACACAGCTGAGCAAACTCGAAGTTGTTCGTAAGAAGTCCAAGCGGCGGCCTCTTAAGAATTGCATACACAGATCTCAAAGGCCATGCGTTTGCTACCTTCATAAGGGGGAAGCTACTGGAAATCGTACGCTCGTCATCGAATTTCTTTCTGCGCCTAAGTATTCCAGATAACGTAGACTATGCGATGGTTCTTTTAGTATTGCAACCTCTGTATGTAGTTGGGAGCAACGAGGCACAAAACGAGAGTGTACTGGCTATTATGTTAGGCACCACAGAAGCTATAACCGCCTCACGAGTATACAGGTAGCGCCACCCACCGCACTTTTCAAAGGGTCACTCTAGCATCTATCCATCAATCTTGTTTCTCCGTTTTCAACGAGCCGCTTGGTTGTGCAACCTGCTGCGACGTGTTTGTCCCATCGTGTTTTTGTGTTTGCTGTAATGAAATGCGACTTTTTTCGCGAGTGCAAAAGCACGAGAAGATAGCTTTTGTCTCGCTCCAAACTCGCCGTATGCATGGCGCGCCAGGCAAATGGGGACCAAGGATTTTCATGCCGTGGAGTGCGTTCCCTTCTTCCCTGGTTCTTGTGCAAGGTTCCGTGGACCTCGCAAATGAATAAGGCGTATTTTAGCGTGCCTCAGCTGGTCTACACAACGGCATATATGCTGGGGTAACAATGCAGCACCGGCAACTTGGAGGGCGCTATATATAATATGTAGAGAGAGAGAAAGAGAGAGCGACAAGGAAGAGCACTCGGGCGCCAGCGGTCGCACGGCGAGCGCGAGAAAAGAAAAAGCAGAACTAAATAGGCGTTCTGGCGGACGGCCGATTGTCTGCTTCACTCTCTCATTGCAATGACGTAGCCGCTAAACGAACTTTCGCTCGATGACTCACCCTCGGGGACCGTGTAGCGGAGCGGGCGCCTACTTCGGCATCCTCCTGCATCTACTCAAGCACTTGCCGCACCGCTCCGACACAGCGCCCGCGGTTCCTCAGCCTCTCATCTTAGCCGCCGCCACGCCTGTCATCCCAACTCCTCAGATCATCGATTCCCCTCCTGTCGCTTTGCATAACACTTTACCGCCAAGGGACTGTCCATGACCCCTATACTGCGGCCTCATGCGACATCGCCGTGGTAACATAGGCGTTAGGAGCGCTGGCAAAGCGCCTGGAAGTCGTCACGGTTTCCGTCACTGCAGGCCTTACTTGTAGCACGCTCCCCTCATCATCTCCCCTAGAAGTTCCCCAGTTCCCCGGCTTTGACGACGATCGAGTGTTGTGGGTCGACGCATCCCATCCATTAGCCCGTCGACACGCCTGTTAGAGGACGTGGAGGTGTCGTTCCCCGAAAGCGGGCTTCCTGATGCCGCCAAGGCGTGACACAGAAAACGACACTACAAATTTCACCTATTGGATACGTGTCATTCTCAAAAAACGCATAAAATACGGTGTTACGTTTCGCCTACAACGCGCGGTAATGCCGGCGCGGATGCAACGGACGCCGGGGCTTTGTTCAAAGCGGCGGACATTTTGGCCCGTCCGACGCCGCCGCGACGCCTACCCGCCAAGCGTGTCCAGGCGTGTTTCAGTGCCACGTGTCTTCGTGTGTGCGTGTGTGTGTGTGTGCCCTCGCTTGTCAAAGCGCGGCAGCCGGGGAGCGGAGTTCCCCGAAGGAGGGGCCTGGAGGTCTCTCGGCTCAACCGCTCGCGCCGTCGTGGGCCCCTGCTGCGCCGTCCCGTGACCTTCATCCCGTGACCTTCCCTCCTTCCCTTTTGGACCGCGACGCCGAGGGTATAAGAGCAGCTGCCCCCGGACGCCAGAGGAGAGGCTCCGATTTGTACTGTTGAGTTACGTGCGCTCCCGTCTCTCCACTTCGGTCGAACTGACCGGCCGCTCTTTTGCTATGTTAGAATAAACAAGTTGTTCTGTTACCAGTCTTCTCATGCTTTGCCGGGACCTTCGGATGCTTCCAGTGCCCCAGGCCGCCAGGCCAACGCTACCCTTGGGGCTTGCGACCCATTGGCAATAACGGGCGTCAGAACCGAGACCCCAACAACTCGTGCCAGCGGTACGATTCCAACATCTGGTTGCCAGCGGTGAGATCGCGACAACGGAGGCCAGCAGCGAAGAGATGCGGTTGACTGTATGCTGAGCAGCTCAACGACCATCCGGGAGCAGCGCAACGAGCCCTGTGTGATGACTGGTTGCCTGCAGCGGAACGACTGCGCTGAAGTCTTGGCTGCGAGGTTTGGTGAGTGCGGGACTTTCTTCTTCTGAGTTTTGCCAGGCTTTTGTTAGTGTTAGAAACAGAGCTGGTAATTGTGGTTGTCGTTGCTACCGGGTTAGTTTGCGGCAAGACAATAGTAGGCAGTAGAGAAAGCAGCATTCAGAGCAGCCATGGATTTGAAGTCGTTGCGCAAACCGAAATTGCTGGAGCTTGCGAGAGAGTTGGGTCTGGATGTCTCAGACAAACTCAGAAAACCAGAACTGCTAAGGGCTATTCTTGAGTTAGAAGCTGAGGATGACGAGCTGTCGGAATGCCTTGAGACCATTGAGGAGAGGGAGACGGCAAAAAGACAGGAGCGCGAACTTAAAGAACAAAAAGAGAAACAGGAGCGTGAACTTAAAGAACAAAAAGAGAAAGAAAAGGAAGAGCGTGACCGTCAACACGCTTTGGAAATGAAGCGTCTCGAGTTAGAGATGGAACGCGCTCGTAATGGAAGTCAGGCACACGGTGCAGGAGAACGAGTATTGTTCAAAATGACTGACCTGATGCGGCCGTTTAAGCTTGGAGAGGACATTGGTTTGTTCCTGGTTAACTTTGAGCGAACGTGCGAGAAGCAGGGGTTCTCTCGGGAAACGTGGCCACAGCGCTTGCTCACTTTGCTACCCGGCGAGGCGGCCGACGTAGTCGCTCGCTTGGAGAGAGAGGAGGCAGAGGATTTCGAGAAAGTGAAATCGAGTCTGCTAAAGAAGTACAGGCTGTCAGCGGAGGCGTTCCGTCGGAAGTTTCGGGAAAATGAGAAAGGCAAAAGTGAGTCATATACAGAGTTTGCGTATAGGCTTATGTCAAACATGCAGGAGTGGCTCAAAGAAGAGAAAGCGTTTGGTGACCACGAGAAAGTTCTGCAGTGTTTCGGGCTAGAACAGTTTTATAGTCGGTTACCTGAGAACGTGCGGTACTGGGTCTTGGATAGGCCAGACGTTAGTACGGTGGCTAGAGCCGCTGAGTTAGCCGAGGAGTTTGTGACGCGTCGGGCTCGTGGAGCTAAGGACGGTCAAAAGGGTGAATTTGGCTCCAAGTTTGAGAGGCCAAAGTTCACGCCCATGAGAGCAAAGGGGGACACACGTAGTGCGGATGCGAGTGAAAGCAGTCCGACCGAACGTAAGGAGACGGCGGCAACCGAAGCCGAACGCAGAAAGCGGTTCGAGATGAGGCAAGCGCGCGTTTGTTATACGTGCCAGAAGCCGGGTCACTTTTCGGCGCAGTGCCCAGAAACAAAACCAAAAGTCGTGTTTTTTTCATTAGGCAGCACTGACGAGAACATCAAGCTTCTCGAGCCTTACATGCGAGACCTCCTCGTGAACGGGAAAGAGTGCCGAGTGCTTCGCGATACCGCAGCTACGATGGATGTCGTTCACCCCTCTTACGTAGAACCCGATATGTTCACGGGCGAGTGCGCATGGATCAAGCAAGCAGTGGAAGCTCATAGCGTGTGTCTGCCGGTAGCAAAAGTGCTTATTGAAGGACCTTTCGGAGCACTTGAGACGGAGGCCGCAGTGTCATCTATGCTGCCCCCCCAGTACCCGTACTTATTTTCGAACAGGTCCGATCACCTCCTGCGCGAGAAGGGGCTTTTGTTTGGTGAGGCTAGCGTTCAGACCTTAACCAGATCGAAGGTTCGGGAGCTCGCTGCAAAGGCGGTAGTTGCGGGGCCGACGTTGTTGAACGATGAGAAAGGGTCAGAGGCGCAGCAAGCTAGTATTCAGAGCACGCCCGAACGGGATAAAATTGAGCCTGTAGCGTTAAAGGCACCAGATACTGGAGAGGAAATTCCCGATGCAGGAAAGTTAGAAGAGCTTCCGGTCGAGCTTCCGGGACTAGGCTCAGTGACAAAC
The DNA here is from genome assembly GCF_023375885.2 of Dermacentor andersoni. Lineage (NCBI taxonomy): Eukaryota > Metazoa > Arthropoda > Arachnida > Ixodida > Ixodidae > Dermacentor > Dermacentor andersoni. Next base: position 147,427,932 of record NC_092815.1, read on the forward strand.
AGGAAAGACGCCGATCAAGTCATTAGTGACTTAATAAGTAAAGCATCGCTGTCGCCTGAGCAGAAAACAGAACTACACCAGCTCTTACAAGAGTTTCAAGGTCTGTTCTCTGAGAGGCCTGGTAGGACTTCTGTCCTTACTCATGACATAGAACTTACCTCCCCAGAGCCAGTACGATCCAAGGCGTACCGGGTGTCACCCCGCCAGAGCGATATTATGGAGGCTGAGGTAAAGAAAATGCTACAGCTCGGTGTTATTGAAGCGGGTGAGAGTGATTATACCTCCCCTTTGATTTTAGTTGAGGTACCGGGCAAGGAACCTCGTCCTTGCGTCGACTACCGCAGGCTTAATTCCATCACTAAGGATCAAATTTATCCGATCCCTAACATCGAGGAGCGCCTTGAGAGAGTGAGTAGCGCTCAGTTTATTTCCACCCTAGATCTTGTCAGGGGTTATTGGCAGGTTCCACTTACAGAAGAGGCTAGTAGGTATGCGGCGTTCATTTCACCAATGGGGACATTCCGTCCTAAAGTTTTGAGTTTTGGTTTGAAGAACGCGCCATACTGCTTTTCAAGCCTCATGGATAAAGTGTTGCGGGGACAGCAAGAATTCGCTTTACCATATCTAGACGACGTAGCGATATTCTCCGCATCCTGGCCGGAACATATGGCGCACTTGCGGGCAGTGCTAACCCGCCTGCGCGATGCGGGCTTGACAGTCGAGGCTCCCAAGTGCCAGTTAGCACAGGCAGAGGTTGTCTACCTCGGACACGTGATTGGTCGGGGTCGACACCGCCCCTCTGAAATAAAGGTGGCCGCTGTGCGAGACTTCCCGCAACCGCGCACGAAGACCGATATTCGGTCGTTCTTAGGTGTCGCCGGCTACTATCAGAGGTACATCCCCAGGTACTCTGATATCGCGGCTCCCTTGACGGATGCTCTAAGAAAGACAGAGCCGCAAACAGTCGTCTGGGATGAGACGAAGGAAAGAGCTTTTAGCGCCCTAAAGAGCGCCCTAACAAGCCAGCCTGTGCTACGATCGCCCGACTACACAAAAGGGTTCGTTGTTCAGTGTGATGCTAGTGAGCGAGGCATGGGCGTTATACTGTGCCAACGGGAAAATGGAGAAGTAGAACACCCCGTCCTGTATGCTAGTCGTAAGCTGACGAGTCGTGAGCAGGCGTATAGCGCCACCGAGAAAGAGTGTGCGTGTATCGTGTGGGCCGTTCAGAAATTGTCATGTTACCTAGCTGGCTCGAGGTTTATCATTGAAACGGATCACTGCCCTCTCCAATGGCTGCAGACCATCTCTCCCAAAAATGGCCGCCTCCTGCGCTGGAGCCTCGCTTTGCAACAATATTCCTTTGAGGTGCGTTACAAAAAGGGGAGTCTCAACGGTAACGCCGATGGCTTAAGTCGAAGCCCCTAACGTGGGAATCAGCCTCAAAATTGATTGTTACTGATGTTTTTCTTCCTGAGGCAGGATTTTTTTTTAACTTATTGCTTTTGTGTAGTGTTTCAAAGTGATGATGTGCTTTTTAGTGCAATTTTTCCGATTTATGGACGCGTTCTGAGTGCTGCTAAACTACTGTAAGGAACTAGGCAGCAGTATAAAAGGGGAAAGAGCCTGGCAGGGCTTAGTGAGGGTTGTGCCGTGCTTGCTGACTGAGCGGTTGACTTTCAGGCGTGGTTCTAACGCTTGCCGGAAACGAGAACAAAAATGTCACCTCTCCCGAAGTCACTTTGCAGTGTCCTGTGTGCACCTGAACGTGAGAACGAGGCCTTCTCTGTGCGCTGCGCTCAAGAAACGCCCAGGGACGCCCAACTTCGGTTATGAGCATCATCGAGCGACATCCCTCCGGACAGCGGATGCAGTCCCCTGACCATCGGGATCTCCTTCCCCCGGCGGGGCGGTCTGTTACGTTTCGCCTACAACGCGCGGTAATGCCGGCGCGGATGCAACGGACGCCGGGGCTTTGTTCAAAGCGGCGGACATTTTGGCCCGTCCGACGCCGCCGCGACGCCTACCCGCCAAGCGTGTCCAGGCGTGTTTCAGTGCCACGTGTCTTCGTGTGTGCGTGTGTGTGTGTGTGTGCCCTCGCTTGTCAAAGCGCGGCAGCCGGGGAGCGGAGTTCCCCGAAGGAGGGGCCTGGAGGTCTCTCGGCTCAACCGCTCGCGCCGTCGTGGGCCCCTGCTGCGCCGTCCCGTGACCTTCATCCCGTGACCTTCCCTCCTTCCCTTTTGGACCGCGACGCCGAGGGTATAAGAGCAGCTGCCCCCGGACGCCAGAGGAGAGGCTCCGATTTGTACTGTTGAGTTACGTGCGCTCCCGTCTCTCCACTTCGGTCGAACTGACCGGCCGCTCTTTTGCTATGTTAGAATAAACAAGTTGTTCTGTTACCAGTCTTCTCATGCTTTGCCGGGACCTTCGGATGCTTCCAGTGCCCCAGGCCGCCAGGCCAACGCTACCCTTGGGGCTTGCGACCCATTGGCAATAACGGGCGTCAGAACCGAGACCCCAACAACTCGTGCCAGCGGTACGATTCCAACAACGGCAACAGGTGTTAGTTGGCATAGTGTAGCAATTGTGGGTGCAAACAGGCTTCGACACTGCTCCAATACTTTAGCTGTCACACGTTTACAATGCTTGAAACACTACAGAAATGTAAGTGCACAACAAAAACAAGCACGTTCATCAACCATAAATTTAACTGCAGCAGTCACAACACAGGCTGTTACATGTAGCTGAAACACTAGCTAATGTCTGGAAAGTATATGCACAAACATACTTAACTATATATATTTGCAAACCCAACATAAAACCATAAAAGTAGCAGTGCATATGATGTTCCTTCTAGATACGAATTTTTGTGACATATTTTTAGGATTACATATAATGCTTTCAATTCATTTGCTCAGTAATCGAAGTATCATTAATAAAACAATAATTAAGGCTTGCTGGTTGAATATGTTCTGCCCTGAACTGCACCAAGGAGAACAAATAGGAGTCTGCCCACTGCCCTGTCCAAATACATGGTAAGAGATCCAACACAATAGAAATAATTGTTGACATCTGTAGAACTAGAGCTTGTTGGTTGATTATCAATATTAAAATTACACCACTTCCAAGTAGAGGTACTGTGTGGTGCTGTTGAAATCAAATTCATTTGAGGAGCAACATCGCTATAACCAGCAAATGCTAAAGCAAGAGCAAGCAGACAATTCTACACGATGTGCGAATTTGGATGCTTCTTCAATAATAGAGCCTCAATACACCGAACTATCTACGTGGTCTATGCAGAAAGTGATAAATAAAATGCAATTGAATACAGACTCCTAACTGCTACAGTGCCTACGTTAAGAACATACATAAACTAGAGAGCAAAGAACAAACTTACTAGAAAGCTCCTCACTATACAACACACTGACTAAAACTATAGCGGAGTGAATACTGCGATTCATGTGTCAATTCAAGAAATGCAACGTCCTCAAATGTGCCAAAAGCTTGCCAGTGGCCGTTATTCTGCGAACATGAGAGAAATAATTGTGAAATTATTGCAGAAACTTCGGCTAGTTGCTGTTGATCCAGGTTCTACGACATAGTTACTACCGCGAACGAGGCCAATTGCAATGAGGTGGGACGAGACAGAGTGGTCGACGTAACTGACAAGTGGCCGTGCATAGGTAGTATCGATAACTTTCATGTCGTGCTTAGAGGAGTGCTTTTGCTGATAAAAACGTTGTGGGTGGTTTTGAAAAGTGTGCAGTAGGGCTTAGATTTACACACGAGTTTGCAGTAGCTGGTCACCTGCAATGCTTCCATATTCGTATTATTCGAAATGATAGTTTCTTTTGCTGGATGTAATCTCCTAGGAACAAGAATTCCTTGCCTGACTACCGTTCAGTGCACTCCAAGTTAAAGAGGCACAGTTGCTAACTGCTTGAGAGCTGCTCTGGTTGAGCCATGTGCACCAGGTTAGCTGCAGTGTTTAGGAACAAGCGAGTCATTTATGCAGCGCTGGGTATCCCAATGACACCTTGGTGTCAATCACTGAGAGCATCATTAAAGAGATAAAAGCTAAGCCGTCAGCCGCTCCGTACAATAACGCACGTTGCAGTGGACGCCCTATGGCTGCACCCTACGAACACGGGGTAGGCAATACCTAAAAAAAGGTGGCGAACAAGTGCGGTGTAGGTGTTGTTTTTTCAGCGCCACTAAAGCTCGTAAGAATGCGCAGGTTCGCCAGCAATGCCGGGAGTCAAGGCACGTGCGCTACGGAGCGTGTCACTGGCTTTAACTGAAATGTGGGGGTGGTATACAAGATTCCACTTGCCTGTAGACAGTGTTATATAGGACAAAGAGGCCGGTGCCTTTATGACCGGCTTAGCGAGCACCCGAACACTGTAATTGCTCTAGCAGGCGCTGCCCACTTGGCTGACAACTGCCGAAGATGTGCTCGTAAATGTTCCCCGTGCTAGCATAGCATGCAAGTGCTTAGACAGTTCGCCAGACAGTTAGATAGGAAATTTTTGAGCGCCTTTGCATTTCAGAAGCTGCCGATGAATATGTAAGTACTCCATCACTGCTACTCATTAATGAAGTGTTGTACTTTGAAAATAACCTGGTGAATGCTTTGTGATGGCTTTTTGTTGGAGCTTATCGGCTTCGTTGCGCACTTGGTTGTCTCTTACGTGGCACATTCTTTATGCATCTGTCTGCACAATTCTTTGAGCATACGGCTGCCTCTGTTCATGTTTTTCTGAATAAACGTTTTCTAGTTCCTGTCTCGTCCCACCTTTAATTTGTTAGTATTGTTCGCGCTAGTAAGTATTTCGCAATAATTGTGAATATCTGTTAAATAATGTTAAGCACACTGCATGATTAAACCTGTGACATGTTTGGCTGATTACACTTTGAATCTTTACATGTACAGAAACAGGATGAGCGTGTAGCATAAATGAAAGAAAGAATGTGGAAATAAAAACAACAGTACTTGAATGTTACAGAGCAACAAAAGAAAATAACAAATGGTAAATAGACTGTATACTAAGCAAAAATAAAATGTAACTTCCAGCTAAGCGATTGATGCAACAAAATATACAAGACATCATGACAAGATCGCTCTAGCTTTATAGTGACAAGATAAAGTGTACGTAACGTCAACAAATACAAATTAGGAGCAAGTTGAAGTAAGTTGAATAAATATTTCGCCTTTATAGTAAGTGCTCCTAAGTAACAGGTCCATAAAGTTACCAACGAATATACCGAGATCATACTTTTGTGAACACGTACACTTCTGTCATACGTGAAAGGACCATCCGATTGCACGCCGCGCGGCTGCAGCCATAGCCACGGGGTCCCGGCATTTTTCAGTGCTTCTCCCCGACGTGGACAACGTTGTGGGTCACGGCCTCGCCACTACAGTTTATGTGTTAACTTATAGCAGTGGCACATTAAAGATGTCACATTGTGAACACATACAAGGAGCACCTAAATATAGTCACGAAAACGTTCGCACCACTGCACGGCGGGAACAGAGCAGAAGCACGAACTCACTGATGAATGTCGTGAAAATAGGGATCGCTTCATGGCAGTAAAATTTTTAACACACACACAGCAACAGTGCATTCTAAACAAATGTTTGTTAACGTAATAATATTTTTTTTTTCATTACGTAGTTTGAGAAACTTTCCCTTGCGATGGTTAATTACATCAAAGTTATGTCAACGCACCTTGTCTCAAAAAGTAATTAAAGTAAGGTTTAGGCAGTAAGCTGTGGTTGCTTAATTTTTTCCCTATAAGTGCTTGTCAACCAAAAACCGCGTAAGCATGGATTATTTACAGCCTCGAAGCATATGTAAGTGAGGAAACGTCATTGTAGTAAGAATCAGTGAAGAGGCAGATGAGTCGTTATTATGCAACTTCAGCAGAAAAGCGGCAGCTCGCGCACGTGATGAATACGATTGTTGCCATACCTAATCTCCATCATCGGAAGGAAATGCTCATCAAGATTTTCAAGTTCGCAATAAGCCAATAAGTTTGCATAACCAAATTCTGTTAACCAGCGCTCAGCAAGCATTAGCAAAGGTTTCACTGTCATCATGGGAACTGTATATCCTAACTTCGCAAGGCACTCTACGCAAACACGAGAAGCATGCACAATACGCGTGTAGTTAGCAAGCACGATAACTTACGTATTAAATGGCACGACGCGGTCGAAAAGCGCCCTCCAAGTTGCCGGTGCTCCAATGTTACCCCAGCATATATGCCGTTGTGTAGACGAGCTGAGGCACGCTAAAATACGCCTTATTCATTTGCGAGGTCCACGGAATTTTGCACAAGAACCAGGGAAGAAGAGAACGCACTCCACGGCATGAAAATCGTTGGTCCCCATTTTCCTGGAGCGCCATGCATACGGGGAGTTTGGAGCGAGACAAAAGCTATCTGCTGGTGCTTTTGCACGCGCGAAAAAAGTCGCATTTCATTACAGCAAACACAAAAACACGATGGGACAAAGACATCGCAGCAGGTTGCACAACCAACCGGCTCGTTGAAAATGGAGAAACAAGAGGGATGGATGCTAGAGCGACCCTTTGAAACGTGCGGTGGGTGGCGCTACCTGTATACTCGTGAGGCGGTTATAGCTTCTGTGATGCCTAACAGAATAACCAGTACACTCTCATATTGTGCCTCGTTGCTCCCAACTACATATAGAGGTTGCAATACAAAAAGAACCATCGCATAGTCTACGTTATCTGGAATACTTAGGCGCAGAAAGCAATTCTCTGACGAGCGTACAATTTCCAGTAGCTTCCCCCTTATGCAGGTAGCAAACGCATGGCCTTTGAGATCTGTGTATGCAATTCTGAAGAGGCCGTCGCTTGGACTTATTATGAACGACTTCGAGTTTGCTCAGCTGTGCTGAAGCCCATCCACGATGCCTTGCGCTAGTGCCCATGCTACCTACACCGTCACTTCCTTTTAAATATCTTGCTACAGTCGCAAACCTCTACTCTAGCGTTAGAAATTGTTGACACGACGTCACAGGTACACATGTGCAGTGTGCGATGTTTCTGTGCGCGTTGTAACTCTTTCCGTCGTAAAGCGTCAAGTCTGCGAGGATTCATCGCTCGTGTGGCGTAGGATACACCCGTGCCGTCCGCACTGCTTTCGTGTTGGTGTGCTGAATGTGTGCGCGTTGCGCTTCTGTCGTCGATGCCTTCAGTGCTTATCGCGCGACCCACGAAGATTCCTAAAAAAAAGAAATAAGACGTCTTTGAAGCGTGAATGTGTCGTACGTGGTTTCTGCGAGAAATTCGCGGCGGTGTATACTGTGCTTGGAGCGAGTTGCTAACGTGCGTCCCAGCGAATAGACGCGGCTGCTTACTTGTAGTTTTGCATAGTACTTCATTATTTTCGCGATTTACGTGCATATGCGATAGAACCCACAATTCGTTTTCAAGACGTTACATTCTGATTGTGAAAATTTGTGTCTTGTTTGCCTTCACCAATGAGGGACCTTTTAAAGATGTTCTTGCTTGACAGAAAAATGCCTGTAGTAGGGCTGAAACAATCCGGCTTTTTATTCGACATAAATTGGTGTGAGTGGTGATTTTACAATATCATAACAATCGAGCTTTGGACATCAAACTATAAAGCAAAATTGTCTAAACTTGTTACAATATGTGAATCCCGCGATGATGTGTCAAAATCTCAGCATGTTCCCAGTGCTGAGGACATTGCACCGTCTTAAAGGCAAATGTGATTGTCTGCTTATCTGAAGTAGTGTACATCTTCGTATAATTTGTGCCAATTAAAAATTTTTTTATTTGTTCACTGCTTCCTTTTCTAGCTAAGAAGACATTTTGAGATATTGTTCAGCAGTACGTGTGGCGTTGTGTCGACGTGAATTTAGGAGTAATACAGGCGTTGTGCCGCGTAGTTACCCGTTAAAGTATTTATATCAGTACGCAAAACGCTATTCCTCCGTCGCCTGCACTTTGTATGTTATAAAGCACAATTTGCGCTGAAAGGATATGATTGCACACTATCTTGTTAGTTTGATAAATGGCTTCGCTACGAAATTATTGTGTATGTGGGATGGTTATATGCGTTTGCCTAGACAATGTTACAGAACATGATATGAGCAACAATCTGGTCACTAAAATATAGGCTCGTATGCCACACTACTGCTAAAATGACTGATTTACTGAGCCATCGTATCTGTGCTTTTCTGAGTTACGCAATTGCAAGCCATCTGTAAGCCTAGTTCTTGTGTTAAGCAAATACCCTTTCTTCCCTTCACATTGTAGAATTCTTATATGGTGGTCACATAGTGTTTACTATATTGTAATGTAAGTAAACTGATCCAAAATGATACACGAATCTTAGGTCCGAGTACCGGTTTTTAGCACATCACTCATAATTGATTTTATGAAACCTAGAATCAGAAACTTTCATTATCATAACCGTTTGTTTCATGCCTTTCTACGAAGTGTACGAATGGTACACATTCATTAGTCATGGCATCAACATATTAACGCGACAGCGTTAAGGAGCTCGTGTCGGAAAAAGCCGGTGTCGTCGGTGTCGGCGTCGTTGGCCGTGAGCGAAAACTCCCGGAAGGGAATTCATAATGAAAAACGACCTGCAAGGTGGGCTGCATCGGAATCGAACCAGTGTCTCCGGAGTGTGAGGCGGAGACGCTACCACTCAGCCATGAGTTAGATCGTTCAAAGAAGGACAAACACGCCTCTAGTGAATGCAGTGCTGCCTTACAAACGAGCCGTAGAAAGCTATACTGCTGTGTATATCGGTAATTATGAGATTGTAAATTACAGAAGTTGCAGTTAAACGCGTACCGAAGTACGTTTCCGTTACATTTCTTCTGCACTTTCCGCACACGCAGAGCCATCTTGCGGCAAACACAGAAAACCCGCTCCTCTCAATGTACGGCGCTGCAGCGACAGGTAGCGCGCCACGTGCGCATTGGGGCTGTGCGGGGACCGGTGGGAGGCGTGTCACGGCCTGGACTCCCTCTCCCCTGACGACGCTTCGCCGTGCTCCCTCACGGGTTGCACAATCAAGCGTCCTTCCTTTCTTTAGATCACTATCCATCTATCTCTCTGCCCGTGCCGATCACGACGCTTGGCTCGCGTAAACCGTTTCCCCCTCCAAGACACCGAGTTCTTTGGTTCGTTCCGCTTGCTCAGGGGAACGTTTCGTTGCCGCGCCAAACGCTGCGTTGCTCGACTCTCACCGCGTGATTGGTGGGTGCAAAGTCCGATGCGGGGTGCCTCGTAAGTTATCGCTGCTCCGTAGCGCATTGTCTTACACCCCTCGGCGGGTCGACGGGTGCGCTGTCGCGTTCCACTCTTTAAGGCAATGCTTAAGCGTCCTCCAATTTTTTTAAAGCTATGTGTTTTCTAGAGCTTCATATTAGACATCCACGTGCAAGTTGGAGACTAGGATAAAACAAGCATAATATACACACAGTTGTTTGTCCGCCATTACTTATTTCCCATGGAACTTTTGCTTGTGCCATGGAAAACCTGCAATAATAATCGAAGTGTTTGTTTTTGTTGTAAAAGTTGAGTTGTAGGGTATTTAAGGCAAGAAAATCTTAATGTAATTTGACACAGCCTGCAATTGTATATATTATATATTGAATGTATCATCAAGTTATGAAGTAGCTTTGACATGTACCCTGCACTCTCGCAAGCAAATGTGCGACTTCCTGGTCATTGAATATTTTGTGTTAATGTTAATGTATGCGATGTCAAATTTCAGCTCATATTTGCTGTCATTAGGTTCACGCGCCACTCTCATGTAATTGTTTCCATTGTAATAATCTGTTCCTTTGACATGTTTATTTGACAATCCATCTCACTGTTGCCACCTTCCTGTGTCCTCCCGATTTTTGTGAACCACACCGGCCCTATTAGTTTGCTGCCGACGCAACCACTTTCTCCTAGATTTGGTGTTTTACCTGCAAATAAAGTCTATGGATACTGGCACAGCGAATTTATAAACAGAAACTCCACAGTATTTACACACCTGTCTTGGCGCAATATGATATCCGTAACCCCAAACGCAGAAATAAAAAAGTCAGAACAAAATATTGAAAACAAGATCTGGAATATCAGGTAATAGACATGTCAAATAACTGTGCTTCTATTTTAGATTTCTGCCTACCCAGAAAAATGTTCAAACGTCAACTGCGGTCAATTTTGTTTTCCTTCGATTTTGTTTCCCGTTGAAATTGTTAAGTTACAATGATAAATGTAAATTTCCGTTTCAATTGTTCACTTCCTTTTGAGTATTTTTTGATATGAGCGAATCTTCAATGTGATTGTTAAAATTAAATTGTCCATAGTGCTTAAGTACACTCATATTGTATAGGATGTATGATGTATGTACGATGTAGGCTGTATGCGTGTACTATTTGTAACGCCGCTTCTTTTTTGTTACCAGCTCTCTGCTGTACTGCTGTAGACTACTCCTTTTGTTACGGGAGCAGAGACCTCGTCAGGCAATCATGCCTTTAGTCTCTGCCACCCGCAGGTTGATGTGATTTTCCTGCAAATAAAAACTGACTGACGGACTGACTGACATTGAATCACTGAAGTTTTTCTATGTTGTGCACCTCTCGAGAATTTTCTTAGCTCATCTGCATCATCACAACTGCTACACCTACATCCACTGCACACCATCCTGATTGAATATGTCTCTTTCTCAATACTCCACCGAAACTGTTAAATATTGTTTTTGGACACACTATAGAACTGCGCAACACTTTACCGAGTCATGTTCATTCTTTGTCACCATCTGAATTCCTATGTTATATTTTTATCACTGGTCTTGCATTGCATCTTCTTTCTCTTTCACTTATTTCATTGCTATGTTTTTTTCTCTACTCTGCATTCCTGCAATAGCCCTTCGCGACTGCAGTATGTTGAAATAAACAAAATAAACATCAATATGTTAGCTGCGATCATTTGAAAGTAGGCAAATTAGTATTAAAAACAATCATACACAAACAAGAAAGGGCCTCGATAAACCAAGGCACAAGTTGCTGTGCAAAAGGCAAGTTTAAACCACAACACATTGGCATGTGCGCCAGACAAGTGCCACACCAAGTAACACTATACTACTGTGGCATGCGCACCAGGTATCACTACACGATCCCGGTATGCATACAAAATGGCAGCATGCCACTCCGGTGTGCATGCTAGGCAGCACCAGACTGTGCTAGAGTTTAAACTAGAAAATACCGGAATACGCAAAAGTGATCTAAAAGTGATGAAAAGTGATCCAAAAGTGATGTATTTTTTGAACTGTGTGCATCTCGAGACTACACAGACAGATTTAAATGTCCAGACAGTGCTTGGAAAGAAAGCATTGTAAACAATATAATTTGCGCAAATTTTGCTGATCTACAGGACACAGAACGATTGTGCAACCGCGCACAATTGTATCGTAGCTGCCTCAAAGAACATTGTCCTTCAGTTATTTTAGAATTTGCGTTGGTCGTTTTCTGTTATCACTCGGGAAAATTTTTCAATTTCGTATTCTCTCTTTATGCCCCCGTGTGTGATTATCATTTGTACCCATATTACACAACAAATTGTGTTAGAACAATTTGCCGTTTGCCGCGAGGATTGCCTTGATGATATTGGTCTCCCAACACCGACTGAGACAGTCAGTTGTGTTTTCATCATGCTCACGGGTTTACCAGTTTACCATAGCCACTGCATTGTAGTAGCATATACATGTATAGCATGCTTTAGTACCACCATCAGTGTTTCCAAATTAAACTGAACTCAATATTATCTTTCATGTGCTGCACACGAGATATGGTAGTAGCAAAAGCAGCACTGAACCAGTTTTACCAGCTCCCACTGCCTACAAAGGGCAACAAAGCAGTGACATCTTATAATGAACAAAAACAACATGAAATACTGAAATTATTACAATATTATAAGATAGTAATACTAGACAAAAATTAGGCGGGGTACAATAGCTCATAATTTAGCATAACAATATACTTGAAATAGTGTTAGAAAAGTACATGTGAACCTAAGTTTATATAAAAAATGGGACTACAGCGATACTCTATGAGAAATGGATGGAGCACAACGTGAACCTGACGTCATCACTGTGTCACAACTATTCCATAAGCCACATATTATTTTCTCGCTGTCGCATATATTCACCCATTGTCATCCCACTATGTACCCCACCATTCACCCAGTACACATACGATTCACCCGGCATGCCCACCATTCCCCACTATGTATCCCACTATTCATACAGCACACCCATCGTGCACCCAGCACATCCATCATTCACCCACCATTTACACAGGTCATCCAATATGTATCCCACCGTTACAGCCCACCATCGAGCCAGTATACCCACAACTAATTCCATCATACCCACAATCATGTCCAGCACATTTTCCATCACGCCCAGCGTAAAATTCATGATGGACAATGCTGGGATATTCATAGGGCAGTGGTGCCATGCTCCGCAGTAATACAGGAATAAAGATATGTGGTACCAGGTCAGAGTGTTGTGATTCGAATCCGCATAAATACAGGTTCGTCCGGGTCAAGTCAGCGTCTTCAGTGAACACTTCCGCATGGATTTGCATGCCAAGCTTTGCACTTAAAAGGCGAAGATCAACTAAGACTTCGGAAACAATCTGGCAAACACGGTCAATGGTAATACGAAACAGAACACTGCGCAAGATGGCTTAGCTACACAAAATTCCTCCACGAATGGGGGAAGCTTGAATGGGCTCTTACAACGATTGACATACAATTTTGTGTTGATTATAGTTCAGCACTTGCGGAAAGGAGCTGAAAAGTTGAACGCCGCCATAGACGAAGAGTGCTGTATAAGTGTAGTAACGGCGGTCTAATGCGGCTCGTGGGACGCAGCATAATATACAGGGACCCACTGTAGGTCGTGACATCAGCTTTTATTTAAAGGCAGCATGTTGATTCTTCATTACGGGACTGTTTTATTTGTTTTTACTCTTGAACCGAGTTGTCTTCGATAATCATGGCGGCTGCTCGGTGTCCCATCATCATAAGTGGTGCATTAAGGTTTCCCGCCGGAAGGTAAGGCATCGATGAGGCATCCACAACGCGCAGTTTTTTAACGCCGCCAAGGACCCTGCGAAACGGGTGAAATGCCACAGAATTAGAAACAACATATTAGGAATTTCATGTTTGCAGTTGCATTACACCAAATAGAAACTAATCGCACTTTGACCGCCCCCCCCCCCCCCCCCTTTCGAAAGAAAAACTCCTCCTAACAGATATACGCGAATTCAAGAGTCATTTATTTATTATTCAATTAGCGTTCGCAAGTGGGTATAATCCTAACAAATACGGTAGTAGCAGCAATAAAAACTTTAAAATGCATTTTACAACAACATGACTGACGTAGCATGGATGTTGTTTCTTACAAGCCAGATTCGGACCACCACTTCTCCAAGCGATAATGTCTCTAATGGCGACAACACAGTTCGGAAGACTATTCGAATGCAAAAATGTGCTGGGAGTAGATTAGTCATGAAAACTTTGGGTGTTCTAAACTGGAATGCTGACTTTGTGATTCAGGAACTTGAAGATGGAAGAACTCTTCCAACATTCCTATTGTCCGAATACAGCCAGTTTCAAGCAATTGGTCTAAAAGCGTCGAAAGGACAGTAGAGGTGTATACTTTGTTAAATAATAAAAAGTCGCAGTTTCAACCGAAAGGCGAAACTTCGATTGCAACAGCAAATTAGTAAATATCTATACGAAGTAAGGAAAATTTTATCGGCCCCTGAAAGTTGTAAACATTCGCTTACTAAACAAATTACATGCACGTTGTCACGCGAACACAAGTAAACATGAAAACATCTAGGTCGGTGACCGCGGAAACTCGCTGTCAAAACGCTGCAGTGAGGAATCGCAACAGCAGCAGTGATCGCATTGATATCCGTGCATCTCTCTTGCTTGAACGCGAACAAAACGTAGAAAGCACAGAGCATACTTTATTGGGGGCGAGCTCCACCACTGGAAAAGCTGGCGCCACTGTTCGGCGTGACGTGACATGAGGGATAACCTGGACAAAGCGGCCGCGTCGGCTGCTTCGGAAGCGCCGAAGTGAGCTGAAAACGAAAGTTTAAAGTCCCACCTGCGCTGCGATTCTGATTAAGTGGTGAGGCTGTACCGCCTTGAGCGCCTGCTTGACAATGTTTCAAAGTACTATAATAGGTAGTGGCTGCCTTTGCAGGCGTGCAGCATGGTAGGCTACTGCTCGGTGCCGCAGTGCCGGACGTACACAACGGAGCCCAGTGTCAGCCTTATTCACACGTAGCCGCAGGGCAAGGAGGTGCGCGAATGTTGGCTGGCGAAACTTAGAACCGGCAGATAGCCATCGGCTACAAGTCGGGTATGCAGCAAGCACAGACGCGAGGAAGATTTCTGCTACGGCGTCGGGACTGCGCGATGTTCGGTGTGTATAAGAAAACGCGCACTGAGACGCTCGCCCTCGCCCGCTGCCCCCCGGCTAATGCCATGCGGTTTGGTGCATGAACTTGTTGATGCTACATACCGGCAAGTTCAGTGGAACGGAAAGGGAGCGGTAAGATGCACATTAAAATAACGGGATGGCATATGGTCATGCTTGTGTTATGAAATAATACACTGGATTACGAAAAACAAGCAGAAGGAAATCACACGCTGAGAAGACCGATAAACACACAGTGCGATGCTACTTGCGAAATAATATTGAAATGTCCAAGAATTTAGAAGACAAGAAAAGATTGAATCGTCGCGACGGCACATCACAGTCGCCGTAGGCGTCGAAGTGTATATAACGAAATTATTTTTGAACAGTTCTGATGGCGTCCACGCTACAATGGTTGCTGGGTATACTGTCAAATGCTCATATGCTGCGGCCTAAATCTCACGGCACGGTGCGAAAACGCGCTCACAGCGAAAGCAAAATATTGTGCGCGGACATGCATGCAGACGCAGTCGGTCGCTGCGAACCCGTGCGATCGCTGCATTGAGGCTTCATTCTGTTATGCCCCATTTGGTTATACCGACAACCCACTATAATACCATATTTCACATAGTTTACTCTCAGTGTTTGCCTACCTTACACGCAAAAGCCGTGTTCGGGAGGCTCCATCGCGGCGACCGCGCGGTAGCGTTCACTGTACGTATTCGGTAAAGAGATAGCGTCTGTAAACGATTCTGTGCTTTCAGTTTGCCCAAGGTTATTATATCGACAGTCACAAACTTGCCTCGTTTTGAGAGTACCTACATATATGTCCTGGAGGGCTGCCACGTGGTTTTTTATTGAGCGCCGTAAGCGAAACCTATGAGGGGAGCGCCGCGTGAGCCCTCATATTACGCAAGGGAGGCGCTTCCCACAGATGGCGACTCCGTAATTCCTCACCCCCATGTTCAGCAAGACAGCTAGCTGGCTCGCTGGCTCGCTTAGCTATAAGCACAGTTTTTCAATGCTTTTTCTGGTGACGAAACTCCGGCCAAAGTTTCATATAGGGACAACGCTGCCGCTAGTGGCGCAGCTGTCGAGGAGGGGGCAAAAAACGGCCGCGCGAGCCGTTCGCACCGGCTGTTTTTCGGAAAACAGGCTGACATAATCTAGTATTTTTGCTTTCGGGGGCTGATAGTTGTGCGTAGTGTGGAGGCTAGTCAACCCATTATTTAAGATAAGATAAAAGTAAATATTTAAACCAAGTTTTTTTAGATAAACACCGACGTTTCGAAACCCGCTCGGTTCCTTCTTCTTCAAGGCGTGACTGCGCGCGGGGTGCCGCGTGGCTTTTTAAACGCACGTGTGGAGAACCGCTGGGTCAATCAACGCATGCCACGGGAATAAGACGAGGGAAGGCTCCCCAGGGAGCCATTAACATTCCCGTGTTTGCTGAATGTACGACTCAAGAAGCAGACTCCTGCGCAGATTTGGCTCGGTTTCCATCAGAATAGTCTTTTGAAGTGAATCTTGTGGTCAAGCGTTTTGCAGTGTTCAGCGACTGCGCACCGCTGACTGTCCATTCGTAGTCACCTGAAAGCTTCGTTGCAACAAATAACCCCGCGTGACTGACGCCGGCCGCTAGTTAACATTGCTTGCGGCTGTTTTCTGATGTACAACGCGCTTACTTTCTCTCGCTGCATGTTACAAACAGTATTTTTTATTTTTTATTATTTTCACCGCAACGTGTCTGCAATATCACACTGAAAGGTCTAGCGTGGCGGTCAGTAGCATTCGTGTTCAGATTGCGGCCGTCTAGGTCGAGTCCTTGCTTTGTCGAAGTGCATAAATATTATTTACATAAGGTTATGACTGGCGCTTACCTTGCAACAAGCCTGGAAGCATGGAGCAACGTGTATAAAATAAAAGGAATTGGGGCACGGAAGAGTAGACATTCCTAAAAAGAAACAAACTCACAAATGGTCAGGATCCTGTAATATATAATGATCGTATGATGAGATATAAAAGACACTGAGAAACATAGTACGTTGAAATAGGCAAAAATTCGTCAGTCCGAATAATATTCGTAGGGTCTAAATGCTTCGCGCAGACACGGGCATGCTTGGAGTCGAAGCTAAAACCATCGGCTTCCTGACGTGTTATCTATCGCCCGCTTCCATATTTCACGCTTCTCGTCGTCGCTAGGCAGACAGAAGAGCCAGGCTCTTTCGTGCGTACCTCTGTAGCCAGAGGGGCATCCAGTCGCACAGCAAGTCTTCGGCACCTCAGGTTAGCGCGTCCCATGCACTGCACTTGCTCGTAATCGAAGGCAAAATCATGGAAGAAAAAAGCAGCTGCCACACCACCGCCGCCGCGTTCGGCCTGTAGTCTCGCGGCTGAACACATTCCGCACGCTCGCGCGCCTTTGTCGTTGCCGCATAGGACCCCTAGCGCCGCCTCGCGGAAGGCGCGGTCAACATATAAAGCTCTCCCATAGCGTTACGGGGAAGTTTCACGACCATAAAAGCAATGATAGACTTTGCTTTAACTCTCTTTTATCGCCTGTGGAACTTATACGGCACCCCACGGTGACGGCGACGGCAGTAGTGCGCCTCGAGTGTCCATATAAGTAATACCACAATATGAAATTTAGAAATAACGTTGGCAGTTCCCAACTGGCGAGCTCAATTCTGGATTTTCAATTTTTTGTAGAACCTGTCGGACGAACTCAAAGTGATAGATTCGGATAGATTAAAAAGTAGGATTCAGGAAAATTGTTAAAGGATGCCACAGGACGCCGACACAATTAAGAGGCTGACATTCTTTTCTATGGATTAATGTGTGGTCCGGTATTTTAAGAGTTATATCGCGAGTATCTTCCAATATTGTCTCGAATTTTTAGCCAACACAAGAAGTTTATTTAAAAATTATTTCTTTGCGGATTTTATTAGTCTGTTTACACTGTGCATTTGCTTAATTATAAGTATCCTAGGGCGAGAGCAAGTTAAATTTATATGAAGAATAACTTTGTTTGTTCTCGTTCGTTAACCTTTTCAGTGACCGATTAAACCAAGGCGCGCTCGTATTGGACGCTAGTATAGCCTCAGTCGAAGAAACTCTTGTCTCTGGGACTAAACTTTGAATTGAAATAACATTCAGCTAGTGTTGACAGACCACTGTGAGGCCTGCAAGATTTAATGTTTGAATACATATGCCTCACGATGAACAGCCTCTAATTGCGAAGCCTTACAATTTTTCACAGGATTAGTTTGATTTGGGAGATGCTTAACTGCTAGATCAACTGCGAAAGGAAAAGGGCACGGCAGGCAGACTCGCTAGAAAAAATAAAACTATAAAACTCTGCAAATCACTTCCCGTAAGCACAACGTCTATTACACTCGAAGTAGACGACTCAAACAGCGTTGATTGGGTGACAATTGATTTAAAGTTGAAATCATAACACAGGCTCGAAAGATTGCTACCCTGAGCACAAAAGAAACTCAAGTTCGAAAATCAGCTGAAAATATTATCTAGGTAATCAATATAGCCAGTAGTAATGTAGAAACATTTGGATAACGTACAATAATTGAGTAATGAGCCTCACGAAGGCCAATAACAATCATATTGTCACGTGGAGTGACGTATGAAGAACACAGTAGCAATACTTTGAAAGACAAAACATTTATTGGGCGAACCTGTGTTCACAAATACAGGCTACGCTCAAAGAACGGCGACAATGGCGGACACAGTCAGCGATCGTCAAAATCTGACCAGCGGGTCAAGCGCGTCGGCTTTTATACATCAGTCGTCGAACGTTCCAAAATAATCGCTGGGACCCGCGTGCCTTCCACAAAGTTCTCCATTATTAGCGTCTGGTACACATGCAATCAGATTACACAACGTTCGGTCACAGACAGCGGATGGAACCATCGATAACATTCCATGAACTTCCAATACATGCAGGTGCGTCCTGCGCTGTGCCATATTTGTTAGGTGGTGAACCGTGGTTGCCTAATAAAGATAGGCAAGTACACGTGTCAATATTACGACTAGATGAACAACAATGACACCTAAAATCATGCTTCTAAGCAATAAACAAAGTAAAACCCTTAGTACGTTTATGTTACCAACTGTCTGTATACAATAAGAAAGAAATTGTCTGCAACAATGATCAGAAGCCCGTCGAAGTTTTTTTGAACTCCGTGTTGCTGGTAAACAATAAAATTTTTTTCGCAAGCGAAAATGACTTCCCGTTTTATTTTCGAAAAAAAACCACGTCTCAGCCAGCGACGCTAAATAAGCGTCAGCAGCGCCAATCACTGCGTTCACATCGTTGCGTTTTAACAGCGCACTTTTTTACATAGGTAAGCAAAGAAGGAAGTGATTTTTTCGTGATTTTATTGCATCTGCTTTCTCCCGCAGTTATGTCGTAACACATGTGCGCAATAAGACTTAGGCATTATCTGAACGGACATGGACATGTTTACTGGAACACTGTTCAGAAGTGCCGGCAACTTCATGAACATAGCTACTTGTGAAATAGAAACCATACGCATTGTCGTATTTGTAGAGTTTGGTATATGTCAGTTATATTACGCTATTTTATGATATTCTGAACTCAGACTCGTGAATTAATCCATTTAGCTATAAAACCTATTTATTTATTTATTTATTTATTTAATAAATACTGCTATATAGCTTTTTATGTAAAGTAGTAGCAGTGTCGGAACACAAAGCCAACTACGAGAGGTGTTTTAAACAAGGTTAACAGTGCTTGTTAATAATATTACGAATTACTGGGACCGTAGAATGAGCGCGATACAAACTTCTTCCTGCTAGTCATGTCAATCCTTACGATTCGCATACACGAAGGTATTATAATTTTGACTAAACACGGTAAAAACTGTAGTACAAAAATTTTCCACAACGAATTCATTGGCATGAAAAACACTGAGGTATACATTTCATTTTTCACGCTCAGGCAGCGGGGAAATATGATTGGTTATTTCTGAGATAAAAATATCAGTTAAAATACTACTAACGACATGTTGAGGTCGTTAGTAGCGAGGACTTAACGAGGACTTAAATGTATCATTTGTTCTTGTCGAACCCTATATTCTCTTAAGTGTCTTCCATGTTTGCGTCTAATGGGTCTGGCTCCAGAGAACGATAGGAATCCACGGCTATTTTCGTTTACTTCAATATTTAAAAGCTGGAATAGGAAATGGAGACGCAGAAGCTCTGCACGTTGGTTTATTGTGATAGAACCTGCTCGCTGAAAAAGGACCTGCTGGATAACTTGCGCGCTTTGGCTCTTTCCTTCATAGCCGCAGAAAGTTGCCCGCGAGTATACATGGGGCAATCATACTGAGGGAGGGTCGGGATAGATTTGATGGCGCGTCTCGTCTGAATGCCGTCTCGTCGTCCGCAGCTGTGCGCCTGCACAGGGTAGCAACGTTGCAGCGCCCTTGCCTTTATTTCCGAAATAAACTGAAGTTAAATGGTATCTCAAACAGCGCTACTGCAGATGCTGATTCTGTGTGTCCGCTACGATTCAAGTCACCCTCTATGTCAGAAAGACTGTAACATCCCGTAAGAACAAGCTTTTGTGTCTTTTCTAAGATGAGATTGCATATATTCGGTTAAGTCTTGTAATAAGTCGACTCCTGAGTTGGGTGCGCGATCCTGTGTTCCACCCGCAGCGGACATAGTAGCCTTCGTGATATTAAACCAAGGTGCCTCGGCGCCTTCGAATTGCGTGCGCGCTGTGGCTTAGAACGACATGCTCTCTCGCGCGTGCCATGTGGTCTTTTTCATCTACGGCAATGCTGTTATCTTTCAGTTTCGTGTCTTAGTGTTTAATGTCAAATAAGGAAAATCTCGCGACAACATTCCCGCATACTTTCGTAATGAACACACCTAACCCGTGTATTATTTCAGTTCATATTTTGGAGATGACAATTTAGGGCTTGAGAAGCTACTGAAGCAGCTCCTTTTCTGTATTATTGCAAGGTTCTCCACGGAAAGCAGGCAAGTCATAGCAAAAGAAAAAAAAACTTGTCGAATTCCATTCTGTTCTCAAAGGTAACCAGGTAACCGATATTATCAGGCAGCTGCAGCATATATTGTATTTATTGTTGGTCCCAGAACTATTGCGCGGCCTAGTTTCAACAGCAGCAAGTCAGTAAGTGATCCCGCCTACTTCTGTTCTTACTTATTCTTGAATACTTTGCATTTTCTCCGCCGAGGTGGCTTTGTGGCTTTAGCGCTGGGCTGCTGAGCCCCAGCCGGCGTGGTCAAATCCCCGCCGCGGCCATCGCATTTCAATGAGCGCGAAATTAAAAACGCCCGTGTACCGGGGACTTCGTACACTTTCGAGAACCTTAGATAGTGGAAATTCTGGAGTCCCCCATTGCGGTGTGTATCATATTTCTTACCTAGTTCTGCCACTTAAAACACCGAAATTGAAAAAAAAAGTTCTTCATGAATACATCTACTACTTTGCATCGCCAAGTGACTAGCTTTCAGTTCTTTTATGTCGGTCTGGGTTACCTTCCTGCCTTTTTCTTTAAATTTCAATCACACGGGTTCCTAAGCCAGTGATCGAATACCAGCGGGTATGTCGTTCTCTCTCGCCAGGATGGTGCCATTGCGGTGCAGCAAGCCTTCTGCCCTTTATTGTATTGTTGTGACACGCGAACGTTTTGTTGTGGCCCCTTATGTTCCCCTGCTGCCACCTAAAAATACAGCCCGCTTTGACTGACACGTTTAAATAACTGCACATTACTTGGTATGACCATTATAGGGTGCAGCGTTCAGGCGCCCGGTCCTGTGTTGAGCGTCGGCTTGCCTCGGCCTCCTTCAGCGTCCCTCGTGACCGAGCGAACAAGCACAGCGAAGGATGAAAGAGCGAAAGCGGTGTGGAGTGGCTGATGAAAGACGGCCATAGCGAAAAGAGTGCAACCAGGAAAGAGAAGGAGGTGTAAGGAAAACGTAAGTACAAAAGCTTAGTGACGCTCAAGACGGTCTCTGCGGCGACGTTGAATACGATACGGCGCCAGATAAGCTCGCACGAGACATATGGGAACAAAGCGCTGCGTGAGCGCAGGTCTGTCTGCGGCGGCTGTTGTAAATCGTACCCATGCGTCACCCACGCGTAGCCTTCCTTGGTCTGCATTGTGGCGAGGCAGTCGCGCCCCACTTCGCTCTGTTTGCACCATGTCGCACAAGAGAGATTGTCTGCGCCTACCAATATATCGCGAAATGGAAGCACCTTTAGAGCTGCGCTGAAATTTCGCATTACAGAGTATCGTGATATTCGTTGCATTCTTTTATGTACACGACAGCTCACAAATCGGCTGAAACTATGCCCTTGCAAAGTTACAAGATAAGGATGCTTATTATCCCGTACGTATGAACCGTGCGTTTTAATTTCACCCCAATATGAGGCGCTGTACCTGCCGTGGCAGCATTTTTCCGTTTAATGGGTAACTCTTGTTTGACCTACGTAGTTTTAGTTTAGAGCTGCAAGTATACAGTATGCCCTTAAGTTACCATCCTATTGCTGTGATTTCGTATAACTCTTACTTTCTATAGCGATGTCAGATTTGACATTGCACGATTTCTGCAGCAGGTTCTAATGTGTTTCTTAATTTTTTGGGACGCCCCTAAGTGACATGCATCTTTCTATCTTCTTCATTATGATTTGCATCCACCGTGATAGGTTAGCGGATATGGTGTTTGGCTATTGAGTGCATTATCATTAGTATAATGATAAGCCGCGATTGCGCCATTCCACTGGTGGCAGAATACAAAGTAAAAAAAGAACCACTGCAATGCAAAAGTTATGGTGAAGCCATACAACCGCCGTTGTTTTTCATTTGGTCTCGCTAAGAGCGAACAATCAAACATTACCTAGTGCAAAGAATACCCAACTTTATTCTTTGAATATTTAGTTGCGATTGCAATTTAGGTTGGTGTACAACAGTTGTTTGGATCATCCAGCTGTGTTCGCAAGATACGTGTCACTTTCTTTTTTACTGCCACAATTCCCCCAATTTTTTATAACATCGTTTGTAGATCGTGCACATTGTCATCAACGCTTCAAAGATTTCTCCACGTTCTGACTAATTATATGCGACTATATACCGACCAATCTGCGTGAAAAAATAAATAAATAACTTATGAAGAACGCTGTTCCTTGCTCATGACTGGTTCTTGTGCCTAAACAGCTTCATTTTAAAACGAAGTTACAAGCAAGAATCAAAGGAAACGACTCATAACCAAACTGTCTTTCTTTAGAAGTTTCCGATAGTTGTGATCACATAGAGTTATTTTACATACAGCCTAACATTAGATAGACGTAGAGAAAGAAGTCGCGTGGAACAAAAAGGCTTAATATGTGACAGTTATTTACTGTGTCTGAGCACATCGAGGACATCATCGTAATGAAACCGTCGATTAACTCCACGGGTTTCATTGAATGAACCGGTTGCCTCCGCTCTTCAGACTTCACTTTATATCTATGCCATCAGATATCGGCAGATTTTTGTATAGAATAACCCTATCACTAGGGGAACTAACACAATTTCAGCACCCCTGTTATTCTCTGCAATGACAGCGGTGTCCAACATCACAATTCGACGTTTTATTAACCCTTTTGCGGTGCCCTATCCTATCGACTAATTTTTAATTCAGCAGATCTGGTCTGGTATCCCTACGTTATATTTACACTGAATTGGAAGCCACCGAACACATCTTTTCTGACTTGCTGAGGATATGTCACCCAAAAAAAGCGACATTACGCATTTTCCTAACACTGTGTTGAGATTATGCAGTGCTCTTGTGCTGCTGCTTGAAGCAGCGTTGTTAGGCTACGTCCATAGAAACGTTTCTTGAGCCGTCTAGGATGACCGCTGGGAAACAAGTTAGCATATTCCTTTAGTGTTGTTTACCTATTATAATTGTTATGCGTTTTGATCGCAGGATTTATTTCTCCAAAATAAAATGTAAGTCTCCCGTGCAGCCTGATATAATGAACGCTTAAAAACACAGATTTAAAACGTAACGCCTACACGACGCAAACAAAAACGAAACGCAATGACGGTGCGCAGAGGCTTGGCCGTTCTTTCACACCTGCGTTCCTTAAGCGCTATGGTCAAAGTAACTGCATCAAAGCAACTCACCTAGAAGACTTTAATCATTGATTTCAATATAGCCAAGGTTTTCATCACTATGTTTACAGCTTA
Organism: Dermacentor andersoni; assembly: GCF_023375885.2. Classification (NCBI taxonomy): domain Eukaryota; kingdom Metazoa; phylum Arthropoda; class Arachnida; order Ixodida; family Ixodidae; genus Dermacentor; species Dermacentor andersoni. The sequence goes on from NC_092815.1 coordinate 147,451,685, forward strand.
CTACTACTGCACATTACTTTATCATTTTTATCGTATTCCTTAGTACATTGATTGATCTATTGTTCCGTTCAAACCAGCTCGTTTCCTTCTTACTCTGTACCGGCTTCTGCATGGTTAAAGGAAATCATTATAGTCGTCAACACCATCGCGCACTGATTTTTCTGTAAAAATATGGAAGAGGGATAGAACTTGTAGACACATCAGAAAGTCAGATCTCTAAATTAGGAATCCTGAACCCTCGCTATGGAGACTAAAGTCCACGCATGCATCACATCGCAAGCGAGGTCATCACAGTGAAGCTAGTAAAAAAATGTTATTACAGCATTCGATGAAAAACAATCGGATCTTTTTCTGAAAAAGCATTCAGCAGAGTTCCTGAAAAGTAAGTTTACAAGACCAGGAGCTGGGCTGTTCCACACGCGTTTAAAGTACATGATATAAGACAGCAAACACGACAAGGTCATTTGGGCCCCGATAAGATCGCGAAATGTCCGCAGCCTAAATATCTGAAACCTTACAAGAAAAAAAAAGAAGTATTTGAACCTACGAACTAAAACCGCAAAGTGGACATCAAACCCGCGACATTGCGCTCAGCTGCAGGACGCCACGGTCACAGAGTCCCCTGAAAGTGCCAAATTTCCTTTCTGATGATATACCATGCCCTTGAGGCTGCTGTATGCAGAAGTGGTTAAGCGCGGCCCGCGGAGCTGTGCTTGTGTAGCCGTGTACTTCGTAAGTTTCTTCCGCGGATTTATACTTCGGTAGATTGCGGCTGCAGTCCGTCTGCCGAAGTATACTTTTCACTTCTCTTCATTTTTTCCTGATTTTATGTGCGACCGTACATTTTTACGCAAAACATCAGTCGGCAATTACGCTTATGAAGCGACCTGTTTCCTGGCTGCATTCGATGGCAGCGCATATGTTCCTAACGCTCAAGACACAGTGCTTTTTTGTTGGCCAATGACGCGGCGCAATGAAGCTTAATATGAGTCTCAGACAGAGAGAGAGAGAGAGAGGCGAGTACAAAGCTGCTTGTACAATTAGCCAGGCTGAGCCCAGATGACCACCGTTAATGCTCCGGGAAAGAGTATAAGCGGGCGAAGACATCAGAGGGAGAAATTGAACAAACAGTTGCAAGTATTTGTGTCTTTCAAGAAAATACTATTGCATTTACAACGCAAGAAGGCACACAATCAGTGCAATAAATTTGGCAACGCAGGAACACGCTTGTGAAAACTAGCCTTCTGAAGCCTAAATCAAGCGTTTGATTTGACATATTGATTAAATATTCACGGCTGCTCCCTTTGCATGCAGCTGTGAATGCACTAGTTGTTACCACATGGCGACTAGTACCCTCAGGCTCAGGCACTGGCTACTCGCACCTGCCGGAGAGCACGGGTTTGTTTGCGTAGAATAAAGCTTCTTGCGTGGCTCTATAACGTTTTTGAGAAGTTTCGGCATGTTTGCGGCCTCGCTCTGCCAACTCTTCTTTGGTGCGTATCAGGTTTAGCAGCATTTTTAAGCTTCCGTGGCATGCCGCCGAGATATTCGACCAGCCATCGCATGATAGGTAAGGGAAAGCGGACCACTGGCTGGGCCCCGTCGAATCCTTCTCCACTTGAGCGTGCTTCTCGCCTCTTGTCAGCCAGTTAGATAAGACAGGCCGCTCAGTCTAAGCAATGCTATTCGTTCTTAAAACCAAAATATGTGACCACCTATGAATGTGGAGAGCGTTTGATTGGTCTCTTCAGACAAACCTGCAGGTCACCGCCCGATGCTTGCGTTGGCGTTTACATAAATTTGATGTCAGAAGATTGGAATAAAAACATATTGGATAGTTTTACGTTTTAGGGCCCCTACCCTTTTCCTTCGGACGCTGGAAGCACTCTCCACCAAGGGGCGAACACCTCGCACGCCACTCCCTCTGGGTGGCCTGGACGTTTCCTGAAAAAACCCTTTGCAGTGGGGGCAGCGGAGGTGGAAGATGCCCGGATTGTGGAGGGTATAAGAACGTCAGTGACCCGCTGCGGGGCTTCACACTTCACAGCATTGTGGTATCATTTTTAATTGCTCAATTACAGAGTTGTAAACTTCATAGATTCGTTTTTGAAGATTTTTTATTTTTGCAAATTTTTATTCAGAACTTGACAACCTAAATCCAAAATTCGAAACCTACAGTCATCAGATTTTAAGTTTTTCTTTCAAATGCAAGAAACCTTGCCAAACTTGGTGGAGTGATTGCCGAGAAAAACGAATTCTCCTTTTACATGTATTTAGATAGCAGCGACCGAGCTAAAGCTACCTCTTAAGTTGAAGCACCTAGACCGTGAATCAGCCTCGAAAGGTTCGTTAAATTCATGTTTTTATTCCTGAAGTATGATTGGAACAGTCTTATTTTCGTTTATTCACTTGGGATAAATCATGTCTTGTGAAGCGGGTAACACATTTATGCGCGTAGTAGTGCTCCTGTAAGTTCAGCAAAATTTCCACTTTTCTGCGGGAAATAAGCCCGGCAGAGCTCAGCGATACTTTGTCTTGCACTTGCTGACTGAGCGGCTGAGTCTCGGTGTAGTTCTATCAGACATAGTTTCGTGCTAAAGAGAGCTGTGCGAATACAGACGACTGCCAGCACCAACCTGCCTCATCCTTCTGACGAGCGGATGTCGTGTCCTGCCCATCAGGATCTCCTTCGGCGCGGGACAGGCTGTTTCCGTTCACTTTCCGCGGCAATGAATGGAACGAATCCCAAACCCCTGGGACACTGCGTGCGCCGCCGTCACGCTCGTCAACCTTAACAGACCTCTCCGTCGTGTGTGTGCGAGGTGAGTATGCGCGGAACTTGCGAACTTGAACCTCCTTCGGACGCTCAACGCCTCTCCGCCAAGAGGCGGACTGCCACCCCGCTCCATCTAGGTTGCCCCCGCGTGTCATGACAAGGCCCTCTGCAGTGTGGGCAGCGGAGAAGGAGAAGGCCTGTATAGTGGAGGGTATAAGAAAGCCTGCGAACTGCCGTGTTTCGTCGCATTTTCTCCGCCCTCGCTTGAAGGTGCACGCACGTTGGAAGTTCTTTTATTTTTTTCATTTTTCTTTGGAGCGCACCACTCACCCGTAACGATTTATAAAACTTCTTATATTAGTCTTTTTTTTTTGCCACCTCGTCTTCACTGCGGAACACTCTCCGATGGTCAAACTGCTTCGAGCTCCAAGCAAACGCTCTTAAAGATTGACAGATTGCCTTAAGAAGATGTAGAAAAGGGACGACCGGTGGGCGTTCGACTCTCGCTTTCTTTTTTTTTTTCACCTGTGTGTTTGAGAGGTACTACGTGTCGTAATTGAAAAAGGTGTTTTGAGCAGCTTTTGTCTTTAACGGAACATTCACCCATTTCAGTAAAAGAAACTTCGTCCACAAAGGTGCAAGAAGATGAGCTCTACGAGGAAAGGAAATGAAAATGAAAGAAATTTATTTTTGAATTCAAGTGATGTGTTCTTTTGCGGTCCCACTATAAACCAAATAACCTAACCCTTTTAGGAAAGCTGCGATAGAAATAGAGAAAATACCCTGCGGTGTTTTTATATTGCGGCAACGTTAATTTATGCTGATCTACAGCAACAGAGAAATCAGCGACCGGTATTGATACTTCGTAGGTATTCTGGTGTCAAGCTCCGCGGCCCTTGAACCATTCGGTACGCCATCAGGCAATGCGGTGTTTTCGCTCACAGAAGGTGCATTTCATCGTGTACGTTAGGAACAACTTTGCTTGGTGTGAACACGCTCAGGCCAGCACGGTCTAAAAATTGGGAGATAAACCCAGGGACCGGGGACTGACGATCCTAGTCAATAACGTAAGCTGGCTGTGTCAGGTCGTGTAGCCATCGCGTGCTTTCACAAGCGGCCTGAAATATCCTGCGTTGCAGAGTATAGTGGTAAAGTGAATGTCAGCATTTACGGTGACAAAAATTATGCTTTCACCATACCTAATTTTGTGCTTGTTCTCACCTGAGTCTGGCGTCTAGCACGGCCTGCGGATGCGTCCCCATCGGTGCAGTGCAGCAAGGGTGCCAACCGCTGAGTGAAGTGTGCTGCACAAAGCAACGCAGGTACGAGTCGCTCCACAACGGTCCTGCCGACTCGCACGCTGGCAGGGCAACGTCCCAAATGGTCACGTTGCCATTCTTCATAGCTTGAGTTTCTAATGTCTGCACGGCGATCTTGGCGCCTGAAAGCACGCGCAAGTAAACACCAAATAACATGCAACACGCCGCCAGAGGCAAGTCGCCGATGTTGGAGCTGGCGAAGCGCTACTGTGCCAAAATAAAACGCTAACCACCCCATGGGCGTTCAAACTCTGGCCGGAGGCAAGATGGACGCAGTCGACCAATGACGTCGTATACATGCATGCGTGTCTAGTTTCTATGCAGTTTGCAATGATTCCAAATCTATCGCAATATGTCTGCTAGTTTGTTATGTGATAGTTTTGCTTCCTCGCAGACTAATAAGTGCTACGTACTTTGGTTCCAGCTTGTGGGCCCCATTTCGCAAAATTCAACAGCGCCCACTGAATGGCTATAAGTAGCGACAATGATTAGGACAGTGTTAGCAACAACGTCGAACCGTGTGCGTTTGCGTCAGCAACTACAACTCAAAAGCCTTTTTTACAAAACCTAATCTATCTTCCAAGAAAGCCAAACGTTTACACCCTGTGCATACAAATTCATTTGGAAGCGCTAGAAAAAAGGAAAAGAAGATACTGGCAGTGACATTTACATGTATCCCATACTCCTTAACTGCAGTTCATGGTCGTAATGTAGAAATGTTGGACATCAATAATGTAGCAGAACCATATTGTTACTAGCACTGTACGCAAGTCGGTTGCTGTTTTGACATGTAGTACCTGAGCCCACTACATGTCATCGACTGGAAGGTGACTTGCCTGTCAGATGCGGTAGAGATCGCCACGTTGATGCTATTGACACGTGTACTTATCTATATCGGGCGACCACGTTTCGCCGCTTAACAACTGTAATCGCACAGCGTCGGACGCGCCTGCATGTATCCGACGTTTCTGGAAAGTTATCGATGCTTCTACCCAGCTGTCTGTTGTCGCCGAACCTTGTGTTATCTGATCTCATCGCGTAACGCGAATGGTGTAGAACTTTGTGGAAGGCACGCGGGTCCAAACGATTAGTCTGGAACATTCGACGACTGCTCTATAAAAGCCGACGCGCTTGACCCGCTGATCAGATTTTCGACGATCGCCGACTGTGTTTGCCGCTCTCGTTGTGCTTTAAGTGTAGCCTGTTTTGTGGGCACAGGTTCGCCCAATAAAAGCTAGTTTACCCTTTCACAGTATTGCTACTGTGTTCTTTGCCGTCACGACCACGTGACATCTGGTGGAGGTGCTTTTGGTCCATGTACCGGACGCCCCCGACAAGCCGTGATCCAAGCCCGGACCGTAAAGAGAGCACCAACGTAGTCACGGACCATCGAGTAAGCCGTCGTCTACAACAGCTGCCCCCGGAACACGGACTTCTACCTGAGAAGACCAAGAAGATCGTGGCCAAGACAACCCCAATGGCTGCCCCAGCGTCCCCCGTTGTCCTGCAACAACCTCGGGACCCACCGACCTTCCATGGAGCAGCGACTGAAGACCCGGAATCATGGCTGGAGACCTACGAACGCATCGCGACGTTCAACGACTGGGACTCCGACGACAAGCTGCGGCATGTCTACTTCGCCTTAGAAGACGCCGCCAGAACTTGGTTTGAGAACAGGGAATCGACCTTGACAACGTGGGACCTGTTCCGTAGCAGCTTCCTGCGCACCTTTATGAGCGTCGTGCGCAAGGAAAGGGCCGAAGCCGTGCTGGACGCCCGAGTGCAGCTACCTAACGAGAACGTCGCCATATTCACGGAAGAAATGAACCGCCTGTTCCGCCACGCCGACCCGGATATGCCCGAAGAGAAGAAAGTCCGCCTTCTCATGCGTGGCGTGAAGGAAGAACTTTTCGGCGCAATGATACGAAGTCCACCGAAGACCGTAGAAGAGTTTCTTCGCGAGGCCACCAGCATCGAGAAGACACTCGAAATGCGGAACCGGCAATTCAACCGCCGCACGAACTCTACCAACTACATAGGAATCCAGTCACTGGCCAGCGACGACCTGCGCGAGACTATCCGAGCGGTCGTGCGGGAGGAACTACAAAAGCTGTTCGCGTCATCGCAGCCTCAAGTGGCTTCGATTGCCGACGCCGTACGTGAGGAGCTCCAACAACAACTCGGAGTAGCCCCTGAATCGCCGCAGCCTCACCCGCAAGCGATGACATACGCCGCTGTAGCCCGCCGTCACGTTCCCCCTCCGCGCCCACGGCAGGGCCCAGTGACGGCACAGTTCCGTCGTCCACCACCAACCCCGCCGCCAGCACGCCAACCCGTCACCCCACGCGGCATTCCAAGGAAGACTGACGTTTGGCGCGCCCCTGACCATCGCCCGCTTTGCTATCACTGCGGAGAAGCCGGGCACATCTACCGCCGATGCCCATACCGGGAGATGGGACTCCGAGGGTTCGCCGTGAACGCGCCGCGACCACAGATTGGCGAACGACCTCGCGATATCGCCGACTACCTCGCCGCCACTCAGTGGAGCCCTCGACGACCGTCCCGTTCGCCGTCACCAGGCCGTTACCTGTCGCCGCAGCGCCGACCATACACTGTCCCAGCCCGGGGCCGGTCTGCGAGCCCATATCCGGAAAACTAAAAGCAGCAACCGATGGAGGTGCGGTTGCTGTTCGTCGAACTGACGAAGATCCTCCGCCGCCGACGAAAATGACAAAGGGACCACCTCGACGACATAATAAGGACCCGCCGCCGTCCCTACGAAGTCAGGAAGCCAAGACTATACCGACGAAAGACGACTTGACGACGCGACGTTCCAGCTTCAGTTCAACACGACGCAGCCGTGATCCGACGCCAAGGCCTAACTGCAACGCCAGACAAAGAACCACCGACCTCGACGTGCTTCTCGACGGCCACGCTGTTACCGCCTTAGTGGACACAGGCGCTGATTACTCCGTCATGAGTGGACACATCGCCGCCCAGTTGAAGAAGGTTAAGACTGCATGGGAAGGCCCTCAAATTCGGACCGCTGGAGGACACCTCATCACGCCGACTGGAATATGCACGGCAAGAATAGCCATTCATGACCGGACTTACCCTGCCACCTTCGTTATCCTCCAACAGTGTTCACGAGACGTCATTCTCGGTATGGACTTCCTGAACCAACACGGCGCAATCATCAACCTGCAGTCGAAGTCTATAACGCTGTCGGAAGATAAAGCGACACCGCCGGAGAGCCCTCGTAGTCGCCACGCCTTGAGTGTGCTCGAAGATCAAGTGAGCATCCCGCCTCGCTCCAGCATTGTTATTTCGGTCGGCACAGAAACACCCGCTGACGTAGAAGGCGTCATCGAAGGCGACCAACGTCTACTGCTAGACCGTGAAATTTGCGTCGCAAGAGGGATCGCTCGACTGCATGGAGGGAAAACTGAAGTGTTGCTGACAAACTTCAGCCAGGAGTTCAAGCACATCAACAAGGACACGACGATCGGGTACATTGAGGAAATTCTGGAAACCAGTAATGCGTTTGTCCTCTCGGATTCCGCCGCATCTGCCCCGACGACCATGGTTCCCGAACCAAACTACGACATTAATCCAAGTCTCCCCATGGGCAAGCAGCAACAGCTCAGAAGTCTGCTCCGACGATACAAAGCCTGCTTTTCGACACCATCGAGGATTCGACAAACACCAGTCGCCAAGCATCGCATAATCACCGAGGAGTGCACTCGACCACTCCGCCAGAGCCCTTACCGAGTCTCGCCGCGAGAACGTGAAGCTATAAGAGAACAAGTCGACGAAATGCTGCGCGACGACATCATCCAGCCGTCGAAAAGCCCGTGGGCGTCCCCTGTTGTCCTGGTGAAGAAAAAGGACGGAACCCTACGTTTCTGCGTCGATTATCGTCGTCTGAACAAGATCACGAAGAAGGACGTATACCCCCTCCCACGGATAGACGACGCATTGGATCGGCTCTGCAACGCTAAATACTTCTCGTCGATGGACCTCAAGTCTGGCTATTGGCAAATAGAAGTCGACGAAAGAGATCGCGAAAGACCGCCTTCATCACCCCGGACGGCCTCTACGAGTTCAAGGTTATGCCATTTGGACTGTGCTCGGCGCCCGCAACGTTCCAACGGGTGATGGACACGGTTTTAGCAGGATTGAAGTGGCAGACCTGTCTCGTTTACTTGGATGACGTCGTTGTCTTCGCCGGCAATTTCGACGATCACCTTAGGCGGCTTGCAACAGTGCTAGAGGCCATCATGTCATCAGGACTTACTCTGAAGCCGGAAAAGTGCCACTTCGCTTACCAGGAGCTTCTATTTTTAGGCCACGTCATCAGCAAATCTGGAGTCCGCCCCGACCCGCAGAAGACAGCTGCCATCGCAAAGTTCCCGCAGCCCATCGACAAGAAGGCAGTGCGTAGATTCCTTGGCATGTGTGCCTACTACAGGCGCTTTGTCAAGGACTTTTCACGCATCGCGGAGCCGCTAACACATCTAACCAAATGTGATGTCGAGTTCAAGTGGGAAACGCCGCAGGCCGACGCATTTCAAGAACTCAAACGACGCATGCAGTCGCCGCCCGTACTTGCGCACTTCGACGAGCACGCCGATACCGAAATTCACACTGACGCCAGTAGCCTTGGCCTCGGTGCCGTCCTAGTCCAGAGAAAAGATGGACATGAACACGTGATAGCTTACGCTAGCCGGTCATTGTCAAAAGCGGAAGGCAATTATTCTACAACCGAAAAGGAATGCCTCGCCATCGTTTGGGCTACAGCGAAATTTCGCCCTTACCTATATGGCAGGCCATTCAAAGTGGTCAGCGACCATCACGCGTTGTGTTGGCTAGCTAACTTAAAGGACCCTTCAGGACGGCTGGCACGGTGGAGCCTCAGACTACAAGAATATGACATCACTGTAACATACAAGTCCGGACGAAAACACTCAGATGCCGATTGCCTATCACGCGCCCCCATTGACCCGCCGCCGCAAGATGACGAGGATGACGACGCCTTCCTTGGCATAATAAGCGCGGAAGACTTCGCCGAACAACAACGAGGGGATCCGGAGCTAAAAGCCCTAGTCGCGTATTTGGAAGGGCACACCGACGTTGTCCCTAGGGCATTTAAGCGTGGATTATCTTCGTTCACGCTTCAAAACAACCTACTCGTGAAGAAGAACTTCTCACCAGTCCGCGCCAACTACCTTCTTGTTGTTCCGTCGGCGCTGCGTCCAGAAGTACTGCACGCCCTACATGACGATCCGACCGCTGGGCACCTCGGTTTCTCCAGAACGCTATCGAGGATACAAGAAAAGTATTACTGGCCGCACCTAACCGCCGATGTCGCCCGTTACGTCAAGACATGCCGAGACTGTCAGCGACGCAAGACACCACCGACAAGGCCAGCGGGATTACTACAGCCGATCAAGCCTCCTCACCGACCTTTTCAGCAGATCGGGATGGACTTGTTGGGACCGTTTCCGACATCGACTTCCGGAAATAAGTGGATCGTCGTGGCGACGGACTATCTCACCCGCTTCGCTGAAACTAAAGCTCTACCGAAAGGCAGCGCAGCCGAAGTGGCGAAATTTTTCGTCGAGAACATCCTGCTGCGACATGGTGCTCCAGAAGTCCTCATCACCGACAGAGGAACGGCTTTTACAGCAGAGCTCACGCAAGCCATTCTGCAATACAGCCAGACAAGTCACAGGAGGACAACTGCCTACCATCCGCAGACGAATGGTCTCACGGAGCGCCTGAACAAGACCCTCGCCGACTTGCTAGCAATGTACGTCGACGTCGAGCACAAGACCTGGGATGCGGTCCTGCCGTGCGTAACATTCGCTTAAAACACGGCGGTACAAGAAACAACACAGATCACGCCATTTAAGCTGGTTTACGGCAGGAACCCGACGACGACGCTCGACGCTATGCTGCCGCACGTCACTGACGAGGAAAATCTTGACGTCGCTTCCTATCTCCAGCGCGCCGAAGAAGCTCGACAGCTCGCCCGCTTACGGATCAAGAACCAGCAGCGTACCGACAGCCGACAGTAGAACCTGCGACGACGCTTCGTCGAGTACCAGCCCGGCGACCATTTTTGGGTATGAACCCCGATACGCCGACGAGGACTAAGTGAGAAACTACTCCGACGCTATTTCGGACCCTACAAGGTCATCCGACGTATTGGCGCTCTGGACTATGAGGTCGTGCCAGACGGCATTTCGCATTCACAGCGGCGCCGCGCACGATCTGAAGTGGTCCACGTGGTGCGCCTTAAACTCTTTTACGGACGCTGACGAACTTCGTCATTTTTGTTCTTTTCTTTGCTACGAGTGCTTTTGTTTATTAACTTCGTTTGTTTGCAGCATCGGGTCGATGCTTTTTAAGGGGGGGGGGGGGGGGGGTATTGACAAGTGTACTTATCTTTATCGGGTGACCATGTTTCGCCGCTTAACAACTGTAATCGCACAGCGTCGGACGCGCCTGCATGTATCCGACGTTTCTGGAAAGTTATCGATGCTTCTACCCAGCTGTCTGTTGTCGCCGAACCTTGTGTTATCTGATCTCATCGCGTAACGCGAATGGTGTAGAACTTTGTGGAAGGCACGCGGGTCCAAACGATTAGTCTGGAACATTCGACGACTGCTCTATAAAAGCCGACGCGCTTGACCCGCTGATCAGATTTTCGACGATCGCCGACTGTGTTCGCCGCTCTCGTTGTGCTTTAAGTGTAGCCTGTTTTGTGGGCACAGGTTCGCCCAATAAAAGCTAGTTTACCCTTTCACAGTATTGCTACTGTGTTCTTTGCCGTCACGACCACGTGACACTATGCAGAACTGCTGGCACATATCTTTCCAAAGAAAACGTCACTTTTGTTGCTTCGTGGGGCTACGTAAATGGACGCTCTGGAACGATGGTTGGCGTCGAAATTCTTTCGGTCTGAGTTAAACACCACTGTGACGTAGAGCTACTGGAGTCGGCGGCTTCAAAAAAGGAGGTCTCCTGGGTTTTCCAGGTTGGTGAGCTAGCGCAGAGTGTTATGATCACGCACTACCTTAAATAGCTTGCCGTAAAAGTATGTGCAAAAGGTGATGACCCAAATTATAGTGAGGCACTCTTTCTGTGTCATTCGATAGTTGCGTTAAACCTGCGACCAAAGCTTGCTGAAACAATCCCGACTCACTCAAGACCGTTTTGATTTTGAACCAGAACTTCGCCAACTCCTACGCCGCTTACATGCATTTTGGTCTCGGTGTTAGTGCTGTTGTCAAAGCGAGAAAGTATATGTTTTGACTGGAAGTATCATTGAAGATTCCGAAACCTGTTTTAATGAGGCTTCTCGCAGGTGAACTGCACGTCTGCTTTCCTAAGGCGTGGGAGGAATCTGGCGATCTGCAAGACATTTCGCACAAGACTTCTCTAATGTATGCACTCTGCGCCAATACATGGCGATGGCTTCTTCGGTGGGTTATATACTATGTCGGGTGGCTGTGGTCTTTTGAGTGTCTGGGTACATGGCGTCAAAGCTGCGTGACTGAGGTTATATCAGCTCAACATAGACAAAACGGCCCTTCTCTCATCCTGACGAGCTAATCGCTTCGAGGACGGCAGATGGCTTCCGAAGGTGCTGGTCAAATAAATCAGGAAAACACACGACGTCATCCAGGTACACGACTTCACACGGCCATTTCAGCCCTGCGAGCAGTGTCCATAACTCACTAGGATGTCGGTGTCCCCTAAGATCGCTCAACGGCACCACCTTAAATTTAAAAAAAAAATGTATAGTTCTACAGGCGTGGTAAACATGGTCTTTCGCTTACTCTTTCGTCGAGTCTGCTTAGCGAGTAGCCGCTCTTATAGTGAATGGATAGAGTCCGTGACACTGCAGAGTCCAGCAGGCACATAATTGATTTTCCAAAGTAAGCGGACGTATTTTAAGGCTAGAGAGGCGCGAATAAGCGAAATAAATCTAGAGCGTGCCGCCTTCCAAGCGACCATGACGAGGATAACCAGGTGCTCTTTGGCAGGTGGATAACGTCGTCTTGAAACTATCGGTTGGTCTTCATTGCGGATAGAGCCTCGCTCGCGTGCTCATACATAGTACAGGGTGCAGTGAATTGGTCGCATTTAACTGTCGCTGGGGATGACCGACTTCGCGATAGGTGTCTACGTGATATTAGAAGATTTCGAGAGCATTCGACATGCTGTTGAAGAAAGTTATGTAGTCCTTTTCTCTGGTTTAGCAAGAAGGAGTGGACGTTGTATTCTGAGTCAGGTGCATGTGCAAAAGTCGTACACATTCTGAAGGCGTTTTCCAGAAACGCGACTGCACTACGCTTGCTGAGGTACGTTCGTTATCAGGGAGGCGGACCACTTGCTTTGACTTATGTTTGATGGTCAACAAACAGTTCTGTCTCGTAGCGACTTTAACACCTGCGCGATATTTGACGTCATTTCCAACGGAACTCATGGGGCTCAAATATTACGGGTTGCTCTCTTTTTTGTTGCGATAAAACATGCCCTTAACGCATAGTTTTGGTGGGTATACGTGTATTAGATGTGTGCTGTGAGACCTGTGTATAATACAAGCTCATAATTGGTTGTGACACTGTAGGTGAGGCCGGCTTGCAGTAGAAGATGCGAGAGTTTCAATTGTAAGCCTGGATATGTCCACATTAGGCGGTACCCATCTGCCTTCCTCATTAGGAGTGAGCAGTATTGACACGTAGCACACAGTGGTAAGTGGGACCAGTTCCACGTTGAGATCACAGCGGATGTAAGGGCCAACCTGTCTCAAAGCCTCGTAACCACAACTTCCTGCGCCCAAGTAAGCTGAAGGGGGAGGGAGCAGACATGGTTAAACAAGAGTGCGTGTGTCCTGTCGGAGAAAATTTTTACGGTCTCGTGGTGAATTAAGGTGTTGAATTTTGAGGGCAATAGACGGAAGATCTCGGTTAGGAGAGCAGCGTGCCTGCAGGTCTGCAGCACAGTTGTGAGGGCTCGCAGCCTGGCCATGAATCCAGTGTAATTTGACAGAAGTAGCTGCTTTACTATTCATAGTGTGTATCGCAGACTTCCATCGCCTTGTAAACATTCATGTTTTCTTGAATAGCCGCTAATGACTCAGTGAAGATGTTTAGTTGTTTAATTGTAGACAAGTTACATGTGGCATCTTGCAAAGCGTCGACGATGGTTTGAAGTTCCATTACTAGAGTGCTGGCTTCCGTAGAACGCAGGAGACCGCTAATGAATTTATGCGTAGTACTGCGAAATGATGTCCTCCCACCGTCTGGTAGGATAGCAGCATCCGTATAGACTTCGCAGGTATTAGCACATCATGCATCGATGATACTGAGTTCGTCAATATTAATCGTCGTATCGTTGCGTGGTAACATCCTTGACCTATTAGTTGTGATGCTGGCGAATTCCGTGGGATGTATCGAATAGGGCGGATTATCAATCCAAGACCGGCGTTTAATATAAGCATGTAATGTAGACAGATCCGCAACAAGTTGCTTTTGATTTCACATCCTTTAACACATTGCAAAATTAGCTCTAAAATTGTGTTGAGCTGGGCATGTACCGGTAAGGTTGGTATCAGAGTGATGCGGGGTAGTGCTGTGATTCTGCGCATAGCATCGCGGTTAATTGTCTCCAACTGTGCAAAAGTCGGCCGTTGAAGTTGTGTCTGATATAAAATTTGTTGCGGCAAGACTGCACGCACCTGTCATCGAGCTACGTTAGTACAAGCTCGCGTTTTTTTTTTTTTTTTGCGTATAAGGGAATATCTTACTGGCCCGTAAAAAAGGACATGGACATGAACATGAAAAAGACACACAGAACGCTAGTTCGGTGTGTCTTGTTTTTTCTTTTTGTTGCAATGCGACGAATAAGCCTAACTGTTTTTGTCGAACTGTGTCTTATTTTACGGAGTCAGTGTGCACCATCGCCGGGACTGTGAATATGAATACGCAGTATGCAGTCTTCAGAAGCCTCAGGGATTGTCACTGTGCCGCGTCTAAATGCAAATTGCGCTGCGTGATCCTTTTGCGTCCTGCCTTGTTGGCCACCATGACATAGGTGGATTTCTGTGGGGAAATAGTCAGCCATATTTGGCGAGCGTAGTTGTGCAGAACATCAATGGCGTCTTGAAGCGGTTGAGTTTGTCTAGAGATATCCTTATTCACAGACCACAAAGTGACATCATCCGCAGAGATTAAAATGCTTCACGTCTGGAATCCGATGAAGGTAGCAGGTTAGAAGTATTAGAGCAACCTTGAAGAGAAAAGGAACCATAAACCGAACGTTGCGGGGCTCCTCTGTTCTATGTAAGGCACACTTCTTGCCGTCAATCTGCTCTAGTCTGAAGGTGCGTTCCTGAAGGAATGAGTAGATAAATCTCATGGTCGGCGGTGGAAGTGCCAGTTACATGAGGTTGGAAATAACGGTTTTGTGGTCTTTATTGTCAAAAGCTTTCGTTATGTCTGTTGCTACTACCATGCTCACTTGGTCGCCAAAATTTATGAGAGAGGCACAAGTGTTGAAAATGTTTCAGCACTGGCACTGATTATTTTGTCGACAAGGCTAAACACATTTGCCATAGGTCAGTGACTTTGCTGTTATTGTTAGAAAAAAGCTGATTCCCAGCTTGACGTCACGAGAGCACTCGTGGAGTATAATGAGGCACACCGGGTAGTTTAGGGCACGTATCGTCCACCTCACAGTACATTGTACTGTCGGTGTTATAATGTGACCGCGTGCCTTGCAGATTTGAGGGACGCCCAACGTGGTGGCCACCATCCTCAGTTGCGCTACAAGTTGTTTGCTAACCAATGAGTAGCCAGCCCCAGAGCCCCAATATTCACAAGAGCGGTCACCGTAAGAACGCCGATGGTGACGTGTCTTGCCACTCGAAGTGGCAAGGATATCCTTGGCGTGTTTCCTAAGAAGTGACAGTTTCACCAGCGCTAAGCTCGACGAAGACTGGGACCAGCGCTTGCTATTGAAGGACAAGGTAGAAGCTCGACTTGAGACCACAACAACCACCGAATTGTGTGGAAGCGGTAACGACCGCCGCAGTGAGGCTCTTCAAATCGCTGGGAGCCTACCGCGACGAAGAGCCCACGCTAACTTACCTAGATCCCACGTTAACGTTAACTACCGGCGTGGGAAGAGGGTTGACGCCCATTCGGCACAGCCTCATCATTTCATATGATGAGGGGGCGATAGTGCAACATCATGGGCGGAGTGCTGTGAACACATCGAGCCTTCTCATTGGGCGGGACGAAGTATTGAACTAGCTAGTCTAGTGACCTCGGAAGGACAACGGCATAAAAAAGTTCACTGACGATTACTGTACTCCCTAATGCAAAATTTGAGCGCGGCTCGATACGTATTTTCATTTCGCCTTGCCGATATTTTCTATTAAATAGCTTTATATTAGAAAAAAAAAGTTGTGCGTAGCGCGCTTTTCTTCCATACAGCCGACGCGCGCTACTCTGGCGCCGAACATTGCAGCTCGGTCTCCACCTTAAGAGGAAGCTTTAGCTCGGGTGCTCGTATCTAAACACCTGTAGAAGGAGAATTCGTTTTTCTCGGCAACCAATGCACCAAATTGACGAGGTTTGTTGCACTTAAAAGAAAAACTTAAATTCTCGTGACTGTTGGTACCGAATTTTTCATTTAGGTTGTCAATTCTTTATTAAAAATTGACGAAAATCGCAACATTTCAGGAAACGAAACTACTAAGTTTAAAACTCTTTAACTCAGCAATGAAAAATGATAGCACAATTCTGTGAATTGCACGCAGTAGTACACCTACAGCGGAGAAAATTGATATGTTGCACATGAATCTCAAGAAATTTAGTAATATAGAAATACGGCTTTCGCAGAATCCTTGTACATAACGTAACTAATTCACGTAAGACACAAGTTGACAGACCAAATTTTTCCGCGCTGACTGTTATACCGTTAACGGAACAGCAACATATGTGCTTGATGCAGAGCTATTTGTTTGTAAACGTCGTGCTTCTATTTTTTTGAACTTCGGAGTTTTTCAAGATATTTTAAACAATGTTCAGGCGTCCAAATCAAAATTCCGCTTCCAACAGACACTAGAATTTAACCTTCTCTCAAATGCAACAAATTTCATTAAAAGTGATCCGAGGGTTATCACAGAAAAGCGTTTCTGCGTTTTAAATGTATTTGAATATGCCGCGTCGGAGTTGGGCGCGAGCTAAAGCTTCCTCTTGAACAATTCGTCTGGGGATAAAATACATGAATAATAACTGCATTGCCATTGCTAAAGATGTTGCAAACGAATTCTTGAACGCTACGCACTGTCAAAACAAGTAAAATGTATTTTTAATAAAAGAATATACTTGTATGTGCCAAAAATTGTGCCCGAGATAACTGATATCAATGCTTCCATGTTTTTCTCTATTTAATAAGTAAAGAAAATATCACACGATCTTTAGAACTTATCAGTTGGAAACCAGCAAAGAAGTGCATGGCGCTGATATCAAAAATGTAAAGTCCATGGAATTAACAAGCTGAGGACAAATATTGTAATGACACTGTCATTCGAGAACCTTGTTTAGATCCTTGTACGTATGAAACGGCCAGTGAAAAATCTCAATGACGCTGTCATTTGTTCCAATGTATTACGCAGGAGCAGCTGTCACCGGTCGTGTATCGTGAGTAATTGCACCGAAGTTATAGCCGTAACAGAGAGCACGTATAAAAAGCAGTTCTGCAAAATATAAGAGGGCGAGTCAAATGAAAGTCAGCTACTGCGAATATATGACAAATGGGGTACTTTATTTAAAAGTAGTCTCCGTGGTCATTTAGACATTTCTCCCGTTCTCTAACGAGTCGCGTGATTCCCGACTCATTAAACTCGTTGGGTTGCTGCTTCAAAATGTCTGCAACTGACTCTTTCACGTCATCGTCCAACACGAATCTGGTTCCCTCGAACTGTTTTTTCGGTTGCCCCAAAATATGGAAGACGCAAGGCGACAGGTCTGAGCTGTACGGCGGATGTTGCAGCGTTTCCCACTTTAACATTGCCAGTTTTGTGTTAACCACATCAGCGACGTGGGGACGGCATTGCCGTGAAACCAGATGACCCCATTCATCAATTTTTCACGTAGTTTGCGTTTGTTCTTGATTGGGAGACGAAGCCGATCTGGCGTTTTACTATAACGAAAAAAAAATTGATAGTCTCTCAAGATTTAGCAAAATGCATCAGTAATGGCCCCTGACGATCGAAAAAAAAAGTCAACACCTTTCCGATGGAAATGACGGCCTTTCCTTTCTTGTGGGGTGGTGAATTCGAATGTTTGCACTGTAAGCTTTGCCGTCGTGTTTTACGCTCGCAGAAGTGGCACCATGGTTCGTCCCCGATCACAATTGAAGACAAGAAGTCGTAACCCTCATTGTGATACCGCATCAGATGAGTCAAGACAGCGCTGAACGTCTTCGTCTTCTGGCAATAGTTCAAAATATTGGGCGATCATTGCGCACACAAGAGCCGATAACCGAGATGTTCATGAGTTCTGGCGTGAACCGAATCGTGACTGTTGTTCACACGCTCTCCCAGTTCATCGATGCTTATCCTCAGTTCTTGTCTCATCAGCTCATCAACCTTTGCAATTTTGTTAGGGGTGATTGTACGATGACTTTGGCCCGATCTCAGATCGTCTTTGCAACTTTCACGTCCTCCTTTGACCCGTTTGCTCGAACGCTTCGCAGTGGCCAATGAAATGCAATGTTCAACGTACACGGCAGCCATACGGCGACTAATTTCTTTTTGGGAAATACCTTCAGCTGTCAAAAACCTCAGGGCACCACGCTGCTCAACTTCTGGAGCGTCCATTACGTCACGCAACTATGTTCAACCCAGTGTACGAGAGCATTAAAAACATTTATCCTCATACCTGCGTGTCACTTTTGTAAATGAGAGATGCCTGTGTGCTACTCGCATGCCTCACAGATAATGAACCGAACCATTATTGCGCGGAGTTGGTTGGATCACTTTCATTTGACTCGCCCTCGTACATTATAAATGCGAAGATACAATGGAATATACAAATGCGAAGATACAGCTTGATAAAAGGCAAAAAAGTGTCACTGGAAACAATGTTCACAGCACGTATACACAAAACCTCGCAACAAGATATTTAAATATACGTATAAGACTCCAATAAATCTACGTATCTAAAAAAAAGTCAGTGCATATAATGCGTCAAGCAAGGCAAACAAACATGTTGCGAAACCAGAGATTCACAGAATCCTAGATCCAGCCCCCATTCCATTCACTCCTCCCGATGTATCGCGCGCGACGGAAGGCGGTGCGCTTGCTCCCCGCTTTCTCTTTTGCACACACAAGACTGAGCCACCATCACCGTCTCACCCATTCCAGTCCCCCACCCCCCTCCCTACGCTTTCACTCGCACATACATCATGAGGTGCGCGGTCACTATGTTATCGCCCTTGCACTTTATACAAAACATGACCGCGACGGCGACGGTATGCATGGGCCTGGAGTGTCCATTTAATTGCTATCGCAGTACCATATGATAAAAGTATCCGGCAAATGAAGCGTCCAGTGGCCTATAACTGTCCGCTAAAGAAATAACAAAATCAAACTTTCACAATGCGACAATTCGCTGCGCCACAACAATGTCTTTTTTTTCTTTTGTGGGGCCGGGGCAGCGAAATTAAAAAGTGCAAAGTATGTTGGCCACAATGGAATGCCTACTTTGGGCACCTAATGTGGCTACCGAAGGAATATCGAAGAAAACGTGAGACGCTTGGTCCACCGAGAACCATACGCATATTGCTCGGCATCCTACACTGGCCAGACAAGACTTTCCGGAGAAGTGGCGCTCAAGCGAACGCGGTGCAATACCTCGAGTCCCTACAGTGATCGCGGCGAGCGACGTTAGTTTTTTTCTGGTCTGCTAGCCAGAAAGCGGCCAAAACTCTGCCAGGCGAAAATCCACTCGGCCAGAGAAAAGCGAACTCGTACCGAAGTGCGCCGAGCGGTGGTTGGTGCCACACGAGAAAACTCATGCGCTCTGGCTGGCTCTGGCAGCCCGCGGGTAGGGTAGCGAGGGCAAAAAAACTGAAGAGGCTCAATGTGTCCTCGAAGTAGAGAAGTCGAAGCAGAAAAAATAAATAAGAACGTAGTTACCTTGGCTGGCTTTAGTCTCTTGACATGGATGCTTTGGCGTAGGCGAAAAAAAATGTTGATATATTTAAGTGTCATGACGGCACAAATGAACCACCACAAAGCTTCATCTCATGGGACCTCAATGCTTGTCTGATAGTGTGTTGATTTGGCCTGTCTCGTTGTATGGTCAGATGTCTGACTTCAGAAAAGTCAATGCACCTTTGGCGTCCAATATCTATAGGAACATTAAACCCACAAAGCTCCATAATTGAAAATCTAAAGCACAATTTTGGAAATGTCAATGCACCTTTCACATCAAAAGTTTATGAGAGCTTTATACCAATAAATTTCGGAATTGGCATCCATTCGCTCCGTAGATTCCGTGGCCTCCGCAAGAAGCCGCGGCGAGCCCGTTCGCCATCAAAACGCCCTTGAATCTTTGTGCTTGCATGGGGCTGCTTGTGTTATGCGACCCCCGGTGCATGGATGTTGCCGCAAAATCCAGCCTGAGTTCGCAATGTTCGCGGTAAAATGTCTTTACGAGCGTGAAAAAGACATTCTAGACAAAATTCAGAATGATTTGCGGCACCGGGAATTGCTTTGGTTGGCGCTGCATGGACAGCACGAAAAAATTTCGGGGGGGGGGGGGGCTGAAGCCCCATAAGCCCCCCCCCCCCCCCCTGCCTACGACCCTGCCGTCCAGTATAAGGTGCTGCAATATTATTGTTCGTCATGCTATCACAGACACGGTGAAACAGCTTTGCATTTCTTCCACGAACAGAGTGACGAAATGATTAATGAGTGTTTGAACGTGAAAGTCCTGTAAGCATTATGAAGGGTGGGCAGTAAAACTTTCGCTCGTTCCTTTCGAAGAATGCAGGCGAAACGTCGCTGATAACAGGGTCCTGGATATATAGCTTATGGTCAAGATCGTTTTATGCAATCAATGCTCGATGCGGCATACCGTATCACTAGAGGTGATAATTTGGTGCGTAGGTTTCTCTGGCTTCTCCGGGTGTTTTATTTACAGAAGTATGCTGTAGATTCTTAAGCTGCGTCTACGGCAGGAACATTACTTGGGCTGAGATCGCGGCTCTTGGCGGACGTACGTAAGAGCTTATTATTGTACTGGAGCACTTTTATAAGGATAGTTACACCCTAGTGCTCCTGTGCGCATATAAGCACTTTGCGATAGGTTGCAATTTCCATTGTATGTCAATGTTGTACCCAATTGTATGCTGCCGGAGGCACCGGCTTCTTCAATTCACTTAGTGTGTGGCTGTTTTTCATCAAAGCCATGGAACGACAGCACTTTCAGACGAAATAGAAATAATTTTACTTACTGAATATTTCTGATGAGAACTGACTTTTCGCAGGGTCAATTTACCATTGAACAAAGGTTGTTCACAGGAAAGCATAAGATGTCTCGGGAGATCAATATACTGCAGGCTATCACCCCTCTGGTTAAAGAGCGGCAGTCATGGCACACCTAGACACTGACACCAGCTTCCAGTTTTCTCAACGGAACCTCTATAGTCCTAACGAGGGAGTGAATAAATATTTCGCTGTAACGTAGGGCGCCCTAATATTTTGTTGATTTCATGTTACTTAAATAAGGAAGCGTTCACATCGGCATGCTTGTTGCACAACAGCGAGCACAGATATCAATATGAACGAGATCGATAGGCAGTGCCCGGACCGTTTATAGAGCAACCATGTTATTTTGACGGTATGACAATCTTCTGACGGCAAATTTACTTAACAGCTTTCGAAAGCGTCGGGTGGTCACCTGCAGCGTTGTTGGAACAGCCAAATTAAATGTTGTGCTAATTTATTGGAAGTCACTTTTGTTTGCTTTGTAAGCAAATAACACTGCCTCCTTGATAGCTGTTTCTAACTTGACTGGCTGACAAGAGGAGAAAAGCGCGCAGGAGCGGAATAAGTTTCGGTGGGTCCGAAATAGCGCAGTAAAACAATGTAAACGGATGAGCAGAGCGCTGCCAGATTTCGCGATCACCCCTTCTCATTGCTTAACTTGTGGTACGTGGTGGAAAATCACTGTTGCGTGCCGCTGAGGGTTAGAAATGCTGCTCAAACGGATCCTCAGCAATGAGTTGGCATAGGGATGTCGTATACGTGGCGAAAGGGTTTGAAAATGTTATAGTCTCATGCAACATTACTTCCTATCCGTAGAGAAATCTATTCGTCCCGGCAGCTATGAGTAGGCAGTGCCATAACGAACGGTGGGCAGCCATGTTTTGTTCTTTTCAAAAGGGGGGCAGGCTCCGGCTTTAAAACAAAGTTTTTAGTTGCCATAATAATGTATCTTTAGTGCGTACATGCCACATTGATGCGGCGAGTTTTTTTTTTAATTTGGTTTTGCGATGTGGCGTGACAGACAGGTGAAATGGATGCAACTCAAGAAAGCTTGACGAATAGGGGAAGAGATAATGGTACAGGAGGACTACAATTGCAAAGAATTATTTTTATTTTGTTTGAGCCTAGTCATGCATAAACAGTGTGTATACTTCATATGACATGAGCGGATTATTGTTTTTTTTTAGTGTCAAAAAACACACAAGAGAAGTGGTGCTACCCTAAAAAGTTTTGTTGTAATTGTGGATGGATAGTAGCCGTAATGGTAAACACATAGGAAAATCTTAACGTTATAGCGCCTCAGGTTGTATTCTTGCATGCTAGTGTAGTATCGAAACGTTTATTTTAATAATTTACAAAGAAACTGTTACACACCTAGAAGTAGTTAAGAATAGAGAAATTGGGATAAATGGCCCGGAGACCGCAGGAGCCGGGCAAGGCAGAAGGACAGGCGCTTCCTGTTATTGGACCATTTGAGAAGCTGCGTAATAGAAAATATTGCCGTCTTGTGTTCCTTATTCACTGTTCATAAAATCCTACCCCTTCATTCGTTGCCGTGAGACGGGGATCAGGGGCGTGCGTTAATTTCATTCAACGCAGAAGGTCCTACGTGTATACTGTACACGAATCAATTGAATCCCTCGTCAGCCCACCTATCGTAGCATCACTGGTTCCATTAGTTCATCTGGCACCTTGGTTTACAGCTCACATGAATATATAGGCGTGTAGTGTCTTACACTTGAAGAAATATATTCGATTACTCACCTTCGACTAGTCTGTCAAGGTCTGTTATATCTGTAAGAAATCGAGGGTCAATAATGGGATATTCTTCAGGATCAGTGCTTTTCAGCCGAATGTAACCGGATGATCTTGGGCGCAAAAGTATTGGTACAATCATTAATACATTTTCCCCTTGCTTCAGCTTGTAGTAATTTTCATAAATCTGAAAATTGTCATAAATGAAATCATTAAACGAGTAGCAAAACATGTTATTCTATTGTCATATATTCATAGCTCTGTCATCTTGATTATGCATAACGCGATTCCCGCGTTATGCCCTTAATTCCCTTAATGTCATCTGCCCACCTAACTTTCTGCCGCCCCCTACTACGCTTTCCTTCCCTTGGAATCCAGTCCGTAACCCTTAATGACCATCGGTTATCTTCCCTCCTCATTACATGTCCGGCCCATGCCCATTTCTTTTTCTTGATTTCAACTAAGATGTCATTTACCCGCGTTTGTTCCCTCACCCAATCTGCTCTTTTCTTATCCCTTAACGCTACACCTATCATTCTTCTTTCCATGGCTCGTTGCGCCGTCCTCAATTTTAGCAGAACCCTTTTCGTAAGCCTCCAGGTTTCTGCCCCGTAGGTGAGTACTGGTAAGACACAGATGTTATACACTTTCCTCTTGAGGGATAGTGGCAACCTGCTGTTCATTGACAGCATAATACGCCACAAGCACATATTCAATTATATCACCCTTATTTGCTATTCGTGCACACTATACCGAAAAAAAGGAACGGGCACTGACATGCGCACTCCTGACAGGTTTGAAATGGTGGAAGCACATTTGTGTAAAATGAAGTGTGTTACACTTTTCAGCATAATCCCTTTGGAGCGATGCACTATCGCCTCAATTGCACGCGAATCTTTGCCGAAGCCTTCGTGTCGTCAACGATTCGTCAGGCGAGGCACACCTTCCAAGCCTGTGCGCGTTACCGTCTTCGATAACGGCAACAGTTCCATGCGGCTTGCATGCCAGGGAAAAGACGCTGCCCGACACTGCGCGTCCACAACAATAGGCGCGTAGTTCACGGATCGTTGGGCCAAAGTTGTTGCTGCTGCTCCTCCAAGACACTTCCGTAATGCATTTACGTTTGTTATGTTCCGGAGGAATCAACTTGACTATGTTAATATTCCGTGTTGGGATCCGTCACATGGTGGCCCCATCCATTTGTACTTACTGGGAAAACAAAGATGAGCCGTCGTTGCTATAAATGTTACATGAATCACGGAAGTCCCCGTAAAGTATCCTACCCGAACCATCTAAGTGAAACAATATTAAATAATAAATGCTGGGATTGACGTGCCAGAAGCACGCTCTGATTGTGAGGCACGTTTCATTTTTCTCACCTGTGGCTCTTTGACGTTCACCCAATGCACGATACACGTGCGTTTTTGTATTTCTGCCCCGCCAAAATGCGGCTGCCTCGGTCGGTATTAGATATCTTGCCCTCGCGCTTCGCAGCGCAACGCGAAAAAAAATCAATATGAAGAGCGTAGTAATAAACAAACACATACACAATATTTATTCAACCTGGCGTCTGTTGTACATGATTATGGATCATCCCTGATCAGTACTGCGAACCTAGCCCAACCTAACACTCTTGTACACCTCGTCTATTTGTTCTTGTCTATTTGTGGCTTTTACGGCGCACACATTCCAGCCCACTGAAAATTTCGTTTTTAGGTTATTATCGGAACCAGAGGGCGTATAACCTGAACCTTATGTTAGGCTCTACCTCTGAAAACTTAGCTATTGCACACTGCCCACATTTTCTCGGACATGTGGCTAAAAACTAAGTTCGCGGGATTTATTTCTGATATTTTTGTTGGTTTGCTACTTTGAAATCAGTGTAATCAAAAGGTTACTTCTCAGATAGCGAGTTTAATATCTAACAAGTAAAGCACAGTAAAAAGTAGACTTAAAAACTTGATCGCACGAAGAATTACAGTAATGAGTCGCGAAATTTCAAATTTATGCAGAAGCATATTCACATTGGTGGGCCACTGACACGCTATTCCACGAAGCTGGTAAACTCAGTCTTCACGGGTCGACAGTTGGAACAGATGACACGGTGGAGTGAACTTACGATAGCTTGTAAACCACCGCACAGACCCCGCACTTTGCCCACTCGATGCGGCACGTGGATTGCGTACGTAATAACTCTACATCTCATAAAAAGAACACGTATGACGCTTATGAGTGCGTAACGGAAATGTTTAAGCGTTGGCTGTGTGGCGGACAAGGACTTTTTACTCTCGAGCTCAACGAATCGCTTAGGGTCTGAAGGGGCTGCTTCCTCCATGAGAATTGACCGTCAGGCATATTTGATATCGTTCTCGCTTAAACTACTCCCGTTATCGAGTGCTGACCGGCTTTCTTAGTGTACACTGTGTGTAACTGTGTAACAAACGACCAAGTCGCAGTGGACACATTTTCGTCGTGAAACCCGTACATAAACAAACTTTTGGAGTTCGAACAGGCCGATTCCATTCATGACGAAGGAATAATGAAGATGGTATGACAACTGCATCAGCATGGCACCATCGTCCCAGTTTTCAAGGCACCAGCTCCCAGGATTTATTGAGCAGTTGTTTTATACAGTGAAACGGAGCAACGCCCCTCAGATGATCATGCATAGCACACCTTTCAGACGCGATACGATACAATAACGATGATATGACAACGACAGTATGACGACTACAGTGTGATGATGAAGGTATAATGGGAACGAAATCGCCATAGTAGAATGATGACGAAGGTACCACCGCAATGGCGGCTCGACGATTGTATGACAACAACGGCATGATGACGAAGGTGTGACAAGACTGGATCGACTCATACAGAATGACAATCATTGAACGACCATGACAGCTTGACGACATTGTAATGACGACAACCGTGTGACGACGGTGACATAACGACAATAGGATGACGACGCTCCAATGGCGATTATGAAGTGAAGACGAAAGGTATCACGACAACATATTGAACATGAATGTATGAACACAACATGAACACGAACACAAAGACGACAGTGGTGTGACGTAGATGACGGTGACGTGAAGACGATGGCATGACTTTATGCGTAGTGCTACAGTCTGGTGGATGACAATTTTCACTCTCATGGCAATTACGACGAGGACAAGACGGTGCGACGAAGATGATAGGAGTATGATGGCGCAATGACTAACGGTGAATTCCAATAGCAGATTCGGAGCCCTCCCGGTATTAGTTCTTCTGTTCATTGCGCAGCAAGTGTATTCTATTGGGAGATTGAAAGTGTACCTTTCATGTGTCTGGCGGCAGTGCCTGTGTTTCACTCAAAGAATGTATCATGTTGCCCTCCGCCGTAGCAGAGTGCTCCTGCACGGAGTTCGTGGGCCAGTGCGAACCTGCCATTGGAATTCACTACAAGATCCACCAAGGTGGAATGCAGACAAGGGAACGACGACTGCGGAATGATGACGATGACATGATGACAATGAAATGAGGATTCTGGAAAGAGGACTATAATATGATGATGAGGACTACTTGAAGACGATGGTGTGACAATAATTAACAGACTACTATGTGTCATTCGAAAGCGTAGAACGTAAGCTGTCCAAGGCGATATGGCTCTCAACTCTAGAGTGCCCGCAGAAAGCGCAGTGCGGCCACGAAAGTTGTCTGAAATGCAGAGCGCTTGACACCCAAGTGGGACCGCCACCTTTGGTCCGTCTGCTATTTATACGTGTATTACCGTATAATGAAGATTCATTGCTCATGCTCGCTTAAGTTCGAGAATGCACAACACTTGCGTTGAGCACGCAATCTTAGGACATGTATATGTGTTCATTACACGCTACAAAAATTGAGAATTTCCGACACAGAATATGCGTTTCGCCACAAATAATAAGCGGTGAAAAATGGTGTGCGGAATGGCTATTCGGTAAAAGACGATCACTGTCCAAAAAACGAAGGAAATATGCGCGTGATAATATATAATATGTAAGAGGAACAACAGGCGCCCACTAGTACATTGAAAAGGAAAGTTCAAAACCGCCAATGAATGGAAATGAGCAGCAGATAACTTCCTAAAAAAAAATGGAAATCTGGTGTTTTCCTCGTCAGAATCAACATGTCATTCCGAGGCTTGCCGTAATGGCGAACTCCGGATTAATTTTAATCACCTCCGGGTATTTCACGGGCCGCCTAGTGAACGGCACATACGCGTTTTTAGACTGTGCCCTCATAGAAATACATGCGACACGGCCGGGGTCGCAACGCTCTCAGCGGTGGAACGTCATAGCCACTGAGCTACAGTGGTGGGTCTTGCGCATTTAGTAAGGTCAAAATAAGTAGATGGAACGCAAGCAAAAGATTGCGGGCAGGCAAACGTTTTGTCCCAAATTCTATATTTTTTGTCTTCCTTGCTTTTCAGCGATCTGTTTGCTGCCATAGAAATCTGTCGCGATGAGACCCCGTGTCCCAAGAACGCAGTCAGAACGCTGTCTTTCGGGTGATGGAGGAGCCCTTTTTACTCAGCGAACGCCTCTTAGATAGGCTCCGCGCATCACGTGATCCACCGTGCAGACACCGACGCAGTTGGCGACGCCTCTCTGCTGTGGCGTCGCGCGTATATTGTAACTGATTCCAACACACCCCCTTTTCAAGGATTTATACAATATACATGGGGGCCGGCAGGTTGGATACACACGAACAAAGGACCACAAAAAGCAAAACCACTTCATACATCACTCGTCTACACCCAACCTGGTGGGTTTTCGAACTACTTTACCGGACCTAGTCAACACCCTCTCAATATTCTTCAGGCCTCTCCTGACCCTCCTTTCCACACGCGCTACGTCACACCATGTGTCCGGCTGCTCGACCGGCATGGCCATTCCCGCAAGAGACAGCACAAACGCCAATGCCGACGCCATCCCTGTTCCCGCGTTCGCCACGAACGCGCGTGGAGCGCGCGCAAGTGAACTTGAGCGCAGCCGGCGTCTCATCCAGCGTCTAGTTCAGTTGACTCGCTAGCAGCGTCAGCGGCGTCAGTCAGTCGCTGCCACCTCTTCGCTGTGCAACGGTCCTAATGCAATACAAGTGTTTTGTTGTGTTTACTTGTGTTTACTTAGACAACCTCTGCAACGTCAGCAGTATCTTTTCCGTGTGGCTGTTCCTTTGTGGCCTGTATACGTGTACTATCGTAGGAATGGAAAGTTCACCCGGAGTTCATCGCTGAATGCCTGCCTTGTTGCGGCGAGTGTAACTTTGTGAAATATGGGCCGGTGCTGTGTTCCCGGGTGCCGTGGAAACTATGACAATGGCCCAAAAATGCGTGTTTACTGCTTTCCAAGAGACGAAGCACTGAAGAAAGCATGGTTGCGAGCCATTCCACGGAAGGATTTCACACCTACAGCGCATTCGAGGGTAAGGCACTGAAGCTTTGCTTCAGGTAATTTTTTTTTAGTGATGAGCTTTTCCTATTGTATGGACTGTGACTCCAAGAATGGAAAGTACCCTTCGTAGGCAGTGAGAGCCTTTTAAATAAAGTACGGATTGGACAGCAGGCATTTATTTCCGTGGATGAGCGCTAGACTGTGCGTACATCTGTGCAGGAATAATAACATCTTTACGGACGCTCTAACGAACTTCATTCTCACATTTTAGCTCGTATACCTAGATTATCGCCCTTAGTATAAATTGCGTCACTTCTGCGTGCTACAATTTTTGTCTGTTTGCGTGGAAAATGTGGAAAATGTCCACGCTCTTAAGATGCTTTTTACTGAGCGTTTTATGCAATAGACAGTTCTGACGAATGGCCTTCCCTCTTTTCATTTTCTCACGCAGGTATGTCAACTGCACTTCCACGCAGATGACTTCATCATGACGTTGTCTTATCAAGATGAACAGACAGGAAGAACAATAGAGATGAGGCGTGATAGACTGCAGTTGAAGAAGGATGTTGTGCCTTCTCTGTTCCGAAACTGTCCAAAATATTTTTCCTCAACGCCAGCACGCAGTGAATCGCCAGACACCCAAAAAGCAAGAAGGGAAAATGCTGCGCTGCAGGAGGCTATGAGAAGATCCCTTGAATCTAATGAACTAGAACACAAAAGAAACAAAATTTCATCATACGAGGAACTGAAAGCTAAGCTGTCTGGGATTTGCAACACAACGTTTTGGACTATTTCTGTCGATGAAAAGTGCGTTATGTCTCTTCTCATTGAGAACGATCCTTCACCTAATGTGAAATGCGCCTTGCTAGTTCTCCCAGATCTATCACTTTCCGTTTTCCTGAACGAAGTGAAGCTTCAGTCGCTTCCTTGGGGTAGCACTGTGCAAATTCAAGTATGTGACACCTCCAGTCTGTCCTTGTTGCTAGAGGAGATCGAGAAACACTTCCATGATATACCTGGAGTGACGAAAGAGTCGAAGGAAACTAAAGTATTGCACTTAGTCAGTTCACTTCTTGCAGACGTCATTGAGGACAGTGATACGCCGAAAGAACACTCTGCTTTGTTGAAATTTCTGGGTGAGCAGATAACACTTCTTCTTGCGAAGCAGCGTGTGTATAGTCCAGAACTATTGGTATTCGCAAGTATTATGAATTCAATTTCTCCTCATGCTTATCACTTCACAAGAGCTGCATCAAGAATTATCTTGCCCCATCCTTCCACACTCCGGCGTGTTTGCTCAAATTACAAAGCTGACCCTCTTCTAGAGCAAAAGCAAACGCACTACCTTTCCTACATTCGAGAACGAGTGAAGTCAATGCAAGACCATGAAAAGACCGTCACCCTGATGATTGATGAGATCCACATAAAACCATACTTTGACTACAAAGGGGGCACAATAGTAGGATCATCGGTTCATTCCACAGAACCCGCCACAACAGCTCATGTGTTCATGGTACAGTCGCTCCTTTCTGCAAATAAGGATGTCATTCACATACTGCCTGTGAGCAAAATGAGCGCAGAAATTTTGCACGAGCATGCCAAGAACATAATCTTAAATGTTGAGAAAATGGGCCTTAAAGTTATCGCTGTAGTAACAGACAACAACACTCTGAACCGCAAGATGATGTCCTTATTTGCTGCAAGCCCTCAACTGAGCATTGTTTATCCCCATCCAGCAGACAACGCTCATCCTCTTTTCTACGTTGTAGATCCTGTGCATCTGCTGAAGTGCGTCCGGAACAATTGGATCAACCAAAAAAACCACGGAACATGTCTCTATTTCCCTGAAATGGACTTGAATGGAACCATGCCTGAAGGGCCTCCTCGTATGAAAGCTGCTTCTTTTGCAGCTGTGCGGCAGCTTTATTCTGCAGAGAAATCATCGCTTGTGAAGGCTGGCTATAGATTGAACGCAAAAGCCGTGAATCCCACCTCTTTGGAGCGGCAAAATGTGAAACTCGTCCTGGATCTCATGAATGAGTTCGTGTCAAATGCACTTAGAACACATGGTTCCGCATTGAAGATTGCTCAAGCTGAGTCGACCGCTCTTTTCATTGACATTATCCTCACATGGTGGCGAATAGTCAACGTTAAAGACCCTTGCAAAGGCCAGAGGCTTAGGGACAGCATGCAATGTCCTGTAACGTCTGTTGGCGACACACAGTTAACTTTCCTGAGTGCAGTTGTCGACTGGCTGGACGCTTGGATACGAATTGGCGCCAGCAGTGGCTCGCTGACGCAAGAGACGCACAGTGCTTTGCGACTGACGTGCTATTGCCTGGTTGAACTCTCGCGGTACTGCTTGGAGGAACTTCACTTTAAGTACGTCTTGCTGGGAAAGTTTCAGACGGACGCGCTAGAAGACCGGTTTGGCCGTTACCGCCAACTAGCAGGAGCACAGTACCATATTTCGGTGCGTCAACTTTACGAATGTGAGAAAAAGCTTCGTCTTCAAAAACTTTGGACATTTCCACGCGATGAAACAGAGTGTGAAGGCATCAGTGAAGAACTTGTAGGATGCAACTTTTCCGTGGCTGTCAGGGATGACGATATTGCACGTGCCCACTCCGATATGGATGCCATTGTTTACATTGCAGCATACGCTGCTCATGCTGCTTTAAAGAAGCTTTCATGCTCCATTTGCTTCAGTACACTGGTTATTCAAAACCGTGAGATTGAAGCGGAAAACACAGCCATGATAGTTAACCTATCGAGAGGAGGGCTGAAATTTCCGCAGCCATGCACAGTGCATATGGTACTGATGACTAAATTAGTTGCAGAGAAATTGTCGTTCGGAGCCAACGCGAAAGACTTTCTCTCCTGTGGTAATCAGCGTGGTGTTGTGAGTTCGCAGACGATTTCTCTCCTGGAAGATCCAGACATTGAGACATGCGAGAAGGGTCATAGTGCACAAACTCTCTTGCGTTTGGTAGTTCGTGTTGCAACCAATGTAGTTTTAAGCAACTTTTGCAATGTAAGAAATGACACTATACAAGACAATGCTCAGCAGAAGGCGGCAGCCCGCAAAGCAGCAACGCTGAAGAAAAAGTGAATGCAATAAAATTAGGTGCAAGTTCTTTCTAACGCAATAAAAATACTTTTGCGAACACTTCACTGCTGGCGTCTCGTGGTTTCTTATTACAATGGTTGGACTAGCTACACAATGCTTCCCTTGTGCACGCGAAGACGACTTATATGGCGTGCCGTAATAGTATTTTGCCCCCATTAACACATATAGTTGAACTCTGACAGCTCAACGTTCCTGTGAGTGCACGCCATTATATCTGAATGTAAAATGTTAACAGCGAAGCAGAAGACATTTTATAAACTTCCAGAATGCTCAATATAGTATCGTCGCAGAGTATGTGAAAATGTTTAAATTAATAAAGGAAAAAGCTTGATTAGGAGCTCAAAGCGGGAATATTTTTCAGTATATAAGTTGTCCTGTAATAACGAAACCAATTATAAATAAAGCAGATAAAAACCAGTATTAGGCATGCACAAACTACTCCGCATCATTTTTTTTTGCGCTGACCACGAAAGAAAAATGAACAAATCACTGTATCAGACAGTTTGGAACTTCTTGGCAGCTAAGCGTGGCAGTACCCTAACTGCAGTGCAAACGGGCGCAACTCTGAGATAGCGAAGTGCAGCGCCGGCACGGTCACTTGGCGTGACGTCATGCGACCGGTGGAGAGGCCTTGAAGAATATTTAGAGGGTGTTGACCTAGTAGTCGTCACAATCAGTCTGTTGGCGTCTCTTTTCTTTTGAGTTAGCAACACCCACGATTCATTCCTTTTGTCGCCTGTTCTAGTATTCAATGGAACACTGCTGTGCTGTTCCCGACTATCTGGAAACTCATAACTTCCGCTGTTTATCTCGTATTTCGGCAGACGGTTGAGCATCCGCCTATTTCGTTTAACTTCAACCCCGTTCTTTGTCTGAATACGGTATGAACGTGGCTGCGGTGCTGCTCCGAGCACGGTACCTTTTGTACAGAGGTCAGTCACCCACACCACATTTCCAGCATGGGGAGATATTTAGATCGGTGACGTTGGTTAAAGTAGCGGCTCTGCCTCTTCCTGGCCTTCCGATCATTATCCACCGCCTTTTTCGGGGAGCACCGTCCCGGAGTACGGTGCGGAGGCAGTATTAGGCTCGAGTGCTTAGTCTTCTATTCATTAGGATTTCCGCTGGGCTGATCGTAAAACATCAGGCGTGGCTCTATAAGCTAGTAAGGCCAAGTAAAGCTCCGTCGACTTCAAAATGAGATGCTTAACCATCTGTACGATTCGCTCCACTTCTCCATTTCCTTGGGGGTGCCTCGGACTCGAGGTAACATGACGGAAACCATATGATTAGACAAATTGCCCGAACTTTGTGCTCACAAACGGGGGCCATTGTCGGTCACCATGCCTTCAGGAATACCATGTCTAACGAAAATGCTTTTTAATTTGCGTATCACAGTGGCAGACTGTGTGCACGTAAGAATGGCTACTTCTGGGTAGCGTGAAAGATAATCTACTACGACAAGATACGGTTGTCCATTAATTTGACACGGATCTGCACCGACTCTTTCCTGCGGATAAGAGGGTGTTGGCGATGCCATCATTAGTTGCATTCTCTCAGGGGCATTCATTGCGCCAACACCACACTGTTTCACGAAAGACGCTATTTCAGTGCTAAGTCCTGGCCACCAGATGGAACCTTTAGCTATACTACGGCATCGCGAGGTGCCTTGGTGACCGTCATGCAGCTTGCATAGTGCTTCTTTTCGAAGAGATTGAGGAATGATTAACCTCATTCCATTTAGCAACAGCCCATTCACCAGCGTAATGCATGCACGATTCTGCCAGTAAGGTGCAAGATAGCCAGGAACATTTTGTTTCTTCGGCCAATCTGCAATGCACAGGTTTCGCAGGCTTCTACACACTGCGTCGCTCGGTTGACCCTCTCTCACCCTTATCAGATAATCATCTCCTGTTTCTACGCCCAATAAACAAGCTTTCGAGTAGGCTGTAACTTCAGAGACCGTGAGGTAGCTTGACATATTTGTGTGAGCTAACGGAGAACGTGAGCGAGTGTCTACAGTGATGAGCAATTTTCCGGGAACATATACAACAGAAGAACTGTATCGCATCCGCCATGAGCGAAAGCGTTGAATTCTTGGTGGCATAGCATCAATTGGCACGTGACCAAACAAAGATACTAAAGGTTTATGGTCCGTTTCAAAAACTACGTCTAAACCGCGTACATACTCATCCAACCTTTTCGCTGCCCATGTTAGCGCAAGCCCTTCCTTCTGAATCTGAAAGTAGCATTGCCCGGTTTTAATTAGCGAATGAGACGCGATGCAACCGGTCTGCGTTCTCCATCTTTTTGTTTTTGAAACAAAACTGCTCCCTGACCAAAAGACGAGGCGTCAGCAGAAAGAATTGTTGGTAGCGAAGCGCCGTACATCGCCATACACTGTGCTGAACAAATTAGATTTTTGAGGTGTTGGAACGCTTATTCCTGATCACCTCCCCAAAGCCAGTCTCTATTTTTGTGCAAAAGAACGCGTATAGAAGCAGTAACCTCAGCTAAATGTGACAGGAAGCGTCCCAAATGACTGGCCATGCCTAGGAGGCTTCGTAGCTCAGTTACGCTTTTGGGTGGCTTCAAATCTTTGATAGCACTGGTCTTAGAAGGATAAGGATGAATGCCATTTTCGTTAAGAATATGGCCCAAAATACGTACTTGCTTAACCCCAAACAAGCGTTTCTCTTTGCTCAATGTCACGTTTGCTTTTGCTAAGCGAGTGATCACTTCACTTAGCCGCTCAACTTGCTGAGGTTTTGTTTCGCCAAACACTAGGACGTCGTCCATAACGTTAACAACACCCGGAAGGCCGCATAGAATCTCCGACATTCTTTTTTGAAAATGTTCCGGAGCGGAAGTAATTCCAAATGGTAGTCGAGTGAAATGATATCTACCGATTGGTGTCAAGAATGTCGTTAGCTCTTCCGAATACATACTGAGTCGCACCTGGTGGAATCCCGAGTTAGCGTCGAGTCTTGAAAACCACATTGCGCCCGACAGTGAACCAAGAGTCTGATCTACCGTTGGTAACGTAAAACGCTCTCGACATACACACGTGTTCAGTTTGGTAAGGTTTACACATAATCGCAGGTCTCCTGATGGCTTCACGACTGGAACTATAGCTGCGCACCATTCAGTGGGGTTACCTCCTTTTTAATTATGCCCATATGCTCCATTCTCTCTATTTCGTGTTTCAGTGGCCCCTGAAGGGAATGGGTACCCTGCGTGGAGCACTTATGGCATGTGGGATAGCACCGGGTTGTAGCCTCGTTGTATACTGGCCGGGCATCGTTCCCAGACTACGAAACATATCTGGAAAACGCGCCTCATACTGTAAGTTTCCTGACATGATTGCATCAACAAATTTAACGATTCCCGAGATTTCAAGTGCTGGCAATCCTAGAAGGACGTCGTACAATGGATTGACGCCGTAAAATGTTTGATAGGTCGTTTTCCCTTTCCAATCGATCTCGGCTTCAAATTTGCCTAGCACGTTGATTTTACTGCCCCCGGCACCCTGCAAAACTACATCCGCTTTTGCTATTCGGGTTGATAATCCCGGAAACGTTGAAGGTAACACGGACACTTCTGCGCCTCAGTCTACTTTAGCAAGAATGGGCACACAATTTATGCGTACCTGAACAAATCGTGCTTTCCAATTAGCGCTTACTGCTCCGACGAAAGTCGCTCCTGTTTCCTGATTAGCTGCGGAAACGTCTACCTTCCGTTCGGCGGAAGTAGTCCCTTTCTTCAGACAAGCTTTAGCAAACTGTCCTTTGTTGCCGCAGTGGTGACACTTCGCAGCTCTAGCAAGTCACGTATTCCTGGGTTGGGCGTCGCCGCTGCAGAAGCGCCAGCGTTCCTTCCGCGATGGCCGTGCTCGTGGTGTTTTAACCTGCGGAGGCGCTTGGCCGTGCTGCCGGCGTCTCTGTTGAGCCACAACGTTCATGTTGGGGCCTTGTTGTCGAAGTTCTGGTGAGTGGTCGTCGTCTCCCCGTAGAGTACACTGCTGCTGTTGGACGCTCTCCTTTAGGCGAGCCTTTGCCAGCGCTGTAGCAAGCGTGAGCTGGGAATACATTCGTAGAGCGTCTGAGAGCTTTGCGTCGCGGAGCCCGACAACAAGTCTGTCCCAAATCATCCGTTCCTTCAGGCTGCTGAAGTCACGACTGTCCGCCAAGACATGTAGCACAGTGACGAACCGGTCTACAGACTCTTCTGTCTTTTGAGCGCGTCAGTGAAAGCAGGCGCTCTCATACACAATGTTGCGCTCTTTTACAAAGTGTCCATCGAATTTTTTTCTTTACGACTTCATAGTCGTTAGTCTCTTCCTCTGACAGCCCGAAAGTACTGAAGACCTCACAAACTTGCTAGTAGCGTGCGAACCTGGGCTTCCTGGGGCGTTCATTGAGTCCCGTTGCAAACTGGTAATCGTCGAAGTGCTCGATCCATGCAGGCCACTCTGACGTGCGGTCAAAGTCCAGCGGTGGCGGTTGCTGGAGCCCATACTGGTGCCTTAATGGCTCCTGTGACATCATGGCTTAGCTGCCTCTTTCAGAGGAAAGATTCTTCACCAGCTTCTGACACCACGTCGCGATGAGACCCCGTGTCCCAAGAACGCAGTCAGGACGCTGTCTTTCGGAAGATCGAGGAAACCCTTTTCTTCAGCGAACACCTCTTATACAGGCTCCGCGCATCACGTGATCCACCGTGCAGACACAGACGCTGTTGGGTCGCCTCTCTCCTGTGGCGTCGCGTGCACATAACAGAACACATAAATAAACGCGTATGAAGCATAACAGAACCATAACCGTAAATGAACCATAACAGAACACATAAATGATTCCATTTAGTAAGGTCGAATTAAGTATATGGAACGCAAGCAAAAGATTGCCGGCAGGCAAACATTCTGTCCCAAACACTATCTTTATTTTTTGTCTTCCTTGCTATTCAGTGTTCTGTTCACTGCCATAGAAATCCACCTCCCTCTCAGACAATAGAAATAAATAACTCCTGAGGGAACAAGGACAGACCTAAAATAAAAAAATCTATATAAGAATGTCAGTTGGCACGCCGTAGCTATGCTGCAGAGAAAGGTGTGTGATGCAAGAAATTTTTATAAGGCAAGCGGTGGGTGCGTCGTGTACAAGTAACATTCATTTGGGAAAGAGCAGGCCCTCCAGTGACATGTACAACATAGGTCACGCTTTCGAGCCCGCCTTTTATTCTCAGCTCTATAAAAGCAAGCTCAGCAAAGGATTACCACTTATGGCCATGCTGTTTCTACTCTTGTTACATTAGTGTAATATTTGAGCAGTTTTGAAAAGCGGGAACTGCAGCTGCTGCCTATGTTGTCCAAGGATACACGTGGTGCGTTGCCGCTATGCTTGGAGACGCAGATGTTTCTGGAACGATTGCTTATGGCGTGGGGGTTCATGTGAGGATATTTATGTTGCTCTGGTATACCAAGGAAATGGCCATGACCTTTCCTTTGTTTTGTGTCGGGTAGCCGCACAAAACTATGGAAGCCGATAGGCAAAGCGTGGCTAGACTCAGAGCGCCCAAGTACTAAAACTCAGGCTACGGCACAAAAAAAAAGAGAAAGGACACTGCGCTAGCCACAAGGGAAACTTTTATTCGAACGGTTAAAGACTTTGTAAACCCGACACGGCCTACTTCATAAGAAGTCATCAAACGTCATAAAAAAGCTAAATAAACACGATAACTAAGAAAAAAAAATTGATTACTATAGGCGATGTACTGATCGTTGATGCTAGATACGTCGATGGCGATGTAAATTTCTTCTAAATATCTTATTCGAATAGGTGGCCTTCTGTTTAGGGGTGTTGTGCGTTAACCTACTGCTGAGTGGTCCATATGGGGTCTAGACGACTTTGCTGTTCGTGGTTGTCTGTGTCTGAACTTTCCTTGTGGCAGCCAAAGTTGTTCGTTGGAGCTGTTGCTCTTCGACTTTCAACTGTAGCTTGTAGTGATGGTGGGTCCAGTAGGTTAGGCTCGCCAGAAGCCTCTCTCGAGGCTACTGTGGCGCTTTTCATTTTGGTCGCCGCTATCATCAAGTTGCTACAAGGAACACATTTTACTGGTGATAATGCTGCCCTAGTAGCTTTTAATTGATGGTTAGTGCTCGAAAGAGAGCTTAGATGTTGCGAAGTAGCTCCAACTCCGCAAGTTAGCGATTCATCCGTTGCTGATAACAGCGAATGACCTTCCTCGCGAAATGAACATGCTTTCTTGCTGGTTTCCTTGTGGTTCCTTGACATAAAGAGTGTCTGGTTAATGCCGCCACAAGGTGAAACACGTGCGCATTTTCCTTTGGTGTAGATTGCATCGAAGAACGAGTCCATGCCGCCTGGAGTGCAGGTGATCGACTAGTGGGCACTGCTGGAGCAGATGTGACTCACCAAATGCTTCCGTTGATAGGTCTGGCAGTGGAAACTTCGAGGTGTCACGCTCGAATGAAGCAATGGTGTGAAGCATAGGATTCGAAATAAACTTCGTAGAGGAGTTACCTGACTTGAAATCATGTGGTTGGCCGCGCATCCAAGAGCGATTGAATGCGTCGATAGGTTCTCGAAAGACCTGTTTGCTATGATGCGTTGAACAAATATATAATGGTGACTGATTTGTGGCGATAACATATTGTGCAAAATTGTGTTTGAATCACAGCCGCTTCTTGGAGGTCACCCGCTGCAAAGTGACTTCGCTCTGTCTGTTCGAAATTGCACATTCGCAGCAGCCGGTGTGCGTGGCGTTTGCGACGTACTGCTGCTAACGGGAAACGTCAACAAGCTCCGCTTATGATGCCCAGATTCGTAAATACAACGACCCTTACGCTCAGATTTGTATGTGAGCGGAGTCCTAATTAAACTGTCTACATGAGTTGAATAATGCAAGGGCCTCCATCATTTCAATTAAATTGGCTGATCAATATGTATTTCGTTTTTTTTTCTATGATTACTCGTTCTTGTGCGTCAGGCAAAGTCATCACGCCTCAGCGGTAACGCATTCATTGAAGTTTCCCGTTTCGACCACGATGCAGCGGTCGCGCGGAGCTAAAAGGGGTAGAAGTAGTCCTCTACGGCGACATCGCTCAATGGTGCTTTGTTCTTGAGAATATACAAGAGCTGTGGTTACATCTTCCCGTATATGTGGCGCAATTTGCGCTCGGTTTTCAGGCTGTGGCGTTGAGGATTCCCTCGATGACATAGCAGTCATGAGGCGCCTGCCATGTGCTCGTCTTGGCGCCTTGTGCAGTTTGCGGGCGTAGGTAAACAGATAATAATACTGCATGAACAAGTACTAGTTTTATTCCTCATCTCCATTGGCTTTGCATTGCAATCCACCTGTGTACCGTTACGTATATAACACTTAAATTTCGAGAAGTCTCAACATTCAAACATCATTAAAAAGCCACTGCAACCACGAGTATCACGCAATTCTTCTAATTTATTTATAATTGTAAAAATGCAGCAGAATCAATCTGAATAACTGTCGAGGGCAATGAGATTAGCATTGAAGGGATGATGCGATACGCTGCAATGACGAAGCCTAGCTTATTTCATATTGGTAGTGGTCCTTATGAAACTCGTTGCTTATCCGGCCACTTTAGTACGGCACTCGCTAACCAAGGTCGCCCATGAGCATGACGGCACGACTACTGTTTGACGCAGGTGTAGTGACAACACTGGAATGGCGAACAAGGAATGATGTTGATGGAAGGACAAACTCGGTATGCCAGTGGTGGCTTGACGACAATAATATGACAATTCTGAAATGATGACGATGGTCACAATAATTTTATTGGCGAGCTTACTATTGAAGAGGTGTCAGACTCAGATAGAAATACATGTCACAAAGTGCCTATGGCTAGACAAAACCAATTCAACATAGTTGTGCGTTTTGTACGATGCGAAAAAATAAATCATTTCTTGTCCAAAGCAAAGAAAACAAAAATTGAAACGCGAATGCTAGGCCTCAACGTTTCTCGTCCTGTTTATGTCATTGAGCATCTAAGTAGGCAAAACAAACAACTGTTGTGAGCAGCTGTTTGAGCAAAAGGAAGAGGTAAATTACAAATTTGTATGGACAGCGGGCGGTAGTCTTTGTCAGAATGAACGAAACGTCACCTATTTTACGCATCTGCAGTATGCAGGACATAGAAAAAATTCCAAGGTGAAAGTTGTGTTTCTAGTTTTGCATTCTAGTTCTAAATCTAGTTTGCATAATGTTCTCATCGTACTCTAGGCAGACAAAGTATTTCGAATATAATTGTTTTAGTAAGACATTTTCAAGCCTATACCTCATTAATCAACTGTCCGTCATTAACCTTACCGCTAGAAGTATCCGTAACAAGGAATATGTCTTACATGAATTATTTGAAAGTATAAAAGGTAAATTGGATGAAATAATGGGTACTGAAGCATGGTTAACTAAAGGTAGCAATCCGCCACACTTCCGCGCTTACAATTACTTTGGTCGTATTCGGGCTGCTCGTCATGGTGGTGGTGTGGCTATGTATTTACCGGAACAATCCTACCGGGAAGTGTTACCAGAGTTTTCATGCCTAACTGTCTATTTGAAGAAAGTTACAGTTGCTAAGGTCTACAGGCCACCTTCTGGAAATAGACTAATTTTATTACATTTCTTGACAAAATATGAAATTTCATGTGTGATTCTAATGTTACATTTGTATTAATGGGAGATTTGAATGATACTATGCTGGCTACCGATACATATCCCACAGAACCTGGCAGCGTATTCCAGTCTTATGCATGTACAGACCTTACATTATCGACCACTTGCGTAAATAATGAAACTGCGACATTGTTGGCCCTGTGTATCGCAGACGTTCACCCCTCAAGGACATGTTCTGGTATTTTATAATCAGGTATCAGTGATCACGTTCCTGTCTTTTCTTTTTTATCTGTTGCAAGCAAGAATCGTAAAAACATGCCCAGGTCAAGCTCCTATTGGGATAATAACTTGCACACGCTGAATACGTTTCGAACACTTCTACATGATATAAATGGGGAAGATGTTGTGATGCATTTGGATGTGAATGTAGCCTGTAAATTATTTTTCGAAAAATTAAAGCAGGTTTAGAGCTCGCAGTACGAAAAGAACATAATAAGAAAGCTAGAAAACCATGAATAACGACAGTTCTTAAGCAAAAATTCACAGGGTAAATAAATTCTCTCATATTTTTGTCAAATAACGAGATCCTTGTAAACTTACTCGGTTCAAAGAATTCAGAAACAAATTAAATAGGGAACTCAAGAAAGCAAAGTCAGAATATCAGAATATTATAAATCACTCTTTTCACGTATTAACAACGCCCTCAATACACTCTGGCATGACCTTAACCATCTTACCCACAGGACAGCGTCGAATCATGAAGTACAGCTGCCAACGCCTCAAGGTGCTATTCCCTACAGCCACTACATTAAAGGCGCATTTCATAGATAGTGACGAATATGCGCCATCCACGTTAACCTCTTAGAGGATACATTCATCTTTAGGAGACATGGTGTAGTAAACCCTAGTTCTTGAGCGCCAACGACCTACATTGATGTACAACG
The DNA here is from genome assembly GCF_023375885.2 of Dermacentor andersoni. Classification (NCBI taxonomy): domain Eukaryota; kingdom Metazoa; phylum Arthropoda; class Arachnida; order Ixodida; family Ixodidae; genus Dermacentor; species Dermacentor andersoni. The sequence goes on from NC_092815.1 coordinate 147,492,269, forward strand.
ATTAATAAGAGAGCTTAAGAATCAGACATCTGTAGGATGGGATAAGAATAAAGCTGAAACAATTAGGCATGTCTCGGATATTATTTGCAAACCATTGGGGCACATATTAATTGCGTGCAGAAATCTGGTGTATGTTTAGAGGATATTGAGATTGCCAGGATATGTCCAGTGATGAAAAAGATTGGAGATACAAATATTAATAATTATAGGCCAGTCTCTGTACTTGCGGTGTTATCTAAATAGTTTGAAACCATTATCTGAGATCATTTAGCAAGTTTTTATGAGAATAATAAAATCTTGTCTGAATCGTTTTTCAGTTTCTATAAAAAATTTTCCACTGAGCAGGCACAACCGGACGTGAAGCACACAATAATAAACCACATAGAAGAGAGACTATACACAGTACGTCTCTTTTTAGACCTTCGGACAGCTTTTGATCCAATTGATCTTGACGTACTGCTGTGGAAACTCAGTTATTATGGCATCCGAGGAATTGCACTTGTCCTAATGAATAGTTACCTAACAGACAGGCTAAAGTATGCAGCCTTCAAGAACAATGTGTCGCAAAAATTGAAAATATTCAGATGGGTACCCCAAGGGTAAATACTTTGGCCATTATTGCTTAACATATACATAAATGATCTAGCTGAATTACCAAGTTTCCAGAGTTCAATTATGTATGCTGATGGTGCTAATATCTTTTGCGTTGCAAGAACCCTTTTGCATATACAGTAGCTACCTAATGAGTATTTAAATAGATTACCAATTCGGCTATCTAAGAACAAAGTGTAATTGAATGTAAATAAATCTATATATATCATTGTCGGTCCAAAAATAAGCTTTTAATGAATACATCACAATAATATTTCATTACAATAAAATATAGGAGGCAGAGGCACAGAAATATTTAGGTGTCTGGTTTCAAAAAGACGTATGTTGGAATATACATATTAAAAAGTTAGCGGCAGAACTAATTAAAACTGTTGGTTGCCTGTAAACTTTGGGAGTTGCTGCCATTCTTGTTAAAGAAGGCGCTCTATTAAACGCTATTTATTTCAGATTATCATACTGCTAGCTCAGTATGGAGTACCACAAGCAACCAGAATTTGTCTAAAATTACTGTATTACAGAAACGGATTCTGCAAAATTTTGAAAACAACCATGGACGACCGCAGGGCTTATGTACTCATCAATTGTTGCTTAAGCAAGTAATATCAAACGTAACCCAGCTGTATACATATAAACTTATACAGCATATGAAAAGATCAATTACTCAGAATGGCAACAATTATACATACACCAAACTATTTTCTGATAAGAAACATTATAAGTACACCGAAAATTGCGGCTAATTATGGTGGACAGCAAATAAGCTATAAAATGCCTATTTTGTTAAATGATATAGGGCAAGAAATTAACTTTAATACACACATCAATACAACATATTAGAAGGTTAGTATTAGAATGTGATACTATGCAAAATATAAGTTTTCTTCTGTGTTTTCATGGAAACTTCTATTTCATTTTTCTGCATTTTGAATGCCTTAAGTTAATGCATGAATGCACTATATCTAAAACACTGTTTTAGATATTGTCTGTCTGAATTAGCTTGAGCGAAAATTATTGTTCTCTGTATATATATGTATTAGAGTGCATTTACACGGTATACGTAAATATTGCTCTATATTTTTAAATTTACATTAAAAAGTGGGAATAGAAACGTGTGTAAAATGTATAAATTTCCGCGTGGCACAGTGTTGCCACCGCTTTGTCACTGAGAATATTTGCCGCAATATTTCCCGCCCACCAATACGAACTACGTGGTGTCGAAATAGATGGCCGAACGACGCCTCTTCGCTGGATAAAAAAAGCTATTATCGAAGGCAGCGCTTTTGCTGAGCGCATTCTCAGGAAGCAATTTGGAGGCGGAAACACGCCACAGAAGTTATTTTGAGAAGTTACCTATATATAAGCTTTCCTGTGTCCTGATTGTACGTATATGTCTTCGACGTGTACGAGAACCACTTCAGTAGGCTTCTTACATTACGCTAGTTATGTAAAAAGTGGCTGTCCATACCGGCCTTGCGCTCATGATTGTCCTGCGAAGTTGTTCCAAAGCCATCACTAACATTGCTGAGGGTGGTATGCAGCGCTTTATTGATGGTTAGGATGCTTGTTTTGACCTTGTTCTTTATTAAAACGTATGCTGTTCTGTGTTGTAAGGGTGATTTCAATTATTGTATGCACTTTTCGCTTCATTTCACTGAGCGCTTGTAGCCTCTGTCTTAGGGTGGTATGAGCCACTGTATTTTTTCCTTGCTTTCGGGAGCATGAACCATTGCTGCTGATGATAATTTGATGATGACGGGCAAGAAAAATGCCGACCACCAATAGGCTAACAGCTTCGCTGTAATATTAGGATCTTACCTGTGATATTCCGATTACGCTGGCTATGTATCCTGCTTCAGGAGTAGTGGGATTCAGGGTCACGAAGAGAAATTGAATGTTCGGATGAGTGGGATCGACGTCTGGTGTGCTTAAGAAGGCGATACCTTCGACACCAAAAGCATGAATAAGTGGCCCTGAAACAAGAACATTGTAAAGGTCCATCATAATTGCGTTTGTGAATGTTCATGGCAGTATTTCTTGCACCATCCAGTTTTGTACGGATTGGCTGTACAGTAAGTTTCCTAATTCTCACTCTGTGGCCGAGATAACTAAAAATTTGCCATGTCCCCTGTTGGAATCGCACCGCTGGCCCGAGTTGTTGGGGTCTCGGTGCTGACGCCCGTTATTGCCAATGGGTCGCAAGCCCCAAGGGTAGCGTTGGCCTGGCGGCCTGGGGCACTGGAAGCATCCGAAGGTCCCGGCAAAGCATGAGAAGACTGGTAACAGAACAACTGGTTTATTCTAACATAGCAAAAGAGCGGCCGGTCAGGTCGACCGAAGTGGAGAGACGGGAGAGCACGTAACTCAACAGTACAAATCGGAGCCTCCCCTCTGGCGTCCGGGGGCAGCTGCTCTTATACTCCCGGCGTCGCGGTCCAAAAGGGAAGGAGGGAAGGTCACGGGATGAAGGTCACGGGACGGCGCAGCAGGAGCCCACGACGGCGCGAACTGTCGGGCCGAGAGACCTCCAGGCTCCTCATTCGGGGAACTCCGCTCCCCGGCTGCCGCGCTTTGACAAGCGAGGGCACACACACACACACGCACACACGAAGACACGTGGCACTGAAACACGCCTGGACACGCTTGGCGGGTAGGCGTCGCGGCGGCGTCGGACGGGCCAAAATGTCCGCCGCTTTGAACAAAGCCCCGGCGTCCGTTGCATCCGCGCCGGCATTACCGCGCGTTGTAGGCGAAACGTAACAGACCGCCCCGCCGGGGGAAGGAGATCCCGATGGTCAGGGGACTGCATCCGCTGTCCGGAGGGATGTCGCTCGATGATGCTCATAACCGAAGTTGGGCGTCCTTGGGCGTTTCTTGAGCGCAGCGCACAGAGAAGGCCTCGTTCTCACGTTCAGGTGCACACAGGACACTGCAAAGTGACTTCGGGAGAGTTGACATTTTTGTTCTCGTTTCCGGCAAGCGTTAGAACCACGCCAAAAGTCAACCGCTCAGTTAGCAAGCACGGCACAACCCTCACTAAGCCCTGCCAGGCTCTTTCCCTTTTTATACTGCTGCCTAGTTCCTTACAGTAGTTTAGCAGCACTCAGAACGCGTCCACAAATCGGAAAAATTGCACTAAAAAGCACATCATCACTTTGAAACACTACACAAAAGCAATAAGTTAAAAAAAATCCTGCCTCAGGAAGAAAAACATCAGTAACAAGCAATTTTGAGGCTGATACCCACGTTAGGGGCTTCGACTTAAGCCATCGGCGTTACCGTTGAGACTCCCCTTTTTGTAACGCACCTCAAAGGAATATTGTTGCAAAGCGAGGCTCCAGCGCAGGAGGCGGCCATTTTTGGGAGAGATGGTCTGCAGCCATTGGAGAGGGCAGTGATCCATTTCAATGATAAACCTCGAGCCGGCTAGGTAACATGACAATTTCTGAACGGCCCACACGATACACGCACACTCTTTCTCGGTGGCGCTATACGCCTGCTCACGACTGGTCAGCTTACGACTAGCATACAGGACGGGGTGTTCTACTTCTCCATTTTCCCGTTGGCACAGTACAACGCCCATGCCTCGCTCACTAGCATCACACTGAACAACGAACCCTTTTGTGTAGTCGGGCGATCGTAGCACAGGCTGGCTTGTTAGGGCGCTCTTTAGGGCGCTAAAAGCTCTTTCCTTCGTCTCATCCCAGACGACTGTTTGCGGCTCTGTCTTTCTTAGAGCATCCGTCAAGGGAGCCGCGATATCAGAGTACCTGGGGATGTACCTCTGATAGTAGCCGGCGACACCTAAGAACGACCGAATATCGGTCTTCGTGCGCGGTTGCGGGAAGTCTCGCACAGCGGCCACTTTTATTTCAGAGGGGCGGCGACGACCCCGACCAATCACGTGTCCGAGGTAGACAACCTCGGCCTGTGCTAACTGGCACTTGGGAGCCTTGACTGTCAAGCCCGCATCGCGCAGGCGGGTTAGCACTGCCCGCAAGTGCGCCATATGTTCAGGCCAGGATGCGGAGAATATCGCTACGTCGTCTAGATATGGTAAAGCGAATTCTTGCTGTCCCCGCAACACTTTATCCATGAGGCTTGAAAAGCAGTATGGCGCGTTCTTCAAACCAAAACTCAAAACTTTAGGACGGAATGTCCCCATTGGTGAAATGAACGCCGCATACCTACTAGCCTCTTCTGTAAGTGGAACCTGCCAATAACCCCTGACAAGATCTAGGGTGGAAATAAACTGAGCGCTACTCACTCTCTCAAGGCGCTCCTCGATGTTAGGGATCGGATAAATTTGATCCTTAGTGATGAAATTAAGCCTGCGGTAGTCGACGCAAGGACGAGGTTCCTTGCCCGGTACCTCAACTAAAATCAAAGGGGAGGTATAATCACTCTCACCCGCTTCAATAACACCGAGCTGTAGCATTTTCTTTACCTCAGCCTCCATAATATCGCTCTGGCGGGGTGACACCCGGTACGCCTTGGATCGTACTGGCTCTGGGGAGGTAAGTTCTATGTCATGAGTAAGGACAGAAGTCCTACCAGCCCTCTCAGAGAACAGACCTTGAAACTCTTGTAAGAGCTGGTGTAGTTCTGTTTTCTGCTCAGGCGACAGCGATGCTTTACATATTAAGTCACTAATGACTTGATCGGTGTCTTTCCTGTTTGTCACTGAGCCTAGTCCCGGAAGCTCGACCGGAAGCTCTTCTAAATTTCCCGCATCGGGAATTTCCTCTCCAGTATCTGGTGCCTTTAACGCTACAGGCTCAATTTTATCCCGTTCGGGCGTGCTCTGAATACCAGCTTGCTGCGCCTCTGACCCTTTCTCATCGTTCAACAACGTCGGCCCCGCAACTACCGCCTTTGCAGCGAGCTCCCGAACCTTCGATCTGGTTAAGGCCTGAACGCTAGCCTCACCAAACAAAAGCCCCTTCTCGCGCAGGAGGTGATCGGACCTGTTCGAAAATAAGTACGGGTACTGGGGGGGCAGCATAGATGACACTGCGGCCTCCGTCTCAAGTGCTCCGAAAGGTCCTTCAATAAGCACTTTTGCTACCGGCAGACACACGCTATGAGCTTCCACTGCTTGCTTGATCCATGCGCACTCGCCCGTGAACATATCGGGTTCTACGTAAGAGGGGTGAACTACATCCATTGTAGCTGCGGAATCGCGAAGCACTCGGCACTCTTTCCCGTTCACGAGGAGGTCTCGCATGTAAGGCTCGAGAAGCTTCATGTTCTCGTCAGTGCTGCATATAGACAAAAACATGACTTTTGGTTTTGTTTCTGGGCACTGCGCCGAAAAGTGACCCGGCTTCTGGCACGTATAACACAGGCGCGCTTGCCTCGCCTCGAACCGCTTTCTGCGTTCGGCTTCGGCTGCCGCCGTCTCCTTACGTTCGGTCGGACACTGCGCCGAAAAGTGACCCGGCTTCTGGCACGTATAACAAACGCGCGCTTGCCTCATCTCGAACCGCTTTCTGCGTTCGGCTTCGGTTGCCGCCGTCTCCTTACGTTCGGTCGGACTGCTTTCACTCGCATCCGAACTACGTGTGTCCCCCTTTGCTCTCATGGGCGTGAACTTTGGCCTCTCAAACTTGGAGCCAAATTCACCCTTTTGACCGTCCTTAGCTCCACGAGCCCGACGCGTCACAAACTCCTCGGCTAACTCAGCGGCTCTAGCCACCGTACTAACGTCTGGCCTATCCAAGACCCAGTACCGCACGTTCTCAGGTAACCGACTATAAAACTGTTCCAGCCCGAAACACTGCAGAACTTTCTCGTGGTCACCAAACGCTTTCTCTTCTTTGAGCCACTCCTGCATGTTTGACATAAGCCTATACGCAAACTCTGTATATGACTCACTTCTGCCTTTCTCGTTTTCCCGAAACTTCCGACGGAACGCCTCCGCTGACAGCCGGTACTTTTTTAGCAGACTCGATTTCACTTTGTCGAAATCCTCTGCCTCCTCTCTCTCCAAGCGAGCGACTACGTCGGCCGCCTCGCCGGGTAGCAAAGTGAGCAAGCGCTGTGGCCACGTTTCCCGAGAGAACCCCTGCTTCTCGCACGTTCGCTCAAAGTTAACCAGGAACAAACCAATGTCCTCTCCAAGCTTAAACGGCCGCATCAGGTCAGTCATTTTGAACAATACTCGTTCTCCTGCACCGTGTGCCTGACTTCCATTACGAGCGCGTTCCATCTCTAACTCGAGACGCTTCATTTCCAAAGCGTGTTGACGGTCGCGCTCTCTTTCTTTCTCTTGTTGCTCTTTACGTTCGCGCTCATCTTTCTCTTTCTGTTCTTTAAGTTCGCGCTCCTGTTTCTCTTTTTGTTCTTTAAGTTCGCGCTCCTGTTTCTCTTTTTGCTCCTCCCTCTCCTCAATGGTCTCAAGGCATTCCGACAGCTCGTCATCCTCAGCTTCTAACTCAAGAATAGCCCTTAGCAGTTCTGGTTTTCTGAGTTTGTCTGAGACATCCAGACCCAACTCTCTCGCAAGCTCCAGCAATTTCGGTTTGCGCAACGACTTCAAATCCATGGCTGCTCTGAATGCTGCTTTCTCTACTGCCTACTATTGTCTTGCCGCAAACTAACCCGGTAGCAACGACAACCACAATTACCAGCTCTGTTTCTGACACTAACAAATGCCTGGCAAAACTCAGAAGAAGAAAGTCCCGCACTCACCAAACCTCGCAGCCAAGACTTCAGCGCAGTCGTTCCGCTGCAGGCAACCAGTCATCACACAGGGCTCGTTGCGCTGCTCCCGGATGGTCGTTGAGCTGCTCAGCATACAGTCAACCGCATCTCTTCGCTGCTGGCCTCCGTTGTCGCGATCTCACCGCTGGCAACCAGATGTTGTAATCGCACCGCTGGCCCGAGTTGTTGGGGTCTCGGTGCTGACGCCCGTTATTGCCAATGGGTCGCAAGCCCCAAGGGTAGCGTTGGCCTGGCGGCCTGGGGCACTGGAAGCATCCGAAGGTCCCGGCAAAGCATGAGAAGACTGGTAACAGAACAACTGGTTTATTCTAACATAGCAAAAGAGCGGCCGGTCAGGTCGACCGAAGTGGAGAGACGGGAGAGCACGTAACTCAACAGTACAAATCGGAGCCTCCCCTCTGGCGTCCGGGGGCAGCTGCTCTTATACTCCCGGCGTCGCGGTCCAAAAGGGAAGGAGGGAAGGTCACGGGATGAAGGTCACGGGACGGCGCAGCAGGAGCCCACGACGGCGCGAACTGTCGGGCCGAGAGACCTCCAGGCTCCTCATTCGGGGAACTCCGCTCCCCGGCTGCCGCGCTTTGACAAGCGAGGGCACACACACACACACGCACACACGAAGACACGTGGCACTGAAACACGCCTGGACACGCTTGGCGGGTAGGCGTCGCGGCGGCGTCGGACGGGCCAAAATGTCCGCCGCTTTGAACAAAGCCCCGGCGTCCGTTGCATCCGCGCCGGCATTACCGCGCGTTGTAGGCGAAACGTAACACCCCTTAGCTGTGCAGTGTACTAAAATAACAATTCATATATCATTGATCTTAATAAACACTAAGCTCATATCGTAACGCAGCGGCTTCACATCATAAGTAAACGCCTGCCTAATCTGCCACATTGTTTTCTTCAGCCAAGTAAAGAGATATTCGTATTCTATATCAAGTGTACAAAGTGCATTGTCACCATCGACAACTGAGACGTTAGCAAACGTTGGTTGTATAAAGAAAAATGTCTGTCCTGTCAAGTTTGTCCTGTGTGACCTTAAATGATAGCCTCAATAGTTCAAATACATTCGTAAATGATTTAACGCGACGATTTACTTATTGTCACACTACATTGCATTATTTCGAAGCTTGGACTTCGTGATGTCCGAAGTCATGATTAGGCGTGTGCACTTCATTTTGATATTTTGAATATTTTTTGCTCTTTCTGAATTTGATAGTCATCAGGCGGTAATCGGTGGCACATTGTTCCATGGTCATCCAAGGTCGCGTACATTCCCTATTCAATAGACACCAATAGCGCGTCGGTGCTAGCACAATTTTATTCTTTCCGGGTTTGAGAGCAGCAGCACAGAAATTTGGGAGCACGAAGAAGTCAACCATTTTCATTTACATTTAGCGTTATGGTGTAAAGTATAGGTTGGGATTGGAATTGTTTTCTAAAACATGTACCCCCAACGTTGCACAAAGGTACTGCAACATTCTCTATTACCACGTACGCCGTAGATGTAGGTACAAATGGAAAAACGAAGTTGCTAAATTTTATTCTAGTTCGACAAACCGTATGCTAGCGGATTACTGTTTCCATAAATAGTGATCCTCTTTCCACTCCAAGAAAAAAGCTCGAGGGTAACATCAATGTTTGCCCCTCTGCCATGATTCGTATTTCTCTAAAAACGGATAGGATTAGTATAATTTATTTTGGCATATGTGGAAACACCAAGAACACTGGAATTTAAACGTAATGAAGCATAACAACATAACAGCGCTACGAAACCTTCATGCAGTGATATGTCAACCTCTTGCACGCTGTCCTTGTGCAGGTTTATCAAGTATATCACACACGCGCACGTATGATCCATGGATGTCATTAATGAGAATTCGTATTCAGAAATATGCTTTTACAGGCACGAAAACACAAAGGATACGCCAATCGCAATCGTGCGGTCTCACTTACCTGTTCTAAACAGTGAATACAGTGGTATTGTAGACGGTAAATAATAGTTGATTTCGATGTTCTTTGCAGATGTTGCCGCTATTCCGTTCACGGTCATGTGATCGAATAGATTTTCTCCCACAGGAAGGTCTGCTATTACGTTTATCTGCAATATGTGAACCGCGTGCTTGTGTGAGAGAAAACACTTAAATATGCTGGGAGCATCGCACAAAGACTTTTGAATCGGGTTGGTATAGTATTCAAGTTTGCGCTGTCCCAATTTTCGTGCTCTAAAAATTGATATATTTCTTTCTTGAAAGAACGCAATAAATGGCGTAGAGTGAACCTTGGAGCTGCACAGATGATACATCTAAAGCGCTCAACATTCATGTATGGTATTAACGCTTAATCTGTATCTAGAAAAATTTAACAAACAAAAAATAAATATTTCACTTATGTGACGGCAATTGATGTATACACCGCTATGAAATATACCACCGCTATCTTTTGCAAATAGTGTGAAAATTTTCACCTATGCCATAAACACATTTGTTCAATTTTTCAAATGCACTGTTATCGACCGTGACAGCATGGATTTCCGAAGCAAATTGTTCGGATTCGGTGGACGTCGTCATTGCTTTCGTACGGTTGTGAGCGCTGTTTTACACCCTTACTCATGAACCAACCGGCCGAATTGCGCACACTACTACATGCGTGTTTGAGTGTCCTCGTCGAAGAGGTAGGTGTGAAAATTAGGCCGAGCGACCTTCCAAAAAGAGGGAACAAAAATGAGGCGTAAGAATACATATGTTGGGAAGACCACGATAATATCGGTGTGTTGTATTGCTCGGAAAAATGGATTACGGTGGAGGGTCGTCCGGTGCGTCTGCCACAAAATGTTCCTCTAAGAGGAACCTTCTTTAGCTATGTAATATATCAACAATTTGTGGTTATGACATTTTGAAATTTTCGTACCTTTCGTAGTAATTTCAAGTAACCTGTCAAATCATCGATGACATTCGTCTGTTCATGTTACTCAAGCAGAGCCAGTTTCTAGAGCTGTGATATCTTTTTCCGCAGTGGTGCATTTGTAAGCCTACTGCTTCCATTTCTTAAAGCTTACTCCATTCCTGCAATTTTACCAAGAAACGTTTAAGTCTTTATTAACATTGTTGCTAAAAACAATGCTGCAACTTAACTTTTATTCAGGAAGGCAACAATTTTTATTGAAATCGGTCCAGCTAGCAGCTCATAAGTGCAGTTGTGCAATTTGCATATACATGACGAAAAATTAGAGCTGACCCAGTGCTAAAGCTTTCTCTTAAGTGCGAGCTATTGTTCAGCGAGGACTGAGCCAATTTTAAGAAGGAGCTTTCGTTGCGAATAATCCTTTATTTTGCAGACGCCGGCTGCTGCTGCTGATGCTGCTCTTCCAGTTCTTGATGCCGCTGCAGTTGTTGTTGCTGTGAGCACCGATTTACTCAATACGACTATACCATCCAGCTTCTTAGTATTGTATCCACAAACTAAGAGAGGTACTAGTGGCACGGAAATCACAAATAACAAAGCGCTTTGATTCACTTATGATGCGATAGTACATACAATACATAAGCCTCACTAACGTAATTTCGATTTCGTTCTTGAATGACAACTCTTGAACATCGCACCACGGTACTCCGTTAAATATGCTTTTTAGTATTGCCAACATTTTAACTAGAATGAACGCTGTTGCATACACTCAATATAAACACAAGACGAACAATACACCGAAAAATTGACAAAACGTGCTGTTCCGATAAACAAAACGAAGTATGTACTGCTACTCGTCCTTTCCTAGAACATTCGCGCAATGGCTCCTGTTGGCAGGTGACATCACTACCTTGTTTACTGTTTCTTCATTTTTATAGGTGATGTCTTCATCTGTACGATGGGGACCAGGTTAAATTTCCGGTCGTTCTGGCCGTTTTTATTGTTTTTTATTTGTTTATTTTAGTATGAATCTACTTTTTTTAAAGAATTGGACCTTCAACTCGTTTCTCGTAACTGGCTATGTGATTTTGTACTTTTGACATTTCGTCATCTTCTCGCAGTTTATTAGGTGATGCGAATGTTTCGAGGATTATGCACACTTCATTTTTTTACAAATGTAGCACTGCTGCTTCGGTTGCCAACAGGTAGCTGGTAGCATTATCTAATAAAAAATCACTCTCTATATACAACCACCACCTACACGTACCCGTGGAAGGCTTTGTTCCCTAAGGACTACGCAATTAAACAGTAAATGGAACCTAAGCATTCTGAGTGTTGCAAATGTACGCCTTCAAGTCTACAGTTCCTTTATTAATAAAGCGAAACAATCCACGCCTTTTTTTCGCGACGTTTAGCACGCCTCTTCCGTCGAATTGTCGCCGGGAAAATGGCACCATGCTGGAGTCAAGCGCAAATGTAAACTGGGCTGATTCCTCACACTGCGTAACGAAAACTGATATTAGCTCTGCTACAGTGTACAAAAAAGCAGTGTTGTCGCATTTAAAGTGAGCCTATTACCTAACTTTCGTTTCACCATATTTCAACGAGGGCATTCAATCTGCGCATCTTTTGCAAAGGCTGAAGCGTTCCATTTTTCTAGTGAGAAGATAAATATGCACAATCTACGCATGTCTCAGGACATCTTATATGACAGGTTATTGTCCTTTGCACATAGCACCAACGATAACATTAGGTGATTATCAGCGATCGAAATCGAACCATCCTCTTACCCCAAGAGACTCGAGATGTTCTCGAGGTCCTATGCCTGAAAGCATCAGCAGCTGAGGAGAGGCTATGGCTCCGGCGCAAAGAATTACTTCTTTCTTTGCCCGAACGGAGTGTGTTCCGCTGTAGCGCTTGTACTCCACTCCTACAGCAGTTGCGCCTTCAAAAAGAACCTGCGAAAACCGCACACTTAAGACACTGGCATTGTATTTCTCACTTCAGAAAATAGAAGCAATGAATAATGCTTTTGGCTTCAGACCACTGAACGATTTGGTTAGCTCGCGTGCCGTCTAAAACATTTTAACCATGAACATATTAAATAATATCTTTGTACACAAAAAATGAATTGAAAATGGTCTCTTACCTTTGTCACATGGGAATAAAGTGCGACGTCAAAATTTTTTTTTCTGCGGACGTCATTTGGAATAAAGGATCTGCTAGAACTCCAGCGCTCTCCGTTCTTTATGTTGTTTTGTACTCGCGAGAAGCCTGTAAACATATTGCAGAAATATCAAAGAAGGACTCGGAACAAGTAGGTTAGATTTAGGTGAAGGTACTTCGCCAGACAGGCAGATAGGCATAAGTGTCCAATGCAGAGACAAAGTAATAGGTTGTTGCCCAGAGCCCGAGTTACCAACGAGTAGAACACAAGAAATGACTAAGTGATCCTTGAGAAAACCCCTTACTAACGCCAAGATCTGGGTTCCTATGAGTCACTCATGTATTTTAAGCAGACATTTTTATATAGAACATGACCCGTAAAATTTCACATTTGCATTGCTATCCGCCTGTAAAGGCAAAATGGTCCAACATCTTATCAACAAGCTGCACTGTTTAAAAAAAAAAACATTGAATGTACAAGCAAAATACCAGAGCACAAGGTTCACCCTGCTCTGTCTTCAGCGCTGAGGGTCTAAACTGAACTATTTTTAACTTCTTAGCAATTTTCCCAATAATATGCTATGTGAAACTCGAAACGAGAGGGAGGTTCACAGGAAGATGCCGGCTGGAAGTGATTAACTGTGGTAGAACCACGAATGTCGTCGAAGCCAACGTTTCGACCCGTATACTTGTCTTTGTTAGGGCATCAAAACGTAATAAGGTTCAAGTTTAATAACCTTACCTTCAGCGAAAATTCACAACACAAGTGTGGGCCAAGTTTTTTTTCTATGTGTCTGCGCAGAATGCAGTGGCAGCGCCTGAGCATCTTGGTGGCGTCGCACTCTCCTGCATCATTACTTTGCAATGCTTAGCACGACCAACGTCTCTAGCTTTCATAACGTTACGCTTTGCAGTACTCACCGAGCATGCATAGGATTACTTCGAGCTTACATCTAGGCATGAAGCATAGAATGCTTTAGCCATTCTGTCGTATATTGTTTTGTACGTTCGCATCATCATTTTGTGAAGGATACGCCGACGAGAAAAAACGATATTACTGTAAAACGCAGCAAAGCGCTTGTTCAAGGATGGCATGAATACACCAAAGAAAGGCAACGTAAGCACCGTTGTATAGGGCAATAATACTTGTATTAGACGTATTGCTGCCAAAAGATCCCGAAAAAAAACATGCTTGTGACATGCGAAATGCTGAAGACTACGCGAAAGCGTATACTATCAAGATACCAAATCCTGATTCAAAATACCAGAACGAACATTACAATAACGGCAGTTTATTGCACATGACTTGAAAAAAAAAAGGAAAGCTTTGACATTATTCTTTGAAACAGGAACAGTAAGTTCAGGATAAAATCTAGAATTGAATGATCTCTTGTAACCAAAACCCGTTGCAGAGTTGCTCTACTTTTGCGTGCTTGGGATGAAGCTCGTTTTTCTGTTAAGCCGCAAATATGAAAAATGTTTTGGAAGATATTTCGACGTGATTTTGGCTCCCCTGCTTGCAGCTAAGTGGCGTTGAAATCGGGCAATGAACAATTGCAAGCCAGGCCTCACGTGATTAGGCTTCCTCATTCGAGAACTTTCTTTAGCCGCATCATCGGTACAACCTGTGGATCGACTATGCCGAGGGCCAGCACATGTGTCATTTAGTAAGACCTATTTTCAGCACAAGGAACTATGCTGTAAGGCCTTTTGAAACGGTTTATTGCCTCAAGCTTTTCTTCTTTTCGGTACATGACCTTGAAGCAACAACCGAATATGCACGCCAGAATTGCATATATTTTTAGAGAGCGATAAATGGCATTCTTACGCTGTTCAGCGTGCTCATCGGTCGCTTTCGTGCTACATGTCAACTTTTTGCACGAAAGTTGATTTATGACGCATAAATCAACTATGTTTATATTAGGAAACATAATGATACCTTTCACGCCCTTCCCCGATCTTCAGTATATTTCTCCGTGTATGAACAATCTTCGTCAATCTGGCTTCAAATCTCCTAGAAATGATATGTTCCATAAAAGTGAATAGGTAGGAAGCGCTGCTATCAGTTCGCGTACATGCGGCTAATGGTTTGGCACATATTTCCTATTATATTTCATCAATCCTAAGTACAAGCACATGCGTCGCTTCACTGCTATTTATCTTACTTGTCTGGTTCGGTCCATTGTAGTCGTCGTTGTTGTAACCAAGTTCCCGGCCAGCCTCTAAAAACAAGTTGCTAGCCGTCGTATGCGAACTAGGGAAAGTGACAGGAACTTCCCCGCTTTCGCCATGGTATCCTGTAAAAGTACGATGAGTCAGTTCACGCAGTGGCTAAATGTGATATTTAGTGAACTGAAACACTTTACCGAATAGGGGAACAAAAACGTTAAAACTACAATTAGGAGGAGTGCGCTTCTCACGTTTCTCGTCGTTTTTTTTTTCTGAGTCATGCTACGTAGAGCAAAGCTTACCTTGAATTGGGACAAAGATGAGCTGAGACGGAAGAGTACTGTTACTCGCAGGCAATTAGAAGCCTGACAATGAAGATGAATATTTGTTCCCAGAACTTTCCACATACTGCACGATCTTCCACACCCATTAGGCTTATCTAGTCCTGATATGACTGCACGTACCAAAAGAGTCAAGAAATATATATACTGGCAATACTGTAAGTAGGGATGCTCAGAGAAACCTCGTAGAGCAGGCTATTATTCAGTGCGTTCTGATGAGCATCACGGAAATATTGCATCTCAAATACTTTTACCTACGTATCTTTCGAACCACAATGTTCAACAGAGAAGTCCTCGAACTCTTTTGCATGACCATGCCTATGTGACCACCAAAAGAGTGCACTATTGCTATAGTAATTTGGGTGATAGTACAACATCGCCGTTTTCTTCGCACTGTCGTAATTCTGTGCTGCAGTTACAATTATCCCAGTCCACAAGCTTTTCTGATCTCAACGATGTAACTTTTCTCTTTCAGTGAAGTGCCTGGTATGTTTCACAAATATTGCGCGTATTCAACAAAATCAACGTCGCGTAGTTTCATCAAAGACGTGTTTCTATGGCACGTAAACATTTTGTTCAAAGCAATAAATAGCTATCCACATGACTCGTATTTATCTGAACCTAAACTTAACCACTTCAATTCAACTTGAGTGGCTTCCACACTCTTTGCGACTGCGCTCTAAGATTCATAATGGTCCCAATTATTGGCAACAAAAGTTGGTTCACCATTGGAAAGCCAGTTTCCACGCCTTACAAAAGAAAGCTTCGCGAGCTAATCGCTACAATAGCACGGTGCCATGGGCAAGCGCTGCAAGTTATGCCGTTCCCTTGACCAGCTGAAATAACTACTTCTGGCAAACGAGAAGCTGCCGAAGCAAGTGGTTCCCGAAAGGTACTTGCTTGTATTGAGAATTCTTATCAAGAAAGCTCGAAGATTCATATTCAATTATTGCAAGCAATGCCCATGTCGGCCCAAATTTATCAAATTACCATAATCTGCAGTATCAGGTACCAAAGCACTCACGAAACTAAGGACAGAGTCCCGATCACAGTTATCCGATGGCTGTGTTAGCATGCCTTTGTTTACTTTTTCGTGAGAAGAAAAATGTTTTCAAACTACTAACGTGAGCTGTAGCGTTAACTTAGCGTTTGCAATACTTTTCGTTGTAGTGTTTCGCTGTTTCAGGCATATAAATAGTTTCATTCATGTCTTGTTCGTTTTGGTAATGGCATCCGGCACTTGCAAAGCCTTCGCTTGAAAGGGCCTTCGCAGATACCTGAAAGATGCATTCATTTGTATACACAAATGAATGCTTCGCCTCCTTCTGTTGTAACTATGTGTCAAACTTTAGCTTGACAAAGCTGGTTAATGCGTAAAAGGTGCTGAAGTCAGGTTAAAATTGTGAGTATCCTTTGTCGTGTCTACTCTGCCGCATTTGCTAAACTGAAAGTTGGCACAAAATAACGCTCCGAAATGCAAGGGCGAAACCACGTAACGCTGTGCATACTAAGGTATTCATAGCGCACAATTCGCATAAGCGGGATCGAAATAGACTATCAGATCATGCACTAAGCGAACACCGCATATCCTTTCCGTGTGCAGCTGATGATCTGTTTGTGAATGTGAGGTTCTGTATAAGCTCGGAGCAAAAAAGAGTTAGGGTAGATTCTGACCTCAAAACCTCTATCTGAATATCAGGAACGTCGTAATGCGGCACTGCGGATAAATTTTGGCCACCTGACTTTCTTTACTGTCCAACACTGTTCAAGGTACAGGGCCGTTCTTGCTCTTCGCCCACATTTAAATGCGAGAGCCGCGTTAACCAATCATACACATGGGCTCATGCTTAGGAGCTGCACGCCATTGCCTCTAAGCCACCATGACGGATGGGAAGAAGAAAGACAGGGACGAAAGAAAAGCAAATCCTCAGTGGAGAACAAGAACGGAATATCTTGTTTGCTGCATTGCACTAGAAAACAGGGAATCGGAAGTAGAAAGAGAAAATAGAAACATAGCGCAGGCAACTATTCCAACCTCTTATAAGATGCAGCAGGTTAGGGTCCTCGCGAGGGAGTCCTTGGATCCCATATACTTGATGTGGAGTTTTTTTTAGCTTTCTCACGACGTTCAAATTCCAACTTTACCAGTATCTACTGAATCCATTAACAGTATCCATTAACGGTGTCCATCCCATGTTCATAAGGGCCAGAGATTGCCGATTAAACCTGTCGTTTGGCAGGCCATGATATAATCGTTGTTGCACAAATTTTGAGTCCGAGAATACAACGGCATCTTGTGCAGAGTAGACCGTCTGTTTTCGCAAAGTGACGGTTACTGCCACAGTTTCTACACTTGACGAATCTAAGCGCTCGAGCCGACCGCAAACTAAGGTATGCAAAATGCCGTTCCGCAGCTATTCTTACGTACGCACGTCGACCCGTCTGTGGTTTGCAAGGTGATATCCTCTGCTGAAATGGTACAGGGCAAAATGATCGCTTCGGTCGTTTTAATGGTGCATTTCACTGCTACTTGCGGTACTTTACGCTGCGCGAAATATATACAAAAGACCACGGCGGGTCCAGATGACCCCGTTTAGAGCATTCAAACCTTAACGGTCGGAAGGTGTTCGGAGGCATAAAGTCAGGGCCATGAAGCCATGTGAAAGTAGTAGGGCGTTCTTGATCACAGTGGCCGGAAACACTTGGGTTGCCAATCGGTGGAGCTGCAGCAACGAAGCTTCAATTGCGACCTTGTTGGAAGTCACCATCGCTGCACCCATCGCAAAAGGAAGCCCCTTTCTATGCACTGACTCCAAGCATACGAAAGGGCTCGTTAATGGTGATATGAACAGCAGCTGTTATAGAATGCGGCTTGTTATGAGTGCAGCATTTTTTCAATGTGGACACGGAATGATTGCCCCGGTGTGCACCTGCTATTAGGGTTACCACAGTGACTGTAGATTAAAACCTGAGCAACGAAACGGGCAACCGCAAGGACGTCACAATGTTGCTACCTGTAATATTTGTAAAGCTAGACATAATCAAAGTACAACGCAAAAACGAGCATTTACACGAAGCACGTCTGTTTGATCAATGTGCAAAGTTCATTTATATATTTTAAAAGAATCTGACCACTAATAAAATTTTGAAGCAACATTTACGTTGCGTGAGGATGCGTTTACAGGCGCCTGTAGATGGCGCCACCATACAGAGAGAGGTTCAGAATCGTGTTGATTGTGGATCTAGTCTTGAAATCGGCGCCTTTGTGGATACCGATTTCACTTCATGGGCGCTAAGGGGAGTTTTCACAGCGAAGCTGTATACCTCTACCGTCCAGTGAAATTTTCGTGTCGTAAGCAAAAACGTGGGCCGATAGCGGAGTTTGTGCATTGCGGCGGAGGTGCAGTTCGTCATTAAGGGGCCCACATTCATAGCTTCGCTGGTTATCGTTCATCGCAGAGTGGAAGGGCACTGATTTTTTTCTCCTCTACAATAGATTGTATGAACTCATATCCAGCTTTTCTGGATGGATGGATGGCTGGATGGACGTTATGAGCATCCCCTTTGGAACGGGGTGGAGGGTTGCGCCACCAAGCCCTTGCTATTATACTGCCTAATGTCCGACCTAGGTTAAAAAATGAAAAAAGGAAGAAAAAACACTACGAACTACCACGCCCAAATTTTCTGATCCCCTGTTGCGTACTGTCCTTTTGTACCTCTCCGTCTTTGGTCGCTTCCCTACTTTTCTTCCACCAATCCTCCAATCGCCTCTTACTAATGCCTATTGCGGACATGTTTGCTTTACCACAGCTCCCGCTGAACCCAATGGCTTCAAGAAGGCCAGTGGTGCCTAAATCGACCACAGGATAGACGTCTTCACATTGTAATAAAACATGCTCCGTAGTTTCCGTAGCTTTACCGGAGGAAGCACATGCTTCTTCTTCCTTCTTATATCTCGCTTTATAGGTGCATGTTCTAAGGCATCACGATCTCGCTTCGAAAAGTAATGAGCTTCCCTTTGAGTTATCATAAATGGTTTCTTCCCTGTTTTCGTTTTTTCCTCTTAAGTAGGTACTCATGCCAGGTTTTTTTTCCATTGTCGCCACCCATGAGATTGTTTCAGCCTCTCTGACTTTCCTCTTGCCCTTCTTTGTTGCTGTGTTGCCCACCCTACAGGCCACATACTTGCTGGTAAGCTTCCTAGTTCTTTTACTCCACTGTGTATCAATGTTTTTCCTGTACAGATGCCTGAACACTCTCCCAGCCCATTTAACTTTCTTCCATATTCTTCAGGCGTTCGTCATACTCAATTTTCCTGCGAGCTTCCCACACTTCAAAACCAGTCCAGCAAATATCGCCCTGCACCGCTTCATTTGTAGTCTTCCCGTGAGCGCCCCATGCGGCACGACCCACTGACCTTTGGTTCCCGTCGAGTCCTGATTGTACCCTTGATTTGAAGCAAACAACCGCATTTCCAAAAGTAAGTCCTGGAACCATTACACCTTTCCACATACCTTGGAGGACCTCGTACCTATTGTATCCCCATAGCGATCTGTGCTTCATTATGGCTGCATTTCTCTTTCCCTTTACTGTCATTGTTTTTTCCTGTGCTTCCGTATATCCATTGCCTTCGTTTATCCATATACCAAGATATTTATATTCTTTTATACCAGGTATTTCCTAGCCCTGTATTGTCATTGTCTGTTCGCTGTTTTCATTGTATACCATAACACCTGCTTTTTTAACGCTAAATTTCAGGCCTAACATATTGCCTTCCTGACCACAGGTATCAGCCAGGCGTTGCATATCACTTTGCTTGTTAGCTAGCAACTTTGTCGTCCGCATAAAACAAACCTGGCAGCTGCTGCTCTACTACTGTACACGCCGATTTGTATGAGAGAATAAAGCCGATATTACTACCTTCTAGCGCCCTTTCCATCCTCACCATATACATCATAAAACGTAGTGGGGATAAAGGGCACCCCTGCCTCACTCCCTTGTTCATATGAACTTTCTCCTCGCTCCTCATCCCTTTCCATTCAACGCAAACGGTATTTTCTAGGTAACTCTCTCTTAAGAACTTTAGGCAATCGCCGCCTAAGCCTTCTCTTTCCGGCATATCCCTCAAAATGTTGTGGTCTACGTTGTCATAAGCCCCTGTAATGTCTAAAAAGGCCACATTTAACGGCCACCTTTCTACACTTGATATTTCAATACACTGACTAAGGACAAAAAAGTTATCATACCAACGCCTGCCTATTCTGAAGCCATTCTGAAGTCCTCCCAAAAGGTCATTATGCTCTGCCCATGCTTGCAGTTTTAACTTAGTTGCCTGTATTGCTAACTGGTATATTACAAATCGACAATGGTCTATACGAATGAATTGTATCTTCCTCCCCCTTACCTTTATAAATTGAATTAATTCTGCTTTGTCGCCAACTGTCTGGTATTCGTCTCTCTTTTAGAGTTTTTTATACTGCTTTTAACTGAGCTTCTTTACTTTTTGGTCCTAGTTCATTAGTCAGCCTAACGGGAACCTCGTCTAGCCCTGTGGCTGTGCGCTTAGGAATTTTCTCTTCCGCTTTCTTGCAGTTTAGATTTGTCAGCACCAGCTGCTTTTCAACTTGGGTCTCTTTCATGCTCTTCAGTGCCTTGGAAAGATTCGGCTGTCACTTTTCAGATGTAATTTATTGCCGCTTCTCCTTCCAGTCTGTTTTCACCTTCGTCTAGGATATGTTGTTGTATTGTTGTTGACTCCCTCCCTAATAATTTTATGTGGTTCCAAAATATTCTATGTGCGGCCTCCTTTTTCTCACGTATTTCTGACAACCAACGTTCGCTTTCACCATTTAATTTTGCTTGCACCAGTATTTGAACCATATACTTTTTCTCCCGGTATATTTCCCATTGACTGGTTACTTCATCCTGTGCCACATACGCCTTCTTTGCCTGCCTGTGCCCTCGAGATGCTTTCTGCCGTTCGGTGATCGCTTCTCGTATCTCCTTCTTCCACCAGCTTTTCGGTTTCGTTTTTCCTTTCCAAAGAACATGTTTCTCTTTTTGTATTTCTGTCGTTATTACGCTTAGAAGCTCACCATATTCCCACTCTTTGCTTGGCCACTTGCCAAGTTCTTCTTCAACTGTAATGATTATATTTGCTATTTTTCAGCGTTGAAATTTGGATTGGCCATTTTGCTCTCCTTGCTCTCTTTCCGAGCTACATATCTCATTTTCAAAATGATGCGTTTATGATCACTCCCTATGCTGCTAAACCCTTCCTCATCGATGACCATTTCTCTCAACTTATCATGAATTCCTTCTGTCATCAGACAGTAATCAATGGTCGATTGCCGGTTTCCCACTTCCCCCGTGATCTGTCCTTCAGACTTAGGCCCTGTATTCACGATAACGAGGTTATGTTGCTCACAAAGGTCTAGCATTGACTTCCCCTTATTGTCGGTATAGCCATTTAAATCCTGTATGTGGGCATTCATGTCACCTAAAAGGACAATTTTAGCACCATTCCCGAAACCCTTAGTACCAGCGCTTATGCTTTCCATTAACTCCTTATTCTTCTCTGTGCAATTTCTTGCGGTCCACAAATACGTAACGCCCAGCCAAGTTTCTTTCCCACTCATTGTACCTGATAACCAAAGATGCTCTGGATATTGTGAATTTACTCTTTTCTATTTGGCTCCCTCATGAATGAGCATTCCGACTCCCCCTCCCTTTCTTTCCGGCTAACTTCTGTTGCACCCTTCCCAAACATAATTCTCAGTTACTGGCGGCTCTGCCGAGTTTGTAAGGTGCGTTTCTGTAACCACATACACCCCTATAAGGCTTTCTATTTAACTGTTCCTCAATATCTGCCCTTTTCCTTTCTTCTTCCGCCCTGCATGCTTATGCAGCCTATTGCATGGCGAGCTCTCTTTCTTGCTATCCTCTTTTTTCTGTTATGGAAGGCGATGCTCTTCTGAGATTCCCCTAGGGGACCTTCTTCATTGCTACCTACTCTGGCCTCCTGAGCGCCCGTGGGCCCCCTAAAAAAGCAACAGCCCGACCATCAAGTCGCCAACCCACTTCTCATGCCAGCCTGTAATTGAAGTAGATCCCGTCTCGTTTAAAACCACCACAACTTCTCACTTCCCTGTTTACTTCGACAACCTCGAAGCCTTTCTCTCGGCTCATTTTCCATATTGCCTCATTAGCAGCCACTAGGGCTCTTTGTACGCGACTGTCAAGTACAGACACCTCCGGCACCGTGCACACCACGATCTGCACCTGAGGGGATAGCTCGCGCAAGTCGTCCAGACCCTTCGCCAATCGCTGGGCTAGTCCTGGCCGTTTCCTATTTAGGACGTCATTTAGCCCACCTGCTACTCTGACAAGGTTGCGCACGTGGGTATTTTCAGCGAGCTTTTCTTTTCCTCACTCCATGACAGAAACCAGTGTCTGCCCTGGAAATGTCCCTACCACCACTCTTCTCTCGCCTTTCACCCTCTCCACAATTGCTTTTCAGCACCTAGCCAGGTTTGAGTCGCCAGCTATAATCACTCTTTCACTCTCTCTTACCTCACCCTGCTTCCCTTTGTCCTTTTGCGCGTGATTCGGACTCGAAAAGGGGCATTGTCCCCTGGGTTCCTAATTTTTTTCCGCGTGGCGGCCTCAATGTAGGTGCCGCTCTTTCCAGCTAACCCTTCATCACCCTGCATGCATTCCACGTATTTCGCTGACCCTCCCTCGCCTGTCAAGTCGGGGGTCTGCGTTCCATTGTGACGCACATTCTAGTTGACAACGGCGGCCCTGTTCAGCTTTTCCTCGGCCGCTTCAAGTCTATTTTTAACTACCTTCCGTGCATAACGCTCCCTGTTTAGCTAATTTTTGAGCTCTTGCACCTGTTTGGGAAGCTCTTCCTGGAAAGCCTCCATTTTCTGCCGCCTAGTATCGACATCACATTGTGTGCCGGTTGATTCGATGCCCTCTCCATCATCATCCGTCTCCTCATCTGCCTTGAGGGACCCCCCGCGCACTGCTTGCTTTCCCGTCTTTCTTGCCATGTATTGCACGGCTTTTTGCAAATGCTACAATACCATAATAATGCTACTACTGATGCAAATACTACAATACTATATCAATGCAGAGCGCGTGCCTTTTAGCAAAGACCGATACGCACAGGGTCCAAATCTTCAAAATGTCGCAAAGCAACTCTCACCACTGTTTCAAAAACAATCAATGCCGCGGAGACCGAAGGTGTGACACGTACCAACTAGTGCCCCAAGCGGCCGCGGCACGAAGCAAACGCGTTTTCAGTGGGAATAGCGGGGTTTTCGCAAATGATTGAAGATGCACTTCGATTATTAAAAAAGGCATGTCACATACATGTTCTAGAACAGAATCCACGCGGGACACATGCAGTTAGTTCGCTATGAAATGCTAGAATTTTGTTCCCAGAGCAGTTAAAGATTCAGATATAGAATTCTATGGAAAGGACGAAAATTTGTGCAACATTTTCGAGGCAGAAATGGTAGCTGCGGTGACATTAGAACTGCTAATATTATAGCCGCTGCAGCTTATGTAGTGCGGAGACTCAGCTTTCGATTGATGCCGGTCTCGAATGTCTGCACATCGCGTAACCCTGTTCCCGAAAACGATTTGTGAAACACAGTCGTGCAAATTCACGTGATATCTATAAACACCTGCGCGTATCACTGCGTAAGCGTTAAGCGCCCTGGCCGAGTGATTTATTCGCTCGCACCCATCGTTCCGAGTCATGTTGGCAGCGGTTCAGTACCATGCTCCGAGCCATTATTATATTTAACGCCACATAGGACTGAGTTTGACAGATTCCCACCAGATGGCCAAAACACAAAACTCAAGATTTGGTTTCGACGGTGTTTTTTTTTTTCAGGAGACCTCTTAAAATATTATATTTTCGATGTTTACATCCTGAAACGTAGCAATGGGTTGCTCATTAGGTGATCGTTTTATTATCATACTTTATTACTTGTTCAGCATACGAGGCTTGCGCAGGCCTTTGTGTTCCGTTAAAAAAGACAAAGAAAAACTATCGCGCCTTGGACATACTCAGGAATTCTGGACATCGCATTTTACCATTCTGTGGAACGTCACAGCGGTGCACACGAGTGAGGGACGGGTGAAATTTTAGAATATTTTCTTTCTATACATCGGCCGAGTTTCAACAGGTTTCAACTGACTGCGCCGAGAGGGTATTCCCTTCTAACAAGATTAACATTTATGACGCTTTATCGAAACATTGGAGGTGGGTTAAAGCAGCGTTTCGGTCAGGGATGGGTGGTTATTTCACGCGACAGCAGCAAATGGTTTCGCACCCTCTCGGCAGAGGGCGCATTTACTTGAAGTGGCAAATTTAAACCGTAAAGCAATTTATAACAGTTGGAGTTCGAACAATAATTACAAAGCGAGTGTCATTCAACCTGTTTGCGCGCACATGTTTTTGTGAGACAGCAGGGAGGGACATGGAGTGTATATGAATACGTGCGTCTTAAGCGTGCGGGCATGTGTTCTTACATTTGCGTGTGAGCGCGTCTTTGTGTTTCCGTATCTGAGTCAGCGTGCGCATGAGTGCATACGTGCGTTTGCGTGAGGCTGCGTACATTTTTGTGCGTGTGTAGATGCCTTGACGCGGGTAAATGTGAATGCGGGCGAACATACATCGTATCTCTGTCTTAGTGCGTGCGTGCGTGCGTGCGTGTGTGTGTGTGTGTCTGTGTGTATATGTATGTGTGTGTATGCGTGAGCGAGGGAGCATTTCCCCGCCTACACCTACTCTCGGGGCTGAATGGGATATAAAGTTTATTTAAACTCATATTTCAATCCACGAGACAGGAACGATTAGTATTAGTATTAGTATTATCTCTTTCTGAAAGCGAAATAAACGCAAAAGGAAGCGCCTGAGCCGTCAATATCACTGCCCCAAGTTCGGTCACCATCGGTGCGGCTCCTTAAGCAGCTGCCAAGCCATTTTCGTTCTCTTCACTCAGCGGCAGTGCATTGTCTTGATGCCAGCGACGCGCTAAATCTCCACCATCATGCGTCATTCATCGCAGCAGTGACGAAGCAAGCTTTCGGCGGCAGACGCTCGCTGCAATATTGACATTAAAACTTTAAATTGCTTGCCTGTGAAAAAGCAGCGTGAATAAAAAGTGAAAGCCGACTGGTCACAAAGAACATGCTCACGGAGCCATACTAACGATGACGTCACAAAAGGGTAGGTGCGTTCAGGCTAACTTTACAGGTTTGCAAGGATTGACTATAGTTCATTGTGAGAGAAAGAACAGCGCTTAAAGTTTTAGTCAATGCAGTGTGTGTGTGGTTCCCACTTCGTGTCCCGTTTGAGGTGCTGTTCTTTTTGCGACTTTACAGACGGTCTTTCTTTTTCGCGTAGCTCTTACAGGAGCATGTTTAATCCAAGTTTTTTTCTCTCAGCTAGATAATCTCGAGGTTTCCAATCTGAACACTTGAATGACAAGATGATGTTATCAGTATTTGTAATGGTTTCATAGTTTTGTGCAGTTAAAAGCGGCCGGTACATTAAGGGTGCAGTAGGCGTCTTATAAATCAAGTGTGAGAGCTTCGACAGGTTATAGAAGGTGAAGAGTGGCGAAGGACAAAATCGCCGTTGAACAGACACCAGGGATTGCGTCCCTGGGGGTGGTTGCGGAGTCATTGATGAGTGCGGCTGTAGGAAGCGGGCAGCGAGAAAGAGCGTCTGCAACTTGGTGCTTTTTACCAGACTTGAAGGTGATTTCAAAGTCATATTCTTGCAGGCGAAGAATCCA
The DNA here is from genome assembly GCF_023375885.2 of Dermacentor andersoni. Taxonomy (NCBI): domain Eukaryota; kingdom Metazoa; phylum Arthropoda; class Arachnida; order Ixodida; family Ixodidae; genus Dermacentor; species Dermacentor andersoni. The sequence continues at coordinate 147,518,001 of NC_092815.1, forward strand.
GCGACCAAGACGCCCTCACAAGTTCTTGAGTGTGGAGAGCAAACCTAAGGCGTGATGATCCGTAACGATGGTAAAATTTCGGCCCTGGAGACAAGGGCGAAACTTCGGGACGGACCAAACGACAGCTAGGCATTCCTGCTCGGTGATGGTATAGTTCTTCTCGGCAGGCGTGAGTACGCGGCTTGCATATGCAACGACTTTCTCAAGCAATCAGGTGTCTCGCTGGAGGAGAACAGCACCAATTCCATGGCCCTAGCGTCCGTGTGCAAGATTGTGGGTGCAGCCTCATCAAAATGACACAGGACAGGTTCAGATGTGAGGGCGCCTTTCAGCTGGTTAAAGGCAGATTCACATTCCGGTGACCACACGAACGGATCACCAGAACGAAGTAGGTTGTTGAAAGGAGCAGCTATAGAGGTGAAGTCGCGTATAAATCGGCGAAAATAAGAAGCGATGCCAAGGAAACTGCGTAGTTCCTTTGTCTTTTCTGGTCGAGGAAAACAAAGCAGCACCGAAATTTTGTCAGGATCAGGTAGAATACCATCCTTGCTTACAATGTGACATAACATCTTGATCGTCTTCCTTGCAAAACGGCCCTTCTTGGTGTTGAGCCGAAGAGCAGCGTAAGCGAGGCATGTGAGAACCTCGTTCAGATGTTGCAGGTGCTGGGTCCATGTCCATAAGAAATGAACGATATCGTCAAGCATGTTTTCCTCTTCAGGCCGCGCAGAACAGTGTCAATCATGGGCTCAAAAGTTGCTGGAGCATTGTAGAGGCCGAAGGGTGTAACGTTGAACTCGTAAAGACCATCTGGGGTTGCAAACGCTGTGTTTTCTTTGTCGTCTTCGTGCATCGGAATTTGCCAGTAACCTGAACGCAGATCAAGGCTCGAGAAGTACTCTGCACCTTGAAGAGAATCGAGGGCATCTTCAATGTGAGGCAAAAGTGATACATCTTTGCGCGTAGTAATCTTGTGGAGCGCTCGGTAATCGACACAAAATCGTACGGAGCCATCTTTCTTTTTGACCAAAGGGATGTGAGACAACAATGGGCTAGCAGACGGGCGGATTATCTCACGTTGCAGCATGTCGGCGACGTTTTCCTCAATAATTTCCTGCTCGGCTAGAGATACCCGATACGGCCGGCAACGTACGATGGATCTGCCGTCTGTCTGAATGCGATGCGTTGTGACGGAAATCTGACCCAATGTCGAAGAATGGGCGTAGAATGAAGTTGCATGCCTCTTCAACAAACTAAGTAACTGTTGCGTCTGCGGAGGTGTCAAGTCGGGGCTGATTACGGCTGTAACAGCGGAGATAGAGGGAGAATGTCACGTATAAGTGATTTAAGGGGGAGCCGCCTTCAGGGGAGCGACACAAAGAGGCTCGGAATCAACAACGTAAGCCAATGTGGCGCCTTTAGGAACGAGAATTTCCTCGGGTGTTATGTTCTTTAAGGCGAGAAGCGCGAACCCATTGTAATATCTATCTAGGCCTGATACAATGGCTATCCCTTTTGTGACACGCGCTGAAGGTAACACTAACGCATCTCCACAGTCGATGACGTCGGACGTGATGGTCAGAATTTGGTGAGAGCCTGGAGGTATCTCGGTACCTTCTGCAACGAGCAGACGAAGTGGCTGGTACTTTTCTTCGCCAAGCGAATCATCGGTGTCGGTCAGATATACGACACGTTGCCCGGAACATATAGCAGCAGAAGCAGAGGCAAGGAAATCCCATCTTAAAATGAGGTGGTGGGAGCATGGCGACAGCACAACAAACCGTATGTGGTCGATAATGCCATCGATCATTACACGCACAGTACAAAACGCGGAAGGGCGGACAGAGTCCCCTTGAGCTGCAACCAGCAGTGATCCATCGCAAGGCGTTGTAGCTTTCCTGAGACACTTACACAAATCAGCATACATAACAAATAAAGTGGCACCAGTGTCCACCAAAGCTTCAATTTGCACACCCTCAAACAACACAGACATCATATTACAAGGGCGCGCTGGAGGAATTGTAGTCCTGTCGGTAAATGCAGTTTTAACACGACAGCGTTAAGGAGCTCGTGTCGCAGAAAAGCCGGTGTCGTCGGCGTCGGCGTCAGCGGCGTTGGCCGTGAGCGATAAATCCCAGAAGGCCCTTCATAAATAAAAAACATCTCCCAAGATGGGTTCGTGGGAATCGAACCAGGGTCTCCGGAGTGTGAGACGGAGACGCTACCACTGAGCCAGGAGTTCGTTCCTTCAAAACGGGACAAAATCGCCTCTAGTGAATGCGGTGTTGCCATGCGGTGTTACATTATGACCATGTAACTTGACATGTAGTTTCACGAGTAGCGAAGTACGTTTCCGCTACATTTCTTCTGCGCTCTGCGCACACGCAGAGCCATCTTGCGGTAAACACAGAAGACCCGCTCCTCGCAATGTACGGCGCTGCCCCGACACGTGGCGCCCCACTCACCCCATGATCGCGTCCGCCTTCATGGCGCGTCGGGGCCCGGCTATCTGTGCCGATCGCGACGTTTGGCTGGCGTAACGCGTTTGAGTAGGCGGTGCGAACGGGGTGCGATAACGCTATCGCGTTCCACTCTTGAAGGCGAAGCTTAAGCGTCCTCCAATTTTCCCTCCGAAAACTGCATTACTTAGTTTTTCAGGTGATGGTCAGGGGTGAACGCGGCAGGCCGGAGCGGTGACGAGGAGCGGCGGAAGGCCGAAGGTGAGCGGCGTCTGGCGCTGCGGTAACCATTCGGTGTCTCGGTTGTTAAGGACGGAGATGTGGAACGCCGCGGAGGGGACGCGTAACGTCGGTTTTGAGAAGTGGCCCCTCCAGAATACGAGGGGCCGCTCCATACGCTTGGAGATAGAGCGGTCAGCTGGGGCGATGAAGGCCCAATTGGTATTGAGGGTGCATTGGCCGGAGGAGCGACACCAGCCGGCGCGTGTGTAAGTAGAGACAACGTTAAGCGAACTCCGGTTGGGGGCGCGGTAGCAACCTGGGCGTTTTTACTGGGCGTATGTTCGCAGGGGGCGAGGAGTAGGAGGGCCAACATGCGCCGAGCAAGTCTTCGACGCGAACTCCTCCTTCATGACGTCGCGCAACGCTGCACCAGAAGGCTGAGGAGGAAGGGCCAGCGAAAATGCAAAGCCAAGTGATTGAGTTTCCTCGCGGATAATCGCCCGAATCATTACACGCAGGTCAGGGTCACCCGTAAAACGGGGTTTGCAGTCCGGCTGCAAGCTTACGGACTCGAGCTCGTCCAGGCGCTGGCACGTCAAGACGATGTCAGTGACGGTAGCCGGGTTCCTCACGGCGAGCGCGTTCAAGGCCACAATCCCAATGCCTTTAAGAATATGACGTACCCTGTCCGACTCCGCCATAGCATCACTGACAAGGCGACGGAGTGCAAACACATCTCCGATGTACGGTGTGTAGGACTCACCGGAGTGTTTGCGAGCATCATGAGTTTTCTTCGCAAAGGCGGAGCGAACTTCCGGCGTTCCAAATATTTGTCGAAGCTGCCGCTTGAAGGTCGTCCAATCGGAGAAATCAATCTCATGGTTGAAAGACCAGGTCTTCGCCCCACCCGTCACATAGAACGAGACATGGCGGAGCTTGAGTAGGTCATCGCACCAATTAGCAGAGCGTGCGCGCTCGTAATCGCCCAGCCAGTCCTCAACATTCTCACCGCGAAAACCAGCGAACAGATGGGGATCACGCTGGTGGCTACTGATGATCAGAGAAGGCGCGGCTTGCGTTGTCGAGATGGTTACAGTTGAAGCGCCAGGCTGCTCCTCCTGCGACATGCTGGCGGATAGTCCGCACAAGAGGCGATCTGAACGATGCTTCAGGGAGTATGCCAGGCGTGCAGTGGACGGGGGACCAAGAAGCTCCTCCAGCACTTGTAACGTCACAGTAAGGGCCGACCTTTATTGAGTCTGAGACACGCGGCGAAGGACCCTCGTCCCAATCCACTACGACGATGCGACTACCCCCGCGATGATGAAGAACGGCACATGATGATGATGATGATGATAATATACAGATGATGAAGTGAACAATAAATGTCCACAATATATACGCTTTCTTTACGTGGTTCCAGCCCCTCTATACTTCTCCCACTTCACACGCTAGCAATATTTTTCCGCTTTGACAATCCTAATACTACGCCTTCAAAGAAAAACGGAGTGGTAAGGAAAACGAAAGATAAGAAAAAGAATGAAGAGCTAGCGGGAGCGAACACTGCTGTAGAAACAGGCGTTTTCAAAAAGTGGAGTTTGTCTTTTGTGGCCTTGTGCATTGAATATGCCTAGGCCAAGTTCGCAGGATATTTTTCTCCGAGAGTGGTGTGCCATCGAAGCGACTAATGGAAGCTCACGGAGCGGATAGCTGAGTATTGAAGTGGCAGAGGAGATGCTCTGCACTGTCTCATTGCTAACAGAAAATTACACGCCGCGTTGCTGGCAATTCTTAGAAAATTGTATATGCGATGCTAATCCATTTGCAACAGAGCAACATTGTTTTGCGGTGCGAGCGTCCAGGTGAGATAGATGACGATTAAGGAGATGAATACAGGCCATTTTCGGCAGCAATTTAGGAGTGATTGAATGAATGACTTCGTTTATTGAGAAAAAGGAGGAGCAAACATCGGTGGAAGCACGTCTCTGCACATTGGGAAACGAGCGGGGGAGAAAAAGCAGAAAAGCTGGAGTCCGGGTGGCAAGTGAAGTCGCAGTTTAGGGTCAAGAAAATGCAAGCGAGAGTTGGTGAAAGCGCTTGAATTCCAGTATAGATTCCTGTTGTGGCGAGCAAATGATTGTAGTCACCGTCCAGCATGCGTTCTTCACAGTGGAATGCGCGCCCGCCGTTATCAGCAACAAACCTTTCCTCAATACCACTATTGGCAAATAATTATTCAACGGCCATACCTCGTCGCGTATTTCTTGGCGGCTGGCTCTGTGGATTGCTACTACGCTGTCGCGAGAACTTACGACCATACTCGTGACTCGTTATAGTGGCCATACCGTGACCCTTGCGATTGCGGGAATACTATAAACGTGGGTTTGTTGCCCAAGTTAGAGAACACACAGTTTCAAATAGAGTTTCTCGCCCTTCATAAGCTCAACGCAAGCACTTTTGCATCATCTTACGGTGCGCGTCGCTTCAAGACAGAGCTTAATATACGCGAACGCAAACATCGGAACTCGTTAGATGACAAAGTGCTGTCTTCGGGCTCATGCCATACCCATCCCTCCGGAGGCGATATGGCTAGATGATAAACAATCACCGCCCAAGCATCCGCACACATAGTTAACCACCAAAGCTGAACCAGCTGAACCGTGCGGCCCCGGTGTTTATCAGTGGTTCTATCCCGATGGTTCATTGAACGACGGCTTGGTAAGCTGCCGGAACCTCGGTACGCTGTTGCTGGTTGCGCTCTGCTGCACGACCCCGATATTGTGCCGGGGCTACAGGATCGGCACGGCGTATACGAGCTCGTTCCCGGTTCCGCTCGCGACGTTGCTGTTCGAATGGTGCCTGCGCCTAAGGAGTACGTATGACGGGTGGCCTGCCCATTCCGGAGCGGGGGAGAAACTGCTGCGCGCGCGCTCGGCTGCGACAGAGAGCCACAACGTCACTACTGGCGCAGCTGATACAACACCGAGATAGCACACTGCCTCTTCACCCACATCCATGAAGTCGCATTACCTGACCCGACTGCCATAGAATTTAATAGCGATGCTCCCGAGTTGGCAACAGTCAGTTTGATGTCACCGCTTTCATCACGCCAGCCTTGTCAATGGAAATTTCGGGCCAGGTAGCGTAACTTTATGAATCAGAGTAAGTAGGCCTTGTGTTGTCTAGGTGGCGTTGGCTAATCGCGCGCTTGTCTTTCTCTCTTTTTTTTTTCGCGCATGTGCATGGGCTGTCGCCGGAGGGGTTTTCGGCGTACAGGCGACCAAAAGGCGGACGGATGCACGGTTGATATGGCTAGCCATATGCAGCTTCGTGTAAGAGAGGGTTCGCCTTCAGCACAGGTGGCCACGCTGTACGCGCGGCGCTCCCTGCATTTGCGGTTCCACGGTGAAAAATTAAACCGCTTTAAGAAGTGTGTCGGTCCACGGATGTGTGTCACTGATGTTGAAAAAAAAATACTTCTGCGTCGATTGATTGCCACAGGCTTTAAGAATGGTATTCGCGGGATGCTTCCCCAATCGCATTTTCCCCTTGGTGAAATAGCGCACGGTTTCTCTATACAAACTAAGCTTGTTTAATGTGAGTGCCTAGTAAACATTCACAGCTGTTTATCCACTAGTTGACGTGAAATATTATTAGACACCAGGCATATAGGCTGTATGCACACTTCCCGTCCGTCAACGTTTGACTAAATGGTTCCACCTCTATTTCATCTTTCGTGAACGCTGTCACATGATTGTGGACATATGGAGAAACTGTACTGAATATTTCGAATGTGCAGCAGGAAGTTATAAAAACACACTCACGAAACAGGAAGCCTCTCCTAAATCGTAATATGTCGTTACTATATTTAGGCGCATTCAAAGGCAGATTTATTTCGAGGTTTCAGGGCCTTAGAAAGTACCTAGCAGTTTATTCGAATTCATAACGCAAATATAACGCGGCCTTGCTTTATTTTATTTTTATTGTCGCCTGCTTTGCCTGCAATATAATAGGATTAGACTGTCCATGACCTTGCACAACGCGAAAGTAATAGAAATGGCTTCTTTGGAATCTTTCAATGTAGTTCGCACTTTCGTTTTATAGCGAGGAGGGCGCCCTTACGGCATATGAAAAAAATTGAAATTTATCAATACGAATGCAATCAGGCACGAAGCCCAACAAGATACCCTGCACAATGTAACTTGCACTATACATTCCGTGTCTACGACGTTTTCCACAGGTTCTGCTATAGAAAAATATGAATCTGAGAACAGTAATAAAGTAAAGTCTGGCGCTGAAGTTGGCACAGAGCGGACTATTTTGTGCATTTGATGCCTATTGTGTGTCGCATACGTTGTCGACGCAAGAACCTTTTTGCTTGCGCTCCCATGCAGTAAAGCATGGACGGGACCTGGACTTCTTGTGCTGCAGTGGAAAGCCCCGTAGTTTAACAGAAGTCCTCGAAATGTAGCGGCCATGTCAGTCAAGTATTTCGACAGCCAAAGTAGAACGGCGGGCGTGGCCGTAGCACAGTCCCGAGCGACGACGCAGCAGCGGGGGCGTCGGTGGCACCGTTCATGGCCATCCCACTTCTGACACCATGTAGCGTTCACGCAAGAACGAGCCATACACCAAGCCTCATAGCCAGCAAACGCCCAGGGCCCAGGCTTTATTCACCATCGAATATACATGCTCCCAAAGCACTTGTGCCAACTGGTGGCACATGCACACACTAGAGTGGCTCTTGATGTCCATTCAATGTGCCCGCGTAAGTGCGTTTACCAAAGTTATTAGAAACTTGATATTGAAGGGCGGGAAGCATTGACATTGAGTCGGTAGCTTCCTGTTTAGCCTGTAGAGAGGGGAAATGAATAGTGTAATTCCTTCTTAAAGAACTTAGACGTAGCACGCTGGACGCCATTTCCATGTTCGATGATGCGCTCGTAGCCTGAGGAGCCAAGATAAACCCTTTGGTGTCCGATTCCATAGTTCGTGGCCATGGAGTTCGTGAGAATGTAATTAACGTTCTGTCGTATTATTCGCAGAGGCACTGAACGTGCAGGACAACGGGTGTATTAGGCTGGGTGGTCGCAGTGGTTATCACACAGACTGTATAGTCTACGTGCACACATCCTAAAATCCCGAGACCCTTTCCCTTCCCCCCTTTTTTCATAGCACTTGTATCGATTTCTCACAACAATGCTTGACCACACGCCCGAAACTGTGGCCCTTTAAATAACTTCGACGTGACGCCATGTCATCGACAAATTTGTGCCTGGTAAACCCGAGAGTAAGCTCCTCCGGACGTTAAGTATTTCGAGCAAACGTGAGGACAACGCAGTTGGTGCGTGATCACTCCTAATCAAATGACAACTTTGGGGACCGGCGAATGATTCTTCTTGCATGAAATACGCCCTAGTTTCTCAGGCAAATCAGCAGATCCTCATTCGAGTATTATTTGGCACTCAATTATGTACGTGTTTAAAATTAATGATGTAGCACGCGTGCAGATACTTCTGTGCCGCAGATGCCCTTCCTTTGTAGAAGAAAGTTAGCTTACCTTTGTCTCTCCATATACAAAAGTAATGCTCCTTTTGCAACCAAGTGGCTTTATTGAGGCTTGAATAGTTATCAAGAATCGCTTCAATGTCAGAGTACAAAGTGAAGGGATTCACTTGCCGTAGATCAGCTCTTTTGGATACCGGTAAAAGTGACACTGGGGTGTTGTTCACCGTGCTGTTATTGAGATGGCTCACAATCCGGAAACCAGCCATGTTCCATATCTAGGTCAGTAAGATTTGCCGTGCTGGTTTCAAAAATGATGATTGACTCGTCCTCAGACTCCACGATAAATTGGCACTTGCTGCCATGCATGTTTCGCAAAACAAGCTCGCGTTTCAAACCCGGTGTCCAACTTTGGGTGTCACCGGGTGGTTATGGTAGAGCTCTCGTTGGGGCCAGCTTCTCTGATTCTGGTTCCTTTAGAAGCGGCGGTTGTGCGAAACCTCAGTCGGTATCCAATGCCGAAGGCATGCTTTAGTTTCGTCCGATGTTTTGAACAATTCTGGCCGGTAGAATGACCAGGAAATAAGAAACAAAATTCGCGGTTCTGCCCGAAAGAAGAAGCACCGATTGCGATAGCAAATTAGTAGATAGCTGTACGAAGTAAGGATAGTAGATTTATCGGCCATATAAACTTGTAAACATTCGCTTAGTAACTAAATTAACAGTCACAGAATGTGTAAGCGTGACTCAACGAGGACGTAGAAAGAATCAGACACACAGCGACAGCGCTGTATTTGTGTGTCTGCTTCTTGCTACGTGCTTGTTCCGTCGCGCTTCCACATTCTATCAAGGATTCAAACCAAGTAGCCCGTCAATGAGGTTTAGCTAAATTAACCAGCACGGTGTCACGCGCGTACAGGTAAACATGAATAAATATCGCTCGATGACAGTGGAATCTTGCTGTGAAAATTCTGGAGTTTGGAATCGCGACAGCAGCCGCAAGTAAATTAACCTCCGTGCAACTGTCGCTTTAATGCGAACGAAACGCCTAAAGCACAGCGCGTACGAAGCTACCTGCACTACGCGCACTCTGGAAACATCAAAGATCGCTTTGAAGATGAGACCCGCGTTGGCGCGCACTTCGGCCGCGTCGCAGATTGCTTTCAAGATGCACGAGTGCCGGCAACGTGTCCGTACGGCTTCCGCCAAAGGCGTCTACTACGGCGTCCGCAATTCGTGGCCGACGCCGTAGCAGATGCCCCGGTTGTCTCCACTCTGTGCGGAGCGGCAGGCGAGGTGAACATCGAGACACCCAAGCAGCCGCCGGAGAAGAACGCCCCTCTTCCGTCGCCTGACCTCGCTGCTTCAAGCGCAACATGAGAGCGCACGCATCCGGGCCGAGTTCCTCGCTCGCGCACGCGAGATTGCACCGCGTTCGCCGGCTCACCCTCACACGCTGTCACTAATACGGAACATCACGGCGATGCCGACGGCGACGTCATAAATGGGCCAGGAGTGTTCATATAATTGCTGTCCCAATAATAAAGGCAGAGCCACTCAAGCGAGCTGTACAAGCTTGCATGTCTTTTTTCTCTAGGCTCCTAGCGATTGTCTCTGTACATAGTACCACGTGTTACGTGAGATAACCGGTGACATCACAGCATATTTCAACCCTTAGGTAAGAGGGTGAAGCGAATGCAATTTTCTGCTGAAGACATTGGTTTTTAGAGCAGAATAAGAGGACAACATGAAGCACGGCAGTCGGAAGAGGTTGTGTTGTTCGCTGCGGGTCTTATTGTCCCGCTTATTCTTTGATAAACGCGTGTTATATTTTGCCAGTGAACGCAAACTCACGTTTCGCTCATTTTCTCCAGTAATAGGAAATTTCGACGAGATGAAAATTCTCTAGGATCCGATAAGGGTTTCCACAAACAAAAAGGGACGATGCATATTCCGTACTGCTCCGGAAAGGCTGTCGCGATAAGTACGGGTTACCTCCTGGGCAAGATGCTGCTAAAATTCACACCCGCTCAAGCCAATCCCCGTCGCCCTCCCTCCCCGGTGCAAGCAGTATTGTGCGGCCGTGTGATGCGTGCCGTTCTAAAATAAGCGCTAGCTCAAAGCGACTACCTGGACATAAATGTTTAGTGATCAACCTGCTACCAGAATTTATTGCTTCTGTCTTAACTACTGTTGAAATATGCACAGCTGCATATGCGGTCCATTCATGAACGAGTACACTCTTTTTTGGCGTTTTCCTAGCCTTTGGTAAACAATCAGCAATGCCAGCTGCATTTTTGCGCTTGACGAAGAAAGGTGAATGCCCATGTACTGCATGCATACTATGTTGCGCAGTTGTCGCTTACCATTGTCAATGCCCAGGTACGACGTTTCAATGCTGATGAAGTCTGGCAACACATCGTCGTATGACCAGCCATCTGCGCCATACTCAGATGCCCATGCATCAAAGTCTTTTCGATTTCCTCTAGCAAAGATCACATTGTTGATGGAACTCGAGCCACCGAGCACCTTGCCACGCGGGTATCTGTTAATCTGCAAAAAGAATTTTAGCAGTGACAACAGTCAGTCTTAGAACATGGTCATTGTACAGGTGAATGGAACGGTCGGTAGACGTGGCGAAACACAGGCTGTGAGCGTCGACATCGGATGATCATATGAATAATTCTCTGACGGAAAGATATGATAGCTGATGCTGAGGACAGGAAATCCCATCCCTAAATCATCGCATGGGTACAAGAACACAGCACGACAAACTGATTATAGTGAAAGATGCCACCAATGAAAACACGCACAGTGCAAGAACGGGAGGGCTGAATAGGAGCTGCATTAGCACAACGAACGGGAGGGCCATGTTATGGTGTCTTCACATTTGGCAAGCGGGAATACAAGTCAGTACTAATAACAGAAAGCAATGCACCTATGTCAACCAAGGCTTGAGACCGTACACCTTCAACACACACCAAAAGTACATTTGACGTGAGCTTCTGAAGAGTTTCATGTTTTCCGAAGGCTGCAGGTTTCCTTCCTGAAGCTGCACTGCTTAACCGTGAACGGAGGTCGGAAAAGCTGGTCGGAGGGGGGGAAGAGAAGCGCCGCATCGGTGATGAAGAGCGGCAACGCGGGAAAAGCAATGAACCGGCAACGCAGAATTCATGTGCAGATGGGGAACGTCCCAGATAATTGTAGTACGAGCGCCGACATTCTGGTAAAGGGTCAGAAAACTAATTCCTTTCAAATCCATCATAGCCACTCCTTTCATGCTATTGTCGGAGTCAACAAAACATTGCAAGTGCCTACTGTGGTGGCAGCTGGGAGGGTGGCACTATAAGGGCAAGCTGAACCTCAGTTCACCTAGGTATTGGGATATGGGCTCGGAACTTGCGGGCACGTCACGGCAGCTGTTTCTTCCTTTGCAATATGGCGCAGTCGAATACCAGGAAGCGTGATATGGACTTCAGGAGGGATTCACGAAACTTGTGCCCGCAGTTCCTCTCAGAAGATAGAGCGAGTAGGTACTGTAGCTCGCTATTGTTGGGCTCCCTGAAATTAGGTGTGACAGGGAGTAAGTCGATGATATGAAGCTCATCGAGGCGTGGGCACGTACTGATGGTATCTGCGACGGTAGTGGGATTCTGCACTGCAAGAGCATTAAAATAGACAGTCCCAGTACCCTTGTGCAGGTGGTGTATACGGTCGCTGTCTGCCATTGAAGTGTTCACGCGACGGCAGAAGTGAGACTGTCCGCTATGTACGAAGTGTACGATTTCCCCGTGCGGGAAACACGCTCAGTAAGCTTCTTCTTGGCAATATCGGAGCGGACAAAACGGCTCGCGCAAACCCGCCGTAGGTGGTGTTTAAACGTGATCCACTTTACGAAATCGAGGTCATGGTTATAAAAATTAAGTTTTTGTGACGCCGCATAGATTGTAAGCTACCAGCGGGAGTTTTGCAGATTCTTCCCTGTGATTAAAGGCATTCACGTGCTGTAGTGCTCCAACCAGTCTTCAACCTCGTCACCGCAAAGTTAAGTAAACGACGATGAATCGTTCGGAGGGGTGCTGACCATCCAAGAAGGGGTTCCCACCGCAGCAGGCAAGTTGGATGGCGCGGAGTTTCGAGATGTCTTTCGACATAGCGGAGTGCAGTTGGTAGAGGCGGTGTCACGAGCGGAGCTCTAGGGATGCAGTTTAGGCCATAACATTCTTCTTTGTTCTCTCGAGCCAGAGTCTCACGACACAGGCGCAAAACCGTTAGGGCGAGTATGTACAGATGAGAATAATAAGCGCGTGTATAATGTCGGGTGTACTGCGTAAATGTGGCCGAATCGGCAATTTCCTGTTTGTGATTGAAGAAGCATGTTTGCGCGATGTAGGTGAGGTAGAATGCGACGTTTACTAAGATTTATTGGTCGTCCCACTTGCTACAATCGCCTATTCTGTTGTAGCTGCCGATTCAGTCTTCAATGTCGTCGCTACCGAGTGCTGCGATAACCTGACGATTATTGCCCGTCGAAACTGGGGCTCCTGGAGCTGCTGAAATTGTAGGCTAAATTGAAGTAGAAACGCTGGACTCCAACGTTTATCTTGAAGGCTGGCGCACCGGCCGGCCTGAGTGCAGCTCCAGGGAAGATTGGAAGCTCATACGGCACCGAGCTTCGGCACATTGGAATATGAACCTGGCAACGTTTAACGCTAGAACGTTATCTAGTGAGGCGAGTCTAGCAGTGCTATTGGAGGAATTAGAGGGCAGTAAATGGGATATAATAGGGCTCAGTGAAGTTAGGAGGCCAAAAGAAGCATATACAGTGCTAAAAAGCGGGCACGTCCTGTGCTACCGCGGCCTAGAGGAAAGAAGAGAACTAGGAGTCGGATTCCTGATTAATAAGAATATAGCTGGTAACATACAGGAATTCTATAGCATTAACGAGAGGGTGGCAGGTCTTGTTGTTAAACTTAATAAGAGGTACAAAATGAAGATTGTACAGGTCTACGCCCCTACATCCAGTCATGATGACCAGGAAGTCGAATGCTTCTATGAAGACGTGGAATCGGCGATGGGTAGAGTGAAAACCAAATACACTATACTAATGGGTGACTTTAATGCCAAGGTAGGCAAGAAGCAGGCTGGAGACAAGGCAGTGGGGGAATATGGCATAGGCACTAGGAATAGCAGGGGGGAGTTATTAGTCGAGTTTGCGGAACAGAATAATATGAGGATAATGAATACTTTCTTCCGCAAGCGGGATAGCCGAAAGTGGACGTGGAGGAGCCCGAACGGCGAGACTAGAAATGAAATAGACTTCATACTCTGCGCTAACCCTGGCATCATACAAGATGTGGACGTGCTCGGCAAGGTGCGCTGCAGTGACCACAGGATGGTAAGAACTCGAATTAGCCTAGACCTGAGGAGGGAACGGAAGAAACTGGTACATAAGAAGCCGATCAATGAGTTAGCGGTAAGAGGGAAAATAGAGGAATTCCAGATCAAGCTACAAAACAGGTATTCGGCTTTAACTCAGGAAGAGGACCTTAGTGTTGAAGCAATGAACGACAATCTTGTAGGCATCATTAAGAAGTGTGCAATGGAAGTCGGTGGTAACTCGATTAGGCAGGATACCAGTAAACTATCGCAGGCGACGAAAGATCTGATCAAGAAACGCCAATGTATGAAAGCCTCTAACCCTACAGCTAGAATAGAACTGGCAGAACTTTCGAAGTTAATCAACAAGCGTAAGACAGCTGACATAAGGAAGTATAATATGGATAGAATTGAACATGCTCTCAGGAATGGCGGAAGCCTAAAAACAGTGAAGAAGAAACTAGGAATTGGCAAGAATCAGATGTATGCGTTAAGAGACAAAGCCGGCAATATCATTACTAATATGGATGAGATAGTTCAAGTGGCTGAGGAGTTCTATAGAGATTTATACAGTACCAGTGGCACCCACGACGATAATGGAAGAGAAAATAGTGTAGAGGAATTCGAAGTCCCAAAGGTAACGCCGGAAGAAGTAAAGAAAGCCTTGGGAGAAATGCAAAGGGGGAAGGCAGCTGGGGAGGATCAGGTAAGAGCAGATTTGTTGAAGGATGGTGGGCAGATTGTTCTAGAGAAACTGGCCACCCTGTATACGCAATGCCTCAAGACGTCGAGCGTACCGGAATCTTGGAAGAACGCTAACATAATCCTAATCCATAAGAAAGGGGACGCCAAAGACTTGAAAAATTATAGACCGATCAGCTTACTGTCCGTTGCCTACAAAATATTTACTAAGGTAATCGCAAATAGAATCAGGAACACCTTAGACTTCTGTCAAGCAAAGGACCAGGCAGGATTCCGTAAAGGCTACTCAACAATAGATCATATTCACACTATCAATCAGGTGATAGAGAAATGTGCGGAATATAACGAACCCTTATATATAGCTTTCATTGATTATGAGAAAGCGTTTGATTCTGTCGAAACCTCAGCAGTCATGGAGGCATTAAGGAATCAGGGTGTAGACGAGCCGTATGCAAAAATACTGAAAAATATCTATAGCGGCTCCACAGCCACCGTAGTCCTCCATAAAGAAAGCAACAAAATCCCAATAAAGAAAGGCGTCAGGCAGGGAGATACGATCTCTCCAATGCTATTCACAGCGTGTTTACAGGAGGTATTCAGAGACCTGGATTGGGAAGAATTGGGGATAAAAATTAATGGAGAATACCTTAGTAACTTGCGATTCGCTGATGATATTGCCTTGCTTAGTAACTCAGGGGACCAATTGCAATGCATGCTCACTGACCTGGAGAGGCAAAGCAGAAGAGTGGGTCTAAAAATTAATCTGCAGAAAACTAAAGTAATGTTTAACAGTCTCGGAAGGGAACAGCAGTTTACGATAGGTAGCGAGGCACTGGAAGTGGTAAGAGAATACATCTACTTAGGACAGGTAGTGACTGCTGATCCAGATCATGAGAGTGAAATAATCAGAAGAATAAGAATGGGCTGGGGTGCGTTTGGCAGGCATTCGCAGATCATGAACAGCAGGTTGCCATTATCCCTCAAGAGAAAAGTGTATAATAGCTGTGTCTTACCAGTACTCACGTACGGGGCAGAAACCTGGAGGCTTACGAAAAGGGTTCTACTCAAATTGAGGACGACGCAACGAGCTATGGAAAGAAGAATGATAGGTGTAACGTTAAGGGATAAGAAAAGAGCAGATTGGGTGAGGGAACAAACGCGAGTTAATGACATCTTAGTTGAAATCAAGAAAAAGAAATGGGCATGGGCAGGACATGTAATGAGGAGGGAAGATAACCGATGGTCATTAAGGGTTACGGACTGGATCCCAAGGGAAGGGAAGCGTAGCAGGGGGCGGCAGAAAGTTAGGTGGGCGGATGAGATTAAGAAGTTTGCAGGGACGGCATGGCCGCAATTAGTACATGACCGGGGTTGTTGGAGAAGTATGGGAGAGGCCTTTGCCCTGCAGTGGGCGTAACCAGGCTGATGATGATGATGATGACGGCACCGAGATCGAGGAGAACCTCGACTCCCCAAAAACGCCGAGCGAGTCTAACCTTAAACACGTACTATCATTATATACATATACACAGGAAGGAGACGACGAACTTATATATATATATATATATATATATATATATATATATATATATATATATATATATATATATATAATAAATTGTAATATTACATAATAATATATCGCGTTCGCACCGCGCTCACTGTGCGTGCGCCCTAGGCTAAGGACCCTGCATCTTCACACTCGGCTCCGCATCAAGTTTTTCGGTGCCCTTTCAGCCACACAAATAAGCATGCAGGGCGCTTGTCCAGGAACTGAAGTGTTCATTAGCGAGCCGTCTAGCGCTGAACTAGCTCCTCTGGTGGGCGGCATTCGCTGTTTCGCACCGGTCGCAGGTCTCGCCGACGATTATTCCGCCGAATTTGGCTACGTACGGCAGGGGATCTCGCCCAATGAGCAGCTGATCTGCTGAGCTGTAGCGTGCTTCTTGGTAGTGAGGGCGGCACCGCTGGCGTGTGCTGCGCGGGCGACTGTAATGCCGGCAGGGACCTATGGTGGCGGACTTGCGGGGGCGAATCACCATTGCTGCGCTGGATCCTTGGCAACTCCCAGGGTCGTTCGTAGTCGCTCTTTGGTTTCGAGTCCGAGCTGGGGATCTCATTGTATGTAAGTAGTGGTCTTGCAGCAGGCTATCTCTGTTGTCAGAGAGCCGCGCTCAGCATTGTGAACTTCAGCCGAAGTGCTGCTATGCTCCCCTGGTGGGGTGATGGCCTCAGGCAAAAGGCATCCTGCAGTGAAGGTTGTCTTTTGATGCCTCCCTGGCAACCTGTCGAACCACTGACACTTCTGATGACGAGGACGACACCGGCACGGGGCTATGGTGGCCTGCACGTGTGTGCTGATGCAGCTCAGCAGAATATACAGTGCTTCGGGCTATTCCGTCCGAGTTCTGGGCCGGCTGTCGCTGCTTTACGCACGAGTCGAATGCTGTCTCGTATAAGTGCCGCTTGCGGACCATCTTGTCGGCGGGCGGCGCACCTCGACCCTGTTGTGGCAGGACTGGCGTGTGCATTAGTGGGATTCTTGTGCTGCTTCTCGGCCCTGGGCAGCCGCAGAGACCCGGCGGATGTGCCAGTGTCCCAAGGGCACATCGCCCGCGCTGTCGCCGCATGCCTCTGCTGCATCTTCTGTCTTGAAGGCGTTGCTGCCGGGTTCGCTATGGGTGCCGGAGTACCCCGACGCTGAGGTCGAACCGGAAGCCTGTGACTGATGCAGTTGAAAGCTCGACTTGCTGCCGCTGTTGCGGAACCATAGGCTCTCAGCCGCGTTCTTCGACAAGGACGAGCCGCAGCTGAAGCTCGGCGATGTGTGCACCGCAAGGCTATAGAAAGCTGACCTCAAGCAGCAATCACAGCTGCACTCCAGGCCAGGACCGCTGCTTCACGACTTCGTAGTTACTCCATGCCTTGACAACATCACAAGGTCGTTTTGCTGCAACCAGCCACCTGTTGTCGTCTGACCAAGCAGGACAATCTCCCAAGGCATTGATATGGCGAGCCCAAAGGATGACATCGTCTTGAAAGCTGCGAAACGCCGGTATTTCCACGAAAGGCGGCATCTGGAAGTCGCAGTGCCTCATCTCCACAAGGTTCCTAGTCAAGGTGCCCGAGGACCCAGGGGCGGTGTCCACGGAAAGTGCGGTCATTGTAGTAGTCACGCCAGCTCGTTATTCCACTAAAGAAGCATCGATGGAATACCTTGGTGGCCTGGAGGTCGAAGTAGCGCGTGGGAGGACATCTTCGCTAAGGGAAACGTGGTCGGCGTTCCCAGGCAGAACGCAACTGCGGACGGATGCAAAGGCGCTCGTCATAACCTGGAGCTGTCGCGTCAGCTTGGACGAGATCACTGGTGGAGTCCTGCCGTAGAGCCGCCGAGGAGGTGTGGACGCCGTCTCTGTACGGTATGGTGAGTGGTTGCGACGGTGGTAGAGAGGCCAGCTTCATAACCGAGGACGCGTGTATGGCGGCATTCCTGGGCAGGAGGGACGCGGCGTGTTGAAGAAGCGCGAGCACACTCTGAATGCCGGAGCGCCTAAGGCAAGTTCGTTGTAGACGGAGACGTCGGGGACGAAGGCGGATTTAGATTCGACGGCTCCGTGGTTTCCTATTGCGCCACTGTTAATGAAAAAAAAAATTATGGGGCTTTACGTGCCAAAACCACTTCCTGATTATGAGGCACGCCGTAGTGGAGGACTCCGGAAATTTAGACCACCAGGGGATCTTTAACATGCACCTAAATCTAAGTTCACGGGTGTTTTCGCATTTACTGTTAATGAGAGAATATAGAGAACACCCACCCGATCTCAGGACTGGCTGTTCTATCGTCTGCCTCATCGGCTTCTCCTCATGCTCGCTGCGCGAGCGCCCTAGGCCACGTGTACTTTGTCTTCGCAAGCACACACACACACACACACACACACACACAGACACACACATATATGTATATTATATATATATATATATATATATATATATATATAGTTAAGTGGAAGAACTTAAACAGGGCTCTATTTTTGTGGCCTGTTAGTAGTATATCGCACCCTAAGTGCACAGAGATGAGAGTTCCTAGTAAGAACATTGGAGGGGGGGGGGACGCATCTAAGCAGGGCGTACAGTAACACCACAACACGTCATTATTTACGTTGAAGCATTATATGTCCCTTGAGGCACAAAATCCAGCGTGATCAAGGGCTGGCCCTAAAACATCATCATCATCATCAGTCATGTCATCAGCGCCTATTGCGACGCCGGCAGTAATATAGGAGACAGTAAACAGTTGAAGAACGTTATGCAGAATTATTATGAGTAAACAATGTGAAACAAAATAAATTAGCTTGAATTAGACGAGTAAAATGAAATAAAGTGAAATAAATTTATTGCAGGTGCGTTAAAGTGGTGTAAAGGGGATAAAAGTGGAATAAAGTGGATTAAGGTTGGTTAAGGTTGGTACAACTTAGAGCAAGGTAGACTAAAGTGGAACAACGTAGAATTGTGGACGCGTGACAATGTATGACGTCACGTATCGTGGACGTAACCAATTAATTAGAGCAATCGTAATTCTTTCGCATTTAAATCACGTAAGGATAAGTAAGCAGCTGTCAATTTTTAGTTTGTCCGCGCCTACTAAAGCGACATCTCCTCAAGCCGCATGCCCCCTCTTCCCCGGGGTCATCCAGCGGGTCTCTCTGGGAGGAACCCTCCATTTCTTGCCTGGTGCCGAAGTATAGGACAAAAGCACGAGCGCAGCAAAAGTCAAACGAGACGGAACAATGATCACGCAACATTGAAATTATGCTTCCCACAATACGATTCAAACACAGGACCCCCCAATCACGAGTCCGACGCCCTTCAGCGGCACCATGAAACCCTTTCTTTTTTCCTGACGTGGTATTTATTGTATCATGTACCGGTATATGCGAGAAACGCACTATACGGAAGAAACGTGCCCACAATAGCCATCATATCTGGTATTCATGGCCTAGAATGGACCTATAAATCACGCTGAGCACAAAACGCACCACACAAAAACTGCGAGCAGTTTTGAACTTAGAAAAGTGGCAACGACAAGCAACTTGTCACGAGGTGTTAGCAGTGCGGTTGAAATTCTGTTAAGTCATGCAGTCCTTGAAATGTCATATTATTTGGGGATGCTGTAATTCTAACGAAACATTGGATTCAGCGTTTCGTTTTCAAGTGCGTGTCTTTCATTAGCTATGCAGTCCAATTAGAAAAGCGTATCAAAAGGCAAGTCTTCTCCGTGGGGTGCAGTCATGTATCAGATGGTATGCTGCTTTAAAATGAAGTTTTTTCTTAAGCGTCCGTTGAAGCACCTCCCAAAATAATATTGCTTATTTACAACTCATTAAGCAATACTTTATGGTCTCCGGTACATCCGAAAGGCGTCAATTGAGAGTAGATGCAAAACGGTTTTTTGTACAACTGAGATTTCACAGCTAACGTTCCACTGTGCAATATCAAGAAAAAATATTAATGCACGTGGGGATAAATGCATCTGGCGGACTCGCTGCAGTACGTCATGCCCTGACAGACTGCAAAACATAGAAGCGTAAAGGGAGGTGGAAAAAGAATTTATATGAAATTTTAGACAGCGGTGTTATGGACGCTCTGTAGAGATATCCAGCAGAAAACCGACCCAAGAGGAATTGTACAGAGAAATGCACGTCATAGATAAAACCACAAAAACAAGGTCGTTCAGAATATTGGGATGAAATTACCAGGTTTGGTAAAGCATTGCTTAAGTTGATTTGATTGCATGATAGTAGTATTGGGTGTCAACTATCTCGAAATAATCACAAACAACAAACAAGCTGTCGCACAAGTAGATGCACCAGACCAAGTCCACCAGCACATCCGTGTCTAAAGATATTATCTATCCCAATTGGTTCATACCTTGAAGACCGCACAAAAGTAGGTAATGTTCTACGAAAATGTTGAATCTATGTCCGGGACAAATCAAGCATCACCACTACATAAAATGCTTTTGCAGCGAGTAAACAATAACAAGCCGCCGCCCTACCAGCAGCAGAAAGGCTGTGAGGTGTAAAAGTGCCCATATTGCGTTAAAGTGCCTGAAGTGCCAGAAATGTGTACTAAGTTTCTACGCATCGAAAGGAGCACCAATGTTTTAAGATGGCAGGGTTGTCCAATGTATACCAACATATTGAGTCGACGTTCATATCCTTAAAGAAAACCCAAGAGTTGGGGTTTTTGACTAATTTATCTGGGCACTAGAAGCCATACCATGTTTCTCAGTGAATGATCGAAATTTGTCAATGCTCTGTTTCTCTGAGCAGAAAATGCAAGCTCATCTGTGTAAGCCATTACTTCGAGTTCGTTGCCTAAAATATTAAAACCATGAGTGCCACTGCGATTTTGGACGCTTTACACATCAGCTCTGAATAAAGGGCAAATACAAGTGTCGATAGCGGAGAACCCTGTTTTACAGAGGAAAGAACAAGCACTGGCTCGGACAGATTACTATTAACAAAGACACTGGTAGAATTGTTAGTGTAACACATAGCAACACCTTTGTAAAGAACGGAGGCAATATTAACGTAATCTAAATGTTAAAAAAGGGCGGCATGCTTTACTCTGTCAAATGCTCTTGCTAAATCGGTCTGAAGTAATTCAAAGTGGACACAGTGGGACTAGCAATAGTGAAGAGTTGCTCGGACTAATTGTAACTTTGTATGGAACGGCCTTATAATTCGCTATTCCGGTGAGGTCCAATAAGTAATGACATTGCATGCTGGAGTCGATTAGATAAGACTGTTGCTCAATTTTTGTAGCCTACGCTCATCAGTGTAATGGGTCAATAACATCCTGTCAATGTCACACAATGTCAATAACATTTTGTCACTACATTTAGGGATCAAGAAAACAGGAATCTGTGTAAATGATCGTGGTAGGAAAGTTCATCAAAGCTAACACTAAATATGTGAAGTAAAGAAGGGCTTAATATGAACGTGTAGGTCTGGCACATTGTACCACTTGTTTTCATGAATAATAGTATTATTATTATTATTATTATTATTAATATTATTATTATTATTATTACAAAATTTAATGGAGATTCCATCAGGACCTGGGGTTTTCGAAAGCATTACCTTGTCAATGGCATGTTCTATTTCAAATGGTCCACTAATTACAGAGCTATCATCGTCTGAGAGAGGGTTCACTAAGGAGACGAAATTTGTCGAAACTACAGTATTTGGCAAGTGCGCAGAGCTGAACAGCGTTGCGCAATATCTTTGAAATTCCTTGATTGGATCTTCCGTGTTTGTGTCAAGCGCGCTCATGGATTAAGTGTCCGTGATACGTTTGCGAATTCCAGGTAGACGCTCGTCCAGTTGCGCCTGGCGTGTTGGTTCCTGGGAGTGCAAGGCACGGGTCGTACGCGAGCAAATACGAGTACTTCTATGGCACTCACCATCATGCTTTTGAAGAAGGCTTTTAATAAGGCTGTTATCTCACTCTTTCGGCCTTCACACGGGTTGTTCTTCTTTTGATTTTAAAGAACAATCCTTCTTTTGCTCATCTCATTTATAACGTCGACCGCCAAGGCCGGTTCAAAAGTTGCGATATTTAGTTAGGTACTGCGCTGTGGCGTACAGTTTATGCTTATGCTTTTAATGATGAAACTAATCGAATCAAGATTTCTGAAGTTATTGCTAACCCGTTAGAATGCGACTGCTCGGTCGTGCTTATGCGGGACTCCGATTTTGTACGCAATCCATCTAACCTTGCTGAGTAAACAGTGGTATAGGAGTGCTGAATTACTGACATACATCTCTAATAACGCTCGCCTCATTGATGTCTGGTCTTGTGGTAGGAGCTCGTCTCCTACACGCATTTCCAAAGGGCGTTCCTATCAAAATTATGGGGTTTAACGTGCCAAAACCACTTTCTGATTATGAGGCGCGCTTCAGTGGAGGACTCCGGAAATTTTGACCACCGGGAGTTCTTTAACATGTACCTAAATCTAAGTACATGGGTGTTTTCCCATTTCGCCTCCATCGAAATGCGGCCGCCGCGGCCGGGATTCGATCCCGTGACCTCGTGGTCAGCAGCCCAACACCATAGTCACTGTGCAACCACGCCGGCTGGCGTTCCTATGCTCGTCTGGATCACATTATATTTCTTCGGCACACCTAAATTGCCAGATTTATTTTGAAGCGCAGCCGATTTCATTCTTTGATAATAGCATGGTGATTGCCCACTATGGTGATAATGGTCGCAGTAATTTCAACCCGAAGTGGGAACTACGAAATTTTGATTTAAACTAACTGGCGATAAACACTTCATATCGCTAGTACGTTCAGTGCTAGCATCTAGCTGTTCTATGAATTTACACTCATTAGCAGCTAGGGAAATGTTTAAACTGGGAACTCGTGACACGGCAATCGAAATTAGCTCTATCAGGTATTGTTTCAAAAAGTGCGAAGAAAAAAGTTGCGGGAAAGTCTTCAATTCTTCAGGAGTTAAAATCAGGTACGCCTAGTGCATATATAAACGAAAGGCAACATGAAAGCAGGAAGAAAGGTTCGCTATTACTGCTGCTGTTACCCGGGAATACAATGCTACGGATATATGTAATGTTACTATATAATGTTACTATATTGAGGGGCCCCCTAACTGTGGTCAATTCCTATTGTTGATCATCATCATCATCATCATCAGCCTAGTTACGCCCACTGCAGGGCAAAGGCCTCTCCCATACTTCTCCAACTACCCCGGTCATGTACTAATTGTGGCCATGTTGTCCCTGCAAACGTCTTAATGTCATCTGCCCACCTAACTTTCTGCCGCCCCCTGCTACGCTTCCCTTCTCTTGGAATCCAGTCCGTAGCTCTTAGTGACCATCGGTTATCTTCCCTCCTCATTACATGTCCGGCCCATGCCCATTTCTTTTTCTTGATTTCAACTAAGATGTCGTTTACCCGCGTTTGTTGCCTCACCCAATCGGCTCTTTTCTTATCCCTTAACGTTACACCCATCATTCTTCTTTCCATAGCTCGTTGCGTCGTTCTCAATTTCAGCAGAACTCTTTTCGTAAGCCTCCAGGTTTCTGCCCCATATGTGAGTACTGGTAACACACAGCTGTTGTACACTTTCCTTTTGAGGGATAGTGGCAACCTACTGTTCATGATTTGAGAATGCCTGCCAAACGCACTCCAACCCATTCTTATTCTTCTGGTTATTTCAGTCTCATGATCCGGATCCGTGGTCACTACCTGCCCTAAGTAGATGTATTCCCTTACCACTTCCAGTGTTTCGCTACCTATCGTAAACTGCTGTTCTCTTCCGAGACTGTTAAACAGTACTTTAGTTTTCTGCAGATTAATTTTCAGACCCACCCTTCTGCTTTGCCTCTCCAGGTCAGTGAGCATGCATTGCAATTGGTCTCTTGAGTTACTAAGCAAGGCAATATCATCAGCGAATCGCAAGTTGCTAAGGTATTCTCCATCAACTTTTATCCCCAATTCTTCCCACTCCAGGCCTCTGAATACCTCCTGTAAACATGCTGTGAATAGCATTGGAGATATCGTATCTCCCTGTCTGACGCCTTTCTTTATAGGGATTTTGTTGCTTTCTTTGTGGAGGACTACGGTGGCTGTGGAGCCGCTATAGATATCTTCCAGTATTTTTACATATGGCTCATCTACACCCTGATTCCGTAATGCCTCCATGACTGCTGAGGTTTCGACTGAATCAAACGCTTTCTCGTAATCAATGAAAGCTATATATAAGGGTTGGTTATATTCTGCACATTTCTCTATCACTTGATTGATAGTGTGAATATGGTCTATTGTTGAGTAGCCTTTACGGAATCCTGCCTGGTCCTTTGGTTGACAGAAGTCTAAGGTGTTCCTGATTCTATTTGCGATTACCTTAGTAAATACTTTGTAGGCAACGGACAGTAAGCTGATCGGTCTATAATTTTTCAAGTCTTTGGCGTCCCCTTTCTTATGGATTAGGATTATGTTAGCGTTCTTCCAAGATTCCGGTACGCTCGAGGTTATAAGGCATTGCGTATACAGGGTGGCCAGTTTCTCTAGAACAATCTGACCACCATCCTTCAACAAATCTGCTGTTACCTGATCCTCCCCAGCTGCCTTCCGCCTTTGCATAGCTCCTAAGGCTTTCTTTACTTTTTCTGGCGTTACCTGTGGGATTTCGAATTCCTCTAGGCTATTCTCTCTTCCACTATCGTCGTGGGTGCCACTGGTACTGTATAAATCTCTATAGAACTCCTCAGCCACTTGAACTATCTCGTCCATATTAGTAACGATATTGCCGGCTTTGTCTCTTAACGCACACATCTGATTCTTGCCTATTCCTAGTTTCTTCTTCACTGTTTTTAGGCTTCCTCCGTTCCTGAGAGCCTGTTCAATTCTATCCATATTATACTTCCTAATGTCAGCTGTCTTAAGCTTGTTGATTAACTTGGAAAGTTCTGCCAGTTCTATTGTAGCAGTAGGGTTAGAGACTTTCATACATTGGCGTTTCTTGATCAGATCTTTCGTCTCCTGCGATAGCTTACTGGTTTCCTGTCTAACGGCGTTACCACCGACTTCTATTGCGCACTCCTTAATGATGCCCATGAGATTGTCGTTCATTGCTTCAACACTAAGGTCCTCTTCCTGAGTTAAAGCCGAATACCTGTTCTGTAGTTTGATCCGGAATTCCTCTAGTTTCCCTCTTACCGCTAACTCATTGATTGGCTTCTTGTGTACCAGTTTCTTTCGTTCCCTCCTCAAGTCTAGGCTAATTCGAGTTCTTACCATCCTGTGGTCACTGCAGCGTACCTTGCCGAGCACGTCTACATCTTGAATGATGCCAGGGTTCGCGCAGAGTATGAAGTCTATTTCATTTCTAGTCTCACCATTCGGGCTCCTCCACGTCCACTTTCGGCTAGCCCGCTTGCGGAAAAAGGTATTTATTATACGCATATTATTCTGTTCTGCAAACTCTACTAATAATTCTCCTCTGCTATTCCTAGAGCCTATGCCATATTCCCCCACTGACTTGTCTCCAGCCTGCTTCTTGCCTACCCTGGCATTGAAGTCGCCCATCAGTATGGTGTATTTTGTTTTGACTTTACCCATCGCCGATTCTACGTCTTCATAAAAGCTTTCGACTTCCTGGTCATCATGACTAGATGTAGGAGCGTAGACCTGTACAACCTTCATTTTGTACCTCTTATTAAGTTTCACAACAAGACATGCCACCCTCTCGTTAATGCTATAGAATTCCTGTATGTTACCAGCTATTTCCTTATTAATCAGGAATCCGACTCCTAGTTCTCGTCTCTCCGCTAAGCCCCGGTAACACAGTACATGCCCGCTTTTTAGCACTGTATATGCTTCTTTTGTCCTCCTAACCTCACTGAGCCCTATTATATCCCATTTACTACCCTCTAATTCCTCCAATAACACTGCTAGACTCGCCTCACTAGATAGCGTTCTAACGTTAAACGTTGCCAGGTTCAGATTCCAATGGCGGCCTGTCCGGAGCCAGGTATTCTTAGCACCCTCTGCAGCGTCACAGATCTGACCGCCGCCGTGGTCAGTTGCTTCGCGGCTGCTGGGGACTGAGGGCCGGGGTTCGATTGTTGTATTCATATAGGAGGTTGTGGCCAAGTACTGCACCAGGGTGGCCAATCCTGCTCTGGTGAGAGAGTGCGTTACTGGTTCTGGTCACCGGGATTAGGCCGCACTCCAGGCCTGTTTGTGCAATTTTCTCAACACACGGTTTTTTTTTTGTATTTTCCGGTGGAGAATAGCGCGGCACCGGGATTTGAATCACGGTCCTCTTGCACTGGAGACGGATACTCTACCGTCCCCGTGGGAGTTAAATTAAAAATTAATTTATGGGGTTTTACGTGACAAAACCACTTTCTGATTATGCACGCCGTAGTGGAGGACTCCGAAAATTTCGACCACCTGGGGTTCTTTAACGTGCACCTAATTCTAAGTACACGGGTGTTTTCGCATTTCGCCCCCATCGAAATGCGGCCGCCGTGGTCGGGGTCCGATCCCGCGACCTCGTGCTCAGCAGTCTAACACCATAACCACTGAGCAACCACGGCGGGTCCCGCAGGAGTTGTACGCCTCATTTAACCTACAGTGGTGCCCTACTTGGTCAGTCAAGGTGGACCAATCTGAGCTCGGTTATACCGCATGGATGGCACTCGGCTAGAGAACCTGGTATTTATGACCTGCACATGTGAGTGTGAGGCCATACATATTTGAAGATATATATCTTTCTTTTTTTTTTTAGGAGGGTTCCCGTACAGTGATAAAATAAAGGAAAAGACATGAAAAGAAAGAAAAAAAAAAGAAAGAAAAAGGGGCGGAAAAAAAAAAGGAACATAACAGGTGATTTGAACTTCGATGTTGCCCGGAAAGATAGCTCAGTCGGTTGGTTCGTCAGGCCCCAGGCTACTTTCAAGCGCCACAGCTCCTGCTCCGAGCCTCACACTTACGTGGAAAGAGACTCATGTTGGAAGGCATACTTTCTAGGAAAAATGGCCGCTCAAGGAGAAGAGCGAGCTCGAGCGGCTTTAGAGGCTAGGAAAACTGCCCTAAAATATTTAGACTTGAGGGAAAGCTTCGTTAACAAACTATAACACGGCAATCAGCACTCGAATACGACGAGAGAAATTACTGAGACGTGGAAAATTCCCTTGAAAAAAAAAATCTGGTTTGCTAGACAAATGCTTGTATGTATTGAACCTCTTAAAAGATGAGGGGTGAAATATGCGCTCACCGAGAGGGCATCTTCAGCACGAGACATCCACAAGGCACCTTACAGAGATGTGGAGAGCTTCGCGGCCGGAACGAAGCCTCCCTTCTCCGCCGGCCAAGAGGGGGAAACGCGCTTTCCGATCGCTCAAGGTTGCGCGGACAAAGCATAACTCTAGCGTCTAGGAAAAGCTTAACCAGGTGCGATGGCGGCACGCATAGCGTGGGAAGCTAGCCGCCAGAATAACTATACCAAGGACTGCTGCTGATGAGGGCGAAATACCTTCGTGTAATTATAATAACCCTAATAGGACTACTTTCGAAAAAAAAAAGGAAACGGCCCAGAGGGCTATACTACGAGAGGTATGACTGATAGTTTTCCATATATATATATATATATTCATCTCATCTATGGGATCGCATGCGCGCGCTGTTTCTTTGTCTCTGCGTGTAGTACAGTTAAGAGAGCCAGTTTAAGGGCGGAGAAGAAGAAAGAAGAGAAAAGCAAAAACTGCAGCGCCGTGGTTTTAAAGCGCACCCGTGGTAGAGAAACGGAATGCGATATAAGCGTGCGTGGCCATGATACGCACACGACAAACTGCCTTAAAATATTTGGAATTGAGGGAAAGCTTCGGTAACAAACGATAGCACAGCAATCAGCACTCGAATATAATTATAACCCTAATACTAATTGTAAATATTCATCTCATCTATGGGATCTAATGCGCGCGCTGTTGCTTTGTTCTGTGTGTAGTAGTTAAGAGAGCCAGTTTAAGGGTGGAGAAGAAGGGAGGGAAGGAAAGTCTCTGAAGCAAAATTACATCGCCGTGGTTTTAAAGCGCATCCCGTGGTAGAGAAACGGAAGGCGATATAAGCGTGCGTGGCCATGATACGCACACGACAAACTGCCTTAAAATATTTAGACTTGAGGGAAAGCTTCGTTAGCAAACGATAGCACGGCAATCAGCACTCGAATATAATTATAACTCTAATAATAACTGTAAATATTCATCTCATCTATGGGATCTAATGCGCGCGCTGTTTCTTTGTCTCTGCGTGTAGTACAGTTAAGAGAGCCAGTTTAAGGGCGGAGAAGAAGAAAGAAGAGAAAAGCAAAAACTGCAGCGCCGTGGTTTTAAAGCGCACCCATGGTAGAGAAACGGAATGCGATATAAGCGTGCGTAGCCATGATACGCACACGACAAACTGCCTTAAAATATTTAGACTTGAGGGAAAGCTTCGTTAGCAAACGATAGCACGGCAATCAGCACTCGAATATAATTATAACCCTAATACTAATTGTAAATATTCATCTCATCTATGGGATCTAATGCGCGCGCTGTTGCTTTGTCTCTGCGTGTAGTAGTTGAGAGAGCCAGTTTAAGGGCGGAGTAGTTGGAAGGCATACTTTCTAGGAAAAATGGCCGCTCAAGGAGAAGAGCGAACTCGAGCGGCTTTAGAGGCTAGGAAAACTGCCTTAAAATATTTAGACTTGAGGGAAAGCTTCGTTAACAAACTATAACACTGCAATCAGCACTCGAATACGACGAGAGAAATTACTGAGACGTGGAAAATTCCCTTGAAAAAAAAATCTGGCTTGCTAGACAAATGCTTGTATGTATTGAACCTCTTAAAAGATGAGGGGTGAAATATGCGCTCACCGAGAGGGCATCTTCAGCACGAGACATCCACAAGGCACCTTACAGAGATGTGGATAATACAGAGATGTGGATACAGAGATACAGAGATACAGAGATGTGGATTGTTGATAATGACCCTATAAAGGCGACAGACAACGAAGCCACGCAGAGCTCCGGGAAGTTAGCTGTGGTCGAAATCGAAATTTTGAAATTAATGAAGAAGAGGCAGCATAAAGTGCACGAAAACATGATGAGGTGCCGGTGAGGGCCGAGCCTACAACCTCCGCATTACGCGTGCGTCGCAATACGAATTGTGCTGCGGCGACGGCTATGACGGCTATCCGTCCACTAACTTGGCTATTTATTTTTACTCGATGCAGCCCAGGCAGTGTTAGCCAGCGCCAATCGAAACCATCGTGGGCGGATGCGGAACATGCTTTTTTGCCCTATGGCATCACGTAACACGTGAACTTAGGGCACAAAAGGCCGTAATTAATTTATTATTTTGTTACTGTGACCTATGCACGAAGAAAATAGAGGCTTCCCGCGTGCTCCTTTATGCCGTGCTTGATTTTTCGAAATTTCTGGATAAAACATGCATCTTTTTGTTCCCGCTCAGGAGAACAGCAGAAGCCTGACTGTAGAATGTTGACACGTATTTTGTGAAATGAATAGTCGGACAGACTGACGTGCTTTAATATTGGAAGACATGGTAGCGTGCGGGCGTGAGCTCTGTGGTTATCTTGACGGACACTGAACGCGGTTACAATGTAGCCTATATACAGTGCCGCAGGCATCTGCAATGGAGCATATAAGCTACACTGCGAGTGTCACAATTTAGGGGTTCTTCAAGCTGAAATCAGAGGAAGTAGCCTTAGCAAGGCAAGTTCAAGCCACAAACCTGCAGACCTTGCAGCGCTTTTCACCACACGTTTCTGAGCCTGATTTCACGTTTCGAACCGTGGTTGTTCTAGTTCTGTCGGGGATATCTCTTAGATTCCTTTCCCAGCGAGAAATATGTGGGGGCGCTCTGTGAAAACTGAAGAAAATCGTGTACTGTTCTGAATAATATGACGTGCTTGAATACGATGTTCGTGCCGTGCGGAAGCGTAGACGAGTAAGTGGGGACAATGTTCGATTGACCTTTAGGATGGCGAGGCTTTGAGCCTGACAAAATTTCATTTCTGTCTAAGGCTTGTGCTGTAAGAATTGTATTTTAGCAATGGAAACAAATAAATAAATAAAGAAAGAAAGGCTTGTGCTCAGGCTATAAGATCATCAACAATGGTTTCCGGGTAGTCCTCTGCCGCCAATAACTTTTTGAGTCATTTTGCGTGACTTTCGAAATCCCTCCCGTCAGAGCACATGCGGCGATATGGGTGGGCTTATGAATACCGGATGGCTGCCTTGAAATGTAGTGGGTGGCTTCCTTTGAAATGGTGGCATTAGTGGTGGTATCAAGTGGTTTCAAGAAAGTTTGCAGCTGATTTAGAGTAACTGTGGTTGAAAGGGATTGATGAATGAGCTGAATAAAAGATCTGCTAAGAATGTAAGCAGACTTTCTTCGCCATGGTGCCAAATAAGTCTGTCATCTAAGAACCTTTTGTAGATGAGCGCCTTCAAGCACATCGCTCAAAGAAATGGTTCTTCAAGCGGGACTATAAATATATTCACATAATGAGGACCTATCTTTGTGCCCATTGCCGTTCCTCTTACCCAGAAAAAAATGTTTGTTGTCGATTTTGCCTGTTTTAACGTTCACCTTAGCTTCAATGCAACCTGCTTGTGGAATGTTTGTGTATAGGGATACTATGTTCATTGTAACCAGGAAGCTATCGCTAGGGTTCTCGAGTCCAGTTGTTATGCGAAGAAATTGGTTGGTGTCCTGAATGTAAGATGGAATGGTCTTAATTAGGTCCTTACTTATGAAATCCAAGGCATTTGATATTCTTTCGGTTACGGTGGCGTTGCTTGAGACAATAGGGAGACGAGGCTGGTTATTTTCTGTATTTTAGGAAGCAAATAAAAACAACCTGAGGGCTGGCTGAATCGACTGCATTAATTTAAACCTGCGCAAGATATTTTTCCTTGCCTATTTAGTGAATTTAATTCATGGCCTGTTTGTGATTCAAATATTTAGGTGGGATCATCCGGAAGTTTAGTACAGAAGTCCTTATTTTGTAGTTTATGGTGTTCTACTTTCAAGTAGTCGACCTTATAATATTTGTGTTGCGCCACCCTTATCCGCATGTTTTTTACTACATCTCATCGCTGGCTTAGCGACTCCGCTGACTTGCGCTCTTCATGCGACAACGTGTGTCGAAAGATTGTTAAACTGGAGCATACTGTAATCATATCATTTTGGACGGCGATCATATACATTTTCAAATATCTTTCGTTCTGATCAGGTGGTGACCAAGTTTTTCCTGATGCTCCATAGAAGGCTGTTGGGCTGAGTTTTTCGTAAATGTGCCCGAAAGCGAGTATTTCTGAGAAAATGATCCAAATCCTGATATAATTGAAATTATTTATTTTTCCGGCTTGAATTTAAGACCTTTAGGAAGAATACTAATGCCGGAAACAGATTACCTTACAGACTAAATGTTAACCTCCGTTGTTTCTACGTTTTCGTTTATATTTCTGGTAGTCGCAGGTTAATTCATTCACGCTGATAGAAATTGTCTGAGGTACGTAATGCCGCTCTAATTTCGGACGCTGGCGCCCTTTTGTCTGTCTTATCTTTTGCATGCTCAACTAAGTTGTTACCCTCGTATTTACTGAAACCGGACCGGAATTTTAGTGAGTGTTCAGTTTGTTTTAGTTCGTGACCTTTGCGTTCTCTGTGGGCAATGATGATTTTCGAGAGGTTTAGTGACGCATCATGAAGTGTTTTGTCCCAATGTGCCTGCTCATCTCGATCTACAATTTCTGTCGTTGCCTGGTCATGTTTAAGGTATAAGCACTTCGGTACCAAATTAGAGGCTCCCCAGGACTCATGAGTCGTGCTTTGGAGATTAAACTTTACGTGTTTCTCAACGGCTTTCCTGATTTGCTGAAATACGCGAGACCGTGTACTGCGGCAGCGGGCCGTACTTGAGCTCTGCAAGTGACAGTTCCCACGAGGCTCCATCGGTCGCCGAGAGACGTTGCCATAGCTTTGAAGGTCGTAGGCCTTCTGCGTTAATGCTGTAGTAGACATGGGCTTCTGGGTCTGCGGAAGTGGCATGTGCGGCGAGTCAGTATCCGCCGCGCTCGTGCTCCCGGCAGGCTGCCGAAAGTCGGAACGAGCGGTGGTCGTCATGCCGGCTCGCTGTGGAGCCAGCCGGCGTCGGTGCCAGCGGCTTGTCCTGGTGGTCAGCAGGCGGATCTAATGAAGCGCCAGCGTCGCCTCGCATTCAAAGCTTGGATGAAAACCGTCGGCGGCCAGGACTGTTCAAGGCGGCACATTTCGGAAGGTTTAGGAAGAGGACACTACTCCCCAGCTCTTTCCGGCGGCATCAGGTGCACTTATTGCTAACGAATCTGGACGCTTCTCTGTTTAACCAGTGGATGAGCGGCTTGTTCGCTGCTTGGTGTCGGCGGTTCAGAACTCGAGGCAGCGGGAGGCTCAGGCCGATCGGAGCTTGTGATCGCTGTTCGCCAATATTCTTGGTGAATTCTTTCCCAGAACTCTTTCCCAGAGCCTGTGTACCTCCATTATGCGCAACGTCGACGCTTCCCCACATGGAGCACCAACCTCGGCACTGACAATGCCACATGTTAAGAGGAGCGGGAAGATCGCGGCACCTTGCACTGCTGTTACACACGAAAGCGGGAGTTCCGCGTTCAAAGGAATTGAAATTCTCCTGGACCTGATTAATCGGGCAGTCTCCGATTGCAGCGCATTTGACCGGAATTGGAGTTAAGCGAATAGATAACCCCTTAGAAATTCAGTCATTGGCAGCCGCTGGTGTAGAAGTGACTGGATTTTTCTTTAGGCCAAGCGCACTTAGACAAATAACAAGAGAAACTTCAGGGTTATCTTGGCTTTATTTGCCCAACGACTACGGTCGGTGGACTGACCTTTTGAAAAGGCTACAGCAAATTCTCGCGACGCAGTCTTTAAATATACGTAGGCAGTGCAACAAAAAGGAAAAGGTAATGACAGACAAAAAGGAAAAGGAGGCGCAACAAAAAAGACCAAGAAAAAGAAAATGAGGGAGAGAGCGGGGGGCCAAAGCGATTATTCGCTGTTTACGGGGTTATTCGGCGCACCTTCGCGGCGTCACTCCGTTCAACATTGTCAGTGTTCAGGTCTTTGACATTTTCCACAAGGCGAGTGTCATGCAGTGCGATGCGTAAGAAAGTGTATGTCGTAATGCTCTCAAAGAAATAAGAAAAAAGCGCTCTTCTGTATCGAAACCTTCCTCTCTTTTACACTCTATTCACGCAAGAACCAATGGAAAAGAACTCACCTGATCGTCTACGGATAAGCTGGCGTTGTGCTGTCGTTCGCTGGTGTAGTCCCAGTCGATATCGGTGCCCTGCAAGATAACCGAGAAGAAGGGAACCTGCACAGCGGCGTCCTCCAGTCCTCCGGCTTCGAGAAGCAACACGCTGGCTGTGCCATCGGCCGTGAGGCGGTTGGCGAGAACGCACCCTGCGGATCCTGCACCAACTAAAGCAACCAGTGAGAACAACTTTGCATTGTTACCGCAATCAATAAGTAGAATGCGCATTTGTCACGTGAAATAAACCAGGATAAAATCATCCATGAACATCAGCAGTTGAAGACAGGATTTAACGCGTCCCCGACTTTCGCCAAATGTAAATTTGTTGTAGCATAGAGTTCTCTTGGGACACCGGGAAACATAGCTGATAAGGCATATATAATGCTTTTGAGTACATATTTAAGGAATTCTTCGCGAAGACTAAATAATTCAAGCTCTTCAAACTTCACCCGCGCATCACGCACAGATGGACCCTGTTTTCTTCAGAATGCCAACTTTATGGGCACGTTGAGTTCTTTCATCAGATTGATAACATTCCTGGGCGATTCGTCAAACACGAATGCAAAGCTTTCGGTACATGTCAGATGGCCCCCATTGTGTGGAAATCTAGGTTTGCTTTCACATTTACCGTTTTGAGTGCAGTAGGCAAACACTGTGAGCGTTTAGTACCGCCGCTAAGCAGCCAACAAATCAATGTTTATCCATTGTTATTCAGTCGCTAGTTAGCCGATCAACGTAACTTTTTCTCTGTATAGGTACTTTCATTCCCTCTAAATATAACTGTTTTAAACATCGCACTTGAAAACAATCCTTAAACACGCAAAGAATGAAACGCTGAAACAAACCAGCGCTTCGTGCCTGTCCTATTCATATTACTATTACTGGTATTGTGAGCGTCGCTTTTAAATTGCGCTGCTTATAACCAAGTTAAGAATTACCAACAAGCGCTTTATTACGTTCAAATACTTAAATAAAACCTGCGTGAATTATCTAGCTCTTTCAGGTTACCGTTCAAGCATGCATATACATTTTGTAGCCCTTACACCTACTCGCGCTAAAAGCATCGCTGTAACTACGTACAAGCAATTTTGAATGCAATGAGAACATTTTGCAACATATTTGTTCTCGCGATAGAAACTATCGATGACTTTAAAATTGAAGGATCACCGTCCTTCCCAATGCGCCTTTTCGCTTGTTATCAGCGCTTCAGAAATGAAGAGGAAATATGAATTAATAGAAAACGGAGCACAGCCTCGCACCAAAAATATTAAAACAAGGTTTTAATCAAGTGGCTAGTTTAACAAGTGAAAAGTTAGGACAACCCAAAACAATGACAACCACTCAAGTGTGGGTGACAAAATCCTGGCAATGACAAGTTCGGAAGGGTGGGGAGGGGAAGGGGGTGTAGCGCTGTGCGTCGACGAGGAAGAGGGTGCACTCGTCGCATGTGTATGCAGAAGCATAAGCAGCACCCGGCGGAAAAAAACTGGTTATTTCTTTTATCGCTCTTAATTAGGTCGTAATTATTTGGCAACTAACTTTTCCTTGGGTTATTTACGGCAGATATGTCAGGACTACAATTTAAAACACATTGAAAAACATGAATTTTAATTGTTCCAGCCAGGCCATTTCTGGCGTCGGTCTTTTACGCTAGTTCTTGCTGGAAAAAAAAAAAAAAACGAAACATGCGCCGAAATCATCTCACGATGAATGACGACGTTAATGCGATTAGCTAGCACGTAATGTAGCGGCACACCATACGCCGGCAACCCAAGCGCGTCACGTGCTTAGGCGTGTATTGCAGCCATGCTCAACTTTAACGCTACGATCTTGCACTGGCTGTGCAATCTGTTGACGCCGTCGCGATGATGTCCGTGGATGGTCAGCACGATGCGTTGTGCGAACGCTGAGAAACGCGTATATGAGTTTCCTCTCGTGCCAGCGCACGAGAGGAACCTCACTGGCACGCCGTTCGAGCAGGGGTGGTTCACCCTGGTTCGAACGGTCACATAGTCTTGTTGAGCTAAGTGTTCTGTAACTGCATGCGCAGCTATCCAGCATTTTGTTTATCTCTGCTGGATCGTTTGCTTCTTGAAACCTCTATATCTACGCTGTACAGTTACCCATGCCTGGGACAAATTCGTTCATACCAAACTCGTTTCTCGTTTCTTTCGCACCAATACTATACAGAAAGAATTCAACAACAGAGGACACTAGGGGACAACTGGCAACAGAAAACACATCACGGCTAGTGTTAATCTCATCCATTAGTTGACGTGAGCAGCAGAAAAAAAAGAATGTGAAATGAACTTACAACGTTTTATTTTTTATTCTTTCCTGCTAAAACTAATAAGTTCTGTGTATAAATGAACCTATACTTTGCGAAATGTTTTCTTGCGTTACTTAGCAACAAGCTAACGGCACGCCAGGTGCGAGAGATCCAAGCGTCATGCGCCAGACAGGCCCGACAAGCCACCGAAGCCAACGAGGCCGGTTGCCCATGTGAAGTTCACCTATTCGGCGACCCGTCTATTTTGGATGTAGCGTGGTTTTTGGGCTCCTGGCGCATTCTCGCGTTTCTTCTGCACTCGACATGGCACCACTGCACTATTGTACTACAGTAAGGTGAGAAATTTTGTTTAGCAGTCTGCGACGCATTTCAAGCAATTTTGCCTTTTACGGCACGGAACCGATATTTATCGCGCACTTAGCGAAAAACAACTCGGCCGTCTTGGCATACTTAATCTGCGTTAATGACTCATAGTGGGCGATGTTTGCGACGCTTTCTATGGGCCCCAACATTATTATAACTTATGTCGCTAGTATTTGTGATTCGCCGCACCCGGCTTTGTGACGCATTTGGGGAAAAGCAGCTCTTCCGTGTGATGCCGTTCCGCACGTACTGAAACTCACCGGGAGACATCTTC
Organism: Dermacentor andersoni; assembly: GCF_023375885.2. NCBI lineage: Eukaryota > Metazoa > Arthropoda > Arachnida > Ixodida > Ixodidae > Dermacentor > Dermacentor andersoni. The sequence goes on from NC_092815.1 coordinate 147,554,110, forward strand.
GCGCCTTTTCCCGCCCCGAACAATATTGTAACTATTTTCGTTACTTTTTGTGGTACTCTTCAAGCACGGTGGCCGCGCCCGACGTTGTGAAACAGTTACCGAAAAGCAGTGGGGCTGTGAGCCGCAGTTAGTTTCGCGTATACTGAATCTTGCTGAAACAAGTTCTTGACGCATTCTCTGAGCCGCAGAATTATTGTAAATAATATGGTAACTTTCGGGGATGCATATGAGGCATGCTCGCCGCGCCCGGGGTTCTGAAGAAGTTAGCAAAAGAAGCAAGCCGGCCGTGGTGACAGTTTCCCGCGTACTGAATTTGAGTGGGACAAGTTTGTGACGCTTTCTATCGCCCCGCAATGTATACCTTCTTTCGGTACTTACGCTTGTCGAAGACACGACGAGCGATTGCCAAGAGTGATAACGCTGGAGTGTGTTGCTTGCGCCGCCATACCGAGCAAGAGATAACGTCGAGGAGTTCAAAAACTAAGAACTCGGAAATTATGTCTACTGAAAACAGGCTTTGTACCCACGCAGTTCTCGCGAGTGCGAGAAGAAGACTTTCCACGAGCGCCTGGCATGGTCTGGCTTAGAGCCTGTGTTGTGGCCACCTCTGTTTATACAGCGTACTATCGCGTCGGCTGAGGCCAAGTAGTTTTGGAAACGCGCAGTAGCCCGTGCATTTGTGCTCTTTAAGGGCCGCTTACCAGGCCCCATAGGAAATTTTGGCAATACGCTGGAAGTTTTCACGTTTCCTATAGAGGCGCGCTACCGGAAAACATTTGAAATCGCCTCTTTAATAGCCGAGACACAAATATTTCAGTGCCGCGAACCCATGATTTCAGCAGGCGGGCTCAACTGCCAAGCAAGACACTCTCTCTACTCGCCCCGTCTAGCCTCCACGAGTGAAATTCCTTTCTGTATCGTAATCTGATAGTACGCTTACCAGCGCAACCCACGTCATTATTTCTACTCGGCACGAGCCGTGCCCTTTCTCTTTACTTTTCCCTCTTTGCTCTTGACGTGCCTTTATAAGCAAGCGCAATAAAGGACGCAAGCAGTTTTTCGCCCTTCACCATGTCGGCCTGGTCAATGCTTCGCACACGCCCATAACGCACGGAACGTTACATGGTGTCAGAAGTGGGATCATTATCTGTCTCTTCGTTTAGCCGCTTCAACGTGACATCGCTGACAAGGGCTGTAACCGCACTCACAGCATGGATTTCCACATCGGCGCTACGTTCTCTCATACCAGACCTCGAGCATCGCGTGAACCATACGTCCCAGGCCCCGTCTTCACTTTTTTATTCTCCTCCCTTTTCTTTCTACGCTACGCATTTCAGCTGACGGTGTCGCGCGCAAGCTGTCTCGATCGCGCAGCGCTCGATGTTGAGCGCTGTGCACAAGGAAACATGACTCGCGGTATGATTCAGCGCTGCCCTGACACCACGGCAGAACAAGCGGATCGCACAGCATGATCACGCGCTGGAACATGGCAGAAAAAGGCATAGCTTCGGTACCTGCGCAAGTGACCGCACGAGCGTGGGAAGAAGCGGATGAAGCGGAGGTACATCTCTCTTGCTTCGGTGCGAAGTGAAACAAAAGACACGCAGACATTCCGTTTGTGTGTTTGATTATTTCTGTAAACTTCAATTCGTCATTTCAAGCAAGAGATCGCGCAGGTAACAGATGTTCTCTTGAATAATTCGCGATTTTACGTGTCAGCACGAGCGACGTCACACTGCGGACACGAATACGTAGGCGTATGAACACGAGTGCGTCACCGCCCGGCTTGGAGCGTGGCGGCCGCGAGGAGAAGGACAAATGCCGTTCGGTTTGAAATTTCATATCTTGCCGCGGCGCGTAGCGATGTAATACTTTGCAGGCACGATCGTTATCGCGCGATGTATGCTCTACGCTTTTCAGCTCAAAATGGCCAGACTTGGTGCAGGGCCCTTTAAAGTGCAGAAAGTAATGCCCGGAAATGGAGAAATGCTTGGAAACCAGATGTTTTCTTCATAATGTATAGTACGGCTTGGAATGAGTCGGGTATTTTCGAGGCCATGTATATCAAGGCGAATTGCTTTTGTTTGGAATGTCGCCCATTCACCCCTTTCGCATCTTTCTAATATGTACGGAGTATTCCTATAAGGGCTAAATACCAAAATGACACTTGCTAGTAATTTATTTTTTGCAGCTGATGCCATCCAGTCTAGCTTAGTACGGCAACTACAGCTACTTACCTGGTGCCACAACGTTGTAAGAACGAACAAAAATCCCTGAACGAGCATTTATATAGAGCTAAATAAACATGTCTTCATTTAAAAGGCACCCGCCGCGGTTGCTCAGTGGCTATGGTGTTAGGCTGCTGAGCACGAGGTCGCGGGATCGAATCCCGGCCACGGCGGCCGCATTTCGATGGGGGCGAAATGCGAAAACACCCGTGTACTTTGATTTAGGTGCACGTTAAAGAACCCCAGGTGGTCGAAATTTCCGGAGTCCTCCACTACGGCGTGCCTCATAATCAGAAAGTGGTTTTGGCCCTTAAAACCCCATAATTTAATTTAAAAGGCGTTTTGCGTCCACTTTATGAAATTGCACGTGGCACAGATTCGATGGAGGCTGGTAAATATCGCTCGCAATCGTTTTAATTGAGTAAATGATTGCGCACTACGACCGCTCGCGATTGAGCAGCAGAAGCAAAAAAAAAAGAAAAAAAAATAAGAAAGGCGCCATGTAGCGCTGCCGGCTTAGCGCGTACAGGTAGCGTTCAAAACGCGCATGCTCGAAACCGAAACCGAAAAGAGTTAATCTCATGCGCTTGGTGCGCTACAGTCAATTCGGCCGCTGGGCTCTATGGGAGTGTCCGCCATTGTTGAATATCTTTCTCTTTACCAATACCGTAAACTGATCTAGCTTACCTCGACTACCGACTAGCAACGCCTCATCTAGCGGCGTCGCTGCAAAAGCTACGCGTAGCACCCAATCATTTGTCTTCTCTTGACGCGAACGCGGCAAATGCACCATTCGTCGAAAAAGCCGGCGTTTGTTGTCCGTTGCAGCGAAACGTCACCAAAACTGGCATTGCCGTTGGGTGCGACGCCACGTCACGAGCGCGTTTCGGCACAGCGGAGCGGGCGAAAGGAAAGACCTGCTGCCCATTTGAGGGTAGAAGGCATCGCGGCGACGCCACGACACTCTCCCTCTCGGCTTGAGCCCCCCTCGACGAAGCAGAGCCAATGCCTCCAAGGTAACAGGCCTGTGCACTCTCCTTTATGACGTCATGCTACTTGGACCAAAATTTCCAATTACAACCCAGGCATTGCAACCGTAGCTTACTAGGGAGCATCGCCATGAGATTATATGACAGTCGGGCAAGGTCGCATGACGTCAGGGATCGAAGTGCACAGGCCAAGGGAGATAATGCACCCGGTAGCGAAGTTTCCATAGAAGCCCATAAGTTCAAAATATGGCAAGTCAGCGCCTGTTCATGGGACTCAGCGCCACCTGTGTGACGCCGTCTCCATTAGTAGCACAAGTGGCGTCATTCTTGTTTTCAAAGGCGCGAAATTTGTTTTGGAGGCCTGGTATAGGATTTGAATTTTCGAATTCCGGCAATTCGGCTCGCTGGCCGTTTCGAGCTATCAGCGCGGAAAGCGATGCAGGAAAAGGTCAGCCGTATGGATGTGGAAAGCGCACGCCTCCGTGAATATCGCTTAATTGAAGGCCGACGAAAGCTTCAGGTGTAGAGTGCTGGTCGCATCGTCAGGTGCCAAGTACATCGGCTTGCTCAGCCGCACGAAAATAGCTAAATTAAACAATTGTATGGTGGTCCTAACTCGCTACTTTTGAAGAAGACGTTAGGAAATGGCGAAGCCACCCGCGCCACCAGAATTCATTGAAGCGCCGACGAGCAAAACGACAAAACAACGTGTAAGGGCAACGTGTTGTAACAGATGAACTTTCCGACCGCGTCATACTGCAGCCTTCAACAGCTGCATTGCGATTGATAGCGGTGTCAACGTGCCCTTTTATAGCGGACGTAGCAAAAAAGGTCTTTCTTCACGTTAGAGTAAAATAGAGTCATTTTTTCATGCCTCGCCACGTATATATACGACTGAGTAGGAAAGTTATTTTCTTTGACTGACTTAAACTGTCTCCCGCCATACATTAACAAAAAGACGCTTTTTTGCCCCAGTTTTCGTTCCCTCCTCACATATTTGCACTTCAATCGTTGCATCCATAACCACGCTTGCTGAAGTCGGTCACAACTGGCTCTGAACCGTTTTCGCCCGAAGGTCCATGACCTATATGGATCGACCTTGCATAGGCATTGTGCCTTACAAGAGGCGTTGGCAGAGCGGGTGAAAGGGAACAACTTCTGCAGCCATAGCGCGTCGGATATTGCCTGAACATCGCCACGAGGCGTCGCCCGATGGGCGTCGCGGCGTCGGTGGCGTGCCGCGTTGGTACAGCAGGCTGCTGCTCCTTTCTGGCTCACGCAGCACGTACAGATATGGTAAATTACTCGCAGCTCAATAAAACGAAGGATCGTCCAGCGCCGTTCAAGTGGACATTCATGCTTTCGCTTTCACAAGTCATACCAAGTGCTTAGGTGTTCTGGCAATTATTTTTTTCACTGAAGTGTGGTACATTATATGTGGCACAAATCCAGTTACCGAAATTACCATAAAAGATGTTCATCTAAGATCGATATACCCCGATGGCATTCGTGCATCTTTTTCTTCCTTCAGCAGATGCACATACCCCAGCCACCAAAGTTGAGAAAGAGAGGTTTATTGGAGTTGGGCACATACCTAGTTCAGTCCGAACGCAGTGCGCTGTACCATAAGGCTGCTGCGGCAGAATGCTTGTGGCGCGGGTGCGATACCGCACTCCGAAAACGTTTAAATGCAACCTTCTTTTTTAATTGAGGAGGCTGAGAAAAATGTTAAAGGCATGGATAGAAACCGAAGAGTGTATAAACTATCCTGAGACTGGTAATAGCATTAGAGGATGCTCTGCTGCGAAGGAAGAGTGGCCAATGATGCTGTGTGGAACAGAAGCAGTTGTGGATACGCTAATTGTAGTTTTCACTGGACGCCACTGTAAACTGCACTGCCTGTTCCGTTATGGTCAGTGCATTCTTCCTCAAAATGTTAAACCGTGCATCCACAAATGGCATTGAAACTGCCAATGAATGTCGAATGACGATGCTGGCGTTAAATTGAAGGATTTCGACAAAACTAAAACAGCGCTTCTGCAAAATAAGTTGTGGAACGAAGTCTGGTTCACTGTAGTAAACTCACGGGAAGAGGACACTTGCCATACTTTAAAAAAAATGAAGCGCCAGGCTCAGATCTGATTAAGAGGTACCCCGTAGTGGAGGACTCCGAATTCATTTTGTCAGTCTAGCGTGCTCTAACGCGTACAGAACGCACGTTGTGCGGGCGTTTCTCCATCTGCCCCATCCGAATGTAGCCGCCATTGCCGCGATTTTACCCCGCATCTTCGCGCTTGGCGCGCAGCGTCAAAGCCCCTAAGTACTCAAGGTGGGTCACAAGTTCCATGATAAAATGCTAAAGACTACGTTATTCTCTAACACAAGTGGCGTGTTAAAGACAGCAGGCATATACCAGTATTTGACCGTAACTATTTAAATAAATCATCAAGATCTGATAGCGCTATGAACGCGATACAGGAATCGTGCATGAACCGATGGAAACCATATCTTATACTTCGTTGATGCTTATAAAATAGAGATATCCGGCCCTCATAATGTGAATAAGGGAATGATACGTCGTTTGGTCATTATTGGCAAAAAGTTGCATAAAAACGTTCTCATAAAAGCTTGCAAAAATAGTCGAAACAAATTCTAGGAGTTACAGTCTGGCCGCTTTATTTAAGGTACAATGTAATGTCCGGGAAACTTTTATAGAACGTAAAAAGACTTTTCTAGATGTTACACCACAACGTAGTATTCCTCGCCCTGTTACTTAGACCAAATGTCCCTAAGCTTAGCATGCCGAATTTGATAAATAACTCAATTTGATATTTGTTCAACACTCACCAATTATATAGTCATATTCATTTTCCAAAATCAACGTGTTGTATAGCACCTTGTCTGGTAATTCAAAAAAGACTACGACTGTAACGACGTTCAAAAGAGTTAACAAAATGTTCTGAACCAACGCCATGGTACTTGCTCACTCCGTGTGGCAGTCTAATTCGATGGTTGTTCATGGACATCTACCGCTCTTTTTATACATGGTGGTACGTACGGCAGGTGCGACCCATGATACGGTGACTGAGCTGGTTTGTTTTGGCATTTTTGTGAACACACGACACCTGTTGCCTCGCTGCTCAGATAATTTTTTTTCAACACCTGCTTATGCTTGCCTGACTGAAAGGACCGTGAGCCCCACCAACAAATAAAAAGTGAGAAGTGAGCAGCATACATATTTTTGAAGCTGCTGAAGTTTCTGTGAAGCTAGTAGCGCGCGCAGTAACAGCGGAGCCCATTGTTAAGTTCACACATTATTTCAGTTGTCGGAACATATTTGTTGCGCTAACATGAACACTGTTGCGAAATCAAAGTCCTCTGTAGCTGCACAGTATCTGCTGAATCGTAACATATCTGATATATCTATCGTAACTTATCTTTCTCATGATAACTAAGGACCACTTTACTGCGGCGCCAACATTTAAACTGAATATGGCGTATCTGCAGATAAGCAAGAAGCAATTGTGTTGCGAGACGAATCCGTTCCAAAACTCAATCATTTATTATGTAACGAGATACGTTTTTATTTGGACCAAGTTTTTTTTTATATTACTGTGCTTCAAATACAATTTCTCCCATGTGTACGGACAAATTCATGAGAGCGAAGGTGCACAAGAAGTATAAGGTTAATATTGTTGCAAAACACGCTACCCCCGTTTAATATTATTATCCAGGCAGGTTCCTGCCCCCCCCCCCCTTATATACAATACAATAAATCAAATGAAATGAAATTTAGGCATCTGGTTGCAATTCACGCGGAGATGGCTCCGCAACAAAATTTTATATATATGGAGCGGAGTACTACAGGGCACTCATCGTTGCCTTAGGAACTCGTCGTTGATTGTGATAATAACATCTACACGCCGACAATAACGAAACGCACATGTGAATATCTTCAAGAAATGTATCACGCCTGTCACTGACTTTCGCATTCGATGCCAATAACCCAATCAGCCACGCAGGCACACATCCATTACGAACGCTAACAGCGATGATTAATGACGTCGCACGTGTTTTAATGGGAGTAGCGTAACTCTTAAAAATTAAGGTGACAATGTTAAGCGAACTTCATGGAAACATTCTAGCGTTCATTCGAAAAGCATGCAAGTAGATGAGGCTAGTACAGCCTAGATAGCCGTTTAAAGAAATGAAGACTTTAGATTGCGGTGTGGCCTCTTGGTGTGCCAAATTCGTGGTGTGCTGCTACCGTTGCATTGAGTAGCCGCACATATTGATGACTTCCCTACCTGAGCATATCAAAACCAATATTCTTTTTTTTTCGATTACGGCTGATTGGTAACGTGCCTCATTTAAAACAGAAGAATAAACTTTCGACGCAAACCGCAATTTATCCGAAATTATCAAGCCATGGTTCTGCAGATAACAAGGCTCCAAATAATATTGCCACATGGTGTGGCACAGCAAGGGGAGTGAAGAGGAAGAGAACGAGGTTTGTTCTCGGCATCGCGCGTCAACGGTTAGGTTTCGTAAAGTACAAACGCCTGCATCCCCATTCAGCGAGTATACTTCGGCAGGGTATACGCGACAATTTGGTGGAGCTTGCTGGGTACACCCAACTTATGCAGGGGACCCCACTGGGCAGCAAGAACCTCGCACAATTGGAGTTGACTCCAGTTCAACGCACAAGCCGGCGAATACGAGGCCTCGCCCCAGAATTTGGAAACCTCCAGGATAAAGTGATGACTACGACCACTGCGACTTCTACGGAATGGATGACGCCGACTTACCTAACAATGTTGAACCCCCAAGTGCCGACGGCTTTTCATGGCGACATAATTGAAGACGTGGAAAACTGGCTGGCGGAGTTCGAGCGCGTGGCTGCGTTTAACGAGTGGGACAACAACGCCAAACTCAGGAACGTCTACTCCAGCATCCCGGATGGCGCTCGCACGTGGTTTGTGAACCGCGAAAGTGCCCTGTCATCATGGCCTGAATTCCAGCGCAAGCTATTGGAGACTTACTCCAGCCCCGATCGCCGGGATAAAGCGGAGCGAGCCCTTGAGTCACGCGTCCAAAAGCCTAACGAGAGCGTCACGATGTACGTGGAGGACATGACGCGTCTCTTTCAGCGTGCCGATCCGAGCATGTCGGAAGAGAAGAAGGTGCGTCATCTGATGAGAGGCGTAAAGGAACAGCTCTTAGGCGGTCTTGTTCGGAATACGCCCAAGACTGTCGCGGAGTTCCTCACCGAAGCCACCGCAATGGAGAAGAAGCCGCAGCAACGGTCGAACATGTACAACCGACAAGTAAATTCCGCCTGCACTCCGGATACGCCGGTAAACTTCGGGTGCGACGTCGCCTTGCTTTGCGAGCTGATTCGGTGAGTGGTTCGCGACGAGCTGCAGAAACACCACGGTACGTCGCCGCCACCAGTCAGCTCCCTCGCCAGCGTCGTACGCAACGAAGTACAGAAGGCACTGCAGGCATCTCTTTCCAGCAGTGAAGCGCCACCTCTGCCAAGAGAATACCGGCGGAACACTTACGCAGAAACATTACTAAGCCCCGCCCAAGCTTTCGCACCTACTTATGTTGCGTCGCCAGTCGCGTTGCAATCGGCGCAAGCCGCTCCGACAACTCCGCTACCGTACTTCGACGACCGCCGAACGCCCGCGAGGAAATCAGAGGTTTGGCGAGCACCCGACCGACGACCGCTGTGCTACCACTGCGGCGAAGCTGGTCATGTGTATTGGGAGTGCCCCTATCGACGACTCGGCCTGCGGGGTTTTTCCATCTATTCGCCTCGACCTAGGTTTGGCCAGAGGCCTCCCGACATCGCAGAATTCATCGAGCAGCAGCGCAGTCCGGGCACATCGCAGCGGCAGTCACGCTCACCATCACCGCGGCGATGTTTCCCTGCTCGTGATACCACCTCGAGGACGACGCAAGGGAGATCACCAAGTCCACGCCGGGAAAACTGACGTCAGCGACCTTCCGAGGCGGGGCCGCTGATACGCGACGCGCTGAAGACCTCGTATCGTGTCGACCGCAGAACAACGAAAACACTACGACGCCAGAACCAGTTCCCGCCAACAAGATTTCACTGGACATACCTGTGTTGATCGACGGCAGAAAAATGAGTGCACTTGTAGATACCGGCGCTATTACTCCATTCTTAGTGGCAAACTGGCAAGGGTTCTGAAAAAAAGTTACGTTGCCCTGGAACGTGGCACCAGTTCGCACTGCAGGTGGCCACGTCGTCACACCACTTGGCTTATGCACGGCGAGAGTAGAAATTCGCGGTGCTGCTTTTCTCGCCACTTGTCTGGTTCTACGTGAGTGTTCCCGCGATTTAATCCTTAGGATGGACTTTCTCGGGGAATATGGCGCTATTATTGACCTCCGCGAGCGCTGCATCACTTTCTCGACGCAAAGGGCAACAACACAGACCGACGCCGTTGGACACAGATCCGCACTTCGCGTTTCGGACGACAGCATCACGATACCGCCGCGTACAAGTGTTATGGTTCCGGTCAAGTCTGACGAGCTACAAGACGGTGAAGCCATTGCAGAAGGCAACATTTCTATGTTGCTGACCCAAGATATTTGTGTAGCGGGAAGCCTTGTGGAACTTCGTGATAGCCAGACAGCGGTCCTCGTTACTAACTTTACCTTTGAGCATCGGCACATTTTTCGTGGCACTGCCGTCGCCTACGCCGAACCATCAACGGACATCGTCGAATGCTTTGCTTCTGAAGTGGACACAGACGACGGTTCACTCAGAGACATCGATGTAGACTCCGAGCTTACGGACGACCAAAAGAGCGCGCTCCAGGAACTTCTGAACGGTCTACTCGGTCTACTAAGGTGGGCCAAACGCCGATCACGAAGCACTGAATATCGACATCCGCCGACGCACGCCCCATCAAACAACAGCCTTATCGTGTCTCGCCGAAAGAACGTGAGGCAATTCAAGCCGAAGTCACGGAGATGCTAGATGGTGTCATTCAGCCTTCGCACAGTCCGTGGTCGTCCCAGGTCGTTCTGGTCAAGAAAAAAGACAGAACGCTTCGTTTCTGTGTTGATAATCGACGCCTCAACGATGTCACCAAGAAGGACGTGTACTCACTACCCCGTATCGATGGCTCTTTAGACAGGTTGCAGCGAGCTAAGTATTTTTCGTCTCTCGATCTAAAGAGCGGTTACTGGCAAATTGAGGTAGATGAACGAGAGCACGAAAAAACTGTTTTCGTCACTCCAGATGGCCTTTACGAATTCAAGGTACTTCCGTTCAGGCTCTGTTCGGCACCAGCAACCTTCCAGCGAATGATGGACACCGTTCTCGCTGGTCTGAAGTGGCAAACCTGCCTCGTCTACCTCGACGACGTAGTTGTTTTTTCGGTGACATTTGACGACCACCTGAAACGACTGCGGCAAGTTCTCGAAGCCATCCGATCGGCTAACCTCACCCTTAAGCCTCAGAAGTGTCACTTCGGCTACAAGGAGCTTATGTTTCTGGGACATGTGGTCAGCGCGGAAGGCGTTAGCCCCGATCCCGCGAAAACTGCCGCTGTAGCCACGTTTCCAACACCGACCGACAAGAAAGGTGTCCGACGCTTCCTGGGCGTTTGCGCATACTACCGGCGTTTCACCGAAAATTTTTCGAAGATGGCGGAGCCGCTGACTCGACTCACGAGGGCCGATGTATCGTTCGTCTGGGCCTCGGAGCAAGAGACTGCTTTCACTGAGCTTAGACAGCGTCTGGTGTCAGCACCTGTTCTGGCCCACTTTGACGAGGAGGCGGACACGGAAGTTTATACAGACGCGAGTAACGTCGGTCTAGGTGCGGTGCTTGTACAACGGCAGGAAGGTATTGAAAGAGTGATTGCCTACGCAAATCGCACACTATCGCGTGCAGAGACCAACTACGCCACTACGGAGAAAGAGTGTCTTGCCGTCGTATGGGCGCTGGCCAAATTTCGTCCTTACCTCTACGGCCGCCCATTCAAAGTTGTAACCGATCATCACTCGTTATGTTGGCTTGCAAATTTGCGGGACCCTTCTGGACGACTGGCACGGTGGAGTCTACGTTTGCAGGAGTACGACGTGACCATCGTGTGCAAGTCGGGCCGCATACACGAAGACGCTGACGCACTCTCGCGTGCCCCTATCGACACTACCGACCAAGACATTGAGGACAACGGCGTTTTCCTTGGGGCCGTAAGCGTTACTGATTCGTTCACACGGAAGCGCGCAGACGACTCACTACGACCTATATTCGAACATATGGAAGGACGAAACCCATCAATACCCCGGCACATCGCTCGAGGATTGTCGTCTTTTTGTTTACGACATGGCGTCTTATATAAGAAGAACTCCGCTGCCACCAACAAGACATACCTTTTGGTCGTTCGAGCAGACCTCCGTGCTGAAGTTTTATTCGCGTGTCATGACGAGCCTCCGTCTGGCCATTTGGGTTTTACACGAACGCTTGATAGAGTGCGCAAATCCTACTACTGGCCGAAACTTGCCGAGTGTGTTAAGCGGTACGTCCAAGCCTGCCGTGAATGCCAACGCCGAAAGTCGCCAGCTGTGAAGCCTGCGAGTTTCCTGAATCCGATTGACCCACCTGGCAAACCTTTCGACCAGGTCGGCATGGATCTTCTGGGCCCGTTTCCACTGTCATCTTCTGGCAACAGGTGGATAATCGTCGCCACAGACTATTTAACGCGGTATGCTGAGACAAAGGCGTTGCCTCGAGGCACAGCTTCCGAGGTTGCCCAGTTTTTCATACAGAGCATCGTCCTACGACATGGCGCCCCATCGCACGTCATCACAGACCGAGGCAAAGTCTTTACAGCGCAGCTCATTCAAGACGTTTTTAAACTCAGATGCACAACCCATCGAAGGACAACTGCCTATCATCCCCAAACAAATGGCTTGACCGAACGACTGAACAAAACAATGACTGACATGCTGTCTATGTACGTAGACGTACAGCACAAGACGTGGGACGAGATACTCCCATACGTAACGTTTGCCTCTAATACTGCTACGCAAGAAACAACTCGCTTCAAGCCGTTTTACCTCGTTTACGGCCGTGAAGTGCAGACTATGTTAGAAGCAATGCTGCCATGCGACAACATCGATCCCCTCGATCTCGCCCAAGATGCCGAACTCTTCGTGCAGCACGCGGAAGAAGCCCGTCAGCTTGCCCGAGTGCACATAAACAACAGAGCATCGATGCGCAAGGTTATAATCTCCGCCATCGACAAGTCGAGTTCCAACTTGGCGATCAAGTTTGGGTCTGGACTCTCGTGCGCCGAAAAGGACTATCCCTGAAGCTTTGGAGTCGCTACTTCGGACCTTACAAAGTGTTAAAGCGAATTAGTGACGTGAATTACGAAGTCCTCCCTGACGGAAGCCAGCCTCCCCGACGTCGACAACCGCAATCTGACATTGTGCATGTTGTGCGGTTGAAACCGTACCATAGCCTCTAAAATTCGACGTTTTCAGCCGCTTAGGTTAGTTTTTGTTGTTGCTCGTCCCTCAGTGCCTTGTGACTACATCGCACACCACAGTGATTGCGACTACGGCCTGTGTGTTCGTCCTAGGCCATCTCGGCGCTCTCACGTCAAGCCTGTGTACGTTTTCGTTCTGTTATTATTCTTTTCTTGAAGAGGGGGTAGTGCCACATGGTGTGGCACAGCAAGGGGACTGAAGAGGAAGAGAACGAGGTTCGTCTCAGCATCGCGCGTCAACGGTTAGGTTTCGTGAAGTACAAACGCCTGCATCCCCATTCAGCGTGTATACTTCGGCAGGGTATACGCGACAATATCATCATTTTGATGAAAAGAAAGGATATTATATCTTCACAAACGCCTCATAGCGTTGTTCCATGCTGCTAGTTACTAAGAAAGCCAGAGAGAGAGAGAGAGAATAAACATTTTTATTGAGTGAATGAAGCTTTGGAGAGGCGTCCTCATTCCAGAATGCCTTGAGCTCGGGCCGCGTCCTGGGCCCTCGCAATCAGCCGTTGCTGATCCTCGAGGTCGGAGCTGGCCAAGGCTCTCTCCCAAAGCTCGTTAGTGGGGTAAGGGTTGCGAGGATTTAATGGTGCCGCTCTGCAACCCCCCACTATGTGCCTGAGGGAACCGGGCTCTGCGCAGAAGCGGCATTGCGGAGAGAATTGGGTAGGGTCTATGAGGTGATTTCTGGTTGGGTGGGGGAATGTATTAACTTGTAGAGCTCGGAGGAATCGCTCCTGCTCTCTAGGTAGTGACTTGTGTGGGGGTGCATATGTTCTGCGGGTTAGCTTGTAGTGTTGTGTGATGTCTTGGTAAGAGACTAGAGGGTGCATGCGCTCGGGTTCAGATTCCTCGGCGTCGGCTCGGTAGGTCAGATCTCGAGCCACGTGGTTGGCGACCTCGTTGCCAGGAATGCCTTGATGATCTGGCGCCCAGATGATCATGACTGATCTCGTCGGCGGCTTTTGATTGATGATCCGGAGCGTAGTGGTATGAATTCTGGCGCTAGCAAAGTTGCGGCATGCCTGTTGGGAGTCGGTCACTATGACTTCAACCTCTGTTTGGGAGAGCGCGAGGGCTATGGCCGCTTCCTCGGCTTGGAGGGGATTGTTTCGTGTGAGCGAAATGCTGCTCCGATGTTCTGTGTTGACGGCTACGGTGGCTGTTGTGGCTGCGCGTCTGGAGTAAGAAGCCGCGTCCGTGTAGGCTGTAGAGGGTAAAGTCCCGTATCGCTTGGGTATGTATGGCAAGGGCGCGGGCCTCCCTTCGCTCTGCGTGGTGCACTGGGTGCATATTGCGAAGTAGAGGACGTACGGTGATGTTTCTCCGGATGGCATGGGGTAAGCTCACAGTCTTAGGCGGCGGATGGCTCAGCGGGGCAGAGAGCCCCAGGCATAAGAGAATGGACCTCCCTGCTTCCGTAACCGCCAGCCTTGTTCGCTGACTGCATAAATGTGCCTCGATCAGCATCTCGGCCGTGTTGTGCACACTTAGTCGTAGTAGGCGTTCTGTGGACGTACTGGTTGGCAGGCCCATCGCCTGCTTATATGCCTTTCTCATCATTGTGTTGATTTTCTTCAGTTCCGTCTCGTTGAGTAGTGCGTATGGAATAGCGTAAGTTATTCGAGACACGATGAAGGCTTGGACAAGCCGAAGCGTGTCCGCCTCCCCCATGCCTCTTGTCTTGGTTGTTATTCGCCGGATCATGTGCGTAGCTTGGGCTGTTGTATACTTAAGCTTTTGAATTAATATTGTATTGGTGCGATCCGGCTGAAAAACCATTCCAAATATCTTTACGCTCTGAGACGGAACGATGGTGTGTCCCTCCAGTTGTATCTTGATAGTGGGCAAGTCGGGTGTGTGCTTCTTTCGCGGTGAGACCAAGAGTAGCTCCGACTTTTGGGGGCGCAGCTGAGCCCGCATGACTTAGCATAGTCGCTCACCACGTCTGCAGCTTCCTGCAAGCGGTTCTCCATTTCCCCGATGGACCCTGTGGACGACTAGATGGTAATCTCGTCGGCATATAGGCCATGCCGGATCCCTGGGATGTTATCGAGGAGCGGCGGTAGGCCTATTAGCGCGATATTGAAAAGGAGAGGGGATAACACTGCACCCTGTGGTGTGCCGCGCCCGCCCAGTAGGAAGGGGTTTGTGGCTTTGTCCCCGACCTTTAGGATGGCTTTTCTATCTGATAGGAAATCTCTAATATAGGAGTACGTCCTGGCCCCACAGCCCAGCGCGTTTAGCCTCTGTAAGATTGCTGTGGGCTTGACGTTATCGAACGCCCCTTTAAAAGGAAGCTGAAACGGTTTTCAATTTCCATGAATTGCTGGGATTGGGAAGAACAGACCTAATAATTTACGGTTCCGTAATTTCTTTCTTCGTTTTATTAATATAAGGGGCGGAAATCGCTTTCTAAATCACCCCCGCGGACACGCCCTCATCGCTTCCCGTAGCGCCGGGTGAGGTGGTTGCCAGTGGAGAGAACCGGCGAGAGTGACGTCACTGGCGGGGACCGAGCTGCCGGACCGGCGTGCTGGCTTGTGCTGGCATGAGAGATCTGCCGCCGACGCTATGAGAGATCTGCCGCCGCCGCCGCTCACGTTTGTTTTCTTTTGCGATTTTCGTAAACTGGCGTTCTTTCCTTCTGTACTGCGTGAGTGCCAACAGCCAAGGGCGCCCAACATGCCCTCGTTCTGTGCAGCATTCGGCTGCGCGAACACAGGCGGGCGAGACGATGTGGTGTTTCACAGGTTCCCGAAGGACAAGAAGCTTGCAGCGCAGTGGGTCCGTGCGGTGAGGAGAGATAAGTTCGTGCCCATGAAATCAACTGTGTTGTGTTCTTCATCTTCCATCAATACGCAGCACATGCAGGTGCACCTAGTTTAATGAAAGCCTGATTAGGCCCACATTGATGCACTCGAGAAATGCGAACATTCGCAGCCATTAACGTCTGCTAACACAGTTTTAGCGTAGCCGGATAGCCTTACGACAAATGCTGAAACGCGTTGTTGCTAGCGTTGCTATACTCCGTTTCATACATCAGGTGCAACGCTGTGGAGGCTTGAGATACTTCTTGCAGTGGCTGCGTTCGCACTCAGAAAAAGTTCGGTGTTTCTTGACCCGATTTTTGAGAAACTTTTCCATATATAAGCTCAGTTCTGAATGAAAAAAAGAATTTACCCATAGAAACAATCCGTGTACTTATACGGCTTCTAACACGTTCTTTTAAATCAATTTTCTTTTCGGTATTTTTTAATTGCAGCCCGTCGCGGCAGCTTCGCGTGCATGCTCGCGCGAGCAAACGCCGCTGGCACGCTGCGAAGCATAGACGGAAACGCGCGCAGCAATCAATTTTGTTGACCGGACTTCGTGCGTAGCTTCCACAGCGTTGCACCTGAGGTATGAAATGGAGTATAGGCTTGCCTAGTGACATTCGACGTACGGTTGCAGTTATCGTGTTTACCACACGGCGGTGCTAAAACTGCCTAATATCTTTATGTCAACACTAGCATGGAGCACGCATACCGATTCTTGATCGAGCCCCAATCGCAAAGTCGTCGAACCATAGTATGAATATTGCACATATAATACCTCTGGCCATCTCTGAATTTGTATGATAAGCAACTTCCATGACTGTACCCCGCAGCACTGCATGTGCGCGCTTTGAAACGCGGCACTTATGTTCCGCGATCGTGTATCAACACTTAAAAAACCACGGGACTACTTTAGACAAGCAGCGGCAAGGTGCTTGACATCGCGGAATTGCACCCGTGTTTACAATCTAATGAGAAGTTAGTGCTTCGGCATTCTTCCAGCAGCAAGTTCCCAGTGACACTATAGCGCATTTTTTCTCCCGGCAATTGGAACCTGCAGCTACATTAAAAAAAAAAAAAAAAAAAAAAACATACGTACCAGCTAAGATTTCCAACGCGCGAGAAGGTGCACAAATCGCTCTCGCTGTTGGCACACTCAACATCGCGTTGCCGCCGTTGCCGCCATCGTTTTCCGTATCGCCTGTCGGTTCGAACATGTACAGCGAAAATACAAGCTGTCCGAGACAGCGAGAACGTTCCATAATGCTTACAACTTAGCTATGAAGCCAGAACAGAACAGCGTGCTACGCTCTGAAACGGCGGCGCCGACCGGAGACTGCCGCGAAAGACGTCACAGTGGCCCCGACCAATCACGGGCAACAGCGGCGTTCGCGCGATGCCCTGAGGCGCTGGTGCGCGTTTTCTTGGAAAAACAGCCGCTTGCGTTTGTTTCCGCCCTTTTTCAACCAGATATTCGTGTTCAGGGGACTCAAAACTGTAGAATGCCGCAGAGAACTCATTTTTTTTCGAAAAGTGTTTCAGCTTCCTTTTAGGATCTAAAGCGAGGATAGCCGTGGGGGGGTTGCGTGTCGCTGGCACAATCACCTCTTCTTTCAGCTGAGGTAGGATGTCTTGAGTTGAGAGGTGTGGACGGAATCCTATCATCGTTGTCGGAAGTTTCCCCGAGTCCTCCAGGAATGGTTGTAGCCGGTTGAGAACGATGTGCTCTAGGAGCTTTCCTACACAAGAAGTGAGGGAGATCGGTCGTACGTTTTCTATGGCTGGTGGCTTGCCTGGCTTCGGTATCAGACGAACCTCGGCTATTTTCCAGTCCTCGGGAAGGTTTCCTTTCCTCCATACTTCGTTAAGATGAGCGGTAAGCTCTACTATCGAGGGTCTGTCAAGATTTACAAGTGCCTTATTGGTAATTTGGTCCATTCCCGGGTCTGTGTAGCGTCTCAAGCCCATTATCGCCGCTGTTACCTCATGTAGATGAATGTCCTAATCTAGGAGCTCGTAGGGGTGCCTAAGAAAGCCTGCTAAGGGGTGCCTAAGGGAGCTCGTTAGGGGTGCCTAAGAAAGCCAGCTTACTGTACTTATGCAATGTCTCACTATAAAGTAACACTAGAAGGACACTAAATAGGAATAATAAATTAGTCGGTATCAATAAATTGCACTTTTGCAGTAGCAAAGTGACGGCTGTAAATATTAGATGATGCTCGTTAGCTTAGAAATTGCGGAAGAAGGAAAAGCAGGTGGGGAGTTCGCTAATATTAATGCGTAAATATTCTAGGGCGAATTCCATCAGAAATCTATGCGCCCATCTGCAACGCTTCACACGATGCACTACGTAAGTGTACGTAGTTTCAAAGGCGTTATATATGAGAATGCCTTATGCCTACGTATGACTAATTGTGGGGATGGTGACACGATTTACTATAGCAAAACGGGCAAGAAAAGGAAAACGAGATTGAAAGAACACAAAACAGACGTCGCCAAGGTCACCCATGCAACGCGTTCTAAGGCCGAACTTGTCGAACACGGCTGCATGACAGGGCATACGTTCGACCTTGGCGAGGCGACGACGCTGGTCAGAGAGCAAAAGTGGGGAAGAGGAAACTCCTGGAATCCTCGTTCATTCGGCATGACGAATCGCCGTGCAACCTAAACCGTGGCCCCCTGCCGGACCTTTACAAAAACGTGTGGGACGAGTAGACTGGACCTCAATTCATTTGTGTCAGTGTATACCGAAGATGCCACCTGGATAGGCGGCGAAGCGTCTTTATCCTTTTGTTGTCAATTTGTTATGTTAAGTCGGAGTAAGCATTTTTGAATCATGAATTCACCCGGCTTTGGAGCATATTCGCATCTTATCGGTGTTCGACATGTCGGTGGCTTGAGAAGTCCACGGCAAAACCACAAATGAGACAGTTTAGGGTGGTATGGGTTACACCTCTTTTAAAGTTATAGAAGCGAAGAGGTAATTTAGAGTCAGGAACGTTTATAGAAGTATATGGGCGGCTAAAGTGCACAAGTATCTCTACTTGAAAAGCGTGGATACAGAATGGAGGAAGAGGAGAAGAAAGGTGCCAACCACGTATAGGGTAATTAAAGTATATATAGACAACCAGGAGTCACAAAAAAGAAAGTGAGAGAAACGGAACAAGTGAATTGGATGGAAATAACGGAAACAAAGAGCACCATGGAGATTTCAAAGAGTGACATGAAAGACATTAGAACGGAAAATCTGTACATAAAACAAAGGGCAGTGTTTGCTGTTTGAGGCACGAGCTGGTTGCAAAGGACAAAAACATGAGCAAACATTCGCAACAAGGTGACGCATGTGCACGCGACAGCAAACATCCGGACACCACTCAGCACTTCCTAACGGAATGCGAAGGGATTCACCCAGTGAGACCCGTGAATAACGTACACCTTCCAGCAGCGCTTGTACTTAATGTGGACGGAAGCATCAACCAGTCAGCAGTTGAGGTAAGCAAGACACGTTTAGAGTATTGGTGAAAGAAAAGTAGGGAAGACGTTTATACGTTCACGTGCCCTACAGGCATATGAAGCAAAACACCAGAGAGGGAGAGATAATATATTGTAAAGGCAAGGAGGTCTGTCTGAACTAGTATGATCTGGCCGTACTACACTGCACAGGGAAAAAGAAAACGGGACATAAAAGCGTGATGAAAGGTGACGAAGACATGAAGAAGGGATGCATATATACACTAACACGGTGGTTTCCTCAAAGCCTTACGTCTTGTCTGGTTATGTTAAAATGGACCAAAGCAACCCTTGTAGCTATTCTTGCTACTGTACGGTCACAGATTGGGGATAAAATAGTACTTGCAGGCATTCTTAGCACTATACAAGATAGACAGAGAAGGTTTGTGGAAAGCAAAAAAAGATTAATGAGATATATACAAAAGGCTAGTGACGTTTACCTTCATGAACGCGGGTTACGCGCTAGCGTATGGATGTCGCGAACATGCACAGCGAGCACCACGGCGTCGAAGCACAAGCGGAAATGTGCGAACGCGGTTATCGACACTACATGAGTCTCGACGCTGCAACACCTCGTATTCCACAAGGAAATCGCGTATTGCTAAACATGCTAAGAAAAGGCGCCGCGAACATGCACAGTGAGCTTTGCGGCGTCCAAGTACAAGCGGAAATGCGCGAACGCGATGATTCTTTTCACCTCCAGGCGCCTTCCTCGTCTGACAGCTCGCTCTCTTGGAAGCTTGAAACACAATCTCGCCGATTTCATATCTGGGTCATCTACGCTTACACATCAAAAATGCTAGAAAGAAAATAATGTACAGCATGCTTGATCAATTAAAACATGCTAGGTAACTGTTTGTCGCCGCCCCGTTTCCAAAGGGGTTGCCAATAGCTCAGCATCGTCACCCAAGGCTGGCTTTGGTCGGCTTTGGTAGACTTTGGTACCCAAGTTTTAGGGCACGGATTGACGTCCGTGCCCTAAATGCGAAGGTTGTCGGTTAGGCTCCCACCTGCGGAAAATTATCTTTTGGTCCACTTTCATTTCCCTTTGCTTTGAAATTGAAAATGTAGCCAATTTTCACGATTGTTTCCTTGACTTTATTGTCTGTGGGCTTTCTATGTTTGTGATTAGCAAGAACCGAGGTCCTCGGTTTCCCCACTTCTCTCGTTCATTCATAGCGAAGGTATCAAATCTGGCAGTCTTAATTTCCTTAGGTTGCATAGTTTGTTTTCGTGGAAATTTAGGTACCAGTCCTCCTATGTTCGCGTGTTTACTGGTAAGACACAGCTATTATACATTTTTCTCTTGAGGCATAATGGCAACCTGCTGTTCATGATCCGAAAATGCCTGCCAAACGCACCCCAGCCCAATCTTATTCTTCTGATTATTTCCGTCTCATGATCCGGATCCGCCGTCACTACCTGCTCTAAGTAGATGTATTCCCTTACCACTTCCAGTGTCTCGCTAGCTATCGTAAATTGCTGGTCTCTTCCGAGACTGTTAAACATTACTTTAGTTTTCTGCAAATTAATTTTTAGACCCACTCTTCTGCTTTGCATCTCCAGGTCAGTGTGCATGCATTGCAATTGGTCCCCCGAGTTACTAAGCAAGGCAATATCATCAGCGAATCGCAAGTTACTAAGGTATTCTCCATTAACTTTTATCCCCGATTCTTCCCAATCCAGGTCTCTGAATACCTCCTGTAAACACGCTGTGAATAACATTGGAGAGATCGTATCTCCCTGCCTGACCCTTTCTTTATTGGGACCTTGCTGCTTTTTTTATGGAGGACTACGGTGGCTGTGGAGCCGTTTTAGATGTCTTTCAGTATGTTTACATATGGCTCGTCTTCACCCTGATTCCGTAATGCATCCATGACTGCTGAGGTTTCGACAGAATCAAACGCTGTCTCGTAATCATTGAAAGCTATATATAAGGGTTGGTTATTTTCCGCACATTTCTCTATCACCTGATTGATAGTGTGAATATGGTCTATTGTTGAGTAGCCTTTACGGAATCCTGCCTGGTCCTTTGCTTGACAGAAGTCTAAGGTGGTCCTGATTCTATTTGCGATTACCTTAGTAAATTGTTTGTAGGCAACAGACAGTAAGCTGATCGGTCTATAATTTTTCAAGTCTTTGGCGCCCCCTTTCTTATGGATAAGGATTATGTTGGCGTTCTTCCAAGATTCCGGTACGCTCGAGGTCATGAGGCATTGCGTATACAGGGTGGCCAGTTTCTCTAGAACAATCTGCCCACCAGCCTTCAACAAATCTGCTGTTACCTGATCCTCCCCAGCTGCCTTCCCCTTTGCATAGCTCCCAAGGCTTCCTCTATTTCTTCCAGTGCTACCTGTGGGATTTAGAATTCCTCTAGACTATTCTCTCTTCCATTATCATCGTGGGTGCCACTTGTACTTTATAAATCTCTATAGAACTCATCAGCCACTTCAACTATCTCATCCATATTAGTAATGATATTGCCGGCTTTGTCTCCTAACGCATGCATTTGATGCTTGCCAATTGCTAGTTTCTTCTTCACTGCTTTTAGGCTTCCTCCGTTCCTTAGAGCATGTTCAATTCTATCCATATTATACTTCCTTATGTCAGCTGTCTTAAGCTTGTTGATTAACTTGGAAAGTTCTGCCAGTTCTATTCTAGCAGTTGGGTTAGAGACTTTCATACATTGGCGTTTCTTGATCAGATCTTTCGTCTCCTTCGATAGCTTACTGGTATCCTGTCTAACGAAGTTACCACCGACTTCTTACCACCGACGCCCACAAGATTGTCGTTCATTGCTTCAACACTAATCTCCTCTTCCTGAGCACCAGTACAATGACCACCAATTACTGACCACCAGCACAATGCGTGGTGGTCAGTAATGATAGTGAACGGGCGTCCGTAAATATATGGCCGAAATTTGTGGACAGCGAAAACAGCTGCCAAGCATTCTTGCTCGGTCACAGTGTAATTGCTTTCCGCCTTAGTCAAAGAGCGACTAGCATAAGCCACAACGTGTTCAGCTCCTTGATGACCTTGCAGAAGTACGGCACCGATGCCGATGACACTGGCATCAGCGTGCACTTCCGTAGGTGCGGATGCCTCGAAGTGACGCAATATGGGCCCTGTAGTTAGTAGATATTTTAGCTGACGGAACGCGTCGTCGCAATCCGATGTCCAGCTGAAAGGGACGGCTTTTTGGAGAGGGGTACACCACGTCGGCGAATCTTGGAACGAAGCGACGAAAATACGAGCACAGGCCCAAGAAACTCCTCAACTCCCGCACTGGCTTCGGTGCTTCGAAGGAGCTGACTGCCTCAATCTTCCGTGGATCTGGCCTCACACCGTTTTTCTCGACCAGATGCCCAAGTACTAACGTCTCGGTTTCTACGAAACGGGATTTCTTGAAATTTAGGATCAAGCCGGCTTGTTTGACACAATCCAGAACAAGATTGAGATGGCTTTTATGCTCACTCAATGAGCTGCCAAAAATCACCACATCATTGAGATAGCACGAACAAATTTCCCATTTAAGTCCTCGGAGGATAGTATCCATGAATCGTTCGAATGTTGCTGGCGCGTTACAAAGGCCGAACGGCATAACGTTAAATTCATAAAGACCGTCTGGTGTCACGAAGGCCGTTTTCTCCTTATCGTCTGGATGCATGGGTATCTGCCAATACCCTGACCGCAAATCCAGTGATGAAAAGTAGGCAGCGGAATGTAGACAATCGATGACATCATCAATTCTAGGAAGCGGATACACATCGTTTTTGGTGACCGCATTCAGTTTCCTGTAATCAACGCAAAACCGCCACGATCCATCCTTCTTCTTTGCTAAGATTACTGGTGCTGCCGACGGACTAGAAGACTCTTGAACAACACTTTCCCGCAGCATGTCTTTCACCTGTTCAGCAATAACTGTCCTCTCTGTTGAAGAAACGCGGTAAGGCTTTTGCCGAATGGGGTGCGCAGATACGGTGTCAATTCTGTGGCGAGCACGAGAACGCGGGAGTGAAGCCTGCTTGTCGCCTTGTGTGAAATCGAACACAGAAAGATGTGCGCACAAAACTTGTGCGAGAGCGCGGCGTTCATGCGAGGGCAGTGCCTTGTTGATCATTCGTAGGATCTGCTGTTCAGAAATGCTTCGTTGGGGATCGCTAGTGTGAGACCGCTCCTCCTCGGTTAGAACTGTAATGGAACTGTAAGTAATCTCGTCAAATTCAGCGAGCTTCATATCACGCGGGAGAATGGCAGGGACGCAAGAACAACTGAAAGCCCACGAATTTGAGGTGCCATTCACTACTCTCACGATAGAGCGTGGTACAAGTACATCTTTCTTTGCGCAGCTCGACGTAAGTGGCTCGACTTGCGCGTCAAACGATGAAAGGTCGGCAGCAGCGAAATTGACAGGGATACGTGACAGCGACCAAGGCGGTAGCAGCAAATCGCTCGAAACAACGCAATAGTTTTTCACTGGTAAGGATGTGTCGGCAAGGGTGGCGAGAAGCGCGCTATTCAAAGTAATTTCGCCTATGCCACAGTTAACGGATGCACCACGATCCTGAAGAAAGACAATCCCGAGAATCACATCATGAGTGCATCGCGGTAGTACGAGAAATTCTGTTTTAAGATCTTCACATCCGAATAAAACACTTGCAACACAAATACCAAGGGGAACTAGGCACTCTCCACTGACACCACGAAACGTCACACCATCATTCCACGGGAACGTAACTTTTCCGACCCAGCCTCTCTTTTAAAGTCACACTCATGACGGAAACGGTAGCACCAGTATCCACTAATTCTGTTGCAGGTATACTATCAATTAACACACGCACTTTGTTCTTCGCCATCATAGTAGGCAGAAAAGTATTTCGCAGAGACGCAGACTGTCCGGCGATCTTACCTCCATCGGCCGCGCCGGCTAGTTTCCCGACGGCGGTGGAGACGTAGCAAGTCGCCGTGGTGACGGTGAACGGCGTTGGCGACTGGTTGGGGGCGTCAGGCTGCGGTCTGAAGCTGGCGAGCCACTCCTTCTACTATACTGACGGAAGGTATTCCGAGGTGGCGTGCCTGTGGTGTTTGCAGGGTCTATCGACCAACGGTCGTCATAACTATCACGTCCAAAATTAGGCCAAGTTGGTGGTGGGCCATATGTTGTTGTCTGTCGGCGCCGGCGACAAAAACGAGCAATGTGTCCTGAGGCGCCACAGCTGTAACATACAGGCGATGCGCGACCGACGTTGTATGCCTCCGAGTCAACCCTGGGACGCTGCTAATAATAAACGCAATTTTCCGAATTCCGATCCGTGCTGGTAGCTCGACCAGTTCGTTGATCGTGCGTCATGTCGTCGGGAAAGGTACGTCGGTGCTGTCGCAGCTGATCGACTCGACAGTCTGCAACGCCTGGCATGGCAGACAATGCTGACACAGCAGATGCATGTTCTTGATGTTGGTTGGAAACGCAACCAAGCTGTTTAACATCCGCCCCTTTGTTGTGTCGTTCAAGTTCTTCACGGACAATTTGCCTTATAGTTGCCGCAAGGTCAAAGTGAAAACTGTAGTTGTCGTTTTCGTCAACGCTTGCCACCGTTGTGACATTTGCTAGCCTGCCGAACTTTGGCATGATACGGCGCAGCTTCAAGGCCTCAAATGTGCGGCAATGCTTGATGAGGTCGGCGACCGAGGCGATACTCTCCATTCCGATTAAATAATTCTAAACATACTCGGCTATGCCTTTGAGAAGGTGTCCAACTTTGTCCTCTTCGGGCATACGAGGATTGACAGTCTTGCAAAGCTTCAGGTTCGCCTCTATATACGTAGTACAGGTCTCACCTGGGACTTGAGCGCGCTGAAGCAATGTCTGCTCCGCCCACTTCCTTTTCGTGGTGGAATCGCCAAAGCACTCTGTGAGGTGAGTAACGAAGCTGTCCCACGTTGTGAACGTATCTTCATGGTTCTCGAACCACACTAGCGCAGTCTCTGTGAGGAACAGAACCACATTGTCGAGCTGAGTCGTGGCGTTCCAGCCGTTGTACTTGCTCACACGCTTGTAGTGGGTGAGCCATTCCTCCACGTCCTCGCCGAATTTTCCAGAGAAAGGGCGGGGCTCCATCTGATGCATCCAGGCGCTGGTTGTTCGCACTGGAGCAGCCAGAGAAGGCTGTTGGTCGCTGCTATGGGACATCGGGATCTCAAGTGGTGTTGGAGGCAGTCGAGCGAGGCGTCGGCTCCGGCGTGGCACTTGCTGGAGCAGCTCCGTCGTCTTGGTTGAAGTACGCAGCACCTCCACCACAAAACTGTTACGGTTAATGTTAAACCGGCTTTATTCAAGGGACGAGATTGATGGTAAAGTCAAGATGACGTCCTGAGGCTGCACCAGCTCACGTCTTCTTCCGCTTCTCGCCTGGCTCATGCCGTAGCAATATATATATATATATATATATATATATATATATATATATATATATATATATATATATATATATATATATATATATATATGTATATATATACATATATATACTGGATTATTAATGGGTCAAGCGTACTTAGAAAGATGAGACGCACAGCTTCGGCGGTCATATTCGGTTTATTTGCCCAGCAGTTTTTGTCGGTCGTCCGATCCTCTTCACGGGCTAAAGCAAATTCTCGCGACACAGTCTCTGCGTATATGCTGGTAGTGAACGAAAAAGAAGAAAAAGGAAAATTAAGAGAAAAGGAAACGCTGGGAGAAGTAAAATAGTGGGCCTATCGTTCCAAAACCACCATTTGATTATGAACCACCACGTAGTGGGGGGCTCAGGAATAATTTGGACCAACTTGGGGTTCCTTAACGTACACCTAATTGTTAGTAGAAGGGTGCTTCCCATTTCGCCCCAGGCGAAGAAAAAATTAAATGACGAAGAGAGTCGGTGGGCTAAAGAGATTACTAGTTGGTAACAGGGTTATTCACGGCGTATTCTTGGAGTCACTGCCTTCAACATTGGCAGTGTTCAGGTCAAACGGCCAGGAAGTGAGATCCGCAAGAAAAGGAATTTGCTACGCCTGCTTCTACATGGTAGAAGAATATGGAAGCCATTTTTTGATGCTCACATCAAATAGGGATTTTGTATAATGTGTGGGATCACTGAAAAAAAATGAATAATATGTTCGAAAAAGTATATAAAACAATAAAATAATATTACGAAAGTATGAGGGACGAGGCACGCAGCAGAGACAGCTCCGAGGAATACTAGGAACTAACCGTGGAAAAAAAGAACTAGAAACAGTAATGCAGAAAGAGAAAAAAACACTATATAAAATAGTGTGATGAAATAAAAGAATTAAAAGAACAAGGTAAAGTAATGTGGACCACTCTGTCCACTCCCCCAGTTGAGGAGTGGACATTCTTTCGTCATCACTCACGTCTTCGGATTGGATATGCCGTGGTTGAGTTATTATTTCATGATTGTAACCTATGTACGGACAGGCTTCCCATGTGCTCATTTGTGCCCCGTGTGATTGTTCTAAGTTTGCAGAAAAATATGGCTCTGATTGTTGCCGCTCACGAGAACAGCCGAAGCCTGACTGCAGAATGATGACACGTTTTTTATCAAATGAATGCTGCAACAGGCTGACATGTTTTGAACATGAAAAATAGGGTAGCGCGCGGGCATGGGTTCTGTGGTTATTCAGACGGAGTCTGAACGCGGTGCCAATGTAGCCAATACGCAGCTGGCTGCAGACATCCTAATGGAGCCTACAGTTTACATTGCGACTGTCACAATTTAAAGGTTCCTCTACTTTGAATGTAAAATGAGTGGAGGTAGCCTTAGCAAGGCAGGTTAAAGTCGCATGCTTGCAGACATTGCAGCGTTGGTTACCACACGTTTGGAGCCTGATTCCATGTTTTGAGCTGTGGTCGTTGTAGCTATGTCAGGGATATCTCTTAGATTCCTTCCCCAGCGATAGAGAACTATCGGTGGGGAAGTGACTCTGAAAACTGGGTGACTCTGTGAAAATGTGAAATGACTCTGAAAATGGGTGACTCTGTGAAAACTGAAGACGAACGTGTACTTTTCACAATAACATTAACATGTTTGAATACTATGTTGCTGCCGTGCGGTGTCATAGAGGAGTAAGTGAGGACAATGTCTGTTGGACCTTTAGGATGGCTCCGCTTTTAGCGCGACAAAGTTTCATTTCTGCCTAAGGCTCGGGCTCAGCTTAGAGGATCATCAGCAATACTTTCCGGGTAGTCCTTTGCACCAAGACATTTTTCAGTCATCTTGCGTGACTTTCGAAATCTATCCCACCAGAGCAGATGCGGCGATATCGGCGGGTTTCTGAGTACCGGATGGCCGTCTTGAAAAGTCGTGTATGGCAACTTTTGAAATGATGGTGGTAGTATCACATTGGATCAAGGAAGTTTGCAGCTTATTGAGAGCAACTGTGTATGATAGAGATTCACGGATAAGCTGAATAAAAAATCTGCTACGAACCTAAGGAGACTTTGTTAGCCGTGGTGCGAAATAAAGAATATGTCGTCTAAGAACTTTCTGTAGATGAGCGCCTTCAAAGATATATGGCTGCAAGAAAGGATTCTTCAAGCAATGCCAGAAAAATATTCACATAATTAGGACACATCTTTGTGCCCATTGCCGTTCCGCTTATCTGCAATAGGGGTTTCTTCTCAAATTCGAAGTGACTCTACTCTATATTAACTGCAGTACTGTTGACAACGTATCCTCGTCCAAATTTACAGGTGCGTCTGCCTTCTTGTGACGGTCGCGTCAATGCTATCGGCTTGTGGAAGGCTTGTGTATAGGGAAACTACGTCCATTGTAACCAGGAAACTATCTTTGGGGATCCCGAGTTCAGTTATCATGCGAAGAAATTGGTTGGTGTCCTGAATGTAGGATGGAATGGGCGTAACTAGGTCCTTGAATATGAAATCCAAGGCACTTAATATTCATTCGGTTACCGCGCCGTTGCTTGAGACAATGGGTCGACCACGGGGGTTAGTTTAGTTGATTTCAGGAAGCAAATAAAAGCCACCTGCGGCTGGCTGAATCAACTGCATTGCTTTAAGTATATCGCTAGATACCTTTCCTTCCTTATTCAGTGAATTTAATTCCCCGCCTGTTTCTAATTGAAACATTCAAGTGGGATCGTCTGTAAGTTCCGTGTAAAAGTCCTTATTTTCTAGTTGCAGTATCCTATATTGAGGTAGTTGACTTTATCCCATATTACTATTGTGCAGCTCTTATCCGCAGGTTTAATTTCCACACCTCATCACTGGCTCAGTGTCTCCAATGACTTGCTTTCTTCATACGACAAGCTGTGTCAAAAAGGGTTTATTTTGAGCATGCCGGAATCACAGCTGTATTGACGGCGGTTGTATACATTTCGAAATATCTGTGCCTCTGACCAGGTCGCGGCAGAGTTTTCCCTAATGCTCCGGGGAATGCTGTTCGGCTAGGTTGATCGTGAAAATGTTCCCGGAAGCGAATATATCAGAAAAATTACCCAAATACTGATATAATTGAAATTGATTAATTTTACCGCTTGAATTTAAGATATTTAGGAAGAAAACTGATTTTGGAAACAGATAACGTTGCAGACTAAAAGATAACCACCGTTGTTTCTACTCCAGTGTTTATATTTATGATCGTCGCTGGTTAATTCATTCACGCTGATGGAAATCATCGGAGGTACGCAGTCGCACTCTAATTTCCGACGCTAATACCCTCTCGTCTCTCTTATCTTTTTATTTTCACACTCGACTAAGTTGTCACCCTCCTGTCCACTGAGATCGGACTGGCATTTGAGTTAGTGTTCAGCTCGTTCTAGTTCGTAACATTTGCGATCTCTGTGGGCAGTAATGATTTTATTGAGGTTTAGTGACGCATCATGAATTGTTTTGTCCCGTTATGCCTGCTCATCACGATCTACTAGTGCTGTAGTTGCCCAATTTAGCTTGAGGCACAAGCCCTTCGGTACCAAATTAGAGGCTCCACAGGACTTGAGCTTCGTGCTTTGGGTTTATATTTTACGCGTTCCTCAACCATTTTCCTGATTTGCTGAATTGCACGAGACCGTGTATTGTGGTAGCGGACGGTACCTCAACTCTGCTAGTGTCAGTTCCCACGCGGCTGTTTCGGTAGCCGAGAGACTTCGGCACAGCTTCGGAGGTTGTAGCTTCTGGGCCTATGGAGGTGGCGTTTGCGGCCGTCGAGCTCCCGGCAGGCTGCCGAGTGGTGGAACCAACGGTGGTCCCCATGCCGGCTGGCTGTGGGGCCCGCCGGCGTGGGTGCCAGCGGCTTGTCCTGGTGCTCAGGAGGCGTCTGTGATGAAGCGCCAGCGTCACCACGCAATCAAAGCTGGGATGAAGACCATCGGAGGCCAGGACCCTCCAAGGCGGCATTTCTTGGAAGACGTCCACTAGGTAGATGACGCCGTGTCCCAGCTCACTCCGGGTACATTAGCGGCGCCCATTTCTCATGAATCGGGACGCTTCTCTGTTGAACGAGCGTTTGTACGCTCCTCGTGTGCGGCGGTTCAGAGCTCGGGGCAGAGGCAGG
The DNA here is from genome assembly GCF_023375885.2 of Dermacentor andersoni. NCBI lineage: Eukaryota > Metazoa > Arthropoda > Arachnida > Ixodida > Ixodidae > Dermacentor > Dermacentor andersoni. The sequence continues at coordinate 147,583,766 of NC_092815.1, forward strand.
TTCAGCCAGATCTCAGGTTGGGGTCGCAGTTGGAGAATATTCTTGATGAGTTGCTCCAACTCTTCCGTTCTTTCATTATCCGCAATATGGACTTTTCCCACATGGAGCACTAACCTCGGAACTGTCGGTGCCAGATGCTGAAGAAGAGCGGGAACATCGCGGGAACTTGCGCTGCAGTTACACATGAAAGAGGGAGTTCCACGTTCAGAGGAATGGAGGTACTTGTGGACCTAATTAATCACGTTGTCTCCGATTATACCACAACTGACCAGAATGGGAGGTAAGCGAAGACATAACTGCTTACACGTTCAGTAGTTGGCAGCCGATGGTGTAGAAGTGACTCACCTGATCGTCCATAGATAAGCTGGCGTTGTGCTGGCGTTGTGCTGGCGTTCGCTGGTGTAGTCCCAGTCGATATTGGTGCGCTGCAAAACAACCGCGAAGAAGGGAACCTGCACAGCGGCGTGCTCCAGTCCTCCGGCTTCGAGAAGCAGCACGCTCGCTGTGCCATCGGCCGTGAGGCGGTTGGCGAGAGCCCGCCCTGCGGGGCCTGCACCAACTCAAGCGACCAGCGAGAACAATTTTGCATGGTTACCGTAGGCAATCAGCAACATGCATATAGTGACGTGAAATAAACGAGCACAATATGATCCATGAAAATGAGCAGTTGAAGACAGGACTTAACATGTCCCCCACTTTCCCCAAATGTAAATTTGGTGTCACATAAAGTTCTCTCGGGGCGCTGGCAAACATAGCTGATAATGGCTAAATGACGTATTTCAGTAGATGCTTAAGGAATGCTTTGCCAAGGCTAATTAACTGACGCTTTTCAAACTTTGCCCACGCATCACGCACAGATGCGCCATTTCTCGTCAGAATGACAGCTTTATATTGAGTTCTTCCATGGCGTTGGCAAAATTCCTGCACGGTTCACAATACACGAATGTAAAGCATTCGGTACAAGTCCCATGGCCCTCAGTGTCTATTAAATCTAGGTTAACTTTCACCTTTCGTATTTTGATTGCAGCAGGGAAACATTATGAGCGTCTTAATAACGCCGCTAAGCAGCCAAAAAACGAATGTTTACCCATTGTTATTCAGCAGCTAATTAACCTACACGTGAAACTTTTTCTTTGCATCGCTATTTTTATCCCCTCTAGAATGAGTATTATGAAGCGCTGGAACAAATCAGCGTTTTGTGTCAGTCTTATTATTATTATTATTATTATTATTATTATTATTATTATTATTATTATTATTAATATTATTATTAGTGTCACTTTTCAAGTGCGCTGATTATAACTAAGTTATAAGTTAAAAACCAGCGCTTTATGGCGTCCAAGAACTTAAATAGAATCTGCGTGAATTATCTGTTTATTTCGGGACACCGTTCAAACACACATATACGTTTTGTAGCCCACACCTACTCACACTAAAAGCATCGCCGTAAATTGTGCATGGAATTTTCGACGCTATACGAACATTGTGAAACATATTTATTCTCTAAATAGAAGCTATTCATAACATTATAATTGAGGGATCACCGTGCATTTTAATGCGCTTGTTCCGTTGTTATCATCACTTAAGCAATCAAGAGGAAACATGAAACAAAAAAGACGGAGCACAACCGCGCACCAGATATATTAAAGCATGTTTCTAATCAACTGACAAGTTTTAGAAGGGAAAACTTAGGATAACATAAATGAAACGCATCAGGTGTGGGTGTCGAAATCCTCGCAATCACAAGTTGGGAACAGGGGGGGGGGGGGGGGGGGGGGGGCAACGTTTCTGGTCGTCGAGCAGGGGCATGTAGTCGGCGCCTGTATGTGCAGAAACAGTAAAGTAGCATCCTGGAGAAGATTCGGCTATTGCTTTTGTCGTTCCTAATTAGGTGGTAATTATTTAGTATATAACATTTTAATTTCCTTATTTACCACAGATATGTCAGGACTACACTTTAAACCACATTTTAAAGCTTACATTTTAATTGTTTGCACCAGGCTATTTCTTGCGTGGTTTTTTCTCGCTAATTTGGCCCTGTAGAAAAAAGAACTTGCGCTGAACCTATCTCATGATGAATATCGACGTTAATGCGATTAGCTAGCACGCAATGTAGAGACACACCTCAATGCCGCCGCCCAAGCGTGTCAAGTGATTAGTCGTGTACTGCAGCCATGCTCAACTCTCGAACTGCGATTAACACACGCTGTGCAATCTGGTGGCGCCACCGCGATGTCCGCGCGTGGTCAGCTATACGCGTTATGGTAAAGCGCGGGCTAATGCAGAGAAACGCGTATGCGATGCTCGTCTCGAGCGCTTCGCTGAGGCTAATATACTGGTATCCAGTTCGAATAGGGGTGGTTCAGCACGGTTAGAAGGGCCTTATAGTCTGGTTGAGCTAAGTGGGCTATTACTACATGCGCAGTTCTCGAGCATGTTGCCTATCTCTGCTGGGTTGTTCGCCTCTTGAAACCTATTTTCTATCTACACTGTACAGTTAAGGGTGCAAGAAATCCGCTCATATACACTTTTCGAGTTTTCTCCCACCAATACTGTAAATGGCTCTTGCTTATGTCGACTACTGAATACTTATTGCTTCCCTCCGGACATTCTGCCTCGTCTAGCATCGTCACTGCGAAAGGCAAGCGTAGCATCCAATTGCGCTTCGTCTTTTGACGCGAAAGCGTCAAACGGCACATTGATCGAAAAAGGCAGCGTCTGTCGTCTGTAGCACCGAAACGGAATCAAAACTGGTATTGCCATTGGCCATGACGCGACGTGTCGAGCGCGCCTCGACAGAGCATAGCGGTCGAAAGAACTGCTGCCCAATAGCGTGCCAGATGCTGCGTGAGGGTACGAGGCATCGCCGCGATTCCACGACATCCTCGCTCTCAACTCGAGCGCTCCCCGACGGAGCAGATACAATGCCGCCAACAGGCCTGTGCATTCTTTTCTACGACGTCGTGCTCCTTGGAGCAACACTTACATTTACAAGCCAGGCGTGACGAAAGCGGTGATGTCAAAATTACCACGGCTTACTCCAGAGCATCCCCGGGATTAGATTGTATGCCAGGCGGGCATAGAATCCTTCCATTCATGACGTCATGAATGGAAGTGCACAAACCAAGGTAAATGTACCTGGTACCGAAGCCTATAGAAGCCCATACGTTCGAAGCATGGCTGTTCATCGCCTGTTCATAGGGCTCAGTGCCATCTTTATGACGAGGTAACACTTCCGGCGGAAGAAAAAGTAAGGTGATGCCGTATCCATTAAAACAGAAGTGGCGAAATTTTTGTTTCCAAAGTCGCCAAATTTGTTTTGGTGGCCTGCTGTTAGAATTGTATCTTCAAATTCCCTGCAATTCGACTGGATGGGCATTTCGAGCTTTTAGCGCGGAAAGCGATGCAGGCAAAGGTTAACCATACGGATTTAGAAAGCGCAAGCCTGCGCGAACATCGTTTCTTTGCAGGCCGACGAATTCTTCGGGTGCAGAATGCTGGTCGCATCGTCAGATGCCGAGCCTGTCGGCTAGCGTAGCCGGGTGAAAACACCTAAATTAAACAATTACCTCGCGGTCGCAACTCACTACTTCTGACTGAGGCGTTAAGCAACCATGAAACCACCCACGACGCCAGAATTCGGACAAGCGTTGAAGAGCAAAACGACACAACGTCTAAAAGGGACGTATTGTAACAGATCAACTTTACCAGCGCGCCTTTGTGCATACTCGAATAGCTGCATTGCTTCGCAAACGATAGACGCGCCAACGCCCTCTTTTGGAGCGGGCGTCGAAAAAAAGGTATTTATTGATGCCAGAGCAAAACAGTTATTTTTTCCTGCCTCGCTACGCGTGTATAAAACTGAATAGGAATTTTGTTTTCGTTGATTGAATCAAACTGTATCTCCACTCAATCAAAAGAAAATAGGCGCTTTTTTCTTTCTCAGTGTTTGTTCCTCGCTCGCACAGCCGCTCTTGCATCGTTGCTCCTATAACCACCCTTGCTGATGTCAGTGACAATTGGTTCTGAACCTCTCTTCTCCCGAAGCTTCGTGACCTATTTGTGCCTCGTGCCTTCTGACAGCCGTTGGCACAGCGGGTAAAAGGGGTCACCTGCTGCCGCTGTAGCGCGCCAGGTGTTGCGTGAGCATTGCCGCTACGCGCCGCCCGATGGGCATCGCGGCGTACGTGGCGCGAGGCATTCCCACCACAGGCTACTGCTGCTGCTGCTTGCTGGCTCGCGCAGCACGTACCGCTATGGCACATTACTCGCCGCGCGAAACTTGAAGGACCACTCAGTGTCGTTCAATTAGACATTAATGCTTGCGCATTCACAACTCATAAAGGCTTAGGTGTCCCCGGATTTTTTCTTTTTCATCGAAGAGCGGTACATATTTTGTGGCACATATCCAGTTACCCAAGTTGACGTGCAAGATGTTCGTTTATGATCGAAACACTCCCAAGGCTTTCGAGCCTTTTTTTCTTCATTGAGCAGCGAGAGGGACATGCCTGTTCACCAATGTTGGCGTAAAACAGGTTCATTGAAGATGCGCACATACCCAGTGCATTCCTGAAGCAGTACGCGTATGGCAGCTGCGTATGGCAGCTGCCATACGCAGCTGCGGAAGCGTATGGCAGCTGCGGAAGAACGCTTGTGGCGCGGCTTCGATACCACCACCGGAAAAATGTTAAATGCAACATCTTTTATTGGAGGAGGCCGGGGAAACTGGTGAATACATGGATATATACCGAACAGTTGATAAATTATCCTCAGAATCGTTAACACATAAGAGGATACTCAGCTGCGAAGGAAGGGTGACCAACGATTCTGTGTGGCACAGAGGCACTTGTGCATACGCTAATCTTAATTTTCACTGGAGGCCCCTGTAAACTTCACAAGCTGTTCCGTCATGGTCACCCGTGTCTGCGCAACGACCACTGAAACTATAAATTAACGAGGAATGACGATGATCACGTTAAATTCAAGGTTTGTGACAAATCTAGAACCGCAATTCGACAAGGTAAGTTGCTGAAAGAAGCCTGGTTCACTGTAGCAGTCTCACTGGAAGAGGATTGTTACGACACGTAAAAAAATTCTAGCGTTTTAAGTGCCAAACGCAGATCTGATTATGAGGCGCGCCGCACATGAGGACTCCTGATTTATTTCGACCACCTGACGTCCTTGAACGCGGACACAACGCTCGGTGCACGCGTGTTTCTGCATTTCACCCCCCCCCCCCCCCCCCATAGAAATGCGGCCGCCATTGCCGAGATTTGATCCCGCAACCCCGTGTTTGGAGCTCAACCTCAAAGCCACTAATTCATAAAAGTAGGTGACACAAGGCTTGTGGTAAAAACAGCAGGCACATACGTTTATTTGCCTCTAACTATTTGAATAAACCCGAAAGAACCGATAACGCCATGGACGTGATACAGGAATCGTGAATAAACCACTGAAAACCATGTTTTACAGTATGTTGAACCTTATAAATTATAGATATCAGGTACTATTATGTGAATAAGCAAATGATATGTCGTTTTCGATTTTCGGCGAAAGGCTACATGAAATCGTTCCCATAAAAGCATGCAAAAGATAGTCGAACCTCGCTCTGGGTGCTACAGTCTGTCCGTGTCATCTAAGGTGGAAAGTAATGTCTGTGGAGCATTTCTAGCACGTAAATAGACCTTTCTAGATGTTATAGCACAAAGTAGTATTCTTCGCCCTGTTATTCAAACCAAACATCCGTAAGCTTAATCTGCCGAAGTTGATAAATAACTCAATCTCGCATTTGTTTAACACTTACCGATTATATAGTCACTCTTTTTTCAATATCAAAGACTTGTATAGCACCTTGTTTGGTAATTCAAAGAACACTATGACTGTAACGACGTTCAAAAGAGTCAACAAAATGTTCTGAAGCAACGTCATGGTACTTGCGCACTCGGTGTGGCCGTCGAATTGGGTGGCTCCTTATTCACAGCTACTCCTTTATATTTTTATGGTGGTACGTACGGCATGTGCTACTCATGATACGGTAACTACACTGCTTTCCCGTTTTTATAAACGCAACACACCTGTTGCCTCGCCGTTCACATAAAATTTTTTTAGAACAGCTGCTTATGCTTGTCTCACTGAATGGAATGAGCCCTGCCAACTAAAAACTGGGACATCAGCAGCACACACTCATTTGAAGCTTCTGAAGTTTCTGTCAAGCATGTATCATTCAGAATAGCAGCAGATCCTCTCATGAAACACTTACATTAGTTCTATTGTCGAAACAGATTTGTCACGCAGAACAGTATTCTGAAAACAAAGTCCTCTGTCTCTGCACAGTGCTTGCAGTTTCGCAACTTTCAAGAATGAAGCTGCAGCGTATCTCCCTCAAGAGAAATAAGCTCCATTTGAATGCGGCGCCAACCTATAAACCAATATGGTACATCGGCAAATGACTATGAACGCATTGCACTGCATGATGAATCCATTCCAACACTCAAGTGTTAAGGCATTAAGGAGATACATCTTATTTAAATGCAGTTGTCGTTTGTCTCGTTGTGCCTCAAATACAATTTTTACCATGCGTACCGACAAAATCATAATAAGCAATGGGGCTCAAACAGGTCAAGTTTAATATAGTATAACACATTACCCTCGTTGAAAATTCATATCCATTTATGTATTTCACCCCTACTCCCTCCCCCTATGGAATGTCTGCGAGCCCTTAAAGAAATAATAAATGAAATAAAATGACGCTTCAGGTACACGGTTGCAATTAGTGATCGCATTTATATACTCGCGGAATGTGCCAAAATGGCTGCTCAAAAGAATTTAAATATACATCGAGCGGAATACTACAAGGCACTCATCGTTGCCTTAGTAACTCGTCGATAATAATAATTATGTCTGCGCGCCTACGATAACTAAACACACATATAAATGTTTTTACGAGCTGTTTCACGCCTGTCATTCGCTTTCAAATTGGATGGCGGTCTGGAATCGCAAAGCACAGTTAGGAGCACAGTTGTTTTATTTGTACGTCCGTTCATTTTACCTACTTCATCATTCCTAACTCCTCTTCCTTACCTCTTAAGCAGTGCCCAACTACTCGCTTATGTCTAGAACCAGCGACGCCCCAGAAGAGCAAGAAAGTTTGACACTGATGGGCTCTCCCTATACGCAAGTGGCCGTGGTCAGTTGAACAGGTGGTCAGACGGTGGTGTTGATAATGGAAGCCGGTTTTACCTTTGCGATAGTAACTCTGTCGTCATTCCCATTGCGCAAGAGTCTGAAATTGTGTTCAGAACGTTTGATGACGGGGAAAGGAGCGTTATATCGGGGCTGAAGAAAACGGCGAGACGTATCAACACGAACAAAAATGTGTCAGGATGTTTGCAGATTTGGGGGTTGTAAAGGGGGTTGTAAAATGTCGTTCTCATTTGTGTGACTCAAGTTGTGCATGAAAATGCGTACACGCTTGACGAGACAGGATGGGTTGAAAACATTCGGCGTAGATGCAGAGTTGACGAGGTCACCGGCCAAACGGAGGGCAGCAGGAAGCCATCTCAGCTATGGAACAGGCGTGTTCCGGTCAGAGTGTTGATCGAAGGCCGAGCAACAAACCTAGAAGGTGCGATACCAAATCCTTCGCGTGAGCCTGAGCGCCGAGTGCAGCTTTCAAGTGTTGATGCAGCCTCTAAACGATGCCGTTGGATGCATGATGGTAAGTAGTTGTGTGAATGCGCGCACAAGCCACAAGCGATGTTACAGACGTAAAAGGGGCCGAATCAAACTGTCTGCCTCGATCAGCGCTCACCGTTGATGGGACACCAAAATGGCTAATCCAGGTAGAAAAATATGAGCAACTGTCTCCGCCGTTATGTCAGGCATTGCAGCTGTTTCAGGGCATCGTGTGTACCTATCAATACACGTAAGGTAATACGTGTAAAGTCTAATACACGTGTAATACGTGTTACGAACAGCGACTCCGTCGGCTTCCGAGGAAGCGTCCACCATAATGTTAGTGGGAGCGGTCTGTGAAGGATGATGCAGGAGTGCGGCTTCTGCAAGTGCGGTCTTAACGGCCGCGAAAACTTCATCCGCGACTGTGTCACAAGGAAGTGCGGTAGACTGAGCTTTCGAAATGGAATGGAGAGTTTCAAGAGGCTACACCAACTTTGAGAATGCATGGATGAAATGGCGATAAAATATTGGTGAGTCCGAGAAAACGTCGCACGCTACGTGTGGACTTTGGCGGCTGGTAGTCCTGTGTGGACTTTGGTGGCTGGTAGTAAGCTTTGTCAGGCAGTGGAGTGATGCCATGATTGATGATGTGATGTCCGAGAAAATCGATCTCCGGAACCTCAAAATGACATTGGTCAACGAGCACGACGAAATTGTAATCAGGAAGTCGACTGAAAAGTTGATATATGTGCTTTGTGGATTTCAGCCTCCCTGCTGGCGACAAGATCATCTATGCAGGCAAATAAAGGGTAAGCGTCTGGCGATTTCGTCTGTAAAACGCTGAATGTTTTGGGCTACGTTGTGCAAAGTGAGAGGAACGCCTAAATACTGAAAAGGCCAAATGGGTTGGTATAACAGTGTTTATAAGTCGGCTGGCTCAACGGGGACCTGTGGATAATATTTCACAAGTTTGATTTTCGAATATATTGTTGTGCCGGTTGCAAAGTCAGTGCTATCCTGAATATTGGGTAGCGGGTATTGGTCAGGAACAGTGACCGCATACTGTGAACGATAATCACCACAGGACCGTCAGTCATTCTTCTTCTTAAGCTCCATGTGTAGTGCTCACGATCACAAGCTTGATGACGGACGAATGACTTTTAGTGGCAACATATGTTCCAATTCGTTGCGGGCCCCAAGAAGTTTATCAGGTCCGAGTCGGTGGGGGTGGAAGTGAACGGGTGGGCCTGCGGTAACAATACAATGGGTTACAGTGTGTTTAGGCGTTTTATCCATTGGAGACTCTTGTAGTCTTCGGAAACTGGTGGAGTAGAGCTGCATACGGTAAGGTAGGGAGGTTGATGAAAGTAGGATTGAGAGCAGTAACGTCTGACAGAAACAGGTTATTCACCAGGGGACAGTGACTCATGTCCACGAGCAATGAAAATCGCTGAAGAGATCAGTACCTAGGATGGCACAGCGGGCATCTGCTATCCAGGACAGCCGTGTCAACTTGCTCTTAAGACAGAGGTTGAGGGTATGAGACTTCTCTCTGTAAGTTCCGATGACGGAAGAATTGATGGCTTGTAGGGGGGTTCACTTTGCGCGGAGGCGCCGGTCAGCCTTGGACGCAGGAATTATGCTGACCTCCGCACCAGTGTCTACCAACGAACGCAGTCCTGTGGTTCGGACGGTTACATGGAAAACGCGGCTTGACATATGGCCGTATTTGGCCCGCCGCTGTTCTTGAGCACCGGTCCGAGCGTCTCCCGTGTGCAACGAACCGGGCGGCACACTTCGACAAGTAATGGTGTGAAAACGACGGCGAGTTATATCCTCACCTTGGGCTCTCAGTGTGGAAGTCACGAAATGCTGAAAGCGACATCCACCACCTGCTGTGGGTTTGCCCTGCATTGAAACCGATGAGGCTCCGGCACCTCGCAGCAGCGGGACCTTCGACGCATAATCCTAGCGATTACACAGCGTTGACGCAGGGACCACATCATCGATCCCTCTTGGACTTCATTAGATCCGGAAATTTTTTTTCATTGACTTAATCATCCTTATTCGCCCGCATCCCGTAACCCTGTATGTCCTGAGGCATATACCCTTACATTAAAAAATAACGACGGTAGTAGTAGCACAGGCCATGTGAGGAAAAAGTGTGCTCAGGTTCTTGAAACGGCCGTTGTAAAGAAGGCGGCGTGAAAGCCTGATGAGTTGGATAGCACCGGTCGTTGAAGTCGCGAGTGCTCTTTACTGTTTCCCAAAGGGAAACAACTTCAGGAAGTGGATACCTGTGGAAAGCATTTATGACTACCGGAGCGAGGTACATCACCTCATCGGCCACTTCGGCATGTTCCGACAAGGGCGTATGCTTATCTGTGATGAGAGCCATGCGTACGTTGGATGGAAGACGTTGTCGAAACTACTCACATAATTCGGCCGTGTTCAAGGAGTCTAGTTGGTCACGAATGAGCTGTTGTAGGGGACACAGAAACTGAGTTGGACGTCGGTCACCGAGCTCTTCGTTGTTCAATAGCTGCTGAATACGCGGATGCGCAGGCGGGACGAGACGGTGGCGTTTCTTGACGTGGATAGACGAGGATGTTGCGTATCTCGGCCATGGCCTGTAGCAGCGAAGCTTCAAGCAGGAGTTCCTTGTTGCGAATGTCTGACATTACACGATCACCAGAGAACTTGTTCTCAGCTTGTATGAACCACAACGTGGGATCGGTAAGCCATAGCTCTGGTAGCGTAATGCTAGCTATAGCTCCTACGACACCTGTAAAAGGTATCGGACCGGTTCCAGAGATAGAAGGAGCAGATTTGAGGTCATCTGGAACCTCGTTTTGATCAACTGAAGGTTGTGTTCGTAATTCGCGTTATCAGTAACTGTGGAATCACCAAGCACTGTTAAAATCACAGGAGTTTTATTTGTTGTTGTTGCCTTAAAACATGGCTCCCAGCCACGGGAAAGGGGGAGGGGTTGGCCATACGAGGTCGATTGAAAAATGCAGCGAAACAAATACCAAAAAAGTGTAAAGGCACGCATTCATTTATTCGTACGTCCCTTCACTTAATCTACTCCATCGCTTCTAGCTCCTTCTCCTTATCCGCTAAGCCGTACCCGACTACTCGCTCGTGTCGAAAACCAGCAACGCGCCAGAAGAGCAATGTTCGCCACACCGGTAAAAAAAATTGCCACGCAGGCATACAGAAATTACCAACGCCAGCAGCACTGATTAATCACGCTGACATGTTGCCGTGAGCACTGGGGAAGTGATAGAATTAAAGGTGAGAATGTTAAGCGAGCTTTGTGGTAAGCGTTCGAACCGGCGTGCCGAAAACATCAAAGCATAGAAGGTCGTTAGAGGGTACCAAAACAAAGACACGAATGATGTTGCTCCTCAATAGTGTGCCGTAGAAAAACAGGTCACTCGGTTTAAAAGGAACGATTACTGTAGATTGCGATGTATCGTCAGGCTTTATTTCATTTGACCTGCTGTTACCGTTCCTTTTTTCGGTTACGGTTGATTGGTAACGTGTCTCATTTGAGAAAACAACATAAACATTCAATGCGACTCAATGTTCCTGCTATATTATCAAAAGATGGCTCTGATAGATAACCAGACTCTTGAAAATATCCCTTTCATGAGAAGGAAGCAGATTATATTTTCACAAAGGATTTATAGTGTTTTTGCATGCCACTACTTACTAAAAATACCGGCTTATTGTATTCAATGCCTGACATTACAGTAACACGACAGAAAGGGGCGCTAAGTAGGAAGTATAAGTTAGCCTGTATTAGAAAATTGCACTTTTCAGCAGCAAACATGAGACGATCGCCGTTAGCGTAGAAACGCCGTAAAAACAAAAATCTGGTGGTTATTTCACTGCTATTATTGCGTAAATATTCTAGGGCTCATTCTAGCGAATATTGTGTGCGTCCATTTGCAACACGTCAAGTCCGTCATAACGCTTTCCGTATACGCGGTGTGTTCTCGGTTCAGCCTAGGCCACTGCATATAAGCATAATTTCAAGCGAGAGCATGCGGGACAGAACTCAGGCGACCCGCTGCTCACGGTTGTATGCGGCCAAAGAGACAGCGCAATGTTTATAGGCTGCTTCCAGTGAACACGCGGCGCCAGTGAGCAGCTGAAGTGCCGCGCTACTGAGCGCCGCCTGTGGCGAGCGGCGCGTCACTGGGAAGTTGGAAAGACCTCGAAATTTAAACTCCGTGCATCTGTAGCCGAAAGCCGCACGTATATCTATGATTCGCCGTATTTCTGCACATTAGGGTGCAAGCGTGGGACTAGCTGATGCAGCATATAGTTCTTGCGGGTTTAGGCATATTAAAGAAATAGGAGAGTAGTTTCATGCTGTTGCATTAACCAACACAGACAATCTGTACGCTACTTCACATGTTCTCTCCGCGAAAGATGTGGCCGGCCTGCGCATTCACGCGAAGTGCTTTCACAAAATGGAAAACAACTGTGCAAAGTCATGCTGCACGTGAGTAAAGCCAACAGTGACACTAACATTGACGTCATTAAACTGGCACCCTGGAAACGTTGTGCTTCTAATAGGTTGACTGATTTTTAGTCGGCACCTTGCTGTTGGAGAAGCATGCCTCATTTGGCTCCCGTGCGTTGTAAGCCGCAGCCTATCATATGATGCTCATGTCACATTGTTACTTCAGATCCCCACACAGCTCGATCTGGACCGGGTACAGCTGCACGATCACTTTCGATCGCGCTTTTGCTTGATATGCGTTCAGTCAATCGTGATGCGCGCGTCGAGTTCGAGCTTTACAATCGCGATCGTAGGCTGTCGTCAGCACCGTCATGCCGAGTTAACTAAATTGATTCGAATTGTTGGACCGTGTAGCAGTGACTGTGCGTGATCGAAGTTAAGAAATTTGATCCGGTCGGGCGCGATCTTGGCTGCAAGTAACTGTGTGGCACAACGGTACGCTAACGTTCTCTGGGCTTCGTCGTCTGGCGCGACGCCAAACGAAAGCTTTTGCTGTTATGAAGCAGTTGTAAGCGGTCTGTCCTGGCTCACTGCTGAACACAGAACCGGAACCTGCTTGCTGGTGCAATTAAGGCAACTACGAGTTGCTTTGCGCGGTAACTTTTACAAACGAATCCTCATTTATCAGATCTTTTTATTCGTCAGATTATTCTGGTCAGCTTGCTGCACTTTGTAAACACACGGAAAAAGCACCGTGCTGGGGGCTTGTCAGGACGACTTCCGATTGTGCATTTTTCTCCACTGACGAAATGATTAGAGGACATCTTGGTTGATTCGTTTGGGACACCTTCGGAGCAATCTGCAGCTGAAAAATGAGATTTATTAACAACGAGATCTGAATGTATCTGACGGAATTGTTCGTTTTTCATTATGTACAATGACCGAGGTTAATTATGCCCTTTGTGCAAGGTCTCATATTGCTTGCGAATTCGTTTGCTTGCATATGCGCTTTGCTTTTGCAAAGCGATTTTGCAACTGTAAAGTTCCAAGAAAGATTGCAAAATTTATACCTGCACCTCCGACGACAGCACCTGAAACGAGTTTCGTCTATAAAATAGCGCTTGCCGGCATGGAATAAGCCTCCTCGGCATCGAACATTACTCATCACACACGTTAGCGTCATCCTGATCATACCAAAGGCTAAGGCTACACTAAGCAGTCGTCCAATGAGCGCAGTCTCGGCAGATGTCTTTTAAATGTCGGGTAGCTGACCCGGCCGTGACCGATGGAGTCGCACAAGCTGCGAAACCAGCACGTGTAGCACGATTTAAAAAACGAGCCCTTTTCCCAAATGTGATGATAGAGGCGGACTTACTTTACTTTCCTCGCAGCTGCGATCCATTTCTTTCGCTGTTCTAATTCCTAAGGCCTGCCAGGAAATATGTACGAATTTACCCCGGGCTCGCCTTCGTGGCTGTGAGTCTGACGCAGCAGTAACGCGGGTTAATTTGTTCTTTTTCGTACCTCCGTAATTTCTCCGCTTGTCCACAAAGCGCATGCCATTGCACTGTTGCAAGACGCATCAGGAAAAAAGTGGAAGGGCTAATTAATAAAGCAAAACGATCCGAACGGTGGCCGACACGAAGTGCAATGGGCGTGAAATAATACGCATTTCGCCGTACGACCCAGGGAGGCACCTTCCCAATGCTGTCCCGTCGCTGCAGAAGACAGCTCCAGAGTAGCCACAAACTGGACTGTACGCTCCGCATACAGTCACCACTGCGCCGTTTTCCCATCTGTAATATTGTGAAGCACGCTTGATGTAACGTTATCAAGCCCACGTGCTAATGTATGGCATAAGCAAGACGGATAACATGTGTCGCACTCTTGCTATCATGTCCATTCATGTGACCCTTTTCTGTTTCGCTATAAAGCTAGTAACACGAAGCAATAAAGCATTCTTTGATCTGCCACTTTGATCCGCCGGCTACGTTCCGTCACTTGAGTGGCGACGAAAGTGGGATGTGACCGGCGGCACGATGACAGCCAGACCACCTGAGTTCGACGACACGGCTTTTACCGGTTCTGTTTGGACGCCTTTTTTGAAGGCCACAGCATCACAGATCCAGGGAAATAGCGTGCGCTTCTTGTGTCAGTACAAAGTGACAACGTGCTTCGCGTACTTCAAGGCCAGTGCCAGGCAGAATCGGTGAACCACCTCAGCTACGAGGCCATGGTACTGCACCTTGACAACCGCTTATATCCCCTAGTCAATGAGATAGCAGTGAGCTACGCTTTTTTTATGTGGAATCAAGCAGAAGCCGAAAAGGTACGGGACTACATAGCCGACCTGAGACGTCTTGCAGAAGATTGCAGTTTCGATAAGTTTTTGGATCGCTCGTTGCGGGATCGGATTGTCTGCGGAATCCGTGATGAACAAGCTCGACGACACATGTCTCAAAAGAATTTGAGCTTGGTGGAAACAGAAGCTTTTTCTCTAGCAGCGGAAACCGAAGAAACGAATGTCCGGACAATGCAAATGAGGAGCTTCAACGACAACGGTCCTGCCAACTTCATAAAAAAGCAGAGGATCAATCCACAGAAGTCCGGACGCGCGCACGGATTCATGACCGAGGATACTCAATGCCGGAGATGTGGCTCAAACAAGGTTTCGGAAGTATGCAGACACAAGAAAGTGACGTGCTACAAGTGTGGAAGGAAAGGACGCCTGGCAAGGATGAGCTCTAGTTGTCGCGCTAACCCCTCAGGAACGTACGCTGTCAAGGAGCTACCAATGCGCTACGCTTTGGTGGCTCACAGCTACAGTAGTAACGAGTCCGCACGGCCATTCAAAAGGGATTTCATCTGCGAAGGCCGGAAACTGTGCATGCTGGTGGGTACAGGGTCCGCTATCAGCGTAATTCCAAGCAGGGTATTCGAAAATACCACCATCGCGAATGGTGGCCGGCATTGGAGAAGACTTTACTGCGCCTGACATGCTTCCCGGGGCCACTGTTGGTCCTTGGCCGAGTGGCGATGAAAGACCAATGCGGTAACACGCAAGTAGACAGCTCGCTGTTGGTAGCGGATTACGACGGGCCTCTGTTGTGCGGCCGCAACACCATCCGAGGAGAACACCATCCGAGGAATTTTCGAGGAGAAGTTGGGGTGTTGCAAGGGGCCGCCTGTGGAAGTACACAAGGATGCTGCTGGCTGTACTACGCTTTCTCAAGGCTTAACCAGTGCCGTACGTGCTTCGGGAAATGTGTCTGCAGAAATCGACCACCAAGTATAGGAGGGAGTGCTTTCACCAGTGACAGCTTCCGATTGGGCTGTGCCCTTCATGCCCGTAGTGAAACGAAACGATGATATTAGACTGTGCGGCGACTTCAAGCTAACCGTTATTCAGGCGACACATCTGGAACAGCTCCCGTTGCCGGAAATTGATGGCATCTTCGTCCCTTTGTACGGGGGCGAGTTCACCACTTTGGATTTGCGTCATGCGTATAATGAACTTCCACTGGACGACGAGGCACGAGAAGTGGCCGTGTTGAACACACAGAATTGGTTGTTTGCATACAACCGCCTCGCGTTCGGAATTGCATCGGCTCCGGCTTTGTTCCAGCGCCATCTCGAATCCGTTCTAAAAGCCCCCGTCGCGTCAAAATGTACTTGGATGACATCATTATAGCCGAAAAGCAGAACGTCAAGTCAACTCTCCGGCAAGTCCTCGAGCAGCTGCGCGACAATGGACTCAAGTTGAACCGTGACAAATGCAGGTTCTGCGAGATGCAAGTTTCTTTCTTTGGCCACAAGATCGACGCAACTGGCTTACACCCTCCTGAGAATATGGAAGCCATCACCGACGCACGAAGACCGGAGACGGTGAGCTAACTAAAATCCTTTTTGGGATTGCTCATTTATTACGCCAAGTTTTTGCCTAACCTTGCAACCACGTTAATCCCAATCTATAGGCTGTTGGCTAAAGGAGTTCGATGGCAATAAAACGCCGAACACGAGAAGGCCTTCAAGGCAGGCAAGCGCGCTATGGTGGTAGCGGAACTACTTGTGCACCAAGACCCCGAAAAGCCGTTGCGGTTTGAATGCGATGCCTCGCCAGTTGGAGTTGGCACGGTCCTGCCACACCGACTTGAGAACACAGACTACCCCATATCGTTCCGTTCGAGAGCACTGACACCTGCTGAGCGCAATTATTCGCAGTTGGAGAAAGAAGCGTTGGCCTTGGTGTTCGGCGTTACTAACTTTAGAGATTACCTATTGGCGAAGCATTTTACTCTGGTGACGGATGACAAACCACTGACAGGACTGTTTCACCCGGAGAGGCCGGTTCCGCGCATGGCCGCACCATGAATTCAGCGGTGGGCATTTCTACTGTCGGCTTACAATTATGACCTCGAGTACCGCCAAGGACAGCTAAATGCTAACGCAGGCGCTCTCAGTCGCCTGCCACTGCCGTGCTTAGGTGACCGAGGAGGGCAAGAATCCGTGGAATACCTGCTTTATACGCGGTGCCTAAATTCCATGACGCCTTCCGCTCAACAATTAGCGGATCTGAGCCGATCGGATGATACGCAGCATCAGATCAGGGAGTGGATGACACGTGGCTGGCCGCGGCAGTTATCGGTAGCGCAGCAACACCTGATGCCGTACTTTTCTCGCCGTAAGGAATTCATGGCCTGTAACGATCTGCTTTACTGGGTTCATCGGGTAGTGCTGCCAGAGGCGGTGCAACGATGCATGCTAAAGGAACTGCACGAAAGTCACCCCGGTATCCGTGCCATGAAGCGCACAGCGCGAGCGCGCGGACATCGAAGGGTTTGTTAAAAGCTGCCCTAAGTGTATACAATGTTGGCCCATGCCGGCTACTGAAGTTCTGTCTCCAGGGCCGGCGAGCAACAAACCATGGTACAGCTTGCATATGGACTTCGCGGACCCCATCAGTGGCTGCCAAGTTTTTGTGTTGGTGGATGCTGAGACGAAGTGGATTGAGGCCAAACCTTTGAAGACCGCCACAGCGGAGACGACCATTCAAGTACTTCAAGTTATTTTCGCACGTTTTGGCCTGCCCTACTGCTTGGTATCTGGTAACGAACCAGAGTTTTCAAGTGCCACTATGTCCAGTATTTTGAAGGAAAGCAAAGTGAAACGCATCAGAACAGCCCCATACCATCCTGAATCAAATGGTTTGGCGGAACGGGCTGTACGGACAGTAAAGGAAGGGCTTCAAAAGAATCCGGCAGGTACATGGCAGGAGCGACTAATCAAGTTTTTATTTCGTTATAGAACAACCCCATGGGAAAGAGAAAAATCGCCCGCAGAACTGCTGTGGGGTTTCCGTCCCCGAACCAGGCTGACAACTTCACTTACAGACAAAAAGGTCACAGAAAATAATAGTTCCGGTGAACGTGTTCTAGGGGCAGCGAAAGCACCAACACGGTATCAAGCTGGCAGGCAAGTATGGTCGCGCCTGTTTTAGTCCGCTCGGTAGCGGAAGCCGGCGACTGTAGTGTCTACGACGGGAGCGCACATTGTTACCCTGGAAACACCGGAGGGACCGCAGCGGCGCCACGTAGACCAACTGCGGCCACGGCCCGCCACAGGGCCTAGTAACCTAGTAAGCCGAGCGAAGTCCAGACTGGCGACGAAGCTCTGTGTAGCACCGAGCAGGCAGCAGCTCATCAAGGTTCCGACGCACGGGATGTTGGCTCTCAAGCCGAAGACCAACAGCCACCACGTCGTTCGACTCACCTACGGAAGCCACCAGGTGGTCTCACTTACTCCAGCTTAGGGGGAAGAGATGTAGTGTTATCAAGCACGAGTGATGTAACGTTATCAAGCCCGCGTTCAGGTGTATAGAATAAGCAAGACGGATTACACGTGTCGCACTCTTGCTATCATGTGCAGTCATGTGACCCTTTTCTATTTCGTTATAAAGCTAGTAAGACCAAGCAATAAAGTATTATTTGATCTACCACTACCCGCCAGCTACGTTCCGTCATTTCACCATCCACTTTCGGGGTTATGTATGTTTATCTACTGGAAATAACCCTGGCAGTGAGCCGACGCCACCACTCACAAGCCTTCGCGGCGGAGGAGGAACATCCTTCCCGCCGCAAGCGTTACGTGTCTGTAAACTTTTTGGGTAAATGCAACTAGTCAATAAACCCACACATACTACCTAAAGGCATCAATGCTGACCGCTTCAAGACCCTCGATATGTAATGAACAAGAAGAAAGGAAACTGGGAAGCCCGATATTTGTTAGTCATAAGAAGCCAAGAAACGAAGACATCGAGGACAGCATAGGGAAAGCTTGCCTGCCAGGTTGACATCGCGTTGGTGCTTTTGCTGCCCCTAGAACACGTTCACCGCAACCATTATTTTCTGTCACCTTTTTGTATGTAAGTGAAGCTGTCAGCCTGGTTCGGAGACGGAAGTCCGACAGCAGTTCCGCGGGCGATTTTTCTCCCTCCCATGGGGTCATTCTATAACGAAATAAAAACTTGATTAGTCGCTCCTGCGATGTACCTGCCGGATTCTTTCGAAGCCCTTCCGTTACAGTCCGAACAGCCCGTTCCGCCAAACCATTTGATTCAGGATGGTATGGGGCTGTTCTGATGCGTTTCACTTTGCTTTCCTTCAAAATACTGGACATAGTGGCACTTGAAAACTCTGGTTCGTTATCAGATACTAAGCAGTAGGGCAGGCCAAAACGTGCAAAAATACCTTGACGTACTTGAATGGTCGCATCCGCTGCGCCGATCTTCAAAGGTATGGCCTCAATCCACTTCGTCTCAGCATCCACCAACACGAAAACTTGGCAGCGACTGATGGGGTCCGCGAAGTCCATATGCAACCTGTACCATGGTTTGTTGCTCGCCGGCCCTGGAGACAAAACTTCAGTGGCCGGCATGGGCCAACATTGTATACACTTACGGCAGCTTTTAACAAACACTTCGATGTCCGCGCGCTCGCGCTGTGCGCTTCATGGCACTGATACCGGGGTGACTTTCGTGCAGTTCCTTTAGCATGCATCGTCGCACCGCCTCTGGCAGCACTACTCGATGACCCCAGTAAAGCAGATCGTTACAGGCCATGAGTTCCTTACGGCGAGAAAAGTACGGCTTCAGGTGTTGCTGCGCTACCGATAACTGCCGCGGCCAGCCACGTGTCATCCGTCACCAGAGTAATATGCTTCGCCAACAGGTAATCTCTAAAGTTAGTAACGCCGAACACCAAGGCCAACGCTTCTTTCTCCAACTGCGAATAATTGCGCTCAGCAGGCGTCAGTGCTCTAGAACGGAACGATATGGGATAGTCTGTGTTCTCAAGTTGGTGTGGCCGGACCGTGCCAACTCCAACTGGCGAGGCATCGCATTCAAACCGCAACGGATTTTCGGGGTCTACTGCACGAGTAGTTCCGCTGCCACCATAGCGCGCTTGCCTGCCTTGAAGGCCTTCTCGTGTTCGGCTTTTAATTGCCATCGAACTCCTTTAGCCAGCAGCCTATAGATTGGGATTAACGTGGTTGCAAGGTTAGGCAAAAACTTGGCGTAATAAATGAGCAATCCCACAAAGGATTTTAGCTAGCTCACCGTCTCCCGTCTTCGTGCGTCGGTGATGGCTTCCATATTCTCAGGAGGGTGTAGGCCAGTTGCGTCGATCTTGTGGCCAAAGAACGAAACTTGCATCTCGCAGAACCTGCATTTGTCACGGTTCAACTTGAGTCCATTGTCGCGCAGCTGCTCGAGGACTTGCCGGAGAGTTGAGTACAGGTTCTGATTTTCGGCTATAATGATGTCATCCAAGTACATTTTGACGCGAGGGGGTCCTTGCAGAACGGATTCGAGATGGCGCTGGAACAAAGCCGGAGCCGATGCAATTCCGAACGCGAGGCGGTTGTATGCAAACAACCATTTCTGTGTGTTCAACACGGCCATTTCTCGTGCCTCGTCGTCCAGTGGAAGTTAATTATACGCATGACGCAAATCCAAAGTGGTGAACTCCCCCCCGTACAAAGAGGCGTAGATGTCATCAATTTCCGGCAACGGGAGCTGTTCCAGATGTGTCGCCTGAATAACGGTTAGCTTGAAGTCGCCGCACAGTCTAATATCATCGTTCCGTTCCACTATGGGCATGACGGGCATAGCCCACTCGGAAGCTGTCACTGGTGAAAGCACTCCCTCCTATACTTGGCGGTCAAATTCTGCAGACACATTTCCCTTAGCACGTACGGCACCGGTTGAGCCTTGAGAAAGCGTAGTACAGCCAGCGGCATCCTTGTGTAGTTCCACAGGCGGCCCCTTGCAACACCCCAACTTCTCCTCGTAAATTTCTCGAAATTTAGCCAAAAGCTTCGCTGTCGCTGTGTTACGGCGAACCACATTTACACTCTGCGGCGCGCATTCTTCTAGTATCGCCATGCGAGCATTCCTGAAGGCTAGGATGGTGCTCCGGCCGCACAACAGAGGCCCGTCGTAATCCACTACCAACAGCGAGCTGTCTATTTGCGTGTTACCGCATTGGTCTTTCATCGCCACTCGGCCAAGGACCAACAGAGGCCGCAGGAAGCATGTCAGGCGCAGTGAAGTCTTCTCCAATGCCGGCCACCATTCGCGATGGTGGTATTTTCGAATACCCTGCTTTGAATTACGCTGATTGCGGACCGTGTACCCACCAGCATGCGCAGTTTCCGGACTTCGCAGATGAAATCCCTTTTGAATGGCCGTGCGGACTCGTTACTACTGTAGCTGTGAGCCACCAAAGCGTAACGCATTCCTTCGCCGCTTTCGTCACTGCCGTCTAGCTCCTTCACAGCGTACGTTCCTGAGGGGTTAGCGCTACCACTAGAGCACATCCTTGCCAGGCGTCCTTTCCTGCCACACTTGTAGCACGTCACTTTCTTGTGTCTGCACACTTCCGAAACATGGTTTGAGCCACATCTCCGGCATTGAGTATTCTCGGTCATGGATCCGTGCGCGCGTCCGGACTTCTGTGGATTGATCCACTGCTTTTGTAGGAAGTTGGCAGGACCGTTGTTGTTGAAGCTCCTCTTTAGCATTGCCCGGACATTCGTTTCTTGGGTTTCTGTTGCTAGAGGAAAAGCTTCTTTTTCCGCCAAGCTCAAGTTCTTTTGAGACATGTGTCGTCGAGCTTGTTCATCACGGATTCCGCAGACAATCCGATCCCGCAACAAGCGATCGAAAAACGTAGCGAGACTGCAATCTTCTGCAAGACGTCTCAGGTCGGCTATGTAGTCCCGTACCTTTTCGGCTTCTGCTTGATTCCGCATGAAAAAAGCGTAGCTCACTGCTGTCTCATTGACTAGGGGATATAAGCGGTTGTCCAGGTGCTGTACCACGGCCTCGTAGCTGAGGTGGTTCAACGATTCTGACTGCCACTGGCCTTGAAGTACGCGAAGCACGTTGTCACTTAGTACTGACACAAGAAGCGCACGCTATTTCCCTGGATCTGTGATGCTGTGGCCCTCAAAAAAGTCGTCCCAACGGAACCGGTAAAGGCTGTGTTGTCGAACTCAGGTGGTCTGGCTGTCATCGTGCAGCGGGTCACATCCCACTTTCGTCGCCACTCAAATGACGGAACGTAGCCGGTGGATCAAAGTGGCAGATCAAAGAATGCTTTATTGCTTTGTGTTACTAGCTTTATAGCGAAACAGAAAAGGGTCACATGAATGGAAATGATAGCAAGAGTGCGACACATGTTATCCGTCTTGCTTATGCCATGCATTAGCACGTGGGCTTGATAACGTTACATCAAGCGTGCTTCACAATATTACAGATGGGAAAACGACGCAGTGGTGACTGTATGCGGAGCGTACAGTCCAGTTTGCAGCTACTCTGGAGCTGTCTTCTGCAGCGACGGGACAGCATTGCGAAGGTGCCTCCCTGGGTCGTACGGCGAAATGCGTATTATTTCACGCCCATTGCACTTCGTGTCGGCCCCCGTTCGGATCGTTTTGCTTTATTAATTAGCCCTTCCACTTTTTTCCTGATGCGTCTTGCAACAGTGCAATGGCATGCGCTTTGTGGACAAGCGGGGAAATTACGGAGGTACGAAAAAGAACAAATTAACCCGCGTTATTGCTGCGTCAGACTCACAGCCACGAAGGCGAGCCCGGGGTAAATTCGTACATATTTCCTGGCAGGCCTTAGGAATTAGAACAGCGAAAGAAATGGATCGCAGCTGAGAGGAAAGTAAAGTAAGTCAGCCTCTATCATCACATTTGGGAAAAGGGCTCGTTTTTTAAATCATGCTACACGTGCTGGTTTCGCAGCTTGTGCGACTCCAGCGGTCACGGCCGGGTCAGCTACCCAACATTTAAAAGACATCTGCCGAGACTGCGCTCATTAGACGACTGCTTAGTGCAGCCTTAGCCTTTGGTATGATCAGGATGACGCTAACGTGTGTGATGAGTAATGTTTGATGCCGAGGAGGCTTATTCCATGCCGGCGAGCGCTATTTTATAGACGAAACTCGTTTCAGGTGCTGTCGTCAGAGGTGTAGGTATAAATTTTGCAATCTTTCTTGGAACTTTACAGTTGCAAAATCGCTTTGCAAAAGCAAAGCGCATATGCAAGCAGACGAATTCGCAAGCAATATGAGACCTTGCACAAAGGGCATAATTAACCTCGGTCATTGTACATAATGAAAAACGAACAATTCCGTCATATACATTCAGATCTCGTTGTTAATAAATCTCATTTTTCAGCTGCAGATTGCTCCAAAGGGGTCCCAAACGAATCAACCAAGATGTGCTCTAATCATTTCGTCAGTGGAGAAAAATGCACAATCGGAAGTCGTCCTGACAACAGCGCGGTGCTTTTTCCGGATGTTTACAAAGTGCAGCAAGCTGACCAGAATAATCTGACGAATAAAAAAATCTGATATATGAGCACTCGTTTGTCAAAGTTACCGCGCAAAGCGGCTCGTAGTTGCGTCATTAACACCAGCAAGCAAGTTCCGGTTCTGTGTTCAGCAGTGTGCCAGGACAGACCACTTAAAACTGCTTCATAACAGCAAAAGCTTTCGTTTGGCGTCGCGCCAGACGACGAAGCCCAGAGAACGTTAGCGTACCGTTGTGCCACACAGTTACTTGCAGCCATGATCGCGCCCGACCGGATCAAATTTCTGAACTTCGATCACGCATAGTCACTGCTACACGGTCCAACAATTCGAATCAATTTAGTAAACTCGGCATGACGGTGCTGACGACAGCCTAAGATCGCGACTGTAAAGCTCGAACGCGACGCGCGCATCACGATTGACTGAACGCATATCAAGCAAAAGCGCAATCGAAAGTGATCGTGCAGCTGTACCCGGTCCAGATCGAGCTGTGTGGGGATCTGAAGTAACAATGTGACATGAGCATCATATGATAGGCTGCGTCTTACAACGCACCGGAGCCAAATGAAGCATGCTTCTCCAACAGCGAGGTGCCGACTAAAAATCAGTCAACCTACTAGAAGCACAACGTTTTCAGGGTGCCAGTTTAATGACGTCAATGTTAGTGTCACTGTTGGCTTTACTCACGTGCAGCATGACTTTGTACAGTTGTTTTCCCTGTTGTGAACGGCACTTCGCGTGAATGTGGAGGCCGGCCACTTCTTTTGCGGAGAGAGCATGTGAAGTAGCGTACAGGGTGTCTCCGCTGGTTAATGCAGCAGCATGAAACTACTCTCCTATTTCTTTAATATGCCTAAACCCGCAAGAACTATATGCTGCATCAGCTAGTCCCATGCTTGCAGCCTAATGTGCAGAAACACGGCGAATCATAGATATACGTGCGGCTTTCGGCTACACATGCACGGAGTTTAAATTTCGAGGTCTTTCCAACTTCCCAGTGACGCGCCGCTCGCAACAGGCGGCGCTCAGTAGCGCGGCACTTCAGCTGCTCACTGGCGCCGCGTGTTCACTGGAAGCAGCCTATAAACATTGCGCTGTCTCTTTGGCCGCATACAGCCGTGAGCAGCGGGTCGGCTGAGTTCTGACCCGCATTCTCTCGCTTGAAATTGTGCTTATATGCAGTGGCCTAGGCTGAATAGAGAACACATCGCGTATACGGAGGACGTTATGGCGGACTTGACGTGTTGCAAATGGACACACATAGATTCGCTAGAATGAGCCCTAGAATATTTACGCAATAATAGTAGTGAAATCATCGCAAGATTTTTGTTCTTCTGGCGTTTCTACGCTAACGGCCATCGTCTCATCTTTGCTGCTGAAAAGTGCAATTTTCTAATACAGGCTAACTTATAATTCCTACTTAGCGCCCCTTTCTGTCGTGTTACTGTAATGTCAGGCATTGAATACAATGAGCCGGTATTGTTAGTAAGTAGTGGCATGCAAAAACACTATAAAATTTTTGTGAAACTATAATCTGCTTCCTTGTCATCAAAGGAATATTATCAAGAGTCTCGTAATCTATCAGAGCCATCTTTTGATGGTATAGCAGAAACTTTGAGTTGCGTTGAAAGTTTATGTTGTTTTCTCAATTGAGGCACGTTACCAATCAACCGTAACCGAAAATAGGAACGGTTACAGCAGGTCAAATGAAATAAAGCCTGACGATACATCGCAACATACAGTAATCGTTCCTTTTCAACCGAGTAACCTGTTCTTCTACGGCACACTATTGAGGAGCAACATCATTCGTGTCTTTGTTTTGGTACCCTGTAACGACCTTCTATGCTTTGATGTTTTCGGCATGCCGGTTAGAACGCTTACCACAAAGCTCGCTTAACATTCTCACCTTTAATTCTATCATTTCTCCAATGCTCACGGCAACAGGTCAGCGTGATTAATCAGTGCTGCTGGCGTTGGTAATTTCTGTATGCCTGCGTGGCCATTTCTTTACCGGTGTGGCGAACTTTGCTCTTCTGGCGCGTCGCTGGTTTTCGACACGAGCGAGTAGTCGGGTACGGCTTAGCGGATAAGGAGAAGGAGCTAGAAGCGATGGAGTAGATTAAGTGAAGGGACGTACGAATAAATGAATGCGTGCCTTTACACTTTTTTGGTATTTCTTTCGCTGCATTTTTCAATCGACCTAGTATGGCCAAACCCTCCCCCTTCCCCGTGGGTGGGAGCCATGTTTTACGGCAACATCAACAAATAACACTCCTGTGATTTTAACAGTGCTTGGTGATTCCACAGTTACTGATAACGCGGATTACGAACACCACCTGCAATTGATCAAGCCGAGATTCCAGATGACCTCAAATCTGCTCCTACTATCTCTGGAACCGGTCCGATACCTTTTACAGGTGTTGTAGGCGCTATAGCTAGCATTACGCTACCAGAGCTATGGCTTACCGATCCCACGTTATGGTTTATACAAGCTGAGAACAGGTTCTGTAGTCATCGTGTAAAGTCAGACATTCGCAACAAGGAACTCCTGCTTGAAGCTTCGCTGCTACAGGCCATGGCCAAGATACGCAACATCCTCGTCTATCCACATCAAGAAACGCCACCGTCTCGTCCCGCCTGCGCATCCGCGTATTCAGCAGCTATTGAACAACGAAGAGCTCGGTGACCGACGCCCAACTCAGTTTCTGTGTCCCCTGCAACAGCTCATTCGTGACCAACTAGACTCCTTGAACACGGCCGAATTATGGGAGTAGTTTCAATAACGCCTTCCATCCAACGTGCGCATGGCTCTCATCATAGATAAGCATAAGCCCTTGTCGGAACACGCCGAAGTGGCCGATGATGTGATGGACGTCGCTCTGGCAGTCATAAATGCTTTCCACAGCTATCCACTTCCTGAAGTGGTTTCCCTTTGCGAAACAGTACAGGAGCTCACATCTCACGTCGCCGACTTGCGTCAGCAATTGCGAAGCACTCGCAACTTCAACGACCGGTGATATCCAACTCATCAGGCTCCCACGCCGCCTTCTTTACAACGGCCGTTTCAAGAACCTGAGCACACTTTTTCCTCACATGGCCTGTGCTACTACTACCGTCGTTATATTTTAATGTAAGGGTATATGCCTCAGGACATACAGGGTTACGGGATGCGGGTGAATAAGGATGATTAAATCAATGAAAAAAGATTTGCGGATCTAATGAAGTCCAAGAGGGATCGATGCTGTGGTCCCTGCGTCAACGCAGTGTAATCGCTAGGATTATGCGTCGAAGGTCCGTCTCGTCCCGCCTGCGCATCCGCGTATTCAGCAGCTATTGAACAACGAAGAGCTCGGTGACCGACGACCAACTCAGTTTCTGTGTCCCCTGCAACAGCTCATTCGTGACCAACTAGACTCCTTGAACACC
Organism: Dermacentor andersoni; assembly: GCF_023375885.2. Lineage (NCBI taxonomy): Eukaryota > Metazoa > Arthropoda > Arachnida > Ixodida > Ixodidae > Dermacentor > Dermacentor andersoni. The sequence goes on from NC_092815.1 coordinate 147,610,229, forward strand.
GCCGTATTATGTGAGTAGTTTCAACAACGTCTTCCATCCAACGTACGCATGGCTCTCATCACAGATAAGCATAAGCCCTTGTCGGAACATGCCGAAGTGGCCCATGATGTGATGTACGTCGCTCCGGCAGTCATAAATGCTTTCCACAACTATCCACTTCATGAAGTGGTTTCCCTTTGGGAAACAGTAAAGAGCACTCGCAACTTCAACGACCGGTGCTATCCAACTCATCAGGCTTTCACGCCGCCTTCTTTACAACGGCCGTTTCAAGAACCTGAGCACACTTTTTCCTCACATGGCCTGTGCTACTACTACCGTCGTTATTTTTTATTGTAAGGGTATATGCCTCAGGACATACAGGGTTACGGGATGCGGGCGAATAAGGATGATTAAATCAATGAAAAAAGATTTGCGGATCTAATAAAGTCCAAGAGGGATCGATGATGTGGTCCCTGCGTCAACGCTGTGTAATCGCTAGGATTATGCGTCGAAGGTCCCGCTATTGCGAGGTGCAGGAGCCTCATCGGTTTCAATGCAGGGCAAACCCACAGCAGGTGGTGGATGTCGCTTTCAGCATTTCGTGACTTGCACACTGAGCACTTAAGGTGAGGATATAACTCGCCGTCGTTTTCACGCCATGACTTGTCGATGTGTGCCGCCCGGTTCGTTGCGAACGGGAGACGCTCGGACCAGTGCTCAAGAACAGAGGCGGGCCAAATACGGCCATATGTCAAGCCGCGTTTTCCATATAACCGTCCGAACCACAGGACTGCGTTCGTTGGCAGACACTGGTGCGGAGGTCAGCATAATTCCTGCGTTCAAAGCTGACCGGCGTCTCCGCGCAAAGTGAACCCCCCTACAAGCCATCAATTCTTCCGTCATCGGAACTTACAGAGAGAAGTCTCATACCCTCAACATCTGTCTTAAGAGCAAGTTGACACGACTGTTCTGGATAGCAGATGCCCGCTGTGCCATCCTAGGTACTGATCTCTTTAGCGATTTTCATTGCTCGTGGACATGAGTCACTGTCCCCTGGTGGATAACATCACGGGTCTGTCAGTCAACATGTTTCTGTCAGACGTTACTGCTCTCAACCCTACTTTCATCAAACTGCCTACCTTACCGTATGCAGCTCTACTCAACCAGTTTCCGAAGACTACAACAGTCTCCAATGGATAAAACCCCTAAACACACTGTAAGCTATTGTATTGTTACCGCAGGCCCACCCGTTCACTTCCACCCCCAACGACTCGGACCTGATAAAATTCTTGGGGCAGGCATTGAATTCGAACATATGTTGCCACTAAAAGTCATTCGTCTTTCATCAAGCATGTGATCGTCAGCACTACACATGGTGCCTAAGAAGAAGAATGACTGACGGCCCTGTGGTGATTATCGTTCACAGAATGCGGTCACTGTTCCCGACCAATACCCGCTACCCATTATTCAGGATTGCACTGACTTTGCAACCGGCACAACAATATATTCGAAAATCAATCTTCTGAAATATTATCCACAGGTCCCCGTTGAGCCAGCCGACTTATAAACACTGCTATACCAACCCATTTGGCCTTTTCAGTATTTAGGCATTCCTCTCACTTTGCACAACGTAGCCCAATACATTCAGCGTTTTACAGACGAAGTCGCCAGATGCTTACCCTTTGTTTTCCTGCATAGATGGTATTGTCGCCAGCAGGGAGGCTGAAACACACAATGCACATATATCAACTTTTCAGTCGACTTCGTGATTACAATTTCGTCGTGCACGTTGACTAATGTCATTTTGAGGTTCCGGAGATCGATTTTCTCGGACATCACATCTCCAATCATGGCATCACTCCACTGCCTGACAAAGCTTACTACCAGCCACCAAAGTCCACACAGGACTACCAGCCGCCAAAGTCCACAAGTAGCGTGCGACGTTTTCTCGGACTCACCAATATTTTATCGCCATTTCATCCATGCGTGCTCCAAGTTGGTGCAGCCTCTTGAAGCTCTCCATTCCATTTCGAAAGCTCAGTCTACCGCCCTTCCTTGGGACACAGTCGCGGATGAAGTTTTCGCAGCCGTTGAGACCGCACTTGCAAAAGCCGCACTCCTGCATCATCCTTCACAGACCGCTCCCACTAACATTATGGTGGACGCTTCTTCGGAAGCCGACGAAGCCGCTGTTCATAAGAGCATTAATGGAGCATTGGCGCCCATCTCCGTCTTTTACCACAAGTTACGCGACACTAAACGCCACTACAGTACTTTACACGTATTACCTTACGTGTATTGATAGGTGCACACGGTGCCCTGAAACAGCTGCAATGCCTGATATAACGGCGGAGACAGTTGCTCATACTTTTTCTACCTGGATTAGCCGTTTTGGTGTCCCATCAACGGTGAGCGCTGATCGAGGCAGACAGTTTGATTCGGCCCTTTTTACGTCTGTAACATCGCTTGTGGCTTGTGCGCGCATTCACACAACTACTTACCATCATGCATCCAACGGCTTCGTTTAGAGGCTGCATCAACACTTAACAGCTGCACTCGGCGCTCAGCCTCACGCGAAGGATTTGGTATCGCACCTTCCAGTTGTGTTGCTCGGACTTCGATCAACACTCTGACCAGAGCACGCCTGTTCCATAACTGAGATGGTTTCCCGCTGCACTCCGTTTGGGCGGTGATCTCGTCAACTCCGCATCTACGCCGGATGTTTTGAACCCATCCTCTCTCATCAAGCGTGTACGCATTTTCATGCACAACTTGCGTCACACAAACGAGAACGACATTTTACAACGCCCAAATCTGCAAACATCCTGACATATTTTTGTTTGTGTTTATACGTCTCGCCGTTTTCTTCAGCCCCGATATAACGCTCCTTTCCCCGCCATCAAACGTTCTGAACATCATTTCACACTCCTGCGCAATGGGAATGGCGACAGAGTTACTATCGCAAAAGTCAAACCAGCTCCCATTATCAACACCACCGCCTGACCACCTCTTCAACTGACCACGGCCACTTGTGTATAGGGAGCGCCCATCAGTGTCAAACTTTTCTGACTCTTCTAGGGCGTCGCTGGTTCTAGACATAAGCGAGTAGTTGGGCTCGGCTTAAGAGGTAAGGAAGAGGAGTTAGGAATGATGAAGTAGGTAAAATTAAGGGACGTACAAATAAAACAACTGTGCTCCCAACTGTGCTTTGCGATTCCAGACCGGCATCCAATTTGAAAGCGAATGACACGCGTGAAACATCTCGCGAAAACATTTATATGTGTGTTTAGTTATCGTAGGCGCGCAGACATAATTATTATTATCGACGAGTTACTAAGGCAACGACGAGTGCCTTGTAGTATTCCGCTCGATGTATGTACAAATTTTTTTGAGCAGCCATTTCGGGGCATTCCGCGAGTATATAAATGCGATCACTTATTGCAACCGTGTACAAAAAGCTTCATTTCATTTCATTTATTGTTTCTTTATGGGTTTGGAGACATTCCATTGGGGGACGGTGTAGGGGTGAAATACATAAATGGATATGAATTTTCAATGAGGGTAATGTGTTATACAATATTAAACTTGACGTATTTGAGCCCCATCGCTTTTCGTGATTTTGTCGGTACGCATGGAAAAATTATATTTGAGGCACAACGAGACAAACGAAAACTGCATTTAAAATACGAGGTATCTCCTTAATGCCTTAACACTTGAGTGTTGGAATGGACTCATCGTGCAGTGCAATGCGTTCATAGTCATTTGCCGATGTACCATATTGATTTATAGGTTGGCGCCGCATTAAAATGGAGCCTATTTCTCTTGAGGGAGATACGCTGCAGCTTCATTCTTGAAAGTTGTGAAACTGCAAGCACTGTGCAGAGACAGAGGACTTTGTTTTCAGAATACTTTTCTGCGTGACAAATCTGTTTCGACAATAGAACTAATGTAAGTGTTTCATGAGAGGATCTGCTGCTATTCTGAATGATACTAGCTTGACAGAAACTTTAGAAGCTTCAAATGAGTGTGTGCTGCTGATGTCCCAGTTTTTAGTTGCAGGGCTCAGTCCATTCAGTGGGACAAGCATAAGCAGCTGTTCTAAAAAAATTTTTATGTGAACGGCGAGGCAACAGGTGTGTTGCGTTTATAAAAACGGGAAAGCAGTGTAGTTACCGTATCATGAGTAGCACATGCCGTACGTACCACCATAAAAATATAAAGGAGTAGCTGTCAATAAGGAGCCACCCAATTCGACGGCCACACCGAGTGCGCAAGTACCATGACGTTGCTTCAGAACATTTTGTTGACTCTTTTGAACGTCGTTACAATCATAGTGTTCTTTGAATTACCAAACAAGGTGCTATACAAGTCTTTGATTTTGAAAAAAAGAGTATGACTATATAATCGGTAAGTGTTAAACAAATACGACATTGAGTTATTTATCAACTTCGGCAGATTAAGCTTACGGATATTTGGTTTAGATAACAGGGCGAAAAATACTACTTTGTGCTATAACATCTAGAAAGGTCTATTTACGTGCTAGAAATGCTCCACAGAGATTACTTGAAGCGGTATGAGCCTTCGTATAGAAGATGAAGAGGCGCGGGAACCGGGGGGACAGAGGAAGAGAAGTGAGAAATAAAGGTAGACGAGATGGACGCCAGTTCCACAGTAATGCTTTACGTCTACTGTGTCCTTTAACTAGGAACGCTACAATATTTTGGCGCAGCCGACAACTGACTCCACCATGTGGGTGACATTTTTCCTCGAGGAGACCTCCGCAAAGATCATCTTTTCGAGATACCAAGCTCAAGAAGAACCAGCTGTGGAACTACCTCGCGAACTCAACTCGGCAGAACTCGTGACACGCAACACGCAAGATAAACTTATGGGAACGATGATTCAACGGTACGTGGGGTGGGGAGAGATTCAGTTGATGCGCGTACTGTAGAGACGTATGGCCGTCTGCGTCGAATAAAATTTGCGCAAGCTTCTGCTCACCTTCTGGCGGGAACGAATGCAGGGGGGTACAATTTTACGAACAGTGAATAATGAACACAAGAGGGCAAAATTCGCTATTACGCAGCTTCTCAAATGGTCCAGTAACAGGAGGCGTCTGTCTTGCTTTGCCCTGCTACTGCACTCTCCATGCCCTTCAATCTCATTTGCCTATTACTATCTAGCCCTCAGTGCGATACACTTTTTGGGCAAGGTTTCTGCGCCGCCATGCTGTGATTTATTAATATAAATGTTTCGACACTGCACTGGCATGAAAGAACGCAACATGAGTCACTATAACGTGAATATTTTCCACTCTTTCTGTACCAATACGGCCACTAGCTCCCCGGAATTTTACTTATTAATAAAATGATTTCGCGTGAAGACCGCGCGCGTGATTGAACTGCAAAAAAAAAAAAAGAAGACCAACCGATCCGGCGTGACGCGCACCAGGTAGTATTCAAAGCGCGCGCGCACAAAACTGAAATCGGAAGGCATTAACGCCGACGGCTTGGTGTGCTGCAGTCAATTCGGCCGCTGGGCTCTATGGGAGTGTCCGCTCTTGTATGCTTTTCTCTATGGCAGAGGCGCTTGATGCGCTGATTTCGACGACCGCCGATCGTGTTCGTCGCTATTGCTGTGCTTTGACTGTAACTTGCTTTTGTGGGCACAGGTTTGCTCAATAAAAGTTAGTTTCGTCTTCCGCAGTATTGCTACTGTGTTCGTTATACGTCACTACCACGTGACAATGTTCAGAAAATGTACTGCAGCTGGCTCATATTTTAAGAAATGGAGATTTTCTTTGCATGCAGTTTACATTTGAATATAGAATGCGAACAACCTTTTTTCCCTATGACTTGCCTGCTTCCCGCGTAGAATCTTCGAATGAGATAGAAGAGAAGCTGCTTAACGTATCTTCTGAAGCTGTAGATTACACCATTTTCAAAATATGAACTGAAACGGCAAACGAGTTAGGTGTGTTGATGAAAAAGAAATGCGGGAATGTCGTCGTAACATTTTCTTTATTTAGCATGAAACACCAAGTCGTTTTCTCGAGCACGAAAGTGAACAATAACGGCAGTGCAGTAGACGATGATTTTTTTCACCACGACACGACATGCGTTAAAGAACATGCCGTTGTGAGCGACAGGGCACACGCAATTAGAAGGCGCCGAGGCACCTTGCTGCAAAATCACGAAGGCTAACATGTGTGCTGTGGTCGGAACACTGTATCACACACCTAACTCAGGAGTAGATGGATTACAATATTTAACCGTATACGTGGAAGTTCATCTTAAAAATACACAGACACTCATTCTTGCGGGAAGTTACGATATTCCTGACATGTTCTGCGATTTGAATCGTAGCGGACACGCAGAAGTAGCCTCCACGGAAGCGCTTTTTCAGATAGCATTCAACTTCGGTTTGCGACTGATAATTTGAGAACCCACTCGCAACACACCAAAGCATAAGGATGACCTTCTCCCGAATGTTTTATACAGGAGAATTGCGGATGACGTCGGCACAAGTAATTTTCTTGAAAGCTCTTTCTTCGCATTTCTGAAAGGTTTCCAAAATAATAGAGTTCAAGCAGATGATTTGTGGCTATCTTTCAAGGAGGTTGTTCAAGGCTGCTTGAAATCATTGGCGCACGCGTAAGAAAAAAAAAAAAAAACAGAAGCGCATAAAAAGAACCCATGGTTTCAACAGAAAAAAAGTTTTTTCCACATACGAAAGTTTTTCCCTTTTTGCTTCCGAAAAGAATTTTAATGTTTACTAGCAACACGGAGCTCAAAGAAACTTCGACGCGCTTCCGATTACTGTTGCAGAAAATTTGTTTCTTCTTGAGTACAGACCATCAGTAACATAGAGCTACTATGGGTTGGGCTTTGTTTATTGTTTAGAAGCATGATTTTGGATGTCGTTATTCTGCGGCTAGCCGTAATATGCTTGTTAATGACCTTCATTATGCTAATTACTCAACTAATGTATGCTATCCAAACGTTCCTAGATTACTCGCTCGCTATAGTTATTACCTGTATAATATTTCGTCAGCTGCTTTTCCGCACATAAGTTTCTTTTGTGCTGAGGGTAGCAACCCTTTGAGTTTGTATTATCATTTGAACTTTAAATCAATTGTTACCCAACCAACGCAGCTTTAGTCGTCTATTTCGAATGTAATAGGCGTTGTGCTTACGGCAAGGGATTTGTAGAGTTCAATTTATTGCCTTGCGGGTCTGCCTGCCATGCCCTTTTAAAGCGAAGCTTGTTTTTCCCCCTTCCTTCGATTTTCCCACTGCTCCTGCTGCTGTGGGCTACTGCGCTTGCTGCTATAACGCTGGCCACGTTAGGACGTAGTTCAGACGCACGCCACTAACGGTGGCCGCGTCGGGACGTGGTCGAAGCGTCACCATCTCACAAGAACATAAAAGGCATGCGCTGTCGGTGTTTTGTATCACGACACTTGTTTATGAGCTGTCATTCTCAAATTTCGAAGGAATAGCTCTGTAAGTAATCTAAGACATCATATGCGCCACGTGGAGGGCCTGCGTGGTTGTGGTTCAGAATGATTATTACGATGCTGTCGATACCGGATTTTGTGCGACACGGGGATCTTTATCGCGTTCGTACACGATAGGAGTGCGGCACAAAGCAAAGAAGACCAGGAAAGCTTGTGTTAATATTTACGCCGCGTCGCATCTTGACAACGCCCTCCAGACGCCGTAACTAGGCGTGACCTTTCGCAAATGCTGTGCTGTAGCTGCCGCGCTTGACTCCGTGCTCAACCGCCACAGCACCCACAGTAGAGGGAGGATCTGGGGAGAAAATTTGCGAGAGAATAGAGAGAGAGAGGAGGCAGTTTTGTGAGCTAAAACGCTACAACTCGCATTAAGCTTCGAGCGGAGCAGGCAACGTAACATGCCACATCTCGTCACAGTTGTGATATGCCGTTAATATATCACCGCCATATGACGTCAATTAACGCAAACAGTAGACAAAGCTTCGCTTTCGTCAATTGCCACAGTGCGTGGGATGGGCATATATTTTTTTTCCTTTCGCAGTTGATCTAGCATTTAATCATAATCGTAAACACGCTAATCCTGTGAGAAATTGTGCAGCTGCTCATTTTGAGGATGTTAATCGAGAGATATATGTATTCATCGATGAAATCTTGTAGGCTTCTCACAATGGTCTGTCAACACCAGGTGAATGCTATTTGAATGCATTGTTCCGTCCCTGAGCGAGGAGTTTCTTCGGTTAAGGCTATAGTACCGTCCAATAAGGGCGCGCGTTGGTTTAATCAGTCACTACAAAGGTTAGCAAACAAGAACAAACGAAGGTATTATGCTTAAGTTAACTTACTGTTGCACTAGGATACTTATTATTGATAAAGAGAGCACGAAAATTTGTAAAAAACCGATTTTTAAATAAAGTCCTTCTTCTCGCGTTGACTTAAAGTTCGAGAGAACATTGGAGGATGCTCGCGATATAACTCTTAAAATACCCGACGGCACACTAATCCATAGGAAGGATGTGTCAGCCTTTTGTGTTAGTGTGCTTCGGCATTTTTAACAATTTTCCTGAATTGCACCTTTGAAACTTTCCGAAGCACTCACTTTCTTTTGATCCGACAGGCACTACAACAAAATTGGAAACCTAGAAATAGTCTCGCCAGCTGGAGTTCATAACGTCAATTCTAAATTTATTATGGTGATATCATTTATGTGAGCACTCCAGGCGCATTTCTGCCGTCGCCGTCACCGTGATGTTCCGTATGAAGTCCAAGGGCGATAAAATCACCGCCGCGCGTCGTATGCTGTAGCGCCAGTGAAAGCTTGCGAGGCTTAGCCGGGGAAGTAGCTCAATCTAGCGTGCGCGAGCGAGGAAAGCTGGGTGAAAGCGTACCCTCTCCGGTCGCGCAAAAGGCACGGGGGCGAAGCGAGGGAGGGAATTAGTAGATAGCTATACGTCGTATAGCTATCTATAATTTGCTTTTGCAGTCGATGTTTTGCCTTGCGTGAGAAAGCGCGACTTATTTTTATGAGGAAAGTATGCAGCTCCACTATCCCTATCGAGTCTGTTAGAACAATTACAGTTGTGAGCAGCCTTGTCTAGAGCGTGGCGACGGTGCTCTGCGGAGCAAGTCAGCGCCACCTAACGTTACGCTCTGGGTTTAAGCTGAGTCTCGTGCGCATGCGCGGCCTAAATAAAGTGGTGCCTGCTCGTGGGTACTCGGCCTCAGTGCATGCGCTTTAGTCCGCCAGGGCCGCGCTGAATTATATGTAACAACGGCCGGAAAACCAACGCGGTTCGCGCCAATCACGGGGCGGCTAGGCAAGCAAGTGCAAGTGATATCGGGTGATCGCGCGTTTCTGAAGCACGTCCAAGTGATCGCAGGTGATCGCCCGTTTCAGGCGCAGACCAGGCTAAGAGTGCGAGAATTGGGCCTATATGGTTGTTTGGTGTCTATTTTCGTCGGCTGTCGCCCTTAGCTAAATACGCAGTGCAGATACACGCCGAAAGACATTATGGCCGCGGCGAGTGGTGTCTGTGCAGAAATGCGTGGTGATCTGCTATCACTCGCGCTTGCTTGCCTGGCCGTCTCGTTAGACTCGTGAAACACGGTGGCATTGCGACGCCCTCGCCGCCGTCACAGCGTCACAATTGCAGGCAGCGCGCCCCTGGCGGAACGAAACGAACTCGCAAGGCGGTGGCTGGACAAGGAAGCCATGAGCAATTGCAGGCAGCGCGTCCCTGGCGGCACGAAACGAACTCGCAAGGCGGTGGCTGGACAAGGAAGCCATGAGCAGGCATGCCTCTGTTTCTGCCGCGCATGCGCGCGAGACGCATAACTCAAACCCAGAGCGCAACGTTAGGTGGCGCTGACTTGCTCCGCAGAGCACCGTCGGCGCGCTCTAGACAAGGCTACTCACCACTGTACTTGAAACTGGCTGTATTCATATAATCGGAAAATAAGGAGGGCTCTTCGATGTTCATGTCGGTGAATCACACAGTCGGTATTCCATTCCAAAACACCACAAGATATCATGACTAATTTATTTATAGTACTTTCTTGCATTCGAATCGTCTTCCGCACTGTGTTGTCGCTGTTAGAGACATTATTGCTTTGAGGAATGGTGCCGCGAATCTGGTATGTAAACAACTTCACCCCTGTTGCATCAGTCCTGTTGTGCTTGTCAAATGCATTGTATTGTTTTTATTCCTGCTACAATCGTATTTATTAACATTGTACCCCCTTGCCTAATTCATGTCCGAGGGGCCCCAACGGTAATTGAATAAATAAATCAGTTACTCCTGAATTCGCGCGTATCTGCTAAGACGGGTAACTTCCATCTTCCATCTTCCTAAGGATGATGTAGGTGGGATTAATTGCTATTGAGTGGGACGCAACTTCCTAGATCACATTCTAAATGTGCTGGTTTTATTCTTATGTCATTGCACACGTTTCGCAGGGTCCTCGGCGGCGTTAAAAAACTACGGGTTGTGGATGCCTCATCGATGCCTTACCATCTGGCGGCAAACCTTAATGCGCCTCTTATGATGATGGGACACCGAGCAGCCGCCATGACTATTGAAGACAACTCGGTTCAAGACTAAAAACAAATAAAACAATCCAATAATCAAGAATTACTATGAACCTCATGTCATGGCCTGCAGTACACGCCTCGATGTTGTCTCGTCGTAGTGACGGCAAAGAACAGAGTACCAATACTGTGAATGACGAAATTAACTTTTATAGGGCGAACCTGTGCCCACACAAACAGGCTACACTTGATGCACAACGATAGCGGCGGACACAGTCGGCTATCGTCGCAATCTGATCTGCCGGCCAAGCGCATCGGCTTTTATACACGAGTCATCGAAGGTTCCAGAATAATCGCTGGTGCCCGCGTGTCTTCTACAAAGTTCTACACAATTCGCGTCGCGCATGCAATCAGATTACGCAAGGTTCAGTGACAACAGACAGCAGCAGGAACCATCGATAACATTCGAAAAACTTCCGATAAGTGCGGAACGCGTCGCGCCATGAGCGATAAAACTTTTTAGACGGTGAAAAGCGCTCGCCTAAAAAGATATAGAAGTACACGTGTCAAAATTATAACGCGTCTCACAAGTGCACCCGGCGAGCCGCATTAGGCCGCCATTACAACCTTTATACAGCTCTCTTCGACGTTGGGGGGCGTTCAAGTTTTCAGCTGCTTTCCGCAAATGCCGTGTTATAATCGATACAATATAGCATGTTAATCACTTGTCAGGGTGTGCTGAAGCTTCCACCATTCCTAAAGCAATGTTACGCAGCTATGCGATCTTGCACATTGTCCTTCATCGTATCACCGTTGCCCATGGCTGCAAGTTCATTCCCTAAGTCGTCGGATATCTTCTGCGTCTTTCAAGTGCCAAGATTTGTCATCCTAACCAATGCGAGAAGGTTCACTGAATAGGCTAATTTAACCCTGACGCACCTGTATGCATATGGGTTCGAATCGCAAAACTCTGACACACTACCACTCATCCGTTATTCCTGTAATACTGCGGAGCATGAGCCCACTGGTGAAAATATCTAATATGTGACCGCTCACCACATAGTGTGCAAATCATATTTGTTTAGAGTAGAGTCTTTCTGTGGTCGGAGTTGCTTTGCCGTGCTGCAGGTACCTGGTGCATTGCCTCTTTCCCGGTGCTAGTCTCGCAAGGTCGAGATGTGGCCCACTATAATGACCGACATCTACATCAGCCGTACGCAAAAGGAAACACTGCGGTTTTGGGGGTGGCTCTACAGAAGTGTGGCTTATGTCAGAGGATTAACCAACCCTCCTTTTCTTGCTGTAAGTACTAATTACGGCAAGCTTACAGTTCAGTTTTCATGCATACCATTATGGAGTTCTTTCTTTTCATTCTGATCTTTTCCATGCCCAAACTATGAGCTGATTAGGAGAAATGCCACAGTGGGGGACTCCGGGTTAACTACCACCACCTAAGGTTCTCTAACGTTCACGCAATGCACGGTACCACGAGTGTTCTTGCATTTCGCCCCCATCGAAATTCTGCCACCGTGGCTGGGAATTCATCCCGCGACCTCGTGCTTAACAACGCAACACGAGTCACTGCGCTGTCATAGCGGAGTTTGGAGTTCTTCATTCCCTAAAAGAATATTATCGCCGAATTGGGCGATAACTTGCCCAAACAGTAACTTTACTGAGGCCAATGTTCCTTCATCGTCCGCGAGCACCAAGAATTATTTTATTTGGAAATTCGGGAGTAGCCCATCATCAGAGTTCAGGAATGGTGCATCATCAGAGTCAACGAAGCAAAATTCTCCAATGTAGAGAAGAACGGCAGGCAATTGCTCTAGTTCCCAGCGCTTGCGATTACATGCATTCTCGCAATCAATCCCAACGAGGCAGCCCACCGTGAAGCTCGAGGTCTTACTCGCCGATCTGAGCAAAGAGTGACTTTCATCGGTCAGGAGAACGCGGAGGAGGAGGTGTGGAGAGAAAAAGGCAGATTAACAAGATTTAGCGATATGACAAAATTCTACCTAATGGGTGGCAAATAATACCGCCGCATCACACTAAACACTAAGCTGAACAGAGCTGAGTCCGTTACGTGGAGGCGATTACACAGAGAAACTTATACGAGTCCCGTGCAACTAAAAGCTTTCTACTCCGATATATACGAGAGCGGTATATGCAAGCTACGCAAGTCTGCTAAAGCCACCCTTCAACACATGTTGTGGGAATGTAATATATATCAAGATAAAATGACAGTCTCCCCGGAAAATCAACGAGCGTGGCGTTCGGACGCGTTTGTCAGTTCAGAATTCCAAGACCAACTTTGGGCCGTCCAGCCTAACATGGAGGCCGTACGGGAACAGCTGCTCCCATTGTAGCTATCTAAACGGCTCCAGGCCCAGGCCTCCCAATCGCGGGGTTCCAAACAAAGTTATCTCGTACGCTCGCGCGTGCTGCAATATTTCTTAAACATGTACCTCCAACGTGACTCGAGAAACGAATTTGAAACGTGATTTTTGACCCGCAATACAAACACGTTTGCCGTAGTCAGCCATCTCATCTATGCGTCGATTGTGTTAGCACGCCGTCTATCTTTTATCTAAGAAAGAGCTTGAATATTTTGGCATAGTAGTCACTTGACTGTTTTTCCTTTCTTCTTTCCCTTCATTGTGTCTGTTGCAGTGGCTTCCCTGTGAGTGTATATATGCTTACCAACTGCGACAAATCAATTGTTGAAAGTTCCTGCTTCGTGCTTGTGTCGTTCTCGCGCTATGTATCCCAGCTTACCATCTCATCGACGTCACCTACGTGGTCTCCCGTCTCATGGCCTGAGGTTGCGGTTCCAGCAAGACTCTTGTATTGTCCCCCATCACCGCCATGTGGAGACGTGCTGCGCTCTCGAATGGCCTCGCTTCTTAAGCATCGTTCAAGCATCAGCCATTCGTAAATAAAGGGAATAAGTTGCAACAACGTGCATGAGCATTTAGTTTGGCGCTCTAGATTAGGAAGTGGGTAACGTTGTATACGGAATATATTAAACAAGGGATTCCGTTACAAAAAAAAAAAAAAAAAATAGAGAGAAAAGTTATACGACTGGCCGCGCGTACGTGGCATCGCATTGGGAAACAAATGCTATTTTATAACATGTCATTGTAAAGGTTTGTTTAAAACAGATAAATGACCTTAGTTCTTGGGTGTTCTTCCAGCACATATAGCTAGCACTTGCAGAAATAGATGAAGAGTTATTATAAGTGCGATGTGAACTTTTGTTGTTTTTTCTAAGGACTACACTCCTTTACTCGATAATTTTTCTCATAGTATTCTTCTTTTGGCATGAATTGATTAGTTTCCAAGTGGGGTTTCTAAGGTTTTTGCTCAAAGCAAACAATGTATGAGCGCCGGGAATGTCTCACGTGATGAACGTGGATCGGATTCCCCCCCCCAAGCTGTCATTCTTTACAGAGAAGAAATGCTGCACGTGACAGTATTGTTTCTTAAGTACACCCATCGTAATTATATATAGTAACATTATAATTGACGTTTTGTATATAAATTTAAAAGGCTCACAGATGTTGCCACCATGCTCCGACGTCCCTAATTACTGGGTAATAAGTCACACAAGCGTAATATATATAGGCTCCTAATTATGATACATGCGATCGGCTTGTACTCGCAACATAATGAGGAATAAAATAAACACAAGAAGCACCGCAGGCAGTGCAGCGCGAGTACGGCTTCTACGCGCCAAGGCCTGGTTTTTGCGCCTGACACTGGAGCCCAAGATGGCCTTGGTGCAGTCTGGTGTTACTGTATATGACGAAGCCCTATCTAGTGACTGTAATTGGTACGACGAGCTAGCAACCCTCTATTGAGTTCGCTTCAACAGCCCGTTCCATCAAAGCTAACTAATGCAATGTCAAACAGGGTCATAAATCCGCCTTATAAGTTTCCTTGAATATTACGCAGACTTTACCACTATTTATCTCTGTTTCTACGCTACTACGCTTTACTATACCGACATGTCAAGCGAAATTGTGCTGCAAATACTGCAACTCGCACCATCCTGTTAGCGTTGGAGCACAAACAACGTTACGTGCACTCGCCGTGGTTGCTAAGTGGCTATGCGTTGGGCTACTACTGCGACCACGAAGGACGCAATTAGATGAGGACGCAATGCGAAAACACCCGTTGCTAAGATGCGGCTTGGGGAGGAGGTTTAAATTCTGAGTCAAAGACGCTTACGAGGGCAGCAAGGCACGAACGGCAACACTTGCCACACACAAACATATATCCATACATCCAAAAGATAAGTACACAGGCACAGGGCATCGGGGCAAGCAATATCAAGCATCCATACACAACGTTCACAGTCACTACTTCCGCGCACTCAAAGTTTGGTAGGATTTGCGTCGCTCGACGAACTGTAAGAGCAGAGGCAGCAGGCCGGCCCTCGAAGACAGGTTGGTTGGCTGGTTGATGGGAGCGGAATACGTGTCGATAAGAGGTCCCCTCGTGCGTTGACTCTCGACCGGGTCCCTCCGACAGCGGTTGGCCTCCCGAACGTGAACGTCCGGCCCAAGCCAACGCGTCCCCTCCTTCCTGACTCGTTTTCTCAATTCCGTCTCTCTGCCGACGGGGTCTCTTGTCCTTCTCTAGGCTGTCTGAGGCAAGCCTTTCCTGCCGATTCGCTGAGCGCTCTTTTGTGGCGCTTGCTCATTCTTAGTTCTATTCTAGATTTATTATTTTGCTGCACCACGTGCAGAGAAGTTTCGTCATTGTTGACAATGCGGGCGCCGTGGTGCACGTGCTTCCATGTTTTCCACGCAACTTCGTCGTCGTCGTCCTCTTGGCACTTCACCACACACGTGTAAATAGATCTACGCGCGATTTAATGAACCCCAGGTGGTCAAAATTAATCCGGAGTCACCCGGCAACTACGGCGTGCCTCATAACCAGATCCTGGTTTCGACACGTAAAGCCCCATAATTTTTAACCTTAATTTCACGTCTACACGCATCCCTACCTATCACCGTCAATGTATTCATGAGGAACTTTCGTTGCTTTCGTTGAGCAACTTTCTTGTATTTGCGCAATGGTCACTATATTGACGCATCCTGACATGTGGGCACGGTGCCAACCAGCGGGCCTGAACATATTGTAACATATTACAAAATGATTACAGCATTAACCACTCTGGTTCAATGCGCCGGGTACGGTGATTTTTCTACGGAGAAAGGGCTCGCGTTGATATACTTTTCAAAAGCAATACTCGCATAAGTATTTTACAGCGAAGCTGTCTACATCTACCGTCCAAAGAAATTTTGTTGTCGTAAGCAAAAAACTCCCCATACGTAGGCCGATACTGAAGGTTGTGCAATGCCGGACCGACTCGTGGCTCAGCTGAAGAAGGCGTTAAGCACTCCACACACGTGGACCGATCCCGAAGATTGTGCAATGCCGAGCCGACCCTTGGAGGAGCTGAAGCAGGCGTTCTGCGCTCCCCATACGAGGGCCGATACCGAAGTTAGTGCAATGCCGGGCCGACCCGCGGCAGAGATGAAGAAGGCGTTAAGCACTCCCCATATGTGGGCCGATCCCAAAAATTGTGCAATGCCGGGCCGACCTGCGGCGGAGCTGAAGGAGGCGTCAAGCACTCCCCACGCGTGGGCCGATCCCGAAGAAAGTGCTATGTCGGGCTGACCCACGGCGGAGACGAAGCAGGCGTTAACAGTCCACACACGTGGGCCGATCCCGAAGATTGCTCAATGCCAGGCCGATCCGCGGTGGAGTTGAAGGAAGCGTTAAGCACTCCAAATTTGTGCGCCGATCCCGAAGATTGTGCAATACCGGCCCGATCCACAGCGGAGGTTAATCAGGCGTTAAGCTCTGCCCATACGTGTGCCGATCGCGAAGGTAGTGCAATGCCGGCCCGATCCGCGGCGGAGGTGAAGTAGGCGTTAAGCACTTCCCATACGTGGACGCATTCCGAACATAGTGCAATGCCGGGCAGACCGCGGCGGAGGTGCAGTTTGCGATTAAGCGGCCCACATACACAGCTTCGCTAGTCATCCTTCTTCACAGAGTGGAAGGGCACTGAGCTTTTTTTGGTTTCATTCCTTCATATGGCCTTTCATGCTTGTTTGTTACATTCGTGGTTGGCGTTTTTTCCAAAGGCGAACGTGGAATCTCAACACAAGGGCCAGAACCAAATGTGACATAAACTTCGAAATCGCACCTCATCTATTTTTCTATACTCGGCTTCATGAACTTTGAAAGCGAGAACTCTTAAAAACACGCCCTCCTAACTTTGCCGCGCGAGTTTGATCTGCTGGCGATCTGAACTTTTCACGCATGGCGACGAAATATAGTACAACGCGCAATATCACTGGCCGCCTCACGGGAAAGAAACGCGACCTGGCGCGTTCTGACTTTTATAAGTAAATTGTTGCTGTGGGAAGCCGCGGACGCTTGAGGTTACTCAGAATGCTAATTTGCACGGTCAACAAATGAATTGTAACGTTTTCTTTGCTCTCTTCTCATACATGCGCGCGCCGACATTTAGGCAGAATATCTGGCTCCGGCGATCAGCCCTCGCCTTGGAATAAAGCACGTAAGCTTTTTCGTTAAGATACCATTTCTGTTTAATTTCTTTCTAGTTTAATACGGCGCGTAGACCGAACACTTAAGTCAGCGAAACACAGAGCGACCAGCCAACGTCATAATACGGGCTGGTGGACAAATAAAGCTTCGTTCCACATCTGGAATAGTCTTATGTCTTTCGTACACATCTTTTTTGTAGACCGCTCTTAAAGGTTGCGTGACTACTTTCTGCAATGGCAACATGCGTGGAAGTGCCATTTAAAGAGTGCCATAAATTTTTCCATCAAAATAAGCTCTCTGTAAGGATAGCTTCGGAGGATTTGTGGCAACGCGTCATAGGAAAATGTAGTTATATTGCAAGAGCGTTGCAAGAGCTGCAGAAATGTTTTTGGAAACTTATTTTCCGTCAGCCAAATGCCGAATCTTTCCTGTCCCAGTTTTCGTTTGGCCTTCTTTTCCCGCCATTTTCAGCATAACTACACGCACATAATTTACACGCACATGTCGCAGTTACACGTGCCGGGCGCTTACCCGCCGCGGTGGCTTAGCTGCTATGGTGTTCCGCTGCCAATTACAACGTCACGGTATCAAAATGCGGACCCCGGCTCCCGCATTTCGATGTGGGCGAAATGCGAAAACGTCCGTGTCCCGTGCATTAGGGGCGCGTCAAAGAGCCTCTGGTGCTCAAAATTAAACCGTAGACCCATCACTGCGGCGTGCCTCAAAAATGATTTTTAGAAATCTACCCACATTTACTCTGCGAAAAAATGAACTTTCCCGCTTAATGCAATTTGCGGCCTTCGAATGTATGCGTCAGCTAGTAGCTGCCGCACTTCCGCATAGAATAATGGTATGTGATTGCCGCAGTTGCTTTACAAATGACATTCGCATTCAACGAGAAGACAAAATCTACTAAATTTACTAAACAACCTACTAAATTTTTGGCGTTTTCCAGAACAATGCCATGAAAATCCTGTGTTTTGTTGCTACGCTCATTCTTTTCTAAACCTGGACCCATAGCATTAAACCGAAATGCTTGAAGACGGAGCTTCATGTCACTTGCGCAGGAACGCGACGAAGCCAAGTTCCAAGTATACGTGAGCTGAAGTATAAGCGAGCAGGATGTTCACGTTTTCGGTCACCATAAAAACTGTTTTCGGTAGGTACAGCAATTGCACTGATGAAAAAGTTACCCTCTCCATCAGCATATGAGCGAAACGACCACACCGTCACTTATGCGCTCTTCAAGGCTATTTATGATTATGACCTAAAAGTGTGCTGGCATTCGTGCTATATACATCATGGCGAATAATATTTTGTTCAGTAAAGGAAAGTGTCATTGAAACTTCCGCGCTGAGCAGCGCTTACCTTCTATGCAGGAACCTAAATGCATAGTTAGGCGAATACTAAAGTGTGACCAGAACACATAAGTCAGAGTTGTGTGTTCTCGTACCCATCATGCAGATGCATATCATCAATGGCAATCTCGAGGGATGTTCAAGAAGCCGTTAAGCTGCATTTAGATAGTCAATCTTAAGGTAAACGAAAGAGCACACTGCAAACTGGATGACAGACAGTTAAATTAACGCTTACGCACGGTTAGGATTACGTATCACTATCGGGAAAACGATCCTTTATACGTCGCTCTTAATGTTTCCTTTCTCCATAGTTTCATACGCTCCCCATGCCAATAAAGTTCAAGATTTCTGTGGAGAAAGGAAATGTGAGCTTTTCCTACGATGCAGAACTAAGCGCAATGACTTTTGTTCTGTTCTAATAGATCCTATAAGAATCGCATTCAACTGCGCTAGTTGGTTGATCGCTAATGCGAGGCTAACAGCTTAACTGCAGACACAGGAGAAAAAGCAGGAAAGCAAGCGCATGATGGCGCTCTGAAGGCGACAGCCTGCGAATATCTTGCGGCTTATATAATAATATCTTGTGGTATAAGCACGGTTAAATAGAGTCTAGCCGGAGAGGTTCGAAGCAGAATGTCTCCGGCTGCTGCATTTCACTTATGTGCCAAAAATAAGGTTTCTGTTGAAGTAAATAACATACTATCGATAACAGAAAGGGCACTTAGAGACTGTCGGTACCAGGGACATCTTCATGAAAACCGCGTTTTAAGCAAGAGCAACAGCAACAACCAAGACCAGGAAGTACTAGGGGCAATCGACATTTCTAAACACAGGAGTCACCACTGCCTCACTAGCTCTGTAAACAAAACAAAAAGAATATCTGTTGGACAGGCGACTTCATATCCCGCCCTACCGCCTTTGCTCGGTCGATACTAGGTGGAGGTGACGTGTGTCTGTATATTGACACGTGTACTTATCTTTATCGGGCGACCACGTTTGGCCGCCTAACAAATGTTATCGCGCAGCGCAGGACGCGCCTGCATGTAAAAGATGTTTCTGGAATGTTATCGATGGTTCCGTACACTGTCTTTCACCGCAACTTGTGTAATCTGATTGCATGTATGCGCGACGCGAATAGTGTAGAACTTTGTGGAAGACACGCGGGTCCCATCGGTTAATCTGGAACATTCGACGACTGATCTATAAAAGCCGACGCGCTTGACCCGCTGATCAGATTTTTCGACGATCGCCGGCTGTGTTCGCCGCTTTCGTTGTGCTACAAGTGTAGCCTGTTTTGTGGGCACAGGTTCGCCCAATAAAATCTAGTTTTGCCTTTCACAGTCTTCCTACTGTGTTCTTAACGTCACCACCACGTGACAATATGTTATTTGCTCGTGCCCCACCGAACATATAGCATGCGCGAAAGTAAACGCGGTTTGTAGTTCAGCAATGTCGTTCTCTTGTCTCTATTTTGCGCCGTGTCTTCAATTGAGCAGTCCAAGCAGCCTTCACTAATATAAAAGGATCGCCTAGGTAGCTACAAATTGCCAATTGGTAATGGCGACCTACACGTGGTAATCAAAACTAGGTTACAAATTACTACGGCTGGCCATGCATTTGATGCCGCACCTAAAAATCTGATGGCGAAGTAATCACCTTTGTTGTTCCAATTTATTGTGGACCGTATTTATGGGCAACCTTCGCGAAAACGACCTATATCGGAACGCCCGCGCTTTGGTTTCTGTTCGCATACATGGTTTTCAAAGCAATTTTCATACTTTTCGATGAAGGATGGGAAGCCAGAAACCTAAAAAAGAGTAACACTGCTCGTTGCTTTCATGTGTAAATTATAACTCCAATTTTTGATATCGATTTTTTCCGTAAGTAAGCCACTTAAGCTTTATTGTTTCAGTGCGTGTGATCGTGAAGGCTACCGAAACATGCTTTTAAAATGACTTCGTCTCTGACACGTTACTATATTTTGCAACTTAGCTATTACCACTCATATATTTACCGTAAATATGGTTTCCTTGAATAATGAATACGTAAGAACGTGTCAGTATTCATTGGTTTATAAGATCACATGGTCGTAGCGGCTAGGGATAAAGAATCCTTCCATGCCTATGCCCTTCGCACCCACTTTCGTTTTCATTCGGTGCCTTTACATATTCAGTATCGATCCTGCAGTAGCCTAGAATAGACAGTTTCTAACCGATGCACCCTGTAAAGCCAAGAATTGCTCCACGTACTTAACGTTTACATCTTTTTTAATGCCACATACGCTGCACATCATAATTTTTCATTTGTGCTTTGGCTATAGCCAAGCCTAGCAAAAGAAACGCTTACTAAAACGCCAAGGTGGTGGCATGTCACTCCAGGTGCTTACAGACTGCAAGATCATCCTTGCCTTCTTCCTTTCTTTCCTTCCCACTGACAAAAGAAAAAACTAAACCTCAATTACGGTACGCGTTCACTCCCCCAATAAATGTGATGAGCATGAATGAGGTGAATCAGGTATACAACGCATTCCTCGGGACTCTCGGTCAGGAGTTGAATCACTCACATTCACTCGTCCTCTTGTATACCAGTGAGCCGCAGTTACTTGCGGTTAGTCCTGGGATTATGACACTATGTAGGGGTGTGCGAATAGTCTTTCTTTTTTCAGATTTAATCCAATACGAATCCAATAGTTCCAGAATCGATCCAAGTCGAATCGAATGTAGAAAAGTTTTCGATTAATGAACAACCCTTATCACAATTTATTTGTCCATTTATTTATTGCGTACCTACAGGCGCCACAAAACATTACAAGGGGCGAGGGAATAATTTTACGAACAGAAATGTTCACAAAAGATTTCTTGTACACAAGGTGCCAGGCAAAAAAAAAGGACCACCAAAAGATACAGCGGTTTCAAAGCATGTTAAATTATACGTGGTCAATACAACAAAAAGGTCGTGGAAACGAGAAAGCTGAGCCATCTCACAGGGCAGAAAATACATCATTTGACACGACGTTGATGACACCGGCAGGGAACCTATTCCATTCGTGTAAAGTTTTTTTGGAAAAACATCAATACTCGGGCAATTCCGTCTTGCACGGAACTTCTCGTACCTTTACGTCATGGACCACGCATTGTGACCGATAATCAGGCGGCATTATACTTGTCCCTTTCTTTACCAATTGTACCGCAGTATCTGGGATGAAAAAGCTTCAGACGCAGCTTTCTGTGTCGCACTTCCAAGGCATTCCATTTAAATTGCTCCTTAGCGTTCGTAGCGCTCAAATGTGTATCGACTTGACATGTAGCGCACTTTTAGATTCTGTACCCTCTCAAGTTTATCATTGTCACGTGCCGTCGGACGCTTGTGCACTACACAGACGTACTTGAAAACGTAACTTACGCACCTTTCCTGAAGCAGCTCTCATGTGGACTGGCTGAATGGTCTGGAATTATATAATTAACCTATTTCTGCCATGATAATTTTGGGCTGTACCAAGCACCTAGGTGTTTAAACTGTGTTACTTTACCTATTATAGTGTTATTAAAGATGTAAGAAAAATTTAAAGAGTTCTTCATTCCAGTAAATGTCACGTTGACTGTTTTGGTTAAGTTTAGCGGCATGCGCCACCTGGAGCACCATTCACTAATTTGATTGAGGCCTTGCTGAATCACGCTGGCGTCATCTATGCTGCTATTCAACGTATATGACACGCAGTCACCTGGAAATAGCCTTGACTACGATGTCAGACCTTCGCCGATATCATTTATATACATTAAATATAGCAAAGGCCTAGGACAAAGCCCTGAGGTGCACCGGATGTAACGTTTTGCGGGCGCGACTGAACCCCGTCTACAAGCACGAACTGCTGAAGCAGGGTAAGATATTGTTTAACCCATGAGACAGTGGAGCACTTTTTCTACGCACAACTAATGGGTGACCATGTCGCAAGCCTTTCTGAGATCGAGGTTATAAACAGGAAAAAGGTGCCTGAGAAAGGCCGGCCAACTATTCGATAGGAACCCATATCTTCGTCAAAGCCGCCTTCGTCATCCTCGGCAGGTTAGTTTTAAAGGTTTAGTAGAGTGACGTTACGTGCGGTTGTTAGTGGCGGCTGGCTGTAAAGGGAGATACTGCAAAGAAAATGTGCGCTGTGGCCTGACGTCTCTAAGCGGACTTTCTAAGACGAGGGGACAAGAACGGGACAGTGGGAAGGCGGGGAGGAATTAAAATCACGAGGGAAAAAGAACAAGAAAATAAAAAGGACATACGAGGGTGTTGGGGAGCGAGAGGATAGGGAGCCTTAAGGGGTATCGTTGTTGGCGGCATGCTTTGGTGGCTCTAAAATAGCTGGCCAGCTGTCCAGTGCGCGAATAAAAGAAGGACCAAAAAGATATCAGTTGAAAGAATTACTTGAGTAGCATAGGAGCAATGCGTCGGCTAATTTTGAAGGAGTTAAGATGGCGACAAGAAACTTTAGCGGCAATGAATGGGAGGGAGCGGCTTGATTTTTCAAAGGGCGTTAGACTCAGTAGCTCAGCGTATTCATCGTCACGTCGGGATACAGAAGTGGCGACACCCCGTGTGACTGAGGTGCCGGGAAAGGTACCATATAGCGTCTGGGACTCTGGAATGTTTTGGTGAGGGTGCTTAAAAGAAGAAATAGAAAACAGAACAAACAAGTGGGGAACCAAAACCGAAATAACAAATAGGAGGGTGACATTAGAGAAAGCGAGAGGGGGCAGGTGTATGTGGGAAAAGGGTTCGTACAGTTGATAGATGCGTAAAAACGTGGTAGAGTATATTAAATTTCGTGGTAGAGGAAAGGCAGAAAAAAATTGGAAATGGAGGAATAGGTGAGGTTAAAAATTAAGTTTATCTGGTGGCATAATGTGTTTTGTGTCTTGGTTGATGATATGACAATTGTAGGTTTTAGCTACAGTTTTTAGCCATTCTAAGTGGCCACGTGCCAAATTAATCCCCGTCGGGTGTAGGCATTTAAACTCGTGTATGGTCTAGGGTGGTTGCTTGGGCTAGCTGCTAATTCATGATAAAAAATTACGCACAGCGCGAAGGACAAGGACTGCGAGAGACGACATACACTGCGCTGACTTCCAACAATAATTTATTGCGTTGCCACATCGTGTGTATCTATACAAGAAGGGGCACGCGCAGGAAATGAAAAGTAGTCACAAGGGGTGTTCTAACAGCAAGCCATCGTACTAAGAACATGTTCACATGAAAAAAACGAACATTACGATTTCTATATGTTGAGATACATGACTTCACTTGGGGTCAGCGCGATAGAGGGGGCACTAACGCAAATACTATCCAGTTTTCTGCTGAAATGAGCGTCTATAATTTCCCGGGTGAGCTGTGAGCTGTGTCTCGCTAAAACTTCCGTATCTTCAAAAAGGGGCACGCAGCCGCAGTCCCAGCAATGAATGCCCAAGTGGCCTTGAACAGTGTTATGGACGTTGTTACAGTGCTACCTTAAACGAGCGTTTAAGCACCTTCTTGTCTGTCCAACATATTTACTGCCGCAAAGCTGGGGAATTTGGTAAACCACATTCGGTGCGCATGTCACAAAACGTTTTCTGTGCCCGACAGATCAAGAACTCTGACGTGATTTAGGCGCGTTTACACGCTTACGAAGCCTTGCCAGCTTTTCCGGGGCTCAGAAAACGACTGTGACTCCTGAACGCTGCCCAATCTTTTTTAGCCTCTGGGAGACATCATGCACATAGCACTGCAAACCTGCGTCTTTCTACCGGCTGTTTCCTTGACTGCACTGGCGCATCACGTTTTTGCGCCTCAGAAGGTGTTCCGCTATGGTTGAAATTAAGGCCAAAGTGTAGCGAGCCCAAGAAAGGCGATCAACATGTGCAGCACGGCTATGTTGCATCTTCTCTGAGCAAGATTTATTGAGGCTGTTAACGAGGCATAACTTTATAATACCTCGTTTAACGAGCGTTGAGTGTGCGGAGGTAAAGAGCGAGAGTGGCTTCTTCTCTGTTCGAAGCACCAGCACACCTGTTTGTTAGCAGGACACAGCCTGAGATCTAGAACGCGCAAGGAATCATCAATGGGGACATCATGCGTAAGTACTAGAGGCCGCAGCTCTTTCTTAAAGATATCTAAGACTCCCGAAGCAGCAGGCTCCAAAGCGTGATCAGTTCAATAAATAAATACCAGGTAGTCGTCCACGAACTTGCACACTTTGACAACAGGGAACGCATCTAGGTGACCTTGAATATTGCGATCATGATGAGCTAGATAAATATTATTAGGGCCGGCGCCAGGCATGATCCTATACAAACACAATTCCTTTGTATGTAATTTCGTTCAGTCCATGAGGTGAAAGTTGATTTCAAATAGAAGGCCAGCAATTCAAGAAAGCCGCTAACAGAAACACCTGCAGCATTCTGAAAGCCAACTGATCCAAAGTCATCAATGCATTCTTCAACAAACAGGAGCAACTTGTCATTCAGAAGGGAATAGTACAGATCTTTAACGTATATCGAGAACATCTCGAGTCCCTTTTCATTCTCTCTTAAAAATGTAATAACTTCTGAAGAATCTCTAACAAGGAAAGTATCGTCAGTGATTAGAAGCTTTAGTTTATCTTTCGAAAACAAGGCAACAGCTTTCTGCCAAGTCGCTGCTTCAGTTACGATAACCCGCAGACGGCAGTCCATCTTATGCGTCTTAGCTGAAAAGAGGATATCTAGGCTTAGCTTAGCTTAGCTTAGCTTTTTAGTTTTTTCTTTTAGCTTGTCAAAACTAAAGAGCTAAGCCTTTCTAGCTAGCCTGTTTCTAGTATACAGAGTCATGCTTTTTCGAATATATGACCATGTTCATTGAAGCGGCTGGCTACTGCTTTAGGTAACTTGTGTTTTGTATCTGCGCGGAGGCCGTTGAATCTTGTATGAATTTCTTGTCCAGTCTCACCTATGTATTGTTTGCGACAAGCGGCACATTCTAGGCTGTAGACTACCTTCCTTGATGTGCAGGTAAAGCTCGAAGTTATCTTGTGTGAATACTTGGACGCTGTACTTGTTACTGTAGTAGTAGATTGAATATGTTTGCATGTAGATATACCGGGGCGGCCACAGGGACCGTATGCTAACTTCGTCTTTATCCTTAGTTGGGCATGTACAAGAATATCCTTAAAGTTAGTGTTGCTTCTGTAGGCTGCTCAGGCCCGTCGGGGAAAATCTTGTATCTGGTGGCATGTCACAATTGGGTAGTATATACTAAGGATGTTGTTAACATGTGTTGTTCACTCCAAATCTGAGTAGACCTACTACCTACAGATACGTGGAACAAGTATGGGTACGCCTTTTGCTCCCACCAGGCGAATATATTTATGGGAACTCCAGAAACAGACGGGAAGCACCCGTGGGGCAATGTGGTATTTCCTTTCCAAGAAGTCGGCAAAGCTTCATAGCTCCGCGTCAGCTCGCTGCTGTTTGGCGAAGTAATCGGCACTTAGTGTCACTAGGAAAGAGTCCTCGTCCTGGTCGTCCTGAAGCGGCGGCTCAGTAGCAGCGCGGGAGAGGCAATCGTCATCAAGGTGTTTTCGTCAGGACTTGTATGTGTCGATTTGTTGCATTCAGAGACTCCGCCCTGGTAGGCTTCCTGAAGGGTACTTTAACTTGGCGAGGCAACTCAGAGCGCATGGTCGCTTACGGCTTTGACCGACCTGCCATAGAGCTAAGGGCGAGATTCTATACTAGCCCTAATTATGGCGAGGCATTTCTTTTATTTTGTTGAATAATTCGCATCCAATTTCTACAGCGTCGGGCTAGTGTAGAATATAAACATTTGTAGTTCGTGTTTCCTTTGGAGTAGGTCAGCACCGAGACCTACGCTGCCAGCAGTCGGTCCACAGAACCTCATGGGGATGCTCCCGAATGGGCAACAGCGATTTTGACGTCACCGTTTTCATCACGCCAGCCTCGTCAATGGAAATTTAGGCAGGGTGTGAGACCGGGCAGGTTGGTATTTCATTGCTGAAGTGACTACCGCAAGTCTAGACACGGGGTACAAAAGGGCGACAAGGACAAGCGCTACTCCCAACTGGTGTTTATTACAAAAAATGTTATGAATATATACTCTCGCGCACTTGATCAGTCGCACTCGTGCAAGACAACATGGTTACCACAAGCAGACAAGAGCGGACCATGGCGGCGCAGGGCTTAAGGTGGTCTCCCACAGACAGTTCCCAGGAATGCAAATTCTTCAGCGGTCAATGCAATGGATAGTTTGCTGACGCAGTTGCCTTCTGCGATAGCCGCCGACTCAATGATGAGCCTGGTAATTTCCTGCCCGTGGCTTGCTATCATTTCTGTTTTTCCAAAGAGTGGCTGACATTTACATTGGGAGCAATGGATCCCCAAGGAAACCTTCTCTCCCTTTTTGAACTTTCTTATTGTGCTCCTGTAGTCTTACGTTTAAGCACCCTCCCGTTTGTCTCTGCCCGTGCCTTGCTATTATTGCTGTTTTTCCAAAGAGTGGTTAACATTTACACTGGGAGCAATGGATCCCAAGGAAACCTTCTCTTCCTTTTTGAACTTTCTTATTGTGCTCCTGTAGTCTTACGTTTAAGCACCCTCCCGTTTGTCTCTGCCCGTGCCTTGCTATTATTGCTGTTTTTCCAAAGAGTGGTTAACATTTACACTGGGAGCAATGGATCCCAAGGAAACCTTCTCTTCCTTTTTGAACTTTCTGGCTGCGCTCTTGCAGTCTTACGTTTACGGAAATTTAGGGCCAGGTAGCGTGGCGTCATGGACCGGAGTAAATAGGGCTTGTGCTATGTAGGTTGTGTTGGCCAATCACGCGCGCTTCTTTCTGTATGATTTTTTTTTCTTTCGCGCTCGTCCTACTTTCTTCGGAGCAGGAGAGGGAGTGCTGCACGCGCGTTCGGCTGCGACGGAGAGCAACGACGTCACTACTGGTGTAGCTAATCGCGCGCCCCTCTTTCGTTTTCTTTTTTCGCGCATTCGCATGGGGTCGCGCCGGAGTTTACGGCGTACAGGCGACAGACGGAGGGACGAATCGGCTAGCCATATGAAGCGTCGTTGCGAAACAGTGACTGAAGCTGTTTACTATATCTTTTGTGCATAGCTCACCAGCCGAGTAAAGACCTCGAATAAGGAAGTAGAATGCCAATAGAAGCATATCCAGTGAAAGGGAGGGGGATGTTGTCACGTGTGAAATTCGCGAGTGGCATGATGGAAGTGTATCAGCAGCGCGAATACGATGACATCCGGCTGAACCAGTCGCTCAAGCGCGCTGAAGAAATACGTAGAAGACGACCGCAACGATGGTGGCACGAGGCGTCAGATGAAAACCTGAAGCCCTCAACGAAGCAGTGGCCTACACGGCAGCGCCGAAGGCAAAGAAGAAGAAAAACAAGGAAACGGTGGAACGCAATGAAACCTCCAGTTTCTGTCGATGAAAGACAATTTCTTGCTGATGGAATTGGGTGTGAGATGTTGGCGGAGTCAACGCGCACCGCACTTTATCGCGTCACTCCTAGCGCCGGACCTACATTTTGTTACAGCGCTATCTTCGGAATCCGCCCATATTGTCGCGTACGATGACGTGGTAATTAATTCGAAATAATTTCTAGGAGTTCACGTGTGAAAACGAAAGTCCGATTATGGGGCACGGCGCTATGATGGAAAAGCGTCCGTGGCGTAATGGTTAGAGTATCAGGCATCTGTGCGAGATATCCTCTGTTCGAATCCGGCTGTTCGACAATTTCATTGATTTACTTATTATAAAAAATCCCAATTCTGCCATAAGGGCGAAAGAATCAATGCGATAGAATTATGTTGGTATAATACACGTAGTAAGGCTCGTAGCTTCGGTGGCAGTACGAATGTACGAATTACTGTAAACATAAGCTCGCTAATTCAACACGAGTGGCGTGACGTGCGAAGACACACACGGATATAAAGAAGTCGGCGACCGCGTGTAGCATTGTATAGAACGAGTGAGTCTTGTCGGTGTGGACCCCTTGCCTGAGCCTCGCGTTTCTGTAGTGCGGCAAGCTCAAGACGGGCACGATGTGCATCCGCTTCGCGCTTTTGAATTGCAGCGTTGTGAGGGCATGATTGCTTAGGCTCCGCCTCCTGTTTTTGCAGCGCCGCGCTTGGTCGCCCCCGGCGTTGATCTGCACCGTACGCCGCACACGCAGGAGGGAGCGTGTTGTTAGTGCGCCTTGACCACGCAGTCGTCTTGTTGCACATGTGGGTTATCCTTACTTCAGGAAGACCAAGGTTTCACATGCGTTTCTCTGCTGGTATTAGGACACTTCACTCTCGGAGGCATGTTTTCGTGATGTGACGGACGTGGCGCTGGGCTGCAAAAAGTCCGGCACCAACAGGTACTACCAAGGCTACTGCGTGCGGGAAAAGGATGACAAAAGCCAGCAGCTGTGTTATTATTTCTTCCAGAAAGCGAAGCTGTCTCACCCGAGGTCTTAGGTTACAGATGCACCTGCTTACCTGGCTGCGCGATAGGAACACGAAGACGCCTTCACGTATTCCGCTAATTGGCGCTCTAATTTTGACGCAAGGTGAGAGCGTACAGTTACAGTGAATAATCTTCTTAAAAGGTAACCTATTAAAACTAAGGAGATGAATAATTCTTTGTGTGATTTTATAATCGGCGGCGAAAGATCATATGAAATTTTCATATACTATACGTTGCAATCAAACGCACCAAACGCCTCAACTTGCTGGCTTGCACGCGGAAAAGGCTTAAGGATGGTTTATTCGTACTGCTAGGACATGGGCGCGTGGTCTAACGGTTGGAGCGTCGGGCTGGTATCCTTAGAAATGTTCTGTTCGACTCCTGCCACCGACAACATTATATATATATATATATATATATATATATATATATATATATATATAGAGATAGATAGATAGATAGATATATATATATATACGGAACTTCACGGCGACCAGTGGTCCGATTCTCAACTGGCTTTTCGAAGTTATCGTCGTGTAGGTCGCATTGAGAAGCACGGGTTTGGAGGGCACATGCGCACGTGTATGTTTCCTGTGTTCCAGTTTCCTGCCGGACTAAACGCCGCACGCAACAGCTGCGACACATGAGAGAGGAGCTTTGCGCCGATCCCCACTCGCTTGCATGCGTAATCATGCGAACGCCAATTAAAATTTGCAGTCGGATACCTCGGAGCACGACATTCAAGAATAATCCTTCCATGTGAAAGTGTTTAGAAACACGACTGCCTCTAACTTTTGAATACAAACATATGCACTGACTGCAGTCAACAAAAACTTAATTAGTCAATTTTAGTTAATGGGGCTGCTGACAGCGATAATTATCATCTCACTTTGTGCTCCCTTGGCCACATATTTGGGCGGCCTTCGCGTACCTCCTAGTGCCTAATTTTGAGGAAGCCATAAAGCTTAATTTTGAACACCCGCTATACTGCAGTAGCCGACCGTTACGTAAGGTTTGGAACATGTTTTTGTTGAAGAAATTATGTATTTGCGTGAAGAAACAAATCCTCCGCGAAAGAGCCGACAGGTATGATTTCATCCACAAGCCATAGTCGCTGAAAAAGAAAACTAATACTGAAATAAGCGCTAAATCTTTGCAAA
This sequence comes from Dermacentor andersoni, assembly GCF_023375885.2. NCBI lineage: Eukaryota > Metazoa > Arthropoda > Arachnida > Ixodida > Ixodidae > Dermacentor > Dermacentor andersoni. The sequence continues at coordinate 147,640,343 of NC_092815.1, forward strand.
GTTCTAAGCAAATTACCAGAACAGTGTATTTAGAAAAAAATGCTTTCGAATTTCGGAATTTCTGGTTTTCCAGATGAAATTGGCCAGTATTCATGACGCTGCAGAAATTAACGCGTCAGCTTTTTTCTAGATCTGGAAGAGGGTATGAACTGTTCGGACGAAGCGCTTCAGTCGTGCATTCGGATAATTCATCGCACTTAATTGGGTCAAAATTGCTATTCTAATTTTTATGATTACCTGTCTAGTTACTACCTCGAGACGTTTGACTATGCGTATGTCTGGGGATAAAGCAACACGAATCATATTGATTATTCATCGCAACTTCCCTAACGAATTTCAAACACAGTTTCTAAAACACCCTTGCAGTTCAAATGCGCCCTACATCCCGAGGAATTGCATAAGAACTCAGTCCCGACAACAAGTGACATAAATTTTGAGGGAGGCCCTATATGAGCGTCGGCTAAATTGTGGAAATTAGAAAGTCATTTTATCGCAGCTTCGCTGCTGCTGTATACATAATACCTGCGCACAGTTGTCTGTCCGACTTTGGAATTATGATCTCATTTCAATTGAGGGAGCAAGTATATCAGATATACTGAGACCCTCAGTATCCTAACTGTTACATAGATTACACCTACTCAGCGAATGTTGGACACAAAGCCATACAATCTGACATACGCACATATCGCAGAGCGTACAACAGTGTCGCTGCTAACTTGTTGCCTGACCGGGGACAACCAACGTCACCAGTTGACGTCGGGCAGCTACAGGTTCTAGGTTTGTTTTAGTGCATCGTCCTAACTAGTCAACAAACCGCTTCACCTGTACCTATACTTTTGTAGCGAAAATATGCTACATAAAACTTACAATATCACTGAACGCTCTGCATATAGTTACGTGCCACCTCAGACGTGACATCATAGTACCCACCTAAATTTTTAATAATTTCCAAAGTATGAGTATGAAGTATAGGATCAGTGCAGTGATAATTACACTTTTAGACGTTTATTTCATGTCCATGTACACTGGCATTGCCTAACAGACAGACAAAGTAGTACTTTCCTCCTTTTTCTTTTTCGATTTAGATTTCTTCGAAGACTTTGTTCTGTTATTTCGCTTAGACTGTTGTTTCTTCTTTTTTTGTTTCTGAGCGGGCTTCTCTGTTGGAGGTTTAGTAGTTCGGGATCCTTTCTCTTTCCATGACAGGACTATAGGGTCGTCGGGGCTGTAACAACTAACGCCGCCATCATCCGTTGGCAGGCACATACTGACTTGACCGTCGTACTGTTCAGAAAAAAAAAAAAAATACATTAGCGCCAGGAAGCTGGTACTTTATGCAATTGTTGTAGCAGTGCAAAACGAAAAAACGTTTTAAGAGAAAAGGCAGAAATCCAGAAGAGATATATATCAACGAAAATTTTATGTTGCACGTCGTAAATCAAGTACGTAAATAGCCTAAAACAAAATATCATTACATTTTCTATATCCCTTGTATAGAGTGTCCGCAACACTCTGCTTGCGACGCGAGACACATTAAGGATGCGTGTTTAGGCTTCTGTATACTGCTATTGGTATTAAGCTATAGTTCATTAGCACAACGCCGACAACACTGTATGCACATTCGGTTCCTACCACCATCGTGAAGGTTAGCCATGTAGACTAGCGCACGATACAAGGTAAATATACCTGGTAGCGAAGCTTCCATTGGAGCTCATACGTTCAAAACATGGCGGTCCATCGGCGGTTCATGGGGCTTAGCGCCATCTGTATGTGGTGGGAACACTTCCGGCGGAAGAAAAAATAATGTGACGTCATATCCGTTGAAAGCAGAAGTGACGTCATGTTGTTTTCGAAGGCGCGAAATTTGTTTTCTTGTCCTGCCTTTGGAGCTATATATTCAAATGTCCTTCCATTCTACTTGATGGGCGTTTCGAGATTTCAGCGTGGAAAGCGATGCAGGAAAAGGCCAGCCGTACGGTTGTCGAAATCGCATCCCTGCCCAGAACATACTTTCTTTGGAGGCCGACGAAAGCTTTAGGTATAGAGTGCTGATCCTATTGTAGGATGCCGAGCCCGTCGGCCAGCGCAGTCGCGCGAAAACAACTACACAATTATCTGGCGGTTGTAACTCACTACTTTTGACTGAACAGATTAAGAAGCGATGAAGCTACCCGCGTCACCAAATTCAGACAAACTTCGACTAGCAAGAAAGCAGAAACTGTGAGGGGGGCGTATTTCAACAGGTGAACTTTACGAGTGCGCCTTTCTGCCCATTTCAAGACGTGCATTGCATTGCGAGTGATAGTGGCGTCAACGCCCCCTGTAGTGATGGGCGCTGAAAAGAAATGCATTTATTAATAATAATAATATTAAATAAACTTGTATTTTCTTAACTCTTCACGAATATATAAAATTGAGTAGGAATTTTATTTTCGTTAAATGAATCTAACTGTGTCTCGCTTGAATTTAAAAACGCGTTTTTCTTTCCCAATGTTTGTTCCCTCCAAACATAGTCGCGCTTCAATCGCGGCTCCCAGAACCCCCCATGCTGATGTCGGTGACAATCTGTACTGAACCGCTTTTCGCCCGAAGCTTCGCGACCTATTTCAATCGACCTTGCACGATATACGTAGGAATTTTGTGGGCCGAGCGTGCTGCGCTACCTGTTTCATTGAGTTTTATTTGGTGTTTTGATGTATGTACACATAACTTGTTCACCCCGTAGCACGGCTCTGAAAACGCAAGCTGCGTTCTCCGCATTGAGGTAGGTGGAATAGCTTATCATGCTGCCACGTTTGCCGCCCGATGGCATGACCTCTGACTATTACAAAGCGAAATGGGGGGCAGGGAGAAGCCATGGCGGCGTTTCCACGAGCGCGACAAGTGGCGCATCGAATTTTTAGAACATCGCAATAAGGGCATGCCAATGGGGCTAATGCGCTACGAAGGCGAATCGTACTTATGCACCTAAGAAACGCCAGTAGCCCAAAATATATTTGGGATTGTTTTGGACGAAAAAGAAATGTGTCGCAAGTGAATGCTGCCACATAAGCAGTTCCGTGATGCACTAAGAAACGCGGTAGGCCACTGTCTCGCGAATTGTCCGCTCGGCTCTCGACTGCAGGAGCTACAACTTTTGTGTAGTCTAACATTATTATGAATTTTATCACAGCAAAGTTCAGGAAAAAGTGGGAAGCCAACAAGGAGGTACCAAATGATGCGATAGTGCAGTGGCGCCTCAATGCCGCAATCTAGCACGGCGGTAGTGACCACTCAAACGCTACAGAGTATTCGGCCACACGGGTGAACGTGGCCCAGCCACCGTTGCTCCGCACCTCTTCCTTGGCTCAAGAAGCGTGACTTCACACGCACCATACGCCATTACGGTTGGAACACAGTTTATTGTGACACGGCCCTGCAGCAGATCAATTTTTATAATTATACTGTGTGACTGGTGAATCATAACTACTGCACGTAATGGGAGTGAAATACGGACGGTGTGTCGGCACGACCATTAATCAGCCTAGATCACGTGTCGATGCACTGAGCACCGTACTAAACGTTGCGCACTGTCTATACCTTACGCCAGAATATGTGTATGCAGAGACTTGTTGCACTGTGGCAAGCAGCTGCAGGTGGGCATGTCGAATTTTAGCGAATAGACTGAAGAGAAATCGCACAAAACATACAAGCACACGATGGGGCAGGTAACCGACTCCTATAGCCGAGCTGTGTCTGTCGCTGATAAAAACGGCCCAAAAACTGACACATGACTTCGAAGCCGTGTCGTCGGCTTTGTGCAATTCCCTAGCACCACCAGCTCCATACATAGCACACAACCCCAAGTAGGGTGAAACAGCTTCGATCGCTGTTGCCTATGCAACGACTAGAGCGTCTTGCATCATTAGAGACTCCAAGACGGCTATCTGCAACTTCACCAGAGGCTTCATCTCACCGCAAGCAAACCGCATACCCTCACGCACATCCCCTACCGTCACCGCCAGGTTTAGTTAATCTGGGCCCCGGGACATTCGGGACATGTCAGTAATGAAGCCGCTCACGATGCAGCCTGAGAAATCGTACGCCGGGCGCGTCCCCCGTCATCTAAGCAGCGACCTCCCCCCCACCAATGAAGTAACCATCAATGAGAGGCGCGATTTTTATTAATCATAGCATAAAAAGGCAACAAAGGCACCAAGGACTACACAGGGGTCTACACAGGGGACTACATAAAGACTACCCCGCCTGCTTCAAGATCACCACCACCACCACCACCACCACCTACACAGGGGAGATTACTTGTACTTACTAAGTGAAAATAAAGAAAGTATGAATTATTGGAATTGAAAGTGGATGAAAAAAGACAACTTGCCGCAGGTGGGGAACGATCCCACGTCTTTCGCCGTACGCGATCGGTGCTCTACCAATTGAGCTATCGCAGCGCCATTTCCCCATCCACTTTCCGGGGTATTTATGTCTTGCTAGTAGAACTAACCCTGGAAGTGTTAGCCAGCGCTACCACTAACAAACCTTGGCGGCGCATGTGGAACATCCTTTCTGCCGCAGGCTTCACGAGTACGCGATCTTTTTTGGGTGAAGGCAAGCGGTCAATAAACCCAGACGTGCTACTTGAAGGCACTAATGTTGCGGATTCAAGACCCTCGTTATGTAATAAACGAGAAGAAAGCGGGTTAACCGAGGGGCCCAATTTTATTAATCATATCATAAGAAGCCAACAAAGACACCAAGGACAACACAGGGGAAATTACTTGCACCTAATAATTGAAAATAAAGAAATTATGACGTAATAGAATTGAAAGTGGATGAAAAAACATATTGCCGCAGGTGCGGAACGATTCTACGTCTTTCGCATTATGCGTGCGATGCTCTACAAATTGAGGTGATGAAAAAGATGATGACAAAAGGTGATGAGAAATGGGTGACGAAATAAGTCGATGACAAAGAGTTGAGCACGATGGGAGGTGAGACAAAAAATGAATGGAAATAAAGAAAGAATCGCTTAAAAAAACAGAGGTCTGAAGGAGAGCAATATGAGCGAACCACGAAGATCGGAAGCGAAGAAGTTGCACAGATTTCACGCATCGTCCCCAATGCACTTGTTGCTTGGAGTTCGAAACTTTAGTCTGGCTCGCGAGAAAATGCGGCATTTCCGGTACTAAAAGAAGTCTCAATGGTTCTGACAGGTGAAATGTAATAGAATTCCAGAGAGCATCGTATCATCGAATGTTCCGGACAACATATACGTGTTAATTTCGGTAAATGTTGGGCGTTCCTTTCCTGTATGTACATACCAATACTCAATGAAAAAGGACGCTACACGAAACCCGAAAACAGTGATTGTGCTTCTTTTTTAGGTCTTGCGCAACTTTTCTCATGGTATCATTTAACTTACACAACATGTCTCGTTTCGTTCTACCTAGAAAACAAAGTGAGTTTCCACCAAGAGTACTTTAGTGAGCTCTGTTTCTTAGAAGATCATAATTTATCTTGAGATGCACAGAGGAAGTTCTTATTAATTGATCATATGCATGCCTTAAGCGCAGTGTATAGCTGATATATGCACCTTTAATCACAGCTTTAGTACCTCTTATAGGTGCCTAAAACAACAATTTCTATCGGTTAAACATCCGATCTCTAAATATATCTGCGGCAAAGCCGCCCACATCTACCACCGGTGGAAATATCGCGCTGTCCATACCACGTCTACCGCAAAGCGAACGACCAAGTGACATCATTGACTAGCTCACAGCGACTAAATTGAGATCTCGACGGTCTTTCCGTTTACCGTCACCAGGACACTACCTGTTGTCGCAGACCCGACCGTAGACTGGCCCACCCTATGGATTCTTTGCCCAGAAAACTAAAAGCAGTAGCCGATGGAGTTGTTGCAATTCGTTGAATGGCAAAGATTCTCCGCCATCCATGACAAAGCTACAAAGTCCGTAGCAACGACATATCGACGACACACCGCCATGCAGACAAATCCCCGAAGAACACGCCTCCTAAACAAAATTGGACGCGACGCAACAGTAGTTAGACGACGCGACTCAGACGAGAGCCGACCGCACAGCTTCAACTGCAACGCAAGACCAAGAACCGCCGACCTGGATGTGCTGCTTGATGGCCACTGCTCTAGTAGAAACAGGAGCCGACTACTCTTTGACCACTGCATCCTTCGCCGCGAATGCAAAAAATGTTAATACTGTAGTTAGACTGCCCCCAAATAGGAATAGGGGGAGGTCATTCAATAACACCGACGGAGATCCTCATGGCAAAAGTTAAAGTTCATAACCAGTCTTTGAAAGTTAAAGTTCATAACCGAGCGAGCTTTGAAATGCTGCAACACTACTCACCAGTTGTTATACTCGACATGGATTTACTTAGCTAATACGTCGCAATCGTTGACTTATGATCTCAGTCGATAACCCTATCGACAGAGAAAGGAATAGCCTCAGATAGAACTTCTTGTCCCAGTACGCTGAGTGCACATCTAAATTATGGGGTTGTACGCGCCAAAACCACTTTCTGATTATGAGGCACGCCGTAGTGGGATATTCCGGAAATTTAGACCACCTGAGGCTCTTAAACGTGCATCTAAATCTATGTACACGTGTGTTTTCTCATTTCGCCCTCATCGAAATGCGGCCGCCCTGACCGGGATTCAATGCCGCAACCTCGTTCTTAGCAGCCCAACACCATAGCCACTGAGAAAACACGGCGGGTATTGAGTGTACTTGAAGAATAAATAGTTTTGCCGCCTCGAGCAAGCATCATGGTCTCCATCGACGTATAAGCAGGTGCAGAGATGGATGCCATCGCCTAGAGCGACTGAGACCTGCTCCTCGGTTGTGAAGTAACCGTCGCGAGAACAATCGTTGCATCGCATGGCAGACAGGCGAAAGTAATGGTAACCAACTTAAGGCCCGAAATAAAAGCACATCACCATGAAAATTACATGGAAGAAAGTTACAGCAGCGAACTCCGCGTTTGTACTCTCCGATTCCACCCTACCTACCTCGACGGTACAAGTTCCACAACTTGCTGTTGATATTATTCCAACTTTTCCCGCACATAAACAAAGACAGCTGAGAATTGCCCGCCTGCAATGCACAGGATGTTATGGTTTTCTTCAGAGATTCGACAAACAGCAGCTGCTAAGCGTTGCATAGCAAACAAAGAATGGACTCGGCCACTCCGTCAAAGCCCGTGCAAGTAGATAAAACAAGAAGAACAAATTCAGCGCGACGAAATTACCTTGCCGCCCAAGGTATCTGGGTGGCAAGATATCAGTGAAGACGCATGGAAACCTGCGTTTTTCGTCGATAGATCTCAAGGCTAGGTACAGGCAAATGGATATCACGGAGAGGAGCCGAGAATACACCGCCATTATTACGCCGGGCAGCCTTTTCTCCGTGGTATACAAAAGGGAAGACGAACTTTTAAGTATTATAGCTTGCGCTAGCTTGTTGCTACCGGAAGCGGAAGCCAATTTTGCTAGCACAGAAAAGGCATATTGTGCAATAATTTGGGCTGCCGAGAATCTTCCACCTTACCTATACATTCAAAGTCGTATTTGACCACCACGGTTTGTGATGCTGGCCAAGTTAAAGTACAATTCAGGCCCCTTCGCACGTTAGAGTCTGATAGTCAAGGAATTCGACATCACCGTTACCTAGAAGTCAGGACCAAAGAACCTTGATGCGGACTGCTCCTCTCGCGCCCCAAATGATCCGCTTCCTAAGACAAACAAGATGACATCTTACCGGGGAACAATAAACGCAAGCTACTTTGCCGAGCAGCAACGAGTAGGCCCTGAATGAAGTTTTGTCCAGTACGTGAAAGGCAAGATTGATCCGATCCTTAGGCTATTCCAATGTCGATTGTCTGCGTTTTTGTTAAAAGCGACGTCCTCGTGAAGGACGATTTCTCGCCTTCCCACGCAACTCCCTTCTCGTTGTATCTTTAGAACAGCGGCCAGACGCCCTGCGGGGTCTACATGACGATCCGACTGTTTGACACCTTAGATTTTTCCGTACACTTGTGAGCGTACAAGATAGGTTTTATTTTCTGTGCCTGCCAGCCGACGTTTCTCATATGTCAAGACATGTGGAGACTCCGCGTCACGCAAAGCACCACCAACAAAGCCAGTGCCACTGCTTCTATCTATTGAACCTGCTTGCTGACCGTTCAAGCGTTTCGGGCTGGAGTCATTGGCGCTCGTTCCAACGTCAATATCCGTGAATAAACGGATCACCCAGGCTACCGACTGTCGTATTGGCTACACCGAAACTAAAGGCCCTGCCTAAAGGAAGCATGGAGCTGGACGGGGCTAGCAGAGCTATGCCACGACGACGTAGCCGGGGCTCAGCAACAGGGATTGCCTGCCGGCCATCTCCAGGTCGTCCCTTCTCTGGTCCGGATCTCCGTAGCTGCTCCTTTCTACCTCCAGAGCACTGCTGGCGGTACGTCTGCCATCTTCCGAGTCCACTTGAGCAATGCCCCGCTCAGCCAGCCTTCACCCTTTTCACTTCCTCTTCCCTCGCGCTTTCGCATCTCGTGTCTCAGTTCCATTCTTTTTCACGCAGTTCAATAAATACTCCTCACTTCGTCTCGCCGGCCAACGTTGTCGTTGTCGTCTTCTTCGCATGAACTTTCACGCCTTTTTCGCCACACGTCTTTAGCCTTGTCACTCCTGACTTAGGCCCTGATATTGAATAGTTCCCTTGCATAAGAAATGGTAACCACACATCTCGAGCTTCTCCACACCAAATTGATAAATAATGATCACAATATCTTGTCTAAGCATTTACTGTGCATACATTATATCACTCTACCAAATGACTGATTTCCTAGGCAAACATTTACACAGCTCGCTCGACAGGAAAGCACATTTTCCACTGCTTCTTATTTTGGAAATAAACTAAGGTCAGACCCTAAGTCCCCCTACTCAAGTCCGCACCCACGTTTTCTCTCCCTCTAATATATTCCAGATGAAAACAGTACAATTGCAAGCAAGGCTCCACCTCGTTACCCTTTCATTTGCTAATTTAGCATTAGTCTGGAATTACAATAGCTGTGGTCCGTTTGTACTCTGAAGCATTTTCCAAACAAATAGATATGAAGATGCTTGACAGCCCCTACCGATACCAGACAATCTTTTTCCACTGTGGATTAATTTATTTTCTCCCCATTCAGCTTCTTTGTGGCATAGAGTACCGGTTGTAAAACCACATTCCTTTCTTGCAAGAGTACCGATCCCAATGCACTGTCAGGCGTATCAATGCGCCACACGAAGTCATCCTCCATATTTGAAGCTGACAGCGTTACGAAAGCTTTACCGGCATTTCACCACATTGTTTCAACCTTTCAGCACATTGTTCGCGCCTTTCTTCTTAAGTTTCACTAACGACTCAACTATATCAGCATAGTCAGGTATAAAGCCTATGTAGAAGCCCGACCGCCCTAAAAACGACTGAACCTTCTTGGTTTTTGGCTGACCCGCCGCTTGGATATTTTCTAAAATGTCCCCTTAAGCAGCGATTCTGCCCATGTCTAACTTATGTCTTAGAAAAGAAACCATTTGGAAGCCGGATTCACATTTTCTTGATTTAACGGTTAATTTCGTGCTTTTGATCACAGGAGCACAGGACCAGCGCTCTGTCCTGTGCTGTTTACTCGCTCGTCCTGTGTTGCGCGGTTCCTGCTTTTATTCTAAAGATGAAGTAACCAGCCCCATTGAACACACTGCTAACGTTTGGAACAGCTCATATAATGTATGGGAGTGCTCTCCCCATTGTCAGTCGTAACCAGAATGTTGTCGATGTTGTGCTCTGCATTCTTCAAACTATGCAAGACTCGTCACCTCAGTTTTGTGAATACAGCTGCAGCTGTTTTAACCCAAAAGGCATGTTCATAAACAGGAAAAACTGTCTCCAACAAAAAATTCTGTCTTCTCCATGGATGATGTTTCCATGGAGATCTACCAGTAGTTTTTAACCATGTACAGCTTTAAATAAAAGTCCTTGTCTGTAACGTTCGCGAACAGAATGCCAATTCTCGGTTTGGTTCAGCCTCCACCTTCAATACCCTGTTCAAACATGCGAAATCCACACACTCTTTCTGACCCATACGCCTTCTTCACCACGACTAAAGGTGCGTTATATGCACAGTTTGCCATTTGTATTAGTCCTTCAAGCATGATTTCGTCCACTTAGTTTTCTATCGATTCTTGCACCGGCAGCAGTAAAGGGCACAGCTTCACATGTACTGGTTCCTCAGTCGTGCATTGTAGCATGCACTGCACTAATACTGTACCTTCCGGAAGGTCAGAAAACAAATCGCTGTACTTGCGCAACGTAACTTTCAGTACTGCATCTTGTTTTTTTTCGGAAGGGGATGGGTTAATTACCACGTTTTCTACTCCCTTACTCGTTTTGAAATTGTGCGTGGGACATTCTCACCGAATCAGTTTCGTCGGTCACGACGACTCAGGCGATAGTAGAATATTTTGCTGACTGTATTTTTTCGTACCTTTTAATGTGTTTATACGAAACATCTCGTGATTCTGTATGAGAAGTTCATAATCAACATCATTCCTCTTTTGAGTTATGAGAAATGATTCCTTCAAGTGCATCAGTAGCTTGTTGCTCTCACTCGGAAGAAGGAACAGGGCCTTGTCTCCTGGTGTGGGACGTCGACTACCTGTCCCGCGGTCCTCATGTCCTCTGACGTCTCATGTCGCTGTTTTCCATGCTTCAAGTGCTGGTGTGCCACTGTACATGTTTTTGTTCCCACAACTTTAATAAATATGTGTACATGTTCTTCGGCTACTTCCCGATTACTTCCTCAGTTTCATGTCCACTGCAAGACGCTTTAAGCCAGTTTCATGTCCACTGCAAGACGCTCAAATTATTCCTGTCCTGCGCCAACCGATTTCAACAAGCGCCCGCGAATTTCCTAATTTCGTCGCTCCACCTTGTCTGCTTCCGTCCTCGACTGCATTTGCGTTCTCTCGGTACCCAATCTGTTACCCTAATGGTCCAACGGTGGTCTAACCGACGTATTACATGACCTACCCAGCTCCATTTTTTCTGTTAATGTCAATTAGAATATCGGCTATACCCGTTTGCTCGCTGATCCAAGGCGCTCTCTTTCTGTCTCATACCACATGTGCCCCGTTAAGGGACATTCCACGAGCGAATAGCCGAACAAAATTTGCTGTTTCAGACGGGTGATAGTTTCCTTCAATTTGCTGTGGTCAGCAGTGTGCACACCGTCGGTAGACAGACAGTTCCAATATCTTTTTGTTTCACAAAGAAACAATTAAAATTGGCGGAGGTGCGCGCCGACGCGAGACAGACGATTTTTTGGTCACTAATGCGCTGAAAAAGACGGTTTGCAGGCAGGTACTGGAAATGGTGCGATACGTGTGATAGAACTTCTGGTATAAAGAGAGGCGAGGAACCTTACGCCTTTAAGCCAATAGTTTGAAGTTAGCCCTTGAATATAAGGGCATAGCCACTGTTAGAAGAAGGATCTAAGTAAAGAAAACCTAACTACATGGATTTGAATGGACTCGATCATGTTAACATGGTTCGATTGATATGGGCCTCAGATAGCGCAGTTGTACTCTCGGGCAAATTATAGTTTAATAAGAGTTAACTGTGGGAGGTGCGGCGTTATGGGGCCAATGTTACGGTATGAGCAGCCAAGTCGTGAATTTGTTTTATTGTTTGGGTGTGCTACACGAGATGACCGAGACAAATCGTGCTTGAGATTAATGCCGAGGTATGTAACAACATCCAGAGTAGGGACGTCAGAGTCATCAGTTAGGTGTATTTGTGCGACCGGTAGTGTTGCCTGCAACGAAAAGAAACATGTCCGGATTTTTCTTCCGTTGAAGGTCAGTACCCATCTTTCACACCAAGTTTGGATACGGTGGAAGGCAGACTGCAAGACTGACAGATCCAAGCTGTCTTGTACAGGACAATAAAAACGCAATCGTTTGCGAACAAGCGGTTGTTAGAGGGCTTGGAGAAAGGCATTTCATTTATGTAGATTAAAAAGAGGACCGAGAACTATTTCTGGGTCCTTTGTAGTTTAGCTATTAGGTAATGCCTGGCACAATTAAGCTTTGCCTTCCTCTTCCAAAACTTCTTGAATATTGCCACTCGTTCTATAGCGAAATGATCTTTGTCTAATCAAATATGCAGACGGTAACCTACGCGGGCGCCAGCGAATAAGATTGAAGGTACGATGAGTCATGTACAAATAGCCAATAGGTTTGACCGCTAGATGAGATTTCAATGACCGACCATCTTGCTCGCTGCTATTGTTCTTTGAGTGTTGCGTGTCTTTTCTGGACACAGGTTCACCCCATGAAGCGCTAACTTGTTACCTCAAGCTTTTGGCGGTGCTTTATTTTTCACTGTCACGACAATTTGAAGATACTAAATTGCTTGCATCTTTGTAAAGCAGACTCCGATTTTTTAAGGCTTGGTGTGGCTTTGCTTAAGTACGGTAGACTTAAGCCGCCTCAACACGTCTTATTAATGAAGAAAATTTTCAATAAATAGTGCGCGTTAGTCTTCATTGTGTTGTAGTGACCGTTTGGTGGAGACGTTCGCCTGCGTTCGTGCTTACCTCGCATTTGGTTCCGACCTCATAATATGCACGGTAATAAGTTGTACCATTCTTGCAGTAGTAGTCACAGCTTTGAACAGGCTGACCCTGAAAAAGAAAATATTGCCCCGAATTTTATATAACGTTATTCACTCATGCAGTGCCTGAAGTCATAAAAAACTGTGGTGAGCGTAAAGTGGCTGCCACAACAGTATTATATATGTTGGAGTTACATATATAACGGCAATTTCTGGCATAACCTGGCTCATGCAATTGGTGCCAACGATGGCCTAGGTGCCTAGAAAAAAGTTGCATGGGCGAAAGCAGCAGAAGTCAGTCGGGAAATGTGCTGCTCGTTTAAGACTCTGCATCATGAAGGGGAAGTCCACACTTTAAAAACAGTTTGCACCCTTTGGGGTGCATATTTGTCCCACAACAATAATCGTCATCTGCCTTGCTTGCGTTTCCTTTCTTGAAAACTCGGCGCTCGCTACTTTCCTGTCGAGAATGCTGCGTCACACTGATAACGCGCATGCCGTTCGTGACTGGGAAGTACCGGGCTAGCAGCGTTAAAGAAAGGAAACGCGGGCAAGACAGATGACGATTATTGTTGTGGGACAAATATACACACCAAAGGGTGCAACTGTTTTTAGAGTGCAGAGGAGAATAGACGAAGGAGAAGACTGTCCATAACGATGATAAATAAGAATGTAGTGTACATGTGCGATCTGACTACATCTGTGATGCAGTGGCATGTCACAGCAGACAAGCGCCTGGAAAATGATGATGGAGTTGAGGCCAGCCTCTTGATAGTACACCGTTTCTAGCATCATTGTGCAACTTGCTAATAAGTTTGCAATAAACCCGTCGTGCTCTTTTAGTGGCTACGGCGTTGGGCTGCTAAGCATGAGGTCGCGGGATCAAATCCCGGGCACGGCGGCCGCATTTCCATGGGGGATAAATGCAAAAACAGCCGTGTACGTAGATTAAGGTGCACATTAAAGAACCCCAGGTGGGCGAAATTATTCCGGAGTCCCCCACTACGGCGTGCCTCATAATCAGATTGTGGTTCTGGCACGTAAAGCCCCATAATTAAACATACGTCCGCAATGATCAGCTCCGACGAATGCCGGTCGTGCATTTCAGACAATACGACATTGAATGTTTAATTCTGTGGCGTAGCCAATGCAGTGGAAGCGTGCACTGAAGATCATGGGTTGCATCAAGGCTCCTGACAGATAAAGGACCTTTTTTCTGCCTTTCTAAATCGTGTTTCGTGCAGTAGTGTCGTCGCTGTGAAAACCGTGTGTTAGGAGGCAGCCTACAAAAGTCGCCCTAGTGAAATTTGGCGGCGGCTAAGCCCAATCTCTAGTTTAAAGACAATAATGGTCAGAAAAGTCCTGACGAAAAATAAATCAGGCTGACTGACCACGTCAGTTGAAATACAAGATTGGCATTCTGTAACGTGTACGATCTTCTTGAACATGTGAGGTGAGCAAGACAACGTTGTAGTTAGTAGTCTTGGGCATTGTGTATTCAACGCGAGTAGATCACTAGCATCTCACTTAGGTTTCGATAAATATCATTGTATGCCGAGTTGACTAGAAGAGGTTCTTGCAAAAGGCAGGTCGTCGAGAACTTTTTATCGAAGAAAAGAGCACTAAAAACGGACGAGAAGGAGAGAAGACAGGATGATCGCTGTTTTACGCAGATAGTGCACGTCCTCTCTCCTTCCTTCCTCGTCCATGTTTTCAGTGCTGTTTTCTGCACTGGATTCATAGCAACAAGCTTGCGTTCAAACTCTCTTGATAATTTATATTCTGCGATAAATATTTCATTATGTGCATCTCCTTGCAAATGCCCATGGCCAGTATTCACGTTTCTTTGATACTTCCTTTGTTGCACGCCATGTAGATGTTCGCAGAGACAATATTTGACCGCTATGAAATCACTGACGCTGTCGCGTAAGAGAAAACTTAATGGTAATAGAAGATTCCCCTTCGACCACAGCATTCAAGAAGATATTATTTTACTTTTCTGCTGAAGTAACTGGCGTAGCTGTAGGAACAAATTTTCTGAAATTCTTATTTCAAAGGTTCATTGCCTTATGCCCGTTTCAGAGGGCAAAATATTAGTGAATTTACCATATTTCAGCTTCAGCTTTGTAGCGGGGTCTGCGACAGGTCTCTACCTAAAGGAGCGCTTTGGCGTTCTGATACCTGATACAGAAGAGGTTCTTGCAAAAGCCTGGTCGTCGAGAACTTTTTATCGAAGAAAAGAGCACTAAAAACGGACGAGAAAGAGAGACGACAGCATGATCGCTGTTTTACGCAGATAGTTTTACGCAGATGCTTAAGGACATGATGATGTACTTAAGTCCAAAAGTCCAGCACGCTGCCTCTTGCGTGTACATTTCTAGGAATCATGAAGGTATCACTGGTAAGCGGACGGCATAGTATTTTGGTAAACATTGTATGCATAAAATATAACTGAAATTTTATAAATATAGTCCAAAGATTGACGGAACGCCGTCTGGCGATTTGTACACATTTTGTTCTTGATCGCAAACAAACGATCGCCAATGTTTGCTCATAAACCGCTTTTATTACGGTTTTTGTTTGAAGTTTGGCCAGCGTTTCTTTTATAGCTGTCAATGAGAAAGCATTTATAAATGTATTTCTGCGGCGGTGTCGGCACATGAAAAACATACTTATCTATTTGGTATGCGCACGCATATATTGAGATAATCTGACTGCACACGTCCATAATGAAGACACAAAGAGCAACTGTGGCTACCTGTCTAGCAATGTCATTATGTTCAATTGTCCCTCATTTTAGCTGGTAATGCCTCTGGTAGAACACTCCACTGCTAAGGAATACTATGGACAAAGATTTAAAGAACTAGGAGGCAGGACGCACGTGAAGCACAGACTATCAGCTGTTTTAGACAACGGCGGAAAACTCCTAATAGCTAGTTTAGACAAGAAGCTCAGAAACACATAGTTCTCATGTACGGCAAGCTCTATGCAAGTGTATTTCTTCTTAGTAGTTGGATTGATTGGGTACCTAGTGCTACTAACAGTGCACTAACGCACTAGCAGTTTGATTGCTACGGAATGCTAAATACTATGACTCTTTCTCAACGCAGTGTTTGCTCTGCGTGGCAATAACGGCAGTTCGTTAACGTTCTGGCTGGCAAGCACGCTTTCTTGTCGCCCCAGGTAATTTTCCATATTCCGCCATGTAACAAAACCAACTAGCTCACTACAAATTATTATTGGTGCAACAAGGTGCAACAAGGTGCAACAAGAAGCTTTATTTTTATATTTTCCGTTTATTCATCGGAATTTATGCAACAAAATATCATGAGTTAAATTGGCGCTTCGCCGTTTATGAATGAATGTTTATTTCATCTTGAGTTCACTTTCAAGACAGGTGCAGGGGCAAAAGGCGCACAGCGCCTGACAGGGGCCCCTGTACCCGCAATATACGCTACGAAGGCTACAACGGAGGTTAATTGTGCTATGGCGCAGTTCACAGCTGACAAACACGCGTGTGTTTCCATGCGTTACTATAATAATAATAATAATAATAATAACAATAATAATACCATACAGGGCGCGGGGCGCGATAATGAAGACAAATAAATGGTCCGGCGGTCTTGAGCGCTTTCCTAGGTACTGTAACATATGTGCATTAAGCCACAGTAATGAACATAAAGTTTCTGTTCATAAAGTTTCTGGGAAATATTCTGAAGTGCATGATGCTTGCAAGCCTAGGACGACCACCTATGACCAGCCTATATGTAAAAAAAAGCGCATAGATCATATAAAAATCGAACTACCATTGACGAAAATACCAAATTCATGAAGTAGTCTACAACTAACAACTAGCTAAAAGTGCTATGCTGAAGTGAAACTCAAGATAAATAGTGTATATGCTGTCAATAGAAACATAGAGTGAAATTTTGTTACTGATGCGATCACTTATCCTTCCAGCTTAAGTAAAACACTGTAAGAAGCATTTTATGTAAAAAATAGAGTTTTCTAGCCCTTTAGAGGACTCTTCGTTATTGAAGGATAATGCGACATAACATTCTATTTCTAATTGAATTGTATGTAGCGTGCCGTAAAATACTGCAACTTTAACACGGATGAGCCGGGTTCAGTCAACAGCTGCAGCCAGGGATAATTTCGTTCGTTTCTTTGCACTTTTGCTGTTATCTTCCGCACATCAATTAGACTTAACAAGTAACCTCCCGCGTGATTTTCATGGCTTTCCTGTTTGCGACTTTGAAGATGCCGCTTGAAAAATACTTTTTTTGGCACTCAAACTTCACGGACTCCAAGTAGGATTATAGGAAGTTTGTTCATAGTAAGACCGCGGTTGAGAGGGCGAGCATTGCAGCAGAAATTTTACAATATCTTTACGGCCGTAGTCAATGTAGAGTTGAGTTGCACGTCTCTAGATACACTGTTGTGTCCCAGATACGCAATAAATGATGAATCAAAATTAACGCGTGGCTTATCTGCAACGCCTCAAGTGTGCCTCAGTAACAGCAGAGCGCCGTGTCTGGACTTGTTTTACACGTTCAGCGAGATCCCAAGCACTCTTGGAAGCACGCCCAGCGTTGTAGATTCCAGAGTCTAACTTGGGATGCTCCAAATGGTATATCATCGGTGCAACATATACTGTGAGCGATGTTTTTTTTTGCGAAATAGTTCTAGTAAAGGGAGCCTGGGTTCTGGCCTCGTGCATTCAGTCCAGGTCAGTGTGTACGAACCGGACGCAGGCTATATGCCATGGGGCGCGATGCGCCACTCTGGCTCTGCCTAAATTATTCTGTTGTAAACTTCACATGGTTGAGCACCTGTTACAGCTTTGCCTCTGAGCATTTTAAAGAATGGTGCTGTGCCGGTATGCAGAATGAGTTGCCGAACGTTCCAACGTTTCTTGGTGAATACAATAACTCGACTTCGAATATTCCAAGTACGACGTGACCCGACGGGCTAAATTTCAGGCCCTCGTCTTTGCGGCACTTTTCTGGATGTGTTCTGGACAACATGGAAAGAGAGAAATGTTGTTAATTCCAGATACCAACGACCCAGTCGGGTTTCTGTTGTGTTGTAATTCGTTGTGTAGTGGTTCGGGAGGCGCGCCCGAGGTTTCAAAATTGAGCTCCAGGTCTCTTAGCAGTGCTCTGGACGTAGGAGTGGGGCTGTACACCTTCGGCTCTGCAAAGTGTTCTGCGTCATGTACTGTTCCTACCTTCGCGCAACTGCCTCTGAATATAAGTAAATGAAGTCTCGTTATTATCTAATTGCAAAACAGTCTGCAGCGTCCCATCGCTCATGACAAGAAATAACAAAGGCAGAGACAGTAGGTAGACAGTTTCGCCTCTGAGCCAGCTGACTATCTGGGCTTGAGCAAGAAGCAAGCAGGCAAGGAAAAACTACAAAATCTATGGGCACTTGGCTGAGCTAAACTGTGATCTATGACTGCCTCAGTTGCTGTTGTCTGAACTATTCTGCGAACGGACGCCACGGTGGCCGCGAGCAAGGGATGCAAGCGCAGTGCGCGCGCTCTTCGTTGACATCCGACTGACTCCTTCTTTTGTTTATTTCTTCTTTTATTTCTTTAAATTTTTAATTTTTGTTCTTTTTTGTTTCTGTTTTCATTTTTGTTAATCTCTTTGTAGATTAGTTTTTTTATTTTTTCGCATGTGCCGCCGGTGGGATCCGAACCCATTGAGCTCGTTGGAGACACCCATTGTTCCCCTAAGGCCTCCTGTCAACTTTGATTGATCACCCATTGTTCACCCAGTTCAATACATCAAGAGATGTCACTGGCTGTGATTGATCACCGCTTTCCTGCGTCCACCACGGACTGTGCATGGACACTCATCAGCCACTAAAGGCTTACGCCATAAAAAAATTTGGCGTTCTCGTATCCGAACGCGTTATACCACATTTGCTTCGCGTGCTCCTAGTGGCGTGTAGCTCCGGCTGCATTCTAGTCGCTGCATGCTTTAGCTAGGCTGAGCAGTGTTAGACAGTCAAGGCGCCTCTAATTTTGCAGGGCCGTGGCAGACCGCCTGTAATACCTCCATCGGCTGTATCTAGCAGTCAGAATCGTTTGGAAATCTTGACTGGTGAACCCCATCAATTTTGTTATGTTAAACTCTTACAATGCATGCAACAAGTATTTGCGCGTTCTACTTCGCTGTGACCAGAGCACCCCGTACATTTTTTCTCTGGCGTGCATTTAAAACGCGAAGCACGAGGACGCACTACGCCAGACAGAATGCCTAATACCAGGTACCTTCTCCTTTGGCACACGCTTCACAAGCTCAAATAGTGCTCAAGTATTTCGCTTGGGTGTCTCATTTGCTGTATGTATAATTTTACTTTATTATGTTATTGTACAAATCCGTTTATGCATACACGTTTAAAATTGTGCAGTTTGCTTTTCTTGTGGTTCTCGCTATTTCATTTTTCTTCAATCTGGTGATAACACTTGTATTTTTAATTAGTTTACCCTATAAATAGTTCCATAATAGCGCTGTAAGGACACTTGTAAATGTTCACTTTATCATGTTTCTTCACTTGTCTGACCACATGTGGAAGTAAAGCCTCTGTCAGGCTCAGCCTTTAGGTTTTACTTCGCTATTTCTGTAATCCCTTACGAAAATTAGTTTAGACTGTCTATAGACAGTCTATAGACTTTTTAAGACGACCTTGCCTTTCTATATATTTGGCCTTTTGTTGATACAAAGTCTATAGACTGTCTATAGACGAAAGTGCATAAGCTTTCTATTTCTTTTTGTCTACTAACATTCTATAGACGACCTATAGAAAGAAGTCGATAAGATGCTTGTTTCTTTTTGTCTATGCCCCCTCTATAGAGGGTCTACAGACGAAAGTCAATACAGTCGCTAATTACTTTTGTCCATCATTTCTCTATACACTGTCTATAGACTGTTTATAGACGAATGTCCATAAGGTTTCTATTTCTTTTTGTGTATACTCACATGCTATAGACGGTCTATAGAAAAAGGTTGATAAGTTGTTTGTTCCTTTTGGCGATCTCCCCTCTATAGACTGCCTATAGACGAAAGTCAGAACAATCTCTACTTACTTTTGTCCATTCTTAGTCTATAGACTGTCATAGACGAGAGTCGATAAAGTTACTAGTTTTTGTCTGTTCGAATTCTATAGACGGTTTATAGAAAAAAAGTCGATAAAGTGTTTCGTTTCATTTTGTTACTTCCCCTCTATAAGCTACCTATAGGCGAAAGTCAATATAGCCTCTATTTATTTTTGTCCATTCTTTGTATATAGACTGTCTATAGACAAGAGTCGATAAAGTTTCTGTTTCCTTTTGTTTACTCCCGGTTTATAGATCGTCTATAGAGAAAAGTTAATATGGTTTCTATTTCTTTTTATATACTTCCATTATATAGTCGGTCTATAAAAAAGTCAATATGATGCTTGTTTCTTTTTGTCTACTTCCGCCCTATAGATTACCTGCAGACAAAATTCGTTGCAGTCTACATTTATACTTATTGAATCTTTGTGTATAGACTGCCTGTAGACAAAAGTTGCTAAGGTGCACATTTCTTTGAATCTATTCCTAGTCTACGTAGTTCTTCACACAGACGCACATGCACACATTCACGTACACACACACACACGCACACACACACACACACACACACACACACACATACACACACACGCACACAAATACATATATATTTATATATATATATATATATATATATATATATATATATATATATATATTGCTGCGCGACCGGCCACGCGAGGCACATTTAGTGCAATCACGGATCGCGGGCTTCACGCTGGGAAAAACACTTCTATGGAGCACGTGTTGAATAATAGAAAGCTGTATCGGAAGTTTCTCCTGTTGTTCTACAATTTTATCATTGAGAGTTTTCATCCAGCTATAATAATTGAGAAATTATTTACCACTAATTATGTAAGCAGGCGGAATGCAAAAAAATATTCTTAGTATCTCCAAGCGACGGCAAACAAAATCACCTTGGTTCTCTCCAGCTGCGTAGCATTCGCATATTTTAAGTCTGGCACAAATTAAGTGCAACTTCCCGTATATTTCTTTGCAATTCGAATTATATTCCACGGTTTCCTATATCACCACCGGCGAAGGCCATAGGGTGGCACGTCGCCAAAGGTCATGTTAACTTGTGCGAACACGGCGTATACCGATTGTGGTAAGGCGTGAGATGAAGTAGAAAACAGCCGATACTCTTAAGTTCTTATTGCTTGTGGCTTACATGCCATCTATAGATTGACTATAGACAAAAGTCGTTAATCTCGGCCCAACCCGTGTACGCCGTAACCAAGCGATGGATAATACGGAGCTGCGTTTGATATAAGCCACTCAAGTTCTATACTGCGGAGATTGCTGTAGATCCTATTTGTAGACTTTAGTATACACATAGTGTATAGCTCCGCATTAGTTGACCACATGATATGTTTTACGTATCGCTTTCGGCAATCCCAAGACAGTGTTCACAGTATTCAGAGCATGACTTCTGCGGCAGTAGAATAAAGAAAGCAAAACGCCGATCCAATCGTGATAATTCGTGTTATGAACGCTAACTTTAGCTACAAGTGAATTCGAAACAGGCATCAAGCTAACAGCACAGAGACTCGCAATGTTTGTTGATGACAACGCAGACTTTGTGAGTGTGCGATGAACCGATGTCGCGCATATGGTGTGTGTGTTGTGTGTCATCCGATACTTAGAAACCTTTCACAGAGTCCTCATATCTCGGCTGCATCACTAACATCGGGTGGTTTTTCGTTGACTGATATCCTGAGCTATACACTCATCTCAGTTTCTCATTCACTTAAAATATGTGCCAAATCCTCTGAGCCCACCCGATATTTCACAGGTGGTATGTTGCGCGGCCACGCATATAAGTACGTTATTGCTGTACTGACTGCTGTGACCTATCATCGGAAGAGAAAATTTGCACATCATCACATCACATTTGTCGGTACACTGGAAGATATGCTACAAATGCACTGTGTTACTCATCCTCGCTGGCGATAATGCAATCGTCTGAAAGGCCCTGTAACGGCTTTTACAAACAGTGCATTCATCCATGTGTGCGTTCCAGTTTCATACGATAGCGCACAGCACTTGTAATACAACTTGCCAGAGCATTTCCTTCATCCATAAAAGTAATGAAAAATAGAAAAGAAAAACAATCCGTTCCGCGCGCATGGCGCGCAGCGAGACAGAATGAGACAGAAAAAAAGGAAAAAGCGCTCGGACTTCTCGGAGCGCGCACGCCCTCGGCGCCCGGAACTCCTGCGCATGCGCATTGGCGGTGTACCAACTGTCCGTGCCAATTTGAATTCCCAACGAGTGCACCAGGCACGTAAACGCTTGTAGCTGTGCGTGGTGTCTGCCTAAACCTTGGTGTCTGCGTATGCGAGTCTTCTTTGTGGCGTCACACGTCAATTACACTGAATGTTAAGTTTTATCAAAGACGTTTTCCGTGAATAGCTCATGATTAGGTGAGGGCATTTCGTATCGCGAACCGGCTCCATGTAGCGCAGGCGACTCGGGCATAGTATCGGCTTGTCGTTTTCATGATTTCATAACGCGCTCTTGTTCTCCCTTCTACTATACAGAATGTTTTACGGCAAGCGATCGCTCACCCTTGTTCATTCTAGCGTCATAGTTGATGTGCGTAAAAAGAAAGTACACCATGTTTTACCTTGATATTGAGCTGCCACTAAGCGGATTGTGTGTCTTGAGCAGCCAGTGTGGTAGATCTCAATTCGTGGCGCTTCATCCGGCTGTGATGAATGCTGCGCCGCATGTGTAGTGAAATTCTCGTGACACGCTTTACGTATATATCTCGAAATTGTGTAATCATGAAAAAATTTCAAGCATTGACGTATAGTTTAATAACTGGTAGCGTACTCGGATGAAAGGCCGTGTTTGCGGGGCATGCATCAGCAGTGTGTGCGCTGCCGTTTTCCTATAGCTTAAAGGTAGCAGTATAATTAAGGTTCCTGGCGACCAATCTAAAAAATTTGGGAAGTTACCGCAAGCAAAACACGAGACTTGAAGAACTATCTAGATTCACCCAATCTAAATATATGCAACCGCAAACGCTTTTGGAGCATGAAACCTGCGATAAGCTCAGTCACTCGCAGCTTCGCAGCTTAGCCGAAAAAGTTAGAGAACAATAAATTAGTTGCTCTCGGAAGGACCTTTACACGTTTCAAACTAAAGGCATTGCGTTTGACGACAGTTGAAGATTTCGTTTTTTTCTGTCTCTTTTATAAACAGCTTGGCAGCAGAAGTTATCTTTCGTGCAATTTGAAAAGCGTTAAGCGCCTTTCGATGCTTCGGCATTATGCAGTTTACGTGCTGTTAATCATTAGGCAGCTGCTGGGGCACATTCGCATTGTGCCAATCGTGCTTTATATGAAGCATTTGTCGTGCGTAATGAGTGTGCCGGTTTTCATTGCTGTTCCATTTAGTGCCGTTGTCATGGAGAGACTGTATACTACATGCGCTGTACAAAAGAAAAAAAGAGCCAGATTATCAATTTGGTGGTCTTTTCTTAGTAGATAACGCACAGATTATTCAAATAAGTTAGTGGACATTGCACTTGTACTACCCTTATCAACACACCTAAGATATCGTAACATGTTTTAGCTGAAAAGTAACCTTATCAATGCACCTCCATTCATGTGCATTCTACTGAAAGTGTGGCAAAGGTATTCATATCGAAGTATGAGAAAAGAGACATTGCAGAGTGTTCTAAGCGGAACTCAATTGCAATTCTTAACGTGATTGTTCAAACCTGCACTCAATATTCTGGGCATGTTCGTTCGGCACGGGCATATTGCATTAACACCCGAAAAATCTGCACAGTCAAGCCGGATATCTTTGTTTCGCCAATTACTACTTCAGGAATCGTTTGGTATTCTCGCATTTGATCTATTTTGATAAGTACACTTTCTGACACATGAACCTGTCTTGCAACGAAATGTGCCCTTGCTGCAACCGGCGACCAATACGGTTGTCTAACTGTTCATCACACTGTAACATAAGCCGCATCATAATGGTACCGATTCATATTTACATGTAGTCCGTCAGAGATAAAGCAAGTTAACTAGAGACATAAGTGATGAGAGCAAATTATATATAAAAGCACTATTGTTGTATTTGCTTTACGTCTGTGTCTCTGTGCCCTTGTCTTCCTCGTGTGGCCATCAATATCGAACTTCCCTAAACCCTTGCTAGCTTTATTAAACAAAGGATTCAATACAGTTGAATCTAATACTGCATGTCAAGTGACTGACGTGTTATTCGTTTTATCTAAATAATATGGAGTGGCAGTACTTGGCAAGCATTAAACCATAATATTGTCGTATTGCACTTAAGCCGCATGTGTCATAGATTGCCAGGAAATTTTCAAGAAAAGAGCCAGGGAAGGCTTGGAAAAAGATCGGGAAATTTTAAAATGTCCACATAGGTATGCTGCCTTGTTATACCTCATACAAACTTTCCAGAGAACGTCTCTATAAAATATATTTTGCAAGCTTTTCACGTCATAAGAAGTTGAGGCAAATTGGTCCCGTTTATTGAAGATATGAAAGTCAAGCCAAACTGACATGGCATTTCTTGCAATTTTTTTTTGCGTTAACTAAAAGTCTTGAACCTCCAAACCCTATAAAATTTACTCATGTTTGCGAGCAAGCACCTTGAATAATTTACTGTGATAGCATTCATTCGAACTATAGTTTCAGTTTTGACACAAAGTGCTCGCGTGGTATTTAGAGTGCTCATGTGGTATACATAACTTGCAAACGTGTTAGCGTGCCCAAGAGGCCTCATTATCTGTAAGAAACTAAGTATTCATATCAATACAATCAGTCCATCTGCCTTCTGTTGAAGTTATGGACAATGACCCATTCATTTAAGAGTATGAGAAAGACATTTAAATGTGTATTAAGAAAAATTAATTACAATATTTTGCCATGATACTTTGAATGCTCCAGTCACTCATTTGAGCATATCCCTCTGCGCGTGCATATTTAATTACCAGCCAAAAAATACATAGACAGTCCAACTCAGTAACCTTCCTTCAGGAATTGATATAGATATCATTTGGGATAATTACAGTGATATGTCATCTATGAACATGCCTTAAAAGAAACACACTGTTGTGGTAGCACCAATGCAGTTGGGACTGTTTTATTCTTCATCATGCCATAGAATGAAACATGGCATAATAGTACTGATTTGTATTCACAAGCAGCTATTACTCATACTTAGACCGGATTGAGTATTGACTTAAATGGTTTGAGTAAATATATGAAGCTGCCTAATGAACATACAAAGAATACACAATTGTTAATTTTTCCTCACATTGTGTCATCTACTTATTTTCAGCATATTTTGAACATATCACATGAAGGTCAAGGCCGGCCTGGCGGCCTTGCTTGCCAAGGGGCAGTGATCTGTAAATAGACTCTTTCGATCAAAACGTAAGACCTGCAGTTCTAGAAAATTTATATATCGCGCAATAAAAAGCGTTAATTTAATGCCGGTGCACTTGTTTTCTTTTTGCATTGTATGATTCAGCACTAGTTAAATTGCTTCAATTTTTTTTTCTATTTATGCAAAATATGAGAGTGCAGCTGGTTCAGGAGCAATATTAATTAAGCTACCGTCATTAACACATAAATAAAGATGAGAATAAACACGGGAACATATATAATATACATTCAAAAATGTTTTACCGTCATAGGTACAGAGAATTGTAAACTAACTTGTAGATGGCAGATGTCGCTCAACCGGATGCATTGCGTGCAACTGTAATATTTCTTTAATGTGCCCGGGCACAAATACTCATGCAGCTCTTGCGTAAAGGTCCACGGCTACATGCATTTGAGATTTTTCGACTGCTTCCATCCGCATGCATGATTTTCTATGTACAGTTCATTGGGTATGTTCCCATATGCAGGCTGGATGCAATACATATTTATAGACATTTCCAGTAGACTGCTTATTAACAACCTCAGCAGCAAGTGCTTATATATAATGGAAACGTGTTTGG
Organism: Dermacentor andersoni; assembly: GCF_023375885.2. Classification (NCBI taxonomy): domain Eukaryota; kingdom Metazoa; phylum Arthropoda; class Arachnida; order Ixodida; family Ixodidae; genus Dermacentor; species Dermacentor andersoni. The sequence continues at coordinate 147,666,123 of NC_092815.1, forward strand.
CAAAATGTGTTGTTTATACAGGGTGTCGATCCCGGCTGTTTTAGCCAATGTGGACAATAATAATGCAAGATTTAAAAAGAATACGGTGCAAGATAGCCTGTTATAGAAAGACCTACTGCTCAGATCTCTGACGGATGAACACCACAAGTCTTAAATTCCGATCTTACGGCACCGTCTTTTTTGCATTATTCTTCGTTGAACAGCTTCACTGAAATTATGTTATCCCGGACACCCTGTATTGACAATAATCCACAGTGTAAGGCTAAAGTCTATGGATTAGCTATAGACTGATCCGAAGGAATTGTCTACAGACAGTATATGGACTTATAACCCTACACTTTTGGAGACTAGTCTAAAAATAATGTCTGCAGAATGTCTATAGAGAAAAGTGTATAGGAATATACAGCTGTACTTTTGTAGAGTGAAGTATATAGAATGTCTATAGACAGCCTATCGACATCTGCTTATAGGTATTTTGTAGACTTCAGTTTGCTAAAGGACAAGCTTATATAGCTCTATTTTTGTAGACTGAAGTCTATGGAATGTCTATAAATAGTCTATAGCCATTCCATAGAAATCAGTGTACAAAAGTAGAACTGTAAAACACTATACGCTTTTGCCCACAAACGTACTGCAGACATTTGTCTACAAACGTGAATTTTCATTAGTCTACAGACAGTCTATAGAGTGTCTGACAACTGAGAAATTTTATAGACAAGTCTATGAAAAGTGTATGGCCATAAGTCCATAGACTAGTCTAAAGAAATGTCTATAGGCTTTCTATTAATTTTTCTGTGAGGGATGAGACGTTGTCTTTGGCAGGAAAAATGAATTCAAGCGAAACGAGACGGAAATGGTTTTAAGGCATCATACGGGTAGATAGGGGATGATATCAACCGATCGAAACATGTCGACGCCATAGTCACTTACTCATAACTAATTGCAATTATATATGATGAATTTAACAACATAAACGCTGTGCCAGCTCTCGCCAGCCCATGTCGCCCTAACTCTTAGTTGTTGTAGTGGGCGACACTCCTGCACTTTATCACTCCGGTAACATCTTCGTCTATAAGCTCGCGAGTCAGTAGTTGCATAAGGTAGAGAACCTTTAATTTGGTAAAAATTCGCCAAAAAAGTTTTTTGCGCCAGCCTGCTTTCACAACGAGCTAAGTCCGGTAATTGTCGTATTTTTGCTTACGGGATTTTTTCCAGGCCCAGGACATTCTCCGTTCTTCTTCAAAAACTCTGTGCCCAGGACTATAAAAAGAAGAAACAAAAGCAGGTAGTATTTCGTGAAGGGCTTGCGTAGGTATTTACTCGCGTTCAGCAGTGTCACAGCACAAACTTCGATACACGCACTCTATTCACTGGCAAAAAATGCGATAACATTAAATGCGGGAAAATGGTGGGGGGGGGGGGGGGGGGTGGATGTTTGGTGCCATAGAGAACAGGGGTGGTTAATATTCTAGCTCGCTGTGCAACCACACTTCAGCGTTCTTTGTAGCGTACGTTTATCTTCTTAGGTGTCCACAGGATAGTCTGAAGCTTTACATTGACGCACGTACCTATTTTCATTTACCGATTACCGTAAATTACGGGCTTATAAATGTTAATAGTTATCGTTGCACGCCTTTTCGTATGGCAAGTTTCTTGAACGTTATTGCTGGTTCCATCTGTTTTCTATGTTTTCGCGGACTCTTGTTTAATTAGACTGCATGCGCGCCGTGAATGGCGGTGTACATTCTAGAACTGACACAATTAGGTTGAAAGGTTTGAATGAGTCACGTGTAAATAGCGAACGCTTTTCACCCGCAGAATGAGATTTTCGACGATTACCGATAGCGCTTCCCGTTTTGCGTCAAGTTATTCTGGGCAGCAGTTCGCCTAATAAAGATCTATTTTTGTGGCTTCCAGTTTTTGCTACTGAATGGTTCGTGGCGCTCACTGCAACATGGCAACATTCTCCAAGTTGCAGCTATGCATGTATAAGTGCCTTGTGATAGAATTAGACAGTACGATTTTGCTCAAGAATTTAGGAAGGCAGCTTTAGCTGGCTGGGGTTACTTGCCACAATGGTCTCGAAACCATTATTCTTTGTCTGGATTGTTTTTCCTGTCATCACAGTTGAGCCGGACTACTACGCTTAGATATAGGCACTCTTTCTTTGGCGAACACAAGGGAAGGAAGTGCGTGATAAACAGGCGCATGAGCCAAAATATACAGACTTCGAATAAAAAAGTCACAGCGACCAACCCTAACCGACGGAGGAACAGTGGCTTACTTGTTTACGTTGGGGTGCCGGGCAACGCGGGAACGAGACTGCCATCCGAACGACCGAATTTGGACCGACTACGTCGTCAGCGCGACGTCATTCTCTCCCTTTGTCATCCCTGCCGCAACCGAAGCCTTACAAGAAACGAATCTGACGCCTACCAACTTCCAAGTGCTGTTAGGCTAACTCGATGACAGACCGCTGCCTCGCTGAACTTAATGCCAATATCGAATCTCTTGTGACCAACGATAACGATTATGCAGCTGAATTCAGCGAGCTGCTTGATTGCCACGAGAAGATCCACCACGCCATCAGCCAGGTTCTACGCCATCGTCTACGCCAGCGAGCACAGCAACCGGGCGAGACTTTCCCCCGCTATATCGAGGACGTCTTGGATCTTTGCAGCCATGTTAATCCTACGATGGTGGAGGACGAGAGGATCAACCATATCCTCAAGGGTATTGAGAACGACGCGTTTCGAATGCTGCTGGCCAAGAGTCCAACCAGCATCGCCGTACTCTTCGACCTGTGTCAGAGCTTCGACGAATTGCGCTGCCAACGTAATATCGACCGCCAAAACGTCCCACAGGCTGACTCGATCTCGGCCATTGCACTTGCTGCTGGCCATACTGATCCTTCTGCTCTCGTCATTCAGCTCAAGGATTTCATTCGCGAGGAAGTGGCCCGCCAGCTGTCGCTGCTCCCTCCTACCCCGCAGGCTGCCCCAAAACTGTCTCCGGCCGTGCAACAAGCCATCCGTGCCCACATATCTGACGCACTTGCCCCTGTTCGTCCGCCAGCTCTTGTGACGGGACCGCTCTCTTATGTTGACTACCCGCCGCTATTCGCATCTCCGACGGCACCACTCTCTTCTGCTGACTTCCCGCCGCGGGTCACACCTCCGCCACTCAACTATGCTGCCACTGTCGCACGGCCACCCCCACCAGCATATTCGGTCCCACTACCAAGGGACCGGGTTCCCCCTTGTCCCTTTCCACGACAGTCACCCCAGCTTCTTCGTCGAGCCGACACGTGGCGCACGCCAGACAACAGGCCCATTTGCTTTGGCTGTGGCATTGCTGGTCACGTTGCGCGCTTTTGTCGTCGTAACATGTCCTTGAACCGTGACGCCTTCGACCAGTTTCCCTACGCGCCACAACCTGCCGCCGAGATACGCTGCGACGATGCTGCTGACTCGCCGCTGAGACCCTTCGATCACTGACAGGCGTTTAGACAGTCGCCGTTCTCCTTCTCGACGTCGACGGTCGTTGTCGCTTATGCGTCGTCGGTCAACTACTGCCGAGGGAAACTGACTAGCGCTATTCTGGAGGCAAGAACTGCAAACTCATCGAACTTTCTAAGGCCTCAATTTTCACCACAGAATGTCATTGACGTCCATGTCGAGGGAGCATCCGCCCAAGCGCTTACCCATACCGGGGCCGCCGTTTCCGTCATGCATGAAAATCTTTGTCGCAAGCTGAAAAAAGCCCGACTTCTCCATCTGGCATGGTACTCTGCGCTGCTAGTGCACAACGGATTCATCCTACAGCTGTATGCACAGCCCGCGTAGTCATCGAAGATGTTTTGTACATCATCGAGTTTTTTGTGTTGCCATCCTGCTCTCAGGATCTTATCATAGGGTGGGACTTCCTGTCAGGTCATAGTGCCATCATCGATTGTTTTCGCGCGCAAGTGGCCCTTTCGCCGCTATTTAACTCGCCATCGGTCGGCGCCGACCTCAGTGTTCGCAAAGTATTCGTTGATGATGATACTGATATGCCTCCGGAGTCGTCGGTGCTTGTCACCTTGTCGTGTACTGCCGTGCCAGACTCAACTGCGGTGTTTACGCCATCTGTCATGCTTGCTCACAGCAAGGACTTATTTCTCCCGTTCGCCATGCTCCATGTTAGGTCTGAATCCGCTTTGATCCCCATCTATAATCCGCACCGGTATCCTATGACCATACTGTGCGGTGAAACCTTAGGATTCGTGCAAGTTGTCACGTGTATGGAAAGACTTCTTTATGTTACCTGGATAACATAGTTGTTTTCTCACAGAATTTTCCAACACATCGCACCCGTCTACATGATATGCTGACCTGTCTCACTTCAGCTGGCCTCCAGCTGAACCTCAAGGAGCGCCGTTTTGTGGCCCGAAAATTAGCTGTCTTGGGTCACGTTGTCTCGAAAGATGGCATCCTTACTGATCAGGACAAGTTTAGAGCAGTCGCCGAGTTTCCGTGTGGCCGAGTTTCATAGGCCTGTGCTCTTACTTTCGACGCTTCGTGCGGAACATCGCCTTCATTATCGCACCCTTGACGAAGCTACCTACTGCAAGCAAAGGCATTCCACGTGTCATCGGCATGCGGTGAAGCCTTTGACAAGTTACGCGAGTCGCTCACTTCACCGCCGATTCTTCGCCATTACGACCAAACTGCGGCGACAGAGATTCACATCGCCGCCAGTGGTGTCGGCCTTGGGGCGGTCTTGGCCCAACGGAAAGCCACGACTGAAGAATACGTCGTGGCTTATGCCAGCCGTATCCTTAAAAAAGCTGAGCTTAATTACACCGTTAAAGAGAAGGAATGCTTAGCTATCATTTGGGCATTGGGCAAGTTTCATCCTTATCTCTACGGCCGTCCTTTCAGCATCATCACTGACCATCCCGCCCTTTGTTGGCTCTCCTCCTTGAAAGACCTGTCAGGCTGCCTCGGCCGTTGGACGCTTCGCCTGCAGGAATATGGCATTCGTGTCGTATGCGCTCTGGTCAAAAGCATTCCGACGCAGACGCGCTCTCCCGCTCCCCGATGACACCTGATGTGGCTTCTATTTCCGTTCCTTCTCCGACCTCAGACCCGTCACTACTGACGACTATTGACACGCCCTCCGAGCAACGAAAATACCTATCGCTTGCCCTACTGCTCGACTACCTTGCCGTTCCATCGGTCGTTCCTTCAACGAGGACGCTACGCCATCAAGCAGCCCACTTTGCCGTGCGAGAAAGCACCCTCTACAGCCGCAACTATATGCCTGACGGTTGGAAATGGCTTCTGGCTATCCGTTGTCATATGTCGCTCCAATATGTGCGCGTACTTCTATGCTGACCCTCAAAGCGCCCACGCCGGCATCCTAAAAATCTTCACAAGCCTGCGTCAACGATGTTACTGGCGTGGAATGTATCGGTTTGAGCGGCGGTACGTTCGGTGATGCACCGCCTGCCAAAAAAGCAAAACTCCCCCACGGCGCCCTACTGGCCCACTCCAGCCGCTACTGTGCCCTGCTCGACCATTCGACCGCATAGGAATTGGCCTCTAAGACCCGCTACCATACAGTGGATGTGGAAACCACTAGAGTATTGTTGGCGTGGATCACCTGACGCGCTACGTTAGGCCGCGGCTCTTCCCGCCGCGACCGCGCGCGACGTTGCGATGTTCATTCTTCGCTATTTCGTCCTTCGCCACGGTGCTCCTCGAGAACTACTCAGCGATAGGCGTCGTGTCTTCTTGTCACAAGCAATACAATCCCTCCTTTGTGAGTGCAAGATAATGTACCGGAAGTCGACCGCGTATCACCCCCAAAGGAACGGTCTCACGGAGCGCTTCAACCGAACACTGGGCGATGTGTCGACGTACGTCTCGCCCGATCACACCAATTGGAACACTCCCGTTCGTTACTTTCGCTTATAACACCGCGACACAAGCGACCACTGGTTTTTCATCTTTTTTTCTCTTGTATGGGCGCGAGCCTTCGTATCGTCTGGATACTATCCTGTCCTACTGACTTGACGCTTCTGAGTGCACAACTATTTCAGAAGTCGCCTGATACGCTGAAGATTGCCGCCAGCTGGCTCGTTCGTTGACCAGCGAAGGTAAGGGGCGTCAGAAGACAAGAGGCGACTGTCATCAGGCCACGCCCACCTTCCCTGCTGGTTTCCTTGTTTGGCTGTGGATACCGCCTCACATACCAGGTCTTTCTTGTAAACTACTTGCGCGGTACCACGGTCCGTTTTAGATCATCGACGCGGGCCTCCTCCCCTGCGAACTATATCGTTGAGCCCGTCACACCAACGCCGGGCTTTCGTTGTCAAGGTCGCAAGACAGTGCGTTAGCCGGCTGAAGCCTTATTTTGACCCCCTCATATTCCCTGCTCCCTGAGTCGCCAGGATGGCTTCATTTTACACCCGGGGCTAGTGTAATGAAGCGGACGCGCCTCCTGTTTCCGATTGCAGCTCGGAGACGACGGCGACGACCTGTGCTGTGATTTACAAAAGAGCTCGGGCTGTTCGTAGCCGCTAGGCTGCTGTCGATCTGGTGCTTCTCAGCTTTAATTAAACACCATTACACAATGTTTTTATTCGAATCTCCTGATGTCAAATTTGTGTACCCGACAACTTAAGCATCGGGTGGTGACCTGCAGGGTTGTCTGAAGAGACCAATCAAACGCTCTCCTCACTTTGGAATAGAAATTACAACTGTAATAGAAAAGTTTGGAATAGCTTTACGCTATAGTGCCTCAATTCTGCAATCAGCTCTCCACGATTAGTCAAAAACTTCGTTGGACCACCCCCTCTTCGCCTGTGTGTCACGTGACGTCACGTAAAGCGTCGTAGCTCCTCATGTTATATTACATGTACAAACTGATTATGCATGATTGGACCGAACATCAGAAAAATGGTTATTTCTCATTCAACGCTTTTTCGCCATTAGCCCTCAGCTATTGGTCAAAAGCTTTAAGGCTGCACCCACTTCACCTGCCTGTCACGTGACGTCACAAAACCACGAAAACTCATCGCGTGAAAGTGATGTGTACGCGTTCAATGTGAAATATTATGCCGAACGAAACTGAATTTCTTTTTCCGAATAGCCGCAGGCTGCCCCGTTCCGTGTGTAATGAAAAATGGCTGCCGTCGATCGCTCAGGCACTGGCTACTCGCACCTTCCGGATAGCCTGGGTTTATTCGCGTATAATAAAGCTTTCTGCGTGGACGCGTAAAGTTTTTGAGCACTTTCGGCACGTTTATAACCTCACTGCGCCAACTCTTCCTTACTGAAAATCCGTTTTAGCGGCATTTTTTACCGTCGGCTGCATGGCGCCACGATTTTCGACCAGCCACCGCAAGCTAAGTAAGGGAAAGTGGACCAATCGTAGACCCAGGCACCACCCTCTTGATCCGGTTATCTATTTTCATTGCGCTGGCTCGTTCACATCGAAACTCTAGCCACAAGAGCGTGCTCGTCGCCTCATGGCACCCAATTATAAACGAAAAACTGCACAATCTAGGCAATATTATATCTTTCGAAGTCAAAGAAAAGTGACCTCATATAAACTAAGAGGTTGTTTGATTGGACTGTTGAGGCAACGCTCCGGGTCACCGCCCGATGCGTGCGTCGGCGGTTACGCAAATTTGGCGCCAGGCGATTGGATTAAAAACACATTGTAATAGTTTTACGTTATAGCGCCCCTGGTTCTCTCACCACCGCCACCGCAGCTTATAGACCGACAATCAGTGACCTAGCAGTTTTCGAGACCGCAGCCCCGAATTCAACTTACCAACAGCGTCGAGCTCTTCTGAAGAATTTGCCTTGACGACAGAGTACCCTAGCTGCTAAAACAGATGCCACAGGGAGGACTCTCTTACCTTTAAAAGTGCTACTTCTCCACCAAGACGATGAAAACCATGACCCGGTCGTACGTGAAAGCGCCGTTTTGCACCAAAGGGCTCACATTTATCAGCCGACTGCGTCATTTCTTGACGCCTACACCGGTAAGTTCACCACCGGCAGAGATGCCCAACCACTGCACGTTTCTTAATTTCAGTCAACGTCGACGGAAAGTGCGCAACGGCTCCGGTACTGCTGTGAGTTACCGCGTGCCACCACACCGTGCTCAAAGCGGACGCCTGCGTTTGGCCTGCATCGACGATCAGGACGACGTCAGGGATGACTGATGTTCATGAACAGGACCAAAAAAAAAAAAAAGAATCGACGGCTCCTGCATTCGCCTGCGCGCCGTCACCTGAAGTCAGGGCTTCTGTTCCTGCCTGGTGGGTCGTCAGCAGCAACCGCCGTCGTCAGGCTGTTGTTAACCCGTATACGATGACCAGAGCAGCTACGATTCGCGCCAATTCGACCCCTCCCCCCCCCCCCCCCCAACTGGAGAATTTTCATGGCAGAATGGATTATAAATCTGTCCAGGACGATGACACTTGGGAGTTCAGAAGACGACGAGACGCCCCTGTCATAATTTACCATCTCGTCTGTTTGCTCGCGGGCGGCTATGTGTTGTGCACAGAAGAGGAAGGGCGCGATAAACACGCGCACGGGCCAGGCAAAACAGGGTTCGAATAAGGCGGTCGCACCGAGCTATTGTAGCCGACGAACACACATTCTCTTCGTTCCTTACACTTGCACCGCTTCAAGAGTGTGGCTAAAAATTACAAACGCTGGTTGTTTTTCCAAGCTGAAGAGTCAGTAAAATATGTAATAATCCTAACACCTACCCTAAGATGTGACACTTAAGGCCTTTAAACATTTCTTGCATGCATTTCCAGGGCTTCCAAACAGGACAACGCTACTACTATGAGCAAATATTTAGACATTAAAACTTCACCGACGATTACGATGCTCCCTAATGCGAAATATAAGCGCTGCTCTATACGTGTTTTCATTTCGCAATATATTGGCTGGCGCGGACAACCTGTCCCGTGCGGCAAGTTGTAAACGGAGTGGAGTGCGGCGCGACTGCCTCGGACATCGGGAGATCACGAGAAGCAGCGCATTGGTGACGTGTAGGCGGTATTCACAGCAGCCGCCGCAGAAACACCTCCGCGCACGCAGCGCTTAGTTTCCATATGTGGTATTGCAGGACGCGCTCGCCGCCGTCATCGCTGAAAAGACGACGGCGCTACTCTGGCTCCATTTCGCAGCGGTACACACCGCAGAGCCGGTCTTGCGCAGCACTCACATTTTCATCTCACGCTTTTGCCCTACTCTCCTCCTTTGCTTTCCGCCTGATGATATCGCTGCAAGCTCCTCGTCCGCTATCCTCCTCGGGCCCTCTTCTCTATCGCCGTCTTTCATCACCCATATTTGAAGTAGTAGCTTAGCGCAAAAAAACCACAGACACAAGGAAGACAGACAGACATGCACTTCTTATAAAAAGGACCGCGAAATGGGAAACAACCACGTGAATTCCCGTTTGTGCACGGTAATTGCAGCCCCCGTACTTGCCTTTATTTCAATTGTCATAACATGTGTAGGTTCTATACAATGGCATGTCATTATTTGAATCAATATATGTTGACGCCCAGAAAGTTAGGTGGGCGGATGAGATTAAGAAGTTTGCAGGGACATGGCCACAATTAGTACATGACCGGGGTAGTTGGAGAAGTATGGGAGAGGCCTTTGCCCTGCAGTGGGCATAACCAGGCTGATGATGATGATGATGATGTTGACGCAACGTCGCGAAACCATGAAGTACAAAACCGGTAAATAAAATGAATATTTAGCTTTAAGCCACATCGATATCATGAAATCTCTCGCGTATGCTACATAAATATAAAACACAGTTTCCAATAATTTTTTTTCATAAAAAGCTCCCGATTACATTATACTGAGAAATGATTTGAACATTCCTGAAATATAACGCCGGCTTACCGGTTGCTTAAGTGATAACAACTACGAAAAGTGTTTTTGCAGTGCAAGTTGCTCCCGCTCGTATGATTTACACAGAGACGCCAGCTAATGCCTCAATAAAAATACAATTTCGCTTTCAGTGTAACGAAATTTGCTGCAGACAGCATTGCACCATCGAGCGCGCGTGTAAGAATTCTGGAAGTATTGCGTAGAGTTTCGGCGAACGGACGTCACAGTGTATGTCATACATGGCCACCACATCACACCTTTCTAAGCGCAGTAAAGATGTGCCTGCCGTCGCATTGCACCTAGCATATCAAACAACATATATTCGATCACTTTCGGCAGAATCGAATATACTCGTTTAATATTTGCTCACCACCAGGGAAGAACAGGGCACAAACCGCAGAGAGAAGCATGACTTTGAAGACTTGCGTTACCATACTGCAATGTGAGTTCTCTAAGGCCACTTTATATGCCTGTAAAACGGTTCCGACTGCTGATGCCAACTTATGAATCTGCCATTGTAATCCTAATTAATCTAAATGCTGCCGTCGTCGAATGACGTCCGCGAAGGTCGGATTCAATCGCATTGCCCTCAGCAAAGTTGGGTTCAGTGAACATTCGAACGTTCCTGAAGTATAATAACCATGCAAGGTTTTTGGCCTTCACCACTTGTTCACTGCAGTCGTGGAAAAGTGCGGAGAGGAATAAGTCTCTCTTTATAATTACATCTGCTCCACCATAGCGCACGCAGAAGTGTTTCGCAACCTTAGTGATTCCGCTAGAGTTATAAATACCGCTCTGCGTATGTTTTTCTATAAGCATATATTTAATGCGAAACAACTACCAAATGTCTTCCCGGTGCCGGCGCTGTTTTGTGCAGCATATGGTTATGGAAATACAATGTGATATTAAGCATGAGAACAGATTATTATAGGAGTTCTTTTCTTCCATGAAACATAGACATATGGGAGAGTTAGTTAGGGTGTCTGTTGACTTCTGCGAGATAAAGAGGTATATTTACTTAAAAATTTACGAATTGGCGAAAATTAGTAAATGTTCGTATACCTAAGCAACATTAACTCGCGAGGAAGAAAAGTATATCGCTATGTAATTTAGTAGCCTGCATTACCTTACTTAATACGCTAAGCCAATGTGCTAAATATTGTTGCTTTAGCTAGAATAGATTATTTTAGCAATTACCTTATATCTCGGTTTTCTTGAAGAAGTGTTTCACTAAAATGCCTATAAGAAACAACACCATATTTACATTGTGTCCAAAATTGCGGACGAACCTGTAGACAGTTACTAAAACAAGAACACTAAAAACGTCTTGCATTTTACATCTTCTTCGCTCATGGATACATTACCAGTGGGATGACTCGGGTATTCGCCAGGATGTAGCGACACGGCCAAAAGAAAAAGCGAACAGCACGATGAAGACGCTGGAAAGATTTTCCGATTTGTGAAAAAATGTCCCCTTTTTCCATTAAAGGATATTTTGTGTTTGTAACTGAATATATAGATATAAAACACTTTTCGTTAAGTACATCTAGACTAGCTTCTGCAGAGGAATTAAAATGTGTGTCCACAGTAAGACTTTCCTATAGCATTTCTTAAATGTTTAGATCATGTGCACGTCGTCTAGCTTATACTGCACTCTTTTATCTTTATGTTCATCTATATTTGCTCCTCCGCTGCAGCGTTCAACTGTCCTATGTAACGCAAGATGCGCAGTCTTCGCACTTGTACAAGCCATGGCAAGAACTCTTCCGATAGCCAAGTGGTTTATATAAATAGCGAGCTTCTGTCTACCTGAATGATCAGCCAGCATCGCTGTCTTATTGAGCCGGCGCCTGAATTGGTCACCCGACTGTCCGGAAACCTCACGGACGAAAACTGATCTGTGCTGTTGCGGAAGGCCTAGCACGTAAGTAATGTTGACAAGAAACCAGCGGGATTCCTTAGCGCGACTGCCTGAAAGAAAGTCTTGGCATGTCTGAATCAACGCGCGAGAAGTCAGCGATCCTCCTTGCATTCGTGGACTGCCCGCGCTGAGGCAAGGAAGAAGAGGAGCAGGGAAAGCAGGCATGAAAATCGCGTCAACCGGACGAGCGTCCGCTTTACCACCCTACGCAATGGGAAGCTGGTTAAGCGCTGAATACAATGGACTGAAGGGAGGAAGATGCCAGCAATGCGAAAATGTGTGCCTGCCAATGACGCCTACAATCCGCCACTGAGACCGGTCCATTTCATAAACTGTAAGAGTACCTCCGTCCATCAGCAAGCTTCGCACATGCGAGGCGATGGTCTAGGGATTTTTGCCTTTTATAGTGCTCCGTAATCTTGTTGGCGGAACCTTTATTGACGGAACCTATATATACCAGAAAAGCGTTTATTTTCGATCTAGATGTTTAAAAAAAATCCCAAAATAAGCATCGTCAATGAAAACAGAAAATATTTTGCGCGAAATTCTTCAGCCGTTTGGCTGATTCTATGTCGGCTTCACTACGTGGGTGAGAGCCCATGAACTTGTTATCACAAGGGTTTTCAGTTGCAGTTTTCTGCACAGAGCCTTCATTTATTTTATGTTTATGTTTACCCACTGTGCCAAGAAGGCAATGCAGTGGAGGTGTACACTTCGCAACACAATAACTTTGTTATTACCATCATTTCTGTCCCAATACACACGAACAAATTCAACTACATGAATCATATAATGCTCGGTACAAGATTATTAGGTAAACAATAATAATAGTATGAGCAGAACGCATGCAGAAATACGCATAAACAATTTTCAAATATATAATTCCATTAAATGTAGGTTACAAAAATGGCAGCATTGATCTAAGCATGAGCTCCAAGGCAGACAAAATAAGAGCTAGAACGCACACTTCAAGAGTACAAGGAAAACACAACTAGACGCAACATTCACGACATTAAAAGATAATATATTCCAATCACGAGTACCTTTTGAAAAATCAAACATCTTGAGCAAATCTGACTTGAAGGCAGGTTCACGATGGTCAATTCATTGTGACAGGTAATGCCGTTTAATTATAGTGTTACACACGAGGTGTTTAATACAGAACCAGATGAATCTGGTTGATAGGCGCGTTTTGAACGGTCCAGAGGCAGCTTGGCTCACGTCGTTCTCTTCTTTCTTCTACCTCGTTGTCTGCGTGGCAGCTGTGGATCATAACAGAGCTCGTGACATTTCCCGCTGGCAGACGAAGCCCGCCGGGCGAGTCAGTCATCTCGTGGGTTGTAACGCCTCAGAGGCGCGACGTGATTCACTTCAGCCTTGGCCGAGCATCGTCCACTACTCGTGAGACGCGCAATGCGATAGTTCACTTCGCTGAGGCGCTCCACAATAACGTAGAGCCGGCGTAGTGGGTGAGAAACTTCTGGCACAAGCCACGCTTCCGCAACGGCGTCCAGAGCCACACAAGGTCACCAGGATCCAAGTAAACATGGTGGTGACGCTCGTCATAGCGTATCTTGGATCGGTCCTGCGATGCCAGGGTGCGTAGCCTAGCGAGGTGTCGCGCTTCTTCTGCTCGACAGAGGATCTCACCAATCGATTCCTTGTCGTGAGCGATGTAGGCTAATATGGTGTCGTGGGTGTAGCGCGGCGGACGAGAATAAAGGAGGCAAAATGGTGAAAAAACAGTAGTCTCGTGCCTCGCGGTATTGAAGGCATAGGTAATGAAAGGCAAGATACTGTCCTAATTCTTGTGTTCTCAATCGACGTACATGGAGAGCATATTGGCAAGCGTTCTGTTTGTGCGCTCGAACAGATTATTACTTTGTGGATGGTAGGGCGTAGAATGGCGGAAGCTACATGAACACAGACGAAAGGTTGCTTCAACTACGTCCGCGGTAAACTGTCGCCCACGATCGCTGATTACTCTGCGAGGAGGTCCATGTCGGAGTATAACGTGAGCCAGCAAGAAGACGAAACTTCTGTAGCTGTGGCCGATGGCAACGCGGCGGTCTCACAATAGCGGGTAAGGTGATCTACGCAAACGATAACTCAACAATTGCCCTTGGAGGATCGCGGGAAGGCCCCAGAAGATATATACCAACTTGCTCAAAGGGGACGCTAGAAGTGGGAACTGGTTGAAGCAGGCCATTTGCCGCTTGCGGCGGACGCTTGTAGCGCTGGCATTGAGAGCAGCTGGCGACGTGCCGTTCTATATCCTTCCGCATCCTAGGCCAGTAAAAACGTTCTTGAGCCCGGTAGAGCGTACGTGTGGAACCAAGATGACCGGAAGTTGGGTCATCCTACATGCCGTATAATACTTGGTTGCGAAGGTTCTTGGGGACAACTAAAAGGTAGCGTGCACCGGTGGTCGAGTAGCTTTTCTTATACAGCGCGCCACCATCACATAAGCGAAAGCGACTGTCTGCAGGTGACTCCTGTGCTGCCGAGAAGGGCGGTTGTAAGCGCTCGTCCTTGTGCTTCTCGGATATGACGGTACACATATCCGGAAATTCCGGGGACACAATAGCGATGTATTCACCAAAGTTGTCTGCATCACATGCAGTTGTTTGAAGCGCCATCCCAGAGAGTCAATCAGCGTCAGCATGTCGCCGGCCACTTTTGTAGCAAATAACGAAATCGTATTCCTGTAGGTGGAAGGCCCAACGCGCTAGTCGTCCTGAGGGATCCCGCAGTTTCACAAGCCAGCATAGCGAATGATGATCTGTTATCACACTGAAGGGGCGCCTGCAGAGGTATGAACGAAACCGTTGCACTGCGAAGATGACTGCCAGACACTCCTGTTCGGTCACGGTGCAGTTGCGTTCGGAGCCGCTCAAGGACCGCCTAGCGTACGAGATCACGTGCTCACTGTCCCTAACACGCTGAACTAGCACAGCACCGATGCCTACGCCACTGGCATCAGTGTGAATCTCAGTTGGTGATAAAGGATCAAAGTGGCGAAGAATTGGATGGGACGTCAACAAGAACTTGAGCTCGCGAAACGATGAGTTGCATTCTGCAGTCCACTCAAAGGCAACGCCTTTTTGGAGAAGGCATGTAAGGGGATGAGCTATGTCAGCAAACCGGGGAATGAACCGACGAAAGTAAGAGCACAAACCCAAGAAACTTCGTAACTGCTTGACAGAGTTGGGTACCTTAAATGCTTCTACGGCCGCAGTCTTTTGTGTATCTTATCGGATGCCTTCTTTAGCGACCAGAAGTCCTAGCACAAAAGCTTGTCGTTCCCCAAAACGGCATTTTTTTTTAATTGAGCACAAGACCCGCTTTCTCCAAACAGTTCAAGACCAAGTCTAAACGTTTGTTGTGCTCACTAAACGTTCGCCCGAAGATCACAACGTCGTCTAAGTAGCACATACAAACTTCCCATTTTAAGCCGCGTAATATCGTGTCCATAAACCTTTCGAACGTTGCGGGTGCGTTACGCAACCCTAAAGGCATCACGGTAAACTCAAATAATCTGTCGGGCGTTACAAATGCTGTCTTTCCTCTGTCGTCCTTGTGTATAGGAATTTGCCAGTAACCTGACCGTAAATCAATGGAGGAAAAGTAAGGTGCCGCGAAGAGACAGTCTATGGCGTCGTCAATTCGTGGGAGCGGATATACATCTTTCTTAGTAGCGGCGTTTAGGCGACAAGAATCAACGCAGAACCGCCACGTACCGTCTTTCTTCACTAATATCACGGGGGCTGCCTAAGGACTAGATGATTCTCGAATGACGCCTTTGCATAGCATTTCTTGGACTTGATCGCTGATTATCCTGCGTTCTGACGGAGACACACGACAGGACTTCTGTCGGATTGGCTGGGCGGCTCCTGTGTTGATGCGGTGACGAGTTTTGGAAGCAGGAATCGATGGCGGGCCATCGTGCTGCGCAATGTCGAATACCGAGGTCTGTTTCGTAAGTAGGGCCATCAACACTCGACGCTCGTGATCACTGAGTGATTTATTATTCATGGTATCTTCGAGCTCCCAGGGCTCGAGACACTGGTTGCTCCTCGAACGGGTAGCTCTGTAAGTACTGCCACCGATACGGGCGAGTCTTCCTGAAACGTGGCATTCTTTAGGCCTTGAGGTAGCACTTCCGCTTCAGTGGAACAGTTTATCGCCCACAGCCCTGCGCATCCATTGGTCACTGAGACCACGCAATGCGAAACTAACACGTTTTTCTTGAGGCAATTCCGATGTACGGGTTCCACTGCAGCATCGAACGAGATAGGAGTCGGAGATGAACAGGCGACGGCAACACGCATCGCGGATAAGGCGGGCACAACTGTGTCATCAGACACGCACAACACACTCTCCAAGCGAGCTGCATCTTCAAAGAGCAGAGGCGAAACACTAGTGTCGACACTGAGTTCTCCCGCCCGGCAGTGAACATTTCAACAAGTCAACACAATTGCAAAAATTCAGTCCCCAGAATCACGTCATGCTAGGAGCGAGGAAGAACAGTAAACTCTGCATTAAAAACTTTCCCTCCCAAGGACACATCCAAAACAGGGTATAATGATTCACCACTGACTCCACGTAAACTTTTGCACTGGTCCCAACGAAACATAACCTTGCGTCCCAGAAGGCCCTCAACCCCACCCTCATGACCTAGACAGTTGCTCCCGTGTCGACTAAAGCCATTGTAGAGACCCCATCAATCAGTACTTGAACCTTATTCTTCAGCATGAAAATAGTTGGAGGGGGCAGTTGAGTCGGCAGCGCACATTTTCGAGCGACCTCACCTCCATCGGTTGCGCTGGCTAGTTTACGGCGCCGAGGCGACGGTGACGTGAATCGCGGCCGAGGGGATGGTGACCGGGAGGCTCGGAAAGCTTGTGGTGGCGTCAGAGTACGGTCGGAAGCCCGGGAGCGGTAGCGGTTCCGGGTTCTTTCTTCTCCAGAGTAGAAGGTCTCCTGGGCGGTGCATCGGTCCTCTCGGAAGTGGCTTCCAGAAGTGGAGTCTCCTGGCCATTGACTGCGCAGTGTACGACCGCTAGTCCGCATAGTCGGCGCTGATGTTCCGTAGTTCGACGCTCGGCGTCGGCTACAGTACCTAGCAATATGGCCAGGCATCCCACTGAAGTAACACACTGGCAAAGGGCGAACTTCAGAATACGGAGTGAAGTATTCTGCCGAAGACATCGGTTGAGGGTAACGAGGCTCTTACCCTTGAAAGTCGTAGGTAGCGGCTAGTCTTCGTGGACGAAAGTTGCTTGGGCGTGGATCAAAACTTTGAGGGAGTGAATCATTGCGTGGCGCTTCGGTCGTACCGTAATGCGGTTCGTCTCTAGAGCCGTTAAGATCCGCGATGTTCACCGAGTGGTCCCAAGTAGCCGAAGGGGGGTTCCCAAAGAGTGTCTCGGAAAACGGAGGAGCTGCAACGTGGCGCCACATAACGTGCCTGTTCGTCATGCCGCTGGAGCTCCTCGCGGACTATCTGGCGGAATGCGGACGAGAGGTCTGGGTGCGGAGGACTCTTATCAACACTTGCTACGGTCGTTACATTGGCCAGCCGTCCAAACTTTGGTGTAATTTGGCGAATCTTGAGCCCCTCGAACGTACGGCAGTGCCGTATCAGTTCTGATACAGTGTTCAAGTTATATTTACCAATGAGGAAGGTGTACACGTCTTCCGCTATTCCTTTTACGACGAGCCCCACTTTATCTTCCTGTGTCATATGAGGGTTGACGGTTCGGCACAGGTTCAAATTTTCTTCGATATGGTAGTGCAAGTCTCGCCGGGTACCTGAGCTCTCTGGGCTAATGTGAGTTCCGCACGTTTCTTCTTTGCGTCAGAGTCATCGAAACACTTCTCGATTTCTTCAACGAAGCTTGTCCATGTAATTAGCATGTCCGCGTGGTTGTCGTACCATGCCAAGGCCGTGCCGGCCAAGAAGAAAGCAACGTTCCTAAGCTGACTGGCAGCGTTCCAGCTATTGTATTGGCTTACCCTTTCGTAATGTGTTAGCCACTCACCCACATCTTCCTCTGCCTTAGCCGAGAACGTGCGTGGCTCTCGGTAGTGCTGGATAGGGACTGGACTCGCCAAGGCACTGCTGGTGAGGGTATTTTGCTCTGTGGCCCTGACTGAGCGCGACGGCGAAAGTCCGGCGAGGCGACGGCTTCGGCGTAGTTCTTGTGCTGATGGCTCCGTTATAGGTCGTGGGATTTACCCCATGCACACAGCTCCACCAAATGTTACACACAAGGTGTTTAATGCAGAACGAGATGTATCTGGTTGATAGGCGCGTTTTAAACGGTCCCGAGGCAGCTTGGCTCACGTCGTTCTCTTCTTTCTTCCACCTCGTAGTCTGCGCGGCAGCTGTGGATCATAACAGAGCTCGTGACAATATATATTTTTGTTTGTGTACCGACTGTACACATCGATTCTGCGGAAAGGTTTTGAAGCAAGGTCTGACTACGGGCTAGTTGGAATTCCATGGTATAACTCGTCACCTACAGCGGTGTCGTTTTTTAGACATTATAGCGCCTCCCACTTACGTTCATTCTTATCATTTGTCGCACTGAAACTGACATCGTATCTTCTTGAAACATACCAAACGTCTAGATTCTGTGTCCCTTCAAGCTTCCTTGTCTCCCGCGCTGTAGGAGGGTATCATACACCACACGGATAAGTTTCGGCGGCCAATAAGTTATTCATTGCACAGAGTAAGGCATCCCGACATCACAGCGACACAGCTGCTTCTCACAGACTGCTTCGTCTGGCGAGGGATCAGCAAAGATGCTCGAAGCTGGTCAAGATGCTACCAAGCCGTGAAATGGATCCGGCACATGCGTTCAGGGTTCAGCGGTTTAGACCACTAGAAAGTCGTTTTCGATCACGTGCATTTATATTTGGTCGGGCCTCTTCCGCCATGCCAAGGTTTCAGGTGCCTCCTCACGTGTGTCGACCGATACTCAAGGTAGCCTGAGGCGACTCATCTACAAGCTATCACTCCCGAAACAGTGGCGGCAGCATGTATAGCTACATAGATGTCGCGGTACTGTTGCTCTTTGCGCATGACTACTGACAGACCGGACAATTCCAAAGCTCGCTTATTTATACCATGGCGGAACTGCTCGGAACGTTCTTTCATAGCACCACAGCTTACCACCCAAACACCAACGGCATCGCCGACCGTCTCCACCGACCAATTCAAGGTGTCATTGACCGCCACGCACAACAGACATCACTGTCTGGAAAGGCTACTGCTAGTACGACTGGAGCTGCGAACAACAATCAAGGATGAATTCGGAGTCAGCACCGGCGAGATTCTCTATGGGTTGAAAATTCGCGTTCCAGGCCTGTTTTTCAACACCCGTCAAGGCACTCCACCAGCGGCCGCGCGCCACTTAGAGAGGCTACATTCCTGGCTCGACCAACTTCGACCTACACCCCCACGTATCGCCCGCGGGCAGAATGCGTTCAGTTTCCCCACAATGGGTGCAACGACAGACGTCTTTCTGCGACGCGACTCTAGGAAGTCGCCATTGAGTCCTTCATTTGAAGGCCCCTTTCGTGTGTTTTCGCGTGCAGAGAAAACCTTGAAGATTGACGTTCGCGGCAAAGAAGAATGTCATGCGAGTGCGTGTAACCAGCCTACCTTAAACATTAACTCTTCATTCCTTGCACCATTCACACCTAAGCATCCCACATTTTAGAGGAAGCGAGGGGGGGGGGGGCGGGGGGGCTTGTAGCAACCCTCAGTCAGTTCACCGTGCCTCGCCGTGGGGGTTTGCCGCTGTGAGAATCGATACGGCTGTCCGACTAGGGCGCCACCATAATCACTCGGCAAACTTACTTTTACTTTTGAATAAAGCCAGTCGACTGTCCGTTCTCAAGCTGTCAAAACCCGCATCCCCTGCCTCCACCTGACCGAGCTTCGAGCAATAAAAAAGAAGGCGCGCCACATGCTGCATCATAAAAACTGCACAGAAACAAAGTAATGTTTTCTTTTGGCACCCGTGCATATATCTGATGAGTATTTTCAGAGATCATTTCATGAGATAAGGTGTTCCAGATGCTTTCTGGCTAATAAAATGTCTCCAAACCACAGCTGCTCTTTTTAAAAGTAGTAGCCGAAACCTCACAATGAACACTGCGAGCAAATAAACTTCAGCTGCCTCTTTAGGGCGTTATTGTACCCCAGAACAGTTTAAGGTTCCTTTCAATAATGGATGCAGTGCCATGTACAGCGACGATTGGGGGCCTTATTATAAGCATAGCCGCGGTGCAGGCTGAAATGTATTAAGGCACCTTGTTCTCTATCACAAGAAGACTGATTCAACGTACTTCCATTTTACGCAGATTTTCAGACAAAGAAAGGTGGAATTGTCAGAAAATCTTGTTTCTTAATAGCGAATTTAATACGAGTAGTAGATTTCAGGCATTCGATGAACGCAATACTATTTCTTCCTACGAAATGCAAGTGAGGGGTTCTCTTAGTTCATAGCAAACAACCTCCTACATTAAATATTAATTTCCATCAGAAAATGAACGCTCTGATGAAGCATTGCTACACAGAATAGCATTTCTTGTTAAGCTCGTTGGTCGTTGAACATATTAGCAACCACAACCTACAAGTGTGACATTCAGAAAGCAGTTGATTCAGAATGTTATCGGGGACTGCACTTACATCGATACAGTCACTCGCTACAACAACCCTGCGCTTTTGGGTCAATTGATTGTCAGGGCCTTTAGGGACTCAGAAGAACGTTGTGCTAGACGCCCATTCCTGGCATTATCTAGACTCGACCTTTCGCAGACCTCAACCTTAGTGGTAGACGCTCATTGGCATTATGTACGGATTTTAACCTTTAGCCGAAGTCACCTCTAATATTGTGTGAAAGCCGTTGCCCTGCGCAATTCATTCGTACTGGAAATATCAGCATTATCATCACGATCAACTACTTTACATGGTCCATGTAAATAGGTCGCGAAGCTTGAAACGAACAGTGTGCAAAAACCTATAGCCAAAGGTATCAATTAGTGGTGCACGATTAAAGGGCGACTAGATGAGGGGGGGGACAAAACACAGAAACTAGAAAGCCTACAAAAAAAATGTTCGCAAGTTTTTAATCAGAATACTGTCATACGAGTAAGTATTCCGTTTCAAGTATGTTTGCTGAACTAAAACAAGAAATGTTATTTTTTTTTCTATTTCTCAATTTATTAGTTCCTTTTGGTCACCGCTACCAACCAGTGATTCTGGCGCAAGACTTGGCAAGGCTGTGCAAACCCGCAACTATGTGGTGCGGATTGGCGTTGCTCACTTGAATGCGGCGGTTTCATCCTAGTTTTTTTTTTTGCTTGCTTGTTTGTGCAGAGTTTTGCGCGCTACACTTCAAACTTTGCGTGAACCAGCGCACAGCATTAATTGTTGAATCGTGTGTGTGCAGGTTTTTTGTTATCGTGCGTATCCGACGTGCTTGCCTCGTCGTGACAATAAATGCGGAATTCTGCGCGTAGAAACTTCACGTTATGTTCGTCTACTCTCCGTAACACAGACTCTGAGTGTCTGACGGGCAGCAGAATAAGAAGTCGAATGTTTTCTGAATGATAATTTGGGGCAATGTTGTCTGATAACAGTTGTATATGAATAGATGGTGACGCAAGGAATTACGAATGATTCTGCGAAAAGGATCCGGATATGCCGCTATACATTACGACTGTCTGCTGGCCATAGTACTTTTTATGCATTGAAAGATGTTTGTTTTGCTTGGCCAATTATATTAGTTGCACTATTCTGACGAATAAACGTGAAGTTGCTTTTGAAATCTCTGCGACAGTGCAATTTATTTCCATCCTATTCGCTCACTTTCCCAAGGAAGCTACTAGTGCAATTGCCGTCAATAACAGCCTAATTATGTTCACATTAGGACATACACCACTCCTATAGTTTAATGACACGCTGAAGTTTCAGCTGAGGTGAGTCGCAAGCTCGCAACAGCCTCAAAAGAAAAAATTACTGCTGGCGTCGCAGTCTAAATGCCGCACGCTAAAGAAATTCAAACATTCGCGCCAAGCAGCATAAGATCTTGACGTTACTGGCATTACCGCTTGTGTCGTCACTTTTTATATTTTTTTTGCTTGCCGTTAGTTGCCCCCACGATACGCAGATGGCGACGGTTGCAACGAGCCACGATTTCTTGGCATGCAGACTTCTACGGAATCTTCGCTACCAGTTTAAATATACCTTGCATGTTGGGTCTTGTGCAGGATGAAGGCCTTACCCTGCGATCTCCAATTGCTCCTACAACTTCTTATTTTCTTGCTCTTACTTAATTCCAATGTCTTTATCTTGCAGCACGCTGAAAAACAGGACCGAGAGATGTGCTTCATCACTGACAAGTAAATGTATCTTTTGTTACAGATCCAAGTTGTGGTAGAGTGGTGAAATCTTTTAGAGCGAAAGTGTTAAGGAGCCCATGACGCAGAAATTCCGTCGTCGGCATCAGACATCGCATCCGCAAAAAGATTATGGAACCGCACATACCGAGGCCGTTCATGTGACGCAAGAAATTCCCTGAACTGAATTTCTCAAGCTAAAATACGTGCAAAATCGTAAACTCCGACTTACGCACAACCTGTAGACACGATAGCTCTCGGATTGTAATTTGAATATACGAGAAAACATAATTCTGTTACGCGGAAACTCAAACCCCTTTGCCAGCGTGTCTACGATGCACAGACGGAAGACGGCGTGTGCCATCTGCGCATGCCGGCGCGTAAATAGCTCAGAGTCCACGGAGCCGCGCGCACACTTCCTTGAAACACTTCCAGTTGGCGCTCGCCTCCGCTGCATCGCGGCCTCATTGAAACCCTTGGGTTCAGCGAGAGCAGTGGAAAAGTAAACAAGTCCGCAATAGGCATTGGTAAGAGGCGATTGGAGGATTGGTGGAAGAAAAGTAGGGAAACGACAAAAAACGGAGACGTACAAAAGCACAGTTCGAAATAGGGGATCAGAAAATTTGGGTGTGGTAGCTCATAGTTTTTCTTTTTCTTGTTTAACCTAAGCAGGACATTAGGCTGTATAATAGCAAGAGCTTGGTGGCGCAACCCACCACCCCGTTCCAAAGGGGACGCTGATAACATCCATCCATCTATCCATCCATCCATCGCGGCCCCTGCAAGAGGCAGCGTTTCGACCTGAAAGCCCGCCTTCGTGCATAGCGTTCGCCGCGAGCGTTTCCCGGTTTCCCGGTTCCATGCATTGCGGCTGCCGGGAAGCGTGTGAAGCAGTCAGGGATCTTTGAATGATATCGCGTTCCACTCTTAAAGGCGAAGCTTAAGCGTCTTCCAAATTTTTTCTGCGCTACTTGAGCCAAGTAATATTCCTCTTCAAATTAAAAGCGAAAACTCCGAAAGATAGCATTAGTCTTACACTCGGGGTATAGAATGCTTAGATATATTCACATATGTGTCGTAATTCTCCGTGCACTTAAATCTCATTATCACTCTCTCCTCGACAAACATCTACTATGGAGTTACCGCTTCGCGACATAGCTAAGGCGACGGTAAGTAAAACTGTACACATTACATGTAATTGTAATAGCGTAATTGTAATTGTAATTGAAGTAGCGTGTACTGAATCGTACTTGGACAGGTTCGCGACGTTTCCTATGAGCCGCAACGTTATTGCGACTTATTACGGTACTCTCCGGCGCGTTCACCACACTTTCGGTCGTTGTGGCAGTCAGACATCTATTGAATCTCACTGCGGAATTTCACGACGCTTTCTATCGGTCCCAACATTATTGTAAGTTATTTCGGTACTTTTGGGGAACTTTTTGGGAACGCTGTCCGCGTTGTGACACAGCCAACAACGGCTCAGCCGTTGGCGCAGTTTGGCGTGCATTGCATTCTAATGGGGCATGTTTGTCCGACTTTATATGGACACAACAGTATTGTAACTTGTACCGGTACTTTTGGGGAACTTTCCAAGCTCGCTAGCCGCGCAGGGTATAGTTAACGAAACACACGTCGGAGAGAAAGACACTCGCCTGCTCTGGTGCAGTTAGTTTAACGTTGGCTAGTTTCGCGTTGAATCCATCTTATGGGGCCAAGTTTGTTACGCTTTTTATGCTCCCCCCCCCCCCCCTTCACCCAACAATATATACTTTTTTTCGGTACTCATTCTTGTCGAAAACGCGAGGAGCCATTGCCAAGAGTGGTAACAATGGAGTGTGTTGCTTGCGCTAGTGGTATGCGCAAAGTATGAACTCAAAAAGCAGAAACTAGCAAATAAAAAATTCGGTTTCTGAACGACTGAAAGCAGGTTTTGCACAAAGGCATTTGTCGTAAGTGTGAAGTAGAAGGCATCCTGCGAGCCTTTAGCATGGTCTTACTGGGAGCCTGTAATACGGCCAACTCTGTGTATACGTGACGACATACCATCGCGTCAGCCGAGGCCAAGTTGTTTCGAAAACGTGCACTCACCGTGTTACAGTTGGGCGATTCTTTAACAGTAGCGCACGAGCTGCGACTGGCCGACCAGTCAGCGCCTTCTAACCGAGCGAAGCAACAAGAGCAGGCAGGAAGAGTAGCGCGGATCTCAAGGAGGATTTCTTAACCACTATAGGAAACTGTATTTGCCCGTTTCCGTTGTCTGTGATCTCCAACTTTTGTGCCAGAAAACTCCTACCGCCTCTTACTAATCTCTATAGAAAACACGTTTACTTTGCGGCTGCCATCGCTGAACCCAAGATATCTACCGTGTGCTCGGTAGATATCTTCATATTCTAATAAAACATGTCCGATGGTTTCTGTGATTTTACCGCAGCATATGCATGCTTCTTCTTCCTTGTTGTACCTCGCTTCATAAATACGCGTTCTATGGTATCCTAATCTCGCTTAAAGTAAATAGCTGCCCTTTGAGTTATCATAAAATGTTTCTTCTTTGATTTCGTTTTTTACACTTAGGTAGTTACAGCAGGTTTCTCTTTCATTGCCACCCTCCACGAAATTGTCTCGGCCTCTCTGACATTGCGTTTGACGTTTTTGTTGCCATGTTACTTAATGTACCGGTCGCATATTTGCTGGTAAGCTTCGTAGTGTTTTTCCTCCACTGTGAATCAATGTTTTTTTTTGTTCCTATACACTCTAGCAGTCCATTTATTCGCTTCCGAATTCCTAAGTCACTGTACAAAAATCAATCCCACCCGGAGCTTCCCACAATTCAAAACTTGTGCAGCCCATATCACATTGCACAGCTTCATTTGTAATGTTTGCGTAAGCCCCCAGTGCGAGGTGTCTCTCTGAACTTTGGTTGCCATCGAGTCTTGATTGTACCACTGACTTCAAGCTCACAACAGCATTTCCAAATGTAAGCTCTGGAACAATTGCACCTTTCCACATGCTCCGAAGTACCTCGCACCTATTGTATCTCCATAACGCTATGTGTTTCCTTATGGCCACATTTATCTTCCCCTTTACTGCTATTGTTTTTTCCTGCGTTTCCATATAGCTATCGCCTTCATTTGTCTATATAACAAGGCATTTCGATTCTTTTACACGAGGTATTTTCTCGCGCTGTAAATGAACTGCTTGTTCATTGTTTCTTTAAATACCATATCTCCCTTATGTTTACCACCTTAATCCTGAAATCTCACGTTCTCGCCAACAGATATCAACCGGACGCTGCATATCACTGCTTGTTAGCAAGCGATACAATGTCGTCCACGTTAAAGAAACCTGGAAGCTGCTGCTCCACAATGGTGCCCACTTGTTTGTCTGAAAATAAAGCTGATATTACTTCCTTCTACCGCCCTTTCCACCCTTACCATGCACATCATTACAGCAGTGGAGGTAAAGGGCATCCCAGCCTCAGTTCCTTGCTTATATAAACTTTCGCCTGACTCCTCATTCCTTTCCATTCAACGCAAGCGGTATTTTCAAGGCAAATCTCTCTCAAAAGCTGCACACACCCATCGCCTAAGCCTTCCCCTTCCGGAATATCACACAAAATGTTGTAGTCTACGTTGTGATGCGCTCTTGCAATGCTTAATAAAGCCACACATAACTGCCTCCTTTCTACTTTGGATACTTAACGCACTTAGTACGAATAAATGAGTTATCTATTATCCAGTCGCCTACCAATTATGAAGCCATTCTGAAGTTATCCCCATATGCCATTATGCTCTGTTCATGTTTGCACTAGTAATTTGATCGCTTGCGTTACTAACCTGTATATTACCGATTCACTCGTATACCGGTCAACGGTCTAAACGAGGGAATTAGTTTCCTCCCTTAGCTTTATAAATTAAATTCGTTCAACTTCTAGTCAACTGTGTTGTATTCGCTTACCTATAAGCATTTTGCTACTGCTTTCAAGAGATCTTTCTTAGTTTTTAGTCCTAGATCATTCATCAACTTAATGCGAACCTAGTCTAACACTTTCGTTGTGCGCTTAGGAATTTTCCCTTCGGCTTTCTTCGAGTTGAAAGTTGTCAGCGCCACCTCCTTTTCCACGTGGTTCTTCTTCTTCCTCTTATTTTTCAGTAAGCCACTTCGTCATTGCCTTGGAATGATTCATCTGTTATTTGCCGGATTAATTTAAGGCCGCATCTCCTTCCGTTTCCGGGATGCGCGGAGGCGAGCGCGATCTGGTGGAGTTGCAAAAAAACCCAGCGGCGCGCGCTAGCAAAACCACAGCAAAGCCCAGAAAGTAGGGGGAAAAGGCAGAGAAACATACGCTTTAAAACAGAAAATTTCTTTCAAAGAAGCGCGGGAGCGCGTTTCATTCCTTCATATCGCAGGGTGTGTTAATGCGGTGCGTAAGGGGGCAACACCGAGGCAAACTCCGGCATCTGCCCCGCTCACAAAGTGTGGCCGCCACCCACTCTTCCACTTCCTTGAAACAGCGCCATTCGACCTACGGCTTGGTAGGCTACAAGTCTTCATCTCTTGAGACGATGCCTTCACGATAAACACACTCCTCACTGTAGCCGATGTCGCACGCCTCGCAAGAGGCAATGGATGCTACTCCGAGCCAGAAGGCGCCGCCAGCGCCGAGGGACCGCCGCGAGTCTCAGGACGGCAGAAAGAAAGACAAACTTGGTATTACAGGGCCCGGAAAGGGCCCTGTGAGCTAAGCGATGTTAACCTCTCTTAAAACACAGCACAAACATATCTCTTTAATGTACACTGAAATATCGCAAGGGAATGTCAGTGCCTTCTGCGGAACCCTGTTTAGGTTAATGAACTTCTGCGTAAGTTTAAACCAAAGGTACTGTGTATTCAAGTGCGATACGTTAAATGTAGACGTGCAAACTTTCTCCGGCAATACACCATTATTACTCAATCTCGCAGTGACCATTACATCCTCAGCGTGTCGGTAGGCTCCCCCAAAATTCGTTTACCCTGTGGGCATGTGCAATCGCGAACTGGGCAAATTACCACAAATTGTCATGCCACAGATATTACTTGACAACGTTGAAGATTGGGCAGCGTACATACGAGACGATCTTAAACCAACATTAAACAGCTAGCGCTCACAGCGGAAATGCCAGTAGTTGAGAGCCATCTGCTACCTATGTGGGAAGGCAGAACGGGACTAACCAAGAGATGAAAAAAAGAGCAACCTAAATCCAAACCTCGCCATAGTATTGCCGAAATGTCCGAGTCGGCAAAAGCTTACGCACCGCAGTCAGAGGCAGCGAGTTGGGCGAGTCTTCGCGACTCACTTCGCTAAACGTTACCCACCTCTAAGACATGGGCAATACTTCGCAGCATAATGGAACCAGGAAAGACCAAATTGGCCACGAACCACACTCTTCAAAAACTTGCAAAAGAATTTACAACAACAGATCAGGCCCTCCTCAATAAGCTCAAAGACAGGTACGTGGGGGTGGTAACCGCTCCCCCATGCATTTACCGTACCACCAAGGACAAGAAAGCGCATTGCTCGGCGCCCCGACAACTAAGGCAAAGCTGTTTGCCGCAGCCCAAGCTGCGAAGAGAAATACTGCTCCAGGACCAGATCAGCTCTAAAATGCTATGATCTGGAACCTGAGTGAAGAACACCTTGAACAGCTTACTCAGTTTTTTAGTGAACAGATATCGGAGAGAAGCGTCTTTCCACAATATTATTATTATTCTTTGTTTTGAACACATATACACATATACACAGGTATCAGGAAAGGGAAAGCGAGGAGCAGGCTGGCAACTGCCACCGGAAGGGGCACAACGCCTGCCTACTCCTCTGAAGGGAGGTGACAGCAACACAGAAATGGAAGATAGGAGGGAGGGGAGGAAAAAGGAAAGAGGAAAGGAGAGCAACAGGACAAATCTAAAGACCAAAGTAGAACACTGCAACAGGTCAAATCTAAAGACTAAAGTAGAACTCTGCAGCCGGAATTAAAGTGACGCCGCGTCGAACAGCCTCCACAATTATCAACCACCTCCATGGCTAGTTCGCTATGCGGCTAATTGTGTTCTCCACGATGAGACGCCAAGTAAAGCTGCATGTAATCACCGTTTCACCGGTAGTCGGTTCACAAAGTACACTATAAGGTGTTTGAACCCGCCACCTTCCATCTTCGAAGGAAGAATCGTTAGGGTACAGTACTGATCACACACAGTAGAGTCGGTAACTGAAGGTCACGCTACTACAGAATGTTGAATGTTCATGCTACGAACGTGAACCTAAGTTAGTTCTATAAAGGTTAGTAGGGCGCGATGGGCCTGATCACGTTTAGATGCACAGCCACTGGGGTATAAACATTCCTCGAGTGTCGCACACCACAGGCCAAGGAGATGATAGTTTCTCACTAGCGACATGCGCTGCGCACTGAAAGCGGGACACTCAAATATAAGGTGCTGAAGTGTCTCGTAGCAGCCACAAGACGTACACAATGGACTTTCCGCACGCCCTTGTCTGTATAAACGTTCGTGCACGTTCACGCAACCAACCCTCAGCTTGAGCAGTTGTGCTCTAGCGCGACGAGGCAAGCCTCGACCACGAACACGGGGCGGGAACGTTCCATTTGCGACGCGCTGATCTGGACGCTGCTTGAGTAGGTGGCGACGAATCAGCAGACGAGCGTCATCAAGCTTGCACACATTTTCTGGGCAGTCACAGTTGTTATGAACGAGACTTGAAGCGAGCCGATCAGCCTCTTCATTTCCGGCGATTCCTACGTGTGAAGGTATCCATTGAGCAACAAGAGATACCCCACGTGATGTAATTTTGCTCGCAGAGTCATTAATGCTGCGCACAAGTGGACAATCAAGTTCACTGTGTTGTAACCTGCTAAGGGCAGCACAGGAGTCCGTAAAGAGGACAACCTTCGATGTAATTAACTCCTCTTGCACGTATTTCAGTGCAACATTAATCGCTGCTAGTTCCGCAGTTGTTGACGAAGTTGGATGAGGTATTTGAAAGATACGTCGTAGTTGAGTTGAAGGGCCGTAAAAAGCTGCAGAGGCGCCTTGACCGTCGTTGTGTACAGATGCATCTGTGAAAACTTGAAGATAATCTGGAAACTTTTCGAACAAGTGAGACTGAGCCAATTGGAATATTGCCGAAACAGCCATATCAGACTTTTTGTGCATGTCAGGGATTGTGAGGAAAATGGGGAATACGTGCTTCGTGATACCTTTTGGAGGCGGAGACGTATCTGAAGCAGCATGTTCAGTAATGGTAGTGATACCCATAAATAATGCCGCCATTTTTTCCATGCGAGATAATGGGCGGTGAATCAGACGATCAAGGAGCGATTGACCATTCGATGTGCGGTGCAGACGCTCAATATGATATAGAGCTCTCTGATCTGCTTGCAGCCTCAGAGGTAACTGATGCGCTTGAGTAAGTAATGCAATAGATTGCGCCTCACGAGGTAAACCAAGCATTAGTCGAAGGGCAATGCGATGATCTCGCTCCAGTTGGGCCATCAAACTAGGTGGTATGTTCAAAATTGGTAATGCGTACAGCATGCCTGAAAGTACAGATGACTGGTACACCTGAAGGGCCGTTGTTTGGTCGCAACCAGCACCACGAGCAGTCAAGGCGGCCACATACTTAAGAAGGGAGTGTGATTTGCGTCGTACAGATTTAACAGCAGGACGCCAAGAGATGCGATCATCCACAATTAAACACAAATAACGGTGTTGACGCACCCAGTTTATAGGCGTTTTATCAAGATACAGTCGTCTCATTGTTCGACGAGCGCGTTGTTTAGGGTGGTATGCTATTGCAGCCGACTTAGCAGGTGATATGAGCAGGCCAACTTCACCCAAGTACTCCGAAGTAGCGTTGAGAGCTCTTTGCAAGCTTGCACGAAGCCGCGGACCAAGGTGCGAAGGGCCGCTTATCCACAGAGCAATGTCATCTGCGTAGACAGCTATGCTCACAGGGAAGTCAGTGTCTCGAGGCAAACGACTTGGAAGCGCGGTGAGTACCGCGTTAAACAAAAGCGGCGATAATACGCTACCCTGTGGAACACCGCACTTCACATTTCGGTTTTCACTAGTTACTCCTCCGACACGCACTTTCATCCGGCGCTCCGATAGAAAATTATGCACAAACTGGAGCAGACGACCCGAAATTCCCGCGGTTGCAAGAGCGAAAATAATCGCCTTATGCGGAACTGAATCGAAAGCTTGCTGTATGTCCAGGAAGAGCTTGTAGTCGGAATGCTCGTTTTCTTTAGCAAATTCGAGTGCTGAGACAAGGTCTGATATGCTGTCCAGAGCCGAACGGCGGCGACGAAAGCCACTCATGACATCAGGGAAAAAATTCAGCTCCTCTAGCCTGACATCTAAGCGAAACAAGACCATTCGCTCCATTAACTTGATGATGTTTGAAGTTAGGGATATTGGTCGGTAGGACTTGAGGTGCCTTGCTGGACGCCCGGGCTTTAAAATTGGTATTACCACGGACCATTTCCACTCAGCAGGGATTACACCGGTTCTCCATACTTCATTATACTCGTCCAACATACGGTCATGGAAACTCTTATCAACGTTCCGCAATGCTTGGTACGTCACACCATCTGCGCCTGGAGCAGTGCGGCGTTTGGAGAGGCTCAGCGCGTGTCGCAGCTCCTCAAGAGTGAAATCTGCCTCGTCCATCTGGCAAGCTGGACCGTAGGAAGCGGTTACGGTGCTGTGACTTGTCAAAGAAGGAAGGTCGCTAATTGTGGTGTCACTGGATGCAGAAGAGGCGAAAATGTCTGCAAATGCCTCTGCTATTACTTTCGTGACTGGCCAGTCGCTATGCTCAATGTAGCCGTAGGATTCTTGCAGATTTCAGGAGTGCGGAGAGCCTTCAGTATGCGCCATACATTTCCAAAACCACTTCCAGTATGCAACGAACTACACAAAGCTTCCGAGCTCTTGCGACGAAGCTGTTTTATATGCCGCCGTATGGCTGCATCAAGGCGATTGTATATAGTCCAGTCGGTGCGTCGTTTAGAGCGCTGTGCCCGTCTATAAGCGCGCCGTCGACATGCGCGGAGCCGCAAAAGCTTAAGATCGGGATTTGGTTTGCCGATATTCCGTCTTCGTTGTACTGTAGCTTTTTGTAAGCACTCACTCATAAGTTTAAATAGACTGTCTTGAGATGGTGCCTCTGAGATCAGCTGTCGGAACTTGTCCCAGTTAGTAACTGTATAAACGTCATCCTGGCGACCCGCAGTATGTGTTGGCGTTAACCAAATGGGTAGGTGATCTGAGCCCCACGCGTCGGGTTCACATGACCAGGCTAAGCACACATCTCTCGTTATCGCAAGGTCTATAGTAGAATGCTTTTTTCCTCTACCAATAAATGTAGGTGAACCGTCATTCAGTATTTGGAGATCGTTCTTGATAATGAACTCGTTAATCTCTGCCCCACGATTGTCTTGGGGACGGCTACACCATCGTGGAAGGTGGGCATTAAAGTCTCCGCATAACACAAACGACGCACCACACCGAGACACTAGCACTCAAGTAGCGAGGTATCGGGAGAACGTGTAGGCCTGTTGTATATGCTTGCCACCGTCGTATACACACCTCTGAACCTCACAGTAACAGCTACACACTCAAACTCATCGTCACAGATGCCGTCTGTGTCAATAACCGCGAAGTCCAAGTCGGCACGAACGTACACTGATGCTTTTGAAGCATTGCGCGTATGCGCCGCCTCCACAGACTGGAAAGAGCCACAAGCTGGTTCCGCGCATCGAGTGTTACTGTGGACACCCACGAAGCCTGGCAATCGATATTCGTCTTTCCTTACGTTAGTTTCCTGAAGCGCTATAACGTGTGGTGGAGTCTTCATAGCGACTAGTCGAAGGGCTAAATCAGCGTGCCGCGGTCGCATCGACCTGACATTCCATTGCAGCACAAAGGGGCGAGGCTGCTGACAACTGTTAGAATTGTTTCCGGTAAAACGTCTAGCGAAGGCCGTCGAGGACAGGAACGAGTGCCTCCAAAAGTTGGTCTGCTGCTGACGCTGCTGGTGTCTGGCGACCGGTGATTAGAGATCTGATGACGTTGACAAGCATCTTTAGAAGATTGACAAGTTGCACATCGTCGTTGGCTGATACCGGTTTAGGTACTGTGTTTGCAGTGCTTTCCACAGTGGTCGAAGTCTTTGTAGATACTTGTTCCGGCGGTTTCGATGAAAGCGCTGGCCACGATGTGTCGGAGAGGCAGAAGGTCCGCCCCCCTACTTTCTTATGTGTTGTTTCTTTGTCACTCTTTGAACGCGCTGCTTTTCCATTCGCTGGGGCAGCACTACGGCGACGGGAGCTCTCATCTCCTGCTGCCTTCTTTATGGCTTTTTCTTTTAGTGCCTTTAGTTCATTCTTCAATGAGGGACATCCTTTATCCGTTGCCAAATGTTCACCATTACAGTTAGGGCACCGATATGCCTGACTTTCACAGAAATCTACATGGTGATTCCCACCGCATTTGGCACAGACTAGATCTCTGGTGCAAAAGCCCTGAACATGACCAACCTTGAAACATTTATGGCATTGCAAAGGCCGTGGTACGAAAGGTCGAACAGGATAGCGCACAAGTCCAGCCTTTATATGACTAGGCAGCTTTCTAGAGGCGAAAAGTATCTTCATGCACTTTGACGTGCCCAGCCTTCGAACGCTAATTATTTTGCATGGTGGCGTGCAAACGATCATGTTCTTAAAAACGTCGTCTTTGAGATCCAAGTCCACATCAGATACGACACCATATTTGTACCCTGTGGTATGTAGGGACGTGTGCGAACCCCACAGATTTCAGACAAACCAAGTAGTTTGCACCATCTTATCATCAGTCGTGTCAACGGCAATGACATTTTTCCAGGGGTTCACTCGAACCTCTTGGATTAGTCCAGGGGCAAGTTTGAAGAAGAAATCATTAAGTTTCTGTCGAGAGATAGCATTCAGGCTTACCATCGCGTCGATGGGAATGAAAGCTACTGTCGTAGTCTTCATGGTGTTGTATATGACAGTCCCTTCACTTGAGGACGAGGCCGGAGACGTCCGTCGTGGGCGCCGGTGCTTGACAGGTATGAAAGCATCCGAATCTTCCGATCTTGAGTCAGAAAGCTCGGAATCAGTAGCGTCGGATCCTATTGCCGAACTGAGCCGCTTCCGAGCCGCGGGCGGTCTATGCTGACCGCCAGACGCGTCCAAGACCATATCTTCCATGGCAAGCTCCGCGGGGAGGATCTCCCAGCAGAGTAGAAGACTTCAGGGTTTAGCACAAACGTCGTCGCCTGTTACTGATGCACGAAAATAATGTAAACAGAGAAGAACTGCAGCACCAGAAGAAAACCAGCAACCGAGCACAGTAACTTCGTCGTCGTTTTTCTCCCCACAATAGTGGAAGCAGACCAAAATCACACACATACCGAAAGCAGGAACATTTCATGACCTACAAAATCTCTGGCTAATGTAACTAACCTCCTGTCTTGGCAAATCATTTGCGAAGTGGATTCACACACGCCTCACATCTTACATTGAAGATCGCCACCTCTTTTCCAAAAAACACAATCATCTTTTGCCAACATTTCTTAGCTCAGGATGTTTTCCTGCTGCTTCGGGAAGTAGTCCTTTGCAACACCACGTTTGGTGACGAACATTTCGCCCTAGCTCTTGATTTGAAGAGCGCATTAGATAGTATGTCACATAACTCATCTGAGTTAAATGACATCGGTTTTGGACAAAAAATCCATGACACATCCGCTCTTTCCTAACCTCTAGCATCCTGACAATAGGCATCGGCACTACGCGCTCAGACCCATTTCCCATGCCCAGTTGAGGCACACCACAAAGGGTGATACTCTTCTCTTCAACGTCCGCATGAAACGCTTAGCGAAAAAACTCGAAGTCATACCCGCGCGGGGGCACCCGTTATATGCGGACGATATTACCAATGGGTCGCCAACGGCTCTTTAGGACATAAAGAAAAAATCCTGCAAGAAGCAGCAACGCTGTTGAAACCTTCGCTCGCTGCAGCGGAATGTGCTGCGTTCCCGATAAATCAGAATTTAGTAGGCTCCGGGATCGACACCGTCAAACTCACGAGCCGGTCAAACTCCTTCTAGGAGACAGCCAGAGAACAGAGGTCCAAAAAATGCGAGTATTCTC
This sequence comes from Dermacentor andersoni, assembly GCF_023375885.2. Classification (NCBI taxonomy): domain Eukaryota; kingdom Metazoa; phylum Arthropoda; class Arachnida; order Ixodida; family Ixodidae; genus Dermacentor; species Dermacentor andersoni. The sequence continues at coordinate 147,700,604 of NC_092815.1, forward strand.
ACTAGGGCTGCAAAGCAACAAACGAGTGGATCACAGTATTAAAACTCAAAACGACGTTACAGCTTATCCCGTATCATTCGTAGAGTACCACATCACCGCAATGGTTTCAAGGAAACTGAGACGATTCGGCTCGTTCAGGCAATTGTGCTAAACCATCTCACATATAGTCTCCTTTCTCGGACCCCACTTTAAGAGAACGAAAGGCTCTAGTAGATGTGTTTGTCAGAACGTCGTACAAAGCGGCTGTCGGCCTGCCACAGGGAACTTCCACTTAACGCCTGGCGGCCCTCGGGATACACAACTATGACGAGCTGCGCGCAGCTGTACTCATGTGTCAACGGGAGAGGCTTAGCTTAACCTCCTGTGCCAAAAAATTACTCTGCCGTGAATTACTCTGGAGTCTCCGCCTAAAGTCCTTCGTTTAAGGATCAGAATAGCCCCAAACCCTAAATACATGTTTCCGAAATACTACCGAGGTCGTAGAAGTGCACCAGCTCGCAAGTTAACGGAGCAGTCCTGCACCCTGTAAAGAGAAATAACTCCCAGGTTGGAGTATATTGCTTGTCCTCTAGCGACCCCCTGGGTGGGAGTTTATTATGCTCCGTATGATCGGAGAAAAATTTTTACTCCGAGCGCGGGGAATTTTCGCGTGGAAGCGTGGGAGTTTTTTTTGTGTATTTTGTTTTTAAGTTGGCACTGGACTAGGATTTTTCGAGGTGCAATGGGAGTATAAAAAGAGGTGCGGCGTGAGGTTGCGTGAAAATTTTTATGTGCGGAGGCTACCGCGTCAAATTCAACGAAACAAGTCAATGAAAGCGCATAAATCATGACATACATAAACATTTGAGAAACACCGAATGCAGAAATTTGAAAGACAAGCAACGTACACGCGACACACAAGAAGCAACGCTGCCAGTATATATAGCAACGGTACAGTGTGCTTCAAAACCGCCTAGCGAGCAACTGCGCTGTTTTCAGAATTGCGACTCAAACGCTTGCTCATACGAGACCTGCCTCACTGAAAATAACAGAAGACCTTAATCAACACAAAGCTGCTAATTAAGAATAGTGAGAAAAAAGTTAATGGCGTGCTTTTTGAAAATCAGCTCACCATTTTGTGATTGTTGAAGCGACTTCGCAAGCTGCCGGTGTTCGCGGCTAAAACGTAGTGCGTTAGTTGCAGTAAGCAAGAAAAATGTAAGTGCATGGGCTTCACGGCAAAATAAACTTTGTGCGAATTAGTGGTAGCGTAGCAGGAATATATTGTTACGTGTGAGCGTGACGCGCAGAAGCTGACGTAACAACGAAAAGTGCGTAGTCATGCATTTTCAAAACTGCAATACTGGCTCAGCATTCAAGCAATCTCTCTCTGTTTTGAAAACGAGCTACATTGCTAACCTGTTGAGCGAATCCTCACACTCGGAGCCAGCAGGCATGTTTCTAAACCAGTGCCTCGGATAGAACATAATGTTAATACAATATTGGTAGAAACGACGTGATGAAAACCGAAGTGCGCGATAACAATTCAATTCACATCGCTCAGTAAGAGGCTTTATTTATAGTATGCATAGTTATGGCCTACCGTTTTTCGTGGGCGAGGATATCCGTACACAGATAAATAAAAACATTTGCTTGCACTTCGGTCTTTCTCACTGGCAAAACAGCACCGCAACGAACTTGGAGTACGTCACTCATATGCGACTAACGCGGACGTGGTCGCTCAAACAGTGGCTGGTGTTGCCATTTGTACGCGGCCCTTTCGAACAATAAACTGGATGTTGTCAGGAAGTACCCACAAGAACATAAAAGTCGCATTGCACGTAGTGAAGAACACAAGCCACGGTCACGCAGCATGAAAAATAAAAGTAATCATACACAAACAATATAATAACTTATCGCATAACCTGAACAAGATAGGACTACGTGGAAAAGTTGACGTAGTATTCACTGGCAGGGTTGCCAGATTGGGTTATTATTAGCCAAATTGGGCTATTTTTGTCAGAGTTGGCGTCAGAATTTTTCTTTTGGCTATGTGGCTATTTCTGGGCTACGCCTTTTTCCTTTGTAAAAAAAATAAAAAATATAGTAAAGCAGAAATAAAAAGCACGCTGGAATCAAAATGCAGACGACAGCAGGTTAAAGAATTTGAGCGCGTCTGATACAAAATCAAAATTTGCAAGTTCGATGCGAGAGAACACATAAGCATGCCAAAATGTCAAGGATCGCGTGCTTTTGATAACTTTAATTAAGAAAGCTGGCCTCAGGAAACGCGTATCCATCCGCGAACTAACGCTACCTGCGTGCGCGCGCCAGTGAATATAGACTGTTGCTGTCTCCACATGTGAGCTTTCGGCGTCCTACGTTTTAAACATGAGATACTTTTAGCTCCCGTTGACCGTGCGCCGCGGGTGGCCTCAGCGCCAGAACGGAGGGAGAACACCGAGCTGAACCTAACCGAAATTTGCCGAATTTTCTGCCTGCCGCATGGCGCCTACGTGGCAGTTCGCTCGGACCCTTCCTGCCCAAATTTCCCCGAAACCAACGCCCACGTAGAACATATCCTCTTCCGTTGCCCCACAGCCACCACAGCCATTTGTTCCCTACACAACTCCGAACCCTCCTCCTGTCTTTGCTATCACTACCCTTATAAAATGCCGCCCTCTAACGAGTGTTCAGCCAGGTCTCGCTCATTAAAACCAATCTTCGAAATAGAATGTCGAACGAGACATTGGTAGCGCTCCTCCACGTGAAGGTTGGCCTGGCCACGAACGGGGGCTGCTGCAAGGATAATAAACCAGGCAAAGAATTTTTGTCATGTGTCAGCTCTGACATTTCGTATGCACCAAGCAGTTTCACTTCGCAATAAGCTAGTGATCCTTATAATCATAGCATACCTTTATATGTCTATATATTGTACTAGATTTTGTACTAACCGCCATCTATTGTGGTACACTTTGTCCTGCAATTTTTTGTAGTTTTTCGTTTAGTGTATTGCGTGGTGTTAAGCGACACTAACATGAGCTGTAAATAATACTTAACGCCTGAATGCATGCCGTTGCTTACACTCTCAAAAAAGTTTACACCCCTTGTAGTTTATATTTGCCACACTACAATTATCATCTGTCTTGCCCGCATTTCCTATCTTGAAAAGGCTGCGCTCGTTAGTTTCCTGTCGAGAATGCTTTGTCATGCTGATAACACGCATGCCGTTCGTGACTTGGAAGTACGGGGCTTGCGGCCTTAAAGAAAGGAAATGCGGGCGAGACAGGTTACGATTATAGTTGTGTGGCAAATATACACCCTATAAGGTGTAGCGTGCTTATTGCGCGGTGCTACTTGTCCGTTGTTCTTTTCGTGATCTTTTGGGGCTCTGGGAAAAATATAACAATGCATTTGCAGTGAAGACCGCATCTGCATTATCATGAATTTACCTGCATGCCAGCGTTTGTGCACTTCTTGCACTTGTGCAGCATCTGTTTTCCGTGCCGCATGGCCTCCGTGACGATGCGCGCGGAGCTCATGTGTTGTCAAGAGTCGAAAAACTAATTTGTAGGTATTCTTGCCGAAAATTAATTCAGTATGCTTAAGAAATCATTTCACAAAAAGACAAAGCTTTGTGGCTACTTATGGGCTACCCAAAAGTTTCGCTTTCGCTACGTTTGCCTACTGCGGAGGCCAATTTGACTACCTGTGGTTGGAGCGATCTGGCAACCCCGTAATCACAGGTCCAAACGAGCTTATCAGCTTGTGTGAAAGAACAAGACAATATAGGAAAACAAAAGAAGAGTGAAAAAAGCAGCACAGAAAAGGCTACGTTAACTGCAGTACCTGTGTTATTTACCCAATTTATTGCCCTGTGGAAAGAGTTATATCGGGAAAAACAGCAGATGCATTAATGATAGGCTTAGGGAGCACTCCAATAAAGTTAACGCGCCTTCGCCGGATGGCTTCCTCGCTATTCGTTGTCATAAGTGCGGATGCATTCCACGATATGAAGATACAGTTATTATTGGAAGAAGCAAATGCGAATTACCTTGTTTTATCATTGAAAGTGCTAGCATTGAAAGTTTGGCAATGCTTTGGTTAGCCAATCTTCAATGTCACTGTCAATGAAGGAGTTGGAATTCTTGCGCATGCGTTAAACATAACAGCGCAAACGATAGTACAACTCCCTTCCAGACTAGGCAAAAAACTACTATGTCCTTTGACCTTGTCAGTAGACACGTGCTTAAAGGCGAGATAAACTGAGGGTATAAAAGTGGCGTCTGTCCCGGAAATAAATTCTTGTTGGAAGCTAGCGCCTGTGCGTGCTGATTTTCTCTTCAACGTCATTGTACTTTTTGCGCTGCAAGAAAAACTGCGAAGCGTTACACGAGAAAGCCCAAATAACTGCAATATGAATGCACCGCAAATAGCCGACAGACTTTCCGGAAGGGAGCTGTGCGAGACTTGGCTCACCTGCGACGATCCGCAGATGCAACTAGCGCGCCTTGACCAGGCACGGCAGAGCACTCAAGTGCCAGTGGAGCCCTGGAGTAGGGGCTCCACCTGCGCACTCCCTACACCTGTATTTCTTTTTTATTAAACGTTCTAATATATATATATATATATATATATATATATATATATATATATATATATATATATATATATATATATATAAATATATATATATATATTATGTGCCGGAAAAATCATACAAGCCCCCTGATTTTCTACACAGGTAAAAACACAAACCCCCGCAGGGGCGTCTGCGTAAGCAGGCGTTTGGTGTGTTGCGACACCAGGGACCCGAGCACACGAGGGTTGGACCCTCCCGCGTGTAGCCGTGCGCGGCTTAGCCGTGTCTGGGGAAAAGGGGATCCTGGGGGTTGAGTCGATGCTGGGTGTTTGGACCTTTAAGGCCCCCCGGCTGAGGCAACACACCCCTTTGGCCTCTGCTTCACATAGACGGCACCCCCGGACTGACCCACCCGGGGGAAATCGGTAGTTGCCTTTTCCTGTCTCTCTCTCTCTCCAATCTTCGTCTTTCTCTTACTTTTCATCTTTCCTGTCTTCTCCTAGCTTCCGCTTACTTCCAATTTTCCAGGCAGCAAGGGTTAACCTTGTGTGATTAACCAACCTAGGTTATTTCATATTTGGTTATAGTGATGACGTACAGCTGGCGTTTACAGGACCTGTTCTTACAGTCTCTAGCGTCCCCTTGTAGGACTCCATGGTGGGTGGCTGGCGTTATTGCCGAAAATTCAATTTCTTTATGGCAACATCCTTCCCTCCACTTCCTGATCGCCCTCAGAAAAAAGGGCGCACCGATGAAGTATTCCAGTTTTTTGGACGGCAAAAAGAATCTTTCCCTTGTCTTCACGTGATCCACTCTGAAAAACCAGATAAACCAGTAAGAACTATCTCACCCTTCCTTGTTTCGAAGTCATTGACTGAAGTCTTTGATCCTGGATATAAGGCGTCGAGGATGGCAAGCGGTGATCTCCTCTTGGAGCTACGCGATCAAAAACAATATGAAAAATTGTCAACACTAGTTTCATTTGGGCAAACCCCAATAATTATAACCCCGCACCGCACGATGAACACCACCCGTGGTGTTGTCTCTGACGATGACTTGATGGAGCTCACTGAGGCTGAACTCTTGGAGGGCTTCAGTGAACAAAATGTCATAAGTGTCAAAAGAATCAAGATTAGGCGAGATGGAAAAGAAATCCAAACAAAACACCTCATACTCACTTTCAGCTCAAGTGTCCTCCCCGAGTCCATCGAGGCCGGTTACATCAAACTTCGTGTTAGGCCATACGTGCCCAATCCTCTCAGATGCTTTAAGTGCCAAAGGTTCGGCCACAGTTCATAGAACTGTCGAGGCCGGCTGACTTGTGCCAAGTGTAGTGACACTGAACATTCCTCCGAAACATGCCAGAAGACTCCTCCACACTGTGTCAACTGTGATGGCGAGCACGCCGCATACTCGCGCGCCTGCCCGTCCTGGAAAAGAGAAAAAGAGATTGTGACAATCAAAGTCAAAGAAAACATATCTTTCAAGGAGGCACGTAGGCGGGTGTCATACCTGTCTAAGAGTAGCTTTGCCGATGTGGCGCGTAAGGGGACAGCGTCACAACGGCCTCCGGCGGCTGTCCGACCCACAGGCAGTGAGTCGGCAGTTACGCCATCTGCCCCCGCGGCGGTTGCAGCTAGCGCTGCTCCGGCTACCCAGAATGAGGGACCATCGACCTCGAAGGTGGACGCAGCCGAGGCTGCCCCAGCCTCCGAGGCCCCTTCCAGCGCTGGCAACGGCCAGCGCAGCCAAATCCCTCTGGGAGCCCCATCGACCTCCGGGCTGGTGGGCGCAGGGGTCTTGCCCTCCAAGGCGGGACTCCCTCTGAAAACCTCTCGCTCGCAAGAGCGCTTGTCCGGCGCCTCACACGAGGCAATGGACACTACACCTGTCCACAAGGCGCACCAAACGCCTAAGGAGCGTCGAGAATCGCTCGAACGCTTCAAAAAGAACAAAACACCTATTACAGGGCCTCGAAAGGGCTCTGTAATCTAAGGCATCTTTCCGTTTCCGTACACACAGCACCAATTTACTCTAAATATGGATACACAAATTATTCAATGGAACGTCAGAGGTCTTCTTAGAAACCTGGATGACGTACAAGAACTCATACACAAACACAATCCAAAAGTGCTGTGTTTACAGGAAACACACCTAAAATCAAAACACACAAACTTTCTCCGACAGTATACAACTTTTCGCAAAGATCGCGATGATGCTATCGCATCCTCGGGAGGTGTTGCTATAGTTATCCACAAAAGCATTGCGTGTCAACATTTACAGCTCCAAACGCCTCTTGAAGCAGTGGTAGTTCGAGCTGTCCTCCTAAACAAACTCATCACCATTAGCTCACTTTACGTACCCCCACACTACAAATTAAACAAACATGAATTCCAGTCATTTATAGACGAATTGCCAGAACCTTATGTTGTTCTTGGCGATCTCAATGCGCACAGCTCCCTGTGGGGTGACTGTCGTATAGATGCGCGAGGTCGTCTTGTTGAACAGTTCCTTTTTTCTTCTGGTGCGTGCCTTTTGAATAAGAAACCCACTTATTACTGTCTTGCAAATAATACCTTTTCTTCAATTGATCTCAGCATAGTTTCCCCGTCTATACTGCCTGAACTGGAGTGGGAAGTTGCGAACAATCCTTACGGAAGCGACCACTTCCCCATACTATTAAGAACACTTAAAGAAAATGAATATCTACCACAGGCTCCTAGGTGGCAGGTTGACACAGCCGACTGGGAGAAATTCCGAACCATAACTAGCATATCATGGGATGACATGTCCTCGTTACAAATTGATGCTGCTGTGGATTACCTTACAGCTTTTATTATAGATGCCGCATCTAAATGCATACGTGAAGTAAGTGGCTCGGCATGCAAACGGCATGTCCCGTGGTGGAACGATGAATGTAGAGTCGCACGTAGGAATCAAAACAAAGCGTGGGGGTTGCTACGCGCTTCGCCCACTGCAGAGAATCTTGTTAACTTTAAGAAAGTTAAGTCTCAAGGCAGGAGAACCCGCCGACAGGCCAGAAGAGAGAGTTGGCAAAAGTTTTTATCGAACATCAACTCGTTTACAGATGAGGCGAAAGTCTGGAACCGCGTAAATAGAATTAGAGGGAGACAAACATATTCACTCCCTCTGGTAAACACACAGGGTGATACGCTGCAACATCAGGCAGACTCACTTGGGGAGCACTTTGAGAGTGTGTCAAGTTCAAAACATTATTCGAAATCCTTCCTGAAATATAAGCAAATAGAAGAATGTAAGCCACTCAAAAGAAAATGTCCACTGAGTGAATCCTACAACTGCCCATTCAGTATTGCTGAGTTGAAAGCTGCCTTGAGCTCATGCAAAAGCTCTGCACCCGGATCTGACAGAATCATGTATGAAATGCTCAAAAACTTACACGATGACACGCAAGTTACACTACTCACACTTTTCAACACCATCTGGGATGCAGGGTACCTTCCAACCGCATGGAAGGAAGCTATTGTGGTCCCTGTTTTGAAACAAGGCAAAGACCCTTCCTCAGTGGCAAGTTACCGCCCGATAGCCCTCACAAGTTGCCTTTGTAAGGTATTTGAAAAAATGATTAATCGGCGACTGATCCATTTCCTTGAAATGAGCAAAATGCTTGATCCTTATCAATGCGGCTTTCGAGAAGGGCGGTCCACAACCGATCATCTCGTACGTGTTGAAGCAAATATTCGGGAGGCATTCATACATAAACAGTTCTTCCTATCGATATTTCTCGATATGGAAAAGGCCTATGACACAACGTGGCGTTACGGAATCTTAAGAGACCTGTCAGAAATGGGCATCCACGGTAATATGCTTAACATAATGGAAAGCTATATGTCAAATCGTACGTTCCGGGTAAAAGTAGGCAATGCACTCTCACGTCCTTTTACGCAAGAAACGGGTGTACCCCAAGGAGGCGTGCTCAGCTGCACACTCTTCATCGTGAAGATGAACACGCTTCGCGCTTCATTACCTCAGGCCATCTTTTACTCTGTCTACGTGGACGACATTCAGATAGCTTTCAAATCCTGTAACCTCGCAGTGTGCGAGAGAGAGGTACAGCATGGCCTGAACAAAGTCTCAATGTGGGCAGACAGGAATGGATTTAAGATCAATCCTAACAGAAGCACTTGCGTTCTTTTTACAAGAAAGAGAGGAATGATCCCAGACCCTTGCTTAGAACTGGGTGGGCAACAAATACCTGTAAACAAAGAACACAAATTTCTAGGTGTCATACTTGACTACAGACTCACTTTCGTCCCCCACATTAAACATCTTAAAGAAAAATGTCTAAAAACGATGAACATAATGAAACTCCTATCCCAGAGTACATGGGGTAGTGACAGGATGTCTTTATTGAAACTCTATAAAAGCCTCACGCCTAGACTATGGTGCCGTGATTTATCACTCTGCCGCCCCGAGTGCGCTAAAAATGCTAGATCCTATTCACCATCTAGGTATCCGTTTAGCCACCGGCGCTTTCAGGACAAGTCCTGTTGAAAGTTTATACGCCGAATCGAACGAGTGGTCACTTCATCTCCAGAGAACATACATCAGCCAAACATATTTTCTGAAAGTCCACTCTAATCCTCAGCATCCGTGTTATACTACCGTTAATGATTTGACATATGCTACACTCTTTCATAATCGTCCCTCCGTAAGACAGCCTTTCTCTCTGCGTGTGAGGGACCTTAGTCATGAAATGCATGTCCCACTCCTCGACCTTTGCCTAATGCATCCAGCCAAGCTGCTACCTCCTTGGGAGTGGCAGCTGATACAATGCGATATATCTTTCATGAAAGTCACAAAACACGCTCCAGAGGTTGAAATTCAAATGCATTTCCGGGAACTCCAGCACAAATACTCCTGCACGGAGTTCTACACAGACGCATCGAAGTCACACAACGGGGTGTCCTATGCAGCCGTCGGTCCATCCTTCTCGGAATCCGACGTACTGCATCCGGAAACTAGTATCTTTACGGCTGAGGCCTACGCACTGCTGTCGGCCGTAAAGCATATAAATAAATCACAACTCCAGAAATCAGTTATATATACAGACTCCCTCAGTGTTGTGAAGGCCTTGATGTCTTTCTGTAATCACAAAAATCCAGTATTTAATGAACTCTATTCCGCACTGTGTAAAGCATATATATCTAACCAACATTTGATTATATGCTGGGTGCCTGGACACAGGGGCATCGAGGGAAACATTCTAGCCGACCAGACTTCATCTCATGCAGTTAATTCTACTGCTTCGGTCCCTGTCACAGACCTGAAGCCTTTCTTAAGAAGGAAACTACGAAAGCATTGGCAACGCATGTGGGACGAAGAAATAAATAATAAACTGCATGTAATAAAGTCACAATTAGGTTTTTGGCCTCCTGTAACAAAATCCCGCCGTACAGATGTCCTATTCTGCCGTCTAAGAATAGGGCACACTTTTGGCACACATAACTTTTTACTCACGGGAAACGAGCCTCCAACCTGTGGTAGATGCGGGGAGAGGCTGACCGTCCTCCACGTCCTACTGGAGTGTCGGGAAGCCGAATCCGAAAGAAAAAAACATTTTCTCTTAGCATACCGGCACCACATCCCCCTTCATCCTGTTATGCTACTTGGTCCAGAACCACTCTTTGATAGCAACGCCGTCCTAGGTTTTTTGAAAGATGTTGTGTTGCATGTTATTAGCCCCGCACGTTCGTAGCGCTTCCTCTCTCCAGAGGATGCCGCTGCGATAATTATTTTGAATAGCACATGCCTCTAGGCCCTTGTTGTTCAAGGGCTCTGGCGAGGCAGTAGTGCTGTAAGCAATTTAACATCTCGTATATTTTAAACAATGCATCATTCTTTTACGATGGATTTTAATGTTCATAGTATTCGTCATTAGTCATCGCCATAATTTTATAGTACATAGATTTTACGCATTTACAGCGACTATTTTTAGGCCACTTTACAGCCAAGTCACATCTTCCATAATACATCGTTAACACTACCACCTGTCATGGCGCTCTTTGGCCAAACCTGGCCCTTGCGCCACAAAACACCACACATCATCATCATCAAAAACACAAACCATGACCCAAATATCTTTTAGTGGGCAGAATAAATGATTGACATTGCTTAAAAAACAATGGTACTATTAATGAAAATATGAGGGATGCCATTCTGTTTATGGTGGTCACTAAACATTGCAAAACAAACTATGGGACAGAGATTAGCGATTTGGTTAACACTAAATACATAATTTCGCCGAATTTGGTTTTCCCACGGCTTTGCCATGTAGGTTCCAATTAGTGGTGCACAATATGCATTTTTACCTATATAAGACATGTCTAGGAAACAAGAGCTGCTTTGGTGGATAGCGGGCAATGTATTCTAAAATACAATAATTATATTATAATGCAGTGTTATTGAACTGGGAAACGCTCCTTTGTATGCCTGCTATAAGAATGGCTTTGTGAATGCGTAAATATTGATGTCCTGGAAGAAATAGACACTTCTGGCGATTTATATCAAAATCAATTGCGGGAAATGTGACGAAATATTTGCAGCTAAATCACGAATGTTGTCTGCTACCTGAGCACTAAACAAAATTGCTGAACCGTCGTTTTTTGTTGATTGTAGATGTTACATGATAAGCCTAAAAGTTTCACCGCTGTCTTGGTAAAACTGAAAGCTGGAGCAATTGGCAGAAATTCGGGGCCATGTTCCTGACAACGCGTACCCAAAGCTTTAAAGTGTGTTTGTTACGTATGGTTTTTGAAAAGAATTACTGAGTACGCATTTTCTTCCTACTGTCATGCGGAATACGAGGCACATAGTTGGCTTTTTCAGTCAGAGACACAAAAGCGCTGAGTACGTCTTTATTGTATTAAACTTTCAAAAAACTGCACATCAAGGGTTTTAATGGCTGCCAGGGCACTGCAATATTCACGATGTTTCCAGAATCCCGTGAGAACTGTAAGTGACATAAAACTCAGATTTGAAAGAAAATTTGTGGAGAAAGTTTGAAGTCAATGAATTAATCAGGATCGTCTCAAATATGCACAAAATAATGCAAAATCATTTTCGCAATCCCTTTGTTTACGCGCGTTTCAGAATTGAAGTATGTCGCCAAATTTAAAGTCAATTAAGAACATTTCTATGATCTTCTGCAAAGTTCCATACGTTTCCGAAAGACCACCATTGTTTCAGAAACTGTATCATCTTTGTGGCTTCACTGCGCAATGAAGTCTGCCGCCTCTGTAAAGTGCGGACAATCGAAAATAGTAGCGTTTAACGCGATAGCTTTAGGGAGCCCATGCCGCAAGAAATCCGGCGTCGGTGTCACGCTTCGGCGCCCGACGTCAGACGTTGTTTCTGCAAAAATATTTTTGAACCACCCACACCTAGGCCCTCCATGTGACCCAAGGAATTTAATGAACTAATTGAATTTCTCAAGCTAAAATACGTGGAAAAATCGTAAACAACGACTTAAAAAATCAGTCAGTGACGCTGTCCAGGCAAAGTGTTTTTTTTCGCCAGCGCGCTCGCCTGCAGCGGGGACACGTTGCTGCTGGGGGCTGCGATCTTGCCTATTTCACGACAAAACGGATGGAAACGGCGGCGGAACGGATACCGGTGAGCTCCGTTGGTGTCAATCGCCGTTGGATTTCCAACGGCGCTCGCGCTGCCGTGTAACTATGCGTAACGGCCGTTAAGGCCAACTGCCGTTTTCCTTACCGGCCGTTTAAGTGCCCGTGTAACAGGGGTATTGCGCTTCGCGACGTTATTCCAACAAGAATGTTAAGCTTCTCCGCAATACAGTCGGCTGTTGCTTTGAAGCATATGCGAATTATTGCGGTGAAGCATACTAAGAATGGAAAGCGGCCAGAATCATGGTACATAGCACGCGTTTTTTTTTTTTCTAACTGCACAGGCGCACACGCACCGTCTCCGATCACAGTGGGAGCAACCTAGTTGCCTAGCAAACATACTGGAAGGCCTTCAGAGCTGGTTCTGGCGTTGCAGGGGCAATTTCAACCCTCGTGTCGCCAGCAATGCGTGCTTGGTATATTAGGCCATTAACAGAGCCTAGTACGCTTTCCTTAATTAAACAGGCCCACACACGCCATAGGTCGACAACCGCAGATAAGCCATGTGACGAAAGCAAGCGAAAATGAAGGCGTTAACATGAGTAGTCAGAAAATCGAGGGTGCATATAAACCCAACATAAATAGGGGGTCTATATAAAACTCCGAAGGCCTGGCAGTAAACTTAGGCATCTCGGTCTTCGTACTGTGACCTGTATGAATTAAGGAAGACATAGCCGGTTCCACAACAGTGGCTCCTTTCCCAGCTCCATGTGCTTCACCAGTTGACAATGCTGTATTTTGCCGAAGCTAGCTATAAAGTCAAATACTGCAAAGTAAACTAACAGCGTATTTCACCTGTGTTGCTTCATTTTGTTTAATTCGACTCACCTGATAATTCTGCAAGTTTACTCGCTCCTGTCATGACCGTAGTAATGAAAGCCGACTTATATAATTTTAACTATTTTAGTACTTGCTGTTGGGGAAGAGTGTTTCTGGCAAAATTGTATTTAGTGTTGAGTATCTCAAGAAAGGTTTACAATCAGTGCATTCTACCCGTGCTAACGTATGGGACAGAAACTTCGAGACTGACAAAACAGCCAGAGAACAAGTTAAGAACAGCGTAAAGAGCAATGGAACAAGGAATGTTAAGCCTGAGGTCAAAAGACAGAAAGAGAGTGATGTGGATCAGAGAGCAAACAGGGATAGACGATATTCCAATTGTCATTAAGAGAAAATTGAGCCTGGCAAGTATTGTGATGTGTAGGTTAGAAAACCGGTAGATCATTAGGGTTACAGAATGGGCGCCAAGAGAAGGGAACCGCAGTCCAGGACCGCAGAAGACTACGTGTGGTGATGGATGAATAACTTTTTGAAGTCTGTCGGTGCTCGTGATTAGTGCGCAGAGGCCCGCTCCCACGTCGGAACAGAGAGCCCATGACCCTCCGCCGCGGCGCGGGCCCGATGGACAGCCCAGAGCTGTGCTTCAAGGTCCGAGCTGCTTAGAGCTCGGTCCCACACATCCTTGGTGGTCCTGGCCCCCGGCGCCAGGGAGCAACCCCAGAGCATGTGAGCAAGGCTAGCTATATCCTGACAGTAGCGACACGCATTGTGAGGGTGCGCCTCCGGAACGATTTTGTGCAGGAAGGCCAGGCATGGGTAGGTGCTCGTCTGAAGCCGCCTGTACGTGACTTCTTATGCTTTATTGAGTGCTTTGTATGGTAGCGGCATGCTTCTCTTGACGAACTTTTAATGCTGGGTGAGATTGTTGTAAGTGACGAGGGGGTCGTGCTTGCTCTCACATCCTGCCGAGAGGGAGTCCGGGCTCGCACGGTGAGTTATGTCTCGTGCGACCTCGTGTGCCGTCTCGTTCAAGTTAAGGAGCGGCCCCTCCAATGACGCCATGTGTGCTGGGAACCAATTGATGTAGTGTGGGTGTGTAGTGTAGCTCCCTGTTCTGCTCGGCCACCTCAGGACTATCAGCGCGGACCATGTGTGCGTTGATGACCGTGCCATCTTTGTTGACCACCGCTGCTACATAGGCTCGTCTGCCAGGATATTTGGCTGCGTCCGTAAAGCAGCATGCTTTTCCAGAGGCAGCTGCCTGTCGGAGGAGTGCTTTGGCTCGAGCAAGTCTTATGTCGATGTTGTGCTCTGGGTTCATATTCCTGGGCTAAGGGGCTGCCCAGATCTTTTTCCACTCGATCTTCCGATCTTTACACTTGATCTCCCGAGGCGCGACGCCAATTTCTCGTAGGATCCACCTGTCCGCAGGTGTGCCCGACAGCCTAGTGATCTGTGCCCGTTCCTGTGCCTCCGCAATATCGCTCAGCGGACTGTACATGCCTAATGCGTCCAGTGCCTCCGTGCTCGTGTGCATGGGTACACTCACGGTTCTCTTGGCGACCTTACGCAGGAGCGTTTCAAGGTTGTCTCTCTCCACTTTGGACCAATTGTACATGGCCACGGTGTGAACCAAGTGACTGATTACGACGTCCTGTGCCAGTCTAAGCAGGTTGTCCTCCTTGAGCCCGTGATTCCGGTTGGCCACTCGTCTCAGTACGCGTGTGGCGTTCTCGGCCTCCGTGGTGAGCTTAACGACTGCGATGGTGCTCGAGCCGTTCGCCGCTATTGTCATGCCCAACATCTTGATGTGACCGACCACCGGAATCGTGTTGCCTTCAGCTGTGTACAGGCGGACGCATGGGTCAGCGCCTGTGTCCCATCCCTTCCGTTTGGGCCCTCGTCTCTTGGGTCTATATAGCAGTAGCTCAAGCTTCCTTGGCGAGCACTGTAGGCTTGTTGGTTTGAGGTACTCCTCAGTGGTTCGAATCGCATATTGTAGAGTGTGCTCGATTTGTACTACGCTCCCCTTTGCCACCCACATTGTAACGTCATCTGCATAGATGGTATGTTGGAGGTTCTTGATTCGAGTGAGTTGCCTGGACAGTCATATCATGGCTACTTGAAGAGGGTAGGGGATATCACCGAGTCCTGCGGGGTACCCCTGTCGCCCAGTACGACTGGCTCCGACTGCAGGAACCTGATTCGTAGTGAGGCCTGTCTTCCCCTCAGGAAGTCATGGATGTAGTCATGGAGACGTTGACCAAGTCCGAGTGTTCTTATTTGCTGTAGAATGAAGGAGTGCCATATGTTATCAAGTGCCTTTTCTAGGTCTAGGCCTAGGATGGCCTTGACGTCTCTTGTGCTGTCTAGTATCTGGCTTTTGACCAGCTTCAGAGCGTCTTGCGTTGCTGGCCCCTGACAAAAGTCAATGATATTGTGAGGATATATGTCGTTGTCTTCCACGTAAAGCTTCATGCGGTTAAGCACCGCACACTCCATGGTCTTACCCACACATGACGTAAGGGAGATTTGGCGCAGATTGCCCATGCTCACAGGTTTGCCGGGTTTTGGTATTAAGACCGTTTGGCCGTCTTCCATTTTATGGGAGCTTTGCCTGAAGGCGGCGTCTCATTAACTGTCGCAGTGAGCTGTTCCACGCCGCTCTCGTCGAGATTGAGGAGGGCCTTGTTGGTGATGTTAGCTGGCCCCGGTGCGGATCGGCTGTTGAGACCCCTGAACGCTTGTGTAATCCCTTCCGTGGTGAAGTCGGTGTCAAGCTCCGCGGTATCAATCGTCAGTTACAGCGCATACATAGACGAGGGACAAAAAGGACGACGAAGCTGCGCGTTAGGTCGACCCGAGTATTGGGAGGTCGCGTCCTCGGTAGCTGCCGCATCCGCCACGGGAAGGCACTTGGTCGTCAGTCTTGTTACGAGCTCGTGCGGTGTTTCGGTCTTGCATGCCTTGTATAGCAGCTTGCCCATCGCGTCCCTCCGCGAGGTCTTGGTGTTCACACCGTTTCAGAAGGTTCCAAGGGCAGGCTCTCCGTACCTGCCCGTGAGTCATGTTGCAGATCTCGTCCAATTGCTGCCTAGCTAGTGTGAAGCAGTGCTGTTCGATCCTCCAGTTTAGCTGCGCAATCTTTTTCCGTAGCCGACGGTTCAGGCGTCGCCCTTTCCATCATTGCAATAACGATTGCTTGGCTTCTAGCATATGGGCGAGTCTACTGCCCAACTTCTCAGTTTCCAGGTCGGTGGTGATAGTTCGTGTTACTGCCTCGAGATCCGTCTGGAGTTGCGTCATCCACCTGTATAGGTGCGGTGATGAAATTAAGAAATTCTCAGGCCCTAGTTGGAATCGGTTGGCGCAGGACAGGGGTAATTGGAGGTCGCAGGGAGAGGCCTTCGTCATTCAGTGAACCTAAAATAGGCTGAAGGCGATGATATCAATTTTCACGCCTAGATATGTGCACGCATGCAAGGTAGTTTTGGAACTATTATCGATCGAAACGATGTTCCACATTCACCGCCATGGCCACGAAGGGCGCAGCGTAACACAGCCCAGCATAGCAGGTGCACACATACATAAAAACCAGAACGTGGGTGTAGGAAAAGTCGCCGCCCTAGCTCAAATGACCGTGCAATGCACGCGTAATGCGAAGCTTGTGGTTTCATCTCCAACCGGCGGCAAGTTGTCTTTATTGCGAGCAATTATATAGACGCTCAAGGCGCATTTATGTCGTTGGTATGAGGTATGCGCGAAAGAAAGCGTTAGAGGGTGAGCCGGCGATCGCGGCTCAATCTCGCGCACGCAAAAGAGGAAAGCCGGGAGGCAGCGCGCCGTTCGCTGCTGCTGCGGCCGCGCTTTCGCACTCCAGCGTTTCGGAAGCGAGTTTCCGCGATCATCGAGATAGATGCGCTCATGTTTGCTTGCGCGTGGGTGACACCCCGCTTGTTAATTCAGTTTATATGCCAATGACTGGCCCCCGGAACCTGGGGCCAGTCAAGGTGTTTTCTCTACAGCTTCTTCCCCCTTGTTTTTTCGCCCCAGCGATGTACTTCCTTGCTTGTGGAAATAAATAAATAAATAAATAAATAAATAAATAAATAAATAAATAAATAAATAAATAAATAAATATATAATTAAATGTTTAGGTGTTTATACGGCCGGTGACACAACTCTCCTTACCTAGCACAGCTGTCCACTAAATTCCTATCACAATCGATGTTTAATCTTTCGGGCGAAACTGCGGTGCTTATTTGGCTCCACTTCCATTTTCCTTTAGCACATCATTTCTATGTTTCGAATAAAACTACAAGAACCTTCGCCAATTCTTTCCTCAGCTTGATAACCTGCCGGTGTCGTATGGTTGAGGTTAACAAAAATTGGATTCCTAAGTTTCCCCTTCTGCTCGTTTGATCTTGTTGTTTATTAGATGCCACTACAAAACATGTTCAATGTGAAAGCTTTCTATGGTTACCAGAAAAGGGGCTGCCGCCTACGAAAGCCTTCTCAGTGCAGTAGCTCTTATTCCTCCTTCTTTTAAAGGTTCTTACACGTTTTATTCACCTTTGAGCATGGCGAATCCACCGAAGTATAAACTGTAGCAAACACGCTGCATCCAAAATAGTGGATACACAAAACAAATCCGCACGCGCAGATGCAGTAAATCAATTTCACCTACCTAGTTTTACAATAAAGCTGGCTTCATGGCCGGTCAGTTAGAATTCTTGTAGATAACGACGATCTCTCAGTTGTGTGTGCTCTTTTCTGCAGTCTGCAGCGTGAACCAAAGACAGCTCAAACACGCGAACAACATGACAGGTTTTACTCACATGCCATGGGTATCTGGGCAGCCAGCCACCACACAGGAACCGCACGTGGAAACACGCAGTCCTGCACGCATGCGTCATGCATCCGTGAGCCAGCTCTTGGTGTCCCCATTCCCTCTTAAGAAAAGGCGGGGAGAGTAGCAAGCGGCTGCAGCATGGCTCGACTCATCGAGCGGCGAGAGACATGCTACGGAGGCTCGCCACGCCTGTGACAGCTCTAGAGCACAATTTAGGCGCTGTGGGGCACAAGAATTATTGCAAAAAAGGCATCTTCAATTCCACATGCTACACTTGCGATTTGCTACCGTTTCTCGGATCTGTACCCATACAAAAATGATTTTAACCTGGGCTGACTCTGTTGAGTGACGGGAGAAATTTTGTCAACTGGGATAATTTTGTTATCTGGGCCTTTCCGGGCTCAGACAAACCTCTGATCTGTCGCAGGTGTTCTACCACCATGTTTAGCTACTGCGCAATTGTCGGGTCGGATGGTGGATATTGCGATATTTATGATGAACATATTCACGAATTGGGAAAGAAATACTATTCTTGTTTTCACAAGAAAGTTTCTGTTTCAAGGCTATGAGGACAAACTAATTTTCTCGCACTCGAACTTGCTGTTCTACTGTCTCTCGGAAGCTCTTGAATGTTTCAGAGGTGTTCCAATCTCTCGGAAATTCCAGGAGCGCCAAAGGTTTCTCTCGTGAACATTTGGTTGTATGGTGCCCTCTGAAGTCCTCGCACGATGCTATGAAGTCCCCATCGTTCGCCAGATACAAAGCGCTAGACGAATGCACTCCACTGAGGCCGCCATGACGAGACGTTCCTGTGGCGGGACTCGCTTGGTTAGAGTGATGGAGGGAAACAAAACCGCTCAAAGCACGCCTGCTTTTTCTCCCGCCACTACACACTCCCCCATTCTTTCAGTTCCCCTCCCCCTTCTGGCGTCAGGCAGAATTATCATGTCACGTTTCATGGTGACCTGAATTGCTCGTTCTGTAAAAAATTATACAGATCCCACGCACAGTGAGAATCGACGTAGGCGAAGGTTTCCGTGCTGGATGCTTTGGTTGACGATAATTAGCGGTGATGGTGATGGCAAAACCTTAATTTCTTCAACGTTTATTTTAATACGAGAGTGGCGAGTTGGTGTTAAACGCTACTTTGCGTGCACCACTGCTGTTTGTCTGCGTAGTATACAGAACACAGAGGGAGTGGTGTTTGCTTGAGGTGTTGTTGTGGACCACATTTTATAACCTCTGAGAGGGTTGAGCGTTGCCATTTCCTCACATGGCACATCGCATTGTGGCAGAAGTATTAAACTTGAATTAGATTATGGCGCGGTACTTGCCAAAACCCCACTTGGATTATGGGGCACGCCGTAGTGGCGGTACTCCTGCCTAATTTTGGCACCGTCATGTAATTTAACTTGTCCGAAAATCTAAGTGCACTGCGTTTTCCATTTCGCCCCCGTCGAAATGCGGCAGCCGCAGTCGGGATCAAATCCGCAACCTCAAACAACGCCATAGCAGCAAAGCTGACGCGGCGGGTACAGAAGTGTTACTTTTGCGGTAGAACGCTTTAGAAGTGTCTCGTGGACCCTGCCGTGCGCTTTAATTAATGCGGCTCTGCTTCTGCGTACCCTGCATAAGTTACCTGCTTGACATTATGTGCATAGCGTTTATTTTTCAGAAATAGCAGCAACGTACTGTATCGTACCTTGAAGTTTAGCTTATCCTGTTTGCCCGCAACCGCTCTCGTATAGTATTGGGGTTTCCTTGCCTTCTCACATCTCCTCGCCACCCGCCCCCTCTTATATGAGAACTGCCTCTTCTCCTCCCTCTCCTTCTTCTCCTCTTCTCCTCTCTACAGTTCTATCTGCGTTCCCTCTGGCCTCGCGCGTTAGTAGAAAGTGAATTGCTGCAGTTTCTGCAATGCTTCTGAGGGGAGTCTCGGCTAAGTACAGCTGTCAAGCGGCATAAGTGGTGTCGGCCAGGGAGCTCCAGAGGATGTTTTGCACATACAAACGTGGAAACGAGTTTCTTCCGTCGCCTTTGCTCTCTTACTCGCGCTTGTGACCTATATAGACGCTCTGAACCATGCCCCTATGCGGTGTGCGCAACAGAAGCCGCCACAGCAGCCCTTAGTAGCAGCAGCAGTGGGAAAGTCGAAGGAAGAGGCAAAGAAAGCTTCGCTTTAAAATGTCGCAGTTTCACCCAAGAGGTTAACTATAGATTGTGATAGCAAATTAGTGGACAGCTATACGATGTAACAATAGTAGTTTTACCGACCGTCTAAACTTGTAAACGTAGGCCAATTTGCTAAATTAACAAGCATGGTGTGACCCGCGCATAAGCAAACATGAATACATCTCACTCGATGACCACGGAAGCTCGCTGTCCAAATGCTGAAGTGAGGAAGCGCGGTGGCAGCAGCGATAAAATTTACCTTTGTGCTGCGTCTCGCATAAGCGCGAACAAAGCCGCGAAAACACAGCGTGGTGGACTCTCTCCCCGTCGCAGATGGCTTTCAAGATACAAAGGATTGGCAGGAGGGGGGGGGGGGGGCGGCCGCCCGGGCCACGAGTTTCAATTACTAGGTGGTACATCGGGGCGTAGCACTGCTCGTCATAGCAGGTCCTATGACTGCCGCTGATTTGAAAATGTCTCCAAAAAGGTAAGTGTACTCGGATGTATATAATGTTAAACACGATTTCATAAATCAAAACGATACTGTGCGTGACGCATATTGCTGATATTAACATTTGTTGTCAACGAAATCGTGGAGACGCTGCGACGGCTGCGCCCCAAGTGCCTAGAGAAAGACTCGTTTTTTGAGAAGGCGTGATGGAGGCACCAAGCGATGCCGTGGCGAAAGGATTTCTGGCCTACGCCGACCACTGGTTGGTAAACGCTCGTTGTGCGATGTCTCAGCAGTTGTATCAGCGGCCGCAAAAAGCAGTGCAGTAGTAGATGTGCGGCATGGCGGCTTTGGTCTCGGTGAACGCTGGTGGTGTGACACTCGTATTTTTCAAGAATTAGGTGGTGTGACGATCGAAATATCCAAGTGGCCTAGAGTGGCGTCTACGCAGTTTGTGAACCAGTAGCAACGTCACCGTGCCGGCCTTTTCGGCAGAGTCATCACATCGCACATGCACCTTTACTTGACAGACGTCGAAGGCGGAAGTACGCGCGCTCGGCGTTGGGCAGAGATTCAAAACACCATGGCATCACTTGACGCCACCATCGTGCCTTCTCAAAAGTCCCGAAACGATGCTGTCCTTAGGCACCTAGGAGCTGGTCAAGCGAGGAATTTTTGCGGTGGCGTAACTGTCGAATCTTCCCACCAGCAGTTACCTTCGGCAATGCGTATCAAACAAAGTTTTTTTTTTTGCTTTAGAAATTTTAAGATTACAAGACCACGGTGCACTTACATTATCCCTAACTTTTTCAAAGCGGCGGCAATCATGGCATCTACTTTGACGAACCGTGCCACGCCCCGCTGTGCTGCCTAGCAAATGTAAAGTCACAACCGGGTCACCCGGAGTAGAACGTGGCCCCCTCTGCACCCTCTCTCAGAGCCTTAAGCGCGACAAAAGAAGGCGCGCTTCCTCCCCGCTTTAGTGTCTTGCGTGCGCGAGACCGCGCCGCGATTGCCGGCTCACACTCGCACGCTTTACTCGCACATATAGCATACGGCACACGGCGACGATTTTATCGCCCTTGAATTTTATAAGGAACCTCACGGCGACGGAAATGCGCCTGGAATGTCCAAATAATTGCTATTGCAATAAAATGGCTTTTCTATAAGGCATCTGAAAGGTGGAGATATTGAAGTTATTTGTCTTATAGACTGCGTCTTCAAACGGATTACATCCTTCTTGCTTTCGACTAATTTTAACCCGACTTTACAGAGTCCGGTAGCAATCCACAAGGGTGGAAATAAAAACGTTCCAAATAATTTTAGGCCGATTTCCATTTTACCTGCCTTTTCGAAGGGCTTAGAAATAATTCTACACAAGCAATTGTATGGTTTCTTAGTCAAACACTCTCTCGTCTCGACATCACAGTATGGTTTTCTCAAAGGCAAATCAACAGAATTGGCTTTACTAACACAAAAAGAATTTATAGCTAGGGCTTTTGATGCAAAAGAACTGGTCTTAGGTATATATTTAGATTTCACGAAAACATTCGATACTGTTCATCATATTACACTGTTAGCTACTCTTGAACAACACGGAGTACGTGGTCACGCAAACGAGTTTTTGTTTTTGTATCTGCAACATCGGTCTCAGTACGTTTGCCATAATCATTCAAACTCAAAAATAAAAGCTATACCACATGGTGTGCCACAAGGGAGCATTCTCGGAGCACTTCTTTTCATTGTTCACATGAATGATCTTTTTTCGACCGCTGAAAATATCAAATGGATAGGCTATGCAGATGCTATACCACCATTTTTTTCAGGGGCACAAATCCGGACACTCTCATCAGTTATGCAGGCATTGTGCTCCAGGATATCGCAAACTGGTATGATAGAAACTATTTACGAATTAGTGCTAAAAAAAGAACGCTAGCGATCATGTTTCGCCCAAAGCAAAAAGGCCCTAAATCTTGAATACAGGTTGCGTTTAAGAGGTGAAGAAATTAAAATTTTAAACGCCGTTAAAACACTAGCAGTAATATTTTCAGAAAATCTGCTATGGAACAAACATGCGGAATCTCTTTGCCAAAAGCTAAACAGAATAACGGGACTGTTACATAGACACCGACATGTCTTGTCTACCACTGTGAAACGAACAGTACATTACTCACTTTTTCTTTCTACACTAAATTATTGTCACCTACTCTGGGCAACAACATCAAAACAAAACATCGCTAAACTAAAGTTATGTCGAAAACGAGCAATTCGTGGTGTAGCTAATCTTTCCTCCAAAGAACACACGTCTAAACGTTTTACGAATACAAAGTAATGCTGGTTGAATTCGTTTATTCATGTCGTCTAGCATGCATATACAGAACAACGTTGAGAAGGGGAAATGTCGATTATGTAAATTTGTTTAACCTGAATCGTCGCGAAATTTCCTATAACACGAGACATGCCGACATTTGGTTAAGAAGCTTTTTGTCGTGCTTATTGTGGACAGCAATCTTTATCCTACCGCATTGCTGATCTACTAAACACCCTAACTACAAGTGGATAAAACACGGATACTATATATGTCTCCTCGTTCTGTTTTCACTTATTTCATTTCGCAAAATCCCACTGCGTGATTCCTGTACTTGTATTTGATTATTGTATACATATTCGTACGTATATTGGTATTTGTATGCATTAGTATTAGTGTATGTATTGCGAGACAGCTGTTAAACCTCGGTGGTTTATTTTGCAGGTAGCGCGCTGAAGACGATGACGCTGGCCATGAGGGTGAATATATGCAGGTGAAGAAGATGAAGGAGTAATATAATGCTCGCACCATTTCCCGCGCGCGTGGAAGCAGCCAACCTGGCCGCTGGGTATGGCGGCAAACGCCGTATGAAAGGCTTTAAACGCGAAGCATGCACAATCTCTGTGGCACGGCAGCGGCGTCCAAAGGTGGAACTGGAGTGACACGATAGTTAACTGGCCAAGTCTGTTCCCGAACAATGTAAGGCCCGATAAAACGGGAATGTATGCATGTATGCACATATTCGTATGTCGTCTATGTATCATATGCACTCGACTAAGGGCCGCGCTCGTGTAACGGCCGCTCCCCTCAACTTGGCAAATTTGGAAAAAAATAAAATAAAATCTATCCAGCAAACGGCAGCGTCATGTCGTGGTCATCCCCGGCGGTTTAACAAGCATGCTGCAACCACTGGATCTGTCTGTTAATAGGCCGTTTAAGTCAGAATTGAGACGCCAGTACTCTGAATGGATGGCAGCGGGCCACCACGAGAAAACGCCGACCGGACGACTAAGGAGGGCGTCCCTTCAGCTGGCCTGCTCTTACATTTTAAAAGCGTGGCGTGCGGTGTCCAGGGACATTATTGTAAAGAGTTTTAAGTTCACCGGGTTTTCCACTGCCATGGACGGCACTGAGGACGATTGGGTACATGAACGTGCGGATGACTCGATCAGCGGCGACGAGCCGAGCCCGAGCAGTGATACCGATGAAGACATTTAGCAAGGATGTCCGCATCTAGACGGCAGATATCCCATTGTTAGGTATATATGGCACGATTAAATATGTTTTTCCATACGTAGATTGAAAATTGAACAAATATTTCACACTTCCGTGGCAGGGCCGCACCCATCAAAATCATGGAAAGGAAGTGCGGCCCTTACACGAGTGTATACGGTATATACAGTTGATGCGTCTGATAGATTCAATTTTCTTTTGATTTTCTTTTTAGCAGCATTGTCACAGCTTATTTTCTGAAATAATTTTGTATGTACCTCTCTTTTCTTCATTTTTTCTAATGCACAAATAAGGGGGAAAAGCAATTTACTGCCTGTACGTCCATGTTATCATTTCTTTTTTTCATCGCAATGCCAGTACTGTGCCTAGACTTATGTTATATACCTATATAACTGCTGAACACTGTCGAATTGTGCAATAGGGGGCCGGGCTTAGTCAAGCTGCCGTAATGCAGCTTTTTCCAGCCACCCCCTTTCTCTCTTTGTTGAGAAATAAAATAAAATTTTGATTTTATTTGATTGTTTTAAATTACAGGGTTTTACGTGCCAAAACCACTTTCTGATTATGAGGCAC
This sequence comes from Dermacentor andersoni, assembly GCF_023375885.2. Lineage (NCBI taxonomy): Eukaryota > Metazoa > Arthropoda > Arachnida > Ixodida > Ixodidae > Dermacentor > Dermacentor andersoni. The sequence continues at coordinate 147,725,201 of NC_092815.1, forward strand.
GCCGTAGTGGAGGACTCCGGAAATTTCGACCACCTGGGGTTCTTTAACGTGCACCTAAATCTAAGCACACGGGTGTTTTCGCATTTCGCCCCCATCGAAATGCGGCCGCCGTGGCCGGGATTCAATCCCGCGACCTCGTGCTCAGCAGCCCAACACCATAGCCACTGAGCAACCACGGCGGGTTTATTTGATTTGATGCCACTGAATGCGACCGATATGCCTATTTTGTGCTAGCTGACCCTTAATCAACAGGCAAGCATGAAAATTTGTGAGCAGTGCAGCTCTCTGCGTAGCCTCAGCAGCTGTCGCAAGTGAGCTATAACACATGCAGCCCCCTCCGCCACTCTTTATTTTAGTGCGCTAGCGCTAAGGCTTGCCGAAAACCGTTGCGTGTCTGTCCGTGCATTGCGCCACCACAAATAGTCAACAGGAGCGCATCGCGGTGGAGAGGGGGCAAGAATTAGTTACGTCACGCATTGAAGGAAAGTAACCATCTGCAGGCAATAACGTGCTCACGCGTCGCACGGCACAGCCAATCAGAACACGTGCGCCACGCATCTACAGCCAATAGGAAGCCGCGCACGACCACAGTTGCGGATCGATGGATGGAGGTATGCTATTAGCATCCCCTTGGAGATGGGGTGAATTTCGAGCATCGAATTTTCTGAATCACTTCTGCGAACTTTGTTTTTGTACGCGTACGTTGTTTGTTGTCTCCCTACGTTTCTGCCACAACACCTCCAATCGCCTCAAACTATCATCTATTGCAGACATATATTTTCACCCTGCTATTCCTGAACCGAAGGGCTTCGAGGAGGCTCCTTGAAGAAGAGCTTCGTTCAATAGGCTCTTTTCTGAAGGAGCCTATTGCGGCGGGTGGGGGAAAGCTCCGCGTGAGGTTCTTCTCATCTCACAGATAGTTTAGCAATAAGGTAGTAAGATGGGCGAGTTCGAACGGATGCATATTCACTATTCAGTGCGAAAACAGCAGAAGGCGGGGAGGTAGAAGGACACAGGGCGAGCGCTGTACGATAATTCAAATTGTTTGAACGAAACGCTTGAACAAATTGTTTGAACGAAACGCAGCTCACGAAACGCTTGCGCAGGAATTCTAAGTCACGCAGGAATTCTATGCCACTGGGACCAGGCTTCTTCATCTCGAGCGTACCAGTGAAAGCATCAGACCCCATGATGTAGATAGTTAAGTCTCCAATTATTTCCCTTACCTCCTCACTCCCGCCACTCCCCAAACCAATTCACCGCAGCCCTTTAAGGGCAAAAATGTGAATAAAGACGTGTAAACAACAACAACAACGTCACGTGGAAATCTTTCTTCGGGAAAACTGACATCCTCATCGAGCACAAAGACACAAGGGCTCATGAACTTACTGAAGCCTTCCATGTAGAAAGGCTGCTAGATTATGAAACCCACTCGCTCAATAAGTATTTCCACGTGACTTAAATTTCTTTACGAACGCAGGCAGTTGGATTCTCGCGTGTTTTTTTTTTCATCTTTCAAGCATCTGATTCGATAAATTTCAGTTGTTAAATAGCGCTCGTTCTGTGTCCTCCTACCTCTGCGTCTTCCGTTGTTCTTGCGCTGATTAATACGTATGCGTAGTTAAGCAGCGCGTCAAAGCGAGCCGTGAAGCAGTTCTTCGGAGATGGGTCATAGATGCGGTGGCAGGTCCATCTGGGTTGGTCATCGCGAAGTGCCGTGCTCGAGGGAACGCACAAATATGGCTTAGACGACAGCGTAAGCGTGCGTCGACTTGTCCTAACATTGTACCTAAACGAAAAATATTGGAAGCAGACATGCTAAAAAAAAGAAAAATGGGTACGTGCAGGTGAAGCTCCTGTACAGAGGGAACACTGTCTGGACGCTGATGTCGAGGCCACGAGAAACGCGCGGGCTAACGAAACTCCGGAATAGCGACAATGCAGCGTAGACGCTAACTATCAAGTTATGAGGACTCGGCGGTCAACCAAGCAAACCATGCAAAACCGTGATAAGCAAAAGACTGACTATGCAAAACTAGAGGTAACAGTGCTTACGCACAACAGCTCGTGCTTAGACAGAGCTAAACCGTCTGCCAATGTTTTTTTTTTCATGCATGTGCTTCTCAAGCGAAGAACTCATGTCAGATAAAATTATGGAACGTTTTAATAACCCATAATTGATAGGTCTCCAGCACGTCATGTTGACAGGAACGGGCGTGACAAAATAACGGCGCTGCTTGCGTGAAAGCGCAGGCGCGGTCACCGCCCACGTCACATAGTGAGGTGTGCTTGCCTGCGCATGTACCCTTTGACGCGCAAGATGAGCCTCGGTAAATATGGCATTCATCATACTGTTATGGCTCTGTTTGCGGAATCGCACAGTTCAGTACGGCTTCCGGCTGGGAAACCACGCAGTCTGTTCTTCGTATATTAACATCATTTTCTAAAGCGTTCTCTTCGGTCAGTGTTATGCAACAAGTAGGCCCTTTTTACGCATGCCGAAACATACTGATAATATTGACCTTCTGCATTAAGGGACTTCTTGTTTCTGTATATGTCGTTGCTATATTTGCGGGAAGTGGCCTACAGGTCACCAGCTGGCGCAACGCTCTGCGGACCATCAGTGTTGTTGTATATGCTCCCGCAGGGAACAGACTTGCGTATAACTTTTGTGGCGCCGCTCGCAGCGCTATTCGCTGAGAGCTATCGCGTGGTGCAAAATGATGTTAAATGTTCAACTACGCTACTTTAAAGACAATTTTCGGGCGTGATGCCAACTCGTCGTTTCCGTCAGTGTCATCGACATTGCAATCAGCGAACCGTCGAGCGTTCGTTATAATACATTGGCTCCGGGCTTTAGGTACGGCATTCGATGATAGTAGAAAGTTTTAGATTAATTAGGGAAAAATGAGACATCTACCCAATCGTAGCATTTGCTACAAATGAAACCCATACAGATTCTTCGAAAGAAAAGCCTTGCAGCTGAAGAAAATTCGTGCTGGCCCGGGACACGAACCCGGGACCACCACCACAAAAAAATTATTTGTCGTTCAAGCGAGGCTTTTCTTTCGAGGAACCTGTATGGGTTTCCTGTGCAGCAATTGCTACGATATTGTGGATGTCTCATTTTCCCTTAATTACTTCTCCCCATCTTGCGGTTTCGACAGAAGTGTTACGTGAAAGTTTTAGAATAGCGTTTGCAACTAAATGTAAACGCATTAAGTACGTAAACAAATAGCGTCGTCCTATATGCGCATGCCCTGACCGTCATTGGGTTTCTGTGGATACGTGCGCTATGATGACGTACGTTATTTTGCAAGTTTAACTTTCGTAATGCCTACGGACGCTAAGAAATAGCGTTATCGAACATTGCGGCACCTATGGCTCCCACTTCAGCGCGAACTCTCGTGATGGCTACGCTCACGCTCGCATTGGTCCCCAATAACTATAGTAATGAGCTTTCGCTTTTTAGAAACTCACTTGAAAGGTTAGTTATGAGCGCATAGCGCGTCCATTTTCCGATATCGTTCAGCGATTTTGGCACCCGTAGGGAGACGCGTCCACGTAGCAACAGCAGGATGGTTGCTAATATATCGTCTTGGCTTGGATACGTTTGGGGCGAGGCACCAAATGGCGCCCTGTTTTATAGCGTCTTCTTTACGTTTGCGTTTCCGTGCGTTAAACTAAAATACTTGAAAGGACGCGCACCGTAACGTCCCGCATAGGTGCTTACGTTTAATATACATAAGGCGACAAATGCTATTTTAAAACTGTCATTAAGTCAAGGACCTTGGCAGAGTGATACGAAACACATATTGACACTAGTAATCCAGACTGACGGGGTGCAGCGCACCAAACTGCACAAACCACACGGGAGGTGGCAAAGCTTTCTACCTCGTGCCGCACGGGCGGACAGACGTGTGCCGGCGAATAGTATGGCTACAAAGGTCCATCTAAATATGTCGCGAAGCTTTGAACGAAAAGCGAGCCAAAACCCATCGCCAAAGATATCAGTTAGTGGTGCACGATTGAAGGGTGACTTTGTGAGGGGGGGACAAACACTAAAACTAGAAAACCTATGAAAAAAAGAAACGTTCGAAAATTTTTAATCAGAATGCTATCGTACAAGTAAATATTCTGTTTCAAGAGTTTTTGCTGTGCTAAAACGACAAATGTTTATTTTTTTTCTTTTCTGAACTTATTAGTTCGTTCTTGCTGACCCCTGTCAACCAGCGAATATGTCGCAAGACTTGGCAAGGCTGTGCAAACCAGCTACTATGTCGTGCAGAATGGCGTTGCACACTTGAACGCGGTGGCTTCATCCAAGTTTTTTTTTTTTTTTTTCCTTACGTGTTTGTTCAAAGTGTGGCGCGCGCTCCATTTCCGATATTGCGCGACCTAGCACACGGTATTCATTGGCAAAACGTATGAGTGCTGGCTTTTTTTATCGTGGAAGTTCATGCTGCAGTATCCCAAGCGCTTGTGTCGTCGTGACGATAAATGCGAAACGCTCAACGAAGGAGCGTCGCGCTATGTTCGTTTAGTCTCCGTAACACAGGCTCTGAGTGTCAGACGGGCAGCACAATCAGTAAGCCGAATGTTTCCTAAATAGTAATGTGGGGCAATGTTGTCTTGTCTGCTAACTGTGTCGCAAGGAATTACAAATGATTCTGTGAAAAGGATCCGCGTATGTTGCTATACATTACGACTGTCACCTGGCCATAGTACTTTTCATGCGTTGAAACATGTTTTGTTTGGTCAATTGCATTATTCTAAACGCATAAAAGTGAAGTTGCTTTGAAACCTCTGTGGCAGTGTCATTTGTCCTATTCGCTCATTTCCTAAGGAAGCTACTGTAGCAATTGCCGCCAGTAACAGAATAATTATGTTCACATTAAGACACACGCCACTAATATATTTAACGGACATGCTGACGTTCCCGCTGAGGTGAGTCGCAAGCTCTCCTCAGCCTCAAAAAAAGCAACTTTAGCGTAGGGGTCGAAATGCCGGACGCTAAAGAAATTCAAACACTCGCGCCAAGCAGCATGAAATAGAGACGTCACTGTCATTTCGGGTTGTGACGTCACTTTTTTATTTTTTGCTTTCTGTTAGTTGTCCCACGATACGTAGATGGCGACGGTCACAACGAGCCACCATTTTCTTTACATGTGGGCTTCTATGGAAGCTTCGCTACCAGTTTACTTTGCGGCTACTACGTATCCACCGAGACCGGTTGGTTCCGAAAGGGACCAGTATATCGGAGATGCGTTCGCCTTGTTTATAGAGGTGAGCTTGCCTTGTTTCGACTAAGGCAACAGTTATACCGAGTAACACTCCTGTTAACCAGTGAAATGAAATGTTTAGTTGTGCGATTTTTGCTGTATATGATCAGCGCGACACAGACTCGGAACAAAGATTAAACGACACGCCTGTATCGCGCTGCACATATAAGCCAGGAATATTAATTTGCCATCTAGCCCGATTCGCTGTGTTGCTTGTACGATTGTTCTGACTATGACAAGGATATTCCCCGTCTAGAAGGGTGTTTTCAAAACAGAGTAAACACTAGCAGATACAATTTGGCTCTTGCACTCTGGTCTTTCTCTCCTCTATTATTTATTTATTGTTTGCGCTTTAATTTTCGTGTAACGTTGATTAATGTGCTATTCTCCATTTCTTTTACAGTAAGGGAAAACCTCGCATGCTCGCGCTTATCAGACAGCTGTGATAGCTTTAGCATTTACCACCCGCAATATCTTGCTTGTTCGATCGGCCTTAGTCAACGTGAGCAATGTAAAATTATGCGTGTATGTTTAATAAGCGCTGTGTTATAGTAAATTACCCCATTTATATGAAAAGATCAAGAAACATATGTTGTCATACTATCGTCTGCAGTGTGTGACTAATTACTTTGCAAGTTTGTCATCTTGACGTCATTAGTACAATAAAAGTAACCTTTTACTACTCTTATAGCTTGTTGCCTTTCGAGTTACCTTGAATTCTTCCCCCCAATGCTCCAAGAACCAGCACTTGCCCTTCTGCCAGAAGCCATTGGTCATCCATTGATTCCCTTTAGTTGGTAACAAATTTATTTATACCCCCCCAGAGCTTTCTCCGATGGGGTCTTAGGTCTCCTACGTGGGGACGTCGAGGTGTTGCCTCGCCGCCGCCTCGCAGGCCTGCTGGACGGCCCAGTGTTGGTCACCGAGGCTGGGGATGCGCAAGGAAACGGTCCACCGCGGCGGAAGGGTTCCGGAGTTAGCACCGTGGGGGATTTTGTTATAGTCCTAGAACATGGGAGGTAAAGTGGCTATATCAGTGTGGCAGACCTTGCATATATTTGTCGGGTATGTGTAGAGCCTGTGGTATTGTGCCGGGTTAGGGTACGTGAGCGTCTGCAGTTGTCTGAGGGCCACCGCCTGCGCCCTGTCCAGCTTGTCGCTGGGCAGAGGGAAGCTTCGGAGGGCCGGGCAGAGGGCCTTGGTAATGTTGTTGTAGCTCATCAAGCACTTTTTGATGCTGTCCCATGTACGACGGTCGCCGGCGCGGTTCGCGAGCTCGTGCGCCTTGGCGTGTGCCGTCTCGTATCGGTTGCGATGTGTGTCCGATACTTCTCCCATGTGCGCCGGGAACCACTGGATTCTAGTTTGAAAATCTACCTCCCGCTGGACTTCACGATTGCTCAGAACTCGGGCGGCTCTCCGTGAGATCCATCCTTTGGCGAAGTTTTTGACTACTTGTCGCGAGTCGCAGAGAACCGCGGTGCGCGTCGGATCCGTGAGGGCGAGTGCCACCACCGCTTCCTCCGCTTCTTCTGCGCGCTCGCACGCTACACCTGCCGTTAAGCGCGTTTTCCCACTCGAATCGACGACCGCAACCGCGAATCGCGAGCATTCTGCGTGTTTCGCGGCGTCAACGAACCGTGTCCCTGTTTGGTCTCCGTGGCTGTGCAGGAGAGCTCTGTCCCTGCCCACTCTTCCTTGTACGAAATAAATTTGATCTCGACGTTCGTCCATCTTCAATATTTTTCCACTTGAAGATTGGCTGCAACGAAGTAGCTGTTTAGTCTGCAGTATGAATGAATCGTAAAAATAAGCTTTGCATAAGATGTGCGCAAGTGAACACTTGAAATGCGTTTAAATCTATATGTCGGCACCGCATATATCCCAAACGTTTGCGGGATTCTAAATGACGGCTTTTCACGCATACTACCTTAACCAGCACCAATGATTAGAACATAGCGACCTGTGCACAGATGAAGACAATTTCCGCAGAAACGCCTACGTATATTTGCACAATGCAAACTATTGGAGGGGCTCTAATCTACAGTGGGTAAAGCGCAATCGGCCCCAGTACCAGTGGTCGGTCAATGTGCGGTTCGGAATTTACGCCGGTGCTACAATCGCTCCCATCTCCTTCGATCACGCACTGACTCGACAGCATTACGTGAATGAAATCCATGAAGAACTGGTGGATGAGTTTCTCAGCGAAGTACCGCTGTCACGTCTTCCACTTCTGTTGTATCAGCAAGATACAGCAGCTGCTGAACACGAAACTGGCTGGATGTAACATTTCATGTTCAATAGAGTGGAAGGCATGGGCCTCTATATTGGCCGGCTAGGTCAGTTGACCTCTCTCTGCTCGATTTCTTTCTTTGAGGCTATCGGAACGATTGTGCTTACATTATCGAGCCGGACGTCAGAATAGTTCAAGGCAAGGATAACGGATGTCCGCCGTAGAATTCCGCGTCGATCATCAAGAAAGCCACTAAGAAGTCATAAAATGGGCACTGCACTGCGTAGCTGCAAAAGGAGAGACATGCGAACATGTCGTCTAGGCTGGTGTTCAACGGAGTTTACGATTTCACGGAAAATAGGCGCACAATGAGATCTAATGTATTTCTTTTTCTGCCATTCTTTTTTTTGTGCAGACATCCTGATTAACAATTAGCCTCATTTAGAAGTGGTATATTCACTTTCTTGAACGTATCGATTCTTTCTTTTCTCTATAGGTTGGTCGCTTCCCGTCTGTTCCATTCGCTTTTATTTTTGACAGCAACCCGTTTTTGCAGCGTGGCAACACTTTAATGCAAAATAAAATGGTCACTTTATTTTGGCTTTGGTCCGAATGGCGCGAAATCTTGCTTAGCGCGTACTCTTTCGATGCAGTGCGAGCAATGCTAGGATTTTGAAATATTCTATGCCTATTCTATTGGTTTTCGTATTCCGGGCGTGGTCAGAGCGGCGCTTCGGCCGCGTTATCAAGGGGCTTTTGTTATCAATGTGATCGGTCGGCTTTGAGGGACGGATAATATGGGTGACGTAGAAACGAGAAGGAGTAACTGAGAATACCCGCAGGGCGTTGCTTAGTGGCTACGGTGTCGGACTGCAAAGCACGAGGTCACGGGATCGAATCTCGGGCACGGCGGCCGCATTTCGATAAAGGCGAAATGCGAAAACACCCGTCTACTTAGATTTAGGTGCATGTTAAAGAAACCCAGGTGGTCCAATCTTCGTAGTCCTATACTACGGCGTGCCGCATAATCAGATCGTGCTTTTGGCACGTAAAACGCCCTAATGTTTAAATAGCTGCAAAACCTACTATTCGTGCTCCTTCCGTACCATTATCAATGTTATTCGCTCTCTTTTCGGGTTAGTGACAATCGATGCAGTTGATTTCATTCAGCTTATTTGAGGGCGCTGTTTTAGGATGCGGGTGGAAGCGCACTCAAGTAATATTTTTTTCATACTCTGTCAGGTTTCTTTTTCAGTCGGAAAAAATTGTACGCAATAAGTACGTCGCTCAAAGCACCGAATTTAGATGCCATTTCGGGGAGCCTACAAATGCCTCGTTGACACTTTGAAAATTAGGACAGTACTTACGGCGGTACATGCATAATTGCAATTATTTAATTAAATCTCAATAATGAGAGTATAACTGGCGGCTACTCCACTGCACTGGAAACAATTTGCACTAGGGTCTCTTCGAGTGACGCAACTGCTCTTCTTTTAAAGCTTTGGTGCATTATAATTGGGGAACACTGTATAATTTGCTCAGTAACCGAAATGAGGCCAGGCCGGATTCACTCGAAATCAGAATCAACGGCAGTCACTCGCAGCAGCGCTTATACTCCGACTCACAAAAAGAGAGAGAGAGGCTGCAGTTTCGCCGGAAAGGCGAAGCAGTATTAGTGATTGCCAAGTATGCGACAATTACACGAAAAAAGATTACACCACCGAGAGGACTCAGGCTGTGAAATTGAGCTGTCGCCTACTATAAGGCCTTGTATATACTTATATAACGCCGTCACTCCAGCGCTCAATTCTTTGAGGTCACACGAAGTTTCTTCAAGTGCAATGTATATAGATATGGGAATCCGAGAGCTGGTGGGGCCCCAGCACCCTCCCCCCCCCCCCCCCCCCGGAAAAATGAGAACTCTCCGCCTATGTGCGATGGGCATATACGCTGGTCAGTGGCATGTGTATACGAACAATTTTCGCCATCTAAACAGGTTAAAAAATTTTAAGGCATTTTAAAACACTGACTTGGTGTTCACGAATTGGCATTTACGTATTTTTGTATGGGTTTCATGATAACGTGGGGACTATCTGAAATAGCGAGCACGAAAGTTCATGTAAGTGAAATCTGCTGTCCCCTATCCAGGTTTTTTAAACAGCGAAAGACACGTTCGCTCAACTATTTGCGATATGATTTCATACACAAGCACTCACTGTGTAGAGTGATGCGACCTAATTAGCACATGCGAGTGGCATGTTGCAAGCTGAAGACGGTAGCATTGCAAAATGAATTCGCACGATGCGAAAAATTTTAGGTGATTCACCTAACCTACGACGGAGCGCAGCACAAAGCCTGGCACATTACACACTGTTTTCCTATGTGAGGCACTGCTGGATGCGCGTAAACGTGTTTTTGTTATGGCTGAAGAACGTTCCCTATGTGCTGTCATTTATTTTTACCCTGCCACACTGTTCGTCCGTAGTGCCCTGGTTGAATTTACGAAGCCTTTCGTTCGTAAGTGATATCTCCCTTTGGTCGCCCATCTTCGCTGTCAAATGTCAACCAATACTGGTTGACATTTGCTCTTGCGAACAATTGTAGCGTAACAACTATTTGTGAATACGAGCCCTCGTTATGTCACCGGAACAGAGTTGCTTATGTATTCCTAAGTAATGGTGTCTTGCTACACTGGTCGTCAGTAGTGCTCCGGCCCAATTTAGGCGGCGTTTCCTATGTAAGTGATCTTTACCGTTGGTCGACCACCTTCACTAATTATATGTCCAGCAAAAGTATTGACTGAAATTTGCTTTTATGAACAATTCTAGCGTAAAAACATTTTGTGACTGCAGAGCCAATAGTAGATAATCTTCTATTAGAAAAATCAAGACTCTCGGAAAGTACTTGTTCGTAAATTTCCTAATGGCCCATGGCCAAAAGTAAGAAAAAAAATTGTTTATTGCTGTAAACACCTCAAATAAGGTTATGGTACTTTATATTTTATAAAACTGAAGTCATCGAGTGTTCCTAAATTAGTACATTTTAGGTGGGTTTCACACTGCAATCAACGTTTTATGCCTGTTGCTTGTGGCATAAAACTTATGAAAGGTTTATTTCGTGTGTGACTCTGTCTACCATTCTACAGGAAGTGGCGTAGTTCTCTTTTTGTTTTTATGCGTCGCTTTACACTTGTTCCTCATCTTCTTCTTGTCCTCCTTCTCCTTCTTCTTCTTCTCCTTCTTCTTCTTCTTATCTGAGCTATCCGAATTTTCGGTTGTCGATGCGGGTGCTTCACTTGCCGCTTCGTATGTTGGGCTTTCGCGCTTCGTTGTCACATCGGAAGGCTCCTCTGTCTTTATTGTTGTAATGTGTGGTTCAGGGTTTTCAGTTTCATGACCTGAACCTTGACTGATGCTGCAGCCTGTCCCTTCACCATCCACATTAACGCAGACACCGACAATCCCAGAGCCGTACTGTCAGAAAAAACATACAATTATACAACGCAAGTTTTTATGTCAGAGTGCGCTTAATTTGTAGCATTTAGAAACGTTCTTTTTTTTTCAAGCATAAAACTACGACAGAAAAAGAAATGGGTGGTTAACAATTGCCGCCGGCAGGTTTACGCTACTGGCGGTACAACACCTACCTGCTCGAGAGTAACAAAGGCAGAAAAAGTGTGCTCAGTGAAATGAGGACACTGAATGACAAAAGTGATTTAAGAAATTCGCACGCAGAAAATATGCAACTTCAGTACAGTCACTCGCTACAGAAGTTATTTTCGGTAGCTATAAAAATGTACGCTGTTTACCAACCAACACAAAATTGGCAGTTTCTCCTTGAGAGGCGAATTATTGAAATCGATAGCAATGTTTAGCGTGCCGATGTAGCACCTTTGACTATGTTCTAACTTGGTTCAAAGAATATGCGGGGACGTAATGCTAGGTCGACGCAGCATGCATGACAACTGCTTTATCTCAACAGTTCTGCCAAATTTGGCGCTCTCATTGTATCGTGCGCCCTATGCGTCATAACCCTTGAGGGGCAAGATCGTACCGTTCAGGAAGACAAATCAAGTCTCCTTTTTGTTATTATTTGTTGCAATTAAACATGACGACAACGAAGCAGACAACACTAAAACCGCATCATATAAACTTTCATAGATATCATTGCCGAACACTCGTGTCAGGTATTTCAGTGCGCACCAGGTGCTAAGAAACATAGCACATTTTTGAACTGCGGCTTCTCCCTCGTGGTGTGTATTTTGAGCTCAAGGCCATGTACATTCAAAGTCGTTCACAGCCTCAAGAGAGATGAGGCGTGATGAAGAACGCCGCCAGCGACGCTGCAGGTGTAGGTGCGGCCCCTCGAAGCGCACAAGATGATACCGACAGAAAACCGCTGGCGTGTTTCAGCGCCCAATGAAGGGATTATTTAGATGTAGCTTTACTGGCCGTTCCACTGATATCCGCGTGGAAGCGCTCCTGCTCAGCAATAACGCTGTTGTGCAAGCACACGATGCTAAAGCAAGCAGGACTGGGCTGAACAGGACCGCTCTGGCTCCACTGCCAAGCCGATCGGGTTGAGCGTAACGGTGCTGTGTCGTTTTTTTATGCGAAGCATATTACGAGAGCTCAACCCAGCTCTTCAGGCGCGGCGGTGTCGCCTTCAATACCACGTGACACCGTGACGTCACGACAGAGGAGAAACGGGGCTCCAACTCGCGCCGTCGCTCGCGGCGTCGCGGTGGTATATAAGCAGCTGCGCTTGCCTCTGCTAGACACTCACGAGGTGAGATGCCTCCTGGAGACAGAGCTGCTCGTTGGAATGAGAAGTGAAGGTTGCGGCGTGCTACAGAGACTGATTTTCCAGGTGGCTTTGGCTCAACTCTTGCAAGATGGGCTGGGTGGGAATCGAACCAGGGTCTCCGCAGTGTGAGACGGAGACGCTACCACTGAGCCACGAGTACGATGCTTCAAAGCGGTACAAAAGCGCCTCTAGTGAATGCGGTGTTGCCTTAGAAGCGAGCTGTTTCTAAGGCTCAGGCGTGCGTCGCTTGCTCAGGCGCACATTTCGTTGCCGCGCCGAACGCTGCGTTGCTCGACGCTCACCGCGTCCAATTCGGGGCGCGTAGTCGCTGCGCCGTAGCCCATTGTCTTACACCCCTTGGCGGGTCGACGGGAACGCTGTCGCGTTCCACTCTTGAAGGCGAAGCAGAGTAACGCATGAGTTGTTTCTTCGTCTAGCCGAACCAAATATAGCCAAGCAACAGCAGTTCACCAGGCTAAACAGTGGTTCAACAACTAAAATAAAGGCTAGTATGCTTCGCATCCTGGGCTTAACCTTAGCTAAGCCACAGCCATTTTTTTTTATGGCGTGGCAACATTTATTCAGTAAAATTACTTTCATATGCTCAATGAAATTATGGCAGAGGGCGTACTTGCGCAATAAGAGAAATGACACGGACACTCCGGCCGGGTTCACGTCAATGCCGCCTTCGCGCTGTTCTGGTATCGACGGGACATCAGCAGCCCACACGTAGAAGGCTAGAACGTCAGAAACCCGCAGTGTACAGGGTTTGTCCGTAATGAGACTGCCTGCTGCGCGGCGTTGTAGTTGCCTGTAGCGTGCTCCCCATAGGCGGGGTTTGTGGAGGGGGTTCTAAGTTATAAGTAATGCACTAAGTAAGTCCGAGCTCCGGCGCAGTGAGGATCTAAGTGGCGCAAAACCTGTTTTGTAGTTTTTGTCACTGCAGAAAACTTTAAAAATGGAGCGTGCGCTGTAGCAGCGGTATGCGCCTAACTTTTTCTTTCACCTGGGCAAAACCACTTCTGGGACGCTTGCCCTGGTTAAAGGAGCTTACAAAGACGACTCCTCGTCAAGGGCCCACGTTTTAGCGGTAATTCAGCGAGTTCCATAACGGACGGGAGACAGCTGAAGACATGAAGCGATATGGACGCCTTTCAGCGAGTGGTTTGGACGAAAATGTGGCTAAAATGAAAAATCTCCTTGACGCCAACTGTCCTTTCGGTACCGGATCAATCGCCGAACACCTCAATATGTGTAAAACAACGGTTCCAAGAATTATTTCAGAAAATTTCTAGAAACGGAAGGTTTCATAAAAACTGGAGCCCAAAGTGTTAATTGATGAACTAAAACAAGCCCGAGTTGACGTTTCCCGTGAGATGTTAATGCAGTTAGAAAGTGAAGGAGCGCAATAATAGGCGACGAATCACAGGTGTTCCACTACGACCCCGAAACCAAGCGCCAAAATTCGGAGTGGCGCACCGCGCACTCCCCGCGCCCAAGGAAAGCGAGAATGCCGCATTCGAAGGGGATGGCATTGTGAATTGTCTTTTTTTTTTTTTCAAGCGCGGGGTGGTCCACAAAGAACTTGTACATATGGGACGAACCGGCAAGGCCGTATTATACAAAGAAGTCCTTGAGCGCTTTCACAAAGCCGTTAAACGGAAACGACCGGAAATTGCCGATCGCTGCAAGCTCCACCACTAGAACGCTCAAGCCCACACCGCCTCCGTCGGGACCACCTACATGGGGCAGATTGGGACTGCAAGCTTGCCGCAGCCACCATACAGCCCCCGATGTAAGCGCGGCAGTTTTTCTTGTTCCCAAAGCTCAAGAGTAGCCTGAAAGGTCGTCGTTTTGGCGATGTTCTCGCCATCCAACGGTCTCTGACAGTCTCTGAAGCAGTTTACTGCAGCCGATCTTCAGGGAGCCTTTGCAGTGTGGGAATCGCGTTGGCCGCGGTGTATCGCCGCCCAAGAAGACTATATTGAAGAACTTTATTAATATATACCGATTGGATCAATAATCCCTTTTTTACCAGACCGACGTTCACTACTTTACGGACGAGCCCTGTATGTGGCTGCAAAAACGACCAGGCAAAGCACACGCACCATTAGGCTGCACACAATTATCTAACATGCTTAACTCAGAAACTATCATTTCTTCGACAATCCGGCTAGTTGCAGACGACTATGTGCTATGCTATTCCATTAAAAACAATAAGGATCTCATGTTTGTCGATCTACCTTCCGGCTCATTGAAGCTTGGTATAAAAAATAGCTAATGCCTTTTAATACAACCATACTCTTCCATTACTTTTCACAGCAAGGCGTCCTTCACTACTTAGGAATACGCTTTCTCTGGCACTTTGACCGCCTCCGCTAGTGCCTAAAAGTACGTAGGAATTAGTTTATCCTCCGATTTCTTTTGGTACAGTCACGCTACATTTCACCTGCGCCTGCACGAAACAGTGCAATACCTGCACTGCTCGAATAATCATGATGGGGTAAAACATTTTATTTTTTCGGTCGATCACGACTCTCTATTAAGTCTATCTTTGAAGTGTGGCTTTCTACCGATCGAAGTGAGAGGTATGGCTTGAGTTCTTACATTCCTGCATATAGCCGTTGGTCAAGCAGTTGACATGGTAGCGCTGCTATTTTCATTTTCTAACTGATCAATGGCGCTTGCAGAATATACGCCTGTATTCAAACCTTCAAGTCGCTAGTTGTGAAGCGGTATGAATGGAGAATGCTCAGCCCCTTCAAGCATCCGAGGCTATAAATATTGTTCTCGGTTTAGTTTATTGATCACTGTCGCTATCGTTTGTTAATGTCTCCGTGCTGTTGATAACGTTTCGAACGAATTATCAGAAAAAAGGAATGTGATAATTGCAGAATATATGATCATCGCCTGCGTGATGTTGGTTAAAGTTGATGCATAAGCTACATTGATTCCTTCAATGGATATATAGACTCGAATCTGTCATCATGTCACCCGACAGATGTGTTGGTCAGGACTCTTATTCATCGATCCATCTTAGTTTTGCAATATTACAGGCTCCAATATCGGCACACGTGGCTATTACGGAACTCAATGACCACTTACCTATTTTAATACGATAGCATTCTTAGGGCACCTCACGGAACTAACGGGAGCTATCTATCCTTATATGTATATATGCTTATATCTAACCTTTTCCTGCTTACCTCGGTCACTCGGTAGTCCATGCTCGAACGGTAGCACGTCGGGCACATGTGGTGAGATAACGGGGTTCGAAAGTAGCCGTCTGACTACTAGGGTGGCTGAGTATGTCGCAATGTGTACAGATGTGGCACTGTTTTAACCTCCTTCACGCCGACATGGGTCACAGTCGATAGGGGACGGCGTAGGTACCACTGCTCAATGAAAGTATATGAAGCCGACATCGGTCACTGTTTATGTGGCAATAGGCGTGTGCCGCTCTTCAATGAGCGACCTTGGCGCCGACTTGGATAACTGGAAATGTGCTACTCTACAGTCAGGAAAAAGATGGCTTAAATTTCTGCGATGCTGAGCGAAATCAAATCTTCGTCACAAGAGTTCCTCAAGTCCAGGCACTCGATGCTTTAGCAGGCTGTGGCACAAATTCACTGGGTATGTGCCGCATAGGAATAATTGTCTCTCACGCCAATGGGTTAGCGAGCTGCGCCATGAATGCACTGAGTATGTCGCGCTCTACAACGAACCTCTCGTCTCATCTGCTCACTCATAGCGTGCCACTGGGTGTGCCGTAAACGAGACAATTCTAAGCGTTCGCCGGCACCGGCGCGCCACGCTTCTCGTCTCGGACGCCACGCGCAGAATTTTCGGCAGCGCCACTAGATGGCGCAGCGTCTCCAGAAATAAGTGCGAGAGAGGAAGCTTTAGCATGCACCGGCGCGCCATGCATTTCGAAGGCTAAGGACAGGCTTCGTGGCGGCAGCGTTAAAGGGCGCCGAGTATTCCTGTGAAATCGCGAAATAGGAGCCCCGCTGCAGTACAAGCCTTATACATAACTTGTTGAAATGGTAGCAAGAAGGTTGGCCCCTATATTGATTCAATGGCAAACGCATCACCGTCGACACTCATTGTGAGATGGGTTCTGTCGAATTATTTTAGCCGTCGATACGCCTTTGCGTAGCAATTCCACCTCGCTAGAATAGCAGCTTGGGCTTGTTGGTTTTCCATCCTGCTAGTAACAGCGCAAAATGTAGACAAGGGACGAGACAAGAAGACACCACAAGCGCTGACTTTCAACAACGTTTATTCAGAAAGAAACACGGCTTCTTATAAACATTGCCCTCACGAGTGCTTGTTTCACATGATGTGCGATCACGTGACTGCGACACGTGAGGGCAATGTTTATAAGAAGCCGTGTTTCTTTCGGAATAAACGTTGTTGAAAGTCAGCGCTTGTGGTGTCTTCTTGTCTCGTCCCTTGTCTACATTTTGCGCTGTTACTAGCAGAATTCCACCTCGTATGCTACTAAAGTATTCAATACACACATATCCATCAATTGCATTAAGTACAGTGACTCGAAAGTGTTCACTTATATTCGAAAGAGGCTCTGAATGACTTCAGCAATTCATTCACCGGGACCTAAATGAACGCATCATTACCCGGAGAAACTTGCTGTTTATCGTTTCTTGAAATGGTACAGAATTTCATATCTGCTCCTGTAGGAATACCACCTGCAGCCGTTCTTACGAAATGACCCATACTGTACCTATAGCAGGTTTTAATCTCTTATAGTTTCTTACATGGCACTTTGTTCCCGCCGCGAAGTATGTGTTGTCCCAATTGCTTCCATTGCGGCAGTAGTAGTTGCAGTTTTTGACAGTTTGATTCTGGAAACAATAAACAATATCAGTTGGCAGTGTTTTCCTAATTCTGATGTGTACAAATACGTCCAATAAAAACATTTTTAATTTAATATACTTCAGAAGTACTGCCAGTCACGGTGTTAGGTCATAGGCAGGATGTGTAATACAGTGAAGAGCAAAAAAAAGTCATATGAATTTAATTTATTTCTTGTACAGCGAGGTAAGAAACCATGTATCAAGTCACCAAAGAACTGTTAATATGAACTACTAAAATGTGGCCGCGGGCAAATATTCAATGTTTCGAATTTAAGAATTTATGTAATTCATTATTTTTCGTATATCCTAAATGAAGCAAATATTTCACCACTTTCCACTGCTGAAGTCTATTTACTGTTTCCCGTATTCTAAACAAAGTAGCGCATATTGTCATAAGTCAAACAACCACAAATGTTTTGTAAGTAATGCAGGAACAAAATGAGTAATGCAAGCTTTGCTCTCAGTTTCGTGACAATTAACTGTTATTTTTGCTTGTACTATGCCATCTCATATTTTTGGCAGCCAAGCCATGAAGCAGTGTTATGCATTACGCTACAACCTGAGACGCTTGCATGGCAATGGGCCTTTTATGTGTGTCTACGGCACGCAACTCTTGAAGCAGCTCTTTTTTTTCCTTCTCCACAATTTCATACGTGTTTTATGGCAACAATTTGTTTAGAGTTTTTGGGAAGCTTGTCATGCAGCTGCAATTCTTTCTGAGTGAAGGCTTTCAACTAAGCGCTAATGCTGTGAGAAGCTACTGCTGCAGTTCTTTGATTGCAATTATTCATCTTTTGTTTAAAATTGATATTACATTTGTAATAGTTAGGTGCATTTACCGTACTAGTCATTCCAGGCGCGGTGCCTAACTATACCGAAATTAATATTCCTACGGCACATATATGCGTCTGCTTCTCACTACGCGATATTCGGTACTAACAATTCTAACAATTTGCTAACAAGTGCAAGTGACGGTGGTCCATATATATATATATATATGTGTGTGTGTGTGTGTGTGTGTGTCTGAACGAGAAGGGGCCCAACTTCTTATGTTTTTAAGAATCATACCATAAGGGGCCAACAAACGCAGACACCACGAACACCATAAGGTAAATTAGTTATACTTAGTCCGCCGTCATTTCCGTCCTCGTTGCCGTACAATAAAATTTGATCTGCGCACAATGTTACTAGCAAAAAAGGTTGGCTCCAATACTGGTTAAATTCGACTCGGCAATTACAACATGCCCCCGTATGACAACCTGAAGTTTAATTGTTGGGCAATAATTCTAGCAATCCTATCAACCATTTGCTAGAGAGAGAGAGAGAGAATAAACATTTTTATTAGGTAAATGCAGCCTTGGAGAGGCGTCCTCATTCCAGAATGCCTTGAGCACGGGCCGCGTCCTGGGCCCTGGCAATAACAGCTAATCATGATCAGCTTTAGTTTTGTTCACCCTGGTTCTCAAATTTTACATACACATTACCGCATTCTCTGAAGGACATTGAGGAGAGCTAAGGCTTGCCAGTTGTTAAAGTTGGAAATTTCAGTTTCTAGCTTGCGCAAATTTGTACATTATTTTAATCGTTCTTGGTTATTAGAAAGAGTCAGCATAAAATTAACATGTCGTAGAATAATCTAGTCATCAGTCATTTCCTAGCCTTCAATGACTGTGGCTGCCTTCGTGCGTCCTGCGATAATTTTCAGTTCAGTTTATTCAGGCTTGTACCTGAGGTTTCTTGTATTTTAAGACACAACATGCTTAAATTGCTGTGTCGAAATTACAGATAGTGCAACTTTTTATAATCACTGAACCTTAATACCGATAAAATCTTCCACAAAAGTTTCATACTATCCAATATGGAAGTATCTTCGTTACTGTTCATTTCTGGTCGTGGAGGCAGAGACTTGTTCATAAATCACGGGGCATGCTGAGAAATTATTTACGAGTGTGAAGGCGAAAGCCTTGTTCATCCCCGTTGGCACCTTCACCTCTCAAGACGGCTCGTCTTGTGTGTGCGGCAGCGGCCTCTCTTTCCACCACTTCTGCATTCCCAGTACGCCTTTGTGGCATTATGGCCGCATGCTTCTCGCGTCGGGCCGCGGCCATAGCTTCATCCACAGCCGCTTCCTTTCGACGGCGGCTACGGAGAGCGCTATTTCGACCTCTTTTAGCCTCTTCCGCCGTGGCATGCTTTCTCGGTCTTCGTTCCACGTCACCTATAGCGACGTGGAATGAATCTCTGAGCCCACGCGGCGACGTTTACAAGGCGGGCGAGCCCGCTGCGATCGTGCTGCCGCCGTTACCAGAACTTTCTACGGGCGCCTCCGTTGACATTTCCCTCCTCCTCTCCAGCGCCGCTGTTAACGTTTTCCGCAACGCCCGCCGGTGCCGCCGCCGACATTTCCCTCAACTTTCCGACTGTGCTCCGTCACCGTTTCTCAGAACCCTCCTCCGGCGCAGTTGTTTCTCTTTCCATGCGCGCTCTGTTTTTCTCCACCTCACAACGCGACCTTCAAGAGAGAGAGATCTGAGGCATTCGCTTTAAAACAGGGGAGATGAAACCTAGTAGGGCAGGAAGGAGTTCCTCTTGCCGCCGCTAGCCTAGGAAAATATAGGGAACATTTGGAGAAGGAGGGTAGGTTGCCTCGTCGGAATCCTCCTCGCTGAAATGAGCAGATCACCTCAGGACAACACGTTAACCAAAACAACTAAAAAATAACGACTACGGCCGCCATCCTTGGCGGTGTAATGGAAAGCATGGACGGCTGCAGCAAACGAAGTTTGATAATCTTAACTGGTATAGCACAAAGCGCTTGTTTCGCAAACCACCAAATGCTGCCTCGCGGCTCCGGTTCATTCATTCTAACTGTCAGTTTTGGAATTGTGCCCAACCGAATATTATTTGAGTTAGTTCGGTTTCACGCTTTTCGATTCGGTTCAAGTTGACTTCCGAAGTGAAAATTATCACCATTGGAACCAATTGCAATATTGCTGAAGCACTTCCTTCAGGCTGAAATGGGTAAAAAAAAACATTCGCGTGAGCTGGGTTCCACAAACACTCCGGCAAAACTTGACGTTTCGAGGGAGCACAAAATTAAAAAAAAATATCACACAAATGAGGCGGCATGCATTGTTGTATTCAGGCATGTCACAATTTCTATAGTCTGCGTTCTTCGTGGGGCACTGCGATGCTTTCCAATGCACTAGCAGCACTTTTTCCCTAGGTTCTTTCATTCATTGGATTCTTAAGTAACACTCACAGAAAATTGCTCCGCTTTTCTTCTTTTGCTTTTTTACAAAGCTACCGGCTCCGTAAGCACGGTTTGAGGTTTCACTTCGTATAGCGTGCATATTGTCGGGAAACGCACCCGTCATTTATTGTGAGGAATTCAAAACGCAAGGCAAGTGCACTGCGACTTGGCGTAATACTTGTCTGCAAGAGCTTCCCCAGACATGTAGAAAATTAGTGTGGTGGTCACGTGGCAATGCTGATGCGCGGATCTGCGCCATCGTCAAAGCTGCATTACGATGGGTTTCCGACACTTTGGAACGCTGGGTAACATCCGATAATTGCTGCCACCATGCTGCTAGTGACATCTGGTGACTCAATGTCTAACCTGAGAGTACGCAAACCTAATACTGCGGCCACCTAAATATTCTATTTCACTGCCGTTGTAAGCGTTTTTCCCACAATTTATCACACAGCGTAGTTGGACAAAAGGCCGCAAGATGTCGATAGCAGCTTTTCTACTGACGTCCAGGGCTCCAACAATCCGGTAATCCATATTAAGACGCTTATGGACAAATTACAACTGTCTAATATACTGTTGTATTTTATGGTTTGCGCATTTATTTACGTATGTAAGGCGTATATATTTGCTTATATATGCCATTCTAGGTTTCGGTTTTGTAGCGATGCCTTTTGCGGTGCTCTTCGATTTTACCCTTTGTCAATGGTCAGAGTGAGGCACCGCCCACGTTATATATTCGATCAACCAACTGACCATGACCGGTGGTTGGTAATAGCGGCGCAGAACTGACCAGAAGGCATCGCTGTAATATCTCGGTCTGCGATCTGTCTACTTGCGTACATTTTGCTGATTTGTGAGATCCTTAACCACGCAGCACGCGAGGGTGTTGTTCAGTAGCACGTTGAGAACTCCGAATTAAAAGGGCTGGCGATAGTATTAACAATTCCTTTTGTTGACTTCCTTAGTTAAAATTTCAATATCGCGACGAAACAGAACGCTCAGAAAATTCCTGTCAACAGAACGGTATTCCACTTTCGCACTGTGCTCATCTAATGATTAGTCCAGACCAACTTGCCCACATGTCTGTTTTTATGAGGAACAGTACTCGGTGTGGCATACCTAATAGAAAGAAAATCAGACCAATTTTCCTGGGTCATCAAGAATACATTTTCTTTTCATTGTAAAACTGAAAACAATGCTATGTGAAGGTAAATATCAAATAAATTTACAAGCGAATGACAATGCTCGCTTCCAGCAGCTTCTTCGTCATAGTTATTATGTGATTTGGAAGAATACATTGAAATATATTGTATACAATAGCGAGTATTTCCATCGCGTACAAACATATAAATCTGTATTTTGTCTCATATCTCATGAGAAGTTTACTGTCATGAATTGTATTTATAAGCGGAACCTGGTGGCACTTTGCTCAAACGGAACCGTGTGGCAACTAGACGCACGTATTTTCGCGCGCAAGGTAAGGTGTGACCTCTGTATAGTAGGAAGGTTTCCCTATTTTTTCCCCGCTTTCTCGCAGTTCAGTGCAGGTCTTTAGGTTAAAATGTCATGAGGACCTGAGAGTGCGCATGCGTTGGGGTCAAAAGAATTCACTAACATGGTAATGCTGTAAAATGCACCTTCACATTCAAGTCGTACGTCTATGAGGCACGTAAACAAGAAATGGTCTCATTGGGAAGTCACGAAATTGAAGAACAAATTTACGTTCTCTACGGATGTCGAATTGTAGCGTCTTTTGTTTGCATACTATCTACATAACATTCACAAACATTTCTACTTACCGGTATTTTGCTATTTCCAGGGCAATCTCCTTCCTGTAAATATTCTCCGCGCGCTAGAAAAAGATAAAGTGAAGTTGTCAGTTATTCAGGGTGGGCTTGATAATTGGGCGCTGGGAAGTTATACATTGCGACGCTATTTTAGGCAAACTTCAAAGAAAAAAAATTTGCAGGAAGTGGCAAAGCAGGCGCCTGTGTTCCGAGAATAACGAGCGAGGAACTACACATTTCCCAGCTCAGTTTAACTCTAATGACAGAATAGTTATTTCAATTTCACCTAAGAACCGTGCATTCATCCCTGATTGAATAATTATCATTCGCCTCCCCAAGCCTTGTGTACGATCCGCAAGCAGCTTATTCTGGATATATGAGAACATAATAGACATAGGTCGAAGGGTCATTTTGCGTGAAATTCGAATTGATCAATCAGATGATGCAAATATTTGAGGAATCAATAAATGATGTCCCAGTGTGAGAAGACAAATTTTAGGACCTGACTTGTGTGTGTCTAAAACAACTGTTTTCTAACAATCGGTAAAACTAAGCTAGACAAAGCCACCACTTTAAGTATATAAAGATCCCGTTCGGTGTAATACATAAGGAGTGGTATACGTATACATGAGAAAAGAAACAGCCTAATAAGGTGAGGGAGAAGTGGCAAAAGCCTTCAGAAATTCAGAATGACATAATATGCAGGCCGAATGAGAGTTTCCATTGAAGGGCGACTAGCTTATGAGGGCATGTAGGGTGACAAGGAGCGCGATTTTGTTATTTAAGGTTAGAGCAATCTATGTTATATCTATGTTATTCGAACTAAATGTGTTTCCTAATCAATGCTCCCAGTAACGAGCGCAGCGCAAGGAAAACACTAGTGATGTGTCTTTTACAAAACTAAAATTAACCTCTTTTTCAGTACCGTCTGTGAGCGACAGGGTATCGAACCAAAACAGAACTGAAAACCAGGAAAAGAAAATAAGTAGTTTTAGTGGAATCTGTAACTGAACTGGAACGTTACCGTATTTTTTTTCACTCTGGAACTCAATATCAAACAAAAACTGTTGCTATTCAGGTTGGCCATCTGCAGTGGAGCTTGTTTTCTTTCGTATCTTGCACTTATGGTTCAGCCATGCTACCTCATTACTTAATTCAAGACACCTTGAAGTCATTTTACAAGTGGCAGTAACGTTACTCTGGTTTTTAACGTTTCTCGTCCGTTGTCAAGCATATGCTGAATAAATGTGTTTGAAATTGGTCACCGCCAAATAGCTATCTTCTGATGGGAAACCCACATACTCCGTTAATTCAAGAAGTTCTTCATAGCGGGGTGCTCAATTTTGCTCGTGTTGGTATGGGAACTGGAGTAGCTGTAAATAAAATGGTGGAATTAAAATGCGTTCAATGTTTGCTCTAGCGAGGAAACTTTCCTTTCCATTATAGCTAATTGTAGCTAATTATAGCTAATTATAGCTGTTTTTATTATCTTCGGGCAGATCAGTATCAGCCTTGAGTTAAAGTACAAAACAAATTCACGTTTTTTTTCTGTAGATATTTTTAGGTTACACAAACGAACATAAACCATTTGTATTTCAAATCTCGAGCCGAACTAGAACCCAAACCTTTTCTATGAATTTCGGTGGCGTGTTTCATCATGGGTGAACGCATTCGATCAAATGCCCGTTTACGCATATAGCACAAGTGTACAGGTGCGGCGACTGATAGCGGGAACACGGGAGCCGGTGGCAGCGCTCTGGGGTGTGCCACCGACACCACCGACACCTCGAGAAGTGTTGCTGCGCGTGCGCAATCGCAGCCATAGGGGCATCACCCGGCGCTTCATCTGCTACAGTTCCTCCCTTCTCCACAACCGCTCACACTGCTTCGACGTCCGCTTCGCCATGTTCTCAAAGGCAACGATTTTGTGTGACTAAAGCCGGATTAACACTACAGGATGGATTGCTGATCGAGCTAAGGATGTGCATCACTTAGTGCCACCAAACCACACCGCACGGAAAAAAAAATTTAAATGGCGCTTAAGCTTCGCCTTTAAGAGTGGAACGCGATAGCATTCAAAGATCCCTGACAGCTTCCCCACACTTCCCAGCAACTGGAGCGCATGTAACCGTAATGTTTGCCGGGAAACGTCCGCCGCGAACGCTATGCACGAAGACGGACTTTGTGGTACAAGCGCGACATCTTGTATGGGCCGCGATGCGACGGTAGCGAGCGGAAAGGAACCGGGCGTGCCACTCCGTCACCCCCAAGACGCGCATCGGGCCGGCGCGCGCA
This sequence comes from Dermacentor andersoni, assembly GCF_023375885.2. Lineage (NCBI taxonomy): Eukaryota > Metazoa > Arthropoda > Arachnida > Ixodida > Ixodidae > Dermacentor > Dermacentor andersoni. The sequence continues at coordinate 147,749,734 of NC_092815.1, forward strand.
AATGGCGGACGCCACGGCTGGTGTGTGTGTGTGAAGGGGTTTGTTTGAATTTTCACGTAACAGAATTATGTTTTCCCGTATAGTCAAATTACAATGTGAGAGCGATCATGTCCGTTGGTTGTGTGTAAGTCGCAGTTTACGATTTTTGCAAGTATTTTAGCTTGAAAAATTCAATTAGTTCAGTAAATTCCTTGCGTCACATGGACAGCCTGGGTATGGGTTGGACAAACAACTTTTTGCCGAAACGACACCGAATGCCAACGCCGCGGCCGGATTTTTGTTACGTTTTGTTACGTAAAAATGTTACGTTTTGCAGCATAGTAATGGCAATCTTCACAGTACACTATCAGTTACAGATCATCAATATAATTACACAGGTAATGACGGCTTGAAAAAAACAACATTATGGCGTTTTACGTGCCAAAACCACTTTCTGATTATGAGGCACGCTGTAGTGGGGGACTCCGCAAATTTAGACCACCTAGGGATCTGTAATGTGCACCTAAATCTAAGTAAACGGGTGTTTTCGCGTTTCGGCACCATCGAAATGCGGCCGCCGCGGCCGCGATTCGATCCCGCGACCTCGTGCTTAGCAGCCCAACACCATAGCCACTAAGCAAGCACGGCGCGTCTAATCACGGCTTGCGTGCTACAACTAGTGAAAATGATCGGGAAGGGGGATGTTATACAAATAGGCATACAATGTCATATACAGCGACTCAAGGCAAAATCAAGGCTAAAGTCGTTTTCATGGCGAGTTACCGTCGCTTATCGTTAAAGGGTATGCGTTTTTAGCATATTGGGCCGATACCGGACATAGCGCAGTCTCAGTATAATTGGAAGCAGGGCTACTGGGAATGTGTCCCAGGTTACGTGCCCTTGGGTTTACTCAGTATGCGTCCCCGATGGAGCATCGACAATCGGCCGAAATCCTGGCTTGCCAAGTTTGTTTTTGCCCAATATAATTGCTTCAAGATGTGAACCCGATATTTCTTCTTCGGCAACAGTATGCTTAACCAAGACGCAGCATATAATTACTCCACCGCCAACCGATTCTGACAATGAGCGGCCGTCGCTCCCATCCAAAGAGTGAAGCATGAATGCGTTGGGTAATGTCTCTACAAAAGTGGTTAAGAATGATACGCAAGAAATTAAAGATATGCGATGAATTCGTAAAGACACAATACCTAAGATGCGCTTACTTCTCCGCGGTGCTAAAGACGCCGGGTTCCATAACCGGGCTACTGTTCTAGACGCTTTGGAACCGCTGATAGCGGCACTTCAATAAGAAAATGTTGCGCTATTTATTGTAAACCAAATAAATACAAAGAATCGCAATGATGCAACGGAATCCTAGAGGCCCACGAAGCCGCCTCGCGGACTTTGGGCAATCAGTGTTTAAGTACAGGTTCCCCGTGGGTGTAAGATGTGAAGCAAACAAGGCGTCTTTACTGCACACAACTGGATATGTAGCACTGCGGTCAAGTAATAAACACAATTTAGCAAAGAGCTCACTTTTGTTCGTCGGTACTTAACGCACCTTCCTAAAGACGTTGCGCCACATGCTTCCAATGTCTATGCTAGCTTAACGCTAAAGTATAAGCGGCGCACACTCTTACTAATTGGCGGATTGATACCTCCAAGATCTAGCAGCAACTGTTCTTAATTGCTGTTCATGCTGCTAACTTTCCGAGGTCCCCACATGCGACTTTCATGCTCGCCATTCCATGAAGCGCCCTGATTCGACGAGCACCCGCGGTAGAAGCTGACATCGTACTTATTCAAAACTTGATGATGATCAATGATGGCGCGCCAACATATTTTCCAAAGGCTCTTGACAGCACTTGTCTTGACATTGCCTTTGTTTAGAAGAGCTTGATGTCTGCTATACGATCGTGTACTGATCTCAACACCTATGGAAGTGACCATCTGCCAACATATATACGTTAAAATGGTTACGTCTACTACCTCCGCACAGTGGGCGCTGCATCAATTAGGCATTGCTTGAAGATTGTGTGAACACTGCCTGTCAAACCATCGAATCCCAATCCAATATTAAAGTTCAAGATGCCATTACGTCAACTCTACGCGAGACAATAAAGCACTTCTGCGCACCGTCAACTAAATCACTGTGCTCCGGACTGAACTGACAAGCTTCATAGACGTTCCTCGTATTATGTCGAGAGAAAGATGGGGCCCTTCTGAATGACGTCTGCTGCAAGCGTACAAAGTGTTTTTCTTGAGCTGCATGAGTTACAGCACGCACGTGCTAACATGGGTTCATCATATCTGCACACGCTGGAAATCCCTCAGGCCCAAGCACTGCGGATACGCCTTGGCTTGCCTCGACCAAAGGTCGAGGGTTCGACTCCCACCAGAGGTCGTGCGTTGCAGTACCTAATGAACGATATCCTTTTTAAAGGTGTCTTAATTGCGTATGCCTTAATTAACACCATAGGACTCTTACCAAAGGTCAAGCATTTGACTCCCTTTGAATTTTGGTGTCATAACGCCGGACAACAGATTTTGCGACCCATGAGCCATCTCAGGTTTTCGCCTTAATAAGAGCCGAATAAGGAATGAGAAAATTGAGTCCGAGAACTAGGTCCTGGGGGAAATGAGCAATCACGATGAAGAGGACAGGAGTGTGGTATCCGGTGATGCTGACACTTCGTGTGCACATGTCGACTGTAGGTGCAGTACCACCATCCATAACGCGGGCGAATCGTGTTGATGCTAGGGTGAGGAGCTTTCCGAGTCGTCACCAGCATGCCGCACTCATAATAGAAAGATGGGCTCCTTCATCTCTCAGTGCAGTGACAGAAACGGCGTCAAAATCAAGAAGGGTTTGGTTCGTAGGTAACATGAGCAGAAGATTTGAGGGCAGGATCGACAACACATGTTCACCTCCAGAAGCTGCAATGCCTAGTTTTAAGGCTGGGCGCGAGCAGCGGTAGGCGGCGAAGAGGAGGGTTGGTACGAGCGAGACTGATGACGTCGAGATGAAGGGGACCGGCAGTAGGGAAGGTTTGGAGTTGGAGCATCAGCGCCAGTGCGTTCACAGTGGGTGGTATAGTCAGCTGTAGGTCCAAGCGTGCGAGAATAAGTGCCGGCTCGCGTCGCAGGCGGAAGTGGCCATTGGTTACGGCAGTGATGAACCACGTGGCATATGCGACAGCAGTGAAAGCAAATAGGCTTGTCATCACGGCTATGCCATTCGGATGGGTGACGATATGTGGTAGAAAAGGACTACTGGAGACGAGGAAGGCCACTGGAGAACTGAGGAACGCAGCATTGTGTCGACGAGCACACGGAGTCGAGACACGTACTTGTCGCACAAAGACCTGAATCATCGCAATCGCGGTTGCTGACAGATCAGGAGGCGTGGACCAGAAGGCTCGTGAATAGACGGCCTCGAGTTCTCGGGGAATATTGCGGGTGACCTTTTCATAGTTAGTGGGCTGACTTCGCCGACACTCGCATGTAGACGTAGCAGCAGTATTGGGTAGCTGCGTGATGTGCTGTGTGATATCGCGGCTTTTGGCTCGTTCGAGGCGACGGCATTCTTTTATGGTGGCGGCGATATGTCGAGACTTTGCTGAAAACAAGGAAGTTGAAGGCGTCGTCCGCGATTCCGTTTATTATATTCGCGTTTTTATTTCTCTGTCAGACATAGTGTCGCCTGCTTTGGGGCAAAGAACGAAAACGTCTTGAATCTATGCGGCGTACGGCTCTGTATGTTATCTGAACAATAGTCGCAAGAACCTTTCTCGCGGCAACCGTGTACCGAAAAGGGTCACCAAACAGTTCGCGTAGCTTTTCTTTGAAAAGGTGCCGACTGGTTATCTCCGTGCGATTGAAGCCGCAGGCGTGGGGTGCGGCTGAGATGAAAGATTACATGTACTGACGAGCATAATCGGGTCCCACCTGTTATCAGCACTGACGTGTTCGTATTTCCTGACTCAATCATCAACGTCGTGTCCCTCCAGGCCACAGAACATACCAGGGTCGCGATGGTGGGCAACCGTGACGATTGGAACTGTTTCACAAGTCGCAGTCGTTGCTGATGCGGTTGTGCATCGGGAGGCATGGTGACAAGCTCGATGTATCAACCGCTGCTGAGCCCAATTGCGGGGACAGGGATTGCAAACCTCCGGCAACATATTGCTTGTTGGAGGAGAACGACAAAAGGGACTATTGCACTGCATTGACACTGCCGCCAGACCGCAAGATAGACACTTGTTGGAGCGAAGCGTCTAGTCTTTTTCGTGGAGGCTCGTCTCTCAGTACCCGTCTATGGTATTTTAATATATATATATATATATATATGTTCAGGCACGAGTTTCATGGGGACTTCATGGCGGTGCGTCTACATGGCAAAGCGGGTCAGGGCGTATGCGCGAGAGGTGCTCGGCTGCATACATGTCTCATAAATAACGCACATTAGCGGTGGCCACACAGTGTATCGCTACACGTTTTCACTGCTAATCGCACTAAAGTCGACATTCATCGTGAGATGGCTTCCATAGGATATTTTTCGGAGATACATGCCTTCAAATGCGCTCTGAACGAATGCCCACCCCATTACGACTTCACAATTTTCTTCCAGCCAACATAGTATTATTGGAGAAGGATACTGGAAAAGATTAGTGAAGTACGCTGTTATTTGTCACATCAATAAGAAAACTTCTACCGCAGTATTCGCTTCAGCAATCGAATATGAGAAATGTGAATATATATTATGTATCTCGGCGTTCCCGCAGGTATAGCAGCGCAATTTAGGCCCTAGCGTTTAGCTTATGATGTACTAAATATGCCTACATTTGACGGCTACTTTAAGTGAACAGTCTCACAACAGCCCAAATTACATTAGTGAAGAAATATTGCTCGACACACTCACCTTGAGGCAACAAAATCGCAAGAAGCGCTAGTAGAAGCATGGTTTGATGCCGTACGGTTCCACTGCCATTTTCCCGGTATGAAGGCGTTATATATATAGGTACATCGAAGCATGGACGTCATTTATAGTGACCGATGAATAAGCGTGGGTACATGGATATCAGAAAAGTTCAACGCTGTCGTATCGAGCTGTATTCAAATAAGTGCCTTTCGAATACCGAATGATATTCTTCTTTTCAAGGACATCCAGCCTGCTGGACGCGCTGTGTAATACTTTAGCGGCTGCTTTTGCAAAACATGTAAATATTGAACTTATAGTCGCTTTGGTTTAAACTTCAAGATTATTAATATGCATGTGACATACTGACCTCGCTGCGCTGGTTTTCTTCGGGCTCTTATTGCTCTCGTGACCGAACTCGCTTGTTTCGCGCCCGTTACAGCCGCACAAAGAAATTCTGAAGCTAATTTTCTGTCCAGTTTTGCGAGCCCCACATCGTCGCACCGCCTTCACGATCACTCAGCATAGAAGTGCAATGCCAATGTGATAAAAATTTGGCGGCGTCTCCGTCATTTGGAGATGACTGACGACAAAAATAAAATGAGCAATCTTTGCTACGATGGGTGCGCAATTGGCGATAATATATTCCATAGGCGCCGACTACGGGTTGGGGGGCTCCTTGGCTCGAGCCCCCTCCTGAGTTTTCCGGGGGGGAGGGGGGCTCTTCCGCCCCTCGACGATTCCGAAGGCTACCCCTCCCCCTCCCACACGCACACCTAAATTGTCATTACAAGAGTTTTGTCACTTACATCATTTGATCTTTCTTTTGACTTGCCTCTACCTTTTCACCTAAAATCTTATTGGGATAATAGCTTACTGCATTATTGTTGGCGCGGACGTGCACAGCTTTGAATTCATAATTTCGCTTTATTTCTTAAAATCCTCATAGTAAGATGATAAGCGCATTAGAAGCACTAGTGGCGGCTGTTTCATCCGTATTTTTTCACTTCAACATCTTTTTAAATTTTTACTGTAAATAACCTGCACATGCACAATATATTTAAATATGTCCACAGGACAAAGTTTATTACACTTTTGAAAGAGGAGGAGATAGCCAATTAAGAATTACTTCTAATAGTATGGACAGCCTGTGCCTAGAGAATGAATATGTTGTTGTATCTTCACCTCGCTTCAACTTGCTTTACATGCTTTTTTGACACTGAAAAAAAAAACCCCGCAGACTTTAGTGACCCCTTCAGAAGAGACCTTTGTCAATGGCGTGTGAAATGGCCATGAATGATATGTGTTTCAGTATTGCTTCTCTTTCCAGTAAGCAATGTTAACGACTCACGAAATAAAAAGAGAAACTCTTTTAATAAGTTACAACATTTATTAGGGATTGAAACATCGTCACTTGCATGCAGTGGTCATAAATATATACAGGGCGTCCCAATCAACTGTGATGCACTAAGATTTAAAAAAGACCCATTGCATTATTCGACAAAGAGCTAGTGCACATTGTTTGCAGTACAGTGGAGTAGCCGCCGGTAATTTTTTCATTAAAGAGAGTTATTAAAGTATAATTGTAAATAATTATCCAACTCGAGATACACTATTCTAACAAGGTCTCAATGAAGCATTTGTGGGCAGAGCAAAGGGACATCGAAATGCGGTATTTTCAGCGACGTACTAATTTCGTACTATTTTTTATTTCGCACTGATAAATACATTCCGCGAAATACAAATAAATACCGCGTGACTGCGCTCGCACTCGCATCAGCGCCCTCGAACACGCTCCCTTTGAGTTAGTCAGAAAGAAATAAAGGAAAAAAAAGAAACACATCGTGATTGAGCCTCACCTGCCGCGCCCTCTCCAAACTATCACGTCGCGTTTGGTGTTAGTTGGAAATAAGCTGTGATAGCTGTTTTCGTAGCGTAGATAAAGTTCACGGATGGTTCTTCCTTTTTTTGCCACATTACCCACAACCACAAAAGCGAATTGAAAACCTCAGTCCAAAGGTTCAGAGGTGCGTTTTGTGTCGTCCCAGTCGCCATGTCTTCCTCCAATGAGCAGAAGGAAAACATGATCCTTGCCTTCTGAGCTACAAATGACAACAAGAGGAATGCCGGAAATATATGAGTCATGGAAGTGTGGCGGTAGACCAAGCGCATCAACTATAATCACAAATTATGAAAACCTGAGACAAACAGGCAGCTTCCAGAAACAGCGCCAGAGGACTCCATCTTTTGAATTCTAGCCTACGTACGGATATTCTAGCATTTATGGCCTCGAGCCCTGGCATTGTTGTGCGGGACGTGGCCGACCAGGTATCAATTTCCAAGTCGTCAGTTTGGAGGATTCTAAATCACTCGGCCTTTCACTTGCACCACCTTAACCAGCAACGACAGGGACCGACGACAGGGACCTGCAGAATCGTCTAGATTTCTTTTAATTTGTTCCTCACAAAAACCGAGGAGTCGCCGGACTTTTCTAGGAACATCACGTGCACAGATGAAGCCGATTTTTGCACAAACGGCCAGGTGAATTTGAATAAAGCACAGGAATGACTCCAATCCATACTGGGTAAAACGCACTTGGCACAGAGCCAGTGGGCGTTCAATGTGTGGTGCAGAAATTACGCCATTTCTATAATCGGTCCCATCTTCTTCAGTCGCGCACTGATTGGACAGCTTTACGTGGATGAAATGCTTGAGAGTGGTGAATCTGTTTGGTATCGAAGTCCCGCTGTCACGTCTCTGATTCAGTGGCATCAGCAAGATGGGACGCCACCACACAGCAGCAGCCGAGCACGACACTGGCTGTATGCGACTTGTCATGCACAATGGATTGGACGGCACGTGCCTGTGAATTGATCCGCTATGTCCCCTGGCCTCTCTCCACTCGATTTAGTTTTTTTGGGTTATATGAAATCTTGTTTACATGATCGAGACGACGACGTCAGGTGAGCTCAATGCAAGGATAACGGATGTCTGCCATAGAAATCCGGCGTTGGTCGTCAAGAAAACCAGTGAAGATGTGATAAAGCTGACTCAGTACTACTTAGCTGCAGAAGGACACCTATTAGAACACGTCCTCTAGGCATCAACGGCGCTTACTAATTCCCTGATAATAAAGGCACACTGAAATGTGATGGCTTTCTTTTTCTGTTTTTTTTTCTGCAGACCTCCTGATTGCAAATTCAGCTCATTTAAACTTGTACATTTACTTTTTTGAACGAATTGTTCTGCGTTTTGTATACATGTGGGTCGCTTCCCGGTCTGTTTATTCGCTTTTATTTTTTTCCACGAGCTCGTTTTTGCAGCAGGTAGACACTTTCATGAAAAATAAAACCATCACTTCAATTTGGCTTTGCTCCGAAGCATGTTTCTAGCACGAAATATAGCTGCGCGCGCACCCTGTCGATGCAGTGGGAGCAAAGCAGGGATCTTGAAACATTCTATGCCTATTGCGTTGCTTTCCGCGTTTCGTGCCTGGTAAGAGCGGAGGTTCGGCCTCGTTGTCAAGGGGCTTTTGTCAATGTCGTATAATAGGTATGACGTCGAAATGAGAGATAGGAATCGCTGCGAAGCCTGCTGTTGGTGCTCCTTCCATACCGTTATCAAGGTGATGCGATATCTCTTCGGCTTTGCGACAGGCAAATCCCTTGCTTTCAATCAGTTTACTCGAGGCAGCTGCATTATGATGCAGGTGGGAGCGCAGTCACGTGATATTTTTCATATTTCGTGGGGTTTCTTCACCACTCGAAAAAAATTAGTACGCAATTAGTGCGTCGCTGAATATACCACAGTTAGATGTCATTTCGAGGTGCCTACAAAAGCACCCCGAAACAAAGGCCTCATTGGCCTTCACAGGCCTACAAAGGCTTCATTGACAATTCGATAACGAGGACAGTACTTCTCGAGTTAGATAATTAATAACAACTACATAAATAAATCTCAGTGGCAAAAAAAAATAGTGGCGGCTACTCCATTGTACTGCAAAAAATATGCACTAGGTTTTCTCCGAGTAACGTAATTGCTGTTTTTAAAGACTTAGCGCATGATAGTTGGGACTCCCTGTATAATTAACTCAATAACCAAAATGAAGTTAAGCCGATTTACTTGAATTGAGAATCAACAGCAGTCGGGCGCAGCAGCGCTTCTACTTGGACTCACAGTTTAAAAAACAGAGAGAGAGAGAGCGAGTCTGCAGTTTCTACAGAAAGCGAAGCAGTATTACTGACAAAGAAGTATGCGACAAATACAGGAATGAAGATAACATCACTGAGAAACGCCAGATTATTGATGGTGGGAGAAGGCTCAGGCTGTGAAATGGAGCAGTCTCCAACTACGAGGTTTTGTAGATACCCATATAAGGCCGTCAATTCAGTGAACAATTCTTCGAGGTCACACGAAGTTTCTTGAAGTGCAACTGTTATATATATATGGGGGGATATCGAAGGTTGAACTTTGACCTCAAACCAGTTTACATTCTGGTTCATGGCGTGGAAGAGCTCAGTATATCCAACCCCATAGGCCTGCTGCTACTCGTCGGCAGCAGGTTCTGCACGGGCAGGCACAGACTCTGACCCTCCTTACTCCCTCCCTCGTGGAGAGTTGGAACGCTCGTGGCCCTGAACGTTGGCGTGCGGGTACCTGCAGCCCCCGCAACACCCGGCCAGACCTCGAACCCTTAATCTGGGACTGCCCGCTGTACTCGGGCCCCAGGCAAAGCGCCCTTGCTTCGCTCCCAACGGAATGGCGACCGACCTCCCTACAAACCAGCGTGCTACCGAGACACAACAGTGCTGTCTTTACAGTGCTGCGACTGCCGTAGAGCTCTGGCGATCACTGTAGGAATCCCTGGATGATCCTGGGCTCCAGCCACTGAGACCAGGGTTCTTCTTGAGCGTACCAGCGAAAGCATCAGACACCCTGATGTAGATGATTAAGCCCGCCTTATCACTGTTTCCATTACCTTTTCAGCCCCGCCACATTCCAAACTAATTCACCGGAGCCTTTTAAAAACATTAGTGCGAATAAAGACGTGTGAACAACAACAACGGACTGCTGGGCTGAACTAACAGGGTTCAAACAAACCATCGGACCAACTTAGATAACTAAGTATGTGGAAATGTGTACGTACGTGCCGCTCTTCAATTAACATCTTTCAAGCCAACATGAGTCACAGTAGACTCGAGAGGGGCTAGGTACCGCCGTTCCAAAGAACTCTTTGACGTCGACTTGGGGCACTGGGTGTGTGCCAGTAGGTTTGTGCTGGCCTCCATTTAACCTCTTTGATGCCAAGTTGGGTGACTGGGTATGTCCCAAAACATGTGTGCCGCTCTTCAATGAACATTATTGACAGCAAGTTGGATAACTAGGTGTGTGCCATCGTAGATGTACAGGTCTACAATCGAGAAAAATATCCCCTAAATTTCTCCGATGCGGAGCGGAAACGAGCTCATGTATCGCAAGGGAGCTTCAGGGACCGCAACCCCACGCATCAGCAAGCTGCGCCACAAATGCACACGGTATGTGCCAAGGAATTAAAAAGATGGTGAGTTGGAACCTATTAATTCTTGGGCAGCCCTCATAAAAACGAAACACGAGCAAGAATAGAGGACAAGCACTGGTTTAACAATTCAAAGGTGTTGTTCGAAGAAAAATATTATATAGGCTGTGATTATGAAATTCATGTGGATGGCGTGTAAAAAATTCTCACATATTCACGAGATATCAATAAATGAGGTCTCTACGTTTTCTAAGGAAACTGACGGCTTGCCTATACTTGTTCTTGTTCTTCACTATGTTATAAGCCTCATAAATTTCGCGCCTGCGCTGCTCTTGGTGTTCTGTGATGATTGATGTATCCAGAAAAGAGGGCGCGCAGCAGGAATGACGACGACGGCTTGCAGGATGCTCCACCACTGCCTTTAAGGAATCACCATGTTCACGTAGCCTGATATTTACAATCCAGCCCGTCTGTGCGATGCCAGCGCAACCACACGTGCAAGGAATCATGCACACCACTTCAAAGGAACAATCATTCTAGTTATTAACTTGCCTAACAGAGAAAGCATTCTGACAAGCACCTACGTCAATCCTTGCACGCCTATCAATTACAGCGCAATGACAACCAAGTTTCTTGCCATCAGAAAAAATATCAACCGACAACTTTTATACACAATATTTGACATAATTCAATGCTGGCAAACGAGGCGATCACGTTCATTGATTGCTCGTGAATATGTGATGATTCTTACAAGTCATTGCCGTTACCCTATAATATTTTGCTTCCAATAGGGACGGACGTGTTTGTCAGGGCTGCGTGGCGGAGACGGAGACAGAAGTATTTTATTGTGCATGCTTTGAGCTTGCTGCTGTTTTTAGGTTAGCGTAACCGAGCGAACGAGCACATTGCAGGATGAAGAGCGAACGCGGAGCGCAGTGGCTTATGAAAGACTGCAATACCGAAGAGAGCGCCGGAAGGGAAGGGTAGGAGGAGGGTATGGCCGCGCAAGGCATGTTCTACGGAGACGATCGCTACGAGACGGCGGCGCGCTTGCTCGGGTCGTCTGTTTACCGATGGCGCCACCAGTGACGCATGCGGCGAGCACGTCCACACATACCATATATGGAAACAAAACACTGTATGAGCGGAGGTCTGTCTGCTGCGGTTGCTGTGAATCGTTCTCACACGTCACGCATGCGCTCCCCTCGCCATCTCCCGATTATTGAGGCAGTTTCGCCACACTGCGCTTGGTTTTCAACATGCTGCATGGCAGAGATTGTCAACGCCAGCAAATATATCGCAAAATGAAAGCACGTATAGAGCTGCGTTCATATTTCGCATTAGGGAGCAGTATCCTGATCGCAGGTGATTTTTTTTGCCTTGAAATAACAGGTTGGCAATGGCCAGGCTATTACTTAGTGGTTTTAGTGCCTGCGTTTGTATCGCGAATATTGCTTTTGTAGCACAGCGCGGGCACGTGGTTGAACACGGGCGAACGCGTGCCATACTTTAAGTATGTTCGGCATTTATTATTTTAAAGCATTGCAGGTAAATGATTTGTTACACTTTAAGGATATAGGTTCTATGCGTGTCGGCCTTTTCTTGCAGGTACGTGCTTTGAAAGATTCGGCGTTACCATTAAAGAAAGCTAAGTGCAACATACGGCAAGAAATAGGGTAAAGCGTGTAGCATGATGTAGGTCCCTCATTGTAGACCAGGAGAAGGATGAGAATGCAGAGGATACAGAGCCGATCGCCAGACACGGTGCTGGTGATGCTAGACTAAAGAAAATGGAGGGTGTTCAGAGTGAACTTGTCAAACGGACCGAAGAGCTAAAAGATGAGCTCAATATGGAGAGGGTGATGCACGGAAGGCTGTTGAGAAATGACTTCGAGCAGCCGAGAAAGAACCGAACTGCGCCGCATCAAAAACGAAAATAGTAGTCACGATGACATGCCGTCTCCCGGCGTGACCGGACATAGAGTGTCAACACAGCGCGTTGAATGCGTGGCAGGCTTGAGACGCGCGGTTTGGGCAGCTGGAAAGAGGCTGACCTACCTCGAAGAGACCACACAGCGAAAGGAGGAACGAAGGGGTTAGTGTACCGTATCAAATCCGAGTCTACCAGAAAAGGATGGCAGAGTGAGGCAGATTATCGCCGGTGACTCAAATCTGACTAGTTGCTCAGGGGCGATTGTGGAGTAGGTGAAAGAGGGCAAAAGAGCGGCGGGAGGGAAGTCTCCAAGGCTGACATTGGGCTCTGTCGTGGAGCGAGCTAGAGAAAAGCTGGCGGATATTATGCACGGACGCAACCTTGTAGTAGTAGGGAGTGGGCTAAATAACGTGCTAAACAGAAAAGCGGCATGACCAGCCCAGCGTTTGGCGAAGGGGTAGACGACTTGCGCGAGATTTTCCCTTGGGTGCAGATTGTGGTGTGTATGGTGGCATAGGTGGGATTCGATAATGGTATTTTACGTGCCAAAACCACGATCTGAATATGAGGCATGCCGTAGTGAGGCAGTCCGGAATTCGGACCACCTGGCCTTCTTCACCGTACAGCTAAATCTAAGTACACGGGAAATCCGGCCGCCCGTCGGGGGGGGGGGGGGGGGGGGGGGGATTAGAACCCGCGACACCCGTGGTTAGGAGCCAAACACCATAGCCACTAAGCAACCAGGGCGGGTAAGGCTACGTACAGAGCGGTCGCCAGCTGATGAGGCTATATGGAGAGGGAGCCGAGAGAAAGGTCTGGAGGTTATGGAAGTAAACAGGGAAGTGAGAAAGTATGGCCGTTTTCAACAAACAGCATCCACCTCAATGACAGGCTTGGATGACAGTTGGCCTGAGGACTTGCTGGTCGCGTATTTGGTTTTTGGGGGCCCACCGGCGCTCATGAGGCCAAGGTAGGGAGTAATGAAGAATAAGGTCCCCTAAGGGAACGTCAGGCTAGCATCACCATCAATAACAGAAAATGGATTAAAAGAAGAAAGAAGAGAGCTCGCCGTGCAATAGGCTACTTAAGCATGCAGGGCGGCAGTAGAAGGTAAAAATGAGTAGAGATTCAGGAGCAGTGAAGTAGAGAACATATACATGCGTATGCGCTCAAAGAAACTAAAGAAACGCACCTTAGAGACTCAGCAGATCCACCATTGATTGAGAATTATATTTTGGAAGGGTTGAACAGGATTATATCGGAAAGAAAGGCAGAGGGAGTCGCAATGCTCATACATCAGGGCACCAAATGGGAAAGAGTAAATTCAAAATGTCAAGAGCATCTCCCGTTATCAGGTACAGTGAGTGGAAAGAAAACTTGGCAAGGCGTTACGCATTTATGGACGGGAAAAATTGCAAAGAAAAGAATCAACAGCTAGTGGAATGCCTAAGAGGTGATATGCAAATTCAAGAATGGAGCCGACAGATGGAGTAGCACACTGTGATGGAAAGGTTATAAACAGGAGTAATCATTATACCACAAAGTGCCAATATCAGTGATTTGGCCTAGGATACTGAAATTATCCTTTTAGGTGGCATTATTGCCCGCATATAGGGTCTAGATATACTGACGACAACGGGAAGTTAATGCTTGATTTCTGTGAGCCACATAACCTCGTTATATTCAATAGGAAGCCTCGGTGTATCGGGTAGACCACGTGGGAAGTCAGAGATGGGCAAGTGACGATTGATTACTTTGTTGCGACAGAAGGAACTTATGCTCATTGACATGGAAGGGTATAGCAGCATAGAGATGGACCATAAACGCATCATTTCGGAAACGGGATATGTGATTGTGAAAGAGAGCAAGGAGCGGAAGAATGGTCAGTTCAAATTTTTACGCTAAACAAATAACAAACATATTTAGAAGGGTCTAGAAAGAGCATGGCAAATGGCCAAGAAAAGAGTGTCAATATAGTTAGCTTGTAAGTGTAATTACGAGGGAAATGAGGAAAAAAGAGCAACATGCTAGTGGGCAAGGAAGAATAGAACAAAAAGATGGTGGAAAAGGGGAAGCACGGATGCGGTTGATGAACGACAAAAAGCATCACGAAAACATAGGCAGGCTAAATAAGTGCAGTGGCCGGCGCTTGAAGTAGACAGAACATGGCATATATACCGGAAGAAGAAATCTATGGTTCCCATACTGGTTGAATTGAACAGAAATTTATTTGCCAAAAAGGTACAAAAAATGATGACAATTCACGAGAAGCATCTGGATCCTTAGCACCAAGCTAGTTTAGATCCATGCATAAATAAACAGATATATATTTACACAATAGCAATTTTTATGCAAGTAGCGGACATCTTGTATTGAAATTATATTTCAACCTTAATACAGGCCTTTTAAATCTTGTTTCATCCTAACAAACAAGTATTTACTTTGTTTTGCTTGGACAGGGAGACTGTCCTACAAAGTACAACCAACGCGAGGTAGCTGCATTTTGCCATACACATTCTTTACAAGTGGCTGCGAGAAGTTTTCTGCTTTGTAACCGCCTGTTGGAAACCGGGAAGACCTGAATGGTGAGCAGTGAAGGGGACTATGGTAGTTATACAATTATTCACCATGATTGCAGTTTTATAGTTTATTGGAAGTTTAAAAGGCATGATTTGATATTTTATTAGAAAGTGGCTTGGTAAGGGCTGCATAATTTTACCTCGGCAAAATATGAATTGATTGCTTCTGCAGCACAATAAGTAGCTTTAGATAAGAATTGTAGTATGGCCCCACAATTCTATACAATATAACTGACTATGATAAGGAGCAAAATAGATCGTTCTCAAAGTCGGAACACCGGAAAATGGTGACATGTGGATATCACTAAGGAAACACTGCTTAGCTATATACATCGCGTTTTCCAATTTAAGTGATGGTCTATTAGAACACTTAGATATGTTATGCTGTTATGCTATTCACACGTTCAAAGGGCTATCCCTCTACCTGAAGTGCATATGAGTCAAAGGCTGTAACAATGCGTGAATAATGAATGCACATATGTTTGTATTCTTTACTTTCCGCAGCAGTTTATTAGCGTGAAACCAATTATTCATAAGCTTCATTTCTTCATTAGCTACACAAAAAGTTTCGGTCATAGACTAATGTGCGCAAATGAAAGCAGTGTCATCCATGTACATGACAGAAGTCAAATTGCACAAAATGAACGGCAGATCCTTCACGTATAATGAAAACAAAATGGGTCAAAACACTGACCTTTGTGGGACTCCCGTTGTGACCTAAGAAAAATCTGATTCGATATCGCGAAATCGTACGTTTTGTTGTCTTATGGTGAGATAGCTGCTGAAAAATTCTAGACGAACAACACAGAAGCTTTAACGTTCTCGTTTCTCGAGTAATATGCCATAATGTGCAGTATCAAAATATTTTTTAAATATCAATGAACAGACCTAATACGATCATATTATAGTTTAAGTAAGTGTTTACAATATAAGAGAAAGTTAACATGGCGGTGGTGGTTCACCTCTTGCTCCTGAAAGCGTACTGGCTAGGTTTTAGCAACCATACTCGTTGAACAAAATTCATAACTCGTTTCATGATGAGTTTTTCAAAAGCTGCATTAATGCACTCAGGACAGATATAGGCGGTCATCTTCAGGAAGGTTTCGGTCTCCATCTTTGTCTACTGCAACTACTTTAGCAAGTTTTAATAGATCTGGGTGCATAGCTGTGCCAAATGTATGATTAAAAATTTTCTTCTAATCGAACGCAAAGTAGCTCTATGCCTTGCTTTAATATAAACCAAGATACCTCATCACATCGAGTGCAGCGTTTGCATGGCATTGTGTTGACTACTGTGACGATCTCAGCTGCTGTGACCTTGATGTAACCAAAGGAAGTGATCACCCTGTCAGGAAGATTATCAAGCGTAATGTCACGGCATGTATTCGTAATTTCCTTGCCGATGCCACAAAAGTAATTATTGAAAGATGCCACTACTAACTCTGTTGATATTCATCTCACCTTGGCATAGGCCATAGTGTATTGGTAAGGAGTTAGTTAGTTATTATTAAGTTTACAATCTGCCAAGTCATTTTAGAGTATCTCGAATTTTAGGGATGAGTTGAGGATAGTATTCCTTTTTACGAGGAGGCGTGATTTGAGTCATCTTATTTCGGACAATCTGGAACTTTTCTTCCTAATCAGGCTTGCCTTCCTTTTGCCGAATTTTTATACGCCAATAGTCTTTCCTTTTTACGAGTTCCAAAATAGCAGAGGCCATCCAAGGACAAATAGGTTTTTTGTGGTACCCCTTTTCGGGGATGACAGTCGATCGCACTATAGCCTATTTTAAGTTATTAGTTAACAGGCAATCAAGCAAAGATAAAAGATGAAAGCGAACGTTGGTTGTCACAAATACGAGAAGGGAATGCCGCACCTTGAATATTTTGGAATCTTATAAATTTATTCGGTTAGAAGTATTGAATCATACAACATATCCTAGACGAAGATGGAAACAAACTGGAAGGGAACACGGCAATAAACTACATCTGAAAAATAGCGCCTGAATTATTCCAAGACAATGACGAGGTGGTTATTGATATCTAAAAGGGCGTGAACGAGAACCAGGTAGAAATAGAGCTGGTACTAGGAAGTTTCACCAGGAAAAATGCCGAAGAGAAAATTCCAAAGAGCAAAGCCACAGAGTCAGGCGAGGTTACCGTTTGGCTTATTAATGAACTAGGACCATAATGTAACGAAACTCTGTTGACAGTAGTATAAATAAGCCCTCAATATCGGCAAATACCGGGCAATTAGTGAAAAAGTAGATCGAATTTGCTGTATAAAGGTAAGGGGAAAAAATAGAATTCCCTCATATGCACCGTTGACCATTACATCGGTAACATATAGGTTGGCAAAGCAGGTGATTAAATCAAAACTGCGAGCGTGGGCAGAGAATGATACCATATTGGAGAACTTCACAGTGGCTCGGTTTCTCGGTTTCTCAATTGCTCGGTTTCACAATGATAACTAATTTGTTCTTGCTCAGTGCATTGAAATATCCAGGGAACAAAGGAAGCCGATATATGCGGCTTTTTGAGACATTACTGGAGCGTATGACAACATTAGACTACAAAATTTTGCGGGATATTCTGGAAGAGGAAGGCTTAGGAAGCGACTGTATACAGCTCTTGAGGGAGATTTACCTGTAAAACACAGTTTGCGTTGAGTGTGAAGGAATGAGAAGCGAGGAGAAACTTGATATCGCGAAGAGACTAAGACACGGGTGCTCTTTATCCCCGCTGCTTTTTATGGTGTATGTGGCAAGGATGGAAAAGGCGCTAGAGGGAAGTACTACCGGGTTTGATTGTTCGTACAAACATGTAACGGATAACAACAGATTTGTTGAAGGATGGCGGGCAGATTGTTCTAAAAAAACTGGCCACCCTGTATACACAATGCCTCATGACCTCGAGCGTACCGGAATCTTGGAAAAACGCTAACATAATCAAAATCCATAAGAAAGGGGACGCCAAAGACTTGAAAAATTATAGACCGATTAGCTTCCTGTCCGTCGCCTACAAACTATTTACTAACGTAATCGCAAATAGAATCAGGAACACCTTAGAGTTCTATGAAGCAAATGACCAGGCAGGATTCCGTAAAGGCTACTCAACAATAGACCATATTCACACTATCAATCAGGTGATAGAGAAATGTAGACAAACTACTAAAACAAGCTATTTTTGTTATGCGTGTCCTCGTCCCCTATCTTCATTGTATCGTGACAATATCTATAATGAAACCCAAGAATTTTGTACTGTACTATTTTTTATAATAATATTCAGCTTAGTCGCCGGTCAACACAGGAAATACTGATTTATAATTAATTCTAATTATTCCAGACGCTTCAATAAGTGATCTTGTAACGAAACTTGTGCTCTGGTGTAATATCTATAATGAAACCCATGAATTTTCGAATGTATGATTTTTTTATGTTTCTTGATTTGCTATGAACTTCGTCCACGTTAGACAGTGATTCCTAATAAATTCCAATTATTCCACGCACTTCAGTAACTCAACTTCCAAGTTAACTTATGTTCTGATGTCTTATCTATAGTGAATACCATGAATTTCGCGCTGTACAATTCTTTCAATTTTTCCTGAATTATTTTCAAATTCGTCCCGGTTCGTCTCTTGAGGTAGTTATTTCTAATAAATTCTAATTATTCCATACACTTCAGCAACTCAACTAGTAACTAAGCTTATGCTCTCAGAACGTATCTATGATGAAACCCATGAATTTTATACAGTACTATTTCTCTGTATTATTTTTGGGATTTATTACGAATTTAGTGCCCGGTAATTAGTAATTTCTAATTAATTCTAATTATTCCAGGCACCTCAGGAACTTAGATTGTAACTGAACTTGTGCTATGATATCATATCCATAATGAAAGCCACGAATTTTGTACGGTACTATTCCTTTTTCTTTTCTTTTTCAGATTTATTTTTCATTTCCTCCCGCTATCGTCTTAGGAGGTGAACCGGAAGTTCCGCGCAAGAAACAAGAGTGCCACTCGATGCTCGAGTCAACTAAAAACAAACAGTGCATCGATAACAACACCGCCACTAACAATTGAACTCCTTCTGAGCCAATGTTCACTTAGACTAAGACGCGCTAGCCATTGAAGCTTTGAGCGACCAACACAGGTTCCGCACAGTTTGTAACATCCGAACACTGTGTTCCTAAGTCGAAACACAATGTTCCCAATATCGAATACAATAATGTGGTCGGGGGGGCCTATCTTTAGTCAAATAATAATTATAGGGAATGCAACACGTGTTCACGCTCCCGTAATTCTGTCCTGCTGTCGGTGGTGTACGCGTGGCGTACGTGTGTAGGGTTAAGACAGCTCCAGACACGCGTAGTGTGTTTGCTTACATACGCACACGAAAATTCAACATACTTCAGCAATTTATTTCGCTATTAACTCATTTCCTGTGACAACAGCATTCCACTACAGCGAAGACCACCATCAATTATCGCTTGGTTGCTTTTTTTTTTTTCTTTCTGAAATAATTGCGCTCACCCACTACCGCGAAACGTAAATAAACCTAATAGTGGTTGGAGTTTTCTTTGGGGTTGATGCCACCACGATGTAAGCAATAAATAAAAATTTAAGAGATCACTTTTATTATAGTCTTTTAACAATAATAAGACATTTTTGCACATTAGGAAGCATAAGCTTTGCCTACCTAATTATTAAGTAGTACATTTAATGTTTATTATGTAAGTAAAGCATTTCGTGGAATTTGAAATAAGTATTGTATTGACAAACTGTCGTCGTCTTCTCAAACCGATAATATCTAATTAGGGTATATTTACATAATTCAAATGCATAACTTTATGGAATTGTATGTTCGCAGCAGTTCGGCCAAGAACATATGCTAATTTGTTGTGGGCTAAGTTGAGAATTTAATTGTGTGGGTATGTCATATTGACATAATATTGGTGCGCCATGCTCCCGTTTGATTCTGTTCTATATTATTATGCTTAGGATGTCTTCTGGTCAGTGACATATATTTTGATAACTTGCGCTGAAGAAGACACATTTTTTTTTTACTTCGGTCGTTCGGTAGGACGAGCAAGCACGTCACTGTCCAACTTGCTGCAGCATTTGAAGTTACCTTTAAATATGAAGTTCTCTGACACCATATTTGAAGGTCAGACTTGACGCAAATCGTAGCTTGAGGCGTTGGTCGTGAAGTAGCTGCGGCGTTTTATAAGGTTCGTGCTACGCAGGTTTCAAAATACGTTTTAAATATCACGGGAAGGGGGGGGGGGGGGGGGGTCACTAAACTGAGGTTAAAACTTGCTACTGCAAGTAGTCTGGCGGGCGCTCGGACGTGGTCATTCATGTTGCCTACTATGTAAAAGAACCACGTAGCGCTATCGTTGCGACGCCGTTGTTGAACTTCAGGCCAGCATCGATGCTTTCGGTGTTGTTTTCAACTCAACCAGCGCGGCCAATTTTCGTTCTACCGTCTCCTGTGCTTCTGTGCTATGTTTGAGACTGATAGACCATCAGCACTGTCACATGCGCCTCATTTGTGCCACTGTCGCTGTTTGCGCGAGCATGACAGGAACAAGTTTCACGCCAACACACTCCTATAATGCGTAACTTTTGCACAATAAACTTCATGTCGTCCTCATCCGCTACTGTGTTGCGTAGTCTGGCCTCCTAAATAGATGCACAGAAGCCACCGTTACTGGAGTCTGTGTGCCTTCCAGATTTGCAGCTTTACTTCTTTGTAGTTCGGAAAGACGCCTGAAATTTCCCGGGTGCGATGCCTTGCAGGTTTTCCCAGCGTTGTCGCTGCGATTGTGGGTAGCATGCCCGCCGCTGAAGTTTACATTGCTGCAGTTACATCGGTTCGAAGGCCAGTGGAGGCGCTCTCCAATGACATAATTTTTATCCGGCCTGCAGCCGTCGTAAAGCTGCGAACTAGGCCGTATGACGACAAGAAAAATCGTCGGCACGTGTGATCGATGACGACGACAGTCGTTAGCGTAATGGAATGGACGGACCGACGGGCAATTGTAAAATCTAACTTCGGCTACTTAGTTGCTGTCGCGGTGAAATGAAGAAGACAAGACCGTCAGGCTCTCCTAAATCTGCTGTGCCGATGCCGTCACAGCATTCTGGCTTCCGCTGATGGCCTGGTCATTGTGTGCACACACATTAGCCCATCTGTTTGGGAGGTCTGCGCATACCACGCCCTGGTGCACACACTGTTCTGCGTGGAACGGACACTAAACGTCACGCCAAATCTATCTGATATTTTCCGTGGGCGCAGACAACCGCCGCCGACTTATATCGGTCTCGCCTCGTGCACCATCGATATACGGCGCCAACAACCCCGCTACCGGCGTTTCTTATCGCCAACAGTGTTGAGACCCGTTTGGGATCTGCGAGGGCGCTGCTCTTATTGCGCAGCAGCATTTGCGTCGCGTACTGCGTCTTCCCACTACGTGTCGGACTCTTATATTATTGCGATACCAATTATAAGGACACCCCAGGCGAATTTTCGCCATCGCCTTTATGTTCTAGATATATATACATACATATATATATATATATATATATATATATATATATATATATATATATATATATATATATATATATATATATATATATATATATATGTATGTGTGTATGTATGTGTGTATGTGTGTGTGTGTTTGTGTGTAATATTAAACATATATGAAGATGTCTGACGGCCACATTCGATGACAGGACCTCTAGCACAGGCTACGGACGCTTGTCTTAGTGTGGATTATTGCGTCTTTTATTGGGCACGTGAAGGCGCAGTCAACGTCACGTCGTGAGTGCATAAGTTGAGCGCGTTGATAAAGTTCCGACGCCTGCAATCGGTATAATGCTTTCGTGTTCCCGCACGTAAGCAGTCTCAAGTTTCTCTGCTGAATTTCGCTTTTTTTTTTTTTCGTTGCGCGTTCAACTCGTGGCTGATATGGTCAATTGGTAAAGTAAATTGGTGAAATATTCTGCATTGTAACCTCAAATGAACGTTCAGGACTGCTATAGAATAAGTTCTCTTGAAATGAAAAAATATATTTCAAAAAGAAAGCAATAATAAACTGAAGAATCCCTAATCATTCCTTGAAAACCACACATGAAAAGAAAAATATATAAAATTAACTGTGCATTCGGGTTCAATCTATAAGAAATTCGTGGTCTGCGGAATAAGCATCAAGGTGGGTGAATCCCAAAGTAGAGGCCCCAAACGAAAGACTCGAAGCGCAACGACGTGTATTTCTATGACCGTCAATGCTTCACCCTTCGGGTCAAGCTTTAAGCAGTTTATTACTATTTTTCTAAATACAACAGAAAGAGGAAATTGAAATCAAGCTACAGAAAGCGTAGGAGAGTTTTCACCTTTAATTGAAGTGTAGAAGTAATAAAAAGGAAAACGAAAGGAGGCGAAAGAAAATGGCTTCGCATACTCGGGAGCCTTATTTACTTCTTCCGCATCACCCGCGCTGTGCGCTACCATTTGAACAACCACGGCGGCCATTATGCTGTCCGCTAGTTTCCTGTATCTTTGTGACCTATACAACATTTTCTTGGCAATTTTAGACAGCGCCTCGTGGACATATGGGAGGGTGCGTAACATCCCCTTAACCGCAGGCGTCAAGTAGTACGTCAGCTTAGAAGCAGGCAACTGGTCAATCAACGCTGGTATGCTTACTTCTGGCCTCAACATGACCTAATTTCGAGGCCCTCTTTGTGCATTAAGCTAGGCGAACAAGAATATCCGAGTGCTTTGTTAGTTACAACCACACCACCACAATAAAATTAAGCAAATGAAACGAAACCGAGAAAATGGTCATGTTGAATCGAAAGGTACAAATTATAAGGAAACGGGTTAAAGAGACAACTGGGCCGAAGTTGGAACCGAACGCCCAGCTTCCGCATTACGCTTTCGCAGCGTTACTAAATTATTTTGGTGCCTATAATATTTTAAACACACACCCTGTTCTGCTTAACTAACGTACGGCTTTTTGCGGATGATTGGGTTTTATGCCGACCAGCAGCGAATGTGTTAGTATATTCCGCTGTTCAGCATGACCTCGTCGAAATCCAGGCTAGGTGCAGCGAATAGTTCGTTTCCCTCAACATCAGTAAGTACTAACACGTGCCGTTTAAGCGCCCTCCTAACTATGTGTTGCCCTCTTACTTTTTAACAACTACATCTTAACACAATGAGACATTTAAATAGATATGAATGCATATATCTTCCTATCTATCACCGATCCGTCATATTGTCACAAGCTGTCATGAACCACGCCTGCCGCGCAGACAACCAGATCAAAGAAAGAGAAGAACGACGTTAGCCAAGCGGCCGCGAGACCGCTCTTCAACAACCGCGCCTCTCAACCAGATTCCTCTGGTTCTGCATTAAACACCTCGTATGTAACATTTGGTCGAGGTGCTGGGTAGGGACTGGGCTCGCTGAGGCACTGCTGGTGAGGGTATTTTGCTTTGTGGCCATGATTGAGCGCGATGGCGAAAGTCCGGAGAGGCGACGGCTTCGGCGTAGCTCATGTGCTGGTGGCTCCGTTGTAGGTCGTCAGAGTTACCCCGCACAGCTCCACCAAATGTTACAAACAGAACGCTTGCCAACATGCTGTCCGTGTACGTCGATTCAGCACACAAGAATTGGGACAGTATCTTGCCTTTCATTACCTATGCCTTCAATACCGCGGGACACGAGACCACTGGTTACTCACCATTTTTCCTTCTGTATGCTCGTCCGCCGCGCTACACCCTCGACACCATATTTCCCTACTTCGCTCATGACAACGAATCAATTGATGAGATTCTATGTCGAGCAGAAGAAGCGTGACGCCTCGCTAGGCTACGCACCCTAGCATCGCAGGACCGGTCCAAGATACGCTATGACGGGCGTCAACGCCACGTTTACTTCGATCCTGGTGACCTTGTGTGGCTCTGGACGCCGTTGCGGAAGCGTGGCTTGTGCCACAAGTTTCTTGCCCACTACGTCGGCCCTTACGTTATTCTGGAGCGCCTCAGCGAAGTAAACTACCGCATTGCGCGTCTATCGAGCAGTGGACGACGCTCCGCCAAGGCTGAAGTGACACACGTCGCGCGTCTGAGGCGTTACAACCCACGAGATGACTGACTCGCCCGGCGGGCTTCGTCTGCCAGCGGGGAAATGTCACAAGCTGTCATGAACCACGCCTGCCGCGCAGACAACCAGATCACAGAAAGAGAAGAACGACGTTAGCCAAGCGGCCGCGAGACCGCTCTCCAACAACCGCGCCAGTCACCCAGATTCATCTGGTTCTGCATTAAACACCTCGTGTGTAACAATATTATTCAGTTAACTGTACCAGGAATAGCTTACTATGTTATCTACGCCGTAACTTGTCATTAAAATCACCCTTAGTGAAACGATTTGCATATAAAGCCTTAATCCGTTCCAAACTAGAATATGCCGGTGCTGTTCATGACGACCATCAGGTTCAATTCGATTAATAGCTTTGAACCGGCCCCGAAGCGAGCTGCCAGGTTCATTATTTCTCTCTACTCTGTGGCACAAGTATCTAAGCTTTGTGATCCCCGGTTTGTGCCCTTGCTCCCCTCCCACAGCAACACTGATTGGCTTTGTTTATTTTAAGTTGTATTTACTGCCCGAAATCATAATTCCAGTATATCATTCCTCCCACCAAATGCGTTCGCTACGCATAGTGTAAAGTTAGAGTTTCAGCTAGAGTAATATGTTCAATGAGCTTTGAGTCACTATAGAACGGTTGTTGATTTCATGTTTAAGATACCCAACTTTCGGGAAACACATAAACATTTGTCATCCATTTGTTTAAATAATATTAACCTATTTGTCGCTGGCACAAATATTTATGACTATTTTACCACCACGTCATGAAGTCTGTAAAAATATAGAAATTATTTTAAATGTTGATACCTAGGGAAACTGATATTCCCGTGCAACGACATGAACAACGAAAGACGCCATTTGTGAATTCCAGCAAGTTTATCGTTTATGCGAACGAACTCTTAACGTCACGTTATTTGCTTAAATAAAATGCAATCGTCTGCAATACGCAAATGTGGACAAATGAAGCTGCAACCTTGGTTACATCATTTATGCATATTAGGAATGGTGCATTGGACGGCACCTTGTGGAACTGAAGACGTAACTGATGATGAGTCCGAAGTGCTCCGGCAGAACTAGACGAAGAGGGATCACTTTGGGATTTTTTCCGTGAAATAGCAAAGGAAAGAAGATCCAGATCGTGCATGTTTATTAGACTCGTGGAATGAATGATCAACACGTTCAAAAAATCCAAGCACCCACAAATAAACATGGCAGTGAGCACGGGAGCCGGTAAAAAGCCGTCAATCGTGTGAGGTGCGTCCTGTATTTACACATAACTGAACGTACATTCTAGAGTACAGTAGACTAAGCTTAAATGGAACTCAGATAGACGGGAAAAAAATTCCGTTTAGCATACGTTTCTTTTTTAAGACGGACACAGACGTAACGAAAAAAAAATGCTTAATTTCAAAAGCGTCCATTGATTTGTTTCACTGCGGTGAGGAAAAAAAAAGACCTTACTGTATTCTCCTTAGAGAATCACCATTTGTTCATGGGCTCTTGGCGCTTGACTGTTGCCATAAGGATTCGCAGAAAAAAGAAGAAAAACGTGAAAAGTAGGCTACCTGAACGCTGCAGAGCAGCTGCTAAAGCCACGATAGCACAAGTGGCTGATAGATTGGATTTGTCTGGCTATTTGGCATCAGCATCTGAAGTTATTTCAACCTAATCCTGTTCTATGTTAAGTATGATGCTGATGAGGAAGGCGCCCTTTCAGTTCCACTTCCGCTTATCCAGAGCGCACAGAAAGAAGCGTCCCGTTTACACGAGCTTTGTTATCGTTGTTACTGTGGTTGGCTAGCCAATGTTGTACCCTCTTCACGTTTATCTGGCGTTTCCGTTTAAGCAAGTTTCGTTTTTAGGAAGTCCACTGCAACTGCTGGTGCTTGCTCGCGCACATCCGTCAATGTACAACACTACTCGCGATACGCGTCCAATCTCCTCAGACAGGCCACGTCCGTCGGCGTGTCTTGTCCCTAATGACAACTTCACAGAAGTGATATGACCAGCAAACCTGGGACGGTAGCCGGGATTGTCTGGCGTTACGCTGCTAAGCACAAGCTCGCCGGTTCGGTCACGGCCACGGCGAAGGCACTCCATGCTGGTGTTAACAGCTCAAAACGCAGAAGGGACACGAGACGAGAAGACGACACCAGAAGCTCTTGTGGTGTCAGCGCTTGTGGTGTGGTGTTACCGGAATGAAAAACCAAGGTGCCCAAGCTGCTGTTCTAGCAAAGGCGTTCCGATGGTTTTAGAATGCCCCATCAGCATGTCGATGGGGCATTTAACGTACCTAACGATGGTGGATTCCAGCGTTTCTTGCGCTTCAAGCCCATCGGAATGCAAAATCGCCCGTGCACTTAAATATAGCTCCTCGTGAGAAGCCCAGGTGGTCAGTATTTGGTGTCCCGCACTACAATGCGCCAAATAATCAGATTGTGGTCCTTGTCAGACTGCTAAGCACGAGGTCGCAAGGTCGAATCCTGGCCACGGTGGCCGCATCTCGATGAGGGCGAAATGCGAAAACACCCGCGTACTTAGATTTACGTGCACGTTAATGAATCGCAGGTGGTCCAAATTTGCGGAGTCCCTCACTACGGCGCCCCTCATAAGCAGATCGTGTTTCTGTCACGTAAAAGGTCATAATTTAATTTTAGAGTGCGGTCCTCTCACGTAAATGAGCGAAATATATTTATTTGAGAGGCCGAGCTACCCCAGAATTCTTTTTAATTTCAGGCAAACGTG
The DNA here is from genome assembly GCF_023375885.2 of Dermacentor andersoni. Lineage (NCBI taxonomy): Eukaryota > Metazoa > Arthropoda > Arachnida > Ixodida > Ixodidae > Dermacentor > Dermacentor andersoni. The sequence goes on from NC_092815.1 coordinate 147,776,568, forward strand.
CATTGAACAATTTCGGTCTTTATTTTTTGTATATGGACTAAGAGGAGAGCTGAATAAGGGCAGCTGCATTTACAGGGCAGCTGCATATGGCATGCAAAGTGTAAACTTTCTTGAACAACACAGAAATAACGCTTCATTTATGTAGTATAGGGTTGAGCACTTGATGGTTCATGCAACAGGGAAAAGTATGACAATAAGGACAACATTTGTCACTGCTGCATCCAATCCAACCAAATGATAAAACATATCTAAATAAAGTGCAGCAGCTTTGAGCCACAAATACAATACGAAAGGCAAGCGTTGAGATACGGGAGCACTGCCACTTAAAAAGCAGCCACGGTTCCATTCACATGCATTAGATAGAAAACATTATGACGCCAAATGACTGTCGTGAAAGGTGACTTTTCACAGCGCCCTATCCCATTAGCTCATCTTTTGTTGTGCCGGGGGTGGCGATGGGTAGTGCCACAAGCTGGCAACCAATTCTTTTCCGTTGAATGTAAAGCTTTTACCTCAGGCTCCCCTTGCTATGACTGTGCCGACTGCGCGAACACAACAGTGCCTCGAAGTGTAAAAGTGATTTTATCAGATTAACTTCACCTTGCTTAGACTACAATTTGCTTTCATGAAAGTCATTTTAGCAAAATTTGTGAGCTTATCATCAATAGAAGCACTGGTGTGCTGTTTATTTTCTTACGAAAGTTAAGAACTGCGAAACTCGTTTGATTAACTTACATAAGAGTGGAGAAGCAACAAAGCGTAAAGAACCTACAAACCATAATTCAGTGAAGAAGTTCTGTACTCTTTCCATAAAAAGAAACGGTTATGATTAAAAAGTGAGAGGTTGAAGAGCTTTTCAGCTTCGTATAGCGCGCTATAATCTGTCGAAGCGTAACAGCTTCGCCAATAGCGATCACGCACCTCTGCTCGCGCACCGAAACGCCAGCATTTACATGCTACTTTTTTAGATTGAATATCCCACTACATGGAACCGGGTGCATCGCTTCAATGAAGGAATTTGCATTTCTTTATCTTTTAAGTTAGCTTTGCTAGATGAAGCTATCACCATGACGAGGACATTAAACAGTGATCTTTGACGAAAGAAGTCTGGCTCTTTAAGTAAACTTTAAGTAAACTTTAAGTAAACTTCAAGTCGATAGCGAAATTGAATGTCATGCTGACCGATTTGAGGGTCTAAATGTACCCTGACGTTTCTTTAATGTCGCTTGAGAAGCTAGTAAGTCAATCAACTTTAAAAAGTCACAGTTTCGTCCAAAAGGCGAAGCAAAGATGGTGATGGAAAATCAGTAGACAGCTATAGGAAGTAAGGTTAGTAGTGTTGTCAGCAGTATCAATTTGTAAAGATTCGCTTACTAACTGAATCAACAAGCATGGTGTCATGTGCGCACAAGGAAACATGAACATACATCGCTCGATGACCACGCACACTCGCTGAAGACAGAGTAGATTGAGGACGCGCAGCCGCAGCTGCGAGCGAATTGAACTTCGTCGTGCGTCTCGCTCCATGGCGAACTAAGCGGCGAGAACTCAGCGCAAACAACGCTACCTAGTAACGTTGGCTGTCCGCAGTTCGCGCACCTAGACTACGTCTCCATGGCAGATTGCTATCAAGACAGGACCCGTGCGGTCGAGCCGAACGCACGAGCCCCTGGAGTCAAGCGCTGACCCTCCCGCCGGTGCCTTGCTCGCGAGAGAAGACGGTGCACTTCCTCTTTGCTTTCCTACCTTACACGAGAAAGATTGAGTCACCATCGGCGGCTAGCCCTCGCACGCTTTTACTTGCACATAATGCATACGGTGCGCGGCGAATATGTTATCGCCCTTTATACGGAACAGCACAGCGACGGCAGAAATGCGCCAAGAGTGTTCATATCGTTGTTATCGCAATAAAAGAGAAAAATCAAAGCTTTCTGAAAGAGAAGCGTTTCAATACAATCACTTGTTAGAGCTCATCAAGCAACGATGACGAATAAAAAATTATTTCAAGGGTAACGCGACCGATGTACGTTTTATTGGTGTATATAGATATTATTCGAAGGGAAATTTTACTTGTACAACTACAGCTCGTTTTGACAGTTCAGACGATGGTGAATGTCGCGAAACATGTTCACTACATTTCGCATTGTCCCAAGAAAAACGTCAGCGTCAAAAATACTCAGTGGAGGCGAAAGACGTAGGTCCCGTGTCACAGCATGAAATTGCATTCTGTGCGCAATTACTGATAAAACCAAATTGAGCATTGCTTCGCATTTTAAATGTTATCTCCTTCAATGATATAGAAGAGAGACGCCCAACGATGTAGGCTAATTCTGCATTCTGATGATTATTAAGAGAATCCGAAAATGTCATTCGGAGATGTGATCCGGCCAGAGCCTCCTGACGGAGGTCATTAAATGCATTTAAATTTCACAAAAAGGCACGAAGAGGAGGCTAGCGTGTGGCCTTCTGCTTGAGCAGCACAAGTGCCACAGAAAGGCATTACAGTATGTAAAGAGCTGCGATAAGCTACTCCGTTACGCCAAGGAACCGCAGGGCACGTTTAGCAAAGTTGTCGAGGGACCCCAAAGAATCCCGAGAATTGATTCTAGCACGCTCTTCAGAATGTTCTCTGCGTTTTTTATCTATTTTATTATATTCTTCCTTGCCCATAGTGTTGCCGGCTTTATTTTCCCTGCCATTCGCTTTATGACGCAGAGAACCATCCTGGCAAGGTGTTGTGTCCGTGGGAATAAAGGGCGGTAAAGGCGCTTCCGGCGGCGTGTATTCGTCTTGTGCTCTCACCGACTTTGAGTTTGCAGTAGGTGTGAACACTCTACTCGGTGCGACGCAGTAAGCGGTAGTCATAGTGCCTTCGCCCCGCTGTATAGCCTTAACGCGGCTGGGTGGCGCTTCGTTTCGCAAGCATTGTTTACCACGCCGAACGGGTTGTGCAGCATCGGCAGCCTTTCTGCTACATTTGCGTGCAAGCCTTCGGCGTCCCTTTGTGAAAGCTAAGAAAGTGGGGACATACGGTAGAAAATTAATCATCGTCAGTGGTGTCACGTTCTCCGCCACGATGCCAAGAGGTCACTTCATTTATACGCAGAGTGTTTACGCAGCCTGTCTTTGGTCACCTTAGGCACTGCGGAGGCCTGAGAAAGGATGCTAGGACACGGTGTATCACGTGCCCCACTTTGACAGACACTGGTGAATTCGGTGAAGCAAATACTAAATTAATGCACCGGGAGTTCCCCAGGTAGGGAATTTCAATAAAGTGCACCAATGAACTCCACAAGCTTTTGAGGTCGGCACACTTCAATTCAAAATTTACATCAGAAATGGCTCCAGTCATTGACTCTTGCCCGTAAGTAATAAAGAAACGGACGGGGATTACGCCTGAAGTCCAAATGGTCTTTAACTTATTCAGTATTGCTTAATTGTTTTTCTATCTACCGTCACGATATTCTTTCGAGCGCTGATGTTGATTGTGTTGATGTGCTCAGCGGCCACACTTTGAAAATATTGTCAGAAATTGCCGGTTTAGGGTGTCCACGTTGTGTGCAGGGTGTCTACCAACCTGGAAAACCGGGAAAACCGGGAATTCTCAGGGATGTTGAGTAGCCTGGAAAAAGTCAGGGAAAACTCAGGGAATTTGGGCCTCTATCAGGGAAAATTAGCGGCAATATATTGAAAGGGTCGAAAGTCGCGGTAATGCTGGCTCGAGCAACAGAAAGGAGTCGTATTGAATCGTCTTTGACGCGCTGTCGTCGGCTGGAGGAGTTGCCAGTGTGCAGTCAACGACCGACTTTCCGGATTCCCGATAATTTGGACGGCTTCGCGCCACCGCCACGTAACCCATAGAGTCAACGTATCATATCGTGTGAAATTTTGGATGCAAGAACTCTTCGCCGTCCGATTTTCCGGACATTTTGCCGTGACCGCAGGTCCGAAACGGCGATAATCAAAGGCACCACCGCTGCCGTTTTCATTACTTCGCCACCTCGAACCGGCACTCTCGCACGCAGATCCGCTGGCAGCAGTTGCCACCACTGCGGCAACGCTACGCCTAGCTCTTTCGACGTTCGCTATGAAGCTTCTTGCCGTTGGGTGCCGAGTTTTTTATTGAAAGAATTAGCTGCTGTCAGCAATGGCACGGACTCCGCATTTGTGGCCCTCGCGATTGGCTTAGGAACTTAGAAAACACGGTGCGTTGCATAATGCCAGTTCCCGAAAGTCAGCTTGTCCTTTGTACAGCAATGTTACATGGTGAAGCATGCGCAAAAGTATTGCAGTGAAGCATAACAAGCGTGCGAAGGGGCTATTGCCACGGAACACAGTATGCATTCCTTAATTATACACACGTGCACCCGGTATTTCCTGTCACAGTACGAGCGCCGATATGCCTAATATGTGTACCGACAGGCCTTCACAGCGTTTTCGAACGTGCCTGTCGCTGTTTGAGCCCCTAAGGGCAGTAAATGACACGCATTTATTTTTTTTCCAACTGGCCTATTTTTCGAACGTTTTCCCGACCCCTAGGGAGTTCTAAACATCGGTCGTGGTCTCTGCAACTGACCAAGATGCTTCAAATGGTCCTTGGGGCGAACGAGTGGCAGAAGGAGGACAAGAACAGAAATGATGTACGCATTGAGGAATAAACGGGAAATGAAGCTTTCTGCCGCCGTTTTGAAGAAGCTTGAGCTCAAAAAACAAAATTTTGGCTGATACCGAGATGCAGGTGTCCCTCATCCAAACCAGAATAAACTCTTTAAAGCTGTGAAACACAACACTCAGGCATCGTGCGCGGGCTGAGAGTATGTCAGGACAGTTGAGGTTGACTTACGAGCGGTTGAGAGAGAATCTCAATGGTTACAGAGTTCGGGCCTCATACCACTGAGCTTGCTATCAGTTGATAGAAATATCTCATATTCGAATATTTGCTTTTATGTGCATCTCCTTTTTATTCGTATTTGTGAATGTCCGACTTCATTTGCAATTTTTTTTCGAAGACACTTTATTTGCTGTGCATTTTACTAACCCCTGCCTTCTATTCCCTTTTTGAATAACATAAACACTACTCCTTAGTATTCAAATTGGATTAAGTCGCTTTTTTTTTTTTTTCATGTGCTTAATAGAGAGTGACAGCATCAGGCGATATGGTTTCAGCCCGTCTTGACATAAAACATAGTTCTGCATCACTCAGGGAAATGGGCAAAGGCACTCAGGGAAAACCTGGAAAACTCAGGGAATTTGGAAATGTCAACTTGGTAGACACCCTGGTGTGTCGCCAAAAGCAGCGCGTAAGAAGCAATAATGGTATCCTGCTAAGTATAACTATATGCTGTTGACCAACTCGACAATCCACGTATCTTTCCCCTGCGCTCGTTGCCAGAGTTCATGAATAACGGTGCTGAGGTTTTCCAAGATTCGAGCTGGACCGAGCTTCCAAAGGCATGGCGTCATGAAAGGTGCGACGAAGTAGACATCTAACCTTGTTCAGGTGACCGTGAGATCGTTCTCCTTGTTCATCCTTGAATAAATAGTTTTCCCGGAAATGGCAAAAACGTAAAAAGACTGCATAACAGCCAGCGACCTAGATGATGATGATGAAAAACGTTTATTTGCTCTATTTTGCAGTGATTTTTGCGGCTTCAGATGGAGTCTTCCATCTTCTCTCCAGGGTCGGTTCCCCTAGTCCAGGGCTCCGCTGAGGGTAGCTGCCCTGCGTGCACGCCTTACTAGTCCTTGTTGGACTTTCAGGATGTCGCTGGATAGCATCCTCTCCCACTGTTCCGCACTCGAGTTTTTTATTATGGCTAGCCCATCTATTTTCTGGCAAGCCCATGTGGTATGGTATAGGGTTGGTTTGTCTCCACACCATGGGCACTTGCTCTCGTACTGCGTGGGGTAGATCTTGCTTAGCATGTTTAGCCACGGGAATGTTCCCGTTTGTAGCTGCCGCCATGCTACGGCGTCTTCTCTATTTAGTTGTTTGTGAGGGGGCAGGTATTTTCGTCTGATGCCTCTGTAGTAGTTTAGTAGTTTAGATGAAACGTATCTTTAGTATCTCTGAATAGCTTTGGGCTACCGGCTCGGGTTCCTCAGCGGGATCGGGATTGTTGGATGCTCGGTTTGTTGCGTGCCCTCGAGCTATCCTATCCGCCTCCTGATTTCCCGTAATGTCGGTATGTCCCGGCACCCAAACTATCGTGTGTTTGGCCTGGTTGTTGACGGTGTTGCCACTTGAGCGGAGGATGCGGAGCGCGCTTTGGCTGATTCTGCCGTTTAGGTAGTTGCGGCATGCTGCTTGGGAGTCTGTGAGTATGGTTAAGGACCTGTTGGATCGGTAGCCCTCCGCTGCTGCTAGAGCCACGGCTGCCTCTTCGGCCTCAACTACCGTACAGTTCCGAATTGATGCGCTGGTGATTTCTTTTAGGTCCGAGTTGATCACCGTTGCGACTTTGCTTTTCTTGTGGTTTCTGTCCTGAGTGTAGGTAGCGGCGTCTACGTACACTGTGTCGTGTCTAGTTGCCAATGTTCTTTGTACATACTCTGCTCTTGCTTGTCTTCGTGCCATGTGTAGGTTCGGGTCCATATTGCTGGGTATCGGTGCTACTTTTATGGTATTTCTGTATTCGTCCGGTATCATCTCCGTGCTTTGTGTCTCCTTTATGGTAGCTTCACCACCGTATCTGCTCAGGAGTCTTCTACCCGTTGCCGATAGCTTTAGTCTTTGCATTTGCGCGATTATCTGCGCTTCTTGGAGCTCCTCGAGACTGTTGTGTAGCCCCAGGGCCAGGAGTTTGTCGGTCGATGTTGACTGCGGTAGGTGGAGCGCCGTCTTGAGGGCTTTCCTCAGGATTGCGTCCGCTTGTTGCATTTCGTGCTTCGTACAGTGGGTAGTACGGGAGGCTGTACGTCACTCTACTGACCACCAGGCTTCTGACCAGTTTGAGTGTGTCTGCTTCCTTCATGCCGTGTCTTTTCCGCGAGACTCGCGTTATCATGCGGGCCACTTGGTTGGCTGCAGTTTTAAGTAGTGTTAGGGAGTGGGTACATCGTTGGTTCGATTGTATCCACATTCCTAATATCCTGATGAGCGTCTTCTCCGGGATTGGCTGTCCTTCGAGGTGGATGTTCAACCTCATGTTTACTTCCTCTGGGACGGTGCGATTCCTCTTGCCTCGCCATACTCTTAGGAGCTAGGACTTCTCCGTTGAGCAGGCTAGACCTCTTGCCTTGACATATTCCTCTACGCATGTCGCAGCTTCTTATAATATTTCTTCCTTTTCCCTGAGTGAGCCTTTGGTGACCCATACAGTGATATCGTCGGCGTACATGGCGTGGCGTACGCCGTCGATTTGGTCTAGCTGTTGGGCCAGTCCAATCATGGCAACATTGAACAGAATGGGTGAGATGACCGATCCCTGCGGTGTGCCTTTGTTTGGGGTGTTGAACTTTTCGGATCTCAGCTCGCCCAGGCCGATTGTTGCTGTTCTGTTGGACAAAAATGCCTTGACGTAGCTGTGTATTTTCATGCCGCAATTTAGGTTGTCTAGTCCTGTCAGGATGGCTTCGTGGCTTACGTTGTCAAAGGCGCCTTTGACGTCCAGTGCCATGATGATGTGCTCTCCGTTGAGCGGGATATTGCTCAGTACATCTTCTCTGATTTGCAGGAGTACATCTTGGGTCGAGAGCCTGGCTCTGAAACCAAACATGCTGTGGGGGTACAGCTCGTTTTCTTCCATATGATTTTGTAGCCTCCTCATAACCACTCTCTCATAGATCTTGCCTAGGCATGATGTAAGGGAGATTGGTCTGAGGTTTTCCACTTCAAGTTTCTTGCCTGGTTTCGGGATCATGATGACTTCCGCGTGTTTCCATTCTTCTGGTACTGTTCCCGCTTGCCAGTGTCCATTGAGGTATTCGGTTAGCTTTGCGACTAGCTCGTCTCCGAGGTTGCGGATGAGCGCGTTTTTGATCTTGTCCGCACCTGCGGCTGTGTTCTTTGTTGCGCTTCTTATCGCCGCGTACACCTCTTCCCGGGTGATGGGTCTATCCAGCCTTCCATTTTCTTCTCCTTTGTAGCGCTCTGTGTAGGCTGCTGGATCACCGTCGCCGTAGCACTTTTTGCGTACTTTGTCCAATAGTTCCGAGTCTGTTCCCTCGTACTGGTGCACCAGTCGGTATATGACTTTGTTGTTTTCGGTCTTTGATTTTGCCGGATCTAGGAGTGCCTTGAGTATGCGCCATGTTTTTGCAGTGCTCAAGGTTCCGTTTAGAGAGTCACTAAATTGTTGCCAATTTTGCTTCGATAGCTGCGCCGCGTACTCTTCTGCCTTTTTTGTGATTTCCGCGATCTTTAGCTTGAGCTTTCTGTTGTATTTCTGTCTTTTCCACCTTTTTGTGAGCCCCCTTCTGGCTTCCCATAGTGTGAGAAGTCTAGAGTACACGTCCGGCGTCTGCGGCGTACGCTCAATTTCTTTGGTGAATTTGCGTTGTGTTTCTTTGAGCATGTTCCCCCAGTCTGTTATAGATTCGATGCTTTTTATTGTATCGCCACATGCTTCTCTGAACGCTTTCCAGTCCGTTATGTTTGCTTTCCCTATCTGTCGTCTAATTTTGTCTGCTATTGTGATTTGCGTCTTTAGGATATAGTGGTCGCTACCTAGGTTTTCCATTAGGTTGTCCCACTCCGCTTGCCTTGTTCTTTTGACGAACGTCAGATCGGGGCAGGTGTCCTTGTTCACGCTGTTCCCGATTCTCGTAGGGGTATCGGCTTCCGTGATGAGTTCACACTCGATATTGTCAGCTGCCTCGGTTACCGCTCTTCCCTTTTGATCCGTTCTCGTGTATCCCCAGCTCTCCTCTCTGGCGTTGAAATCTCCCAGTATGACTAGTGCATTTCCTTTAGCCAGCTTGTCTGCTCCTTTGAACAGCGCGTCGAATTTCGCCCTGCTTTGTCTCGGGCGGCTGTATATATTTACGATGAATATGCTTCCTCCCCTCCTTTTCTTTTTTGGTATGATCTCGACTATTACGTGCTCTACGTCTGTGTCGGCTATCCTGTCATGGCTTATGGCGGTGAGGGTTTTGTTGACTAGGATTCCCGTTCTTCTCCCTTCCTCCGGATTCTCGTAGCACGTGTAGCCCTGTAGCGTTGGGGTAATCCCTGTTTCTAGTAGTAGGGGTCAAGCATGGATACTTCTTTCTCTTCCACTAGAATGAGAATGTGGCATTGTGGTAGAAGATAAACAGAATGCATAAATGCAGTTACATATGCGTTGTACTGTTCTTAGTATACATCTGTCCCAACCACACTTCTATTGATGTGTGTCATACATGTCCTTTGTCCTCGTGGCATTCCTGCCTAGATGTCTTACCCTGTGCATGCGCCTTAAGTAGTGTTTGCATTTAGACAAATATTTTGAGTGTACAAATGTAAAAATTGCCTCAAATTAAAGTTTCCGCCTGTGCAGGGCCGCTGGGAAGTTCTGAGCATTTTGTAGTGAAATACTCTTGTTTCTGTTCAATCAAGTTTTCTCATGTGCCGTATAAATAAAAGGTACTTTCGATATTCAGTTTCGCTACTGTGTTCCTCACTGTCACTAAAACGTGACTATATATATATATATATATATATATATATATATATATATATATATATATATATAAATAGACGAAGAAGAAGACGGTTTTTTTTTTTTTTTTGTTCGTGCTCGCGCTCGCTCCGCGCGGCCGTTGCCTGTCTCTATGCATTAATATAAAATACCGAGCGCATCTAAACGCGTACTATCAATTGACGGAGCGTGCTTTTTCCACCCTGGAACTCCGTATCTGGACTCTACCCCAAGCCTCGGCAATGCCTACCGACGTGCCACAGCAAGGTGCTACCGCACCACCGGTGGTCGCCTGCTCCGGAGTACGGCGACAGCGAGATCCTGTCATTTTCAGTGGCACCAGTGAGCAGGACTTCTAGGACTGGCTGACATCGTATGAGCGGGTAAGCGCCCACAATAAGTGGGATCACGGCGACAAACTCAGCAAAGTCAACTTTTACCTGGAGGGTGTGGCTCAGCTGTGATTCCACAACCACGAAGCTGATGTTGCCAACTGCTTATTCTTTAAAACAAGCTTCGCGGAAGTCTTCGGGCGACCCACTGTTCGCAAGCTCCACGCAGAACTGTGCTCACACGGTCGCGCCAAGTGATCCGGCGAGAATTTCCCGTACTACATTGAAGATATCGTCGACCTCTGCCGTCGCATCAACCCTGATATGTCCGAAGCTGATAAAATGAGACACATCACGCAGGGGATCGAGGACGACGTCTTTCGAATGCTCATTGCCGAAAATCCCCAAACTGTCACGGACGTCGTTCAGTACTGCCAGAGCTACGACGAGTCGCGGAAACACTGCATTTCTACCCGCCTCCCGAGCTCCGATATGGCTAACATCTGAGCATTAACTATAAGCGCCATTTCTACTGACACCACAACGTTAATTCAGCAAATACAGCAGTTTGTCCGAGAAAAAGTGGCCTGACAATTGTCGCTTGTTCCCTGCCTCCCGGACTCCGCGCAAACGCTTGCTCCGATGCTACGCCAAGCCATAGAGGAGCAAATTTATGAGGCGATGCCAACCTCCTACCAGTATGCGCCTGTTTCCGCTCTTGTGACCTATGCTGAAGTCGCACGCATGCAGTCAGCACCAATGCCACTCGGCACGGATCCTGGTCGACCAGCAAATACCTTCTGCGCAGCGCATGCGCCTGCCCGCCCGAACCCGCCTCCTTTCCGCCGTCCCACACCACCGTCCACTAATCCTTGGCGCACCCCGGAAAAGAGGCCTATCTGCTACTTATGTTGTCCAGATGGCCATGTCGCACGTTTCTGTCGTTTTCGTTACTTCCGTACTGGCGTGGGCGCAGAAAACCAACGCTACTTACGTCCTGAGCCACCGCACCCGATCTCCTCCCGATCTCCGCCACGACGCCGTTCAACTTCTTCTATGCTTCGTTGCCCCCCACCCGTTCAAGCGGAAAACTAGCCATCGCAGTTCTGGAGGCAAGAACTGCACTCGTGTCGACAACTTCCAGGCTTCCATGTTTACCTGCGAACGAAATCACTGTGAGTATCGAAGATGTTTCTGTGCAAGCACTCGTCGATACTGGAGCCACTGTGGCTATTTTTAGTGGAGCGCAGCAAGTTAAAACCGATAACTGTTCCACTTTCCGACGTCTCATTGCGCACCGCAACTGCACACCACATTCAACCTTCAGTGACATGCACTCCCTTGCCTTGTCTATCAAGAGATTTTGCACGTAGTCCAATTTGTCGTTTTTTCACCAAGTTCGTACGATGTTATTTTGGGTTGGGACCTTCTTGCTACTAACCATGCCATTGTTAACTGTGCGCGTGCCGAGCTTGATTTTTTGCCGATGTGTGACACCTCATTTGACAAGCCACCTTCTTCTCGAGCGGTCGTCGTCGCGTACACTCACATTCCTCCTTTGTCTTCTGTTTTTGCGCCAGTTCTCGCGGCTATGCTCCCTCTCCCACAGCTCTGTTCGCGCCCTCTCATGCCTTCACCTCTCGCAAAAACTTCCTCCTCCCTTTTGCAGTTCTCGCAGTCGAAAACTCCTGCAGCGCCATTTGTGTCACGAATCAATTTTCTTCCACAGCCACCTTATTTCGTGGTTAATGTATAGGTCGGCTTCACGATACTGATTCCGTCTACTCTACGCAGCTTCCTGACAACACGTTAAGTGTTCTTGTCAAGAGCCGTACTCCTGTTACCACCGCCGATTCATGCTCCTTAGAGGTCTTCCTTCCGTGAATTGATCCCAAACTCCCGCCTGCCCAGTATCGTCTATCGCTTTCGGATGTCGTTCGGTCATAAGCAATCTTCGTTGGGCCGCACATCCGCCATCGTTCACCACATCGACACCGTCACACATGCCCCTCTGCGTCCGCATCCATACCGAATTTTTCGCCCTGAACACCGTGTCATTGGCGAGCAAGTCAACGACATGCTTCATCGTGACGTTATTCGGCCCTCACACAGCCCTTGGGAATCTCCAGTTGTGCTGGTGAAGAAAAACGACGGTAACGCAGGATTTTGCATTGGTAATAGGCGCCTTAACAAGATCACGCGAGAAGACGTTTATGCGCTGCCCAGAATCGACGACGCTCTCGAATGCTTGAAAGGAGCAGAGTACTTTTCTTCTTTCGACCTTCGATCAAGGTATTGGCAGGTCCCTATGATCGACACTAACAGTCCCAAACTACGTTTGTAACCCTAGACGGTCTATATGAGTGTAACATGATGCCGTCCGGCCTTTGTAATGTGCCTGCCACCTTCGAACCTAATGAAAAACATTCTCAGGGGCCTCAAATGGCACAAGTGTCTTTGCTACCTGGACGACGTTGTAGTCTTTTCGAAGGACTTTGCCTCCCATCTGACCCGCCTCGCAAGCGTCCTGGCTTGCCTTTCACACGCTGGACTGCAGCATAATTTGAAGAAGTGCCACTCTGTCGCCCGCCGGCTTGCCATCTTAGGCCATGTTATCAGCAATGACGCTGTCCTTCCCGACCGTGCAAAGCTTCGTACCGACGCAGAGTTCCCCAGGCCGTCTACGCAGAAGTACTCCGCAGCTTCACAGGCCTGTGTTCGTACTTTCACCGATTCGCGCCTAATTTCGCTTCCATAATCACCCCCTTAACGCAGCTGCTTGCCAAAAGCCAAGGCATCTGGGCATGGTGTACCGCTTGTGAAGACGCGCTCACCACATTACGCCATCTTTTGATATCCCCACCTATTCTACGCCGCTTTGACTGGGACGCTCATACCGAAATCAATACGGACGCTAGGAGAGTAGGCCTCGGCACTATTCTTGCCCAGCGTAAGTATGGCTTCGATGAGTATGTCGTCTCTTACGCCAGCGCCACTGTCACCCCGAAGCGGAAACGAACTATTCGGTCACCGATAAAGAATGTCTTGCAATCGTTTGGGCAATCACCAAATTTCGACCTTACGTATACGGCCGTCTATTTGACGTCGTGAGCGATCATTACGCCCTGTGCTAGTTGTCGTCATTAAAAGACCCATCTGGTCGCCTAGCTCGTTGGGCGCTTCGTCTACAGGACTATGATATCCGTGTTGTCTACCGGTGAGGCCGCAAGCGTTGGGATGCCGACGCTCTTTCGCGCTCTCCACTGACCGATGAGGACTGTACTCCGTCTCCAGCTACGATTCTTCGTCTCTTACATTCGCTGACATGTCAGCAGAGCAACGCAGGGATCCTTGGATAGCATCTCTTCTAGAGCATTTATCTCAACCGTCGCCACGCACCACTGACCGCTCGCTTAGTCACACTGTTCGCCACATTGTCATCCGCGAAGGGCTCCGGTACCGCTGCAACTACCTACCTGATGGCGGTAAATGGTTGCTCGTGGTTCTTCGCCATTTACGTTCCGACGTCTGTGCCTCTTTTCATGCAGATCCGGAATGCGCCCATGCCGGTGTACTCAAGACGTATACACGCACGCCTACGGCTTCGATACTACTGGCCAGGAATGTACCGCTTCGTTCGGCAGTACGTCCACTCGTGGTCCAAGTGCCAACGCTGCAAGAGCCCACCTCACGAGAGAACAGGCCCACTCCAGCCATTGCCTTGTCCCTTCTGGCCTTTCGACAGTACCAGCATTGATTTGAACGGCCCTCTACCGTACACCCCAGATGGCAACCACTGGGTCATCGTTGCCGAGGACCACCTCACGCGCTAGGCCGAGACTTCAGCTCTCCCGTCGGCCGCAGCACGTGAAGTCCGTTTGTTCATCCTTCGCAACCTCGTCCTTTGACACGGTGCGCCTCGCGAGCTACTGAGTAACCGTGGTCGTTCATTCCTCTCCGAAGCTGTAGAAGCCCTCCTTCGCGAATGCAGCATTGTCCATAGAACTACAAGCGCCTACCATCCACAAGCCAATGGTGTGACGAAACGCTTAATTCGCACTCTCGGCGACATGCTCGCCATGTACGTTTCCGCTGAACACACCAACTGGGACCCCATCGTTCCCTTTGTTACGATGCTTATAATAACGCCACTCAGTCCTACCACGGGATTTTCTCTTTTCTTTCTCCTTTATAGTCGCGAACTATCCTCGTTTATCGACACGATTCTTTTGTATCGCCCCAACGCTTCCGAGTCTATGACTCTGTCCGAAGCCTCCACTTATGCCGAAAAATAACGTCAGATCGCGTGCTCACTTATCGCGCAAGACCAGGCCACCCAGAAACATGGTCGTGACGGAAGCTTGTTCTTTCCATCGTATTGACCTGTAACGGTGGTACGGCTGCACGTTCCCTCCTCGGCTCCCAGCCTTTCTACAAAGTTCAGCTCAAAGTATGATGCGCCTTATCTCTTTCTACGACAGACGTCCCCAGTAAACTACGTCACTGAGAATATTCAGCCTTCTACGGACCAACGGCGTCGCGGACGCGAAACTGTTCATGTTGGCCGACTGAAGCCGCACTACGACCCACCAGTGCTTCCTGTTTCATAGTTACATAGCTCCTTTTTTGCTGGGGAGTGAATTTATAGTATGCGTTTAGGTGCGCTTGGCATTTTATATTATTTCACAGAAACAGGCAACGGCCGAGTGGAGCGAGCGCGAGCATCAACAACAAAACCACGTCTTCGTCGTCTTGCCCGCATTGGTCAAAACAACATATAAATTCATACTTCATTACTTTCATTACTTTACACTTTTTAAATTTCAAATGCTTTTGCCATGCATTGAAACAGTCACTTATAGAGTCGACGTCAGATTGAAGTGCTGCAAGATTATTGTCAGATGATATTATGCGATAAATTACGCAGTCATCGGCGTACAGCCTGATGGATGATTGAACTACACGTCATTAAGGCAGACTAAAAATAGAAGTGGGCCGAGGACAGAACCCTGCGGTACACCAAAGTAACTGGACAGAAAGATCAATCAAAATTGTTAGCTGTCACAAATTGTGTTCTATTAGAAAGAAAATTTTCAATCCAGGCGAAAATGTTAGGATCGATATTTAATTTGCTTAATTTTAAACGAAGTAGAGGGTGAGAGGCAAGGTCAAACACTTTCTGAAAATCCAGGAATATGCAGTCAACAAAACACTCATTGTCAAGAGCAGCGAAAAGTTCATTGGTCAAGCAAATAATTTTTTTTCTCACACGAAAATGATTTACGAAACCCATGCTGTTTCGTCGTAAAGAATGCATTAGACTCGAGGAATTAATTAAACATGAGTAAAAAATATGTTCTAATAGTTTGCACCAACATCCACTAATGAGGAATAGGCAGTGGGAGGCATGGCTTGCGGACGAGGGTCGGGAGAGCCAGTTGGCTATTCTGGACCAAGCCCAGCGAGCCGCTCGTGCCAGTGGGGCCCTGGAATAGGGGCTCCAACCATCGTGCCTTATTTTATTTAGATTGAATAAAGTTTTACTCTCTCTCTCTCTCTCTTGCAAGGAATGCTAGTTAGTGATATAGGTCTGTAAATATACGCTGAATTAACGTCACTAGACTTGAAAAGTGGTTCCAGCTTGCCCACCTTCCAATCGCCAAGTAACTGGGCAGAAGCGATGGACTCTGAAAAAAGTTCTGTTAATGTAATAGAGGAGTACATTGCAGCGTTCTTTAAAAACTTTGTGTTGATACCGTCCATTTCAGATGACGAAGACAATTTGAAGTTCTTCATTAGGTGCAACACACCAAAATAATGTATAAACGCAGAATCCATCGGTGGGCAATCCATTCTACAATACGCAGATGTCACTTGGGGAAACAGCTGACACTTGGGAAAAAGACATTGCGAACGTTTCGTTTAAAAAGGAACAACACTGAGAAAGTGGAACAGGGACACCGTCATTATTTTTTAATGAGATTGTAGTGTCTTTAGAACCACCAATTATGTTCGAAAACTTTTAAGCATTTTTTCTACAAGTAATGTTGGGAGTGTTCTATTGAAAAAAAAAAAAACATCCTTTGCTTCATTTGCTGCATTTTTAAATGTTAAAATGCGAGATGGTACTTATTCCACAACTCAGAGTTGTTCGATCGCTTAGCTTTGCGAAACGTGGGCTTTTTTTTTATTGAGAAGGCGTTTTAAAGAAGTACTGAACCACACAGAACGAAGTCTGCAAGGAATAATACGCGATGGCACAAATTTGTTAATCAGGTGCTTCATTTTATTTTCAAAGAAAGGCCACTTATACTCAATGGTTGGATCAGAAAAATTACGAATGTAGTCATCAAAGAAACGTTATTATTCATCGCGCACACACAAACACACACACACACGCACACAAACACACACACACACACACACACACGCACACACACCCACACACACAAACACACACACACATATATATATATATATATATATATATACACATATATATATGTATAGCAGTAAGGTGCCTGGTGGTGGCCTCGTGCAGACGATGCCCTCTCGGTGAGCGCATATTCCCTCCTCATCTTTTAAGCGGTTCAATACTTACAAGCATTTGTCTCGCAAACCATATTTATTTCAAGGGCATTTTCCACGTCTCAATAATTTCTCTCGTCGTATGCGAGTGCTGATTGCCGTGTTATAGTTTGTAAACGAAGCTTTCCCTCAAGTCTAAATATTTTAAGGCAGTTTGTCGTGTGCGTATCATGGCCACGCACGCTTATATCGCCTTCCGTTTCTCTACCACGGTTGCGCTTTAAAACCACGGCGCTGCAATTTTGCTTTCCTTTCCTTCCTTCTTCTCTGCCCTTAAACTGGCTCTCTTAACTACTACACGCAGAGACAAAGCAACAGCGCGCGCATGCGATCCCATAGATGAGATGAATATATATATATATATATATATATATATATATATATATATATATATATATATATATATATATATATATATATATATATATATACAAAATTCTCAGTCATAGGTCTCGTAGTATAGCCCTCTGGGACGTTTCCTTTTTTTCTTTCGAAAGTAGTTCTATTAGGGTTATTATAATTACACGAAGGTATTTCGCCCTCGTCAGCAGCATTCCTTGAGATAGTTATTCTGGCCGCTAGCTTCCCACGCTATGCGTGCCGTCCTCGCACCTGGTTAAGCTGTTCCTAGACGCTAGAGTTATACTATGTCCGCGCAACCTTGAGCGATCGGAAAGCGCGTTTTCCCCTCTTGGCCGGTGGAGAAGGGAGGCTTTGTTGTGGCCGTAGAGCCCTCCGCGTCTCAGTAAGGTGCCTGGTGGTGGTCTTGTGCGGACGATGCCCTCTCGGTGAGCGCATATTCCCTCCTCATCTTTTAAGAGGTTCAATACTTACAAGCATTTGTCTCGCAAACGATATTTATTTCAAGGGAATTTTCCACGTCTCAATAATTTCTCTCGTCGTATTCGAGTGCTTATTGCCGTGTTAGAGTTTGTAAACGAAGCTTTCCCTCAACTCTAAATATTTTCCTAGTCTCTATAGCCGCTCTAGTTCGCTCTTCTCCTCGGGCGGCCATTTTTCCAAGAAAGTAAACCGACTATCGCGGACAACATAAGTCCCTTTCCACGTAAGTATGAGGCTCGGAGCAGGAGCTATGGCGCTTGAAAGCAACCTGAGGCTTGACGAACCAACCGTCTGAGCTACCTTTCCGGGCAACATCCAAGGGTTACGAGTTCAAATCACCTGTTATGTTCCTTTTCCCCCCCCCTTTTTATTTCTTTTTTTTCTTTCTTTTTAATGTCTTTTCCTTTATTCTATCACTGTACGGGAACCCTGCTAAAATAAAAAAAGAAAGATATATATTGACACGTGTACTTATATTTATCGGGCGACCACGTTTCGCCGCCTAACAAATCTTATCGCACAGCGCGGGACGCGCTTCAGAAGAAAACTCAGTTTTGTTACGAATATTAATGCATCTTTAAGGCGCTCACGTCACTTTGACGCTGTGAGTTCTCGCGGTTTTGTGACGTCGCGTGACAGGCAGGTTAAGTGGTCTCAGCCCGAAAACTTTTGACCAATAGCCGAGGGCTAATGGCAAAAAGCGTCGAATCATAAATAACCAGTTTTCTTTTGTTCGGTCCAATCATGCATAATCAGTGTGTACACGTCATATCAGATGGGGCGCTATCGCGCTTTTCGTGACGTCGCGTGAGAGACAGGCGAAGTGGGGGTGATCCAAAAAAAGTTTTTGACCAATCGCGATGGGCTGATTGCTGAATTGGAATAGAAAAGTTTGAATAGATTTACGTTATAGCGCCCCTGATCTGCGGGTCAAGCGGGTCGGCTTTTATAGATTACTCATCGATAGTGCCAGCGTAACCGCTGGTGCTCGCATACCTTTCAGAAGTTACAACACTATTCGTGTCACGCATACATTCTCATTACACAAAGCGCAGCGAGAACATACACAACAGACAGAAACAAGGATAACGTTCGAGTAATTTGGAAATTACACAGGCGTGACTTGAGCTGAGCGATAACGTTAATTTGCTAGCCGGTTTAATGCAGTACACGGAAAAAGATAAAGACGAACACGTGACAATATATATATATATATATATATATATATATATATATATATATATATATATATATATATATATATATATATATATATATATATATATATATGTGTGTGTGTGTGTGTGTGTGTGTGTGTGTGTGTGTTAGACAGAATGCTTGAGTGCGCACTATCTGATAAGACCCACTAGGAAATTTCTGCAGTAATTCATACGAAGCGAAAGGTAGGGTGGTACAGAAAAGAGAAAGCGACGACGAATGCAGCGTAAAACTTGGGGGTGAAGAAATAACTTGCCCCCTTCTTGGACAGGCATAGCCACATTTGCGTATTTTCCCAGCCACAGAACAGTGGGGCATTGTCACGACACTTGGAGCGCTTGGTCTTGACATCGTGACCTTAAGCGCACGTCCCACTTGCCCTTCATTAGAAACAGAGTGGAGAGGATGCGAGGAGAAATTATTTAGCGGAATGCAATGTGGAAACTTCATCAATGAGTGAG
The DNA here is from genome assembly GCF_023375885.2 of Dermacentor andersoni. Taxonomy (NCBI): domain Eukaryota; kingdom Metazoa; phylum Arthropoda; class Arachnida; order Ixodida; family Ixodidae; genus Dermacentor; species Dermacentor andersoni. The sequence goes on from NC_092815.1 coordinate 147,795,630, forward strand.
CGCGTAGCGGAACTTGCAGTGAGACAACAGCACACTGAGATGGGCCTCACGAACGACAGCTGCGAAGAAATAGCCCATCCGCTCTTGTCGACGGAAGCGAATATTTACCCAATTGAAAAACACAACAGGAAATTTCAGCCTGTCGTATTTTGGGACGTTGTTTCTCTAGTTCTGTTGTTTGTAGTGTGACGTCCTGTAGTAGAAAGTTCTCTAGTTCTTGATCAATAATTAACTAAAAATTGACAGAGACCTGCTTAAGGCTATGTAAATGTGTTAGTACAAAAAAAAGAAAAAATATAAAAGTAGAAAGAAATTTAAAAAACGTCCTCACCGAGGACTCGAACTTGCGATCACCCGATCCCGAGCCCGGCATCTTATCACTGCACCACTCCCTACGTTTTTTTTTCTTTATTGCATGGAATTATCGGTACTGTCAAACCAATGCAGTTACATTACATATGAACATACAAGAGAAACAAATTCACAGATAGTATACAGTCCAATGACAGTTAAAAATTCTGGCAAACAAACACAAGCGCCCAGATGCGAAATCCATTCGGGGACGGGATCATATGTAGCCACCACACTACGGACTTGAGCAGTCTCTTCTCGGAAGATAGACCTTGTCGAGCGAGGTGGCTCGGCATGTCTGTCGATCATTCGACTTCTCCATAATGAATAAAGTCCTAATAACATAAACAAATCATATGGTGTATTACTGGCTGTCTTTTTGAACGGAAGGAACCGGATACCATAACATGTGAGAGGAAAGTCTTTTTTGATAGTTCTTTATAAAACGTCCCAAAAAAGAAATGCGTCACGGCAAAGTATAAAGCAATGTTCTACTGTCTCGGGTTGATTGCAAAGCCTACAATTTGTATTCCAAGGTACATACAGTCCTTTTTCCTGAAGCCACGTTTTAACTGGCAGTGTGGAAGTGTGCAGCTTAAAGAAAAACGTTTTCGCTGCTGGCGCTATGCACATTCTACGGACACGGCAAAGAACATCTTGACCAAATAGAGAAAGATACGGCTTTCGGTACAGAGGTTCAGGGAAAAGGTTATCTATAAGTGCTACATTTAGTGACGTGCGATTAACGGTAAAAAAATATTCAAGGTTGAATCTGGCTTTTAAGAATGAAATAGTGTCGACAAGTTCCTTTAAGAAGCCCCATAACGGTAGTTCCTGAGCAAAGTTTGTCGTGACAAAAAGAAAAGGGAGGTGGGACGCAAGACGTGCTCGATTAAATGCGAGGAGGAATGGATGACGGACATTTTTAAGGTAAAATAAACGCATGACCAATTGTCGCACAAACAAATGCACAAGACCCAGGCCTCCCTTTTCAAGCGGGAGAAAAAGGTTGTCCCTTCTCATGGCTTCCCATGATGAATGCCAAATAAAACATGCAAATATTCTATGAAATGCCTGGACATGGACACGTGAGCAGTGCAAGACCTGCAGAACATAAAGAAGCTTAGAAGCGAGAAATGTATTGCATGCCTTAGCTCTCGCAAAAATGGAGAGATCACGTCCTTGCCAGGTTGTCACCTTTCGACGGATAGTGGTTATCGTGGACGTCCAATGAGGTCCACTATTACGGAAGTTATCGAGAGGTACTCCAAGGTATCGCAACGGAGACTAATTCCAATGAATATTCGCGAATACAGAGGGAGTGAGCGCCCACATGCCTAGCCAAAAGCCTCTACTTTTGTCAAAATTTACAGTAGCTCCTGCAGTCTCACAGAAACGCAGGGTAGCGTTTATTGCCTTCGTAATGTTTGGCTTATCGACGCAAAAGAAGGCAATGTCATCTGCATAAGCTAGCACTTTAATTTCCTCATCGGCATACATGTATCCTTTAATGCTCGAGTCGCAAAGCACGCTTAAGCAAAGCGGTTCTAAGTATATGGCGAAGAGTAAAGGCGAGAGTAAAGCGAGTTGTGCGTGACCGCACCATTGCTCCTTTGTACACTTCCGTCTCATATTTCTGTATTTGTGCGCGAACTGTGTTTATTTCATCGCTATACAACCCTGGCTCCTGGCTTTCGAAAGCGTGCAGCTTGTGAAGTAGATCATGAAGGTAATTCTTTTCAGCTTTTTTTCTTTGAGACAGCTCACATGAAATGGCAATCGCCTAATTTTTTACTCTATTTTTGAACATTTCCCATTGAGCAAACAAAGGAAGCTGTTGACATTGTGTTATTTCTAGCCATAATTCTTTCACTTTGTTTACAAAACTTTCCTCTCGCAAAAGTTGTGTATTAAGTTTCTACAGTTCCCAGTTTCGAGCAAACCTGCGAAATTTTCGGGGACCCCATGAAACAGCTACTAAACAGTGGTCTGTGAAAAATACAGGCTTCACGGCGCAGTTGTGAATGTTAGACCAGAGATTCGTCGAAACATACACACGATCAAGTCGAGCATGGGAGACGCCTTGAAAGTGCGTGAACCGCACCGAAAATGGTGTGTAGGCGCCCACGTCTATTAGATTGTGATCTTCGGTTAACTGATGCAGGAAAGTAGCACATGCATCATAACGATTAGTTAGGTATGAGTGGTCTCTGGAATGACAAACACAGTTGAAGTCTCCCAACAGTACCAAATCTCTGTCAGTGTCTAGGAGCGGGGCAAGTGAGAGGAAGAAAGCCTTCCTGTCACTCACTTTTGAGGGAGCATAAACGCAAATAAATCGCCAATTATGGGAATGAAAAGAGAGGTCACAGCATATAAGGCGGCCTTCCCCATCAACACGCAGCGACAATGAAGAATGATTTAACTGCTTTCTGACTAACAAAAAGCATCCAGCGGAAGCACCACATGCTTGGCTAATACACACCTCGTAATCAGGTTGAAAAGTTTGCAGCGCAAGGTTGACATCACCAGCAGACGATATCTTTGTCTCTTGCACTGCACCAACATCAACTTCATGCTGCCTAAGCACGTGTAGTAACTGCTGCTGACGCCTTATATTCCTCAGCCCACGTACGTTGAGTGTCGCTACACATAAGGGGAGGGTGAAGGCGGTAGCCATTTTGCTCACCTAAAGCTTTTGTGTTTCATCGTCCTTGGCCACAGGTAAATCTGTGGTCTTGCTCCCTTTGGACTTCTTTGTGGCACTCTCCTGACTACGCTGATAAAACCGGCGTGGCACATTATCACCAGGAGAGGGAGTTCGCTGAGCACTAGGAGACACTTTCTCGCGCGCCTGTAGTGCACTTTCTGTTGCTTCGTCGTTGCATGGTGCCGGACGTTTCCTTGTCTGACTTATGTCCATCGCCTCTTCCTCTTCTTCCTTGTCATCAGGGGGCTTTTCTTTAAGGCTTGCTAGGCCAGGTGGGCAAACTGAGTCATCCTCGCCGGTAGCTTCGCTAGTATTGCATGAGCTGTTGTGGCTGGTTGGCATTGGCTTCAAGGACTCCTGTTCCTCGTCCTTAATGTCACCCGTAGTCTCTCTGGTGGCATCTACTACCTCTGTAGAATCCATGAGATGGTCCAGTTGTGGCTCGTCTGCGCTACATTGCCCAGAACGAAGCTTATTGGCGTAGGTGGACACGCAGGCGTCCGCTGAGTGACCAAATCGGTGGCACTGTAAGCATCTCGGTGTTCTGCATTGTCGTCGAACGTGTCCCACGCGCTTGCAACGAAGGCACAGCGGAGGCCTACCAGGGATAAGTACAAGGCACTGGTGTCCATAAATGGACATAACGTGCGGTATTGAGGTTACGGTGATAGTGTCCTTGAGCACCAAGGAAACCTCCCGGTTTGTTGTCACCCACTGTTCCATGCCAGTGCATCTCCATACTTCTCTCTCCACCGACTTCACCTGACCATAGGCCTGGAACGCCTCTTCAACGCGTCGTGGTTCAAGGTGAGGTGGAAGCCATAGTAATTTAAGCTTGATGTTTTTAGTCTCCGGATCTATCACCATGCACTTCAGCCCTTTGACACGGAGCTCACCACAGGCGACGAGAGTCTGTTTTGCCGCACTACTAGCGCAAGTAACCATCCATACATGGCTCATTTGATACTGTCCGACACCTACAATATCTGAAGTATTCACTACCTCAAGCAGAGCGTCTCGGAAGTCGGGAGCACGGTATGGTCTGCCACTCAAGTCCGCATGAAGGAAAATAGAATTCAAAACATCGTTACCGGTTGGTAGACGCAGGAGGACAACTTTGTAGCTTGCATCTTCGTTCAAAAACGGGGTCGACGATCCTCGGCCTGGGGCCGATACGCTGTTTCCAGCAGAGAGCATTTTGGAGCACAGCCGTTCCACACGGCTTCTTCTTCTTCTTCTCCCTACATGTCTTCCGAGTGAGCATTTCGGCCATGTCAATAGGACGTTGCGCTGATGTTTACATTTGCATTCTAAGAGTCAAGATCCACTATCACTCCACCGCGTCAACTGCAGCATCTCTAGAAGAGCAAAAGTGTTCTTACCATCTGTTGTTGCGACTGCAGAACTCTAGGCCGTCTCGACCGAGTGTTTCTGTTGCGACGTCCGAATTGCTGTCGTAACGTCAAAGTCGCTGTCACGATAGAAAGCTGTTGTTGTGACTACAGAATTCTTGTCACGACAGAACGTTTCTGTTGCGACTTCAGAACTCTTCGTCGTCGCGACAGAATCTTTCTCTTGCGACGACAGAATTTCTGCCGTAACGTCAGAATCGCTGTCGCGATAGAAAGCTGTGGTGACTACAGAACTCTTGTTGCCGTGACCGAAAGTTTCTGTTGCGACTTCAGAACTGTTCGTCGTCGCGACAGAATCTTTCTATTGCGACGACAGAATTTCTGTCGTAACGTCAGAATCGCTGTCACGATAGAAAGCTGTTGTAACAACTTCAGAACTCTTGTTGACGCGACAGAATGTTTCTGTTGCGACATCTGAATTTCTGTCGTAACGTCAGAAATGTCTGTCGCAACTACAGAAACATCAGGAACTTCTGTCGTACAACAGAAATTTCTGTAGTCGCGACAGAAATTTCTGTAGTTGCGACAAGAATTCCTGTTGTCTTTTTCAACTGGGTACGCTGATGGTGCTGTCTCGCGGTGAGACTACCTGCGCCGTAAAAGGGGTGCACATGATTACATTACGTGAGCTTAGGCCAAAGCCATGGTAGAGGCGAAGGAACTTGCACAGAAATGTATAGCGTCATGCCTCTCCATGATGTTGCGGGAAAATGTACGTTTGTCCTACCCGGATATGTGTCACGAGCTAAAGAATTTGCAAGGGGATGCAACTCTTGTTGAAGTTGATCAAAGACAACGTTTTTTTTTTTTTTTGGGGGGGGGGGGGGGAAGAGAGGTCGGGGCGACAATATGGTGGAGTATCTGCGCTCGGCACTCTATCGGATCACCCGTCGCGTGAGGGCAGTAGGAGCGTCAGGCTGCGTATTTTTTTTTTTTTTTTTTTTGCTGCAATATCTCTGGATCAACCAGCATTTTTATTCAGCACATATTCACGGCAATGGACCACTTTTTTGAATGAATAAATGAATGAATGAATTCTGGGATTTTACGTTCCAAAACCTCGATTTGATTGTGAGGCACGCTGTAGGGGGGTGACTCTATACCACAGTGTACCAAGAGCACTCCTCCTAAAAGAAAAGGAACTTGTAAACACCCCTTTGCAATTCTGTTCCGTTATATCAAAGGTACATGTGAGGACGTCACTCGTGGGGAGGATATTGGTGACCGCGGTGGCCGATAGTGATGGCCTTGGCGGCCAATATTTCGCGATGTCAGCAGCTGCGTCTACAGTGTAATGAAACAAAAGCATACATTTCGATCTCCCAAGCGGCTTACTAAATTCTATGCAGCTGATTATCAGCTTCATTAGTCGTGTGGGTAGCCAAGAAACAAGGCTCTGTGTTCAGTGCAGTGCGCGCCTACGAATAGCTGCATCTGGTCACCCTCAGAAAAATTATGCAAGTGCTTGCGTGGCTCTAGACAACTCCGTCCTGCCTGAGGCGTCGAGACCGCTTCCAACTAAAGTATTCGAAACGAAATGGCACTTCATGTTCCATTTTAGGTCCAGCTGCGATGAAGTTTCGCTTTCACTAAGTTGGTTATAAAGGAGAGGCATATATGTTTAGCAATATTGGCAAATAATCTGTTGCAGCCGCGAAGTAGCGCGGAAGTAGCTTTACATTGCACAGATACGCACGCACGCTTCTTGTTTTGCCATAATAATAAGATCACATTAATAAAGCAAAGACGCAACAAAGTGACAACACAAGCTACGTCTTCGGAAGGAAAAATAAAAAATATAATATTTCAAGATAAACATTCAAGAAGCAAAACCGAAACAAATGCTCGCATTTTCCATGTATATCCATTGGTACGTGGTCGACGGCGGAACTAAGTCCTATGTGGCCGGAAGTGAACAGCATGAAAAACGGCATAAAACCGCTGCCAGCTTGACGTGGGGCGGTACGTGCATGCGACTTAACTACTAAGCCACTCCTTCGGACGATTCCCTGATGATACTTTTGGCTTTATCGAAATGCCTCATGAATTTGTACGATTGCGTTTTAAAATTGCGTTTGGGAACAGTGCTACGCCGAATTCGCAAAGTCGACAAGGTAATGAATCTAAAGCTGAGTGTTTCGACTACATACTATGTACAAGCTAGAACAATAGCCGGTCTTGTGTTATCATAGTGTCTGTTTTTGTCCAGAATATCGAGTAAAAATTTTCGTCGCTTCCTTGTGCTTCCATTAATGAATATTTAACAGCGGTGGGTAAAAAATTCTACTTTTCCACAGCATAATCATTGTATCTTTATTGTGAGATATCTATTCCAGAATCTCTCTGTTACCAGCCTTTTTTAATATTTCCGATGTAGTTCCAGTCACTCGCGTAAAACCAGCATCTTTTATTGAGAGTTGGTAGATTCATTCCGCGGCCGCTTATGGCGCTAATTTCTACGGGTACAGAATAACAGTACAGAATGCTACCGGTACATGATAAGTTGAGAGAAATGGTCATTGACAAGGAAGTGCATAGCAGCATAGGGTATGACCATAAACGCATCATTTTGAAAATGAGATATGAAGTCGGGAAAGAGAGCAAGGAGTGCAAAATGGAGAGTCCAAATTTGAACGCTGAAAAAATAACAAATATAGTCACTAGAGTCGAGGAAGAACCTGGGAAATGGCCAAGTAAACAGTGGGAATATAGTGCGCTTCTAGTTGTAATAACGACAGAAATACGGAAACAGAAGTGACATGGGGGGGGGGGGGGGGGGGTTGTCGGAAATGAAAAAAAGAAACCGAAAAGCTGGTGGAACAAGGAAATACGAGAAGCGATCGCCGAACGACCGAAAGCATCCCGAGAGCACAGGCAGGCAAAGAAGGCGCAGTTGCCGCAGGATGAAGTAGCTAGTAAATGGGAAATATACCGGAAAAAAAATCTAAGGTTAAAATACTGGTGCAAGCAAAGATAAAAGGTGAAAGTAAACGTTTGTTGTCAGAAATACGTGAGAAAAAGAAGGCCGCACCAAGAATATTTTGGATGTTGTCAGAAATACGTGAGAAAAAGAAGGCCGCACCAAGAATATTTTGGAACCACATAAAATTATTAGGTAGGAAAACAACAACAATCCAACATATCCTAGACGAAGATGCAAACAAACTGGAAGGTGAAGGAGAAGCGGCCTTAAATTACATCCGAAAAATAACAGCCGACTCTTTCCAAGGCAATTGCGAGCTCGTATTTGAAGAAAAAAGAGCATGAAAGAGAACCAGATGGAAAAGCAGCTGGTGCTGACAAATTCCAACTGAAAGAAAGCCGAAGAGAAAATTCCTAAGGAAACAGCCACAGCGCCAGACGAGGTTCTCGTTAGGCTGATTAATGAACTAGGACCAAAAAGTAAGGAAGCTCTGGTGAAAGCAGTGGAAAAAAACTTTTAAAAAATCGACGAATACCAGACACTTGGCGACAAACTAGAATGAATTTAATTTGTAAACGTAAAGGGGAGAAATATAGAATTCACTCGTATAGATTGCTGACCATTACATAGGTAATATACAGGCTAGCAATTAAAGCCGATCAAATTAAAGCTCCAGCCTGAGAAGAGAATAATGGCATTTTGGGAAAACTTCAGCATTGCGTCAGAATGGGTAGGTGTTTGGATGGCAACTTATTTATTTTACTCAGTGTATTGAAATATCAATAGTAGCAAGGAGACCGTTATATGTGGCCTTAGAGATTACAGGAGCCTATGGCAACGTAGAGCACCACATATTGTGGGATATTGTGGAAGGTGAAGGCTTAGGTGACGATTGTCTACAGCTTTTGAGAGAGATTTTCCTAGAAAATACCGTTTCCGTTGAATGGGAGGGGATGAGGAGCGAGGATAACGTTGATATCAACAAGGGACTGAGGCAGGCGTGCCTTTATCCCCACTGCTGTTTATAATGTACATGGTGATAATAGAGAGGGAGCTGGAAGGGAGCAATATTGGGTTTATTCTCTGATAGAAACAGGCGGGTACAATAATAGAGCAGCAGCTTCCAGGTTTACTTTATGTGGACGACATTGTGTTGCTAGCTAACAAGCAATGTGATTTGCAACGTTCGGCTGATATCTGTGGACAGGAAGGCGAGAATTTAGCTTTAAAATTCAGTGCTATAAAATCAGCTGTAATGGTATTCCATTAAAACAGTGAACAGACAGTGGCAATGCAGGGCCAAGAAATAGCTCGGGTAAAAGAATATATATATCCTGGCATATGGATGAACAAAGGAATTAGATATATGGAAACACACGAAAAAAAAACAATAATAGTAAAGGGGAAGAGAAATGCAGCCATAATTAGGCACAGATTGCTATGGGGAAACAATAAGTAGGAGGGGCTCCTGGGTATGTGGGAAGGTGTGATGGTTTCAGGACTTGCGTTTGGAAATCCAGTTGTGCGCTTGAAATCAGGGGTACAAGCAGGACTTGATGGGAACCAAAGGTCAGTTGGACGCCTCGTACTTGGCGCTCACAGGATGACTGCAAATGAATCTGTGGAGGGTGATATGGGTTGTACTAGTTTTCAATTGACCGAAGCTCACAGTAAAATTTATTATGAAGAACGACTGCGGAATGTGGAAGAAAGTGAATGGGCTGGGAGAGTGTGGAGGTATATTTGCCAGGAAGAAGAAGAAGTATTTTAATGATCGGAAAGTGTAGAGAGGTCGACAGGATAATGGAGCATCTGGCCTGCTGCTCTACGTAAGGGAAGGGGAAGAGGGGAAGAAAAGGGTCACAATGGGGGATGATAACGGGAGGAAAGAAGTGAAGGACACATTACATAACTGGTATCACAGGCGTTAGTCCAGGCCCGTGTCACCTAGGAAACGTGAAAGTGCACGCATTGTATCTGTCGTCTGCCAACTCTGAGGCCATGCGCCTAGCAAGAGGTCCTCCGACAGTGGTCCATTTTGTAAATGTCTTAATGTATCAGCCATTGTCAGTCTTTCGCGCGCATACTCAGGGCACACCACGAGCACATGTTCTATAGTATCTACAGCACCACACACTGAACAGTCCGGGGAGTCTGTCCGTCCAATAATGTGCAAATATTTGCGCGTGAAGGCGACGCCTAATCGCAGTCTGTGTATCAGGCATGTATGAGGGCGTGGAATTCCACGCAGAATAGGGAATTTCATATCGGGATCCAGCCTTTTAAGGCGGACGTGACGAGCGTCTGGCTGGGCCCAGTATCTTCTCGTCGCACTCCTCATTGATTCCGACAGGAGGCATGTGATGTCCGGTCTGGAGAATGGCACTATAGTTCGCAGGCCATTGCTGAGGGCGCGTCTAGCTGCAGCATCGGCCATCTCATTGCCGTTGAGCCCACAGTGTCCCGGGATCCATTGGAACACTATGCGGTGGTGTTTTTCTTGAGCGCATGAAAGAAGCTCGGTGATCTGCAGTGCCAGAACCTTATATGCGGTGTGGCGCAGGAAGCATCCCAAAATTTGCAGCGCGGGTTTTGAGTCCGTGAAAATGCACCACTCTTGAGGTCTTTCCCCGCAGGTGTGGTGAATCGCTTCCCGAATAGCCACAAGCTCTGCAGCGGTTGATGTAGAATTATGGTCTAGTATGAAACCTCGAGTTATCTGTTGGGCTGGTATCACCACAGCTGCTGTCGATGCCTTTGGTGACGCGGAGCCATCTGTGTAAACATGAACATATGTCTGGTATTCTGACTAGATGTACGCGAGAGCAAGTTGTTGTAGTCCAATGACGGGAACCATTGATTTCTTTAGTATGCCGGGGACATGTACGCATACGGAAGGTTGAACCATCACCCATGGTGGTTTGACGGGGTGATATGGAAGGGCATAGCCTGATGTTATGTGGGGTAGATGGCAGCGGAGTGCACTTGAGAAACAGCTGTCCGGCCGCTCATGTAGAACCGACGTCAATGGATGACAATGATGTCGTGTCAGTAAGCGTAAATACACACGAAGTGGTTCGTGGGACAGGTATATCGATAATGGGCATACGTGGGCTTCCTCAATTGTGCCTTTGTTGGAGGCACGCCGTGGCAACCCGAGGCATATTTTGAGTGCCTGCGCTTGGACGCTCTCTAATGTCCGTAAGCAGGAAATGCTCAAGTTTGAGAGTATCGGAAGGCTGTATCGAATGTAGCCTACGAAAAGAGACTGATAAAGTCTTAGTAATGAGCCTTCCGTGGGGCCCCATTTCATGCCTGCAGTGAAGCGAAGAACATGGCAAAACAGATTAAGTTTTTGCTTCAACATATTAACATGCCTCGTCCATGACAAATCGCCGTCGATGATAATGCCCAAGAATCTGTGGTGGGAGACATATGGTATTATGACACCGTTAATGGAGATCGGGTAGCGGCAGACGGATTTGCGCGTGAATGCAACCACGGCACATTTTTCGCCAGCTAAGCGCAAACCCTCACGCCGTATACATCGTGAAGTAGATGACACAGCCCGTTGTTTTTCGCACGTAGTTGTGGGCGTGTTGTACCAGAAGCCCAGATGCAGATGTCATCTGCATATGCACTGATGTGGATGTGAGGTGGAAGTTCGCTCACCAGGCCAATCAGTGCCACATTAAATAATGTTGGGCTGAGAACTCCTCCCTAAGGAACTCCACGGCATACCTGATGACGGTTAGTCTCTCCGTCAGGCGTGGACATGTAAAGGAAACGGCCGCTGAGGTAGCTCACAATCCACAGGTAGAGCCGGCCGCCAATACTCAAGTCATCTAGGGCATCGAGAATGGCTTCATCAAGGATGTTGTCGTAGGCCCCTTTGATATCTAAGAAAACAGCGGTGACGAGTCGGCGTTGATGTTTTTCATGTTGCACTGTCGTAACTAGGTCAATGACGCTGTCAATTGAAGAACGACCCCGCCGAAAACCAGTCATCATGTTCGGATAAAGATCATTTCTTTCCAGAAATCATTCGAGCCTCGCCAGGACCATTCGTTCCATAACTTTTCCAACACAGCTGGCTAATGCAACTGGGCGGTATGAGGTAAGCTCATAAGGAGTCTTTCCAGGCTTCAAGAGAGCAACCAGGCGGCTGATCTTCCACTGCTGCGGAACAATACCGGAGAATCATGTGTCGTTGTAATAATTGAGCAGCGCAGTGCGACCAGCCCTGTCAAGGTGAGATAGAGACGAGTACGAGATCCCGTCAGGGCCAGGAGCAGATGAATGTCGACACGACGCAAGAGCAGCCTCTAATTCGGGCATCGTAAAGAGCAAGTCGTAGTGGTCACTTGAGGAAGGTGGCGCACAAAGTTAGAATTGGATTGAGGCTGGTTAAGTTGTGCCCACAATCATTTTGCAGAAGTCGTCCGCTACCTCTACGTCATTTCGGCGTTGGAAAAGGGCCATAGCTCTGAAAGGGTACCTTTCTTGTGGAGGAAAACGTAGGCTCCTGACTACATGCCAGATACGTGACAGCGGCTTGCGAGGATCCAGTGATGTGCAGAACTTTCTCCAGCGCTTCCTTCCTAATTTCTCGAGATGGCGCTTTATTTGTCGTTGAGCTCGGCTACAAAGGGCGAGATCGTACGTGGATTTCGTCCTTCTATATTTCCTTTCAGCGCGCCGTCGGACTGCGCGCAACCTCTCGAATTCCACGTCGATAGGACACCCCGGTGTAGGTGCACATATGTTCCGCGTGGCCTCACCGAGGGCGGACGTGATCAAGTCTTCTATTTGGGTTGGTGACTCGAGATTCGCACAGGAATTCTCCACGAATGTCTTAAAAGTGGGCCAGTCTGTGCACCGTACATGAGACGAAGTGGTAGGTGCGAACCACTTTACGCAGATATACGTTGGTATGTGATCACTACCATGTGTTTCCACATCACTGAACCAGCTAATAGAAGACTGTAGTCGTGAGGAAACAAACGTCAGGTCCAAGCAGCTACTATAGGACGTGCCACGTAGAAACGTAGGTGAGCCATCGTTAATATTGACGAAATCCTGTGAGTGCATAAAGTCGGACAAGGCTTTGCCTCGGTTGTTCATTACTGTACTTCCCCATTGGGGGTGATGAGCATTGAAGTCGCCCACAATAATATGGGGAGCTGTGTAACTCTGGATTGCTGAGGACAGGTACGAGAAATCAATGTGATCTCTGGGTGGAATGTAGCCGCCGAGTATCGAGAAGACCCGTCCTTTAAGCGTTAACGGCAAGCAAATGTAGTGGTTCGTGTTATGGGGCTGGAGGGCATGGCGGTAGTGTGGAATATCTCGGCGTATGCACACTAATACCTTGCTGGTTTCATCAGCTTCTCGAGACCACAGCAATACATATCCAGAAAAGCGGAAAGCAGAAGGCATGTTGGGCTCACATATAACAATCATGGGGAAGCGGTATTTCTGGACGCGCTGTCGGAAGTCACTTAGGCGACCACGCAGGCCTCGGGCATTCCACTGCATCACTACACTGCGACGTATGTGCATCGACACAGAGGAGGGGTTGTGTGGTAGCGCCATAATGAATTACTGCAGTGCCGCCAAGAGCGGCTCAATTGCATCCAAAAAGTGAACAACAACCCTTGCTGTTGGCGTATTGAGCCCTGAAAGTAGCGTGCGCATGGAATGTAAAAGTTGTTTCAGAAGAACGTTCACCTGCTGGTCTTCCGGCTTGTCCTTATTGTCCGCTGGAACGCCACGGAATGATGGACGCGTTGGTTCGACGACTTTGGATGACAGAGCAGGCCATTCCACATCAGAGGAAGTGGATAATGTACCCGCATCTTTCTGAACCACCGTGGTAATACGAGGCGCTGCAGCAGGCGGCGTCTTATCATTATGCGGCTAAAGACGTTGAGGCAACGGAGCTGAGAGTTGCTGTGACGGCGGCTGAGACACGCTAGTGACGTGTGACTCTGGGCGTCGGCGTCGGGAACGACGTTTGCGGCGACGAATAGACGCGGCCGCTTCTTGGTGACTTGAGTTGTCTTTTACCATCTTCTTCAGGATAAGCCTCTCGTTCTTCATCCTAGGACAGTGTTTAGCTGTCGCTTCATGAGCGCCGAAGCAGTTGGTGCACTTGACTGTCTCCGTCTTGCAAGTGTCATGCTGGTGTGATCCGCCGCATCGACGGCAGGATATTTCGTTTCTGCAAACAGCACTCACATGGCCAATTCTGTTGCATTTGTGGCATTGAACAGGCTTGGGAACATACAGACGGACAGGATGCCGCACATAGCCCACCTTGACGTGGGATGGGATAGAGTCAGCTTCAACAACTACTTTAACACACTGTGATCGGCCGAATCGATGAATGTCGACTATCCTGGCCGTAGAACTGATGAGTGTCCGCAGGTCGCTGTCCGTTATTTCAGGGTCTACATCTGTGATAACTCCAGCGGAAGTCTGTTTTCCGTGAGAGAGATAGGGGCGCACCGACATACCGCCTAACACTCCAATTTCTTTCAGTTTGTCCACGGACGCCCGAGATTTCACATCTACCGTAAGGACATTCTTCCAAGCGTTGATTCTGACCTCTTGGACTTGTCCCGGAATCAGCTGGTCGAAGAATTGGGACAGCCGCTGTCTGTTGATGGTATTTAAATTAGCCGTCTCCGTTGTGGCTAAGAAAGCCACAGAGAACCCGTCAGGTGCGTCAACATTCTCTGTAGGCAACTCCCTCGCTGCTGATGTCCGGCGTAACGCGCCAAGTTTGTCAACTGTCTTAGTAGTCGACTCACCAGCTGTTAATGTCCGGCGCAACTTCCTTTTCAGGCGGCGTGATTCAACAGGCGTGAAGCTGCTACTGTCGGAATCCATCTCAGTCACCGTGGAGTCATCTGCCGAGTCTGGAAGCTCCACGTCGGTGACGGCCGTAGCACAGAAGGCATCAACCGGCCCAGCAGCAGCTGGGTCAACTGCGTCGACGGGAAGCTGCACGGGACGTGTGCCCGCCATCCCGAAGGATGACGCGATCACTGTGTACAAACAATATTAAAAAGCTACAGAAAAGTGGAACAGCCGAAAACACAGACATTCTCTATCGTCACTTCTTCTTCACCCCTCATGTGCCAGGAAAACATTGATTCACAGTGGAGAAAAATAACTAGGAAGCTTACCAGCAAGTATGCGGCCTGTACGCTGAGGAACAAAGCAACAAAAAACGTCAAGCGGAAAGTCAGAGAGGCTGAAATAATCTCATGGGTGGCGGCAATGGAAAAGAAACCTGCCATGAGTAACTACTTAAGAGGAAAAAACGAAATCAGGAAAGAAACCATTTATGATAACTCAAAGGGAAGCTCATACTTTTCCAAGCGAGATCAGGACGCCTTAGAAGACGCACCTATAAAGTGAGGTATAAGAAGGAAGAAGACGCATGGGCTTGCTGCGGTAAAGCTAGGGAAACGACGGAGCGTGTTTTGTTAGAATGTGAAGACATCTGCCTAGCAGTCGATTTAGGCACCACTGGCCTCCTCGAAACCTTTGGGTTCAGCGAGAGCAGGGGGAAAGTAAACATGTCAGCAATAGAGATTTGGAAGAGGCGACTGGAAGATGGGTGGAAGAAAAGTAGGGAAATGACAAAAAACGGAGACGTACAAAAGCAAAGTTGAGAATAGGGGTTCAGGAAATTCGGCTGTAGGAGTTCATCGTATTTTTATTTTTTTCACCTAGGTAGGACATTAGGCAGTATAAAAGAAAACTACAAAAGAACCGACACGACGACGGGCATATCAGAGAGCACGGCACTTGTCAAGCTACCAGGTTGGCTAAACGACCGCTCCTACCTTTGCAGGTTGGTGTCCAAATTTATGCAGTTTGTTGCAAAAGCGGTAGTGCATTCTTGATTGTCGTGCCATGCCCTCGCATGTGTTGGTCTTTTGTGGTAGACAGTTGGTCGACATTACTGCTATTATTAAGTTCAGGGCATGTACAGGAAATCCCGGGCCCGAAGTCTGCTGAATTGTTACAACAAATCTTGGATAATCACAAACAATCCGATGACAAGATGAATACCACTATAAAAAAGTAGCTGAACTTAATATGAAGGCTAAAGGAATGAGCAGGCATCTCATGGCCGTGGAGTAAATGCGAAAGAAAATATAGAGACTATAAAATACATTTCTACAACAAGCTGATCGACTAGTGGATTGTGAAAACAGAAGCAGAAGAAATAATCTACTAGTTTTCGGTGTTCCCGATGCCAGAACTGAGGCAGCAACAGATTTACAAAAAGCCGTCGTAGATAACATTCTCAGAAGCATGTTTGGAGTAGAAACTAAATCGGCAGAAATAATTCATTGCATTGGTAAACAAGGACAAGTCTGGGTAAAACCAGTAATTATGAAGTTCATGGATTATCGCAAGAAAAAATAAAGTGATGCGCAACTGTAAAAAGCTAGAGGGCACAACTTTGAATATCAGTAATGACTACTCAAAGAGACATCTGAGAAATAAATTATGGACAAGTACTGCGACGGACCGAGCTAAGGGGGCGAGGGTCTCACTGCTCTATAATAAACCAAAGATAAATGGACGCACGTTTGTTTGGGATAAAGAGCAAAATGAACGGCGTCACTATAAAAGCCGTAGTGACAAGACCGACAAAGACGAAACGACTCGAACAGCAAGTGCGCAAGACTGGCGTGAATCCTTTGACTCGGATAGTTCTGCCAGCAGGTAAAGAAAACCGCCCGACACATAGCTGCGACTTCTGCGAAATAAAGTTACAGAACGAGAATATATTATACTGGCGTATAGTTCCCATGTAATATTACTTACAGAAGCATAGCTGCGTGAGGGAATACGCAGTGATTGCATTGTTGCTTCCGGGTACAAATTATTTAGCTGGGACAGAGATTCACGAGGTGGCGGTGCTGCCATCATAGTTGAAAAATTCCGTCCAAGCTTCTACGACTGAATGTAATGTTTCCGAAGTGTGTGGTGTAAGCTTAATTTCGAAAACAGAGTACTTCATTGTCGTAGTATAGGGACAACCTGCGTCTTCATCAGAGTTCCTGGATTCATCCAGCGAATTCCTATGGAGCACGAGGCTGATAATGGCTCGAGGCTTTAATTTGCCGCAAATTACCTGGCACCGTTTATTGCCCAGCGAGAGAGAGAGAGAGAGAAGAAACTTTATTAATGAATGGCCGGCAGTTTCGTTGTGGTGGCCTCAGGTGGCGGCTCCAAGTCCTTGGACTCGGGCGGCATCTTTGGCTTGCCGGACGGCCCAGAGCTGGTCTGCCAACTCTGAACTTTTCAGAGCCGCCTCCCAGCGGTGGCGACGCCGATGGAGAAGGTCCCCGGCGGGCCCCGCAGCTGGGGCGGCGTCGGGGAGAAGCGAGCTCGAGGCTTCCCGTACTGTGGTAACGGCCGCGATTACGGACGCGTCGCGAACGGATGTGGTCCCATTACCGTGGTTGCCGGCACATTCCCACAGCATATGTCGCAGCGTTGCTCGCTGTCCGCAAGCTTTACAGGCATCTGTTGGATATAAACCTGGGTAGATGTGATGTAGGACCGCGGGGCTAGGGTAGCTGCCTGTCTGGAGCAAGCGTAATGTTACGGCCTCATTATGCCCAGCGAGACAAAAACAATTAGCTTAGAAAAGCTCTCGGAATAAAATTTTGCTATGGCTTGGGACAAATTGTGCAAGAACCAACTAGGGTTACAGAAATTTCAAAGTCATTATGGGACCTCGTTTTCTTAACGCACAACATAATAGATTATGCATTAAATATCTTGGAGGGCATATCACACCACGAAATGTTGTCTTTAAACACAGAGACCAGTGTGTGCGGTGTAGAGAAACCGTTGCTTACAGTAAAAGTAAAAGACTTCGAAAATGCAAATGACACCTCCACCATCGATTTTTTAGAATTACAATATAATGACTTAGAGAATGCATAAAAGTGCGAGGCTGTCGAAAAACTGTGGCAAATATTTAAAAGTAGCATCATAATATGCGTCGTGCGCTTTTTTCCTGCTCGTATTAAGAAAACGCGCAAATGAAACCCCTGGATAACACGCAGTATTATCCATATGAAATAAAAAATTAAAAGATTACGAAAACAGAAAGTGAGAGCAATGGAAGTTGCAGCTATAAAAATTGAGATGAAAGAAGCTCTTGTGAATTCGAAAAAACAGTTTTTTGATCACACGCTTGCCAACTTTTTAACAGTTCACTACACAAATTCTGGCGTTACTTCAATGAAAGAAAGTAAAAAAAATTGAACAGATCGAACATGAAGGAAAAGTCCTAAGACGAGTTGAAGACTTACCAGATACTTTCAATCGCTTCTTTCTGTCGGTTTATACAACATATAAAGGTGATCAGATAGGCGAATACATCAAAGGCGACATGAAGACCGCGATGAAACCAGTCATTATCAGCCGTAAAGGTGTTTTACAATTGATGCATGAATTAGACCCGAAGAAGGGACACGGGCCGGATCGTCTATCAACTGAATTTTTGAAACGATATCCCGAATTGGTTTCCTGTTATTTAGAGATAATATTTGCGAAGTCAATCGAAACGCATTCACTTCCGCAAGACTGGCGCAATGCAACAGCAACCGTACGCAAGTAAACAATTACCGACCCATATCCTGGACGTCAGTTTGCTGCAAGATCCTAGAAGAAGTTATTGAAAATCATATTAGTCTCTTGACACTTACGAGTTACTTTCTACAAACGAACATGGATTTAGGAACGGTCTTACGACGGTTACACTGGTAACAGAAGCACTCCATGATGTCTACTTGAGCGTGGATTCACACCTGAAAACAGACGTAATAAATGTTGATTTTAGGAAAGCTTTCGATAAGGTTTCTCATCGTAAATGGCTTTTTAAACTTGACAGAATAGGAATAGGTAAGGAAGTACTAAAATGGATAGAGGCCTATTTATCTATGCGTCAATAGTCTGTAAGGATTGAGAATTGCAGTTCAAGTTTATTGCGTGTGTGCACGGGGGTTCCCCAACGTTCCGTTTTGAGACCAATACTGTTTTTGCTGTTTGTTAATCATATCACTGCACTGGTTGAACCGCCTGTTAAGATGAAACGTTTTGCCGATGATTGTTTGATTTATTCTTCAATAGCTTGCGAAGATGACCAAATTAATATGAACAGACGCTTACAGGCATTAGATGAGTGGTGTGTCAAATGGGACACGGAAATAAACTACAGCAAAACAAATTTACGCATATTCGCTCAAGTAAGAGCGAACTTTCCTTCATGTACCACATTGGAAACCATCCGTTCAGTAATGCAGCTTGTTTGAAATACTGAGGAGTCAGTATTACGCAAACATGGCAATGGCACTCACACATTGAGGAATATGTGTTCCAAGGCATTCCATAAAATATAATTTCAAAGAAAAAGCTGCAATGGGGGGGGGGGGGGGGGGGCTACACGGGCGTGAAATGAACAGCTTACAAAACTTATGTACGACCAGTCTTGGAGTACGCTTGTGTCGTATGGTCCCCTCATCAGAAAGTCCTGAAGTCAAAAGTAGAAAGACTGCAAAGACTGGCAGTCCGTTTCCTATGCGGTAAATACCAACGCACGAAGTACGTTACAGCCTTGTTAAAATCATGTGAACTGGAGTCTCTGGAGTAACGCAGAAGTAAGCATAGGCTAAAATTTTTCTTCAAAATCATGAGTGGGCGAACGAAAATAAACAAGAATGTATGTCTACAACCTGTAGAAGCAGATGCGATCGTCTAAACAATAGCAGAGCTACACAGCTTTATTTAAGAGGTACTGATGTTTTTCGTTTCTCCTTTTTTTTTCTGACGCGATTCTAATGTGGAATCCATCGCCTAATGCAGTTGTGAGTAAAGAGGGGTCTGCCGATTTTGCAAATGCGTTAGATACTTTACTTTGGGAGGATGTATACTAAATTTTGCTACGAGCATTTTTCTTGACTTTTATTTGTATAACTACTATTCTTTGATCCTTGGTGTTTTTGTTGTGGTTGGTAACTACCAACAGCGTCAGCGCATTTGTATGCAACATCGAATGAAAATAATGTATCATGTATTCTCGACATATCATTGTCCCTGTAATGACTTCAGGAACGAGGTTGACAGTATCAAATAAATAAATAAATAAATAGCAAAAGCTTGGTGGCAATCCACGGCCCCGTTCCAAAGGGGACTCTCACAACATCCATCCATCCATCCATCCACAGAAAACTTGAAAGTGAGTCCACATGTGGAACCAACAGGAATTACCTGCCATTAGACCAATGGAGGATTTCTTTACAGCTGAGCTTCGTTTGCGAATCTCCCTGCTCGTCTCTTGCTGACCGTTGCTACCGCCTACTGCTGCTGCTGCTGCTGGTGCTCGTGTGTTCTCGCCGAATGGCTCACATTCGATTGATGGATGGATGGATGGATGGATGCTATCAGCCTTCCGTCTGTCCCTATGTCCCACCTATCTTAAACAAAAGAAAAGCAAAGAATTCCCAGCATCAAATTTTCTGAACCCCGATTGGTAGCTTCGTTTCTGGACGCCTCCGCTGTTTGTGATCTGCCTACTGTTCTGCGAGCAGACACCAATTGCCCCTTAACCTTTATTGTAGACTTTTTTACTTTGCCCCAGCTATCGCTGGTCCCAAGGGTTTCAAGAAGGTCAGAGAATCCTAAACAAACAGCTGCGCAAATATCTGCACATTTTAATAAAGCATGTTCCATTGTTTCCCTAGCTTTACAGCAACAAGCACATGCTTCTTCTTCCTTGGTGTACTTCGCTTTATAAGTATGCGTTCTTAGGCATCCTGATCTCGTTTCGCAGGCAGCTTCCCTTTGAGTTATCATAAATTGATTCTTTCCTGATTTCATTTTTTCGCTTCGGTAGTTACTCACAGCAGGTTTCTTTTCCATTACCAGCACCCGTGACATTGCCTCAGCCTGTCTGGCTTTGTGTTTGACGCTCCTACTTGCCGTCCCTACTGCAAAAACCAGCGTCTTCTAGTGCCTTCCTCTGTGAAACCAGCGCGTTTTTTAAAACTTCATCGCAATGCCGACGTGGCGCTCGTTGAGAGTCACTGGCACACCGGAGGGATCACTGGATAACAGCTGCGGCACACTGTACTACACGCTGCTCTCACTGCTGAGACGCTTATGCAGTACTGGTGTGTGCTTACACGCCCTGGTTTTTTACGATAGTGCTAGCCCTGGGTTTCCCTAGGGGACCATCTTTTTCATTACTGCCTACCCTAGCCTCTTGAGTGCATGTGGGCTGCATAAAAGCCCAACTGCGAGGGCAGCAAGTCGCCAGCCCACTTCTCGTCCAGGCCTGTGATTGCAGTGGATCCCGCCTGGTTGGAAATCACCTTACCTTCTCACTGCCCTGTTTACTTCGACAACCTCCAAATCTTTCTCTCGGCTCGCTCTCTATATGTCCTAATGAGTGACTGCAACCGCTCCTTGAACGTTACTGTCACCTACAAGTACCTCAGGCACGGTGCAAACCACAATCTGCCCCCGAGGGGACATCTCGCGCAAGTCACCTACCCCCATCGCCAAATGCTGAGTTAGTCCTCCGCCTTTCGTGTTTAGCACGTGATTTAACCCAACCGCTACGACGACAAGGTTTCGTCGATGTGTACTATCTGCGAGCTTCTATCTGGCTTGCTCCATAACAGAGCACAATGTCTGCACTGGAACGACCGTACTACGGCTCTTTTGTCACCCTTCATCCTTCACAATGAACTCCGTGCCACTAGTCAGATTTCAGTCACCGGCGATGACCATCTCTTTGCTCTGTCCTAGTGACCAGGCCTGTTCCTGCCTCCTTTTGTCATCCTTTTCTGCGTGTCTCGGATTTGACAACTGGCAGTGACCCCTTCGTTCCTCCTATCCCTTCGTGATCGCCTGAAGGCAGGTGCTCCTCTTTCCAGCGCCCGAAACCGCGCGTACCGTGCCTCCCACACATTCCGCGTGCTTTGTTGGCACTCCCGGTCGTGTCACGCTGCGAGCCGACATTCCATCATCACTAACATTTTTGTTCATGATGTCGACCCTGTTCAGATTTTGCTCGACTGCTCGACATGTTTCTGATACCCCCTTCCATGCATATCGCTCCATGTTCAGCTCATTTTTCAGCTCTTCGATCCGTTTCACTAGCTGATCCTGGACATGTTCCATTTTCTTTTAGTCTAGGATCGACATGACAGTGTCTGGCGATTGACTCGGCTTCCTCTACATTCTCGTCCTTTCCTTCGTCTGCCTTGAGGGACCTCCCACGCGCTGCACGCTACCCTCTTCCTTGCCATATGTTGCACCTTGGTTACGGTAATGCTAACGCCGAACCTTTCAAAGCATGTACCTACAAGCAAAGGCCGGTACGCATAGAAGCTACAGCGCAGATCATTCACCTACTGTTTTTAAAAGCAATAAATTCTGAAGAGACTTAAGGTACGGCGCACGTTCGCACCTGTTCGAACACATGGCCTCGCTCTGGCTGTACTACAAAATCAATATTCCCAATACAAATAGAAAAACACACTAAAACCACGAATCGATGGTAGCCTTGAAACATCCCACCTAAAATGCTAAAGTCTAAAGGATAAAAAGAGGTATAAAGGCATAAAGGCTAAAGAACCAGCAAATCTAAAAAAAACAGAAGCATGCTCAAAGCATGCCACTAAAAGAAGTGCGTTTTCGTCGCAGCCACGGAGCCCTGGAATAACACGTCCGTTCTACAAAAATAACGTACCAGACCAGTCTCAGCTGCGCGATGGACGCGCCATTAAGGAGCGATGGCTCACACCAATTTGCTGGCAGGAGCAGAAGGTACAGAGGGGAAGACGGCCTTCTAATGCGGGTCTTGGCCGCTGTTGGAGAGGGCGAGAGGCCGCGATGCGACGGCAGAAAGGGAACGGAGGAGATGGCCTCACGTTGCGCATGCGTTACGCCACATCGCAACCGCGTAGACGGTCGCATCTGCGCCTCCAAGGGGAAACCGGGTACCCCAAAAAGTAGCGCAGAAAGCCTCCTTGCCTATTTCAACCCCTATAACGCTGGTTGCATTCAAAGGTGCATTGCATCGAAGAGCTTGTCTGTGAAATCCTAGAGCCACATGACAAGGGGTGCGTGAACACATTCTCGTAAGCTTCGCTGTATATGTATATTCCTACAAAGCACGTTGGATCTCCTGCTTTCTTTTTCTGTAGGATGCCGCAACGTTGGTCCTCGGCGCAATAGCTTCGTGAGGCCTACGAGCTAGCTGGGGGAAAAAAAATGGCGGAACCCACGTCACGATGACTGTCAACTGTAATGGGCTAATATTGAATCACTATAGCGACACAACGTATTGCCATCGTCGACAAGAGTTATGTATGAGTCGTGTACTATGCGGGACTGCTCTTACGCGCGTCCCTAAGAACACTCGGTGTCATCGAGAACCGCCACCGCGAAGGCTGCTCATGGCTGACAACGTTCATGGCGCACCGGTGCGTGCGAACGCTGACAATCGCGTAATGCGTAAACTGGGCTTCCCTTTCTCAGAGTTGTCTACGAGCTAGTTCGTATTCCATTGCGAACTAGTGGTATCTAATGGTGCATTACATCTAGTGGCACTGCCCAGAAGTACGCGCGTGTGCTCCGAAGCGAACAGCGTGGCGCGCCGAAACCGTCGAACGCTGAGTATTGTTCCCTCGCTTTCCGCATAGTCAGTGGCACATGCTCAGTGACCCAAGGTGTTGAGGCGTTCATTGAAGAGCAGCACATGCCAAGTGCATTCATGGCGCAGTTCGCTAACGTGTTGGCTTGAAAGGCTATCATTGTAAAGCGGCACGTACCGTTATTGGTTAGCCGTGGGCTCGTTTCCGTGGGCTCGTTAGACGTGGGCTCGTTTCCGTTCCGCAAGGGAGAAATCTAAGGGATCTTTTTGTGATCATGGAGCGGTACACCTGCAGTAGCACATACATACATGGTCAAGTTGGCATCAACGCCGTTCATCGAAGAGCGGCACACACGTTATGGCACATACCCAGTGATCCATCTTGGTCCGATGTTAGGTTAGAACCCTGTTAGCTCACCCCAGCAGCCCCATGTGCTATCCATTCGACCAATGGCTACCCAGTGACTCAGCTGGAGGAAACCCAATCGAAAGAGCCATTCAAACTTACATCGCTACAAACGTGCAAACACACACAGCGACCGCAAAGTGCGCCAAGTATCCAAAATATTCTAACGAAAAAAATTATGGGGTTTTACGTGCCAAAATCACTTTCTCATTATGAGGCACGATGTAGTGGAAAGCTCCGGAAATTTCGGCCATCTAGGGTTCTTTAACGTGCACCTAAATGTATGTACAGGGGTGTTTTGGCATTTCGCCCTCATCGAAATGCGGCCGCCGTGGCCAGGAGTCTAGCCCGCGATCAAGTGCTCAGCAGCGCAAAACCATAGCCACTGAGCAACCACGGCGGGTAATGCTAACGAAGTAACAGCATGGAGGATCGCCACGTTAAGAAATGTAAAAAGAATCACGCAGGATAGCCTTCCGCCCGCAGCTTATAGTTGACTCAGAATTTATGGAAACGTGACCCACGTTCCGGTCTGTCTGTTTGTACTTAAGCTTTTGCGCACCATGGGAACCAAGTTGCCAACTGGTTTGAGGCCACAACTTATGTGCTGGCGGACCTTTAGCAAAGCACATTCGGTATGTGCTCGCTCTTGTCCAATCCCCCAGAATGAGTGTGCCAAGGTGACACAAGGGGCCTAAATATATTAAAGCGATAACGGCCCGACCGCAACACACACTTCCGCATCGAGTACAGCCACTTAATATATAGCGACTGCAACGAAGTTGCAGCTAGACTACAGTGGGGTTGCTGCGGAATTTAAACAGGGGTACAATGATTACAACTGGGTAAACTAGAGTGCGCTTCGTCCGTCCGCGTCCTTCTTTCATTCATTGCCGTCTGTTTCCACTGTTAAACTCAGCGTAACATAATCATGAAGGTATACTATGTAAAGGTAGCATTCGGCATTTCGATAGGCTGCGTCATTAACCTTTGTATGCGTGTAGATGTACCCATAATGTTTCGTGATTCATGAATGGCATGGCGGAGATCGCGGGGGCCTGGATAATTCATAATAATATTTAAGATACCATATAAAACATATCATTACCCATTGCATATCTGTTCTAGTAATGATTTCTCATCGTATTATGCTGCCGTGAATGATCTTCAAAAGAACAAGACACCCCCAAATTTTTATAACGTTGGGATTACAGTGCTATGATCAGTAGTTGTGAAGGCAGCTCTGCGATGTGGTGCTGGAAAAACGGGACAGAACAATTAGCTTGAACATTTCTTCGTGCGGATGTAACGGGCACGAAAAGAGGAAGTTCGGTATGGAGAAGAATAAATTGCCAGAAATATATGCAGTGAGATCAGTATGTCACATGCGGAATTAATATTCTCGTTGTTTACATCAAACCTACAATAAATGTAATATTTGCACATTTTGCTATTGCATAGGCTCAACTAATACAAAGCTGCTCCAGCTAGGTGAATGTCCTTGAAAGGAAAAAGAACAACTGACTATCGTTCGGCATTCAAGTAGTCCTCACCTAAATAAATACCTGTCGATACGACAGCGTTGAACTTTGCTGTTGGTCCTGTACTGACATTTATTCATCGGTCATTCGATGACGCGCATGTTGCCATGTACATATATAAATGAAGCCCTCATACCTGAAATGTGGAAGCGGAACGCTAAAGCATCAACCATGCTTCTACTAGCGCTTCTTGTGGTTTTGTTGCCTCAAGGTGAGTGTGTCGCAGTAATATTCCTTCACTAAATAATTTGGGCTGTTTTGATACTGTTCCTTCGAAGTTGGCGTCAAATGTAGGTATATTAAGTACATCGTAAGCTACGAGCCAGGACCTACTGTGCACTGCGATACCTGCATAATATATATCTACATTTTTCATATTCGACTGCTCAAACAAATACTGCAGTGGAAGTTGTCTTATTGATGTGGCCAATAACTACGGACGTTGAATCGTCTTTTTCAGTATCCTTCCGCCTTATTACTGTGTTTGGTAAAGCAATGAAGCGGGCTAGTTGGTGGACGTTCATTATCATACTGCGCTTACTTTTACACTGACGATTTAAGTGAATGACAGGACGCGAACGTACGTAGCGCAAACTATCAACTGTTGAATACTGGTAAAGAACGCGCTTATATACAAGGAGATATGGTGTGTGTGTGGGGGGGGGGGGGGGTGTACAAGCAGATATTACAAGATGATGACATGTGATCATACTTTTGGCCAGGCATACATCATTCACTTGCACCCGTTCGCCCTGGCATATCAACCTCAGCTTCGATTAGCGCGATAGACGGAGTGCTCACGCACATCTCTCTTTATTTATCTATCGCATCTGTGGTGCTTTCTAGTAGCGGATAGTATTTGAATTGTTTGCAGTGTTCAGCCAAGTTGCTAGGTTCTGTCAGATGCTGGCACGTGTATTTGTGCTCTCGTAACCTATCATTTAGACAACGTCTAGTTTCCCAATGTACACTTTCCCTCAATCTAGTTTGATTTCGTAAACCACTGAAGTAGCACATTCCACGTACTTTTTCAAGTGCTTAGTCTCAGAGACCGTAGCACTTGGATTGCTCTCTTTGGACCCTGCGTTCACCCTCTTGCACATACTTTTTAGTTTTTGCGGAGCGAAGAACAGTACTTGAACATCATGGCGTTGGGCTGTCTTTTTTATCCTATGTGACTACCCATGGATGTAAAACACCACGTGTTTTTTGAATTTTTCTTTTTCCTGTGTTTTTTGCCTTTTCCTGTTGGCTCTGATTTCGGGCAACAGGTTTTCATAGATTTGCACCACCACACTGTTCGGGTACACACTGTTTCTTAAGCGGCTCACTTGCAAATCGATGCTCTTCCCCACAGCATAGTGGCATAATTTTTCAACTGCTTGACTGGTGCAAGCCTTGGCGATGCCTCTTTTTATGATTTTAGAATGGCAAGAGCCATACTTCAGGATATCATTTTCTCCTCTCGTTTTGTAGCACCAGCACATGTGGGAGCCGGTGAGCCTAATGTTTATGTCAAGTACCGTAATCAACCATCCGTAGGAGTCTCGAATGTGAATTCTAGACCTTCATGCTATGCTGCTTTCCACACAACTGCGAAGTTGTAATGGGGTAGTCATCTCTTCAGGCTCTACTTCAAGGCATGCATCTCGGAAAAAGATCTAGCGGAACTCATATAACAATGAATGTCGACGTTAGTGCGATTAGCACTGTAGTAACGTAGCGACACACCATATCGCCACCGTTAATAGGCGTCATTTATGAGGCGCATATGCAGGTGGACATCCCTCTAGCGCATTCAGCCTAACGCGCTACGCCATCTAATGGGACCGCCACGAAGTTACCATGTAGCGTGTGTCTTAATATATAGTCAGACAAGATTTTTGTGAATATATTTTACGCATATTCGATTCCGTCAATTATCAGGAAAAATCTAAAATCTCTAATTCAAAAGGCATCTATTTATCTATTTATCTATATTGTTTACACACAAACCAATATCTATATATATTTGTTTGGGTGTAAGTTTGTATCTAATTGTTTTCCCGCCTACCCGTGGTAGAACTACCCGTGTTCGAACGGGTACTGTAGTGGGTTTCTGTGCTCAGGTGACAGGGTTTGAAACCAAGCATCGGACCAACTTTGATCACTGAGTATGTGAAGATGTGTATGCACGTTCCGCTTTTAAGCAAATCTTTTCCACACCGACATGAGTCGCTGTAGATGCAGGACCCGGTAGGTACCGCTGTTCGAAAAAACTGTTTGATGCTGACTTGTGGCGCTATGTATGTGCCACTACATCTGTGCTGGTCTTCAATGAACCTCTTTGATGTCGAATAGGGTTGTTGGCTATGTGCCAGTAGGTGTCTGTTGCTCCTCAATGAACGTCTTTGACGCCAACGTGGGTGACCGAATATGTACCACTGGGAATATCCCACTGTACAGGGATGAAAGAAATTCCATAAATTTATCCTATGGTAAATGGAATCGAACCCACATTACAAGGGTTCCTTAAGAGGAAGCTTTAGCTCGGGCCCAACTCCGACGCGGCCTATTCAAATACATGTAAAAACGCAAAATCATTTTTCTGAGATAACCCAGGGACCAATTCTAATGAAATTTGTTGCATTTGAGAGACAAAGTTGAATTCTAGTGACTGTTGGAAGCGGAATTTTGATTTAGGGCATGAATTTTGTTAAAAAGATTTTCAAAAATTCAGAAGTTCGAAAAAAATAGAAGCACGAAGTTTACAAACTAATAGCTCTGCATCAAAAACAGATATCGCGATTCTGTAAACGTCATCTATCAGACCATTCAAAGCGGACAAATTTGATATGTCATTTGACATCTTACGTGAATTTGTTACGTTATTTACGAGGGTTTTGCAAAAGTTGTAATAACACATTGACACATTTTTTTAGATTCATGTGTAACATATCAATTTTGTCCCCTTTAAATGTGCTATCAGATACAATTCACAGAATTGCTATATCATTTTTTCTTGCTGGGTTACGGAGTTGTAAACTTGATAGTTTCGTTTTCTGAAAATTTGCGATTTTTGCCAATTTTTTATAAAAAAATGACAACCTAAATCGAAAATTCGAAACCAACAGTCACTAGATTTTAAGTTTTTCTTTTAAATGCAGCAAACCCCGTCAGATTTGATGCAGTGGTTGCCGAGAAAAACGAATTCTCCTTTTACATGTATTTAGATAGGAGCACCCGAGCTAAAGCTTCCTCTTAAGGGTAGCAACCCATCGTGTAGAAGGGTTCGCTACAAATGCTTTATGTGCCCCTTTTAAATGAACCGCTTTCACGCGAACGCTTTAGCGACCTGCGCCGTGAACGCATTGGGTATGTGCCGCTTTCCAATTATCCTCGCAAACTTGGCTCACTGAGCATGTGCCACTGAGTGTGCAGACAGCGAGGGAACAATTCTCATCGTTCGCAAGCATCGGGGCGCAAAGTTTGTCATCTCGGAGGGTACGCGTTGACGTCTCAATAGTGCCACTAGATGGCGCAGCGTGTCTAGAAAGAAGAGTGAGAGAGGAGCCCTGTGGTCGCATGACGGGTTTCTCATTCGCACTCTCCGACGTTTCGTGCATTTTTTTATACACGCGCAGGCGTAGCGATGGTACCCACTGTTCTTAGGAAGCGCAAAAGAGGAGTCCCACTAAAGTGCACGCCACATACATAACTCGTAGCGAATGTGGCAATACCTTGTGGCGCATACTGATTCAATGCTAGCTCATTACGGTCGACAGTCATCGTGAGATTTGTTCTGCCGTCCTTTCTTTTCAATAAAGAGGGCCACGTACGCAGTGGAACATACTGAGGCCCAATGTGCCCTCATAGAGGTTCATTGAAGCGCGATACATATCCATTGGCCAACGTGGCGTCAAAGATGTTAATCAAAATGTGGTCGATAACCAGTGACACATACCCAATGACTAAAGTTGACTTAAGAACATTACCTTGAAGGAAAGCACATACCCAGAGGAACGTACCCAGCGGCCCAAGTTTGCATAAAGAAACGGAAGACACTTTGTCGAAACTAAAGGGTGAAACGGCTGAAGCCTGACACCATTGCCAATGGCGATTTGTTGCGTCGGAAACACCACGCAGGCACACAACTCGTATACTCTTATGTCAATGTACGATTGACTTGTACTTGGTCGGCTTGCCGCGGCAAGATGGCGGTCACGGCGCTTCCGAGCTTCATTTGCCTTGGTACCCGGAGATGCGCGGAGCCGCTTCAAACGCATTGCCTCTCTTGCGTTGGCCCGTCGCGTCCCTGGGCTCTGTGGCGTCGGAAGCGCCTCGCTGCCCTTATGCAAGTGACGTATACGCTCAGCTTCTCTTCGGTGTCGCTTGCGTTCAGCGGCTGCCGCACGTCACTTCTTGGGTACACTGGTTTGGCGATACGAGGCATTCTTCCCATACGATACCGCAAAATAAGCTGCCGCCACCGCCGCCATACCGAACCCATCAGGAGGTGAACACCTGCGCCTAGTGACAGTGACGTCACGACGCAGAGGAGACCAATCAGGAGGCCGGAAAGCTGTGACAGTTTCTGCTAACAGCAGATGACCTTGACAATGAGTTATTAAAGGCTTCCGCCTTAAAACAGCTTTACTAAAGGGCGGCACACAGCGATTGTCCCATAATCACTGACTCAGTTTGGTCCAACGGTTCTTTCCTGACAGGGTTTGCTCAGTAGCATAGGTGAATGCTCTACCCATTAAGGATGGAGAACCTAGTGGCTCAATTTGGTGTGAAAGTGCTTCATTAAAGAGCGACACATATCAAGTGTCACATAATCAGTCACACAAGTTGGTCCGAGGATTGGTCTCGAACATGCTCATGTCATTAGACGGTGGCCCGACTAGAGCAGCTCGTCTAGCTTTGTGTAATGCACAAACCTAAGCAACGCTTTCGTTGTCCACATTCAAGTTGCAGTGTCAGGCTGTGGACCGAGAACAACATCCTCCGACATTGGCTACCTGCCAACGATTATCCGACGTCCTCGCACCAGCATATATGCTGGAGCAAAAGCATTTTAGCGCCTGCAACGCTGATTTTGCATCGTGGAACGCCGTCCATTTATGAGGTGTCTAAGCTGCCATAAGACGAATAGTCTCCACCATTGCCGCTGATTCCGCAGCCATACATGTCGATTTGGGGCCAGTTTAAATCGCCAGGTGATCGCGAAGTTGCGTGATAACAAATGCAGCCATTGCGGCAGAAGGTGTGACATAGGTATGTAATTGTGAAGTCCCGCTATATACAACTGATTGGTCGGCAATGTGAAAGATTGTGCGGGCATTTCCCGGGTTACAGTAGAACCACAAGATGACTGCACTTCCAGCTGTCGGGCATTGTCGCCGAGTCCCCCGTAGTGTTGTAGTGCGGCAGGAGAATTTCTCGAATTTACGGGCGAAGATGACAAATCGCGTACTACGTGCTTCCATCTGGTTCTGAATATTATTAACGTTGGGATGCAGATATCACAGAGTCGAGCTTGTGCATAGTGAAAGGTGCATGAAGACGGTCATCACTACATGGTGGGAAAGCTGATCGTGATTCCGTCGGTTAGCTGGCGTAGGCACTCACAAATAATTAGCAGAAGTTTTCGGCGACCTCAACTCGATGCTGAACTTGGCGTATGGCCACTGCGCTAAATGGGTGCTGCTGTTGTGGAGGCGATCGAAGGCTTCGCACAATTTCCCAAATCCCAGACATAGGTTTTGCAGGGTCCAGAGAGCTAGAGAATGTACTCCGGCGTTGTTTGTCGAGCTTGCCAACGTGCCCTAGGACTTAACGTTTATCCTGGCGAGATGCAGATATATGTAATGGTGATTACGTCCTTCTGTAGTTCCGTTCTCCTCGATGCTGTATCGCACGAAGACGCACGTGCTGGCAGTCACTGGGTGATGTAGGTCCATAGGTCTCTACCATGTTGTTTACCGTCAAACCGGTACACTAATCACTGCCCCGGGATCCCACGCTGTACTACATGCCGCAACCATTGTGTCTGCATGAACGGCAACCAAGCGACACCAGTTTCTCCTCGATCGGAACTAGCTGAAAGAATAGGTATGGTATGCAAGGTACCGGTACTGGGTTCGGTGCATGGATGGATGTTATGAGCGTTCCCAGTCGAAGGGGGCGGTGGCTTGCGCCACCAAGCTCCTGCTATTATACTGCCTAATGTGTTACCTAGGCTAAAAATAAAAAAATAAAAAAGCACGCTGATATCCCACAACCAAATTTTCTGACCCCCTATTTTGAAGTTTGCTTTTGTACGTCTCCGCTTTCTTTTTTGTCGTTTCTCTATTTTTTTTCCACAAGTCTTCCAGTCGTCTCTTACTTATCTCTACTGCTGAGATGTTTAATTTCCCCCTGCTCTCGCTGAACCTAAGGGCTTCAAGGAGGCCAGTGGTGCCTAAATCGACCACTCGGCAGATGTCTTCACATTCTAATAAATCATGGTCCACCTTTTCAGTAGATTTACCACAGCAAGCACATGCTTCTTTTCCTTCTTATATACCCGCCGTGGTTGCTCAGTGGCTATGGTGTTGGGCTGCTGAGCTCAAGGTCGCGGGATCGAATCCCGGCCATGGCGGCCGCATTTCGATGGAGGCGAAATGCGAAAACACCCGTGTACTTAGATTTAGGTGCACGTTAAAGATCCCCAGGTGGTCGAAATTTCCGGAGTCCTCCACTACGGCGTGCCTCATAATCAGAAAGTGGTTTTGGCACGTAAAACCCCATAATTAAATTTTTTTTCCTTCTTATATCTCGCTTTATAGGTGCGCGTTCTAAGGCATCCTGATCTCGCTTCGATTAGTAATGAGCTTTCCTTTGAGTTATTATCAATTGTTTCTTTCCTGATTTCGTTTTTTCCTCGAAAGTAGTTACTCATGGCAGGTTTCTTTTCCATTGCATCACCACCAGGTACTACTGCTCATAGGCGCCCCCTGTTGGTGCTTGCACGCGTTCAAGCTGTTGCAGCAAACCTCAAGTGTGGCTGTATATTCTTGAGGAAACATCCCCTGCAGATATCACGCCAAGGCTGAACTTTCTGGCTTGCGACCGAACTCGTTGTCAATGAAAACTAATTCAAACCACTCTGTACCCAACTGTCAGCCCCAATGGAAACTCGGGCGTACGCGTTATGTGATATTGCTGTGGTTCCACACTCGCAATGTTGGGTGCAATCTGCATAATCCTTTTGCACGCTGACGGGCTGGCCTCGTCGTCCACCTGTATTGTAATCGCAGATTTCCCTGCTGGTGGCGCCTCAGACTGTCTGTGCGCTGCTCGAGGCCTCAACACTCATAGCTAGATGGGACTCTTGCACTTGCTTCAATCTCTTGCGTTTGCTCTCCCAATATAGATCGACACGTCTGCTGCAGTCAAATGCGTTGCGAGGATCGGTATTCCTTATTTTCAATGCCTGAGACTTTTGACGCCATTGCTGGAGCCTAAGTGTAAAACACGTGTGCGCCATAGCCCAGGAACCATCAAATTTCTGCAACTAATTACATAATTCTAGGCGTTATAGCTTTAGGTAAAGTCGTTTTTAAGTTCGATGGATAATATCAACTACATTAGAGTGAGTTCTATCAAATGCGTCCACTCTGGCTCGACAAATGTAGTGGCGAGCTAAGCCTCAATGAACGCCATCAGCGAGGCTAACTTTAGCGCTGATTGCGGCACGCCGTGCGCGACAACGGCGCCAATTACGCACACGACACATGCGTATTCTGGCATAGCCTTCGAGGTTTCCGCGCGTCCACAGGTTTTGCTCCAGCCATCCCGTTTACATGAAGAGAGCGTAAGTTTAGTGGTGAACGTGAATGGCTCCTCCGCACCGGGGCGCGCACAGCCGAGGGCACACATGAATCATGTGCTTACTGCGGCAAAACTAGGGAAACAATGCAGCATGTTTCATTAGAATGCGAAGATATCTGCCGAGCCGTCGATTTAGGCATCTCTGGCTTCTTTGAAGCCCTTGGGTTCAGCGAAAGCAGGGTTAAAGTAAACATGTCCGCAGTAGAGATCGGTAAGCGGCGATTGAAAGATTGGTGGAAGTAGGGAACGACAAACAACGCAGATGTGCAAAAGCAAAGTCCACAGAAGGGGTACAACAAGTTTGGTTATAGAAATTCTGCGTCGATTTTTTTTCCTTTTCTTCTTTTTCCTTTTAACGCAGGTATGACCTTAGGCAATATAGTAACAAGAGCTTGGTGGGGCAAGTTACCTTCCTGTTACAAAGGGCATGCTCTTAGCATCCATCCATCCATCCATCGACTTTCATGCATCGACGGGGATTTTTCTCGCTCCAGTACCTTCTATGGCTTGGTAAAGGGCTAGCAAAACGTAATTTTGCGCTGCTCTATTATGCTTTACTGATTAGAAAATGACGGCGGAAGGTGTACGAACGGAAATGTGCTTACTTACGGCTATTTATTCTCAAGTACGCCTGTGTTTCTGCACATACATTGACGTGGATATGTAGAAGTTGTATATATCTGCAAGAGTTCGTCTGGAAACGCCTAGAAAGCATGAACAGCCGCATACCAGCGCCTTTCATCCCCCTTTCGAGCTATGTATCTAGTGTTGGCTCTGTTAGCGAACAAGGAAACCTAAGTCGCAGGATTAAGGACGCCAGCCCAATGCATATAATCAAGAAGTGTTACTTAAAGTGCAAACACACAAATAATGTTTCAGCTAAGGCGCAGTCCGGAAAGGGCGTATTGTAGTTTAGAGAAAATTAGTGTGTTCTATTCCGCGCGCTTGCGTGCCATTACCTGCTGCGTGTAGGAGTTTCAATGTTGAGTGGAGAGAGAAATTGTGGTCGGAGCATGAAATTATAATTTACACAGTTATTTACTCGTTTATTAGTATATTTTGTGGCCGGCTAAGCTGACACCATTATATTTATGTACAGCATCATACCATATTTCTCATATCTATAATTAGATAGCTAGCTTGGCAGTGTTGCACAAATCATCCTAGCTTTTAATATTGCAGTAACTTCAATTCCCAAAAATAAGATGATTTTAAAGCTTCTGGTGGTTTTAATAACTCTCTGGTTTTAAGTGTACGCATTACGTCAACGAAGACTACGGCAGTGATTAACGGGCACAGCCTAACTAACCAGTAACATGGTTCACTGCAACGTAAATAAAGAAATCAATGATTCGTGAGCATGGACACACGTTTATAATTCCACTTGAAAGGCAGGTCCATAATTTATTATCCATTAGTAGATGTTTGACCAACAGGAAGTGCCTCGGGCGCGGCGGCCATGAAATACAGATCTCCTCCCCTTCGCCTTTAGCAAAGAGTTCCGTTGTCTGTCTGTCCGTCACCAATGCACATAGTGATTTTCACAAAAACTAAGTTGCTTCTCAAGCAATGCTTGCCTATTCCTCCCGCTTCGCGTGTGCTGGCTGCTGTCGTCTTGACCAATTATACAACATCAGCCACTTGGTCTGTGCCCAATTAGATAATTTTGAGCCTCTGCATAAGTGGAGTCCACCACTGTGTATGGGTGCGAATAGACAACTTAATCCCGTGAATATGTGCAACTGGTCGTGTGACACTGGGTACGGGAACATTCTTCGGAATTCGCTCAGAATGGGTAAATACCACTTGGTAATGTCTGAAGATACAAGACGAATAAGAGGTGAAGAGTGATGAAGTTGGCTACAAAAGAAAGAGAGAAAAGAAAACAGAAAAAGAAACGGAAATCAGCTACAGAGTATTCGAAATTTCAGGTTCGACTTCGATAGCCCTTGTTATAAGAGTCATATTCACTTTGAAAACTGGCTATGGGAAGTTGCGGGATTTCTTTTCAAATATCAGGGATTGCAACACTCATTCTATTCGGCCAATCATTTCCCCGAAATCCAGCAAATTGGACGAAAGTGCGTGAAATAACAAAAAAAAAGTAATCCAACCGAATGTAGCTCAAAGCCACAAAGGAAACTGATACGTGTTTACCGGAATCAAAGCTTCGCATTTGGGAAAGTAGTTTGCTTCGTGCTAGAATGGATGGCTGTCTTTCCTTTCGCTTATTCTGTCTACATAGATAAGTACAGATGTAACAGGATGCTGTTCCGAACAAGTGAGCTGCATGAGACCCCCCGTTGTTCCCAAGGTCACCGAGTCAACGCAGTGTATTTATGCTCAGTGGTTTCCAAGTATAGAAAAAGAATGCGGCACTCCAAGGGTAGCCAACGGATTTGCTGCATCAATTTAGTTAAATCAAATTATAATTTGGCAATCTTACCATGCTTGCTGTGCAGTACGTGGTACCACACTCCTTTCCTTTAGTGAACAAGACACGTACTCTTGCACTTGCTTAATTATGGGTGTTTTCACATATTTTATCCGATAAATGAGCGTAATTTACAATTTATAAGCTCCTCTGTTGACTGAGCATCCAGTCGTGCAGGCCATCACATGAGTTTGTGAAACGAACTAACTATCCTGTTTTTATGAGAGAACTTTAACGCATTCTATTAGTTCACTGTGTCTCGAACAAAAAAAAATGTCAGGATATATTTGTGAATTCGTCGGTAGTTTTTCTGTAATGTTGTTGTTTGATTGCGTTCAAAAATTTCAGCATTACGCGATTTTCTATTTTACTACAATAATTTGTTTGCCACAGTGCAAAGACAAGCAAGTTTATCCTGCAGTGTTTATCTCTAATTGAGTACGCAAGTGCTAAACTGGAGGTGACAATGTGACTCCTAAGTTTCTAATGTCCCACGAGGTCCACAATGCGCTTTGGAGCAACTGCCGCAGGTACCTCTGCAGTCGTACTGAGGGTGCGCTTGCAATGGCAGACAGCTGCGGCTTATCAGGAAAAAGGCTGAAATAAGTTTGTTACTATTTAATATAAAGCTATTGCACGAAACATGCCACTACTAAGATTATTCAAAGTCATGTGCACTTGTACTCGTCGGTACGCCATCTTTAGGATAACTTTAGCACAGGTACATAAGGAAGACGAATCCTTCTGTGTCGACCATTATTTCGTCTCGTCTTGCACCTGTGCTGCAATGTTCCG
The DNA here is from genome assembly GCF_023375885.2 of Dermacentor andersoni. Lineage (NCBI taxonomy): Eukaryota > Metazoa > Arthropoda > Arachnida > Ixodida > Ixodidae > Dermacentor > Dermacentor andersoni. The sequence goes on from NC_092815.1 coordinate 147,831,765, forward strand.
GTCAGTTAATAAAGTTTCCCTACAATTTTCGCAAGATTGTGGCACATGTAAAACAAAACAAAAAACTTGGTAAATTTTTGGTACGGATAAAGTTAAGCTTTTAACTATGGACAGCCGTAAGCTTTTTAACTGCGAAATGCTTTCTTGCACTTCAATCAAGTTTGACAGCAAACGATCCTTGACTAGATACTTTAGAATATTTCAGCGCGCACTATCATAAGACAGAGATTGAAACCCCTATGAATAAAATAACCTTTTATATATCCCTTTTTTACAGTGCTCGGCGACGATTTAGTAAAAGGAGGAAACTGCGATGGAACTCCCGTAAATCCAGTAAGTGAAATATTTATTAACGACGCCTAAACTCAACGGTTCTACGTATTGTACATTGTCAATGAAGTAAACGAAAACCAGTCACCCAGTTTTCCGTAAAAAGAAGCGGAAATTATTTTCGAGCAGACAATCTTTAGTGGCCGTAATGAATGAATTTCTGTCGAAATTGGCAAGGACGGATAAAATTGTTCACGCAGCGTGATTAAAAATGAAGATACGGTATTTTCAAAGCACTGTACTCATGCTGCAGAGCAAGGCAATAAAAAAGAAAAATGGAAATAATTTACGACTCTATGGACGTCAGACTCTGGAGTTTTGCAAGACACGTAGCGCCACCTGCCGTTGCGAAGAGGCAGTAATTGAGTAGTGCGAAGCCCGACTCCCTTGCTAAGTTGCCTATGCAGATAGCAACTGCGAAACAACGATGTAACTAGATTTTGGTCCACATTGCGAGTGTTTTGCGCATTTAACACCCAGACAGAGAGCTATGAATTTCTACGCTAGTCGGACGCGCCGCCGAAGTGCCATAAAGCGCTTGCTGGCTCACTCTTCAGACTGATGGCGGAAGCGACGGCAACCACGATAGCTCCGCGCGCTACGAAGAAACGCCGCAATCGACGCTACTGTTGTGTTGTAAATCGCCATGAACGTGAAGGGCAGGATAACAACGTTCAGTTTTACCGATTTCCATTGCGATCGTATGAAGGGGAAAGGCGAGAGCGCTGGATACGGGCCGTTCAACCTGTTGGTTAATCGGATTACTTGCATTCCCCACAACACAGCGGCTCGCATGAGAAAGTGCGACAGTTTTGTTATTCTGTAATTGTGTTGCGTGGCCCTGACGGAGGACCGTGGTAACCATGCTAAATCTCGAGCATCTGCAGCCGCCACTTCGTTAGTAACAGAAAAAACAACGTTGCAAACCATCCTGCTTATGTACCATCGATATCTCCACCTTTTAACAGACGTCTGCGTCCGCTTGACTCAACAAGTGGAACGGGGAGATTTGGCAGGTCAGCTTAACCAAACATTTTGGTTCGTTTATGAATTCAAAATCCTGTTCTAGAGCATCGTCGTATCGCGAGCACATTTCTACTTTCGGTATTTTGCATGTCCTGCGCCGGTACAACAAGCACGCTTCGCAATGTACTGAGCCTGCTCGACTGCGTTTTTCAAATGTGAGCAATAAAGTTGCTGTATAGGAGCACTGGATGAGTAATTGCGAGGTAACGCATGTGTGTAAAGAAAAAAAATGTCGCGTTTATTTACATTTATTTGTGCGCGCTTGTTGCTCGAAGCGTCTGCGAAAAGTTCAAATTAAGGTACTGAGCGATGCTGTAGCTCCTGCGAGAAAGAAAGATGCAGCGCGTAGGCACTGTAGGAAGCTTACTTTCGTTATGATAGCTGTTTGCTGCCTTGGAAACCGTTTTCTGTCTGCTGCCCGGGAAAAGGCTTATAAAGGATTTGCTCTCTGTAAATAATTGCGAGACAAAACATTACGATAAAATACATAAAAATATAGGAGATACTTAAGTCTGGTGTTCAGGACATATTCAATATGAACCAATTTGAAATGCTTAGATTTTTATGCTGATATGGCTATAGACAAACCTGATGCTCTCCGTATTTGCGAGTTGCAGCACGCCGAAATGACACTTGAGACTTTATTTTATATTGTACACGTACTTCGCCCTGCTGAGCTTCCTTTCCGAAGCGTGGATAGGCGGAAGAAGTTTTCCAGGTCCTTGATTTTTAGGAAACCGTGCCTCAACACAAACGAAAGAGAAGGGTCCATTGTGGTCTATGCACCTTCGCTTGCGGACAGCTCTTCTTGCACTACCCAGTTAGCGCCAAGGCTGCGATGGGGGCGCTGGTGACGGGTTTTTCCGCAGCGCCGCCTGGGCAGAGTCTGAGGTCTATTGATTGGAAATACCGTTGAAAATGCAGCATTGAGAGTGTGCGTGTGAAGTTATTGCATAGGTATTTAGAGCACAGAATAGAAAGTAAGTGTAGGTCGTAAACTATACATCAAATTAAGAATTTACTATGGGTATGTAACTGACACTCTTGCATTAGCCGAACTGAATATTTTGCATTGATAGCGTCTGGCCCGTCGTACGCAGACCAATTGCTGTGAATGGTCTATATTACCGCGAAGCTGAGGGCCCAGTACATTGCTCGCCACATGATATGCGGGCCACACGCCTAGTGCTACCGCATCCGATGTGCCCCCCCCCCCTCCTAACCATGCAAGTGAATTGCTACGCTAAAGGACGTGCTGTGCTCGTTCGCTGCCCGTAGTACGAGCTGTGAGCACGCTACTGAGAGCAGCCATGGTACAATAAACCTTTTTTTTTTTAAGATGATTATATGGGACAATGCTTTCTCATCGGATAATTTCCGATATGATTATTTGATGTTCTAGACAATAGGTGAGTATTTGAGTGATGCTCAAAAATGGATGGGTAGAGATGGTGATTGTGACTTTTCATCCATTCAAACGTTGCTAGAATCACTCATTTCGCGTGGTAGGTGTACTATGCAAGGAGTCTTGTCATCTGCTGGAATAGTACAGACTGAACTGCCGGTCACAGTTGCTGCAAAATCTCAACCGGAGTTCCGTGCTAGTACGTGACTCCGGAGCCAGTAGTACCGCAGGCAGTACTAGTACAACTTCCGGCAGACACCTAAAACGGCTGACGATTGTCATTATAGAGGGTGTTTTTTTAAAAGAATACAGATTTTTCGAAACAGCCGCTAAGCGCAGCGACTATGGCGTTCTTTCAGACGGGCCCTTAGGTGGAGTGGACATACATTGCCGATAATAACGTTAGCTTTAGAAGACTAATGAAAAACATTCATTAACATTATTATTAGTGCCTTAAGGGCCGTTGTTTAAATGGATAATTCAAAGGCAGTCAAATTTAATGCACCCTCATTTTTTTAAACCGATGGAAGTCGCACCGACTTCGACATATCTATCATCGAATTTCTGCGGTAAATCCAGGCGCTATCGAAACCGAGCGCCACAGGAGTTCAGAAAAGGCTGTCCCGTTATCTTATCGCACCCAAACGTCTCGTGAAGGCAAGCGCGAGGAAGTTGGAAACCCAACGTCCTGCAGTCGCGGCAGCCACTGATATGCAAAGGCTGCCGCGGTCTGCCGACAGGCGGCAGGCCACGTCGATGTCGTGTCGGCCTTGTGTGAGTGAACCTAAACGCTTTGCCTGGCAAGCATGTGCGGCTGTGTGTCGGGTCTGGATCTGTCGGGGCATGCGATCATTCAAACTTCGCACCACACTTCTTTACGGAGTGTTGCCCTCTGAAGCGCAGCGGGATGCGCTCACTCTCGATATTGCCTCGACTTAGCTTTCGAATTTCATGATTTAATATCTCAAATTAGGTATGATTATTAAGATTTTTAGAAGATGGGTGCGCATGACAATGTCACTGCCTACAAATTTCCAATTTAGACAACTGTTCCCAGGGCACTAACAAAAGACTGAATGAATTTTTTCTACATACTGTTTTGAACCTCGCGCTGTCAGCGGCAAAGTCTATCCTTCTCGGCTAGGGACTAGGCAGTGAAAACGCCACGTTCTCTGCCCTTATAAATTTTTTAATAAAAACCCATCTTGTCGAAAAATAACACGCTATATACAGGATCCCTCGGAAGGAGGGGGGCTCCGACAGTCATCGCGAATGACGGTGACACGGGAGCAGTAGAGAAGTGAGTCTGGCCATCGGCGTAGTACATTGCCTAGGAACCCTGTACTGTTGGAAAGCGAGGCACACGCGTGCCGAGGCCTACACACCCACATCCATGACAGTCCAGACGCAACTTCCCATAGCGAGCTGCTGTTATGCGCGAATGCCTGAATGTGAAGGGTGATGAATCTTGTCCAGAACGAGACTGCGCAGTGGCAATGGGGCACCGAGACGCTAGTTTCCCGAAACCACAGCTATGTCGCAGAATATTGAGACGTTAAGATCGGTAAGCAGGGCGACGTCTTGTAGGCGCAGAGATAAAGAAGAAGGTTGAGGAAAAGTACGAAGTTCGTGATCAAGCTCTCATGGCTCTTCGAGACTCTGAAGCGTGAACTGTAGCCTAGCGAGGTCTGAAATTCAACTCAGCGCGCCTGCTGCAATTTCATCTGTGCCGTTCACGTTGCAGATATAGGTAGTAAATTCTACAAGGAAAAGGAAAGTCAAATGATGTTTTTTTCGTAGAGTACGTAGCTTTCGACATTGAGAAGGCGTTCGGCACGGGCTTGTGGTCTGTGCTAACAATCAATCAGCATCCTTCAAATAAGTAACACAAGTACTTCCCAGTAAGGCACGCCGCATTGACCTCTATGCCCAAATCACTACACTGATCCTCCGTTAGCGCCCCCCCCCCTCCCCGTGAGTTTCTTGAAAAATAAACCCCGATATTTCAAGTGGCGGGCAATTTGCTCTTGTAGTACAATGCCAACTCGAGAACTTAATGCACCAAGCAAGACACTTGTAGGGGCATGGCGCTTTCAGTGGACCAAGATGGCAGCTACTGAGAGACGTTCCTTAATTGTCATGAAAGCAGCATGGGCTTCGTCAGTCCAGGCCAGGCTTTTGGAACGTGGGAAACCGAGAAAGTGTTTGAAAGGGATGCAGCGCAGTGGCAGAACCTGGTCGGAACCTAAAGTAATAGTTGACCAAAGCAAGGAAACGGCGCAGGTGGCTGAGTGATTTAAGGCGAGAAATGTCTGTGGTTACTTCTCATTTTTCAAGAAGAATACAGATGCCAGTGCAGTTTACAAGGTGGCCCAAGCACTCCCAAGAAAAGACGTCAAATCGATACTTCTCATCTTTTGCGATGACCCTGTGTATGGCAAAACGTCGATAAAGGAGGCCTAGATGGAGAAAACGCTCAGTGTGCCATGATCTAGCGACGGCAACGTCACCCACATAAGCAAGAAAGTCACAGTTGTGCATGAAGGAAGAGTCGCTGATTGCAGAAACAAATTATTAGAGAGCTATACGAAGTAAGGCAAGTCGCTTTCTCAGCTGCATAAACTGCTCTAAAATAGGCTTACTAGTTGAATTCACAAAACAGGTTGTCGGGCACGCACAGGCAAGCACGAATGCATCTCACTCGATGACCCCAGACAGTCACTGTCAGAACGCTGACGTAATAAAGAGTGCAAGCAGCGGTGAGCCCGAATTCCACTTCGTACCACCTCTCGCTTCGACGCGATCTACCCATCCGAGAGCACAGCGCACGCGAGGCAATCAGCTACTTCCGGTCGGCTAGCTTTCTAACAAAGCGCCGAATACCTCCAAGATAGTACGCGCGGCTGCGCTCAGCCATCAGATCCGAAGGGGAAGTGGGCAATAACGTCTGTCACCCTTCCTAGCGCGCGAAAGTATGCCTGCTCCCCCACTTGCGCTCTGGAAAAGACGGCAAGCACCTTTCTGGCATTCCTCCATTACAAGCGCGAAAACACATCTCCGCATCCGGTCACAATCCTTCTCGGATAGCGCTGGCAAGCGGTGGCTTGCCAGGGCTATCCTCGCACCTACAGCATATGGCACGCGGCCGTGATGTGATCGCACTTTATACGGTACATCACGCCGATGGTGGAAATATGTATACAGTGTGCATATGTTTGCAATTGTAATAAAACTAATGGGAGACACGGAGGGTCACATGAATGAAGCGCTGAAAGTTTTGCCTACTTTTACGGAGACCAGACGGCATACGAGTGAACTCAAGTAGTTGAGATGGTGTGGTGCACCTCCCTATTTGTCGGTGCACCTCCAAACGTTAATGGTGAAGTCTTGCATACGGGAGAGTACGTAACCGTTGGCAATGACTGCCCTATTGAGCACTTGGTAGTCTCCACAGGGCCACAAGTTACCGCTATTCTGAGAGGAGGTGACGACCAACTCTTCCATGACTGCCTGGCGATGCCAATCTCCACCGTGTTCTTAAACTCTTGCCCGTTCATACGGGATACTACAAGAGTGATGATGCGATGGGTAACATCGCGTTGAACTGTCTTCTAAGGGGTCCAGACGGTGAAGGAGAACGAAAATTCAGCCGAGGGCTTGCTTAGACGAAAAGGCTTGTTGCGCAATCACAGTCTCTCTGGACATGCTCCTCAGGATAGATTATGTTGGACAGGAAAGTGCCTCCTCGTGTGGCTTGACTGGCACTCTCTACGAATAAAATCCAGCGAAACAAGCACCCAAGTTCCAAGTGGACCAGCAGGGATATTTGCATTGGGCAGAAATGTGGGAGCCCATAACAGCCTGCAACTGTGTTATGGTTGTGCAGGTATGGTTGGCGGAATTGACAGACAGAACGCTCGCCTCGACCACTGTGTTAACAAGGAATCGGAGGCCGTTGGCACAGTTTGTTATTCAGAAAAGGTAACAGTCACTGCCTCTCTAACCGATCGCCGCCGCTAGTTACTCCGTTTTTCATTTGCCGATGAACGACAGGGTCAGCTATAGCACTCCATCGAGTCCCTAAAGTAACGGAGCGCCCAATAGTAGGAAGCTGACTGCTCGCTCTTCGGCTGGCGGCAATGTCGCGGCGGTGACGGAGGGCGAAGGGCATTCTGTCTTTCTGGGAACTCACGACGAGTGTCATTCTGGAGACGGCACGGAACGGTATGTCCGGGTCACCAATGGGGTGAAAACGATGCACTTCGTGGAGCGATGGGCAATAACTGAGTATTAAATGCGGCGCACGCGTCGTCGAAGTGTTCTCTCGCGCCGTGTTTGTCCTCATCGGCGCAGCAACATCGCCACAGGTGTTTTCATATTTGTCGTGCAGATTCTTTCTTCTATATATTGCAGTTGGCATGGACGGAATAGAAGTTCTTAGTCCTGGGTTTGTTGTCTGCACTTCGCCCCGTCTTGTGCGCCGTTAAATTACCTTCCGTGCTGTACTTCCGCCTTAGACGTTGTCAAGCTATCGACATCATTCCTCCGCGGATGCAGTGATTTTCGTTGTTACACCACAGTCATAGTCCTTACTGTTGCGTCGCCGGTATCGTGCCGTCATTCGTACTGCGGAGCGAATGCATGCAAGAATGTTCAAGGGTTTCAACATGTACTTTCTTTTATATCTTGTGGAGTGCCCATAGGCTGCAGAAAAGCTTTCATTTGTATTACGGAAGCACTCGAATTACTCGGCTGCTGCGGTCAATTGTTGAGGCGCCGAGACGCAATCGAATTTTTATTTATAAACGCCGACACTGTGGTCATGTAAAGCTCCTGCTGTGACGCAGATTTCTGTTGTTCTTCTACAAATTAATTTTCATTACTGGCGTCCACTCATGATGCGTGCCCTCCAACACATGGTAAACGTACGCTGGCCGTTTGTGTTCTGCGCACCAGAGCACTAGCACTGGCTTTAAGAGCACTAGTACTCTTACGATTTTTTTCTAAGCGTACGTGACATAGCTACAGATCACCTTAAGTTTCAAAATTTCCACATTTGGCCTAAAGTGAACATTTCAAAAGGCAATGAGTGATCCTTTGTTAATCAGCTAACTGAATATTTCAAGCTGCCGCTCAAATAATATATTCAGGCGATCAACCAGAAATGGACGAATTGCGCTATATTATCAAGGCCATTTAGAAAAACATGCTTCAACAAGAAATATAACCACACCAAATAGTGGCCTAAATTCCCTACTCTCGCGCCTTTGCGGCCAAAATATCTGAGGGTAGCTTGTGTGCTACTGACAACTGCCGAGCATTTGTTTGTACCTTTTAGTCTGATCTTGAATAAAAAAGCTTCAATGCGGCGAAAACGGAATCATCATTTATGTGGTAACAAAACTGTTTGATTGTTAAGAACAGCACAGTTCCTTGGAAATGAATGTACATCGCTATGAAAAGTGAACATTGTCTGCTTCATCTCCGAACCGCCAAGCGTATAACAACGGCGGTTTAATTTGTGATATTGTGCCATTTGGCTGTGCCACTTTGCGAATATATTGTGGCACTCGTGCATAACTGAATATATACTGTGAACGAGAAACAATTTAATGTCTCTTTTCTGTGTCCTGTATTTTCACGGCGAGCACTAATGTCTTCATCATTTGCCGAGTGTTAAATGAAGACGCCAATTCTACCAATTTAAGAGTCCCTAGAATTCAAGTTTGAACGGGCAACAGCAACACATACAATTCCTGGGGCTTGTGATAGTGTATAGTACATACTTGTATTTGTCGTCCCCCGCAGGGGCGTCTGCGTCAGCAGGCGTTTGGTGTGTGGCGACACCACGTACCCGAGCACACGAGGCTTGGACCCTCCCGCGTGTAGCCGTGCGCGGCTTAGCCGTGTCTGTGGAAAAGGGCATCCTGGGGGTTGAGCCAATGCTGGGTGTTTGGACCTTTAAGGCCCCCCGGCGGAGGCAACACATCTCTTCTGCCTCGGCTTCACATAGACGGCACCTCCAGACTGACCCACCTGGAGGAAATCGGCAGTCGCCTTTTCCTGTCTCTCTCTTCCTACAACCTTCGTCTTTCGCTTACTTTCCACCTTTCCTGTCTCCTTCTTTCTTCTATTCACTTCCTTCTTCTTGGCGGCAAGGGTTAACCTTGTGTGGCTATCCAACCTTGGGTACACCATATTTGGTTATAGTGGCGGCGTACGACTGGCGTCGTGCAGACTTGTATGCAAGCTCTGCCGCGTCCCCTTGTTGGGCTCCGTGGTGGGCGGTCGGCGCTGCTGCCGAATTTTCATATATTCTCATGGAAACTTCTTTCCCTAAACTTCCTGATCGCCCTCAGAAAAGAGGGCGCACCGAAGATGTCTTCAAGTTTTTTGGCAACAGATTACAAAGCTTTCCCCGATTCCACGTCATCCACTCCGACAAACCTGAAAAGACGATGAGAATGATTTCACCTTTCCTAGTGTCAAAACGTCTTACCGAAGCACTTGGCGCAGGTTACAAGGCATCAAAGATGGCTAGTGGAGATCTCCTTCTGGAACTCCGCGATGCGAAGCAACATGAAAGCCTTCGGAACTTAGTTAAATTTGGAGAAATTCCAGTTACTATATCACCACACCGAACTATGAACACCAGCCGTTGTGTTGTCTCTTATGATGATCTAATGGAGCTGACAGAAGCCGAACTGATGTAAGGCGGGACCGAACAGAATGTTATCAATGTCAAGCGAATTATGCTAAGGCGTGACGGTAAGCAAATCAAGACAAAGCATCTTACACTCACTTTTGGCTCAAGCATCCTGCCTGAGACAATCGAGGCAGGCTATGTAAAGCTACGTGTCAGGCCCTATGTCCCAAATCCTCTTCGATGCTTCAAATGCCAGCGTTTCGGACACAGTTCCCAGAACTGCCGAGGCCGGCAGACATGTGCTAAATGCAGTGGCGGAGATCATACGTCTGAAATGTGCGAAAGCGCTCTACACTGTGTCAACTGTGATGGCGAGCACGCCGCATACTCACGCTCGTGCCCGTCATGGAACAAAGAAAAAGAAATTGTGACGATAAAAGTTAAAGAGAATATTTCATTTAAAGGAGCGCGCAGGCGGGTTTCCTACCTGCCCAAGAGCAGCTTTGCCGATGTGGCGCGTCAGGGGGCAGCGCCACAACGGCCTCCGGCGACTGTCCGACCCACACCCAGTGAGGCGGCAGTGACGCCTCCCGCCCCCCCCCCCCCCCGGCGGCTGCAGCTAGTGCTGCTACGCTAGCCCAGCCGAAGGGGCCATCTACCTTAGAGCAGGTGGCCTCAAAGGTCTCTTCCACAGGGACGAGGCCTTCTTCTCGAACGCAGCGCTCGCAAGAGCGCCTGTCCAGCACTTCTTCTGGGGCGATGGACACAACCAGCCAGACGGCGCCGCTAGCGCCTAAGGAGCGGCGAGATTCTCGCAATAGCTCCCAAAAAGAAAAGCACCGTATCTTGGCGCCCTCAAAGGGCTCCGTGAGGTAACTCGTCTTTCTTAAACACACAGCACATAAACCACATTCAACATGGATACGCAAATAATACACTGGAATGTCAGAGGTCTGCTGCACAATCTTGATGATATCAAAGAACTCCTATACAGGTATACTCGAAAAGTGCTGTGTGTTCAGGAAACACACCTCAAACATACGCAAACTAATTTTCTCCGACAGTACGCTATTTTTCGTAAAGACCGTGATGACACTGTCGTGTCGTCCGGGGGTGTGGCCATTACAGTTGCCAAAAGTGTTGCTTGCCGGGAATTAAGACTTCGTACGCCCTTAGAGGCAGTTGCTGTCCGAGGAGTGTTGTTTAACAAACTAGTCACGATTAGTTCCATATACATTCCTCCGAATGACCAACTTCACAAAACAGAATTTCAAAAGTATATAGATGGACTTCCGGCACCTTACATAGTTGCCGGCGACTTCAACGCACATAACACTCTGTGGGGAGACTCTCGTTGCGATGCGAGAGGTCGCCTAATTGAAAATTTCTCTCCTCCTCAGGAGCATGTATAATTAACAAGAAAGAGCCGACGTACTACAGTGTGGCACATACCACGTACTCAACGATAGACTTAAGTATAGTATCGAGTACACTAATTCCGTATATTGATTGGAGTGTTCTGAAGAACTGCTTTGGGAGCGACCACTTTCCAATTATTTTGAACCTAACCAAACAGGAGGGATGCTCGCCACACTTTCCGCAATGGAACATGTCTCAGCCAACTGGGAACTGTTCCAAGAGCTGACGCATTTAGGCGCAGATAACATTGCTGGTTTTAATATAGACGACGCTGTGGCATATCTAACAGGTTTTATTATGGACGCTGCAACTAAATGTATCAAACAAACTAACGGTTTGGCAAGTAAACGTCGCATCCCATGGTGGAACGACGAATGTCGGAAAGCACGGCAAAATCAAAATAAGGCCTGGAGATTGCTTCGAAATTGTCCAACTGCCGAAAACCTTATTAATTTCAAACAAGTCAAGTCACAAGGCCGGAGAACACGTCGACGAGCAAAGAGAGAAAGCTGGGATAGGTACATCTCTAGTATAAATTCGTACACTGATGAAACAAGAGTATGGAATAGGGTAAATAAGTTAATAGGTCGGGAGTCACATCCCCTACCGTTAGTAAGTAGCCAAGGTGATACCCTGGAAAATCAGGCGGATTGTCTAGGCGACTACTTTCAATATATCTCTAGTGCATCGCACTATACAGAAACATTTTTAAGACACAAAGAACGTGAGGAGCGGCATCCCATAAACCGCCAAGGCTCATCGAGTGATGCTTACAATTGTCCATTTACTTTGGCGGAACTTAACGCCTCTCTGGCTTCTTGCAACCACTCGGCGCCAGGTGGCGATCGTATCATGTACGAAATGATTAGACACCTACACCCTGAAGCTCTGGAAACACTTCTATCTCTTTTTTATACCATGTGGGTGGCGGGGTATATCCCATCGTCCTGGAAAGAAGCTATAGTAATTCCCATACTTAAACAAGGGAAAGATCCTGCCTTAGACAGCAGCTACAGGCCAATAGCGCTAACAAGCTGTCTGTGCAAAGCTTTTGATAAAATGGTAAACCGGCGATTAATCAGCTTCTTAGAGAGCAACAATAAACTAAACCCCCTTCAATGCGGTTTCCGAGAGGGAAGGCCGACAATAGACCACCTTGTCCGCATTGAGGCAAACATTAGAGATGCCTTCATTCATAAACAGTTTTTACTTTCAGTGTTTCTGGACTTAGAGAAAGCGTACGACACGACGTGGCGATATGGGATCCTCCGCGATCTTTCCGAGTTGGGCGTCTGTGGGAACATGTTAAACACAATCGAAAGCTATCTGTCTAACCGCACTTTTCGCGTAAAGGTTGGTAATGTCTTATCTAAATCATTCCCCAAGAAACTGGTGTTCCGCAAGGGGGCGTACGTAGTTGCACACTGTTTATTGTTAAAATGAACAGCCTACATACAGTCGTTCCACGGGCAATGTTTTATTCCGTTGATGTTGACGATGTACAAGTAAGTTTGAAATCTTGCAATATTGCTGTCTGCGAACGACAAGTGCAGCTTGGGATAAACAAATTGTCTAAATGGGCGGATGAGAACGGCTTCAAAATAAACACCCAAAAAAGTACCTGCGTACTCTTCTCAAACAAGAGGGGGGTAGCACCACTGCCTAGTATTATGATCAAGGGAGACCACCTCTCTGTGAGCAGCCAACATAAATTCCTGGGAATCACTTTAGATTCGAAGCTCACGTTTATTCCCCATATTCAAAATCTGAAAACAAGATGTTTGAAAACAATGAACCTTCTCAAGCTTCTGTCACGCACTCCATGGGGTAGTGATCGAAAGTGTCTTTTGAACTTATATAACAGTCTTGTCCGCTCCCGCCTTGATTACGGAGCACTAATTTATAATTCTGCAACACCAAGTGCATTAAAAATCCTAGACCCCGTCCACCATTTGGGTATCCGTCTCGCGACGGGCGCTTTCAGAACAAGTACAATTCAGAGCCTCTACGTAGTCAAATCAGTGGTCACTTGATCTACAACGGTCATATAGCAGTTTCACATATTTCCTGAGAGTACAAGCGAACATTGAACATCCTTGTTATCCAACCACAAACGATATCGCCGCTGCTACGCTCTTCCATAACCGGCCTGCAATGAGGAAGCCGTTTGCTTTGCGTGTGAGGAACCTAATTGAGGAAATGGGTGTTCCCCTCCTTGAACATTGTCCTATGACTCAAGCGAAACTGTTACCGCCTTGGCAGTGGCAGATCATAGACTGTGATTTGTCATTTGTAGATGTCGGGAAACATGCGCCAGAGGCACATATTAAAATGCATTTTTTAGAACTCCAGTATAAGTACTCTTGCACTGAGTTTTACACGGACGCTTCCAAGTCGGATGCAGGGGTTTCTTACGCAGCCACCGGCCCAACTTTTTCAGAATCCGGCGCGCTGCACCCGGAAACTAGTATATTTACGGCAGAAGCCCATGCACTATTGTCGGCAGTGAAGCATATAATGAAATCAAAACTTCGAAAAACAGTCATATATACAGACTCTCTAAGCGTCGTAAAAGCCCTGAATTCACTCTGTAAACACAAGAATCCTATACTTGTTGAGCTCTACTCCGTTCTCTGCAGAGCATACATATCTAACCAGCATATTGCCACGACAAACTTGGTGACATTCAAGTTGCGCGCCCTTTGCATTGGGCACTATGCACGCCGTACAGTGGTGTTGTTCAGCAACAACAGGAAGCGATCTTCGTGGCACGGGCAGCCAGTTGGACCCGGCTCGCATGCGGCACGCGCCCGAGGTGTCACGCGAGAAGAAGAGGAAGACGGTTCGAGCCCAGTTGGAGAACGCGACTGCCGCGGATTCCTGCACGACCGCAGTGACTTTTACTTGTGGGCACAAGTTCGCCTTTAATAAATATCCTTGTTTTACTAACATCGTTACAATATCATTATATGCTGGGTACCTGGCCATAGAGGTATTGAGGGAAATGTTCTAGCAGACGAAATGGCCAGATCAATTACATCGCAAGCTACTCTTACCGCTGCGGTCCCTGCTACTGATCTGAAGCCTCGCTTACGAAGAAAACTACGGAACCACTGGCAACGCCTGTGGGACGGGGAAACAAATAATATGCTCCACGTGATAAAACCACAGTTAGGATTCTGGCCCTCTGTAGCAAAATCCCGCCGAACAGATGTCCTATTCTGTCGTCTCAGAATAGGACACACGTTTGGCACCCATACTTTTCTACTCACAGGAAGTGACCCTCCAACCTGTGGTAGATGCGGGGAGAGGCTTACCGTCCTCCACGTCCTCCTGGAGTGCCCTAAAGCCGAAGCGGAGAGAAAGAAACATTTTCCTCTTGCATACCGATACTACATTCCTCTTCACCCGGCTATGTTTCTTGGCAGAGAACCCCTTTTTAATATCAAGGCAGTCCTCAATTTCTTAAATGATGTTGTCCTACATGTTACAAGCCCATTACATTCGTAGAGCATCCTCGTTCCAGAGGATGCCGCTGCGATAATTGTGTTGCATAGCACATGCCTCGAGACCCTTGCGTTTCAAGGGCTCTATGGAGGCAGTAGTGCTCTAGCCAATCTTATAACCCTATATATTTTTACGCATCGTATTATTCTTTTAAATGCATCTTAATGTTCATAGCACACGTCATACGCCATCGCCATAATCTTATTATACAGATTTTACGTACTTTAGAGCGCCTACTTTTTAAGGCCCCTTTACAGCCACATCGCCCCAACTTCATAGAACTCATCAAGTATATTGCACACCCATTACCATGGACATGGCGCTCTTTGGCCATACTTGGCCCTTGCGCCATTAAAAATCAAACATTCATTCATTCATGTATTTGTCGTCATTCTAAACACTCTGTAAAAATATCTTGTTTTCAGGGGAAAACGGTTGAAAGCTGTAATTACTACTGCTTGAGAGACGACAAATGGGTCAACACATACTTCCCAGTGGGAACCAAGTGCCAGGTAAAAAAAAACACATTATAGAACACAAACTTTCTCTCTAATGAAATTATGCCCTTCACCTTACTTGTGAAACTAATGGCTGCATGTTACCACGAAACTAGCCGTTTGTACGCTATTACAAAAAAATGTTCAGAAATTTGTGAGCACGTGCTCCTGCTTGTGTGTGATAACCATATCTTGGTACTACGAATTGAAGAAATAGGCTGTCCTCGATAACTAAAGCACGTTTTAAAAAAGCGAGAGCACGTAGGAGTATATAAGTTATTATATATTGCTTTTATCAACCTTTAGTCCCGGTACTTTTGTGTTGTACTCAATCATAACGCCTGTTCTATAATTCTTAATAAATGTCTCGACAGGATATAAATGCTACGTTTGTTGGATGCGTTTTAATGCCTGCTTCACTGCATAAGACGTGTCACTATTGGCGTACCTGTATTTCTTCTCTGCATTCACTGCGGATTCAGCACCACCTTGTTACATGCACCCGTGCTCTCAGTCTCCGACGGAACATGTCTGACGTCATCGATTAGCCAACGAGTCAACGTACCTAACCTGGCAGAACCTACAGGCACTGTACAGGGCTTGGCTTGCCCTTGAGATGGCTTGACTTGCCCGTGCATGGACATCAGTTGTGTCTGCGAAGTGAACGTTTATTGTCAGTTCATTGGCAGGTCGAAGACACGACGGTGCTGGCTTACCAAATACTTACTCCAAAGCACCGAGTGTTGCACTATATACACAGGATTTTAAAGTCGCATTTATAAAAAGTTTCGTAAGAAAAAGCTTTATATCATGCCAAGCGTTGAAGTCTCACCTTGTTCACAAGACATACTTAGGATTGTTTTACCGCAGTTACCGATGGGGCACACCTGTGGACACAAAGTAACGGTAACTTGAAGAAACCTTTTATTAACACACGAGGAAATCTTCCGACACATGCACATCACACGTACGCAGAATGCGCCCATGTCGCCCCTGCCTCCGCTTGAGTGCGATGAATGAATGAATATTTTTGCAGAAAAATATACAAGTTTATGGAGGATATAAGGAAAAAAGTAGCAAAAGAGCAACTTGACTAGTCCTTAAACCTTCTCGTGACAGCAGCAGCAGAAACCAATACAAGGCAAAAAGGGAGGGTACGAGGGAAAGAACAAAACAAAACAAAAACAATAAACGTTCTCATACAAGTGCTCATACAGCAGATACCAATAGGAAAAATACATAACTCAAAAAAAGAAAGCCTACTCATACAAAGATTAAAGCCTAATAGGCACCAAAGTTTTGATTAACTTGTTTTTGCTGCAAGAAAAATATCAATACCATCGTTCAATAACTTATTTAATAATTGCGATAAAGTGTAAAAAGCTTTTCTTTCGCATAGTTAGTACGTGGGTATAGCACAAACCAATATTCGGGAAATCTTATAGCATAATAGCTTCTATATAGAGTCAAGTTGGCTATAGACCAGGCATGGTTAATGTTTTCTGGCACTGCTTACCGTATGTTAACGCTAAGCGAAAATTGAAGAGATCAGGGGCCCTATAATGTAAAACTATTCCAATATGTTTCTATTCCCATCTCCTGATGTCAAATTTGCGTAACCGCCGACGCAAGCACCGGGCGGTCACCCACAGGGTTGTCTGTACAGACCAATCAAACTCTCCTCGTTCATAGGAGGTCACTTTTGTTTGCTTGAAAAGCGAATAACATTGCCGACACTGAGCGGCTTGTCGTATCTAATTGGCTTACAAGAGGCGAGGAGAACGCCAAAGTGGAGAGGGTTTTGGTGGGGCCGAGCCAGTGCGCTGAAAATCGATAACCGCATCAAGAGGGTGGTGCCGGGGTCTGCGATTGGTCGGCTTTCCCTTACTTAGCTTGTGGTGGCTGTTCAAAAATCGCGGCGGCATGCAACGGAAGCTTAAGAATGACGCTAAAGCTGACCCTCAGCAAAGAAGAGTTGGCAGAATGAGGTGGTAAACGTGCCGAAAGTGCTCGAAAACGTTACACGGCCACTCAAGAAGCTTTATTATACGCAAATACACTCATGCTCTACGGCAGGTGCGAGTAGCCAGCGTCTCAGTGATCGGCGGCAGCCATTATTTATTCTTTTCGGAACGGGGCAGCCTGCGGCTATTCCGAAGAAAATTCAGTTTTGTTCGGCATATTAATGCATCTCTATCGCGTACACGTCACTTTGACGCGGTGAGTTTGTGCGGTTTTGTGACGTCGCGTGACAGGCAGGTGAAGTGGGTGCAGCCCGAAAACTTTTTACCAATAGCCGAGGGCTAATGGGGAAGAGGGGTCGAATCAGAAATAACTGTTTTTCTTTTTTCTGTTAAATCATGCATAATCAGTGTGTACACATCATATCAATTGGGGGGCTATCGCGGTTTTCGTGACGTCGCGTGACAGACAGGTGAAGTGGGGGTGGTCGAAAAAAGTTTTTCACCAATCGCGGAGAGCTGATTGCAGAATCAGAATAGAAAAGTTTGAAATAGTTCTACGTTATAGCGCCCCAGGAGCTTTAAGTATCTTTAGATTTTTAAATAATGAATTAGTTGGAAAGTCAAATGGTACTTTGCACACAAAACGAATAGCTATCTTTCGCAGACGAAAAATACGATTAATATTAGTGGCAGATGTTGTGCCCCAAACCAGGCAGCCGTAATTTAGGTGGCAACAAAACAGAGAGTTATAGAGAAGTTTTACGTTCTGTGGAATCTGTTTATTGGTGAAAAGAAGACCTGAAACTTGATTGTTTGTTAAAAAATTAGTATGACTGTTCCAAGACACGTCATGATCAAAGAAAACACCTAAGGTTTTACTGGAATTCACGAGCAAGATTTTTGAAGAGCCAAGTTTAATGTCATCCTTCAGGAGAGCATTGTTATTCTTGTCATGAAACAAAATTGCTTTAGTTTTCCTGTGTTGATTTGCATTTCATTTTCGACAGACCAATTATATAATTTTTACGCACACAATTCGCAACTGTAAACAGTGTTACAGCATTACTTGAAGAAAACAGCGTGGTTGCATAATCAGCGTATAAAATAAACTTTGTGTGGAAATCTATATTAACAATATCATTAATAAAGATATTAAAGAGAAGAGGGCCTAAAATGCTACCCTGCGGAAGGCCAATATAGACTGGTTTGACTTGGGATTAAATGTTATTAATTTGCACAAATTGGCATCTATGACACATATATCACCTAATGAACTCTAAAGCGATGCCCTGGATACCATAGCGATTCATTTTATGTAATAGAAGCTCGTGGTTAATACAATCAAAGGCCTTGCTAAAGTCTATAAAAATGCCTAGAGTAAAAAGGCGTTTATCAAAATCATCTAAAATGAATTCTTTTTGCTGAAGCAGGGCAAGTTGAGTAGATGTATTTTTACGAAAGGCAAACCGACAATCGGTTAAAAAATTTGTGCTTTCGAGGAAATCAGAATTGCGCTGAAAGATAATTTTTTCTAATCCGTTTAAATATACGCGGAGAATAGAAATCGGTCTATAATTTGTCAACTATTTCTTAACTCCTTTTTTGAATAAAGCTAAGACTTTTGCAGTTTGCATCTGAAGTGGGAATACACCAGAAGAAAGGTAGACATTGTAGGCGTGCATTATTACAGGGGCAATTAAATCTGGGACGTATTTCACAGGTTTAATCTGAATATCATTGACATTACTAACGCTGCTGTTATTAAGCTCACTGAACTTGCATACTATTTCAGATACATTCGCTGGATGCACCTTTCGCTAATGGAGCCCTTCGAACGTTAGCGCTTGTCTGTGTGCAATTGCGCGTCACTGTCTGCCAATGTATTAAATTTGAGTTGTATTGCGCATACATACCAACGCTAAATGTCATTGCTTTTCATAGTTGGCATTCGCGTGCGATGACGGTTTCATTCCCAGCGCTGAGCAAAGAAAAAATGATCATCTTTATTTTTGCTGTACATTGAAATAATGGCTCAGTCAGGGGGCAAGTGTTCGAACTTCAGCCTTGTACGGCGCAGACAATGGCGGTGGCAGTCTACCTAACGTTCGCCTTTATTCGTTTCAGTGCAAGCGTGGTTTTGAGTTATGCATTTAAACATGCTTCTTAACCAGGGATACCTCATTGTTTGCTCGTGACCTATCTAGCCGGGTGGAACTTCGGATCACAAAAATTCCTTGTTGTCTAAGTGGGACTGGTGATCCTAAATGTGGTAGTTAACACTCTAAAGCCAAGCTTTAGCATCGATTTACATCAAAACACACACGCGGTAGCTCACAAAAACGGGCTTGTAAAACAAAAACTTGAATTCAATAAAGGTAATGCGACTTGTTTAATCCACGAAGAGGTTCACTCTGTGATTTGGCATGATACATCGTTCAGCTAAGCAAAAGCAACGAAGGCCCAAACATCCTGGTTTTCTCTTGGACTCACGGAATCAGCTGCGCAGACACAGTCTATTAGGAAATATTTCAAAGCACTTTCTCAATATCAAAATTTAAAAAGGCAAACCATGTTTGGACCAATACTTTGTGGTGTAAAATTGCAATATAATGCTCCTAAATAAAAAATCTCTTAAGAGGAAGCTTTAGCTCGGTCCTAACTCCGACGCAGCCTATTCAAATACATGTAAACGCAAAAACGTTTTGCTGAGATAACCCCTGGATCTATTTTAATGAAATATACTGCATTTGAAAGAGAAAGTTAAATTATAGTGACTGTTGGAAGCGGAATTTCCATTTATGGCTTGAATTTTGTTAAAGTGATTTTGAAATATTCGAGCGTTTGAAAAAAATAGAAGCACGAAGTTTACAAATTCATAGCTCCGCATCACAAACAGGTATCGCGGTTCCGTAAACGGCATCCATTAGATCATTCAAAGCGGACAAATTCGATATGTCATTTTACATCTTGTGTGAATTCGTTACGTTGGTTACAAGGGTTCTGCAAAAACTATATTTCCGTAATACCAACATATTTTTCTGCTTATGTGTAACACATTAATTTTGTCCGCTTTAGATGTACTTTTAGATGCAATTCACAGAATTGTATTCAAATTTTTCGTTGTTGAGTTACAGAGTTGTAAACTTAATAGTATCCTGTTTTGCAAATTTTCGATTTTTGCCAATTTTTAATATAAGAGATATGATCTCCATCAAAAATTTGAAACTAACATTCAGTACACTTTAGGTTTTTCTTTTAAATGCAAGAAACCTCGTCAAATTTGGTGGAGTGGTTGCCGGGAAGAACGAATTCTCCTTTTACATGTATTTAGATAGGGGCCGCCGAGCTAAAGCTTCCTCTGAACAGTCATCTTAGATTTTGACAATGTATTGCTCGTGATGAGTTTTCGCAGGGATAGATGTTGTCTTGCATGCACGTTCCCAGCAATAGTGAAGTTTCCTTCGAAAATGTGTTTTACATAAAAACAACCTGTGTGTGTTAAGAAACATACTTTTAATAGCGCATCTTTCCATTTAGAGCATTGTTTCCTTGTTGCACACTATAAGCACACTGCTCGATGTTACTTTGCTATAAGTGATTTATTCTTATTTTTCCGAAGTACGAACCAGGACGCTTGGGTACTTGCCTGACATATGAAGGCTCCTCAACCGCCTGCAACCTCGACGAAGATGTAAGCACCCGAACCTGGGGCCACGGAGGCACGGTATCTACTAATGAGGGAGAGGAGACTACAACGCCTTCGAAAAGAAAAAAGAAAAATCCAACAAAGCAGAAGAAGACTAAGAAGCCCAAACCTTCTACCGACGCAACAACTAAATCCAAAGACAAGAAGAAAAAGAAAAAGAAACCTTCGACTCAATTGCCAGAATGGTAGACACAGTCGTCTCAAGAAATAAATTTCTGCTGTCGTTTCCATCAACTGTTCAGAAGACCTCGTCCCATTTCTCCTTTACGTCCTGCTAGATGTCCTGCTAAAAATTTAAACCTAATTTAAACCAAGGCCTACAACACTGGGAAATGGAGTATCTCTATGTAAGCGGCTACATAATTTAGTAAAGACGACAAACAGCTCACTTGTATCAAGGTCACCTTATCACAGTTGTAGAAATATGACTACTGGTGAGACGCTCTATATTTCTATATTCCGGGAACGTTGAAAGAACTTTCTTGCATGCAGTCTTCTCCATCTTCAAGTAAAATCCCGAATAGCCCAGCAAACACAAAACGGGGATAACAATCTCCGCATCTACGCTTTTCAGAACACTTGAATGTGTTCAGCTACAGCAATTTGTATACCATATATGAGTAGCGCTGTAACATTCCTTCTGTTCTGCCTAATCAATTGCTACTGAAGCTTGAGGTATGCTGACGAATGCTACTAAATAAGTTAACCTAATATTTTACTTCTGTAGTTCTACTCACAATTAAGTTTGAAGGTTTCACAAAATTATAGCAGACGTTGTAACGTCGCTTCCACTCTGTTTCGGCGTAGCAGTGGCCGATGTTGGCGTCGTCAAATTCAATCAGATTCTTCAGCTCCACTTGCCACGTAAAAACTATGAATGGCTTATAGAAGCGAGTACAAAGGAACTTCAAGACATTACACCCGTCTTCAAGCGCTTAATTGAAAATAACGTCTCAGCGCATAATCGTCCTGGTGCTATGTCATCGCTCATCATGGATGTCACTGGCAGCGTCATAGCTCGCCAAGGCACTGTGCTTTTGGTTGCGTGCTGCAGACGACCGCATTTGCCGACATAGCATGATTGTTTATGTTCCTTAGCGCGCGACGGGAATTTTAAAACAATACTATTAACCTTACTTCGCGTGTTTCCATCGGTGTTTTAATGTTGCACATTACTGTATTTTATAAACATTGCTCATCGACGGAAATACTGAGTGTTGCATCAGTAAGTGCACCAGGTTGACTGGTCTCCGCTTACTGACCTACGATCAATTAAAACGCGTAGATGTCGTTACAAGATGTGGACGTGCTCGGAAAAGTACGCTCCAGTGACCATAGGATGGCAAGAACTCGAATTAGCCTCGACTTGAGGAGGAAACGGAAGGAACTGGTGCATAAGAAGCTGATCAATGAGTTAGCGGTAAGAGGGAAAACAGAGAAATTCCGGATCAAGCTACAGAACAGGTATTCGGTTTTAACTCAGGAAGAAGACCTAAGTGTTGAAGATATGAGCAACGATCTGATGGGCATCATTAAGGAGTGTGCAATAGATGTCGGTGGTAACTCCGGTAGACAGGATGTCAGTAAGCTATCGCCGGAGACGAAAGATCTGATCAAGAAACGCCAATGTACAAAAGCTTCTAGCCTTACAGCTAGAATAGAACTGGCAGAACTTTTCAAGTTTTTCAACAAGCGTAAGATAGCTGACATAGGGAAGTATAATATGGATAGAATTAAACATGCTCTCAGAAACGGAGGAAGCGTAAAAGCAGTGAAGAAGAAACTAGGAATAGGCAAGAATCAAATGTATGCGTGAAGAGACAAGGCTGGCATAATCATTACTAATATGAATGAGATAGTTGAAGAAGTAAAGAAAGCATTGGGAGCTATGCAAAGAGAGAAGGCAGCTGGGGAGGATGAGGTAACAGCAGATTTGCTGAATGATGGTGGGCAGATTGGTCTAGGAAAGCTGGCCACCCTGTATACGCAATGCCTTATGACTTCGAGCGTACCGGAATCTTGGAAGAACGCTAACATAATCCTAATCCATAAGAAAGGGGACGCCAACGACTTGAAAAATTATAGACCGATCAGCTTACTGTCCGTTGCCTACAAAGCATTTACTAAGGTAATCGCAAACAGAATCAGGAACACCTCAGACTTCTGTCAACCAAAGGACCAGGCAGGATTCCGTAAAGGCTACTCAACAATAGACCATATTCACACTATCAATCAGGTGATAGAGAAATGTGCGGAATATAACCAACCCTTATATATAGCTTTCATTTATTACGAGAAAGCGTTTGATTCAGTCGAAACCTCAGCAGTCATGGAGGTATTACGGAACCAAGGTGTAGACGAGCCGTATGTAAAAATACTGAAAGAAATCTACAAGCGGCTCCACAGCCACCGTAGTCCTCCACAAAGAAAGCAAAAAAATAACAATAAAGAAAGGCGTCAGGCAGGGAGATACGATCTCTCCAATGCTATTCACAGCGTGTTTACAAGAGGTATTCAGAGACCTGGATTGGGAAGAATTGGCAATAAAAGTTCATGGAGAATACCTTAGTACCTTGGGATTCGCTGATATTGCCTTGCTTATTAACTCAGGGGACCAGTTGCAATGCATGCTCACTGACCTGGACTGGCACAGCAGAAGGGTAGATCTAAAAATTAATCTGCAGAAAACTAAAGGAATGCCTAACAGCCTCGGAAGAGAACAGCAGTTTAAGATAGGTAGCGAGGCTCTGGAAGTGGTTTGGGAATACATCTACTTAGGACAGGTAGTGACCGCAGATCCGGATCTTGAGACTGAAATAATCAGAAGAATAAGAATGAGCTGGAGTGCGTTTGGCTGGCATCCTCAGATCATGTAGAGCAGCTTGCCATTATCCCTTAAGAGAAAAGTGTATAACAGCTGTGTCTTACCAGCACTCACGTACCGAGCAGAAACCTGGAGGCTTACGAAAAGGGTTCTACTTAAACTGAGGACGTCGCAAGGAGATATGGAAAGAAGAATTATAAGTCTAACGTTAAGAAATAAGAAAAGACCAGATTTGGTGAGGGAACAAACGCGAGTTAATGACATCTTAGTTGAAATCAAGAAAAAGAAATGGGCATGGGCAGGACATTTAATGAGGAGGGAAGATTAGCGATGGTCATTAATGGTTACGAACTGGATTCCAAGGGAAGGGAAGCGTAGCAGGGGACGACAGTTAGTTAGGTGGGCGCATGAGATTAAGAAGTTTGCAGGGACAACATAGCCACAATTAGTACATAACCGGGGTAGTTGAAGTATGGGAGAGGCCTTTGCCCTGCAGTGGACGTAACCAGGCTGATGATGACGATGATGATGATGTCGGTTTGTATTACGTTAGCATATTACCGTATTTTCCTAATCTTTACCGGTATGAAATTTGACGGACGTATGGTCTCAAACGACTCTATTCGGAACATGTCGATTCTGCCGCACGGAAGGCTGGCAGGATCTGTCGCAGCAACTGTGAAACACAGCTCCTACGAGGCCCCACTAGATGAACTGGGTAGGGTGTGTTCTGTATGGCTGTATTTGCGATGTTTCCTTTGCGTAATAGGTCAACTTTGCTGACAGAAACCGCTCTTTTAACAGCGAAGCAGTGTACCTCTGGCCCCGTATGCTGCCCCCGCATGCGTTTCCAGGAGGGGTTCCTTGGGCGGCTTACGTCCGTATAAGGGACACGGGGCGTGGTCAGGAATAGAGACGGGTAAGGGAGAGGGAAAAAGGATGTGGGCGCCGGCGCTGCAGCAACGGATACGGATAGGGGGAAACATTGCTGCGACGGAGCCTGTGCAAGTGCCCTGCGTTTCTGTGGTTATAACGTCAAGCGCGTCGGAGGCACTGGTGCGACCGGAGCAGCGGTTGTGTGGTACTGGGGTGCCATATGAAAAAAAACTATATGATTTCTTAATGTACGCAGCTTTATCAGCTTCTCTGGTAATCCGCCGCAATATTAAAGCACCGGCACCATGCATTTTGACACTTTAGAGGCAACTGCAGTTAGCACGTAGTTTTCGTTCTCAATAAAATGTTTTCCTTCCAACTTCTTTGTGGCCTGTTCTCAGTGTAATGCTGCAGAGGCAATCTATTAATGTGGCAGCAAATAATATTTGCTTTGAAGTTTTAAAAAGTCACTTAACAATACTTGTTGCTGGGCTAGTTGGTTAATCTTAATCCCAGAAGTTAAGACGCAACCAGAGGAGGAAAACAAGCTTGAAGACAGGAAAGAGCGCCTTTCAAACAAGTTAGCTTCGTTATCCTGTCATGCAGTGCAGAAACTGTCGTTCAGTGCTACTCAAATCCACAGATGTATCGCTGGCGCATACGTCCCGTTTCATATCGATGAAATAGGCACGCGTAAATTCCAGTGCCCAGGGAATCTTGGCTTTTACCAAGAATGCACATATGGAAAAGAAAGGGAAGAAGCAGGAATCGCATGGCATACACAAATATGCACTAATCTTATTCTTAAGAGACAGCTCATGTTCCCTTGCCCTATCGTTGATGCAACGGCCTGTCTGGCCGATATACGCCCTGCCGCAATTAAGAATAATTTCGTACCCCGCACCAACCGCGCAAGTCCCATACGGTCTTCTATGCTTTTTACCACAAAGAGTCAGCTTCTGCCGCTCTGCGATGCGTAGGAATAGTCCGGCAAGCTTCCGTGGAGCCGAAAAAACAATTGGTACTTTGTACCTGCTGGCCACTTTTTATAAATTGTGGACCACTTTATGCATTTACGAAAAAATCTGCAGCCATTTTCACAGTAGTGGCTTGGCTTTCCGCTTACCCTTCAATATTTAAGGGAGTGTTTCCGCTACTGCAATTGTGATGGAACGAGGGTATACGGTTCCTCGTAGCCGTGCAACCTGACAGTTAAAGCTGTCCTGCATTTTGTGAGACCAAGACCTCACCTGCGCCGCCTCAAGACATAGGGAGGCTATTGCCCTTTTAACAAGTTCAGTTTGCGCCGAGTAGAATGGTAGAAGCTCTCTTCGTAAGCTCGAGCAATACGACTAACAAATTTGACTTTCAGAAAAAAATAGACTTAAATCAAGAACTGGAGCTTGTCATGTAAATGAAGCTTATGCGTAAAGGAAAGCCCTTTACCATGTTGTCCAAATAGTGCTAAAATTGCTTCCACAGTGGTCGTTCAGGAAAGATAAGATTTTAAAATCACCAAAAGGTTGTTGACATGCCTAAAACCTTTTTGCACTTTTGCATAGTCGAAAGCAAAAGCCAAGCCCTAATCAATAGTAGAATAACGTTACATAAAACTGGAGCGACAAAGGAACCAATGCAAATACCCTTAAGCTGATTGTAAACACGATCATCATGCGAAACAAGTGTCGAACAAAGATAAAGTTCTAGCAAAGTCATAAAGTTATTAACAGATAGGCCTGCGCCACTCCCAAAAGAGAGAACACCATTTTCTTCGACGCAGTCCCCAGCTATCATTAACAGTTATACATGCGGGACTGAATCCTACCGGAGTTAAGGTATTGCAGATACTGTGTAAGATCTCTTGAATCCTTGACAATAAACGGGTCATCAACATCCAGTACAATAAGATGCTTGAGAAACTAACGGCTAACATTCTGCAGCCAGCATTCACGCTCTCCAGCGATGCACCTAAAAGGCATATGTGGCTTGTGGGTTTTGCACTAAAAGACAATGACAAGGAGTTACGCTGAGAAGCATTAACAGCATTAGATAATTTCTGGAGATAATGCTCTTTACACAGCACTGTAGCCTTCGCCTTTACCTTATTTATGTGGCTCTTTGCTGGGACGAAATTGTTGGGGAAAGCTGGAATTCCACGCCCTCATACATGCCTGATACACAGAGTGCGATTAGGCACCGCCTTCACGCGCAAATACTTGCACGTCATTGGACGGACAGACTCCCCGGACTGTTCAGTGTGTGACGTTGTGGAGACTTTAGACCACGTGCTCGTGGTGTGCCCTGAGTATATTCGCGAAAGACTGACAATGGCAGCTACCTTGAGACATATATGCAGTAGACCACTGTCGGAGGACCTCCTGCTAGGCGCATGGCCACACTGTTGGCAGACGATAGAGTCCATGCGTGCTCTTTCACATTTCTTAGGCGACACGGGGCTGGACTCACACTTGTGATAACAGTTATACAATGTGCCCTTCACCTCGTTCCTCCCATTATCATCCCCCATTTTGACACTTTTTCTTCCCCTCTTCCCCTTCCCTTACGTAGGGTAGCAGGCCAGATGCTCCATTTTCCGGCCGATCTCTCTACATTTTCCATTCATTAAACTGCTTCTTCTTGGCGAAAGCCTGTGCAGCTTCTGCAAAAAAGACCCGGCACGGTAACACAACAAAACCATCTTCGTTGTAAGCTTGTAGCAGGCGAGTGTTGTTTTGTTTGAAGTGACGACATCACGGTTTAGGTTATGAGGGTTTAGCAGTGCATGTTTAACGGCCCTAAGAAGGCAGTCCACGCCGTCTAAAAGGCACCGTTCGCGATCGTTGCTATCCGCCTTGTTGACTACACGCCTGGTGAGCGCGAGCAAGTCATGCGCCTATGCACAAGACAGAGTATTTGGGTCCTTTCTTAAATGTGTTTTGATTGTCTTCACGTACCGCAACATCTCCCAGGACAAGAAACTGGGCTGGATTACACACTACTCGCCTGGATTCTCTGGGCAGGTGATTCAGCGTACAACGCCACGAGAACTCAGCAGTTCCGGCAGCCGCTTGCTTAATGGCCTTGAATTTTCGTTCAGAAATCCACCCAGTGACGATTTGATGGCAAAGTACCTTCAGACAATCGTTCATAAGCCGAATTCGCCTCCACAATTCCTCTTTCCGCTCTTTCCTGTCTTCAAGCTTTGCTCCGCCCTTGATTGCGCCTTAATTTTGGGGAAAAAATTCACCGCTGGTTTGACACTCGCTAATGTGAAATTCCAGCGCTGTTCAACACGTGTTTTCATTTCGCAATATATCCTCTGGAGCGGAAAATCTGTCTCGCGCGGCACGATGGAAATGGAGCGAAGTGTGGCAGTACTGCTTTGCTAATCTTGAGATTGCAAGAGGCACCGTGCGAGTGACGCGTCGGCCCGATTCACAGCAGTCGCCGCAGATAGACATTCCGCTCATGCATTTCTTCGTTTTCATACAGACGACGCGTCATCTCGTAGCCATCGTCGCCGCAAAGCCCCCCTTGCGCGCTACTACCATCTTCTCACGCTTTCAGCATGTCTTTCTCCTCCGCATTGCACCTCATGGTTCCGCTGCACCCTCCTCTCCTCTTTCCTCATCGCTTTTCCGTCGCTATCGCCGTCTTTCATCTTCCGCTGAACTCCACGTTCGCTTTCATCCTTGACTGTGCTCGTTCGCTCGACTACGAGCGACAACGCCGACGATCGCCGCAGGAACGAGCGCCTTTGAGGTGCGCTCTAAAACAGCCGCGGGTAAAACTCTCCTACCTTGCTCCGATTAAGCGACACGTCGCGTTCATTGTGCCTCGCCATAGTGGTGACCAGCGGTGACATCGGTAAATATAATTAGATCCTCGAGTTCTACTTGCCCAAACGAGACACTGATTATGAGGCGCGTCATAGTGCAGGGCTCCAGATTAAATTTGACCGCCTATGGTTGTTTGGCGTACAGCCAACGTATGGTAAACAAGCATGTTTCTTTCATTCCGACCACATCGCCACGCGACTGCCTTGGACGGTATCGATCCCGCGACCTCGAACCCAGAAATGCAATGACTAATTAAATT
The DNA here is from genome assembly GCF_023375885.2 of Dermacentor andersoni. Lineage (NCBI taxonomy): Eukaryota > Metazoa > Arthropoda > Arachnida > Ixodida > Ixodidae > Dermacentor > Dermacentor andersoni. The sequence continues at coordinate 147,860,063 of NC_092815.1, forward strand.
ATGAGGTTTTACGTGCCAAAACCACTCTCATTTTGAGGAGCGCCGTAGTGGAAGACTCCAGAAATTTCGACCCCCTGGGGTTCTTTAACGTGCACGTAACTCTAAGTACACGGGTGTTTTCGCATTTCGCCCCCATCGAAATGCCGCCGCAGTGGCCCGGATTCAATCCCGCGACATCGTGCTCAGCAGGCCAACACCATAGCCACTGAGCAACCACGGCGGCTCGCAGTGTAATGCCCAGCCACTAGATTACTGCGGCGGTCGTTCCATCGTTCCGCTGCAACATTACCAGAGGCGGTGACGTTCGAGACGATCCGAACATAAAATGTAACGTGGATGAAAATGAAATGTAACGCCTGAAAACATGATGTTATACTCTCCTTCACGCAACAAGGGGAAGCCAGTTCTTTAGCAGGAAGAATCATGTAGGAAGTTATTGATGCAACGCTCAGTATATTATAGTCTGGGCAGGTACATAGCATCTGCAGTTGTCTGCTGGGCAGAGCGTCTGCTACTAAGTACTTGTAGTGCAGCGATATCTGGATAGCGCGCGAGCCAATAAGAGGAGATAACTTTCAGATAGTGGCAGTCCACAAAGTATCAATTCGCAAATCTACTGTTTTCACCGGGGAGATATCAATAGACCACGAAGGAAGTGGTATGCTTAACCTTTGTATTGGTGTTTGCCACGGTATACGTGTACAAATAATTTGCACATATTTATTGGCGTATTTATTTATTTATTTATTTATTTATTTATTTATTTATTTATCTGGACCTCAAATGCCCCACTTAAGGGATGGTATATGAGCGGTGGAGCTTTTGTATAAGAAATGTTCTTTCTTGAAGGTGGCAGCAAGGCACTGCCAAACAATTTCAGAAGCGAGGGTGTTCAAATCTTTCCTAGTTTGTATGAAGTGGGACACGAGATGGGAGCAGGTGCGAGCTGGGGCAGGATAAACATCTTAACTGTGGCTTCCACGGAAAGATGGTCAGTGCCGTGGAGCGATGATTGAGTCTCCCAGCTGGAAATAATGCAATTTATAAATAGGCAAAGGCAGGATGGTTTAGATCTGTATTCTAAGCTGCGAAAGTTAGGACATGCTTTCAGTCGGGTGTAGCTGGAATGTTAAGAAAACATTGACAAAATAATCAGCTTAGCCGCATGGTTCTGAACACTTTCAAAGGTTTTTGTTAAGCCATATTAGTAGGGATCGAATTCACACCATGCGTATAGTTTTCGACACACTAGAGTAGAATGAAGAAATAAAACGAAGGACACCGACCAACATAGAAGTGCTAAAAAATGAAAAATCTAAAAGACGTTTCGGCTTCGCTACGGAAGCCTTGTTCACAATGGGATGACGGAAGGTTCGTGGAAGCTTATGTAGGCTTTAGAACGTGACGTAAGCAGCGCGTGTATGACGGGGGGAGGGTTCCCTCATTTCGATTAAGCGTGTGACGTGTTTTTTGTATCTCCAGTGATTCCAGATAGAGACGCGATTTTTGATTTCGTTCTTGGCCGATAATTCTCGAGCGATCCCAGTCGATATTGTGGCCCGTTGCATCCGTGTGCTCGGCAAGGGCATTCGACACTGTACGCTTCTTTTCGACATCTTTCTGATGCTGCCTCAGTCTCTGTTTGAAGTTGCCCGATTCACCGATGCATGCGTAGTCGCAATCTGCGCAGGGTATCTTATAGACCACGCCGGGAAACGATTCTCTCGGAAGCCTGTCCTTACCGCCGACGAGCGCTTGCCTCAGCTTACATACGGGCACGTGCGCCACCTCAACGTCATAACTGCGTAGAACGCGAGACAAGGTTTCGCTTATCCCTGGAACGCAAGGTATGGCGGCACGCTTTCTTGGTCGGGGATGGGTCGGACGAGCTGGATTGGACAGACGGCGCTCCACAGCAGTCAAAAAGGATGTGGGGTAGCCGCTTGCCGAGAGATCACCTCGCACGTGGTCCAAGTCAGTGGAACGGCTTTCTGCTGTGGTGCAAATGCGGTTCGTACGGTTGAGCAGTAAGGCAGCAACCGACCTTTTGTGAGCGCCTGGATGAACGGATTGAAAGTTCAGGTAGCGGCCAGTGTGTGTGTCCTTACGGTACACGCTGAACGAGAGCCGTCCATCGCGTCTGGTGACAAGTACATCTACCGGACAGGCCGCCATTGGAATATGAACCTGGCAACGTTTAACGCAAGAACATTATCTAGTGAGGCGAGTCTAGCAGTGCTATTGGAAGAATTAGAGGGCAGTAAATGGGATATAATAGGGCTCAGTGAAGTTAGGAGGCCAAAAGAAGCATATACAGTGTTAAGGAGCGGGCACGTCCTGTGCTACCGGGGCTTAGCGGAGAGACGAGAACTAGGAGTCGGATTCCTGATTAATAAGAATATAGCTGGTAACATACAGGAATTCTATAGCATTAACGAGAGGGTGGCATGTCTTGTTGTGAAACTTAATAAGAGGTACAAAATGAAGGTTGTACAGGTCTACGCCCCTACATCCAGTCATGATGACCAGGAAGTCGAAAGCTTCTACGAAGACGTGGAATCGGCGATGGGTAGAGTGAAAACGAAATACACTATACTGATGGGCGATTTCAATGCCAAGGTAGGCAAGAAGCATGCTGGAGACAAGGCAGTGGGGGAATATGGCATAGGCACTAGGAATAGCAGGGGGGAGGTATTAGTAGAGTTTGCAGAACAGAATAATATGAGGATAATGAATACCTTCTTCCGCAAGCGGAATAACCGAAAGTGGACATGGAGGAGCCCGAACGGCGAGACTAGAAATGAAATAGATTTCATACTCTGCACTAACCCTGGCATCATACAAGATGTGGACGTGCTCGGTAAGGTGCGCTGCAGTGACCACAGGATGGTAAGAACTCGAATTAGCCTAGACCTGAGGAGGGAACGGAGGAAACTGGTACATAAGAAGCCGATCAATGAGTTAGCGCTAAGAGGGAAAATAGAGGAATTCCAGATCAAGCTACAGAACAGGTATTCGGCTTTAAGCCACGAAGAGGATCTTAGTGTTGAAGCAATGAACGACAATCTTGTGGGCATCATTAAGGAGTGTGCAATAGAAGTCGGTGGTAACTCCGTTAGACAGGATACGAGTAAGCTATCGCAGGAGACGAAAGATCTGATCAAGAAACGCCAATGTATGAAAGCCTCTAACCCTACAGCTAGAATAGAACTGGCAGAACTTTCGAAGTTAATCAACAAGCGTAAGACAGCTGACATAAGGAAGTATAACATGGATAGAATTGAACAAGCTCTCAGGAACGGAGGAAGCCTAAAAGCAGTGAAGAAGAAACTAGGAATTGGCAAGAATCAGATGTATGCGCTAAGAGACAAAGCCGGCAATATCATTACTAATATGGATGAGATAGTTCAAGTGGCTGAGGAGTTCTATAGAGATTTATACAGTACGAGTGGCACCCACGATGATAATGGAAGAGAGAATAATCTAGAGGAATTCGATATCCCAGTAGTAACGCCGGAAGAAGTAAAGAAAGCCTTGGGAGCTATGCAAAGGGGGAAGGCAGCTGGGGAGGATCAGGTAACAGCAGATTTGCTGAAGGATGGTGGGCAAATTGTTCTAGAAAAACTGGCCAGCCTCTATACGCAATGCCTCAAGACCTCGAGCGTACCCGAATCTTGGAAGAACGCTAACATAATCCTAATCCATAAGAAAGGCGACGCCAAAGACTTGAAAAATTATAGACCGATCAGCTTACTGTCCGTTGCCTACAAAGTATTTACTAAGGTAATTGCAAATAGAATCCGGAACACCTTAGACTTCCGTCAACCAAAGGACCAGGCAGGATTCCGTAAAGGCTACTCAACAATAGATCATATTCACACTATCAATCAGGTGATAGAGAAATGTGCGGAATATAACCAACCATTATATATAGCTTTCATTGATTACGAGAAAGCGTTTGATTCAGTCGAAACCTCAGCAGTCATGGAGGCATTGCGGAATCAGGGTGTAGACGAGCCGTATGTAAAAATACTGAAAGATATCTATAGCGGCTCCACAGCCACTGTACTCCTCCATAAAGAAAGCAACAAAATCCCAATAAAGAAAGGCGTCAGGCAGGGAGATACGATCTCTCCAATGCTATTCACAGCGTGTTTACAGGAGGTATTCAGAGACCTGGATTGGGAAGAATTGGGGATAAGAGTAAATGGAGAATACCTTAGTAACTTGCGCTTCGCTGATGATATTGCCTTGCTTAGTAACTCAGGGGACCAACTGCAATGCATGCTCACTGATCTGGAGAGGCAGAGCAGAAGGGTGGGACTAAAAATGAATCTGCAGAAAACTAAAGTAATGTTTAACAGTCTCGGAAGGGAACAGCAGTTTACGATAGGTAGCGAGGCACTGGAAGTGGTAAGAGAATACATCTACTTAGGACAGGTAGTGACTGCTGATCCAGATCATGAGAGTGAAATAATCAGAAGAATAAGAATGGGCTGGGGTGCGTTTGGCAGGCATTCGCAGATCATGAACAGCAGGTTGCCATTATCCCTCAAGAGAAAAGTGTATAACAGCTGTGTCTTACCAGTACTCACGTACGGGGCAGAAACCTGGAGGCTTACGAAAAGGGTTCTACTTAAATTGAGGACGACGCAACGAGCTATGGAAAGAAAAATGATAGGTGTAACGTTAAGGGATAAGAAAAGAGCAGATTGGGTGAGGGAACAAACGCGCGTTAATGACATCTTAGTTGAAATCAAGAAAAAGAAATGGGCATGGGCAGGACATGTAATGAGGAGGGAAGATAACCGATGGTCATTAAGGGTTACGGACTGGATTCCGAGGGAAGGGAAGCGTAGCAGGGGGCGACAGAAAGTTAGGTGGGCAGATGAGATTAGGAAGTTTGGAGGGTCAACATGGCCACAATTAGTACATGACCGGGGTAGTTGGAGAAGTATGGGAGAGGCCTTTGCCCTGCAGTGGGCGTAATCAGGCTGATGATGATGATGATGATGACATCTAAAAAATGGAGTCTGCTGTCGACCTCTGTCTCAACTGTGAATTGGATGGCCTTTTCTTGACTGTTTAGGTGCGCAGTGAACGAATCCAAAGCGCTGCGCCGAATCAGACAGAAACAGTCGTCCACATAGCGCAGAAAAACTTTTGGCCTAGGGCTGAAGGACGCGAGAGCACGCCTTTCCAAACATTCCATCGTAAGATTGGCAGCAGTAACAGAGACGGATGCACCCATTGCCGTACCGTGGACTTGCCTGTAGAAGACCTTGTCGAAACAGAAATACGTGTTTCCAAGACAAAAACAGAGGAGCCTCTTGTGGTCGGGAACGTCAATGGGCGACCTGTCTGGCAAGGTCCTGTCAGATTCCAGAGCAGAGGTGCATGCTTCCAAAGCCAAGTCAGTCGGAATTGAGGTAAACAGTGATACCACGTCGAACGAAACCATCACCTCGTCGTCGTCTAGAGACACGTCACGAACTTTTTCAATAAAGTCACAGGAGTTGCTCACGTGCGTGGAGCTCTTCCCGACGAGTGAAGCCAGAAGCTGGTGCAGGTATGCGGACAAGTTGTAGAGAGGGGAGCGAGTGTAGTCGACGATTGGACGTAGGGGGACGTTAGGCTTATGAACCTTTGGCAGGCCATAAAGTGCAGGTGCAGCACCGTTATGACAGAGAAGCTTGAAATACAAAGACTTGCGCTCGGGAGCTACGAAGCGGAACACGTCAGCCAGGAGAGTCTGGAAGTCCCTCTGAACCTTCAAGGTGGGGCCCCGAGTGAGCCGGACGTAAGTGTCCTGGTCATTAAGCAGAGCCAACATCTTGTTTTTGTAGACAGCCGTGTCAATTAGCACTGTTGCATTCCCCTTGTCGGAGGGAAGGATTACGATTGCAGTGTTCGCCTGAAGACGCTTGACAGCTTTTCGTTCCTCAGCGGAAAGAGGGGAAACAAACTTCCTCCGGTGCAGACCAGAAAGGACACCAATGGCGCGGGTGCGAGCCTCGTCACGGCGGGACGGGTCAACTTGGTTAACCGCGCACTCCACCGCACACACAACCTTTCGAACGTCAGGTGCAGGTGCAACATTGAAATTCAGACCTAGCTCTAGGACCGAGGCCTCGGCTGGGTCGACGCTGTGCGAAGAAAGGTTGTATACCGTAGTTCGTTGGTTGTACGGCCGGTATGGTCTGGTAGATTCCGAAAGTCTGTCAAGCTTGACACTGTGCACCAACCCCGCATGACGGGCACGCATGTTGGCTTCAAAGTTGGCGTGCAGCTGGATACTTGCAAAATGATCTGGACAGTGGTCCTCCAGGCGGCGATCTCTCGGCAAGCGGCTACCCCACATCGTTTTTGACTGCTGTGGAGCGCCGTCTGTCCAATTCAGCTCGTCCGACCAATCCCCGACCAAGAAAGCGTGCCGCCATACCTTACGTTCCAGGGATAAGCGAAACCTTGTCTCGCGTTCTACGCAGTTATGACGTTGAGGTGGCGCACGTGCCCGTATGTAAGCTGAGGCAAGCGCTCGTCGGCGGTAAGGACAGGCTTCCGAGAGAATCGTTTCCCGGCGTGGTCTATAAGATACCCTGCGCAGATTGCGACTACGCATACATCGGTGAATCGGGCAACTTCAAACAGAGACTGAGGCAGCATCAGAAAGATGTCGAAAAGAAGCGTACAGTGTCGAATGCCCTTGCCGAGCACACGGATGCAACGGGCCACAATATCGACTGGGATCGCTCGAGAATTATCGGCCAAGAACGAAAGCAAAAATCGCGTCTGTATCTGGAATCACTGGAGATACAAAAAACACGTCACACGCTTAATCGAAATGAGGGAACCCTCCCCCCGTCATACACGCGCTACTTACGTCACGTTCTAAAGCCTACATAAGCTTCCACGAACCTTCCGTCATCCCGTTGTGAACAAGGCTTCCGTAGCGAAGCCGAAACGTCTTTTAGATTTTTCATTTTTTAGCACTTCTATGTTGGTCGGTGTCCTTCGTTTTATTTCTTCAATGCTTCATCCCGACCAGACGGGCTTCCGTCGAACCCTCGATTTCACTAGAGTAGAATAAGCTAATATTATTAAATAGGCCGTAGCTAGGCACATGTTACTCCGCCAGTAGCCTCGAACGTGGTTGTCTTGGGGTGAGGAAGACAGAAGTAATTTTACAGAACAGAAGGGAGAGAGGTCGTCCTGAGCTAACACGCTTTATCATGCTACTCTGCACAGGAAGAGGGCGAACGGGGACATAATGGTGTGATCAGTTATGAGTACTTGCATCAGATTCCAGGTGATATGCAAGACGTACCGACCATGCAGCAACGAAGCATATTGTTTGACGTTTTGTGCAAAGACGCTAACGTTGTTTCGTTCACATTTCACGACATGAGCCAACCCCTGCACCAGTGCTGCAATTGGTCGAGATTGTTCTCATGAGGCTCAGTGTCGCAAGTGTCAGAAATGAAGCGATATATGACATAATCGTCTGCGATTAGACAAATGTTCAATTATATACATGATGGCAGGTCATTATTATAAATGAGAAAGAACAATGCGCCTAGGACGGTGCCATGATGTACGGCGAAAACTACTAGTCAGAAGATAAGAGGCCGAATTCGCATAGACCAACTCTGAGCGATTAGTCAAGAGAAAGCGCGTCCATGGGAAAGCGTGTTGGCCAAGGATCAAACGAAAGAGCTTTAGGAAAGCCGTTTGATGCGGAACCTTACCGAACGCCTTGTCAAAATCGAGAATGGCGCCTGCTAGTAGGTTAATATCAAGGCAGGAGCTGAAGCCGCTAAATTAAAGGGCGAGATATGTTTCACATGACCTAGCTCTTCGACAACCATGTTGTCTCACAGATTGAAGGGCTTTCATCAAGCTAGAATAAATGATAAGTTCCATTAATTTTGAGATGATGCATTAGATATACAGGACAGTACGTACGATCTATAGACGAAGAAGCTGGTTTCGGTAAAGGAATAATATTTCCTATCTTCTAGTCATGTTATACTACGCGAATGAATAATGACTGCTCACAAATGTGCGTAACATGATAGTAGTAATGTTCTTAGTGTTCTTTAAAATCTTAGTATTGATTCCAGAAATACCAGCGGACGAAGTTACGACATTGAGTTTCTTTCGAGATACCGTGGGTCTCGAAAGAGATGGTATTAGGCGGATGATCCTTACGTGGAAATTCTGGAATATGAACAGGAGGTTCATCAGTGAAAACAGAAGAAAAGAAACTGTTTGACACATCGAGAACAATGGAGTCCGTGATGGGAACAGTGAAATCGTCTGTTTAGGAAAGGTTTTGAGTAGGTTTCGGGTATAAAACCCTTCAGAATTGTCTCAATTATTGCAAAACATAGTAGGTGATGTAGATGAATAAAACGGTCGCTTGGTTTTTGAGGCGAGATTCTCGAATTCTTTCTCAACGGAATAGTATTTATCCCAGATGAGCGGCCCTTGAAACGTTAAGCGGAAAAGTATCTTTTTATTATGGTTTAGACATTTAAGCGCGCAATTAAACAACGGCAATGATGTGCACTGCCTTGGAGTTAAGATGGGTAAACTTTTCATCCAAGCTTTCAAAAGGGACCAGTCTTCTTCTTCGACGGAACGCTCTTACAAAAATGGAATGAAGCATGTGTAGAAGCTAATTCGCTGTTAATGTATTCTAAGTCTGCCTTATGGTGAAGCGTAATGGCACTTTAAAAAAATCCGAGGACACCTAAGCACTTCTCATGAGTTGCGAATGCGAAAGCAATTATGTCTAATTGAACGCCGCTGACCGGTTCATCGACTCATGAACTCCTCAAGGGCAAGGGATATATCAAAACGTTTATTTAAAAGGGAGTGCCTTGAAACGGTTGGCCAAGGCCTCCTATGTGGCACAAGGTCCACTTCGATTAGTAGCGTCCTGCTACCTCGCCCGATTGCCATAGCATCTAATCATTACGGTCCCGATATAAGCTGAGATGATTTGACATCACCGCATTTCGTTACGCCGTGTTTGGCAGTAGAAACTTCTGTCCAAGTAGCATAATTACATAAAGCGGAGGGCACAGGCCAGTTATGTAGGAGGTGCTAGTTTAGCCAAAGGTATAACACACTCGGCTTCTCAGCGCCGGTTTATACATACGAAGCTCACTACCGCAGGCCTCTTTCTTTCAAGTTTGTTCTGTTTTTACAGCAAAGCTGTGTGTGGCTAATCGATTCGCCTGTCCGTCCGTCCGTCCGTCCGTGTGTCGCTTTTACGCCTAAAACTCCTCCTGCACAACATCATGCGCATCAGCGAAATAAAAAAGAAAGAAGAGAAACAGAAACGCGCGATTAGCTGTGCCAGTAGAGACGTCGTTGCTCTCCATCACAACCGAGAACGCGCGCAGCAGTTTCAGCCGGGCTTTGAAATGGGTAGGCCACGCGTCATGCGTACTGCTGAGGAGCAGGCAGCTTTCGGTCAGCAACGCCGCGAGCAGAACCGGGAAGGAGCTCATCTACACCGTGTCGATGCTGCAGCCCGGGCACAAGAACAGGCTCGTGCAGCCGAGCGCAATCAGCAACTGCGTGCCGAGGATGCTGCAGTATACCAAGCCGTCGTTTAATGAACCGTTAGGAGCGACACAGTGGTAAACACCGGAGCCGGACGTTTCAGCTTCGCAGGTTAACCAGCAGCGATATATTTATATGTTAATTTCTTTAAAGCGGTTACTGAGCTGGAGTTAGAACGTAGGCGAGAGCTTTCGCCGGCAAAACAACGCGCGTGTAACATAGGCTTCCAACAGCGAGGGTGACGTGAGGTCGGCGCGATGGCATCTCCGTTCACGCAACGCCTGCCGCGCCAATGCATCCGCAGGTGTACCCGCTCGCCCGCTCTGCTCCGTAGAGGCGGGCACGTGACGTGGCGCCACAGCAAATGGAAAATTAGGCACTGTTTCGCTGCTGCGGACGCCAGCTTTTCCGCTGAATGGACCATTTGATGCTTTGGCATCAATATTACTCGGAAGAGGGGACGCAAAGGAAAATGAGGCACGAAGAACTGCGCGGTCACTAATGCCAGGATGAAAATTGTGTGAACGTAAGTAATCTGCATGTGAATTAAATATAAATAAAATCGAGCACATTAGAATTCCGGTCAGTTGTGTTCGTGGAAGACAGTGCGAGTTGGGAACAATTAAATATTTCCATGTGTTCAAGAAAGCACTCCCAATGGTGTGAATGGTAGTTATTGATGATATATATGCCGACGTGATTGCAGGGAAACTGAAAGGAGTATGACGATACTGAGATGTAACTGAATATAGAGCGGCATGAAAATCATGAACGAACGTAGTGTCAGTGTGTGGGGGACAGAAGCAGACGCTCACAATAACTTCGGTATGTAGCATGCGTTAGAGAAGATTTCAAAGTCGGAGGCAACATCGACAAGCTCCCGATGAGTGCTACGGTGCGCTGCAATGAGAACACCCCGCCATGCTTGTTAGCCCTGAGATCGTACGAGTGTCGCACTGTCTCGTGTGACGTCAGTGGGCGCACTCCGCTGTCGCGCAACGTGAAGGCAACTTGAAGCTGTCGGCCGATGGGCTCTGCTCGAGTATGCGAAATGCGAGTCGGCCGGTTCGTAGAACAGTATATACGAAATGCTCTAGCGAATCGTTCTCTGCGAAATCGAGGGTAGTCGCAGTCGTTGCCTTGCTTAGGGTGCAATGTTTCTGGCGTCATCTGCCAGTGTGTGTACATGTGCGTGTGCGACGGTGGTTTTTCGTCATTGCTGTTGCGTTGCCATGGCTCACTCAACGACTAGCCGGCCCTTATTTTCTTTCGACGAACTGCAGCATTTGCTCTTGAGCTGCTGTGTCGGTGCTGTAATACTGTGTGCGCCTGTGCAGCGCATTCGGTCACCCTCTCCGCTGGTCACGGACATGCTCATTTTGTTGATCCGAAGCCAATTAAGCGTACCACGCAATACGTTTCATGCCATCGTCAGGAAACTATGGGGTCACTGCGGCGAGGAAATGCATGCACTGGTTTAGCGGCATTGTAGCAAAATGTGCTCCGGAACGTCTGATGCGAGGGCAGACAAAATTAGTTGGAAAATCAAATTTATGTAGCCTTGTGCTTCAGTGCTGACCTTGGCAAGATAATCTTACTTAAGCTTGCTTCCTTTCACCCTGACAAAGGTCGCCTCTACATGCAACGTTAGTTGGCTCAGCGTAATATATTCTTTACTCCTGCCATGGGTAACGAGCAGATTCCACGTGTGTGGTTCGTCCATCGATGAGAATGTGCTATTGTGTGACAAAATCAAGCGGAAACCTTTGCTTAGACAACCAACTTCAAAATATTTTTTATCTGTGAAGACATCCTATGCATTTAGATTTGAAAGAAAGAAATTGAGGAGCTTACCTTTGCTGGTAGTTCACCGAAAAAGTTGTTGGAGCGCTAAGCACACAACAGAATAAAGGATAGCAAACACACACACAAGAATTGGCTCAACAAAATGTCCACAGGCTTTCCGGCGTTTTTATTGTTCTCTTTATTACATAATATTTTATAATGGTGATAAAGCTTTCGTAGTCTTTGCCGGCATTCTGAAAGTGCATCGAGCAGAAACAGTCTCATGCTAGCCGAAACAAACGTCACATTTTTCGTTAGAAAGTCGTAATTCAATATATTTGCAGGAATATAGTGTAAGGCACGCTTAAGAATTTCGAAATATGACAGACCGTGGTGCATCTATTGTTAGAAATAAAGCGTGGAAAATCTCAATTTTTTATTCAACTACAGTATCTCTCAGTTGATGTGAAATCTTGCGATTTCGCCCTGCGAGCGGGCTTGCCTTCCAATTTGGTATAGACTCTCATTTACTCACTCGGCGCGATGTTCTACGACTCCCTGCCCGCGAGGCCTGAGTTTGTGGGTATAGAATTTTCTTTACGCCAGAAAATAAATTCTGGGATTTTACATGGCAAAACCACCATATAGTTACGGCCAGGGCGTAGCGCGGGACGTCGAAATCATTTCGACCTCCCGCGTTTCTTTAACGTGCATCTAAATCTAATTATAAACCACCGTTCTTGCATGTCGCGCCCGTTGAAATGTGACCGATCTAGAATCAGCGACGTCGTACTGCGCAGAGCTACGCCATACCCACTGAGCTAAAACACAAAAAATACGCACGCTCACATACAATAAATATATAAGGTTTGTTGTGCTCCTAATGCTGGCATTTCTAGATCTACCACTGTTAAAAAATACAGATAGTAGTAGAACGCCCTCCTAAATGAGCACGCAGTCCGAGCGCGAGGAAACGGGACGAAATAAACCTATTTTAGCGGCAGCGTAGCGTACGACATTGACAAGTCCCCCATCTTACGTCATTGGAGCGCCATTCGCAGCGCCGCCAGTGGAGGCGAACGAGGCTAGTTGCTGCGGTCATTCTTGAAGACATCAAATCTCTGAAAGACAAATGGGATTGGGCTATTGGAAATGGACAACCATAACAAATTCTGACAACGCATCAACATTGGGTTGTGTTTACTGGAATGAAGCTCAGAAGTAATCACGCTTGGCCAGAAGATTCTATTGTTTGCGTAAAGAAATCAAAACGACCTTGCGTGAGAATTAGCGGGACGTGAGGGCCCTAGCTATGGAGAACCAGAAGGGGCTTGACTGTTCATATATGACAAAAAAAAATACGTCTTGTCCATCAGTAAGCTGTCATGTCGCATCTTAAACGATTTTCGCTGTGACTTTGCATGTTGAAGTAGACACTTGCGCGCTCTCTGAGTAAAAGGTTTACAGTGGTCTGAAATGCTGTATCACGAGGTTTTCAGCTTATTCGTGAATGAAGGAATGTGTTCGTTAGTCTCAAGATGAGCCAACACGATCACGGCCCTCGTCCCATTCTCCTGAAAGGTGCCAGGCCTGTGTGCGCTTTAGATATTCATTGGCTGAAGCGGGATGTGAACATGCCAACTACAAAGGCCAACAATCAATTTGTCGGTCTGCGCCAATGCCTTGGTCGCCAGGGTTCTTGAAACAACAATCGGAAAAAAGAAATATACCAGGTATGAACGGCGGGAGCGGTCATCAGAACCTTCTTTAAGTGATGGTTGTGATATGAGTTGCTTTCTCCTCACATGAAGAGTAGAACTTGCGGCTTCGGCTTTCATGTCGGAAATTGCAGAACACTCAGCTTCAAGTTTAGAAAGCCTTTGCTTAATTCATTGAAACTTTTATTACTTTGTGCGAGTTTTGCTCCAATTGTTTTAAGTTGGCAAGAAGGGCTGTATGCCCAGATTGAATTTCCTCTAGCGCATACGTGATGTCACATGCATCTTGCATGCGTGAAGAGCAGATGCTGGGTCTAGGATTAAGTTCAGTATCACCGGATAAGGCTAGCAATGTTAGGAGAACATGAGAGCAATCAGTAACGATAGTCAGAAAACACTGTTGACTCGGCAGCACAATTAAACCAACAAATCTAGTTCTTCGTGCCTAGACGGAGTATTTTTTTATCTGTATAACAAAAAGAAATTGGCTGAAGGCTTAGCTTGGTTAAGCCTGGAAGATTGCGAAAGCAATACCCTTGGCTGCGCCTTGGTTCGGCTGATGGTGTGGACATGGTTGCCCTTTGTTAAACATATGGCTATACGTCATCCGACATAGCGCAAGGCAGCGCGCCGACCACTGCGAAGAGCCGAGCTGGAGCCCCATTTATCCTCCTAGCGTGACGTCACGCCAGCGAGCACCCTCTCTCGGTAGCGCCGCAGTAGCGGCGCGCAAGGCTTCGCCTCCACCATCGATGCCGCGAGCTGGGGCCCCGTCTCTCGGTCTGACATGACGTCACATCAGCGAGCGCCCTCTCTCGGTAGCGCCGCAGCAGCGGCGCGCAAGGCTTCGCCTCCACCATCGATGCCGCGATCTGGGGCCCCGTCTCTCGGTCTGGCGTGACGTCACACGATCACGTGACGCGCAGCTGTGTAAGGAGGCGCCACGACCACCGATGGGCCGAAAGTGCGAGCAGTATTGCTTTCGCAATAAAAGGTAGCAAGGTCAGCGAACGGCATTGTAGGCTCGCCGCCAAGCCTACTGAGCAGCGCGCAGGTTTGGGATCGTGTTTCATCAGGGTGACGCGGCGACTGCGGCGGTGCTGTTCTGTTTTGTCTGGCGTCTCGAGCCGTGAGTCGCAGCGGTAGCTCTGGAAAAGGCGCGGCCGGTCAGAGCTCCGCATTTGGCGTTCTGGGACCAAACAAGGCCAGTAATTTGTGCCCGTCGTCCAACTACTCGTCCGACAGGGTAGTCAGAGTCTTAGCAGGTACATACAGGGGAAGAGCTATCTCGAAGGGATGCGCATGCGTGCCGGCAGGCAAAGCAGACTGCGACAAGCAAGCCATCTTGGTAACAGCCGAAACTGGCAGCCCTCGGCACGCCTGGCACGATTTCCTGGCTCTGCACTCACAACTGATCACTTTCAATAAAAGTTAGGCAGGTGTTACGCTCTTGTAACAAGGTGAAAGCCTGCTGCGCATTTGGTATTACATGAAGTTATACACTAGGGTTAGACTTCTTGCAAGACATAACGAGCCGCAATGAGAAGTACACGACCCGCCGTGGTTGCTCAGTGGCTATGGTGTTGGGCTGCGGAGCACGAGGTCGCGGGATCGAAACCGGCCACGGCGGCCGCATTTCGATGGGGGCGAAATGCGAAAACACCCGTGTACTTAGATTTAGGTGCACCTTAAAGAACCCCAGGTGGTCGAAATTTCCGGAGTCCTCCACTACGGCGTGCCTCATAATCAGAAAGTGGTTTTGGCACGTAAAACCCCATAATTTATTTTAATGAGAAGTACACGTGTGGCACTAAGACAAGCGCCTCACTAAGGCGCAGTGGTACGCGCTTCTTCTGCAGTGGCATACTTGCACGGCCGTCCTCGCGAGCCCTATGAGCGTGCACGCGCCACCATTGCTCCCCGCAGCCGCTCTAACTGTGGCGTCAACGAGCAAAGCTCGCGTGCTTGCTTCTCTGCTCCACAACACTTGGTGTGAAAGCGATTACTTAAAATTCGGCAGACACCTTAGAGTACCTGCGTGTGAGAATGCGAAAGCATTATAGAGTTTGTACAGCTCGGAGTGTCATGGCGCGCTCATTTTATGCGCTCATGACGTGGCGCCACCTCTTCCGCACTACAGAGTTCCGGGTTCGACTGCCACCCAGGCCGAAATCTACCAAATTTTTTTTTCAAAGCTACTAAGTTAGGAGGGCAGAAAGTTGGGCTAGTCGGTGAAAATGCATACTGAGAACGTATGCACATGCACATGTACGCATGCACATCCCGTCGAGTTAGCTCTTCGCCTGTATGTACTTGGTGGGACCTTGACTACCCTGTCGGGCGAGTGGCTGGACAATAGGCATGGATTACTTGCGTTCTTTTTTCCCACAACACCAAATGCGCTGCTGTGGTCGGTCGCGCCTTTTCCAGAGCTGCCACCGCCACCCGCTGTTCGAGACGTCAGAGAACATAGAACAGCGCCGCCACAGTCACCGCGTCATCCTGTCGAAAGACTACCACAAACTTACAAGCCGCTCAGTAGGCTTCGCGGCGAGCCTAAATTGTCGTTCGCTCACCTTGCTGTCTTTTTGTTATCCCGGTAAAAAAATACTCGCTTTAGGCACGACGAAGAAGCTTTGTTCGTTTAATTGTGTTCCCGAGCCCACAGTGTTTTCTGGCTATCGTTATGGTCTACTGTCATGTTCTCCTTTTGTTGCTAGCCATCTCCGGTTATACTGAACTTAATCCTCGACCCATCATCCGTTCTTCACATACGAAAGATTCATGTCACGTCAGGTCTGCGCTAGAAGAAATTCAAGCTGGGCAGGCAGCCCTTCTTGCCAAATTGAAAACAATTCAAACAAATGTTACAAAAGATGATAAAAGTTTCGATAAAGTTAGGCAATGTACCAACACCTCATGTGAGGAGAAGGCAACTCATATCGGAACCATCACTTAAAGATTATTCTGAAGACTACGCCCACCAGTTAAACCTGGTGTTGTTTTGTTTGGTTTTTTTGAAGAACCCAGCGCCAAGTCGTGGGCGCAGATCGACAAATTGTTTCTTGATTTTTGTAGCTAGCATCTTCAGATCCCGATTCAGCCAATGAATATCTGCAGCGCACACAGGCCTGGCACGCTTCAGGAGAATAGGAAGAGGCCCGTGCTCGTGTTGGCTCTTTTCGAGACTAACGAACACATTCCTTCATTCTCGAATAAGCTAAAAACCTCTTGATACAGCATTTCAGACCACTGTTCACGTTTTACTCAGAGAGCGCGCAAGCTTCAACTTCAACATGCAAAGTCACAGCGAAAACCGTTTAAGATGCGACATCACAGAATACTGATGGACAAGATGTATTTTTTGTTGTTGTCATATATGAACATTCAAGTCCTTTCTGGTTTTTCATAGCTAGGGCCCTCACGTCCCGCTAATTCCCACGCAATGGATGGATGGATGCAAAACTTTAATAAGGTCCTGAGGTACGCGACTCAGCGCGCTGAGGGCCGCTCCCACGTTGCGACAGTCAGGCCTTGCCCGACCGCCGCATCGTGGGCCCTCTGGACAGCACATAGTTGCGACCCGGCATTCCACGCAAGGTTATTTTCATTTCTTTGCACTAACATTAGAACCGTTCTGCCCAAGCGTGAATCCTGCTGAGCTTTATTCCAGTTAACCCAACCCAATGTTGATGTGTTTTAAAAGACTTGGTTATGCTTGTCTATGCCCAATAACCCAGTCCTATTTATCTTTCCGAGGTTCCATATCTTCAGGAATGACCGCAGTAATGAACCTCGTGCGCTACTACTGCTGAAGCTGTGAATGCTGCTTCAGTAGCGTGAGACCGGGCACTCGGACTCGCCTATGTCGTCTGCTACGCCACCGCTAAAAAAGCTTCATTTTCATGGGTTTGCTCCCGCTCGGACTGCGCACTCGCTTAGCACGGCGCTCTCCTACTACTACCTGTATGTTTTAATAGTGTTATATTTAGAAATGCCATCATTAGGAGCCCCACAAACCTCCCATATTTGATGTTTCCTTTGTGTTTTAGCTCACTGGTTGTCGAGCTCGCTGACTCGACACCGGCCGCGTATCAACGGAGGCATAATGCGAGAGTCTCCATGTGTAATTAGATTTAGATGCACATTAAATAAACGCAGGAGGTCGAAATTACTCCGAAGTCCTGCACTACGGCGTGCCCAATAGCCATATAGTTGTTTCGCCATATAAAATCCCGGGATTTATTTTTTTACGTACATAAATTTCTTTTCACATAACCACAGGTATCCCGGGCAGGGACAGTGACAAAAGTCGTGACTGAGTCATAGAACATCGCGCCCAACGAGTAAATGAGAGTCTACGCATAATTAGGAAGGAACCCGCTCGCAGGGCGTAAACGCAGAATTTCACGTTCACTACTTGACATTGTAGTTGAATAAAAAAGAAACTGAAATTTCTCACGCTTTATCTCTAACAATAGATGCACCACGGTGTATCATGTTTCGCAATCGTGAAGCATGCCTTACACTATTTCCTTGCATATAAATCGCATTACGAATATCTAACGCAAAATTTTCACCTTTGTTTCGGTTAGCATATGGCTGTTTCTGTTCGATGCACTTTCAAACTGCCTGCAACGACTGCGAAAGCTTTATGAGCATTATAATATATTACGTTATAAAGAGAAAAATAAAAACGCCAGAAAGCCTGTGAACATTTTGTTATGCCTTTTCTTGTGTGTGGGTGTTTACTGTGTCTTTTTGTTTATTGAAATGTATATTAGCAGAGGCTGGTGCCTTCATGGTGGCACCGCATACTCCTTGTCACTTGGCAAAGGAAAGAAATTTGCGGAAGAAGGGAGAATAGTGACACAAAATATGTCACTCAATAGTACACTGTATGAATAAAAAATATACAGTCCAACAGTACATGAACCGCAAAGTTTTGTGTATGAGTTCAGTACACGCACGCATATATAAAGTCAGATTTTTTGAACAGGCAAAACACACATCACATGTAATACACTGCAAGTACAGAAAAGAATTATACATATTGAGTAAAAGTTGCGATCACCAAATAAATCAATTGTGAACCCAGAACAACATTTCTGTTACTCATTTAGCGTAATAGGGTCATCTGAACCTTAATATTTTCCCAAAACGTTAGTGTCCTCTAAAAACTTTTTCAGAGCAAGTGCTCTTTTCTGAAAGCGCGCAGTTGGCCATGGGCCAAGTATCTTTTTTAGTGTGAATGATCTTCTGTCTAATATCAACAAATTTGCTTGCAGTACCCTTCTTTGTGGATCGTATTTCGAGCACTCGAGGAAAAGATGATGCACATCTTCGTCTGGATGGCCACAAGAACACTGCAGACTAGAGACGCGTTTTATCCTGTACAAAAAGTGCCTCGTAAATGCAGTACCAAGACGCAGGCGGTGTACCAATGTTTGAAATTTTCTGTTGTCTCTTAAATTTTCCGGCATTAATAAGTTGATACATGGGTCTATAAACTATAACTCCGAGTTCTTAGTTTGCTCATCAAACCAGGTAGTTTTGGTGAGGCGACAAGAAATCTCTTTCAGGATCAAACGGACTTCACTACGCAATAGGGGATGATTGGTTCTCTCCGCATCATTGTGCCCCCAATTCGCAATTGGTTTAGTGCGCTCGCTTTTGTAAGTTATTTCAGCGTCTCATACAATAGCAAAATCTTCAAAGAATTTTTGTTATTTCTCTGTAGTAATATGAGAGCGGCTAGCGAATCGCTAAAGATAACCCATTTTTGCGAGTGTTTTTCTGATGTTATGAAACGCAAAGCACACAGGATTGCAAACAATTCTGCCACGGTGGAAGATGTCTCTCGGGATAATTTCATATTTTGCTCTAGCGCTAAATGTGGAATGACGAATGCTGAAGTTGAGAAATCTTTATGACACGAACCATCTGTATACACGTAGATGCACTGGGGTTATAATGAGTAAATTTGGAAGAGTTCCAGTTGTTGTACAGCGACTATGAACATGTCTCTGCTAGATATAATCCCGTGAACCGATAATTCTATTTTAGGATATGTTAACATCCAGGGAGGGTAACAAACATCCACTTCGCATAATTCAAATCTTGATAAAAATGCTTTAGGTTCTCGAACAACATCGTGAGTTATGCTTTTGTTCCTTTCGGCAAGTGCGACGTTTAATGGATGCTTCTCGTGTTGGGTTAAGATGCGATAAATATATCGGCACGTTTCAACTCTTCGTATGACTGGGAATGGTGGGTGACGAGCTTCAGTAGTGCTGCGGAACCCCAAGACACACTCGCAGCCCCCTTGCCAGTAAACGTTGAAGACGTTCCTCAGAATTTTGCGATAAACATGGAGAATAGGTGCCGAGTAAGCAATTTTTTGTTTTATGAGTGCGTTATGAACATGTAATGAAAGACTGATCCCCTCCACGCTGTGCCAGCAAACCGCCGAAGTACGTTTATTACAGCATTGGTCTGCTTTCAGTTGCGCAGATGTGTGATGCCCATGCCAACTGGCGGTCAAGAATAACTACAACAAATTTATGCTCTTTCACAAACATCAGTTTGCCCATTAAGCGTAAGTTGGAAATTATACAGCGGTCGTCTAGTGAAAGGAAGTACGGTTGCCTTTGCGTATGAAAGACCCATGCCTCTTTCTTTTAAAAGGTATCGATACTATCAAGACCCTCTTGCAGCGTTGTTTGAATGTCGTGTATATGAGATCCAGAGGCCCACATGCAGATGTCATGTGCGTGCAGAGAATACTGTAGACCAGACGGGAGTTTTTGTGGCAAGGCTGCCATGACACAGTTGAATAAGAACGGACTGAGAAGACTGTCCTGCGGAACGCCCTGCGCGATGTGAAATTTACTCTCTGCTTCGATTGTTTCCATAAATAATTTTCTATCTTTCAACAAATTTGATACCCATCGCAGTGTTCGACTGTGTAGGCCAAGCGCTAACATACCAGCAAGTACGTGTATGTGACTTACAGTGTCTAATGCTCTTTCAATATCTAAGAATACTGCTACTGTCCACAAATTCGCTCATGTTCGATGCATGTGACAATGTCTAATACTGCATCTATTGTACGCCTGTTTTGTTGAAAACCGGTTATGTAGTTGGAAAACACATTTGTGTGTTCACACCACCATTGCAGTCGACTGTCTATCATCGTCTCTATTAGTTTGAAGAAAAAAAAAAGCTTGTGAGGCTGACGGATCGGTAGGAGTCAAGAAAAAGGGGAGTCTTTCCTTGTTTCAGTACTGGAATTACCCGAGGTAATTTCCATGAATCTGGAAGAGTCTCTCTTATCCAGATATCATTAAATATCCCCAATAGAGCCATTCTTCCTGCTGGACCTAGGTTCTTTAACATCACATACGTAACACCATCTGGGCCTGCGGTTGTCTTTGTACGGCATGACGAAAGGGCACATTTCAGTTCTTTTAAACTAAACTCACAGTCAAGTTGAGGATGTTGTGACATAAAGCATGCACGAAACTTCTGCTAGTGTTGTCGAACTTGCAAACTGTAGGCAAATAAACGGAATTCCTGGTATGGATATAAGTTGACAGAGTTGGTCAGCAACAGATGTTTCGGGAGTGCTTCGAGCTACGGCGAGGGCTTGGAAGGGATGGCTCTGGGTAACTGGACCACTAAAAGATCGGACAACTGACCATATTCTGGGAACTGGGGTCAACGGACACAACGACGCGCAGTATTCTCGCCATCTTCTCGTACCTAATTGTTGTAAGCATCTGCGCGAAGTTGACTGAACTTTGTGTGCCATCTTGTAGTCATCCAGTTTTCCACTGCGGAGGTAAGCACCTTCTGCGCGTCTTCTAATTGCTCTTAGACATTCATATTCCCCGTCGACTGCAGCGTAATCATTTGGAACAATGACTTGCTTTATGCCGATATTGTAAGACTCACACAATATATTTGCAAAACTTTGAAAGTTCGGACTGCCGCCCAATGAGTTACTTAAATAGTGACGAAAACTTTGTCAATTAGTATATTTTGAGTAGCGCCGGGTCCCTTCACTCCGTATGAGACGATGTTTTACTAGGATCGGAAAATTACCACTACCATGCGTTTCTATGTCCGTTGACCATTTAACACCATCAAGAAGGTCTTCTGAGCAGAGTGTAACATCTATACAGCTTGAGTAACGAAACCACCGCAAGAACGTTGGATAGCTGTCATTTAACACGATCAAATTACTTTTTTCTGCGGCAGACTCTAAAACGATTCCGCGAAAATCATTATATTCAGTGCACCAGATGACGTTATGTGCGTTGAAGTCCCCACAAACCAGCACATGTGAGTTTGCAAGATGAAACACCTTCACCAAGCAGTCTACTAATAGTTTGCTAGAACATTGTAGATAAAGACTGATCACTGTGACGCTTGTATTTCTAAAAGATATCTTGCATGCTACGAACTCCGCTATATCTAAATCGCTCGACTGTATTAAAAAGAACGGCTGGTCTTTTCTGACGCATAACATCGCTCTGCGACTTCCAGCAATGCGCGGTGATTTATATATAACATAGTTTGAAATACGAAAGTCACCTACGCTTGCATCCTGTATACATAAAAGAGGAAAGGTATGTTGAGATACTAGTTTGCGAAAATGAGCTGACATTTTTCGAAGGCTATTAGCATTCCACTGACATATGAAAACATTGTTGTAACGATTAATCATTGTAAGCCTGCCGTGGAGCTGTCTCTGGTTAAGGAAACACCAACGATTCCATAGAAAGCAGTGCTTTTACCTCTGGTAGGTTGTTTGCGTGTGGAATGGCACTGAGAATTACAGGCGGAGCTGTGAATAGCATGGGCAGGATAATCTGTGCCACGGGTAAAGACGCGTAATCACCAAATGACGCTGAAGCTCCCTGTGCGCTCGAAGCTGGTCGCTGAAGAGCTGACTGAGATGCCCGCTGGGATGACTGGTGTGGTTGACGCGAGTGCTGAGGCAGTCGCTCAGATGTTAGATGAGGTTGCTGTGTCAATAGTAGAGAGCGTTACTGAGAAGGTCCGCAAATTTCAATCGATACCTGGGCAAGATGAGAAGTATTATCTGAAGGTGTATCGTGTCGCTCACTGTGAGGACGTTGTCGACCTGAGTGCTCTAGAGCTGCAGAATAGTTCAGATTGACCCCTTGCTCTATTTCTTTGTTGAGAGTTGGAGGTGCGTATCTTAGAGTATCAAGGTTGGGTGGGGGCGCATTACGAGGAGGCAGCCTTCCGTATTTCAACTCATGTCTGCGTAACCTTGAGGCAGCTCTGCTCTGAAGGCACCCGGAGTAGGAATCTGTATGGTTTCCGCCACAGTTGGCATACTTTGGCTGACAGACAGACTTGCACTCTGAATGGTTGTGCTTCTGAGCATATCTTGCAGCGACTTGGTCTGCGGCAGTTCTTCGATAAATGTCGAAATCTCTGGCAGTTGTAGAATCTGAAACCTAACTCGTGACCCGTGAAACCTAAATGCCTCGTGAAACCTAAATGACTCGTGAAACCTAAATGCACTTGTTGCGTCATTGGTTTGTCTTCTCGGAGAATGACGGTTCTCAGAGGGCATGATTCTACCACTACCAGTTGTTCTACCAGTTGTTCTTTCGTATACTCCACTGGTACATGGCGCATCTTGCCAAAATTCTTGGTATAGGATGGCGGAATGAATGGCTTCACTCCCAAACCAGGCACTTCATTCATCGATAGATGTCTTGCAAATGAGACTGAAGTAACGTTCACGGAGAAACTGCCATCTCTATTCACGCGGAGTGACTGCACCTTTTCCTTTGCCGCGGACACAATTTCCGACGCAGCGTGGTTACTATTCACTTGCCTGAAGTTGCGTCCTTCCTCTGAGGGTCGAAAAACAACTGGAATTCCCTCAGGCCGCTTCTTTTTATATGCTACCAAGAAGTACGGCGTTTCATTGCAGTCTATGTCTTCATCTTCACTTAGCTCATAGGTAGATGTCCTGACGTCATCAAGCCGTGGTTTCTTGGCTTCAATTTCGCTTGTCTAAGCCATATTCACTGAAGGTGCGCTAGAAGGTACTCCAGCGTTGAAAACTAGCGTCGCCGGCTTGATGACATTAGGCGCGTGTTGTGGCACTTCCAAGTGCGGCACCGATTCTGTGGCACTCATACGCCTAGGAACGCGCTGTCCGACATATGACTCGTGCCGTTGTTCTTTGCTGCCTACCGCCGTGGTAGGCGTAGATACGCTGCGGAGTGCAGCAAAACCAGCGCGATATTGTGCGTGATGTTTAGCACTTATGTATCCCACGGGATGTATATTCTCTCTGGACAACAGCGAAGCCTCAACACAGCACTGATTCTTCGAAGAAAACAGAGAATAATATCTCACCCAAGAAGCAGCGACCGCTCAGTGGGACTTCTTTCTCTACTGTGTCTTATTCCGTTGCGAGCTTAGCGCTCCATGTACTTTTTCGGTGAAGAACCAGCAAACGTAAGCTTCTCAATTTATTTATTTCAGTTCAAGATACGTAGGATGTCCTTACAGATAATTTTTTTTGAAGTTGGTTGTCTAAGCAAAGGTTTCCGCTTGATTTTGTTACACAATAGCGTTAATTCTCATCGATGGACGAACCACACCCGTGGAATGTGCTCGCTACCAATGGCAGGAGCAAAGAAAATGTTACGCTGAGTCAAATAACATGCATGCAGAGGCGAGCTGGGTCCCGGTGAAAGGAAGAAAGCTTAAGCAAGATTACCTTGCCAAGGTAAGCACTGCAGCACAAGACTACATAACTTTCAATTCCCAACTAATTTTGTCCACCCTCGCATCAGACGTTCCCGACCGCATTTTGCTACAATCACGCTAAAGCAGTGCCTGCATTAACGTGCCACAGTGGTAACGCCATAGTTTCCTGAGAATGGCAACAAATGTATTTCGTGATACGCTTAACAGGCTTGGCATCAACAAAATGGAAACGTCTGTGACCAGCGGAGAAAGTGATCGAATGCAGAGCATGCGCTGCACAGCGAGACACAGTATTACAGCGATGACACTGTAGCTTATGGCCAAATGGTGCAGTTCATCGTAAAGAAAATGACGACAATTCATTGAGTGCAGCACGCCAAGGG
Organism: Dermacentor andersoni; assembly: GCF_023375885.2. Classification (NCBI taxonomy): domain Eukaryota; kingdom Metazoa; phylum Arthropoda; class Arachnida; order Ixodida; family Ixodidae; genus Dermacentor; species Dermacentor andersoni. The sequence goes on from NC_092815.1 coordinate 147,884,292, forward strand.
AAGTGCAATTACGAAAAACCACTGCCGTACACATACATGCACACGCGGGTGACGAGCAAATAACGCTAGGAGCAATGCAGCGTAAGCATGGCGATGACTGCGACTCACCCTCGATTTCGCAGGGAACGGTGCCCAAGAGCATTCCGTATATACTGTTCTGCGATCTTTCCGATTCGCATTTCGCATACTCCAGCACAGCGCATCGGCCGACAGCTTCAAGTTGCCTTCACGTTGCGCGGCAGTGGAGTCCCTCCACTGACGTCACACGAGAGATGGCACCACTCGTAAGAGCTCGCGGCTATCAAGCGTGGTGGGGCGTTCTCATTGCAGCTCACTTTAGCGTTCATCGGGAGCTTGCGGATGTTGCCTCCAACCTTGAAATTACTTTCTTCTTCTGTAACGCATGCTATACCGAAGTTATTGTGGGCGTCTGCTTCCGTCCCCCAAGCACTGACATTAGATTTGTTCACGACTTTCATGCCTCGCTATATTCGCCCACTTCTCGGTATCGTCACGCTCCCATCCTTTTGTTTGGCGATGTCATTTTCCCTGCAACTACGTCGGAATATATAGCATTGATAACGTCCATTCACTCCATTTGGAGTGATTTTGTGAACACGTGCCAAATATTTAATCGTTCCCAACTCGTACTGGCTTCCAAGAGTAATGGATGCAACTCTAACGTGGTCAATCTTGTATTTACTTCCCATCCTGAATACGTCACTTCACACGACTATCATCTATGGCCTTAGTGACCACGCAGTTCTCCATGGCTAATTTTCCGTCACGCCACCTCGTCCGAACAATATTTATGGGAAAGCAAGGGATGGTCCATTGAGCGAAAAAGGCGCCGTCTGTAGCAGCGAAACGGTTTTAATTTCTCATTTGCTGCGACGCCACGCCCCGTGCGCGCCTCGATGGGGCGAAGCAGGCGAGAGGGCGCATTTTCGGGCGAACTGGCGCTGCAGGTGTTGCGTGAGAGGAGAGCTCACGGCACCAACGTCACCTCACCCTCGCTCTTAGAAGCCTTTGTTATCGGCGCGTTCTTAGCCCGCGCAAACTCTCGCCTGCGTTCTAACTTCGCCTCGGTAATCGCTGTAAAGAAATAAATATATTAAAAACAGCATAAATTCGGAAGGAAAACCTTCTCGGAAGTGAGTTTCGAACGTCGTGCCCTATGCTCAGAAGCCGAGTGTGCTACCCTTTGGGCTAAACCATCGCTTCCTAGGTATCTGGCCAGTGTGCTCAACTTTATGAGATCATGCTGCTTGGACCGAACTTTCCACCACCAAGGCCGACGTAACGAAAGCGGTGATGGCACAAGGCAGCCTTGTGCCATCTGGGACGCGTTGACCGAGCGTCTCAACGCACTGGCTTGCCCGCGAGGAGTTGGTGACTCAAATGACCAGTCAGCAGCGTTCAATTGGACATCAGTGCTTTCGCATTCACAACTGATAAGAACTCCTTAGGTGTCCTGGGACGTTTGTTTAAGTACTATTACACTTTGTCATAAGGCAGACTTAGCAAACATTAACAGCAAGCTAGCTTCTGCGCATGATTCATTCCAGGTTTCTCAGAGCATTCCGTCGAAGTAGACAGGTAGCTTTTTAAAGCTTAGTTAAATGTCTCATAAACGCTTATATTCCTGCCGTAACTGCAAGAGAGAGCCCGTCATTGCCGTGGTTTAATAGCGCACTTAAATGCCTAAACAATAGTAAAAACTTACTTTTCCGCTTATCTCAATGTTCTAAGAGCCGCTCACTTGGCATAAATGCTATTTCGCTGAGGAGTTCGAGCCTCGAAAACCAAGCTAACGTTTCATTCATTCACATTACCTACTATGCTTTGTAATAGGCCGTGTCAATTCTGGAGGTTTCTAAACGCGAAAGCTAGTCAAAAAGTTTGCTTAGCAGACGATTGTAATGCTCCCATCGGCGACTGATGTTCTAGATGTGTCTAATAATTCTTTTTTCCCTTTTCACTGATGAGCCTCCTGGTCACCTCCCAGAATTTCCACGTAAGGATCACCCGCTTATATATGTGCATAACTTTTTACACCTGTGGTATCGCGAAAGGAACTGAGTGTGTTAACCTTACTTCATCTGCAGGTATTGATGGAATTAATACTAAGATTTTAAAGAACACTAAGAAAATTACTAGTAACCATCAATGCCACATTTGTGAGCAGTGGTTATGCAATGGCGTAGTATGACATCACTAGAAGATATATGAAAGGTTTCCCTGTACCAAAACCACCTTCTTCGTCCCTATATCGTACCTGCTGCCGAGTATACCTTACACGAATCTGCACCAAAATAAGGGAACACATGGTTTATTTCAGCATTATGAAGTTCCTGGAATCTACCAGCTTTCTTCATCATAATCAGCATGGTGTTAAAAACGGTAGGTCCTGTGAAAATCCTCGCCCTCTTCTTTACGGCCTCAGCTCCTGCCTTGACATTACCATAACAATTGACGCCCTTCTCTTTGAATTTGAAAAGGCGTTCGAAAACCCATCACAGGGTTTTCCTAAAACTCTCATGTTTGAACCTTGTCCAACATGTTTTCCCATGAACATGTTGTTTCATGAATAATCACTCACACATTGTCAATGCGAGTTCTGGCCCTTTACTTGTAATTGGTAATTTTCGGCATACCTCCGGGTACCGTCTTAGGCGCTTGTTCTTTCTCATATACAATGATGGCCTGCCATCATGTATATCATCGAATATTTGTTTATTCACAGACAATTATATCACCCATTGCTCTATTGCCGACAGTTCCGACACTGATGCTATTTTGAACAATCTCGACCAAGTGCAGCACTGGTGCAGAGGTTGGCTGCTGTCATTAAACGTGAACAAAACCACGTTAGTCTCATTGCACCAAATCTCGAACTACATGGCTCGAAGCTACAGGTCGGTACGTTCTGCATATCTGCCGTACTCTAACATAAGTAATTCAGCGTAATCATATCGCATGGTCTTAATTGGTCATCTCGCATTACTTGTATCACCAGTGAAGCCAACGCACGTTCGCGGCTACTTGCGGTGTAACATGCGCCTAGGTACGCCCTCTGTCAAATCATTAGGTTATTCTACTCTAGTGTGTCCAGAACTAAAGTACGCAAGCTAAAACCCTTGAAAGCGTTCAGCACCGTGCAGGAAAGTCTTTTTTCAAGTTTTTCCTAACATTCGAGCTACACCTACTGCAAGCATGTGCTAATTTTCACAGCTTAGAGCACGAACATAAACTATCCCACCTTTGCCTTTTTTAAAACTCCATTATTCCCAGGCCCTCCTCCCATCTCCGGTCAATCTTCATACAAACCACGAAAGATTTGAACACCCTCGCTCCTGAAATTGTATGGCACTGCGTTGCTGCCACGATCAAGAAAGCACCAAAGAACATTTTCTTTAATGAAAGCTCAACCGCTCATATACTAACCCTTAAGTGGGGCATTTGAGGTGTAGATAAATAGATAAATATGCTAATTCATATGTGGAAAATATTGCTGTGACAAACACAACTGCACAGGTTAAGCGTACCACCTACCCCATCATAGTAGAGCAGAGGTCGGGATTGATGCGTCGCAGACTGCCACTATCTGAAAGTTATCTTTGCTTTAAGGCTCGCGCGCCTCGCAGCTTTTGCTACACTGCAAGTATTTGCTAGCAGACGCTGCGCACGACAGACAACTGCCGATGATATGTACCTGTCTAGATGAGAATGTGTGGAGTGTTGCATCAATAACTGTATATATGGTTGTTCCTGCTAAGCGGCTGGCGGATATCCGCTTAAATTTCCCCCTTGATGCGTGAAGGCTAGTTTAACATCACGTTTTCAGGCGTTACATACCAGTTACATCCACGGGACATATAATGTTCGGATCGTCTGGAACGTCACCACCTCCAATGACCTTGCAGCGGAACAATGGCGCCGACCTGCCGCGGTAGCCCAGTGGCTAGGCATTGCGCTGCTGAGCTAGAGCTCGCGGGATTGATCCCGTCCATGGCAGACACGTTCCAGTGGGGGAGGAATGAGAAAAAAAAAGAACCAATTCTTCTTTAGCGTGCATTGGGTGTGCAGCAAAGAACGACAGATGGTCATAATCAATCTGGAGCTCCACGCTAGGACGTGCCCCATCATCAAACTGCGGTTTTGGCAATTAGAACTCAAGAATCTAATTGAGTTTGCCCGTGCCACTATCGGTTGCTGCTACGGCGACACACAGCTAGTGGACCGGATGAGTCGCTAATTGGAGCAGGGAAGGAGAGGTTCGTGCCCGGATGTTTTAGAGCGCATCTTAGGCGCCCGTTCCTGCGGGCAGCGTCGGCGCTGTCCCTCGTAATCGAACGAACGAGCACAGTCAAGGATGAAAGCGAACGCAGAGCTCAGCGGCAGATGAAATACGGCCATAGCGAAGAGAACGCCAGGAGGAAAGTGGAGAGGAGGGTGCAGCGGAACCATGAGACGGAAAGCGGAGGAGGAGGGTGTGGCGAAAGCGTGAGTAGAAGAGCGTAGAAGCGCGCAAGACGGGTTTTGCGGCGACTTTGGCTGCGAGATCGCGCCAGAGTAGCCTGCGCCGTCTGTATGGATACAAAGTGCTGCATGAGCGATTTTTCTGTGGCGGCTGCTGTGAATCGCCGCCACGCATGACCCACACGCTGCCTCTCATGATCTCCCGATGAGAAAAGCAGTCGAACCACACTTCGCTCCGTTTGCAACGTGCCGCACGAGACAGACTGTCCGCGCCAGCCAATATACCGCGAAATAAAAACACGCACTGAACGGCGCTCAAATTTCGCATTAGGGAGTATCTAATCAGCGGTGAATATTTTTCAAACTGCAAAGCAAATATTGTTTGTTGTCAACTTAATACACTGCCTCTGTAGCATAACACGAAGAGCAGGAGACCTAGAAGCATGGACAAACCCATTTTATTGAGAACGTAAACTACGTGCTAACTGCAGTTGTCTCAAATGTGTCAAAATATGGGGTGCCACAACATGGCATGAATTACCAGTGAAGCTGTTTAGGCAGCCTACATTATGATATCAATTTTTTTTCCTACAACACCATACTACGCCGACATAAGCGCCGCCGCGGTCACGCCACCTCCCATGTATCTGCCGCAACCACTGCTACAGCCGCAACGGCGCCTCTGACGCGCGTGAAGTTAAAACCACAGAAGACCAGGCCATGTGCACAGGCGCTGCCGCCACACTCTTTCGCCCTCTTCCCCTATCAGTCTCCATTGCTGCAGCGCCGTTGCCACACTCTTTTTCCCTCTTTCCTACCCATATCTATTCGTGACCACTCGCCGTTTCCCTGATACGGACTTAAGGTGCCCGAGAAACGCCTCCTACGAGTGCATGCAAGGGATGCATACCGAGGCAAAAGATAAGCAGCTTCGCCGTAAAAGTAGCTGTTTTTGTCAGAAAAGTTGATAGATTAAGCAAAGAAAACGTCTCAAGTTTAGACGCGCTGAAGACACCTTGCACAGTTCATCTAGCGGCACATCGCACGAGCTGTGTTTCACAGTTGGCGCGGCAGATCCCGCCAGCTTTCCGTGCAGCTAAATCGACATGTCTCGAATAGAGCCGTTTGAGACGATACGTCCATCCAATTTTATCGCGAAAAAGTTTTTTAGTAATGTCAGAAAATGGGGTAATATGCTAAAATAATACAAAATAAGATCTATGCGCTGCAATCTAACGGAGGTTAGCAAGCACAGATAAGTCAATCTGGTGCAGTTATTGATGCAACACGTACTCAGTGTTTTGCTGACGAGAAATTTTAATTGAGTAAATTAATGCGCCAAATTAAAACACTCGTGCAAAACGCGCGCAATAAGGATAATAGTATTGTTTTCAACTTACTGTCGTGCGTTGAGGAACATAAACAACTGACGCTTCGTCGGCGAATACGATAGTCTGGAGCACATAACCAAAACCAGTTCCTATGACGCCGCCTGTGACTTTCATGCCAGCGATTACGTAGCACCAGCACGCTTACGTGCTCAGGCGTCATTTTCCATCAAGCACGTTAAGACGGGTGTAATGTAATGCACTTGCTTGGTATTCGCGTCTACCCCATTGCAATTTTTACGTCTAGACTTCTTACTAATGTATCAGTAAACTGTTACATCGCCTGCTACAATGCTGTCAAACCTTTAGGCTGAATTGAGTTGAACCACACAAACAAAATATTAAGGTAACTTATTTAGTACCATTTGTCAGCATACCTCAAGCTTCAGTAGCAAGTGTTCAGGAAGAACAGAAAGAGCGTTACAGCGCTACTCATATATGGTATAGAAATTTCTAGAGCTGGGGGGGGGGGGGGGGGGGGAACACATTCATACGTCTTCTGAAAAGCGTAGATTCGGATATTTTCATGCCCGTTTTGTGTTTGCTCGGCTTTCTCGGATTTCACTAGAATATGGACAAGACTGAAGCTAACAAAGTGCTCGCAATATTCCCACAATATCATAAAATAGGTCGTCTGGCCATTACAGTTGCGTTTTTGCAACTGTCGTAAGGTACACTTGATACAAATCAGCTGTTTGTTGACTTTATTAAATTATGTAGCCGCTTACTTAGAGATACACTATTTCCCGTTGTTATACGCCTTGGCCCAGTGTTATTAGCTATAAATTTTTAGCAGGACGTTTTCTTTTTCTTTTACGTCGAGGAGAAATGGGACGAGGTCTTTTGAACTCTTGATGCAAAAGACAGCCGAAATTTATTTCTTGAGACGGCTCTGTCTACCATTCCACCGCTTGCGTCTGACGTTTCTTTTTCTTTTTCTTCTTATCTTTGGATTCCGTTGCTGCGTTGGTAGAAGATTTGGGCTTCTTAGTCTTCTTATTCAACTTTTTTGAACTTTTCTTTTTTCTTTTGGAAGGCGTTGTAGTCTGCTCTGCCTCTGTAGTTGATTGCTGAACTCCGTGTCCCGGATTTTGGACACTTACATCCTCGTCGAGTTGGCAGCCGGTCGATTCGTCTGCTTGTGCCACGCAGGTACCCATGCGTCCTGGCTGATACTGCAGGAAAACAACGAAAAATCACTTAAACGAAGCTAACATCGACCAGTCTGTTTACAGTGTGCAACAAGGAAACAATACACTAAATGCAAAGATTCGTTCTTAAAAGCATGTTTCTTAAGGCACACAGGTTGTTTTTATGCAAAGAAAGGAACGTAACTATGCTGGGAACGTAACTATGCTGGGAACGTATCTAAAGGAACGTTTACTATGCTGGGAAAGTGCATACAAGACAATATCTATGCCGACGAAAACTCATCACAAGCAACACATTGTCACAATTTGAAGTTAGCTGTAAGGGCATTTTATTTAGGAGCATTATGTTGCAATTTTACGCCATAAAATATTGCTCCAGCAGACATGGATTGCATTTTGGAATTGACACATTGAGAATTTGCTTCGAATTATTTGCGAACAGACTCCTCGTCTGTGCACCTAACTCCATGAGTCAAAGAGAAAAGTAGGCTGTTCAGGCCTTTGTTGCCATTGCTTAGGTGAACGATTTATTATGCCAAATCACAGCAAGACCTCCTCGTGTACTAAAGAAATCGAATTACTTTTATTGAATTCAAATGTTTGTATCACAAACGCGGTTTGGTGCGTTACCGCGTATGCGTTGTGATGTAAATGTATACTAAAGCTTGGCAATACCGAGGTAATTAGCAAATTTAGGATAACCAGCCCCACTTAGACAAGGAATTTTTCGTGATTCGATGTTCCACCCTGCTAGATAACTCACGAGCAAACTTTGAACTATGCTTGGTTAAGAAGCACATTTAAATTCTTGAAATGGATAAAAATCAACGTTAGGGAGACTACCACCGCCTTTATCTGCGCTGTACAAGGCTGGAGTTCGAACAGTTGCCGCTGAGTGAGCTATGATTTCAAGGCACAGCAACAGTTAAGAATATCCTTTCTCGTATGTTAAACGCTTTGAATAAAACTCCCATCATCCGCGAATGCCAACTATGAATTGGAATTGTATTTAACGTTGGTATGTATCCATATTACAGATAGAATTCAGTGCAATTGCAGACAGCGACAGGCAAGTGCTCATAGACAAGCGCTCACATCCCAAAGGCTTAATTAAGGAAAGGTGCATATATCACACTTATGCGGAGGCAGGGACGACATTGATGCATTCTGCATGAGTGTTATGCGCATGTGTCTGAAGATTTCCACGTGCGTCTAATTAGAGCTTTCTTGGTCACTGCGTGTCTGTGTCCACAGGTCTGCCCTAGTCGGTCACCGCGTTGTAACAATCATAAGTATGTCTTATTAACAAGGCGGAACTTCAACACTTGGCATTATCTGAAAAAAGAAACCCAAATACACTTTTTATAAAGACGACTTTTACGTCCTCTGAAAATAATGTAACACGCTATGCCTTGGAATAACTAGTTGTTAAGCCAGCGCCGTCGCGCCGTCGTCCTGCGAATATCTTACAATACACGTTCCCATCCCACACAATTGATCTCCATGCACGGGCAAGTCAAGCCATCGTAACGCCAACATAGGCTACATCGCCTTCTTCATACCACCCTGTACAGTGCCAGCGGTCTCTGCGCACGTTAGGTGCCTCGACTCGTTGGCTGATCGATGACGTTACCCACGTTCCGTCGGAGAAAAGGAGCACGGGTGCACGTAACCAGGTAGCGCTGAATCCGCAGTGAATGTGCAAGAAACAGCTACGCGAAGTGTAGTATGTCTTATGCAGTGAAGGAGACATCATAATACAACCAATGTAGCATTTATATTTTGTTGAGACATTTAGTAACAGGCGTTATAGCTCAGGCCTAATCATTGAGTACAACACAAAAGCACTGGGGACTTAAGGTTATTAAAAGCAATATATAACTGCTTATTTACGTGCTTAAAACGTGCTTTCCTTAGTAGGGACAGCCTGTTTTTCCAGCTTTTGGTACAAAGATATGGTTATCACACACAAGTGAGAGTGCGTGCTCACAATTATCTGGAAATTTCTTGTAATAGCGTACAAAAGGCTAATTTCATAGCAGTCTACAACCATCAGTTTCGCACCGAAGATGAGTAGCGTAAATTAATTAGGGAGTAAGTTTTCTTTTGTGTAAAGTTTCTTACCTGACACTTTGTTCCCGCTGGGAAGTATTTGTTGTCCCAGTCGCCGCCATTCTGGCAGTAGTAATTGCAGTTTCGAACAGTCTTTTTCTGAAAACAGAATATTTTACTGATTATTTAGGACGATGACCAATGCAAACCTTAACTATTCTCTGCTACGAGCCCCAGTAAATTTATCTATTGCTGTTGCCAGGTCAACCTTGAATTATAGAGACTCTTTAAATGGTAGAATTGGCGTCTTCATTTAACGCTCGCATAATGAGGAAGACATTGCTGCTTGCCGAGCAAACGCAGCACAAAGAAAGGAAACACTAAATTAGTTCGCGTGCAGAGTATCTGTTTAGTGATGCACGAGCGCCCCAATATGTTCTCTAAATGGCACATGCAAAGCGCACTGTATCACCAGAAAGTACCAAATTTAACGGCGGCAACTGTTGCCACTATCCTTGTCTACACATGGCCTGCCAGTTTGAGTACTTCAGCTGAGATTTCCACCAACTGTGACCGGCAGTTCGAGGTAGCCATATTCCAGTAGATGACAATACCACTCGGCACTACCCACTAGAGCATACCCCCCGCAAGCCATTGACGTTCTTCAGGGGTTCCTTCGCCAGCTGAACGCTGGACTTATGGCTGCTGGCATACGCCGACAAGCGGGTCACATCTCTTCCCATCGTACTTCTGGGGCTGCGCAACTCCATGAAAGAAAACCTTGATGGTGCGCCTTCCCCTCTCGTCTACGGTACCATACTCAGCTTCTCTAATACCGACAAGTTAGTGCAACTTCCCACGTGCCTGCTTGCTCGTTAAAGAAGTGAAGGGCTGTTATTGGGGGTTACTGGGTGCCAGGGTGTTATTGAGGCTCATGAGTAGAAAATTCTGCCGTCCAGCTTTACGGTACCAAAGTTCTAGGTCGAACAGTCCCCCTTTGGTGGGAATTGAACCCACGACCTTTGGTGTGAATTACGGCAAAGTTCATTAGGGAAAATGTACTTAAGATATAGGTTATTAAGGCATTAAGGCACCCGAAGCCACGACGTTTCGTTGGAGTCAAACCCACGACATCTGGTGCGACTTAAGGCTACGTTTAATGTGGCACAGTTAATTAAGGTAGGGTTAAATATGACACTCGAACCAAGGACCCTAGGTGGGAATTAAGACGACATTATTTAAGGTAGCCCAACTCACAACCTTTGGTTGAAGTCTAACACATGACATTTCCTGCTGATCTGGGAAACTAATTAAGGTGAAGCTAATAAGGATATATTTATTAAGCCACCCGAACCCACGACCATTGGTGGGCTCGAACCCACCACGCTTGGTGTTAATTAGGAGAATGTAAATAAGGCACCGTTAATTAGGGTCGAGTTAAGCCACTAGAAGCCACGACCTTTGATGGAATTCGAACCCACGATCTCTAATGTTTGCGGGATTTTACTACTCATTATATATATATATATTACTTTCGCATTATAATAAGTAAAACGAAAAATAATAATAGGAGGAAACTACGCATTCGAATGAGACTGTCAAATTAATTCAAGGAATGTCTCGTGAGCGCACATGCTTTCACCTTCACCCTCTTTAGCGTAAGCTAAAATCACTCAGCTTTTCTGTGCTTGGAACTCGCCTCAGTTTATGCGTGAGCGTTTCTTTAAACTTGGTTCCCTAGTTTCCTTAAAGATGAGAGATAATAGGATGACTGTGAATGACAGTGTGATATAAGTCTCAAACACTGTTCACTTTTACTCGCCAAGAAGTCTACATTGGATATGCATGACCGATTCGAATAATGGTTGAATAGATGAAAAGCAGTATGACCAAGACACAGTCGCAATCACCATGTATACGAAACCATCTTCGAGCATCACTGAAATACTCACTAATCTCTCCGAGATCAAGTATCCATATCTAAATTAATCAGGACAGAGAGCGTTGCCCCATATGCTCAAAAAAAAAAACCACTTTATTCTATCAGGGCTCCGCTCAGAAGTGTTCTCACACCTTGTATTAGGGGGAGTGAACGAACACTGCACGTCTTTTTTTAGCCTAGCTCTTCCCAATCATAGACACGGTTGGACGCATCCAGTAGGATGCGGTAGCGTCCAAATGCCCTGTATTTACCAGCCTTCAGCCACAAATTTGTTTCTACATCGAAGGAACATGGCGCATAAACGCTGGGCACGGATTAAGGAAAGCCGGGCGGCGTGTAGCACGCCTATCACGTGACCAGTACAATACTTTGCCCCCGCTTCGCAATCATATGAACCATTTACAGCAAACAGTCTTCGTAATACGCGCCAGGTCCCTTTCATGCAAAATACTCAGTTCGAGTGATGTAAGAGTATCAGTGACATACTCATGGGGCAAAGTCGTTAATTTTATGTATGGTTTACTTCTTTACACTTGTTTGATAACCACCGCTCTAAGTACCTCTGTTATAACTTCATACGCACATTCTCAGTGCTGGGTTTTAACAGTATTTAAATTCGATACACTGGAGAATAATTTCATATTTTCCTCCTTTTTTACTACCCTTATCGGTATTAGGACCGTACGCTGGAAATAAGGTCTTCCTTTTTTTTAATCACGCTATGTGAACAATTTCATGCCTTCTTGCCGATTTCGACGCAAATGCATTCATTATGGGCTACTAAAAATTGTTTGCTCGAAAATAATTGCCGCTCCTTTTTACGGACAAATTGGGTCACTGGTGTTCGCTTACTTCATTGACAATCGACAATACGTCGAACCGTATGAGTTTATGCAGTTAATAAATATTTTGCTTACTGGATCTCTGGGAGGCCCATCGCAGTTTCCGTCTTCTACTATTTCGTTGCCGAGCACTGTAAAAACAGGATGTATAAAGGGTTACATCACTTAGAGACGTTGCCATCTTTTTCTTATGTTGGTGCACGTAGAAATACTCTAAAATATCTAGTCAAGGATTATTTGGTACAAAAGTTGACTGAAGCGCAAGGAAAGTTTTCCCAGTTGAAAAGCTGCCGTCTGTTCACAGCTAAAAGCTTTATTTTATCCGTACCAAAAATCTACGAAGTTTCTTTGTTTGCACGTAGCACAATCCTGCGAAAATTGTAGGGAAACTCTATTTACTGTCCGGAACATTGCAGCACAGGTGCAAGACGAAACGAAATATTGGTAGACACAAAAGACTTCGTCTTCCCTATTTACCTGTGTTAAAATCATCTTAAAGATGGCGTACCAACAAATGCAAGTGCGCGTGACTGTGAATAATCCTAGTAGCGGCATTTTCACACGGTAAAAAAGCTTTATATTAAATACGTATAAAGTTATCTCGGGCTCTCTCCTGATAAGTCGCAGCTGTCTGCAATTGCCCGTATAGGCGCTCCCTCACTACAACCTCAGAGCTAACTGCAACAGTTGCACCGAAGCGCAGTGCAGACCTTGCAGGACAGTAGAAACTTAGGAGTCACATCGCCACCTCGGGTTTTAGTATTATAGCATGCTCAATTCGAGAGAAACACTGCGGGATAAACTTTCTCATCTTTACACAGTGGCAAATATATTATTGTCGTAAAAGTGAAAGTCACCTAATGCCGAAATTTTTGAACGCAACCAAAGAACATTCCAGAAAAACTACCAACGAATTCATAAATATATGCTGCTATTTTTTTCTTCAAGACACAGTGACCTAATAGGATGCGTTAATGCCCTGTCTCGAAAAACAGATGGGTTAGTTCATTTCACGAACTCATGTGATGGCCTCCATGACTGGATGCTCGGTCAACAGAGCAGCCTGCAAATTGTAAATTACTCTCATTTATCCGATAACATATACAAAAACAACCATAATCAGGCATGGTCAACAGCGCGTGTCACATTCACTAAAGGAGATAAGTGTGGTACGACGTACTGTATAGCGCCTTGTTTTCAAGAATACAGGCATGGTGAGATTTCCAAATGATAATTTGCTTTATCTAAATTTACGCACAAAATCCGCTGGCTGCCCTCAGAGTGCCGTATTATATTTCTATACATGGAAACCACTTAGCACAACGTAAGTTGCCTGCGTTGGCGCGGTGACTTTGGGTAATAACCGTGGCTCTCATGCAGCAGAATTGTTTGGAACTGTACCTTTTTACATCGGTATTCATCTATGTAGATAGTATAAGCGAAAGGAAAGATCGAGATCCATCCGACTGTAGTAGGAAGCAAGCTACTTTCCTCTACTGCGAAGCTTTTTTCTGAGAAACTCCTATGAATTTCGTTTGTGGATATTGTGTTATATTCGGTTGGACATTTTTTTTTTGCTTTCATGAACTTTCCTCCACGTTGCGAAATTCCACAGAACCGATTGCCGGGTAGAATGAGTGTTGAAATCCCTTATATTCGAAAAAGAAAGAATTTCCATATTCGTATAGCCAGTTGTCGAAGTGAATTTGAATCGTATGACAACGGCTATTCAAGCCGAATAGAAATTTCGGCTATTCTGTAGCTGACTTCCGTTTTCTTTTTTTGTAGGCCGCTTCCTCACTTCTCGTCCCTTATTCAGCTTTTCTCTCCGGACCCAGCGGTATACTGTATACCCATTCTGAGCGAAGTGCGAATAACGTTCACATACCGAGAGCCACACGCCCAGTTGCACATGCTCACTGTACTAAGTTGTCTGTTCGCACATATACGCAATGGTAGATGCCCGGTTGCACAAATGTAGTGGCCAAAATTATCTAATCGGGCACAGACCTAGTGACTAATGTATAATTGGCAAGACAGCAGCAGCCATCCCGAGCAAAGCGCGAGAAACAGGCAAACGTTGCTTAAAAAGAAAATTAGCTTTCCAGTGAATCGCTATGTAGATTCGCGACAGAGAGAAAATGGAACTTTATAATAAGGGCATAGTGGAGGAGTCGTGTATTTCATGGTCGCCACGCGCCAGAGTCTTTGTGTTGGTCAGACATATGACTAGTGGATGCTAAATTATGGACCTGCTTTTCGAGTGCAGTTACAAACATTTGTCCATGCGCACGAGTCATTGTTTCTTTTTATTTATTTTGCAGTGTAAAATGTTATACCTTATACATTGACCACTCACCACTGCCGTAGCATTCCTTGGCGTAATGCGTCCACTTAACACCAAACAGTTATTAAAACAACCATAAACCTTAAAATCATCTTATTTTGTGGCATTGAAGTTACTGCAATATTGAGATCTAGGATGAGATATGCGACACTGCCAAGCTACATATTTATTTATTTCGCACGTTAAACGCTATCTTGTGTTATCTGCTACTTACTGACATGGTCTCAAAATGATGTTATTCGTTTTTCTAACCCTTACAGTAGTGCCGAGTTTCCCGTTATGATTTCGAGCCGTACTAAAGTTACGCTTCTGCAAAGAACAGGTGTAAAAGACACAGCTAATTTTACTAACAAAGATTTGCTCAGTAATTGCATTAGACTGAGGTGCCCGAGAAAATGTCTGAGGGCCTATGACAAACCGAATGATCCTGCTCACTGAATAAAGTGGTCCTGCAGAACTTTTTTATCTAAATCGTCTAATGTATTTCCCATTATAGAACACCATATTAGTAACATTTTGCAGAAAGGTGCATTCGAATACGTTTTATAAAAGTAGGACTATCTTAAAGATCGCCATGCATCCCCACCATGGTGCTCCGGTTCCTCCTTCAGACACTGTTGCCAATGGTAGGGTAATTATCCTGCGTGGAGAGTCTTTAAGTATGAAACGCTTTTAGCTCGTGTTGTCTGCGAGCTTCAAGTTACGTTGAGCCGAAATCCAGACCCATTATCCATGCGCTGAAACGAGTGCATCCGGGATACCAGACAAAACAATAAAAACGCGGTCTTTTGCCCCCAACCCTTTCTACAGGACCACATTACATACACTAGTTACTGCCCAAACATATTAAAAAAAATATTGCCTCCGAGTTCGTCCTGATGTTTGTTCACAATATCACTCAAATTTCATCACTCGCTCCCTCGCTGAAGCTTTATTGGTCATTTCCCAAAGCGACGTTCAAAAGGCACATACATTACACTGTACACTCCCTTGTCATCTTTTGGCGCTCACCGTTGAACGTCAGAAGTCTGGGAGTTCCCCGCCGCGGGTTCTTTTTCGCCTTGAGAGATGGCGCCACGCTGCGTGGCACCTCCTTCAGGCAGTACCCACCGTGGTGGCTTAGAGGTTATGGCGTGGCACTCCTAAACAGGAGAACGCGGAATCTAATCGTGGCCACTGGGGCCGCATTTCACTGAAGGCGAAATCCGAAAATGCCCTTGTCCTGCGCATTGGGGGCCAGTCCGAGATCTCCTGGTGGTCAAAATTAATCCGGTGTCCCCCACTACGGCGTGCCTCTTAATGAAATCCTGGTTTTGGCACATCAAACCCCAGAATTCATTTCATTCTTATGGCGTGGTGGCATGGTGCGGTGTGGTGTCATGGGATGTGCCGTCGCGAACATGCACTACGCCCATTTTGAAACTACGGCTAGTATTATCTCCAACAAATCTGCTTTGCCAGTTCTGCTATCGATTACGGGAGAGCCAGCAATTTTTCTGTATTTTAGCTGCAGCCGTCCGACAATGTTTCAACAAATTGTTTGGTTTTGACGTGAAACATCCTTCATTTCGGTCAGTCGGTTTTCGCATGCCTAGAGCAGCATAAAACGAAAACATCTAACGCTAATGTACGAGGACGAATCAGAAATTCCTAGCGCCATATTTTTTAGCCAAATTACATCTGTAAATGCAAAGTCAACATATCCATTCCCAACGGTGTACCTTTCTTTGACCGGCAGGGCCTTATTTGCTGGTATCTCCGCGGCACAGCGCTGCTGTCAGTTGCTGAAGATGGTGGTTGTGCTTCACATGTCCACGGAGTACCAGCAATGAAGTCTGATTCCTTTTCTATGGTATAATAAAAGAACGCCCATCGAAATCCACATAGAAATGCATCCCACGTGGGGCGGAAGGTGCCTCTATTTGAGAAGTTTGAAGGTATGGTGTTGTGAATTCGCAAAAGGCCATGAAGACCTGCATGAAAATGGGCGTTCGGGGAGGCCGCATGTGTAGCTGCCTGAGGACAATATGGCAGAGGGGCATCTCAAATTTACTACTGTGATGGGACAGATGTCCGAAACGGTGAGCGGACTGTGTGGAAAAATTGAGTAAGTTACGCAGAATAGTACGTATATTTGCAATGAATTGTATGTACCTTGTTTTGGCTAATAAAATATAGGGGCAAATACTTTCTGATTCACTCTCCCAAATTATATATTTCGAACCTCACTACCGGCTTCCTTTAAGAGGAAGCTTTATAGCTCGAGCCCGACACCTACACGGCCTATTGAAATACATGTAAAACGCGCAAGCGTTTTTTCTGAGATAACCCCTGGACCGACTTTAATGAAATTTGTTGCATTTGAGAGAGAAAGTAAAATTCTAGTGACTGTTGGAAGCGTAATTTCGATTTAGGGCCTGAATTTTTCAAAAGAACATTTTCGACAATTCGAGAGTTCCAAAAAAATAGAAGCAGGAAGTTTAAAATTATTAGCTCTACGCCTAGAACAGATATTGTGGTTCTGTAAACGGCATCCATTAGATCATTTAAAGTGGTTGATTCCGTATGTCAATTTATAGCTTACGCGAATTCGTTACGTTGTGTACAAGGGGTCAGCAAAAGTTTTATTTTCGTATTACCAAATTTTTCGATATTCATGAGTAATATATCAATTTTGTCCGCTCTAGATGTACTATTAGATGCATTCTCAGGATGGGGATATCATTTCTCATTGCTGAGTAAAAGAATTGTAAACTTGATAGTTTCGTTTTCTGAAAATGTGCGATTTTTTTCCAATATTTAATTAAAGATTGACGACCTAAACAAAATATTGGAGACCACAGTCACTAGAGTTTAGCTGTTTCTTTTAGATGCAACAAACCCCGTCAAATTCGGTGCAGTGGTTGCCGAGAAAATCGAATTCTCTTTTTACATGTATTTAGATAGGAGCACCCGAGCTAAAGCTTCCTCTTAAATGATTATTGCAGTGTAAATGAAAGGACGCGTTACTAAAATCGCGGTCTCCGAGATTGCGTACCCTGACCCATTTTCTTCTGGCCGTCCCATTGGGGGCGCTGCCCAGCAAAAAAATGTTTATTAGGCGTGAGCGCACGCCGTCCCTGGATGGAGTTTTTATCGAGGGATCTGGCATATGTGGAGGCCGCCGTAGAGGGCACACCGCGCAAGATCTCAACGTGCGCATTGTATTTCTTTTCTCGTGTTGCGGGACATTTCCACAGAATATTTCCCAGGTAATATTTCAGCTCTGCCTCGATCATCCTGCCGTCTCACCCATCTAGTCCTCCAGTGTCCTTAATTTTTCCAGTACATTTCTACACCATTATTCGTTGATTTTTCAGTACCTATGCTATGCCTAATTATTTCTTTTTATCAACAAGTCGCGTGTGTGTTCACACACCATTAATTGTCCCTGAACTCATGGCTTATCGTATATGGCCGTGTTTTATTGTTGCCTTCTTTCACGCTTTCTTCTTTTTTTCCGCGCACTGAATCATGGTGATTCAGCAATTGATATGGCGATTGTCGCGTTTGTAAACCTAATGTGAAGTACAATGATCTTCGTGTAATATTTACTAGTAGTTACATGCTTGTATTTTCCTAGTCTTACTTTCCATTTCAGCTGTACTTGTTCTGTTAACTGTATGGGAGTTGCAAGGCGTTACGTTGCGCCAATAAAGTTTTTTTTTTTTTACGTTGACGCGGTTTTACCTTGTTGTATAACGCTTGTTTTATGCTGTTGTAAGCCTCCTCTTGCCCTTGCAGGATGCCTTCATGAAGGTATGTACGATATCCATAAATAAATATATTTTCTTAAAATACGTCAATAAACATTCCGTAAGCACACCCGCGGAAGAAGAACTAGTATTTTTTTCTTCGGTCTAATTAACATTTGAAACATACTGTACATAATTATAATAATGTCTGCTTGGCCGGCAACTACAATATACTCATAAACGAGTAAATAATGGCATAGTTTATAATTTCATGCTCCGCCCAATACTTCTCGCTCCACTCAACCTTGAAATTGCGACACGCAACAGGTAATGGCACGCAAACGGACACAGAATACACGAATTTTTTCTAAACTACAAGAAAGCCTTTCCGAAAGCTTGCTGCACCTTAGCTGAAACAATATTTGTGTGTTTATTCTTTAAGTAACTCTTCTTGAATATTTCCTTTTTGCTGGCGCACTTAATCCTACGACTTAGCTTTGTTTGCTCGCTTACAGAGCCAACATAAGATACATAGCTCGAAAGGGCGATGAAAGGCACTAGTAGGTGTTGGCTCAGGCTTTCTACGTGTTTCAAGGTGAACCTTGTCAGAGATATACGAGTTCTACATACCCATGTGAAAGTATGTGCAGTATGTATTTGACAATAAATAGCTGGCCCATTTCTCTTCACACACATTCCGCCGTCATTTTTTAACCAGTAAAGCACAATATACAAAGGGAAAATTATGTTTTTGGTGCTATGAGCGTCCCCTTTCTAACTGGGTGGTGGGTTGCCTCACCAAGCTCTTGTTACTATATTGCCTAAGCTCCTACATATCTTAAAAAGAAAAAGAAAGAAAAGGAAAAAGAACCCACGATGAATCACCATAAACAAGCTTCGTAAACACCTATAGTGAACTTTGTTTTTGCACGCCTCCATTGTTTGTTGTTTCTCTACTTTTCTTCCACTAATCATCCAATGACCGCTTACCAATCATTACTGCGGACATGTTTACTTTCCCCCTGCTCTCGCTGAGATTAAAGGCTTCAAGTAGGCCGGAGATGACTAAATCCACCACTGGGCAGATAGCTTCACATTCTAATGAAACATGCTCCATCGTTTCTCTAGTTTTGGCGCAGCAAGCACATGCTTCGGGTGTGCCCTCGGCTTTGTGCGCCAAGGTGCCGAGAACGAGCCAGTCACGCCCGACCATTGAATTTACGCTCTTTCCATGGGAATTGGGATAGCTGGAGCAAAACCCGTGGGTGCGCGGAAATATCGAAGGCTACATGAGAATACGCATCTGTCGCGTGTGCAACTGGCAACGCTGTAGCGCTCTGCGTGGCGCAATCGCAGCTAAATTTACCCGCGCGGGCGGCGTTCACAGAGGCGTAGCGCGCCAGTACATTTGTCGAGCCGGAAGTGGACGCATTTGATAGAACTCACTCTAATGTAGTAGATATTATCCATCGAACAAAAACACGAGCTTCTCTAAAGTTAGAAGTCCCACAAGTGTGTAACTCGTCGCGAAATTTTGACGATTGCTCAGCAACGGCGCACTCGTGTTTTACGCGTAGACTTCAGCAATGGCGTCAAACGACTCGGTCACTGAGAATGAGGGATACCGATCCTCGCACACCCATACGGCTACAGCAGGACGTGCAAGGGCTTCCCAGGCAGCCTGCAGAAGCCTTCAGAAATGTCTGATCTCAGCCTATGACTTCAAAATCCTGAAGAGCGTCGAGAACATACAGTTAACTTGGAGGAATGAGCGCTACGAAGACGCGGCTCATTTCTTCAAGTATGCAAAACCAATTCGCCCACATCAAGCTTCTGCTGCTTCACATATAGTTAACTACGTCGTGTGGACGCCGGGACACAAGTGCCTGGAGGGCAACGTGGTGTCCGACGCCACGGCCCGAGAATACGTTCGCGGGGCATATCCATCGGTTGCGCCCCGAAAGACGGACGCCATCCCCATGAAGTACGCAGACTGCCTACAGCACCTGAGACTGAGCAGGACAGACTACAACATCCCCTAACCCCAAGCTGAGCAGGGAGTAAGCAAGTATCTAGAGGCAACTAAAGCCCGGCCCTTCCAACACCATCGTTCTCAACAAGATGTAACCCATCTGCAATGAACTCAGCTAGAAGCACTGCAAGGTGTCTGGGAGTTTGACGGCTCCGAGGTACCCCTCGCACAAAAACAAACCAAAGTGGGAGGCCCCGACGTACCAGCCCCGAAAATGAGGACCAGCTCATGCTGGTGGACACGGCCGAGCGAAGCGGCCAGGCTCACGGCTTCCTGGATGGGGGATGCCACCCACCTAGGGCGAAGACTCTCGCCTGTTATTACTGCTGCTGCTTTCACTAGGTACTGGCGAATTGAACTAGTGACGCTTACTGCTCACAAACTAAGTGCTCGGAAAGTTCGCGTGTGTGGCAATCGCCGCTGCGAAAAACGAAGCGCAATATCGTTGCATATCAAACATGTTTTACACTGTCACCGTGCGGTAGAGCCAGTCTCACTTGCTTGTTTCTGCATTGATGCTGAAATTCTTTAAAATTAGTATTCAATTTAAATGACACCAGCGTTCTATGAGAGTGGCCTGTGTATCGTCCCGTTCACAGAGAGCCCCCTTTCTCGCGCGACCTTGCAATAGGCTGGAGCTAACATACAGTCGAGTATCCAAAACCGCTGGTTTTGGTGTCATGAAGCAAAGCTTTCTTTGCATAGTTTCCCGTATTTCGCATGGTCACCTAGCCACTGGGCGCTTTTAACTAGGTCGCTATCTCGGTGGATATATTTGTGCACATATTGTCACTTTGTCGTGACGAGGAGGACATATTTCCAAATATGTGACTTAAAAAGTCGGCTCTTTATTGCGCGAATCTCTGCTCAAAGAAAAAAACGTTACGCGCCAGTAGTACGATAGTGAACATCACGTGCGTCGATCGTCGGAAATCTTACCGGCAGTTCAAGAGCGTCGGCTATTTAAATATGATCGTTTCAATATTCCAGCTTAATCGCTGGTACTCGCTTGTCATCCACAAAGTACAACAATACAGAAGTAATCACACGCGAAAAAAGAAATTACTGGTGGTAGACATGGAAGGTGAACGGTTTCGCTATTTTACAAAACCATAAGTACGAAATCTGGAATCCGTAAAGCATATTTCACAGAACCTTAATAGCGCTCACTGAAAAGAGAGCTTCGAACTATCCAGTGTAAGAGGTACATGCACGTTTGCTGCTATGGGGCCTGTAATCCATGAGCACCACCGCCTTAAGCCAGTTCATGGTGAAACTTGGAAGTAAAATAAAGGACGACGGTCTCTCCCAGATGGGTAGTAAGAATTTCTCGAGCGCCCGAAGATGAGTGCAAGATAACCCTCACCTTGCTTTCCCCTACCCCTTCAATTTTTTATAATGAATTATTGCCCTCTGGAGTCCACTTTGCCTACCCTTGAGATGAGCTGTGTGCTTTAGGGGAAATTCTGTGATAGAGCTAGGTGCTGAGGTCCACGATCTGATTATGAGGCAAGCCGTAGTGGGTGACTCCGGATTAATTTTGACCATTTGGGATTCTTTAGCGTGCCCACAGTGCACGGTAGACGGGCACTTTTGCAATTCGCCTCTATCGAAATGTGGGCCCCGCGACCGGGATTGAATGTTTGCGAAACTAAAAGCTTATGGCAGTATTAAAATTTTCACTAGGGCCACCTTATTTCCTCGGTACAAGATATTTAGGAAAATATCAATCAAGTAAAGTATGCGATCCAATGAAAACTGGAAATAGGTCGAGTGGTCTGATGGGAAGCTGTTCCTACGCTTGGCTTCTTCATATCAAATAATTAGCGCTCACTGCCTTTTATTTCGTATTAGCAAGCTGAGGCGCTACTGAATATCCTCTGTGCTCTATGTGTCATTTTGCGAGGTGTAAAAACAATCCAACTTGGGTTATGCGACGCTCTACGAAGAGACGACGCAGCCGTCGTCAATATAATTTTACCGGGAGATGGCGAATATGTTGCTGCGTTTCATGGCCCTGTTTACATGACCAAGAAAGGTCCCATTCATCAACCTCTTGCAGAGCCGCTTTTGCCTAGTATGCATACATTAGCCACGCAGCTGTACCACCCTGTCGGCCACATTGAAGCAAGCCTACGATATAGACAGTTAGAATTGCGCCAGGTCCAAATGGCTGATTATTTGCCGAGTTTTTCGTTTGCGGTTTTGCTCGTATGAATAAGCCGTGACGCCTTCCAGCCAAAATGGGACTGATCACTCCCTGCTGTGTCACGCCCTGTTCTGATTTACTGCGATATAGATGCCAGCGGTCTTGTAGTACATGGACAATTAAACGCCTCTCCTCGGGCAATAAATTTGTGTGCACACTAGTCATGGTCTTTGCGTGTACCGTTTATGAGTTTCATTGATGTTGCAATTTTATAAGGCTTATTTGCTTGTGTTTTCACTGTTACCTTTAAGCGATTGTTTTCTTTCTACCTAGTGTGCAATTTGGTAAGTTGGTATGCCACCTCGAAATTAGATCACGATGTCCAGTGTGAGATTTCTAATAGAAAAAAGGCGAATGGAGAAATATGTCGTGCTGCGGGTGTGTCCGTAAAGTTGTATTCTACACTCTGTGCAGAAGATGACTCAGAAATTCCTTAAGTGTCGCCACGCTATAAGGGTGTTCTCATTAGACGTATCTCACTGAGCCGTTGATGCGCGTGCGGTGGCGAAACAACTCAGAAGCACAAGAAAATCGAGCATAGGGATATATACAATTCTATCCACTCACCTTGAGGCAATAATAGGGTGAGAAGCCCTAAGATTATCATGATTGACAGTGCTTGGCTTGGTATTGCCGACTACACTGTCTCGTGGCGTTTGTTATATACATATCCGAAAGGTAGTATGTATGAGCGCTGAACAGAAGTTCCAAAAGTCAATGCAGGGCCAACGGAAAAGTTCAACAATCTTAGCACGAATAATCTGGAATAGTGCATGACTTCTCCATAGAAAGCGGGATGTGTACTTATTGCCGCAAAGTATGACCTTATTTACTCTAGCTAGAGAACCAGCCTAATATTTTTGGGTAGGTCATCAAATAACACAAGATGCAAAGGCCAATTGCAAAGTAGCGGTCCCTGCTTCGAACTTAATGTTTCCGAGTGCCACAAATGCTGTACTTTGTTGTTTATCTAGTATTTGTTTTTTTAGCTTGCCATCGTTAACAGTTTCTCCGCAACAATTCAACTTTAAGAGAAAATTCTGAACCGTTATTTGTGTTCCCTTCTACACCAGGAACCGCCATAGTGACTATCAAGGTATTTGAGAAATTCAAGTCGCGTTTTGTTAAATCATGCACTGTAAGAATAATCACCATGCTCATTCTATTGATCAGCTTAATCAGCGACTCGGTGAACACTTACAAACCAGTAATTGGATACCATGACGTCATGATGGGGGATGCTTTTAAGACAAGGAACAAATTAACAGAGCGCAAGGAAGGCACGGTCATGACGGGGGACAAGAGAAGCTCTCATTACCAGCTGATGAATTTCAGGGAGAAGTAAGAACAGTTTATGGTCTGTACGTGCGCGAGAACGAACGCCAGTAGTAGGGGGGAGGGGGTCAAAGAAAGATACTCAGCTGGTTCTTGATCAGAAACAAGGACCTTACCAGTTTAGCTTTCCCAGCAACCTTCTTAAAGACGTGGAAGATTGGCTGGCGGACTTCGAGCACGTAGCAGAGTTCAATAAATGGCACGACGAATCGAAGTTCCGAAACGTCTATTTCAGCCTTTTGGACGGTGCTCGCACGTGGTTCAAGAATCGCGAAGGTGTTCTGACATCATAGCGCGAGTTCTGTTGCAGCCTCTTAGACACCTACGCCAGCTTTGATCGCTGGGAACGAGCAGAATGGGCCCTGGAATCTCGCATTCAGAAACCCAATGAGAGTGTGGCTATGTACGTAGAAGACATGGTGCGTCTCTTCAGGTGTGCTGACCCTACCATTTCTGAAGACAAGAAACTCCGCCACTTGATGCGAGGCATGAAAGAGCAGCTTTTTGTTGGACTCGTTCGCAGCCCCCTCCCCCCCTCCCCCGCAGAATGGTTGCAGAGTTTCTCACTGAAGCCGTCACCATGGAGAAGGCCCTGCACCAGCACTCGCTCCAGTACGATGGGCAAGTGAATCTCTACTCTGCTACCAGGGAACTAGGAGCTGCCACGACTGACGTCGACTCGCTTCGCGAGATTATTCGATCGATGGTCCGTGACGAGCTGCGACAGCTACATCAGGTGCAGCAGCGTTTAGCCAACTTAATAGCTAGCGTCGTACGTGACGAAAAGCAGCATGCGCTCGGCGCACCACGTTACGAAGCATCACTTCAGGCCGCTCCACCACTTCAGGTGTTCACAACTTCAACTGAACCACGACGCGCAACATACCCTGACGTTTTAAAAGGCACCCTCCCGTTGCCGGCGACACCTCCTACCGTGAGCAAATAGCGTGCGACTTATGCCGACGCAGTCGGACACCCTATCCCTGCACCATCGCTGCTACCTGTCGTCATCCTGTATGTCATGCTTCGGTCAGCACAGGCGGTTCCTTATTTTGGAGAGGCTCGACCAGCCGTACGTAAATCGGACACAGACGATCGCTCTGTTACCACTGCGGTGAGTCGGGTTATGAGAGCGCCAGTACCGGCGCCTTGGACTGCAGGGATTTCCTGTTAATTCACCCTAACCCCGTTTCGGACAACGGGCACCTGAGATTGAAGATTTTATCGGCCGACAGCGCGCGCCCCCGTCATCAAGGCGCCAGTCGCAGCCGCCGTTACCACGACCATTCTGTTCGAGAGGTACAAGTCGGATTTCTCAAGGACGATATCTGAGCACTCGCCTGGGAAACTAACATCAGCGACCTTTCGAGGCGAGGCCGCTGACACTCGACGTGCGCAAGACCTCCAACTGACGCGACCTCAGACCGACGGGGACTTGAAGACACCTGTATCTCAGGCTGGAGACAACTTTTCAATGAACATACCTGTGGTGATCGAGGGTCGAAATGTTACTGCTTTAATTGACATTGGCGTTGACTACCCGATTACCAGCGGAAAACTGGCAAGCAGTTTAAAGAAAATTGTTACGCCTTGAACAGAGGCGTACGTACGGACAGCTGGCGGACATGTCGTCAAACCACTCGGTGTGTGCACTTTCCGTGTATAAATTCAAAATTGTACGTTTCCGATCACTTTCCTTGTTCTCAGAGATTGCTGCCGTAAATTTATACTTAGAATCGACTTTCTTCCATTGTACGGCACCATCATTGACCTCCGCTGACGCTGCATATCGTTCTCTACAAATAAAGCGACGAGACGAGACGCCTGCCGCCATAAATTCGCTTTCGAATTTCCGACGAGGGCATCACGACACCATCTCCTGCTAGTGTAATGATTCCGGTAACAGCGGAGGGCACATGCAAAGGCGAAGTACTCGCACAGTGCAACGTCTCCCTTCTACATTCCCCCGGAATTAGCGTTGCTCGGGGAATCATTGACGTTAGAGTTCGCCAAACTGACGTCTTGATCACCAACTTCACAAATGAACACCGACACCTCTTCCGTGACACTGCCGTCGCCTACGCTGAAGCCTTGAAGGACGTCATTGAGTGTTTCGCTTGTGAGGAAAGCGGCAGCGATGAAGAAAGCGTTACAAATATCTACATCTACAACCAGCTGTCGGTGAACAATAAGGAGGCACTGCGAGGACTGTTGTGTGAATTCAAGGACTGCTTCGCTCGATCGTCTAAAGTCAGTCAGACGCCAATCACGCAGCACAGGGTAATTACTTACGCCGATGCACGTCCTATTCACCAGCAGCCGTATCGTGTTTCGAACAAAGAACTCGAAGCAATTCAACAAGTCAAGGAGATGATTGACGGTGGCGTCATCCGACCTTCGAACAGTCTGTGGTCATCACCGGTGATCCTGGTAAAGAAGAATGACGGCACTCTCCGCTTCTGTGTCGATTATAGAAAACTGAACAACATGACAAGAAAAGAAGTCTATCCGTTGCCACGCATAGATGACTCTCCACCGGATACGGCGATCCAAGTATTTTTCCTCCCTTGACTTGAAAAGTGGGTACTAGCAAATTGAAGTAGACGAGCGCGACCGGGATAAAACAGCCTTTGTCATCCCGGATAGACTTAACGAGTTCCGAGTACTTCCGTTCGGGTTGTGCTCTGCTCCGGCAACTTTCCAATGGATGATGGACACTGCGCTAGCCGACCTAAATTGGCAAGCCTTTCTCGTCTACCTGTATGATGTGGTCGCATTTTCAGACAGCTTCTCCAGATATCTTAAGCGACCGCGGCAAGTGCTCGAGGCAAATCGATCGGCCAACCTCACCTTAACGCCTCAGAAATGTCACTTCGGTTATGAATAATTGAAGTTCTTTGGGCATGTCGTGAGCGCGGAAGGCATCCGTCCCTATCCCGAGAAAATTCCGCTGTAGCTGCTTTCCCGACTCCTACCGATAAGAAAAGCGTTCGACGTTTCTTAGGAATGTGCGCACACTACCGGCGGTTTATACGCAAATTTTCTAAAATTGCCGAACCACATACTTGTCGCACTAGAGGCGACACGTCGTTCATCTGGAGCTCTGAACATTAAGCGGTTTTCACTGAGCTTCGACACCGCCTGGCATCGCCCCCTGTTCTTGGTCATTTTGACGAGGAGGCCGAAACGGAATTTCATAGAGACTCCAGTAACGTCGGCCGAGGGGCGGTGCTCATACTGCGGCAGGAGAACGGAGTAGCTTACGGCAGTCACACCCTATCGCGACCTGAGTCCAATTACACTACCGCAGAGAAAGAGAGTCTTGCCGTCGCATGGGCACTTGCAAAGTTCCAACCATATCTCTACGGCCGCCCAGTCCGGGTCGTGACGGATCATCACTTCTTATGCTGGCTGGCAAACCTAAGAGACCCTTCTGGACGACTGGCACGGTCGAGCTTGCGCCTGCAAGAATACGACATGACCATCGTGTACAAGTCAGGCCGCACACACGAACATGCTGACACATTGTCGCGCGCGCCTGTTGCACCTGCCGATCAATACAGCGAAGATAACAGGGCTTTTCTCCGCGCCATAAGCGAGGCTGACATATCTACACAGCAGCGAGCAGATTGTGAATTGCGACCTATCATAGAACACCTACAAGGCCACAACGTACGTCTGCCCCGACAAATTGCTCGCGAATTGTCGTCGTTTTGTTTGCGTGAGGCACTCTTATACAAGAAGAATTCTGTTGCCAGCAACAAAACCTGCCTTTTGGTATACTAGCAGAGCTTCGTGATGAAACCCTGTTCGCATGCCACGACGAGCCTGCGTCCGGCCACGTGAGTTTCACTCAAACCCTTGCTAGGGCACGGAAATCGTACTACTGGCCGAAACTCGCCAATTGTGTTAAAATATACGTCCAAGCCTGCCGTGAATGCCAGCGCTAAAAGTCACCCAATGAGAAACCCGCGAGATTGCTAAATCCTATCCAGCCGACTTGAGGACCCTTCGATCAAGTCGGCATGGACCTCCTGAGCCCGTTTCCGTTGTGTACTTCCGGAAACAAGCGGATCATCATCGTCCCAGGCTATCTAACATCTATGTTAGAACAAAGGCTCTTCATAAGGTACAGCTTATGAGGTTGGACACTTTTCGTACAGAACATCGTACTATGTCGTGGCGCCCCAACATGTGTCATCACAGATCGAGGGGCGGCGTTTACGGGAAGACTGCTTGAAGAAGTTTTTCAACTGAGTTAGACCACACACCGAAAGAAGACTGCCTATCATCCGCAAGCAAGTGGCTTCCCGGAAAGGCTTAAAAAACAATGCCCGACATGCTGTAGATGTAAATAGACGTGCAGTATAAGACTTGGGACAAGGTACTACCGTACTTCACCTTTGCGTACAATACCGCTACGCAAGAGACCACACGATTCACGCCGTTTTCTCTTCCTGATAGTCGTGAAGTTCAGACGATGTTAGAAGCCGTGTTACCATGCGACAATTCTGATAGCCCTGATCAAAATACCGATACTTTCGTCCAGCGGGCCGAGGAAGCACACCAACCAGTTCGCGTGAACATCAGGAAACAGCAGTGTGTTTACGCGCGACAATACAACCTCCGCCACCGACATGTTGACTACCAACTGGATGACCAAGTGTTAGTTTGTACCCCCGTCCGCCGTAGAGGCCTTTCGGAAAACTTCTTTGTCAGTACTTCGGCCTTGCAAAATGATTCGGCGAGTGAGTGACCTCAACTGTGAAGTTCTTCCAGTTGAGGGCCACTCCACCTCGGGCCTCGTGCCACTGACTCCAATCTCGGGCCACCGACAACGGCGGCCCGAGATTGCACACGTCGTGCGATTAAAACCATATCCCACACCATAATGGTCATGGTGTTCTGACCATTGCGTTTGTCCTGGGACAATTCTTTCTGCCCGTCAACGATTTGTTTAGTATCGAGCCGATGCTCTTCTGGTAGGAGCGTTAATGACACGCGCTTGGGCCACTTGCTCCCAGAAGAAGACGAGGACGGGCTGACTCGCGAGCTCGCGCCTTGGTCTTTGGTCGGTGCTGCACTGCCCCTTCGACGAATGGTACTTTAACGGCCTCTTTTACAAGTCGTCTATCAATTAAACGTGACAATATCACGGCTTTCCTTGCCCGTCGCAAAGCTGAAATCTCATTCAGCCCTCTATCCGAATTTCACTCTTGGAAATCACGGCACCCCCAGGGTACCGTCCTCTCCCCCTTCTCTTCAACATCACCCTTTTCCTCATGTCACGCGTTATCGCTACCATTTCTAACCTGTCCCATGCTTTCTACGCCAATAATATTGATACGCGTACTTGTTTGTTTTTCGTATGACCGCTTTTCACCATCCAACAAATGTTATCGCACAGCGCAGGACGGGCCTGCATATATCGGAAGTTTCTGAACTGTTAGCTATGGTTCTTTTTACAGTTTTGTGTCCCTGAACCTTGTGTAACCTGATTTCATGTATGCGCGATGCGAATGGTGTAGAACTTTCTGGAAGACGCGCGGGCACCAATGATTACTCTGGAACCTTCGCCGACTGATGTATAAAAGCCGGCGCGCTTGATCCGCAGCTCAGATTTTCGACGATCGCCGACTGTGTTTGCCGCTTTCCTTGAGCTTTGAGTGTAGCCTGTTTTTGTGGCCACAGGTTAACCCAACAAAGTTGGTTTCGCCATTCACAGTTTTGTTGCTGTGTCCTCGACCGTCACTACCACGTGATAATATCACCCTCTGGGTGAACACCCGAAATATTCGAGAGATGAAGGCCATCCTCCAGGCGGGCGCGGACGTGGTCGCCGGTCATGTTCGCGCAGTCGGGCTGGCCGTCAATATCGGAGCGTCTGCTCCTCTCGCCTCGTGGCACGGCGCCCACCTCGTCCCCCACCATCAGTGTCATTATTGACGCGCACGCCGTTCCTTCTGTCTCCTGCCTCCCCATTTGGGTCTCCTTCAATCCAACGGCAAACACACTGCCGTCCTTTCCCGCCTGACTAGCACCGTCCACCAGACCGTCCAACTTATTCGCCGTGTTGATAACCCGCACCACGGCATGCGCAGGCACGACCTCTGTAGTCTTGTCGAGGCCTTCGTCCACAGCCGCTTTGTCTACTCCATCTCCCCTATCTCTTTCTCTCTTGCGCCGAGGAAGACAAGGTGAACAATCTCATCATCTTTATACCCAAACCAGGCAAACCATTCAATACGGACAACCTCAGGCCGATTTCAGTCACATCATGCGTCGGCACACTGATGGAGCACGTAGTTCGGGACCGTCTCAATGAACACGTAGAGCATGGGGACGAGTTCCCCCACTCCATGTTTGGTTTCAGGCCAAACCTGTCCACCGAAGATGTACTCCTTTAATTAAAAAGGCAGCTGATGCAACCCGAAAGTCCGGCGGACGCTCGCAGGTTCCGGTGCCTCCTGGGCCTCGACCTGAAGAAGGCCTTCAACAATGTCGCCCATGCAGCGGTGTTCGAGGGCCTGACCCAACTGGGGTATGGGAACCGAGCATACCAATACGTCCGAAACTTTCTCACCGGATCAAAGTCGGCGAACATGAAACTGGCATTATAGAGCTGGGGAGCCGAGGCACACCGCAGGGATCAGTCATCTCCCCTTTTCTCTTTAATGCGGCGATGCGCGGGCTTCCGGACCTGCTGTGCTTTATTCTCGAGCTTCACCACAGCCTCTACACTGACGATGTGACGTTAGGAGAGGCAGCGCATGATCCACAAACTCTTCAAGAGATCATGCAACGCGGCATCGACGTCGTACAAGCTGCTGCGGAGTCAAGCGGCCTGACGCGCTCACAGGAAAAATCCGAATACCTCCAGATGAAGCTCGGCAGAAGTAGCTGTCCCGGTGGATTACCACGGGGGAGGCGCTACCTTGAACTTAAGGTTGGAGGACTTACCATCCCGGAGCGCCCCAGTATCAAGATATTGGGGCTACACTTTCAGAACACGCTGCGCTGCGGGTTCATGTTAAGGAAACTCCAGAGGGCGACCAATTACACACTACAGCTTATTCGCCGGTTGGCTAATCGGCACCACGGCATGGGCGAGGGCGAGGTGCATCGACTTGTGTAGGCATACATTACCAGCAGAACAATGTACTCGACACAATATGTCAAACTCGCAGCCACGGACTTAGGCAAATCAAACACACTGATCAGGAGAACCACAAAGGCAGCCCTGGGCCTTCCGGACGACGCGGCCACCGCAAGGCTAGAGGCCTTAGGCATGCACAACACGATCGAGGATCTCTGAGACGCTCACCACACAGCCCAAGTCCGTCCTTTCTCGCTAACCCCGGCTGGCTGCACAGTCCTCCGGAAGCTCAGTCTGGAGGCCATACTGAAGTTACATAGTACATGACGATTCAGTGAAAGGTCAGGGGGCATATTTTTGCCCTGCTTCTACCACGCAACATGGACGCCGAGTTCCATCAGGGCCATCGGCAGGCCCGTAGTGAAGCCATTTGGCAACGCTACGGCTCGTAAGATGGAGTGGTTTACACAGACGCAGCGATACACCCTCGCGGCGACCTCATGACCGCGGTTGTAGTGGATCACAACGGAGATTGATAGAACAGGCAACAATCACGGCTGGCCGAGTGGCGGAAGCGGAGGAAACCGCGATTGCCATGGCCATGTATGCGCGGAAGCAAATACCGTCATCAGCGATAGCAAGCAGGCCATCGGCAATTTCCTCCGCGGTATAATTTCCAAACAGGCGTACCATGTTCTCACGCAGCGCCCATTAAGCGGCTTGAATACCCTTGTGTAACCCCCGCTCACGCTGCTGTGCCCGCCATTGCGTCGGCTCACAGTTTGATACGAGATATCTCGCGCTGAGCATCGTCCGCGGATGCGGACGACGTGAACGAGGAGAGACACGAGGAACCCTGCGAGACTTACCAAGAAATAGCCCATAGGCATTGCTTGAGACGTCGCGCGCTCCCACCAGCGGCCAAGCAACTCGATAAAACGGAAGCGGTCGCGTTTCGGCGACTCCAGACAAACAAACACCCACACCCAAAGTACATTCACAAAATCACAGGGGGCAAGGAAAGCAACCTATGTAGGCTCTGTTCACAAACAGGTACAATCACACACATAATGTGGGGATGAACGTCGCTCCGGTTTTCTCATCACCCCGTCAGCAGCGAAACTGACTGGACAGCCTGGCTCAGTTCCAGGGACGTCGACCGACAGCTTGAACTGAGCGTAGAAGACCAAGCAGGCCCAGGGCCTTACTTGAGCCTGATCTCTCATCCACCTCCCCTTTCCCCTTGCCCTTTTCAATAACGTTTACGACGACCACCACCACCGCCAAGCCTACAAGTCGGCCCTTGCGCTCCCCACCTACACCTTGACAACCTACACAACGCTGCTCGTCTGCTGGCGATGGGCGTCCCAATACTCTTTGAGAGCTTGTGGAGGCCCTTCGCACGGGACAACTAGACCGCCTTTCTCGCACCCCCTCTGGCAGAGCCCTTCTCTCTTCGCTCCGCGGGACCCATGTGTCCCCTGCCTTAACCCACCCCTTACCCTTCTTTGTATCTTCCATGCTCACTGCCAACCCTGTTCCCAAGAACATGCATCCTGAGGATCACGCCGCCCGCCGCTCTGCCCGTGCCTCCAGCCTGTGGCGCCAGTACGGCGCACATTCCAACGTTGTGTATGTTGATGCGGCTCCATACAATTCCCACCCAGCCATCGCCCTTGCCGCCACTTCCCATACACTTTCTCCTTTCACCGTTGCCACTATACCTGCCCCCACCTCAACTGCCGCAGAGGAAGCAGTCATTGCGCCCGCCATTGCCACTGCACCGGCCCGTTTCATATTCAGCGATTCCAAAGCTGCAGTCCACCAGTTCGTGAAGGGTCGCATCTCTTCCTCCACGCTCAGCATTCTTAATCACTCCCCTCCCCCTTCTCGTCGTATCCAACTCCTCTGATTTCTGCCTCACGCGGGGCACCCTGGGAAGTAGGCGGCAACTTCCATCGTTCTCGAGATGACAGAACAAGCTGGCCATCTCCACGCCGGGATGGACACGCGTGACTCCTTCCTCACCTTCCATGACATCACCCTTCATTACCGCAGGTCTCCCTTATCCTTGCCTCCCGGTCACAAATCCCTGCGAAATCCCTGACGTGGCGCCATTTACAGGCCCACACTTTCCTCTCTCCTGCCCGACTTGCCCTTATTCACTCCTGTGGCTGCTCACCCGAACGCATGCTCTGCAAACACCCATGAGCAGACTATCCTCATATTCTCTGTTCATGCCCGAAGCATTCTCTCCCTGCCTCTTGGCACGTATCTAGTTCACAGCTGTGTAAGCCTCGGAGCCGGATGCCCAGCTACGGCTAAAGATCTCGGCAGCGGAAGTCGCCGCCAGGCATGATCTGGAGGCTCCAACCGGCAGCCTGAAGGCCACCCACGAAACGGTGGCATCATAGTTTTTTTATTTTCATTTTTGGCCTTCACTAAACAAAGTTTGCACCACCACCACCCGCGCTGCTTCAACTTCTCATGACGCTGCCATTCTACGGTGCAGGAACATTTCATCACCGCCGATCTTGTGTTTCACAGCCTACAGTATGTCAGTATCACGCATACCCGTACAAAAACATCATTGAGAACGCATTGAAATATCGTTGGTCAATGATGAGTTTTTATTGAGGAATTATTGAGTTTGTTGGAGAATTGTTGGGTTGAGTGTTGAAGGCTCTTCAATATTGGCCACTGAAATTTAATTGGAACCCCATTGGGTATCTCAATGTTGAGTAATTGTTAAGTTACCATTGAAAGTCGTTGTGCTTAGACGGCCCGTTGTGTCCGTTTTGTTGAATGGCTGTAAGGTACCATTGAATCTCCGTTGAACTGGCGTTGTGGTAGTTCTGTTGACCTGTTGTTGAGTTATTATTGCCACAGCACTGAAAAGTACATTGTAGCCCGGTTCAGATGGCATTGAGATTTCAGAAGGCGCCATTGAAAAATGATTGACGTTTCGATGGGCTAGTGGATTTTTATTCATATATTGTAATTGCTTAGCTGTTCGCACTTACATGCCCCGGTGCTTGCTCATAACTCTCCCAAACACAAACAAAAGCAAAGGAGAGACTTATTACAGTACCAGAGAAACATTATTACAGTACCAAAGGCACCACTACATCGAACCTGGAGACATTGGCTAGTACCTACAGCACTCTAGCAGTGTAAATACATCTGAAAAAACCTATACATATGAATTCAATCAAAACGACCATTGTAGTCTTCACTTTCGACTTAAGTTTATGACTAGAAGGCAAAGCGACTCAAAAGACATGGCTTAAGCATACCCTTGTAACAACCAACTTTGAACACATGAACACTTGAAGCTGCTTGCGTGTGAAGACAAAAAAGACATCTGAATATGTTACATTAAAATGTTTGGCACACTAACACATCACAAGAAGAGCTACGGCTGATTGTGAGAAGGCAAAATTAGAGACTTGAAACAAATGACTTCAAGTAAATATATACAAGCTTGAGCACACGTCTTTCACCGCGATTAAAATTTAATGAAGTACCAAAGTAGACTTGCCTGAGCTTTTTGTATTCGAGATGTATATATCTTCAAGTTGCCCAATTATTTTATAAAACAACATCACTCAACTTAGCGATTATTTGACGAGACATCATTAAGAAAGTTTGCGGGCATGGTGAAAACCTGAATCATGTTTCTGACGAGCCAGGTTTGCTTTCTCTATAAATAAACTTGTAAAAAACTTTTGTGTAATGAATGCAGCTTATCTCCCTGGCAGAAATCAAGATCAAACAGTACACCATTTGATTATGCTAATTTGGGATACAGAAGAGTTTGTTGGTGGCATTTCCTCAATATAGTGAGCTAATTTTCAGGTAATTTTTCTGGACTTGCACAAAGTTAATTAGAGCGCTTTTGGGGCCTTTTTCCCTATACCCAGCAACTAAGTGGTACCTCAGTCAATAAAGAGATAAAGCAAGGCTAATACCTTGAACGATAAGAGAAAAAATAATTATTTAGCACAGAAAATTGGTAGCAACAGACGGCTAACACAATTACAAACAGCCAAATAAATGGCCACCTGCACTTGCGGTATCAAGTACCCCAGAAAGGACATAAAGAATGAGAAAAGTTTCCAATGGCTGGACAGCCAGATTGGTGAGAGTGAACAACGCAAATAAATGCGTATACGAAACACCAATGACCTCAATTGCGCAGGTAAAATGTTATTAAAATGCTAGCAGAATTTTATTGCATAAAATACATAAAAGTTGCATAACATTGGGACAAAGCAGTAACAAAGACGGAGGGAGATACAGCACCCGTGTTGAAAAAAAATTACAAGTGATATACAGGCATATTTAGGCTCACGAAAATTTTTTCGAAAATATATACAAAAAGAACACATGCACTTACCGCATAAAAAGGTTCCTGCGCCTAGAGAATGCAGCACAGTAAAAAGCAGCGTCATGAGAACCGAAAAGTAGAGCTTAGTATATTAAAAAACTATGAATACCAACAAACAGGCATGTGACATGTCATGCCTTGAATGGATGAAATTCATAAATCTTACACACAAATGAAGTTACCATCACTCTTATTGGCTTCCTCAGGGGACTCCTTGAAGTTGAACTAGAAAAATGTACATCAGTGTTAAAAACAAAGAGAAGCCCCTATAGCGTTCTTCCTAAAATAAACATCGCAAATAACTTCATGTATCAATTGTAGGGCACTTCGCCAATTCGGTGTACATTTATATTTGACAACCACCCAAACAGAGACGCGAAGGATGAATTAAGGTAGGAACACACATGAACGCTGACTCAACTAGAAGTTTATTCGTGAACACAACGACTCTAAACACACTGGCCAACTTCACAAAGAAAGAAAAAGCCACGGATGCGGAGCAGAAACAGCCCGGCAGAACAAAAGAGGACCGAAAGACGTCCTGTAGAATAAACATGTGCGTCAAGAACTACAAAAAAAAAATGAAAACTGAAAGGTTTGTCCTGTAAGTGATTTTAACGAGAAGTATTGCAGCGACTCTTTCCCACTAAGGGTCACAGAAATCTTGCTTATGAATTTTTCTTGGCAATCAATAAATAATGCTTCCGTAAGTCCTCTTGTTTTTCTGGTATTTGTGATGAAACAATCGTTCTTTCTGCTCTATACCGCAACACCAGAGGAGTTACAGAAGCAATTTTTATTGATCACAAACGAAACAAATGCATAACCAAGTTATCTGTTGCCCTTAGTGGGAAAAACTTGCAGTTCTCAAAAGAGTATTTCTCGCTGGATAGTATCACTTATCGGACAAATCTTTCGCTTTTTCAATAGATTTGTCCGATAGTTCTCGTTTTTCACGCACGTTTATTCTACATGACATGGCTTTCTCATATTTTTTCTTGTCGCACGTGGCTGTTTCTGCCACGCATGCACGGCTTTTTACCTTGGTCAAGTTGACCAGTGTCTGTAATACCTCTGTCATCAAAAGTAAACATTTAGTTGAGCTTGCGCTCGTGTGTGCTCCTACGTATTTCGTCGTCCGTCGTCCACCTCTGTTCGTGCTGCTGTTTACAGTACGCACGTATCACTTAGTTAGGCTGGTAAACATCCTCACAAACAGAAGTAAATGCCTCCTCTCAAAAGGTAGCCCATCCTTTACTACGAAACGGCAGATCAAATCGAAAGTAAGCCTTCACAGCGTCCATGCGGCAGCTAGTACACCAGAGAACAGCAAAAAAAAATTCTTGAAAATCCCACCTGATGGAGAGTGGCAACAGAGATGCGAGCTTGCTAGTGAATCAGCCAGATATCAGCGGGTGTCTCTTGCACGACGCCAAGGTGCTCTTGACGTAGAACACTTTATCACCTGGGAATTTGCTTCATGCGTAAACTGTGAGAAAGGAATGCAGACAGAAAATGAGATTACGCGGATTAACAATCTGCCACACACTGCACATTATTATTTGTTTTGAACACATATACACATATACACAGGTATCAGGAAAGGGAAAGCGAGGAGCATAACTACGCACGAAATAGAAGTACACACTATACTGGCAAGTAAAAATTTGCGACTCTTTACGAGTGCCGTCGAGAAAAGGAAGAAATGGGTTGCTACGGTAAATGTTAGCTAAAGCACGCACAGCGATGTGTCACAGCGGGGAAAAATATTCCTGGTTCTCTCGCAGAACCAAAGACCACGCGACAGAGCATAGCCGATACCAAGCAGATACCGAATCTTTGCGTAGAAGTGCAGCAGAAGGTATGGCCTAAAGATACCCAGGGAGCGATGCGAGCGTGAGCGTGCCTGTATGAGTCAGAACATTCACCGCTTCTTTGAAGCTAGCCGCTCCGGCGTGGCT
Source organism: Dermacentor andersoni (assembly GCF_023375885.2). NCBI lineage: Eukaryota > Metazoa > Arthropoda > Arachnida > Ixodida > Ixodidae > Dermacentor > Dermacentor andersoni. The sequence continues at coordinate 147,921,253 of NC_092815.1, forward strand.
CCGATCATCCGACGCGATTTGTGTGCAGAACGTCGCCTGCACGTCCTTGCGCGTTTTGCGCGGTAGCGTCTGCGCAGTGGGCTATAGCTTCATGCGCGCGTCATTCTTCGCCGCGCAAACGGTGCTCGAGTGTGACGCTTAGCTCGAGGCGACAACGCGCCGGTTGGCGCTCCTTTCCCATCTGCAAGCAATGCACATTCGGAACGGTCACACTGAAAGAGGCAGCAGAGAACGCTGGCATGTTTCGGTTATCGCCTATTAAAATTGTACAGTAGGCCTTCAACGGCAACCCGCCGCGCTAGATAAAGATGCTTAGTGCGGCAGTTTTGGCCGTGATAGGCGATAAGGCGAACCGGTCGGGGGCTGTGTTCTTTGCCGACGTCGTCACCACACCTCTGTTCATTTGCGCTGTGTGTCCGTGTACATTCACCACGCGGAAGCTGCGACTAATCGGTTGGCCGTTCTCCGCAGATCGCAAAGAGGCGAAATATATTTTGCGGTGCGCCGCATCATTAGCCGCCGCCTAAATAATGGCGCGCTTAATCGCTACGGCACAAAAGGTGATCACACTAACTGTATGGTATACGATGAGCAACTACGGATTTTAAAAAAAATAATAATTCTGATGTCCTACCTGCCAAACCAACGATTTGATTATGAGGCATGTCGTAGTTACGGACTCCGTATTAATTTTGACTTCCTGGAATTTTTTACTTGCATACAATGCACAATGCACGAGCGTTTTTGCATTCCGCTCCATTGGAATGCGGCCGCTGCAGGGATCGTATCCACGACTTCGAGCCCCAAATTGCCACGGCGGCCGGCATAGTTACGGAATGCGTAAGCGTGAAGTGCAACACTGCCTTCCGGTACGAGTGTGGTACAAGCGTAGCATAGCTGCACAAATATTTCTGCGCATGCATTTTGCTTGAAGAAAGTGAACGGTGTGCTTAACATCTCACGCTTGTCAATGTCAAAATGGAAAAAAGGCTACGTGATCAAGAAAACGAGATTACTTACCTATCTGCCGAATTTCGGCTGCGACTGTTTCGGGGTGCCTTCTCTCCAATAAGCATCATGACCTCTGGCGCGCAACGCCTCAAAACAACCAGGCTCGCACATCAGTCGAAGACTAGTAGCTGGGTGAGCCAACGACTTCAACGGATAAACGTCCCACTTATCGTCGTTAAAGCATTTCACTAAAATGTGCGTCATGATGTCCGAAAAGAAAAAAAAAATACTTTCATCAAAAAGCACGAGGCGTGAACCACCGCGCAACCAAGTAACGGAGTCCGAAAGCCGTTCACATCTTCACTATTGTATTGAGTTATAAAAACCTTTCAAACACAAAAAAACGGCACTGAAAAACCGCTAATTAATTAGCAACAATTTTACATCCGCTAACCTTTATACATTTTTAAGAACAACCTAATATGTAGTGTAAACAATAAATACTACGACCAAAAAATGCCACTACGAAACTAGCCGTAACCATGTATACTGTTGTAAAAGTGTGCGTAAAAAGAGGCTACAACGCACAGAGGAAGGAAACTTAGGAGAGGCCCTGACGTCACTCTTTGTGGCGCTAAAGTGAAGCCGGAAGTTGGCTTTGCTCATAGCGCTCCTCCGCCTATCGGGCCAGCTCTCCTCTCTTTTTTACATTTCCCACGAAACCACGCCGCGCAGCGCGCAACCGTGCTGCTCGGACCCGCGCCCTCCGCAGCAATACAAAACAATCGTTAGCACGTTAGAATGATTCCGCCAAAGAGGGCAAAATTTTCCGCGGACATTCCTTCGTCCGTTGCCATTGCCGTGGCGCGGTACATTGCGTACAGCGTTGCATGCGCGTTCATTTCGCGAACTTTAGTTCCTCCTGTCCCACCTGGCCACAGCAACATCCGGGAGAGCACGGTCGAAATAACGCAGCGCAACAAAACACGGAGACCAACGCAAACCTGCCCGCACGGCGCCTTTGCCACGGTACAAAACCTACGGAGCAACACGTGTGAGCGCACAGAACCAAAACAGAGCCGCCATTGTGGCCCGAAAGGCGTGGCCGCTACGGCAAACAAATAAAAAAATCACTAAAAAATGATGGGAACCTACTACGTCACTTCCTCCAAACTTTTCCCCTAGCGCGCGGAGGGGGTAGGACCTCTCCTCAGTTTCCTTCATCCATGCTACAACGGTTGCAACCGCGTGCGCGCACACAAACGTATACGCGGACGCTACCTTGACGTTTCTCGCGCCACCTAGAAATAAAAATTACTACTAATTTTGCTATTTCTACAAAAGTAACGCTTCTAAAATAGTTTGTAGCGCCTTTGCAGATGACGAGGTGAAAAGTAAGGTATGATAAGAGTCTGTTACCTGTATTTCTTTCTTTTCCCTTTGGTCTTCTTCTATTTGACTGAACATACGAGACCTGCAGGCTTGGGAGATGAGAAGACAACAGTTTGGCGAGGCTCAAATAAATCGCGTGCTTCTTGCAAGGCGAGAGTCGGGAGCAGCCGCAGATACAGCGATAAGCTGTTATATTGTTGCGGCTGTTGCGGAATCCGAAGCTCTTTGAAGTCAGTGGTTATAGCGGATGCGCGCTGCGATCTCAAAGCGCGTTCGTTCTTTGATCTCTAGTACCACGGACATCGGATAAAAAAACTATATTTGCTTTACGGACAGAGGGTACGTCGCAGGAAATTTGAACACCTCACACGTGTATGCTTGTAGCGTATGCGCACTTGCATCCTACGGTTCCCACAGCACGTCCGATGCTCGAAGGTAGCGTCGTCGCGTGTCGGCGCCTGTCTTATCGCCGGCCGCGCTGCCCCCGTGTCTACTTTTGGGGAACTTCCACATGCGCGTAGTCACCGTGTTTGCAAGTGAATTTCGCATTCTTCTGCTCCCCGAAACGTGCTCATTTTGGATCGTACCAATTGCTACGTCATCGAAGAAATAAATCGTTATGAAATTGGGCGGTCATGAAGCTAGTCTAACGTTGCAGTTTTTACGTAGCGTAAACGGCTACGTAAGTGCGACGGTCACGGAGATAGGCGCTTCAAAGCGCCAGCACTTCAAAGCTTACTGGCTTTCGAATGAGAGGAGTATGTGCGCGCTCATGGTCTATTGGTTAGGGTACCGGGCTCGACGGCCGATGTTCGATTCCACCCCATCGCTCACACATTTCCTTTTAATGAAAGCGAGGCCAAAGAAGAACCTACCTGCCGCAAAGTGACAGGAATGAGGTTGGAACGCTTCGCAATAAATTTTTTGAATGTCTTTATATGCGAGTCCTAATTATTGTATACTGGACTCAACTGGTACACAACAACAAAACTACCAAAAAATCAACACAAATTACCCAATAAATTGTTTATTGAGAACACTGAACGGTAATATTGTTCTGCAAGGGTTGAATGAACTCAATTGCTCTTGAAAATTTGTTGGAGTCCGTTGTTTCAACAATTGCCCAGCAATATATCAATGGTTAATCAACAGTCATTTTTGTACGGGTAATAAGCCGTGGATCACATTTAATCGCTGCGCAGTTGCTCCGCAATCTCGTAAAGCTGCCCAAAAGGTGAACTTCGGAGAAATTCACCTTTTTCTTGTCCACAGCGAATAAAACACTCAAGCCATATGAACTACAACTCGGTGAACGCACGCAGGGCGCACAAAAACAGTAGAAAAGACGCGAGAACCTAGCCACACACGAGGTGCACAACCAACAAACAGGTGTAGACGGCAAATATTGAAAGAACAGTTTAACGGGTGCTAGTTTTGACCAGACGAAAAACAATAGGCCGACAATCGTTTGCAATATTTGTTTAGCTTATTGCACAGCGTTTCTTCGTAAAGTCTGTAGACATTTACGCACAGCGTTAGGTTAACGTTACGATCATTTATTCGTGCTTCAGTTAATAAAACAAGAATTAAAACTTTTCTACCGTTGCCCCCATGCGCGTCACTTAACCAGCAAAGTGACACTTTTATAAATGCGCCTGAAGTGCAGTTTCTGAAACTCATCCCGAACTTATGCTTTTCTTGTACCCTTATAAGCGAACTTTCTCGTTCGTAAGTGAACTTTTCGTCAAGTTTAAGGCTCGTTCTTGAATACGACGTGATAAGAAACGGCAGCGCAAGAGGTTTAACTCGCGCACTGTCCGTAGCCACGCAGGAGGATAAAATAGCAACACTCCGTACCCTACAGAAGGCTTAGCTTCTAGCGGCACCACAGGGGACGTAAACAGAGCGTAGAGAAAGAAATTCAAGAAGCGAAGACACTCGGCGAAAATTGGCAACAGGAAGCACGTCATGGCTAGTGTTATTCGCATCCGTTAGTTGACGCGAGCTTTGGAAAAAAGGAATGGGAAATAAATTTGCAGACGTCTTTTTTTTTTTATTCTTTCCGGCTAAAACTAAAAAGTTTTGCTTATAAATGAACATATACATTGTGACAGATTTTTCTTGCGTTACGTAGCAACAAGCTCACGGTACGCCAGGTGCGAAAGATGCATGCGTCATGCGCCAGACAGGCCACCTAAGCCACCGACGCCTGTTGCGCATGTGAAGTTCGCCTGTTCGGCGACCCGTGTCTTCTGGATGCAGCGTGTTTGTTGCGCTCCCAGCGTATTCTTCCGTGTTATCTGCACTTCGACACGGCACCACTGCACTATTGGATGACGGCAAGGTGAGAAATTTTGTTCGACAGTCTGCTACGCATTTAAAGCAATTTTGGCTTTTACAGCACGGAAACCGAAACTTGTGACGCAGTTAGCGAAAAACAGCTAGGCCGTCCTGGCTTAGGTAATTTGAGTTAATGAATCGTACTGCGAGATGTTTGCAAACGTTTTCTATGAGCCCCCAACAATACTATAGCTTATTTCGGCAGTTTTTGAGCACGCTCGCCGCACCCGGCTTTGTGACGCAGTTGGCGAAAACAGCTCGGCCGTGTGCCGCAGTTTCTCGTGTACGAATCTTACTGGGACAAGTTCGTGGCGCATTCTCTGACCACCAAAATTATTATATTTGATTTCGTTACCTTTTGGATACGTTTGAGGCACGCTAGCCACGCCTGGGGTTGTGACGCAGTTAGCAAAATAGCAAGCCGACCGTGGTAACGGTTTGGCGTGTACTGAATCTTAGTGAGACAAGTTTGTGACGCTTTGTACACGTTCTTTCGTACTCACGCTTGTCGAAGACGCGACGAACGATTTCCAAGAGTGATAACACTGGAGTGTGTTGCTTGCGGTGGCAGAACGCGCAAAAGATAACGTGGAGGAGCTCAAAAACCAAGAAGTCGAAAATCCTGTCTTCTGAACGACTGAAAACAGGCTTTGCAACCACGCATTTGTCTTGAGTGCGAGTAGAAGGCATTCTGCGAGCGTCTAGCATGGTCTGGCTGAGAGCCTCTGTTGTGTCCACCTCTGTGTATGTAGCGTACTATCATGTCGGCTGCCAAGTTGTTTGGTAAACGCGCAGTCTCCCGTGTATTTGTGCTCTTAAAGCAGGCACGTACCAAGGGGGGGCCCGGAGGGGCCCGCCCCCCCCCCCCCCCCGAAATTAAGCGGCATACCGCCCCCCCTTCCCATGCGCCCAAGGCACCACTCCTCACAAACATTCCTCAAGCGTCGACAAATCAATCTACTCGGCGGTCAACATTTTGCTGCATTTTACAACGAAAGCAGTGTATGACTAACTTCCGTAGTTTATTTTCGGCGTCCGTTAACGGAAAAAATCATCATGTGGGGCTTACACTGGTGATAGCGCAAAAAAGGTCCAAGATCAATGGCACATGCATACCCATGTGCACTCGGGAACCTATAACGCTTCCTTCGGAATCTTCGGGATCGGCCGACGTGTCGGGAGTTAATGCGTGCTTCATCTCCACCGCGGGTAGGCCCGGCGTTGCATTACCTTCAGGATTGACCCACGTGAGGGGAACGCTTAACGCCTGCTTCACCCCCGCCGCGGGTGGGCTCGGTATTGCAATATCTTCGGGATGGGTCGACGTGTGGGGAGTTAATGCGTGCTCCACCTCCACCGCGGGTCGCCACGGCATTGCATTACCTTTTGGATGGAACCACTTGAGAGGAGCGCTTAAGGCCTGCTTCGCCCCCACCGCCGGTGGGCCCGGTATTGCAATATCTTCGGGATGGGCTGACGTGTGGGGAGTTAATGCGTGCTTCACCTCCACCGCGGGTCGGCACGGCATTGCATTACCTTTGGGATGGACCCACGTGAGGGGAGCGCTTAACGCCTGCTTCACCCCGTCGCGTGTGGGCCCGGTATTGGAATATCTTCAGGCCGACCCGCAGCGGATGTGAAACACTTTGCTTTTCGTTTAAGAGCTCCGAGTGTCGTCAGCTTACGCTGCCATTCCATTTTTGCGGAGTGGAATAGTTGTCAATTTTTTCACTCCTTCTTGATGGCGGTATAGTTATCGGCATCTCCTGGGGTGTGGAGGCCAGTTTTGTCATCGATTCGGTGCTCGCGCGGTTAACTCAAGTTGAATTGAGTTGTCACCATCTATTGCAGCAGGCAGGGCGTAGTTTATTGTTTTAATTATAGTACTTTATTTTATTTATAATGCACAACACAATTTTTATGTCGCCATCTATTCAACGATCACGCGCATCCCTGTTGCTTCGTTAATTCTACCTTCTCTGTTTAGACTGATCCAGGTGCCAGGAAAGATATTCGGTTCATAATCGGCTGGTCTGTATGCTCGTAGAATAAGTTGTGGCCGGAGAAAACGCCAGTTGCGTTTAACTTTTCCTTTTGCTTCAATATTTCTTCGAGTGACAGCTCGCCGCGACGCTGACAGATCCTCGGAACCATATATCGGCGATATGGGTTAGATAAGGTGGAAAATAAAATTTTGCGAAACAGCGTTGATCATTAGACCCTGCAATAACCCTTAAACCCATAAGCAATATGAATGTCACCCGTTACCTCATCTCGTTCTTCCCTTATTGTACAGCAGTTTTCGTACAAAATTGGCAACTGGAAACAAGAGTCGCAAGGAGATGAGAAATCAACCGATTTAAGGAAGAAAGCCAAGGTAACAGCCAAACGGAGAGGAAAAGCGAAAATTGTTTGTGAAAATAGTTATGAATCAACATCTGTTTATTTAAAAAGAAAGTAGAGAAAACGCCGCCGGAACTGGAGAATAATTCCGTGGGTTTTGAATGACGCTTATACAGTCATCAATCAAACCACCTGACGTAGCCACTTCCCCGCTGTGCTAAAGGGGGGGTTGGGGGTTTCTACCCTTCCGCGTTGGGCGCAGTACGTCTAGAACCGCAGTGTCATGCGCTCTACGTGGTTGTACGGGACTGGTGACCACGCATCTTTACGCAACTTCCCAAATAACAACACGAGTCGGTTTTGCTACTTGGTAGAGCAGTAAACGAGGGATGCAAAAGAACTGTGACTGTTCGGCAAATATAAATTTCTCTAAAATTCTTCCAGAACTAATTCAAAAAACGTCACTAGAAATCTTTATTTTGCACTCTCGCTTGTTAACTTGTTCTTGGCAAGGTTCTTCCTGCACATCATTCATGCGCGAGTCTATTTGTTGTGGTTCTTTGTTTGCCAAGTAAAGAAGAGGTGTATCTCACAGGCGTACCCGTGAGATGCACGTTATTTCAGGTCTCTTTTGCTGCTTTACGCGGCTTTATGGCAAATGGTGAGCACTATTCACATTTGTACTAGTAAAGCACCCTTCACCTCATATGCATAGAAAAGTTACCTTGGGTAGGGCCCCCCCAACCCCCCCGAAAAAAAAAAAAACACCTGCGTACGTGCCTGTCTTAAAGTGCAGGAAATAATGTCCGGGGATGGGGGAATATATGGAAATCAGGTGTTTTCTTCATAATTTATAGTACTGCTTGAAATGAATCGGGTATTTTCGATGCCATGTATGTAAAAGCGAATTGCTTTTGTTTGCAATGTCGCCCATTCACCACTTTCTCGTGTTTCCCCTCTGCATGCAGTATTCCTATAAGGGCTAAATACCAAAATGACACGTGCTTCTAATTGACTTTTTTCAGCAGATGCCGTCCGGTGGAGCTTCGTACGGAAACTACTGCTGCTCACCTGGTGCCACAACGTTAAAGGAACGCACAAAAAGCGCGGAAGGAGCATTTATATGGAGTGAAATAAACATTTCCTCATTTACAAGGCGTTTTGCGTCTACTTTATGAAATTGCACGTGGCACAGATTCGATGGAGGCTTGTAAAAATAGTTCGCAATCATTTTAATTAAATAAACAATTCCTCACTAAGGTCACGCGTGATTGAGCAGCAGAATCAGAAAGAAAAAGGGCCCTGAGTAGCGCAGCCGGCGTACCGCGTGCCAGCTAGCCTTCAAAACGCGCGAGCACGAAACCGAAACCGGAAGGAGTTAATCCCATCCGCTTCGTGCGCTACTGTAATTTCCGCCACTGGCCGCTGGGCTCTATGGCAGTGTCCGCTCTGGTTGCGTCTGTTTCTCTATGTACAGAGAAGAGCTGGCGCGAAGCTTTCGCTAGAGTTTTGTCCGCAGGTTGACTAAATCTCGTGCGTGTGCTCTACCAGTGAAACCTTCATGCTCTGAACCCTTCCCTGGTCTTTGTACTCGCCGTTTTCTAGTTCCTAAAGAACAATCGGATCACCTGCTGACCTTAAAGGTAAGAGCTTCAAAAAGTGCATCTGGTATGAGCATTGGAAACAACTGGAAGTGCAGTTATCATATTTGATGTCGAGTAATTGACACGGGCACTTTAGTATAGCTTAAAAGTACAGTGTGTACGTTTCCTGTCAGAGTTGCAGAGCTGCTATTTCCGTTATTTTGCGAAGATTGAGGCACAACCCACTTCCTCTCGAGACCCTTGGTAACATACAAATAATATTGAGCGGAATAGCATTTGAAGATTTTTATTACGAATATATCTTTACGCAATGAATGAGTGCGCGAGTTTTCTTTCGTGTTGCTTCCGTCATTATCAAATAGTTTTATGCATAAGCATCAGATGTGATTAATCGGCCGGAGCTTTTCTAACTAGGTTATTCATAGGGGCCGGTTTCGCCAAGCTTCGACATTTTCTGCTGTATTTTTGCCATCTTTCGAGACTGTCAGTCTCCTTTCATTGGATTGAGCGAGCGTCGCTGTAATTAACTTGAATGAGGACGCATGAGGGTGCAATCCGTTCTGTGATATGTGAACAATAATGAGCTAGAGATATTATTGTAAACTGAATTTCTTTTGTATCGTCTTAGTCTGTGAACTTCCTTCACATTGTAGACAGATCCGGATCATGTCGAGAGAATGGTTGGTAGACAGGAAGTAGCAGAAACCCTGACCATGCGATAAAGATGCGTTGGCTAGTTTATCGCCAATATCAGCCTCCTTTGGTAATTTTTCATTGTCTGGTTACATTCACGTAATGTAACCCACAAATTTGTTTTGAGTTATTCTTCATTGTTGTGCTTAATAAAAAGTAATTCTGTAAAAACATACTTCGCACAACTTACTTACGGCTTCGAAAACATGACTTGCAGGCTCAATGACTGTACCATGCCACAGAAAAAGGAGCTCTCTGGCGCTCAAAGGCACCATTTGGCAACAGTGAAAGAAAAAGCACCTTAGTGACACGTTACAAAATATGCCTACGTTTTATAGCCATTTTCGAGCGACTAGAAACCGGCAGTAATCCGTCGACCGGTCTATATATATATATATATATATATATATATATATATATATATATATATATATATATATATATATATATTATGAGAAGCCAACAAACAATGAGCCGAAGGACAGCATTGTGGCAGTTGTTTACAGTTAATTCAATAAAAGAAATGATAACTAGGTGTGAATATAAGCGGATGAAGCAAATAACTATATATATATATATTACAACGGAGGAACGGGGGCGTTCGCCTAGCAGCAGTAGTTCTAGGTTGTAGTGGTAGGCTTAAACAGGTCGGCGCTATATCAAAACGGTGAAGCCAGCACTTCTCGCCGTCTTCTTCTCTTCCACTAGCACCATGCCTACTGCCCACTGCCTTCAGTACAATCATTCCCCATTGAAAGAGTAGCCATCCTGGCGACCTAAAGACAGGAGAACACAGGGGGGTCATGCGCTGCTTGAGCCGGGAGAAGTGGACAATTTCCTGCCCGCGCTGACGCTGGTGAGAAGGCGCTTCTATTGGCTCAATGAGGTAGTTGACCGCGGATGTTTGTTTCACTACCCGATAAGTACCATGGTACTTGGAGAGCAGCTTGGAGGAAAGGCCTGGAGGAGCAGAGAGCAACCACAACCAGAGCAGCGAGCCAAAAGCAAAGCACGTGGATGAATCCTGGCGATGCTTTTGGCGCAAATGGTCCTGGGATGTGAACGAACGAGCGAGCTGGCGACATGTATCGGCGTAAGCAGCCGCTCTAGAAATATTCGTCCACTCCGAAGCATCTGGCCGGTAAGGTAGAATCGTGTCCATAGTGCATGAAGGTTAGTGCCCGTAAAGCAGAAAGAAAGGGGAGAACGCAGTAATGCTTTGCGTGGCGGTATTGTAAGCGTAGGTGACGAAAGGCAGAATGCGATCCCAATTCGTGTGGTCAGATGAAACATACATGGACAATATGTCGCGAAGACTGCGGTTGAAACGTTCTCTCACCCCATTAGTTTGAGGATGATGTGCGGTGGTAGTGGGGTGAATGATGCGACATTCCTTTCATCATCATCATCATCATCTTCTTCATCGTCAGCCTCGTTACGCCCACTGCAGGGCAAAGGCCTCCCCCATACTTCTCCAACTACCCCGGTCATGAACTAATTGTGCCCATGTGGTCCCTACAAACTTCTTAATCTCATCCACCCACCCCACTTTCTGCTGCCCCCTGCTATGCTTCCCTTCCCTTGGAATCCAGTCCGTAACCCTTAATGACCTTCGGTTACCTTCCCTCCTCATTACATGTCCTGCCCATGCCCATTTCTTTTTCTTGATTTCAACTAAGATGTCATTAACTCGCGTTTGTTCCCTCACTCAATGTGCTCTTTTCTTATCCCTTAACGTTACACCTATCATTCTTCTTTCCATAGCTCGTTGCGTCGGCCTCAATTTAAGTAGAACCCTTGTCATAAGCCTCCAGGTTTCTGCCCCGTAGGTGAGCACTGGTAAGACACAGCTACTATACACTTTTCTCTTGAGGGATAATGGCAACCTGCTGTTCATGATCTGAGAATGCCTGCCAAATGCACCCCATCCCATTTTTATTCTTCTGATTATTTCCGTCTCATGATCCGGATCCGCGGTCACTACCTGCCCTAAGTAGATGTATTCCCTTACCACTTCCAGTGCCTCGCTACTTATTGTAAATTACTGTTCTCTTCCGAGACTGTTAAACATTACTTTAGTTTTCTGCAGATTAATTTTTAGGCGCACTCTCCTGCTTTGCCTCTCCAGATCATTGAGATTGCATTGCAAGTGGTCCCCTCAGTTACTAAGCAAGGCAATATAGCGAATCGCAAGTTACTAAGGTATTCTCCGTTAACTCTTAACCCCGATTCTTCCCAATCCAGGTCTCTGAATACCTCCTGTAAACAGGCTGTGAATAGCATTGGAGCGATCGTATCTCCCTGCCTGACGCCTTTTTTAGCGGGATTTTATTGCTTTCTTTATAGAGGCCTACGGTGGCTGTGGAGCCGCTATAGATATCTTTCAGTATTTTTACATACGGCTCGTCTACACCCTGATTCCGTAATGCCTCCATGACTGCTGAGGTTTCGACAAAATCGAACGCCTTCTCATAATCAATGAAAGCTATATATAAGGGTTGGTTATATTCCGCACATTTTTCGATCACCTGATTGATAGTGTGAATAAGGTCTATAGTAGAATAGCGTTTACGGATTCCTGCCTGGTGCTTGGCTTGCCAGAAATCTAAGGTGTTCCTGACTCTATTTGCGATTACCTTAGTAAATAGTTTGTAGGCAACGGACAGTAAGCTGATCGGTCTATAATTTTTCAAGTCTTTGGCCTCCCCTTTCTTATGGATAACGATTATGTTGGCGTTCTCCCGAGATTCCGGTAGGCTCGAGGTCATGAGGCATTGCGTATACAGGATGGCCAGTTTCTCTAGAACAATCCGTCCACCATCCTTCAACAAATCTGCTGTTACCTGATCCTCCCCAGCTGCCTTCCCCCTTTGCATAGCTCCCAAGGCTTTCTTTACTTCTTCCGGCGTTAGTTGTGGGATTTCAAATTCCTCTGGACTAGTTTCTCTTCCATTGTCGTCGTGGGTGCCACGGGTACTGTATAAATCTCTATAGAACTCCTCAGCCACTTGAACTATCTGATCCATATTAGTAAAGACATTGCCGGCTTTGTGTCTTAACGCATACATCTGATTCTTGCCAATTCCTAGTTTCTTCTTCACTGCTTTTAGGCTTCCTCCTTTCCTGAGAGCATGTTAAATTCTATCCATATCGTACTTCTTTATGTCAGCTTTCTTACGCTTGTTGATTAACTTTGAAAGTTCTGCCAAATCTATTCTAGCTGTAGGGTTAGAGGCTTTCATACATTGGCGTTCCTTGATCAGAACTTTCGTCTCCTGCGATAGCTTACTGGTATCCTGTGTAACGGAGTTACTACCGACTTCTATTGCACACTCCTTAATGGTGCCCACAAGATTGTCGTTCATTGCTTCAACATTAGGGTCCTCTTCCTCAAATAAAGCCAAATACCTGTTCTGTAGCTTGATCTGGAATTCCTCTATTTTCCCTCTTACCGCTAACTCATTCATCGGCTTCTTATGTACCAGTTTCTTCCGTTCCCTCCTGAGGACTAGGCTAATTCGAGTTCTTACCATCCTATGGTCACTGCAGCGCACCTTGCCGAGCACGTCCACATCTTGTATGATGCCAGGGTTAGCGCAGAGTATAAGGTCTATTGCATTTCTAGTCTCGCCATTCGGGCTCCTCCACGTCCACTTTCGGCTATCCCGCTTGCGGAAGAAGGTATTGATTATCCGCATATTATCCTGTTCCGCAAGGTCTACTAATAGCTCTCCCCTGCTATTCCTAGTGTATATGCCATTTTCCCCCACTGACTTGTCTCCAGCCTGCTTTTTGCCTACCTTGGCATTGAAGTCGCCCATCACTATAGTGTATTTTGTTAGGACTTTACCGATCACCGATTCCACGTCTTCATAGAAGCTTTCGACTTCCTGGTCAGCATGACTGGATGTAGGGGGCGTAGACCTGTACGAGCTTCATTTTGTACCTCTTATTAAGTCTCACAAGACTTGCCACCCTCACGTTAATGCTATAGAATTCCTGTATGTTACCAGCTATATTCTTATTAATCAGCAATCCGACTCCTAGTTCTTGTCTCTCCGCTAAGCCCGGGTAGCATAGGACGTGCCCGCTTTTTAGCACTGTATATGCTTCTTTTGTCCTCCTAACTTCACTGAGCCCTATTATATCCCATTTATTGCCCTCTAATTCCTCCAATAGCACTGCTAGACTCGCCTCACTAGACATTCCTTTCCTAATGCTGAAATTACATGTGAGAGGAAAACGCGACCGCGGTCGCTGAGTAGTTCTCGAGGTGATCCATGGCGTAATATCAGGTTTTGAATGATAAGCCTGGCTACGTGTTTTGCTGTGGCAGATGCTAGGGCTGAAGTTTCAGCGTACCGCGTGAGGTGGTCGATAGCAACAATAACCCAGCGGTTGCCGCTTGGAGTGTTGGGAAGCGCACCGTATAGGTCAATGCCGACGCGGTCAAACGCGCGCGCGGGGCATGTTGAAGGTTGCAAGGGGCCGGTGGCATGTTGAGGTGGCGTCTTGCGTCGTTGGCATATGTGGCATGGCCAGACATAATGGCGAACGAAACGGTACATACCACGCTAGTAGTACCGAAGCTGGAGGCGAGAGTATGTCTTTAAACCAGCGTGGCCTCATTGCGGGTCGTCATGGAACATGACGCAGATGTCGGAGCGGAGGTGTCGGGGTATAACAAACAACCACTTGCGGCCATTCGAATTGCAGTTGCGGCAGTACAGCAGGTTCTCCCGAATGATGAAGTGCGCGGCTTGACGACGAAGCGTCCGAGAGATCGGCGCTGGCGATTGGGTAGACAGCAAGTCAATAAGCAGAGAGATCCATGGGTCTTTGCGCTGCTTTGATGGCATGTCGGAAATGTTGAGGGCGAAGGCACCGCAGGTGGAAATAGACGAGGGGACAGGACCAGAGGGCAGGGGTGACCGGGATAGAGCGTCTGCGTCTGAATGCTTTCGGCCTGAGCGATAAACAACGCGGATGTCGTACTCTTGTAGGCGCAGTGCCCAACGGGTGAGCCGACCAACTGCATCTTTTAGTGAAGAGAGATATAACCAGCATAGGGCATGATGGTCAGTCACGATGTCAAATGGACGCCTGCACACATAAGGACGAAATTTTCCAATAGCCCAAATGATGGCCAGATATTCCTTCTCTTAACCGAGTAGTTCACGTCGGCTTTGGTAAGGGTGCGGCTGGCATACGCGATGACGTACTCTTCGAAGCCATCCTTGCGTTGTGCAAGAACAGCGCCAAGCCCGACTCAATTAGCGTCCGTACGGATCTCAGTTGGAGCAGAGGGATCAAAGTGTCGCAGTACTGGAAGAGAGGCGAGAACGCGCCGCAGTTCTTGGAATGCGTCGTCGCACGCCGGGGACCAGGCTGATAGGTCAGAACTGCCGGTGAGAAGCTGTGTCAAGGGGGCGATGATAGAGGCAAAGTTACGGATGAAGCGCCGGAAATATGAGCACAAGCCGATGAAGCTGCGAAGCTCTTTCATGGTGGTTGGTTTAGGGAACTCGGATACGGCGCTTAGTTTCTTGGGGTCCGGGAGGATACCGTCTTTTGAAAATACATGGCCCAGAATAGTAAGCGTGCGAGCGCCGAAGTGGCATTTCTTCAAATTTATTTGCAGTGCTGCAGTGGAGAGGCACGAAAGGACTTGCTCGAGGCGGCTGAGGGGCGACGCAATGTCGGTGGAAAAACAGAATGTCATCTACATAACAGAGGCACGTTTTCCACTTCAGCCCTCGAAGAATGGTGTCCATCATTCGCTCGAAAGTGGCAGGCGCGTTGCACAGGCCGAACGGCATGACGGTAAATTCATATAGCCCATCAGGAGTTACAAAGGCTGTCTTTTTGCGATCGGCATCGGCCATTGGCACTTGCCAGTAACCGGGGGACAAATCCAGCGAGAAAAAGAATTCCGCTCCCTGCAGACTGTCCAAGGCATCGTCGATGCG
This sequence comes from Dermacentor andersoni, assembly GCF_023375885.2. NCBI lineage: Eukaryota > Metazoa > Arthropoda > Arachnida > Ixodida > Ixodidae > Dermacentor > Dermacentor andersoni. The sequence goes on from NC_092815.1 coordinate 147,936,545, forward strand.
CGGCAGAGGATAAACATCTTTGCGCGTTATTCGGTTAAGGCGGCGATAGTCGACGCAGAAGTGAATGGAGCCATATTTTTTTTTAACGATGACAACCGGAGATGGCCAGGGACTGCTGGAGGGCTGGATGATGCCTCGCTCCAGCATGTCGTCAATGTGCTGGTCGATGATGCGGCGTACAGCGGCCGACACACGATACGGACGCTGGCGCAATAGTGTTTGTTGACCGATGTCGATACTGTGAACGACTCCGGACGCTTGGCCCAAGGATGGTGGGTCAATGTAAAATGAGGAACAAAAACGTTGGAGGAGCTTGATGATTTCTGCGTGCTGCGCAGGTGTGAATTCTGCGTCGACGGCGCGAGCGAAGACGGCTGCAGGGGCATCTGTCGCAGCGGGAGGAGTGACGGCAAAAATCGAAACTTATGCCGTATCACCAAACATGGTCGCCGGGAGAACGCAAACGAAAGCTTCAAAGGTCCCCAGGCACTCGCCGCGGAGTAGGGATGATTGGCAGGTGGATTGCGCACGTAAAGGGCAGCAGAATCGTCGCAAAAAGTGACGACAGCAAACGGAAGCACAAAGTTCCGGCGGCGCGCACAAGTAGCCGACGGCGTAAACAGAACAGATGAGTTCGCAGCAGAGTTACATGATACAGGAAACAGAGCGATGTCAGTTAAGCGGCAACAACTTTAGGAGAATATTGGTTGCCAGGGTCAAAGGACGGCACTGATAACGTAAGTTCGGAACGAGCGCAGTCGATAAAGAGCTTGATTGACAGACAGGAAATTCCAGCCAAGAATAACGTCGTGCAAGGAACGAGGTAGGACGACAAATTCGATGACATACATAACGCTTTGGTAGGCGACCCGGGCTGTGCACGACGCTGAAGGCTGAATGCGATGCGAGGTTGCCGTACGCAGAGAAAGAGAGGTAAGGCGAATGGTCACTTTGTTCAAATTGTGGCAAAGCTTCTCACTAATAATAGAAACGGCGGCTCCGGCGTTGATAAGTGCGTGCACGGTGACGCCGTCTACGTACAGTTCAATTTCGTTCGCCGGGGAAGAATGAGGCCTTGAAATGTTCGACGTAAACGCAGTTCTTTCCTCTAGAACTGCGACTGTTAGTTTTCCTCTCGGGCTGGGCTGGGTCGGCGACGTGGGGAAGACGACCGCCGTGAATCGAATGGGAGAGGACTGTAAGACGAGTCCGTAGGAAGGCTACATGGGTCCTGACGCGGAAGTCGAGCACGCCTGTAGCCTGAGGCTGTCAGGTAAACGGGGGCTTTGACGGCGGCAGAATCGTGCTACGTGGCCCGGAAAATGGCAGGAATAGCATATTGGCCAGTTATCAGGTGTGCGCCACGGGTTGACGACATGGGTTCCAGCGGCCGAGTAATGGACGACAATCGGACGCGAAGGTGGCGGCGGAACATGGAAGGCGCCGGTGGCCCGGTAAGCATCAGGAGCCGGAGGTGCGTAAAGCCGGGCGACAACGTCAGCGTACGTTAGCGGTCCAGCTGCAGGCTGCGGAGGAGGGGTAGATGGCAGCGCCGCGCAACTTGCGTCTGAATGACGTGACAAAGCGAACGAGCCAAGGTAGTCGACGGCTCAGCTATGCTATTCGCCAGGGAGAGTTGGTGGGCCAGTTCCTGACGGATAAACTGCTTTATCTCCGGCATTAAAACAGATATGTCAGCAGCGTCGCGGCCGAAATCTAACGGAGATAGATTCGCGGTGCCCTGCTGAGCAGCGCGTTTTGATGAACGCTGCTTCCGCAGCACGTCGTAGTGCTGATAAACTGTATGACCTCGGCAATAGTCCGGGGACTCTTCGCGACGAGCATTTGGAAGGCATGGTCATCGATGCTTTTCATGACATGCTTGATCTTGTCAGCTTCGTCCATAGAGAAGTTGACGCGCTTGCAGAGCGAGAGCACGTCTTCAATATAACTGGTGAAGGTCTCGTCCTGGCGTTGAGCTCGACCACGCAAGCGCTGCTCAGCGCTAAGCCGGCGAACGGCGGGACAGCCGAAGACATCAGCCAAAGTTGTCGTGAAAGCCTACCAGGTGGTAAAATTGGCTTCATGATTGCGGAACCGTAGGTTTGCCACGTCAGTCAAGTAAAAGATGACATTTGTGAGCTTGGCGCGGTCGTCCCACTTATTATAGGCGCTTCCACGGTCATATTCGGCGAGCCAGTCTTCCACGTCGTGGTCGTCTGTGCCACTAAATATAGCCGCATTGCACTGCCGGATGACGCCAGAGCAGACGCTGGCCGGGGGCACGGGAGCAGCAGCCTGGGGCGGTCCCGGTTCATCCATTGCAATAGCTGGTGGAAGCGTCCGACTACGGAGTTCCAGGATGTCGAAGAGAAACCCAGCAGCTCCGCCAAATACAACGGGGGTGTTCGCCCGGCAGCAGTAGTTCTCGGTTGTAGCGGTAGGCCTAAGCAGGTCGGCGCTATAGCAACACGGTGAAGCCAGCACTTCTCGCCGTCTTCTTCTCTTCCACTAGCACCAAGACCACTGCCTACTGCCTTCAGTACAACACACACACACACACACACATACATATATATATATATATGTATATATATATATATATATATATATATATATATATATATATATATATATATATATATATATATATATATATATTATGTAAATACACACGCTCTGCTCAGCTTTCGCATCTCCTCTTAACCTATACCAGGTGACCACCTCCCCAGCTTAACGCACATACCCTTCTTTGAACTTTGCCGTATGTAATGATAACTTATTCAAAACGCACTTGTTTCACATTGGAAAGCACTGGATGACGCCAGATTTTGAAACATGACTATGCAGCTCAACTCTGATCTCAGAAAGCAACGAGAGCGACGGCAGTAGGTGAAAACGACTATTTCTGCCCAGGATGCTGATCCCGTCGATTTGTGAGAGAAGCAAGAAAGGGTGAACATATTTCGTAAACCTCTGAAAATAAGCTGTCCCTTACAGTACACAAAGAATCAGTTGAGGCGCCTGTTATTCTAAAAATTACCCTCGCCTTGTAGTATCACGGTTTCTCAAAGGAAACGATTTTGTACCTCATGAAGTGTACGAACTCTTGGACAGGCCAGCCGAAACACTCTACAGAAAATAAGGCGGATCCAACGCGTTTGTTACAATCTGTGTCAAGCCGACCTTTCATTTAAAAAGTCCAGCTACATGCTGTGCTAAGCGACGCATATTATGCTAATTATCATTTTATATTAATCCACGAATCAAAATATTTCATGATATTTTATCATTGTAGAAGCTTCTTTTTTTCATTTGGCTTTGTGGAAATATGCAGGTACATACGTGACCACGGGTACACACTTCAAGCGCCTCGTGGGACCCACACGATCGTGGAATACACTGTTTTCATTATAGGTGCAGCTTGCATTACAGCATCGCGGAAATCGGCCCACTTTACCTTCACACTGTCTCCGTGATCGGCTCAGTTCTTTTTAGTTCTACAAAGACGAAAAAAACGTCGTAAATTTATCTGTTGCTGAGCTCCAACAAACACACGTCCCTGTAGTTCATGAAGTACCCGTCCCATTAGCAGCCTCTGCCACAAGTGCATTGGGTAGTTTCCGTTTTCAAATGAACGCCGTTCATGCAAGAGCTTCAGCGAGCGGCTCGATGCATTCACTTTCGATGGAGGCGAAATGCGAAAACACCCGTGTACCTAGATTTAGGTGCACGTTAAAGAACCCCAGGTGGTCAAAATTTCCGGAGCCCTCCACTACGGCGTGCCTCACATTCAGAAAGTGGATTTGGCACGTAAACCCCAAAATTTAATTTTTTTAATGAATTGACTTCATATGTGCCACTCTTCAGTGAACCTCCCGTCAACTTGGGTCACTGAGTTTGTCCCACTGAGCGTGGGTCGCGAGAGGGGACAACTCTCGGCCTTCGCAGACACCGGCCCGTCACGCTGCTCGTCTCGGAGGCCAAGCGTGGACTTCTACGGAGCGCCACTAGATGACTTTCCTCAGTTCCCTCGTCATAACGCTGAGAACCTGCCTATATTCCCACACTTGTAACTATACTTGTTATTTGTTCAGCGTTCAAATTTCGAGTGACCATTCCTCGTGCCTTGCATGCTGTCGTCCCAAACTATTTGTCCCATTTTCAGAATGATGCGTTTATGGTCGCTCCCTATATTGCTATACCCTTCCTCGTCAATGACCATTTGACTCAACTTACCATAAATTCCTTGTGTCATGAAAAAGTAATGAATGATCGATTGCCTATTTCCGACTTCCCATGCAACCTGGACATCAAATTTAGGCCCGTATTCACGATAACGTGGTCATGTTGCTCCCAGAGATCTAGAATTAACTTTCCGTTGTTGTCCGTAAAACCGTCTAGATCCTGTATGCGGGCATTCAAGTAACAGGATAATTTCAGCATCATTTCCTCAACTCTTAATACCAGCAAGTAGGCATTCCACTAACTCTTCATTCTTCTCTTTCCGATTTTTTCCCGTCCATGCATGCCATTTATGATGCCCGTGGCCAGCCATGTTTTCTTTCCACTCAGTGTGCCCGAGAACCAAGGATGCTCTTGATATCTTGAATTTACTCTTTCCCATTTGGCTCCTTGATGTATGAGCATTCCCGCCCACCCTTCCTCTCTGTTCTATTTAATTCACTTGCGCCATTCCCAAACATAATTCTGTTTCTTTAACCGTATAAAGGTGCGTTTCTGCAACCGTATACATTCCTTTGTTCTCTATTTACCGGCTGCTCAGTTTGTGACCACCGTTCCTTTCTTCTGCCGGTTTACACGTTTATGTAGCCTACTACACGGCGAGCTCTCTTTCTTTCCTCTTTTTGTTTATTGATGGTGACGCTAGTCTAAGATTTCTCGAAGGAGACTTTCTTCTTGATGACTACTTAGTCTCGCGTCCTGAGCGCCCACGACCATTTTAAAGATGCAGTTGCGCGACCAGAAAGTCGGTGGCCCACTTCTCGTCCAACCCTGTGAATAAAGTGGATTCCATCTCGTTAGAAACCACTATACCTTCTCACTTCCCTATTTGCTTCCACAACCTCAAAATCTTTCGCTTGGCTCACTCTCCATATAGCCTCACAAGCGGCCACAACCACTCCTTATACGCTAGTGTCACATAAAGGCATCTCCGGCACCGTGAACACCACAATCTGCACCCGAGGGGACAGTTGTCTGCATCATTTACCAAACGCTGGGCTAGTCCTACCCCTTTGCTGTTTAGCACGGCATTTAGGCTGCCTGCTACTACTACGAGGTTGCGTCCCTGTGCTCTATTCGTGGTAGTTTCTCTAGCTAGAGCCCAATGCCTGCCCGGGCGCCACTCTTTCACCGCCTTTCACCCTCTCCGCAATCGCCTCTGAGCACCTAGTCAGATGTGAGTCACCGGCGATTATCACCATTTCGCTCTCTCCTTCTGACGAGGCCTCTTCCTGCTTCCCTTTGTCATCCTTTTCCGCGTGATTCGGATTTGACACGGGGTATGGAGCCTCTCGTTCCTGCTGTCCCTTTGTAGTAGCGTCAAGGTAGTAGATCCTTCTTCCAGAAAATTCTGGGTGGTATCGAAGATACATCGATCTTCTATACTATCTCACATACTTCTTGGGTATCTTGTGCCTTCATCATGATACGTCTGACAAGACGTATATCGGTATCTGTATTTGCAATACATGAATGTATGCAGTTTACTAAGTTACAAGATGCTGGCTATCTCGAGATCACGCTGCGAAATTTTAAACATTGGCTGAACTCAGCCTCCCAAGCTGATACTGCTGCCACTAAACCACCTGAATAAATGAATGATTCGCTAACGAACCTTTTACGCCAGCAGATCACCTGACATTGAAAGATTTGTGTAGCTTCATGCACTCTCTGTATACACGATGCGTCACAAGAAAGGTCGCTACCAGTGTTGTTGCTACTGTACACCTCTCTGGTGACACTGTATTGCGTAAACAGTAATACGCTCACGGACAAGATAAAATTCCACAGCGGTATTTGCTCGATCGTGCAGAGGCTTCTTAGTGACGTTCTTCAAAGGCGATGCACTAACTGGTCGGCAAGTATAGCAGCCCCTCCCATCAATTGCAAAAGCGATAAGCCAGAATGGCTCACGCACCGCCTATAAAGACCTTTAGTGTCAAGCACCTAGAACAACAGCAATAAATTGTATAGAAACGAAAATATTATACTTTGAGCAAGAAAGACACAAATATTGAAAAACCAACAAACATATTATTACTATAATGAAACAAGGTTCGTCGGAGTTAAGAAAATTCCAAGCAAATATTTTTATGCATAGGCGTTTGCTGCTACCATTTGCATTTATTTAAATCTTTATGCATGATAGTTGGTATACCCTGAATAATAAGAAATTTGCGAAGTGTCGAAGTATCTTAAGATACAAATGGAAAATATCCTATCGAATGCAATAATTGCGGTTTCACAAGCTCATGCTGGACATCTTTCATTTTATTAGTCCAACATCGACATCAAAGTGTCTGTCGATCGACTCAAGTTCCTCTTCATTCTGATCCTTGAGGGACTCCTCGCCCCCGCACGCTGCACGCTTTACCGCCTTTCTCGCCATATATTGCCCTTAGCTTTCTCTAATGCTAACACTGAACCTTTCAAAGAACGCACTTACAAACAAAGGCCGATAGGCATACAACATAAATCCTTAAAATACCACAAATCATTTCTCTGCAGAATTTTGAAAAGCAATAAATGTCGAAAAGACTCAAGTCGTGACACGGTCGAAATCGTTCAAACACGTGCCACGGTATGACTGTCCTACAGAATCAATATTCCGGATATAAAGTCAGGCCAAAAACACTCATAGCCAATCACCTCGCCTCTGCCAGCCTACTATTTAAGGCCTAAAAAGACTTCACGTCCCACATGGTCGCGCGTGTGGAAACGCCTCGTGCGAAAAGACAGTCGCACTGTCCTACTAAACTAAATATCCCCAATACACACACACACACACACACACACACACACACACACACACAAGAAAAAGGAAAAAAAAATATTTTTTAGTTGATGGCCTTGCCGCTTCCAACCTACGTTTTAAAGGATAAAAACAAAACCAGGCAATCCAAAGAACAGAAGCAAGATGAAGGTGTGCACAAAAACTCTTCGTCGCCGCCACACAGCCACCGCAAAAACAACGTCCGCCACCTGTTCCGCGACACGGAAAAGGCTAGAGAAGAGCGTAACTTCTTTGCTGACACGCTACGCCATCTAGTGGCGCAGCCACGAAGTACGTTTCGTAGCATTCAAGATCACCTGGCGCCCGAGATTTCACCGGTGGCCCGCGGTTCCGCGTTGGAGGAGCAACGAGTTAATCTCAGACTGTGAGGCGTGGTCTCCGGCAAAATAGCATGTTATCGCAGTTCATATTAACTGTCTTCGTGTTGGGCTTCCAAGCCGTCGCTGCCGGAATGTGAGTGCCCAACAGGCATTGTTTTACACTCTGATGACACAACAAACACTCTGGAGATCAGCGGTCTTTCGCACTTTGGTGCATAGCTTAACGCGAGCTTGCCGAGAGCTCTGAATCCGTCTTCAGAGTGTTTGGCAAACTTGCAGACTTCACCTCCTAAGTGAAATTTTCCAAGCGCGGCAAAACCCACATGAGCAGTCGTTAGAACTCACGAGCGACGAAACCATGAAGGTAGGTTCGTGTACTGTTTAGTGGCGTATTTATTTTTCTAATGGTGGGGGTCCCCATTGTTCGATGAGGTATTCTCGCCGACTTTGCTTGTGTGGCTGCACTCCAGGACCTATACAGTTCGTTTGTTTACCGCAGAGTCTGAAAGCTGCGCGCGAACGAAGCGCTTTGCTGCTGGTGCGTGCAACTTGGAGTTTGAGTTGTTGAGTTGAGTTGAGTTGTTGTAGGCTACTGGTGGGATTAGCCTTGCAGTTTCTGCCGGCAATTGCTCCACCGTAGCGACACTTAAAATAAGTAAATCACATAATCAGACACAGTCCTCACAAAATACAAATGGTCACTCCTCAGTTCACCATGTGGAAGCCAAATCTGTGTCCTGTAGGTAATTTAAAAGAAGGCGAGAGACCTCCTTCCTACACAACCGGTTCCCGCGCGGGAAAACAATGTCTTGAAAAGAGCTGTGAGGAACTCCTGTCTTCTTGAGGGACCCGAATAACACCCTCCTTTCCGCGTTATACACAGTACAGCACATTAGGTAATGTTCTATGTCACCGCACACACCACACGTTGAACATAATGGTGATAACGCCAGGCCAGTCTTATACATCCACGCAGGGGTTCGAGCAGAGCCCGTGCGAATGCGGAGCAGTAAGGTGGCTTGGTTTCTTTTGAGGCCCTTGATCACACATGGCTTGTGAGGTGAGCTCCACAAAGAACTGAGGTGGCACAACACTGCTTCTCTGAAGAGTCTGTTGTCGTCTTGAGGCACTCTTCTCAATGGATTCCCAGACAGCGCTCTATGGGCGAGGCTGTCCGCCATCTCGTTACCTATGATACCTGTGTGCGAGGGCACCCATTGGAAACGTATGGAGAAGCCTTTGATATGGAGATTGTGCACCGAGCGTAGGGAGCTAAGACATAAGGCATCAGTAGGGAACCCGTGCTGCAACTTGGAGTACATGTATGTTCACATGTTCTATGAGTGAACGACCCTATACATGCAACTTGGAGTACATGTATAGGGTCGTTCACTCATAGAACATGTGAGCGCATGGCTTTGCACCCCGTAGCGCCAGTGCGTACGACAGACCGCACAGGGAAGCAAAGTAGCACCAGTGTAGAGGGACCTAAAGCTCCTGCTTCTTGTCGTCTACCTCTTCGCTTCAATGCGCGTCTGCGACGGACACAATGGCGCTCTAAAGAGCGCGGCCGCGGGATCGCGTGGTCCAGCTAAGATGAACGATCGTGTACAGTTACCGCTACGGTTTTCGAACCCTACCCTCGTTTTGCAAGGCACAAACCACGTTTTTCTGCGGTCGTAAAGAAAAGGCATTTTGTTGCAGTTGACTGCCGAAGCCTGATCTATACAATCTCGCAGCACGTGACAAAAGTTGAGGCATGCCAGAGAGCTCATTTCATCGCCTTACGAACATTAATTTGATGTGGTCATCCCCCGATGAAGCGGTTCTGCATAGCTAGCTTGATTTGCGTGCCCACGCCACAAAAGTGTTTCTTCCACTACTACTCCGGCGTTTAATTTTTCTTTTTTGTGGGCGTGCAGACGCCAAAACCCGCTAAGGAAGCATGGCATGACGATGGCGCGTAATGTACGATACTTTTTTAATCCCAATGTGTTCACATGACAGCAAGGGTGCCTCTGAAATGCAGCGAGTACCATTATTTATCTCTCTTGCAGGGCGACTACTGCTCATGCAAAGCCGGGTACTCTGTACGATGCAAGCACATGTTTGGAACGCTGCTTTTTACGCACAGGTAAGCCTGCACAAAAGTGATTCCTAATCGAAGAGCTTAGTTCATGAAGTGCGTTCTTTCGCATATTCCTGCACGATTTTCAGTTAAGTTTCAACGTACAATTAAACACAGCTTGATGGATTCCTTCTTGTCTGTGAATGAATATGCTACTCTTATTACAGGATTCTCAGCTTGCCATTGCAACTGTTTTATTTTCAGGTAATACATTTTGAAGCAAGCATGCGGCAAACTAAAACGGACAATATCTACAAGGCCAGAAAAAGCAAGGACTTTTGTCATGTGCAGTCTACATCAAGGATCCGATTGAACCCGCAGAAAAGGTGCAATCCGACAACAGCTTATTGCTGCTCCTCCTAAACGCGCCCTTGCAAGGCATGTGCAGGGCCGCTGTCTTCAAAGTGCAAGCATTGAATTTAGGGCTGTGAACCTGATACTGCAGCACATTCTTACCAGCCGACTGGCGCAGAACTTCAAAGAACTGCAGTCCCATGATATTGCGTGTACACACTGGGACAAGTTAAAAATTTACAGAGCTCTTAACAAGCATTTAAGCCCTGATCTCTCAAAATTTTATGGGGACATGGTTGCTGTGAGCTCATCACAGGCAGCTAGAATTTGTGCTCAGACAGTTGGGCAAAAAACAGTACGCAGTGGCAGAGGGAGCGAATGCTCTGAACAACAAGTATCAAGTGCCACACATCGTACAGATTTGTGCCATCACCAGCACGCAGCTGGGAAGAAAAAATTATGCAATATTGCTGACACAGAAATTAGCAGGAAACGACGCCACGTGATATGGGAAGGCTGGCGAGATGCTAGCTCTCGAAGGGTATGCCTTGAACACTAGTGATGCCGTGTCGACAATGGGCCTTGTAAATTCTGTCGTTTGTTCCATGAGTTGGCTACAGTCTAGGTGGGATTGCTTTCAGACATGGAAAGCCAGTTGTCTTCCTGAAAATTAAAACTGCGACACGTGGCAAAAAGGAAAAAAAAATCCAACCTTGTTATGCAGAAGAAACTGTTGTAGATTTTGTCCCTAGGCGAAAATTATACCTTAAGACCCACACATTGCTACGACACACAAATGAGATTGGGGCTACTTTATCTGGATTTGGGAGAAGCCCACCTTATTCTGTACACTGAGGTGGAACTTCTGGCAATCCTTGTGAGCAAGTGTATGTCATTCATTGACAGCTTGATGTGGCGGCTACAGTATGTTTAAACCCACCGTGGTTGCTCAGTGGCTATGGTGCTGGGATGCTGAGCACGAGGTCGCGGGATCGAATCCCGGCCACGGCGGCCGCATTTCGATGGGGGCGAAAACACCCGTGTACCTAGATTTAGGTGCACGTTCAAGAACCCCAGGTGGTCGAAATTTCCGGAGACCTCCACTACGGCGTGCCTCATAATCAGAAAGTAGTTTTCGCACGTAAAACCCCATAATTTAATTTTTTAAAGTATGTTTATTTTGCTAATTCCTCCCCAGAGCTTGTTAAGTACTTCAGATAGGAGTCTGCGCGAAAAATAAACATGCAAGAATGTCTGCAATCTGGTCATGAACTATATAATAAACGTCCAAAACAAACAACGCTCTATTATTCTTCAAGCAACGTTATCCTAATACACACATTCTGATAAAGCAGAAACAATGTGCTCGCATGAAATGCCACAGAATATTGCCATGCTTTTTAATATACTGTGGAGGTAGAAAGCAATGAGTAGTTTTTTTCATACAATCAGGGTGCAACATGCCTGCGTACTTCCGCAGGTATATAAACTGGTTCACCAATTTTTCACAATAGCATGCACGTCGGCGAAAAAAAAAAAACTGGAAGCACCCCGAGGACACCTTTCATGAAGGCATGGGCATGAAACGAGAAGGCAAGATAACAGGTGGGTGTTAGGGGTAACGGCTCGATTTCAGAAGGCAAGCGTAGCATCGGGTGCCAGGAAGTTAAGCGGGTAGATGATGTTAGAAAGTTTGCTGTGGTATTTCCATGGCATTTCCTACCTTTCTTTCCATACCTGCGCATATCAAAGTGCAACACTATAATAGGCATTGAACTTGTAGTCACTTACACATACTTATATTTAACAAAGAATTTTTGTCTTTATTGTTAAAAGGTGGGCAACTAGCTAAAATTATTGAGCCGTAACCATACATACACACCACTTTCTTTATGCCCACAAGAATTACCAACCTCTAAAATCTTTTGTCTGCGAGCAGAGATGCGCACAGGAGTATCGTAATCTGGCCTATAGAAAAGTACAAGAATGAGGCCTCTAAACAACTGAGCAACCACATCCATTACAGAAAACTTGACTCTAACCCAACTTCAGATTACAGCAATATTGTGTTAAGCACAATAGCGGAGCTCCGGTCCAGGGAACTGATCACGCAATCTGAACATCGCTTCATGATGCCCAAGAAAAAAAACAGCAGGCCGCTTTTATCTTCTTCCTGAAATACATAAAGTTCCGGTCGAATAAATATTTACAGCAGAAATCCCAGGCCGGCCCATTGTGTCTAATAACACACCTACTGAGTCACTATCTAAATTCTTAAATCACCACCTGTCAAACATACCCACCATCCTCCCATCTTTCGTTCAAAACACGCCGCACTTCCTTCGAATTATCGACGGCATCAACGCCAACCAAATCCTTTCCCACGGCGCCATTCTAGTCACTTTGGATGTTTCTGCCCTTTACACCAACATTCCCATGAGTGAAGGAATTGAAGCCGTTTCTAGAGCCCTCGCAATCAATCCCCAAGTGCACGCTCCTGAAGTTTACTTATCGCTCCTTAGGTTAGTTCTCACGCTCAACTATTTCGAATTCGATTCTATACACTACCTGCAAATTTTCGGCACTAGCATGGGTACGCCATTCGCTCCCACGTATGCGAACATTTTCATGGGACAGCTTGAAGCAGACCTGTGGAAATCCTACCCTTTAAAACCCCACACCTACCTCCGTTACATTGACGACATATTTATAATATGGAAACATGGCACAAGCGCTTTAACCGACTTAATTAGCCATTTCAATCGCTTTCACCCGAGTATTAAATTTACTGCTCACCACTCTCCTAGTCAGATCAACTTCCTGGACACGACGGTCTACATAGAAAACGGAAAACTGAGAACGACACTTTACCCGAAGCCTACAGATAGCCAGCAATATTTAGACTACAACAGTCATCACCCGCGACATTGGAAGCAAGGAATTTTCGTCGGACAAGCGAAACGTATAAGAAGAATCTGCAGCGAAGACCACGATTATATCCACCACCTAAATTACCTTAAATCAACACTAGCAGAAAGGAACTCTCGATAGAGCTTATGATGCCGCGTCAAGATTGGAGAGACAGTCGGAATTGGCGAAGAGACAGCCCACATTAGAATCTGACAGACCGCCGGCCTTTATAACAAAATATTCGAATGCACTCCCAAACATAAACAACACCCTAAGAAAATACCACCCAATATTATCAAGTAACGAGCGTCTGCGAAAAGCTTTCCCGGATGTACCCAGGGTTACCTATCGCCGAAACAAGAACATTAAAGACATGTTAGTGCACGCAAAAGTCAGCCAGCCGCATTCCCCCGTAATAAAAGCATGTTGTCGCCCTAGGTGCAAAACCTGCAGGCACCTTCAAAGTGACATTAAAATTAAAAGCACCGCAAATAGTTATACACATGAAGTCAAATCTAGCTTCACTTGCACAAGTTCGGATGTGATTTATATGCTTGAATGTTCCTTCTGTAAGAAACAATATATCAGTGAAACAGGACAATCAATGAACGTCAGATTAAACGGACATCGCACGGACACAGCTAAAAAGCTTCCCAAAGCCGTCGCCGAGCATTTCAACCAACCAGGTCATAACTTTGATGAACTTAAACTCTACATCTTACAGTCAAATTTCCGTTCTCAACGAGAAAGAAAATACGGAGAATCATACCTTATCCATAAGTTCAAGACATTGCAACCAATAGGCATAAACGTTTCAAAGGGAGCTTTAGAATCTATTCGCTATGCTAAACTTCAAGCTATAGGCAACAACTCTTAGTTTGATTGCTTGGCGTATCCCCCCCCCCTTTTTTTCCCCTTTTTTTCCTTTTTTTCTCCCCTTTCCTTTCCTTTTTTTTTTTGTCAGCCGTCGTGTCAGACGCCCTTGACACGCCGGCTAACGCGCGTCTGTTGACAGACCGGGGTGGGGGGGGCCTGGCTTTGACCTTGTACACAGCGTCTCTTTCCTCTCAATTCGACACGCTAACACATTTTCCCTCGTTTCCGCGTCCTCCCGCCTCACGCCCTCTCCCCTTTCGAGGGGCCCCACCTATATATACTGTGGCGAGGAAAGCATATGTCGCCTTGAAGAAGACAAGTCCACTTGTCGAAACGTTGGCTCCTGCATTTACCTTGTTCACGTTTTGCTCATCGTATTTTTCAAGATTGTGATTGTAATGTACAGCATAATTTGAATAATTAAAAAATAACAAATTTTGATAGCGATAACTGCAGCTGCTATCGTTATCTTGTGTGTGCCAAGCCCAACGCATACTCAGTGAAGGCAACAGAAAGCTGTAAAGAATAAAAATAAATTAACTGCATACCGTGCTCACATCTGTCTAGCTAGTAAATGCTTGTAAATCAACCAAAGGAACTATTTTGCTTTCATTCCTGGGCATTGCTGGAAATCACAACACGCCTTTATGTCGCAAAGCAATTATGTGCGTGTCCTCCGCCCATTTTTGTGTACGCTCGAGAAGGCGAGCTCAGCCCGCTGGTGCTTCCGCATGCATCGCAGTAAGCGGCTTCTGGAAACTATGATTTTATCTCTGTAATAACTTTCCTTTCAAGTACCGCAATCAAAAGCTTTTCTCCCTGGTCCGAGCTCTGATGTTTGAGCACTGAGCACAAGTTCACGGATTTGGTGCCCGTCACGGCGGTAGCATTTTGATAGAGGCGAAATGCTGAAAACGCTAGCGCAGAGATATTTTTGGGCATGTTAAAAAATTCAAAGGGGCCGAAAGTTACACGGGCCCTCCGACAAGGGTTCTCTGCAGCCGATATGTTTTTCTGGCTACAAAAGCACGTGATCTGGCGTTTCGTCAGATGGCAGTGAACATCAATGTTGGTCACACAGGGAAAGAGCCCTATAAAACAGTAAACAAGGTGTCCCGCCAGAAAAAAAAAACATTCTCCGACTAGTGTATGTGCCCCTCATCAAGAGACGCAGGCAAATACAGAATATCAAGTTCCCAGTTATACCCCGGAAGAAATTTTCGGGCACAAAGTATGCGCTGGACACCATCATAGTTTTCATTGACAGGCTTCCCAATTCGCTGTTTCACGGCCCACTCCTATTTCACACGATCGCCACAAGTAAACGAATGCAGGCTTACCTCGCCTTTGACATCACGGTGTCTGCACTGGGGCACACAGCACATTTTGTTGCTATTGTACGTCTTGCTAATATCGAGCAAACAATGGATCAAAAGAATGCCACTACGACTCGCAGTACCTGCTTGAGCTTAGCAGTTCACTGCAGAGTTGACAAATACCATTGTAAAAAGCGACCACGATTAAAAACAACGCACAAGGGCACCACACTACTGATGGCGACTGAACGCGGGCTGCGCGTGCGTCCCATTATCGAGGGTTACGAGGGCTGCCGCATGGCGTCACCACCCTCTTTGAAGATTGCGAATTCCAACTTGTGCCTGCAAATTTCCTGATCGCATCAGCCGACCTAATTTTCTGCTTCCTTTAACTTGGCACTCGCTCCGTAATCTAACTGCCCACCGCTTATATACCATATGCATCACATCGCTTGCCCAGCTTCATTTTTTTTAATGTCAGCTAGAATATCGGCTATGCCTACTGACTCTCTGGTGCACACCACTCACTTCCTGTCTCTGAACGTTACGCCCAACATCTTTCGTTCCATTTCCCTTTGCGCGGTATTAACTTGTTCTCGAGCTCCTTTGTTAACCTCCATATTTCTGTCCATACGTTAGCACGGGTAGAATACAATGAATATACAGTTTCTTTTTCAGCGACAGTGGTGAGCTCCCATTCAGGAATTGGTAATTCTTGCTGTATGCCCTCCAACTGACTTTTATTCCTCTGTAAATTTTCTTCCCATGGTCAGAGTCCCCTGTGAGTAATTGAGAGAAACGTACTCTTGCACAGCCTGTAAAGGCTGACTGGTGATCCTGAATTCTTGTTCGCTTGCCAGGCTATTGAACATAACCTTTGTTTTTTTGCATATTAATCTTATTAACTTTAAACTTTCTAGGTCAAGCGCTTCATTAATCATTTCTTGTAATCTTTCCCAGTGCTACTGAAGCAAACAATATCATCTAAACCGAAGGTTGCTGAGATATTCGGCGTTGATCCTCACTCCTATGCCTTCCTACTATAGTACCTATATTATAAGGATGCAATGAATAACCATCGGAAAGATTGTGTCTCCTTGCCTTACGTAATTTCGTAAGATACGTAATTTTCTACTCTTCTACAACAGTGCATACATTTATTGTGATAACGCATACAACGTAGAGAAACGCGGCGTGTAGTCGGGTGGTACAAAAAAAGAACACGGTAACTTCCCAACGGTTGATACCCCCGTAAAAACGCAAAAAATGCAATGGATCATACCAGCGTAAGGATGACGCTACACGCGCGCCGCAAAGTGAAGTGAACAGTGCATGCATTCAATGAAATCAACCACGCAACACACTGACGAGCATACATTTCAATCCCCTACTGAAAGAATGCAACGTAAAGTCGAAGAGAAACGTCGTTGACGCGAGCCTGACTCCGTATACGAGCGCGCGAAGCCTATGCTAAGCGTCGAAAATTAGCCGAAGAAGCCGAACTGCGAAAGCAACGACATGACGATTTGAGACGGCGCATTACCAAGTATGAAGCAGGCTTTCGCCTTCACATGTTGCAGGAGTGTAATATGCTGCAGAACCTAACACTTCGGCTTCTGTTGAAAGACTATATGCACCAGCTTCTCCTCCCCCGATGAGGGTATGGACGAGTGAGCTATGCACCACAAAAACGCTGCCAAGGAAAACAGTGACAGCGCTGACGATAAGTACCTTTGCTAAAATGTCGGCTACACCCACATCCTTTGTTTCAACAACGTCGATACACGTTGTTGTTTTTTCGAACACATAAATTACGGCTTTGTTGTGTCCGGTGATTACCATTTTGCCGCTTTCTTTAGGATTTAAATTGAGCAATACTATTTGTTTCTCCTAGCAGCTACAAGGTTATCCTTGCAAGGCATGTGCGGTCAACAACTTTCACCAGCAAAAAGGGCAAGACGAGTGGTTGAAGAATATGAAGCTGCTTCTGTAGTCAAAACAACTTGACTAATGAAATTCTCAGCGCCGCTGCCAAAGATCCCTGTCGTTTAGCATCAAATTCTTTGCCACAGTATACCGCGGATTCAAAACGCCTAAACAGCTGCACTCAACATTGGCGTTAAGGAGCGTTGTAATCATGGGGTATTTTATTCCCCGGTCTACTTGACCCACTTCCGTCAGTGCTCATGCGTGCCTGCTTTTCCTATGTGCTGGTATTGTTCATGTCACTGTATACTGCACAAACGCAAGTCTGCTACCACATTATGCCTCCTTGCACAAACGCACAGAGCTTTTCCGCTGCTGAATGAGAACAAAGTAGAGATAAAATATAATGTTTCCGGAAAGTGAGAATTAAACTTTCGTGTCGTCACACATTTGTCGTCCCCTTTCTTTGCAGTTTTGTGATATTCTACTAGTCAGACACCCTAAATATTCGACGTTAGAGTACAGAGTAGCTACGCACCCATATTTAACAGTGAAGTAGGTGTATTTTTACTTATAAAGGCTCACAGGAGTACATTAAAGTTATGCACACAATGCAGCCACTTCGATTTCTTGCCGCGCCTACCGTATTTCAGTACAAGCTTAATAAAGTGCGTCACCGCAGCTGTATCAAATCTCGTGCAACGTGAAGACAAAGGTCGGGAAATGTCATTGTTCAAGTGAATATTTACAGTGCATTTATATTATGGTAATTCAATGGAGTACAAAAAGACGTTTCTGAGCAGTCTCATTGAGATTGGTATTGGGATTGGTGTTTAATTTCACACAAAAATGTAGAGATATCGAACAAATTGTGACAATGAACGCGGGAATAAAGCTGCATGAGTAGCATCCTGGCAGTTGCCCTCGTCCCTACCCTTTCACCGAGCAGCAAGTGCACAGTTTGGTAAATAATTCGACGAAACAACAAGGTAAGGAGGGAAGGGAAAATTGAAGTTAAAGACTAAGTACAACGGACTAAGTCATTATCACTATACAAGATCAATCATAATGAATTAGTACACAAAGTGTGCGAGTTGGTTTAAGGAAGGAAGTGTGACGAGGCGTCACTTAGCTGGAAATTAGCGTGCGAGTCAGCCAGCTTTTGGAAACCATAGTTTATGCGTGTGCACGTGCTATATTGGAATATTTGCTATGTCGTGCTTTGCCAATGCATATATTTTTCGTTAGACTAGAAATGTTGTGCAGGTTATTATGCCGTTATGTTACGCTGAGCTATAGCGAGCAATCGCTTGAGCGGCCAGTGCATTTATGATTACGGTAGCAAATTATTGCGCACATGTGACGAAACGAACACACAAGTGGACGTAGAGACAAAGTGCAGTAGTACTTCTTTTATTTCAGTAATAGAGCGCTTACACTGATTCTATCTCCCGTGTGCTTTCCCTTCCTTCTACTTCACGCACAAATTACCTGCCGCAGACATAGCTAACGTTTCCGTAACGTTTATGAGCGTGCTTTACTTACACACTACCTATATTGCGTGAAGAGTTCGTTCAAGGGGAGGACATGATGCTACAACGACATTTCGCATATGATGTAGCTCTATGTTAAAGTATATCCCTAAATTACGGTAGGTTTTAAAGGCTCTCTTGAATGCTGCGTGCCGAGGCTGCTATAACCAGACCAGTAGCTTCAAGCATACGAGTACTATTTAACGAAGCGGCAGCTTGACAGCACAGCTTTATGTAAGCGCTGTGCTTACGCTTTTTCGCAGGAGGAGCAACGAAATACGTGTCATTCTTCGAGAAAGACTCCTACATAGAGCACGGGGAACGCTCTATAAAAGGGTGCACCGAAAGTGAAGTAAACCCCGTATTCAGATGCGCCGCTATACGGCCGCTCTGATCCAAACGCCCGTAATTCTGTGGGCAATGTTCTCAGAAATCAAAGGTTTAGAATCCTGCGAAAAGACCCGTTCCTGGAAGATAGGGACTAGAGCAAAAGTAAGCAGCAACGTGCTGGGCAGCGTTATTTTATTTTATTCTTTATTCTTTTTTTTGGGGGGGGGGGGGGGGGCGGCTTCAGAGAATCGCATGGCCGGCACTACCTGACAATTGCGGCGCGCGCAGACTAAGTTCCCACTCAAGCGCTATGCCTCGACAGGCAGCGATCTTTCTTGTGGCACTCATAAAAGGTGAGTCATCGTTGTGTCACGCGGTGTTGTTAAACAGATATCTAAGAAGAAAATGATACCCACGTAAAGAGTCCATAGCAATGACAATAGTTGCTCATTGAAAAGTAAACTGTAACAATCTTTTGGAAATGCTCTCTACAAGCACTCGTTATAGTTTGACTGTATCACGCAACTTATCACTAATAAAGAAGATTTGATGAAGATCTACTTTTGAATATGAAGCTTATTGTTATTCTGTAAATGGTAAGTCGTAATGCTTCTTTTTAAACTGCGGATTTGCGTTTGTACTTGCAGTATTCTTTTTGCAGTTTATATGTGCTTTCCGTAACAAATCCTAAAACAGACTAGCAACCATGGATTGATCTGACTGCCGTTCCTGCTGTTGGCTACCCTCAAGCAGTACTTTACTGCAGGTGACACAAAGAATGATTGGCATAGAGTGAAATATATCATGACTGATTTGTAATAGCATTAAGTTGTAATGATAAGTTAACCTTGCTTGACAAACTAATTCCTCGTGTCAGAGAGACATCACTCTTATCATTAGAATCATGGTAAGCTATACAGAACGATGCAACTGAAAAATATGGTTAGCTACTTTCCCGGAGTCTGCGTCTGCTCGAGATTAAATAATGGTTTATGGAGAATATGGTGTAAATTTTCTTTTTTTATTCATTTATTTATAATTATTTATAGATAGTGCGATCTGAAATCAGATCATAGCAGGGTGGGTATGCAAAGAAATATGCAAGCATGTAAACACATACATAATTCATCACATATGCAGGCATTTTCAGGCGTTGGCGAAGAATACATAACATACAAGAAAAAACATACAAGCAAATAACGCACTCAAATTCATAACATTTGCAAGCATTTTTCAATCATTGATAAGGAATTCTGGGTAACAATATCAGTGTTAAGATTATTCGAGTCTGTTATTGTCCTAGGAAAAAAAGAATATTTGAAACAGTTATTCCGTGCGTTCATGGGGGTTATTGGTAAAGCGTGCCTTCGTCTCCTGTTATAACATCATGAGTAAGTAAAGAAATTGGAAGTCTTAACCTTATAATGGTCGTTTACAAGTTGAAAGAGGAACTTTAATCGACAGATACGGTTGCGCACAGTCACCGGGGGTAATCCACTGCGTCTTACGAGCTCACTAACAGACGCACGGCCGTATGGATTAAAAACAAACCTAACTACCTTATGCTGCACACGTTCCAGTTTTGTAATATTGGTTAAAGTGAATGGGTCCCAAATAATTACGGCGTATTTCAACAACGGACGAATGTAGGAATTGTACGCGAGTAAAGGAACACTAGACGTAGATGATTTCAGTGAGCGCCTCAATAAAAATAGTTTACGCAAAGAATTTGCAACAACAGTATCTATGTGCTTCGTCCAGGAAAGCTCATTGGTTATCCATAGGCCCAAATGTGTGTACTCTCTTACCTCTGATGGAGATACGTTGTCAACATTATATGCAAATTGAAGAGGTTCTTTCTTATGTGTGATTCTCATAAAAACCGTTTTTTCAAAATTAATAGACATTTTCCATTGTTCGCACCAAGCAGTGACCTTTGCCAGGTCATTATTTAGACGCACCTGATCATCAACAGAAGGTATCTTTTCATAGAAAATACAGTCATCTGCGTAAAATTTCACGGGAACTGAGAGTTCTGCGACTATGTCATTTATAAATAATGGAAATAAAAATGGTCCCGAAACGGATCCCTGGGGGACTCCAGACGCAACCTCTGTATTGTTAGAAGTATTGTTTAAGGTGACAAATTGGTGTCTGTTAGCAAGATAGGCTCTGATCCATCTAAGTATCTGGTCATTTTTCATATGATACCCTAATTTATGGATTATTTGTTATGTGATACCTTGTCAAATATTTTACAAAAATACATGAACACAACATCTGTTTGCTTCCCTTCTTTAATTGCCTTTGTGAGATCGCGAACAGTCTCAACAAATTGAGTACATCTAGAAAACCTATGCCTGAAACCATGCTGGACATCTGTAAGTACCTTGTGCTCTTCTAAGAAACCTAATATATGTTTATGAATTATATGCTCTGAAATTTTGCATGATGTAGTCGGTAATTGTCTATGTGTGTTTTGTTTCCCGGATTTATGTAAAATTTGATTTCGGCCTTCCTCCAGTCATCAGGTAGGGAACCATCGCGTAAAGATCTGGTGAATACGACATACACGTACTTAGCACACCATTCCGCATAACGCTTTAAAAACGCGTTTGGTATGTTAATTGGTCCTGGGGACTTTTTAGCATCAATCTTCAATAGCAAAATAAAAACGCCGCTCTCAGAAATAACAACGTCAGATATAACAGGAAGCGATATAGAAAAGTTGGGAAGGCAAGCATTATCTTTGATGAATACCGCCTGGAAGAATTTGTTAAAAGCAGAACAAACGACAGTCTCATCGCTTACACACTCGCCCTCTATCATGAATCCACTGGTGGAAGAACATTTACGTGTGATTTGGCACCAAAATCTCTCGGGAGACGTTTTAGTAACCGAAGGCAGGATCGTTCCGTAATAATTTTCTTTATCGCAAATTATTTTCTGTTTTAGTTGTTCTGAAGTACCTTCTACAATATATTTGAAAGTTACATTTGTTCTTGATTTCACTTTTAACCTTTTAAGCCTTCGCTGTAAGCGTAACGTCTCACGAGAAATCCATGGGTTACGATGCACTGAAGATTTTGCAACTTTGGGAACGAAACGTTGGATACATTCAGAGGCAATTCCCCTAAAGGAAAGCCATAAGTCATTTATATTGCAAGTGCTGTTTCTGAAGTCGTCGAAGTAGAATGCAAGCATATCCAGAATAGATTCATCATCAGCACGAGAAAAATTTGGAAACAAATGAACACCGTTTTTGCGATCAGTGTAGACATTTGACAAGTTCAGCAAGACACCTTTGTGATCAGAAATCCCGTTTGTGACTTCACAGGTTATCGCATTTCGGATGCCGCCACTTACAAAAAAAAAATAAGTCTAGAATTGAGCTTACGGCTCCCTGTACCCTCGTGAAATTATTTACCATTTGCAGTAAGTCAAACGTGAATACCATATCAAAGATTGTGTTATCAATACTGTGAGCAGAATGCAATGAAAAGGTGTGACAATCAATGTTTGGTAAATTAAAGGCCCCTGCCAGTAGTATTCTGTCATCTGGTTTTACGTGGCAGTGCATATATTCCCTTAAGTTTTCAAGTACCGCAACAGAAGAGTTCGAAGGCCTATAAAAAGCACCAAGGATGAAGCGGACCTTGTTGATGTTTACTTTGTAAAAGACAGCTTCAATATCTTGTGATTCGGCCATACTAAAAAGTTGTATTGATGATTTGTACAAAATGGCCACGCCTCCACCTCTTCTGTCCCGGTCACCCCCAAAGACCTTATAGCCCTTAGGAATAAACACACTGTCAGATATTTCACTGCTCAACCGCGTCTCTGTTAATCATTCGTCAGTGAGTTCATCATTCTTTTAAACGAATGAACTCCACATCAAGACTTGCAGCAACTTTTTTAGGACAAACGCAGTCTAAGCCTGCAAAACATGAATAGTAATCATGAAGCCACACTGACATACCACAGCTGTAATTAAGCATCGAAAACGATTGCCTTCCTGTTTGTTTCGTAATGAAATCGCCATTTCTCTAGCAAATAATTGCAAAATTGAGAACTTCCTAAGATTGGGCTTCTGTTTCTTTAGTGTCCATTTTGAACTTGGGTAGAGGAGCTGTCCCTTGAAGCCTTGCACACCCGCTCTCTTTGAAACGTCAGTAGGACACTTGTCCGTCGCATGAACAATGCCATAATGCTGTATTTTCCAGAGTGTTGTCGCTTATTTTCCTCGTAGCGAGCAATAATTTATCTTTCACTGAATTGACAGCACGGATGATATTGCCGAAGGAACTTTTAGTCCTACGAGTCTTGTTTCAAGAGAACATTTGGCTTTAATTAAAGAGGACTTGTTGCTGGGCGAGTATGTGCGGCCTACTGTACATTCTTTTTAAGGACGCGAAAAGCAGACGCCACGCAGAGGTTATGTTACCTTTGTTATAAAGTGGCATTGCTGCTGGCTACTAGATGCTTCATTGTCTTTATAGGGTGATGGCGTCCTGTCATACACTTTGCCTTTTGCCCTGCTACTAAAGACGTACCTTATTTTTACATATTGAATAAACTTCACTTTACTGCACTACGAATGCTTACGCAATACCACGTAGCAGGGCTGTTGAAGCGCTGTTTTCACTTTTCTTTAGACTTCGTCTGGTTATCCTTTCGTAACATTCATTCGATATTCTAAATAAATTATGGGGTTTTATGTGTCAGAAGCACGATCTGATTATGAGGCACGCCGTAGTGAGGGACTCCGGAAATTTGGACCAACTGAAGTTCTTTAACATGCACTTAAATCTTAGTAGACGGGCGTTTTCGCATTTCGCCCCCATCGACATGCGGCCGCCTTGGCTTGGACTCGATCCCGCGACCTCGTGCTTATCAGACCAGCGTCATAGCCACTAAACAACCATGGCGGGCCACTCGGTATTGTAAGTCCCCTCATCGTGCTGAACAAGTTGTTTTTTGATTTTTGAATTTAATTCGATTTAGCGACACTTTAAAAATGTGGCGCATCGATCAATTTTTGGTGCTAGGATTAAATATCTCGGGCGGAATTTAATTCCACTGGCGCTTGAAGGAAATTACCTGGTGCTCAAATTAAAATGAGTGCGACAACCTGTAGATATCAGACCGTGAAAGGGAAATCAGTGCAACTCCCGCTTCTAATTTCCCTTAATGTTTCGCCAGTGATAAATGCTTCTGCTGGTACTAGCAACGAGATCCTTGGGTCCATCATCAAGTAAATTACTGGGAGCATTTCTTGCTTATCATTTAGAATGATTCAAGCTTGGTTGAGGTAATCTTCTAAAAACGACTATCTGATATGGGTTTCGAATTTTGTGAAGAAAGCGGAATAAGGAGGGGACATATCTGACGAGTAGGGTGAATGTGGTAGAGAAACCATCTTGCCTATGGTGAGAAACTCGCCTGTGCGCACTAATCTGTGACAACAGTGGATTGTCGTCGTGCAGCATCCCGCTCCTCGCGCGACCCACATCGGGCCGTCCTCTCCGAACGGCCTCCCTCAGGCATTCAGCAGCAAAACTTGCTGTTCCTAGTCTGGCGTTCAGGATGAATTGCGAATGCAAAATATCGTGAATGCTGAAAAATATTATAAGCGTTCACTTTGCCGAACTACGGACATGCCAATACTTTTTTTAGGTCGTGGAGACGTTGGGCATATCCACTGCAACGATTTTAGCTTCGTCTCAGGGTTGTACCCGTACACTTCAGTTTGCCCAAAGTATTATCTTCTACGTCAAATGCGGGTCAATTTTCAGGTTTCCCTCCAGCTTATATCCCTCTTTTTCAAAAATGAAATAGTTTCGTCAAAAGGTTGACATTTTTACACGATTACTTCAGTTAAGTTCCAAGCGCAGAAGGGAGTTTGGATTGTTTCGCGGAAGAGGCTTCCGGGACATGTCTGAAAGTGGCAGGAAAGCTGAGTACATTGTGTTATCGTGAAATGGGATTATCTTGAACATTATAGTGTTTGATTGTTCATAAAGAAATTACTTTTTATTTCAAAACAGGGATAGCCTGGAAACATTTTTATACCACCAAGCATATTATTCCGCAAGACTGTTGAAACTGTTCTCCCCTCCTAAATGTATCTGCTCTGCTTTCAGTTCTGCTTCGCAGCATACACCTAATGTTTATGGACACCTATTGAAGGGGATTTCAAAGAGTAAAATAAACAATGTTTTTCAACTCTGCATATGCCGTTTCTTTGTATCAGCGCTGTGGGACATCACATGGAAATCTTTTATCTTCCCAGTTATACTACCAGAAGCTTATGTGATGAACGCAGCAACGACGAACAGAAAGGAAATCAGAGTAGGTAAGCTTGGCCATCTTCCCTTTAATTTATGACTACCTTTATGTGCATGGGTATCCTGAGATATATTTGATGGATATTTCCGAAGGTTCGCTTGCTGCTGTGTTTTCGAAGTTTAATCAGGTGACACTGGACGCAAGATTACGTCAGTCCAGAGGTGTAGTAATAATTGCTTTAAGTATCAGTGCCATCAGTCCTGATGAAAAATAAAACTTGAGAATGCTTCCTCGCTGCCAAACTTTACACCCTGTTTCGTCCACACGGCAGTGTCGAATGCACGTGCTGTGCTACGGTTGTAGAATCGCTGTCAGACTGCCGGAAGTAACGAGATACTCGGAACATGTTATGCATATCGACGCACGTGTCAGGAGGTCATTTGACTCATTATCTCGTGGGCGCATTCACAAATGATTGCACACTTGGCTACCCTAGCTGTGTGCTCATTGTCAGGGCTAAAACTGGCGATGAGTAACCTGGCGATGAACAACCATTGCAACGCTGGGACTCGTGGAGAAAATGTAGATTTTTCTGTGGAGCAGATTCTTCGTGTAGTAAATACGAAAAATTTGTAGAACGAATTGTCTCTAAATGAGCATTTCCTATGCATCATAATATGTGGTCATGATTATGTAGATGACAACGCGGTTCTAAAGTCATTGTATAAACGAACATGCCAAAGGAATAGTGGCTTTCCCTGAGGTATCTCGATCACATCTTATTCGCTCTTAGATAACGAAACTACCTGAGATTGTGTATTCCTTATTTGCGTGTTCTAAATGCATTTTTCTTTATTCATAGGGGCCATGCATAAAGAAAGGCACCTTGCATTGTCTTAGATATACAATGTACAGCATATTAGAAAATACCCAACGGGAAAACTGAAGTTAGAAAAAAAATAAGGATGAGTCCGCACGCTGCTAACTGCCATACTTAAAACGGAACAACACGGGCCATGTGAAGTATCCAGAGGTAATGTTCATTCCTTGAAGGTCTGCAAACATCTCTACACCACGAAATTATTTTTGTATAGTGGCAGTTCTTTAACTCTCCACAATGAGCATACAGCCACTACATTTTTTTAAACGATCTCCTAATAGCAAAGTAGCAAAAGTCTCATGACCGGTATCGCGGTGGCTGCGTTTTCTGGCTCGCCATCGCTCCCCTCCCTACAAGCGCTCCTTCGTCCTCGCCGTGTTATCTCAGAAACTCAATGCATTGCAGCGCCAGCTATGTGTTGCTTGAACGCACCAAAAGAAAGGCTTCTCCTTCCTCTGCCTCCGACTGCCCTCTGCTCAAACGCCGGCCGAATTGAAGCTTCAGTGAAAAAATCAGTGGCGCACAATGAGCGAGCAGTTCCGCCTTCTCAAATCACACAGCCGGTTCTCCTTATGTTGGCGTTCGCGTCCCTCGTCGACTGAGCGGTCGTCGAGGGACGAGGGATGATTTTTACCCTGGCGGCAGTGTACGACCCTGCTGCCTTCAAGACGTGCCAGAAGCGCACCGAAAGACCGCGGAAAGGAACGTGGGATTGTTCATTTCATTCGTGGCTCTGCCCACGCCTAGCGCTGCCATACGCCATACTCTGCAAAGATGACCGTCGCAGTATTATGTACGTGAGAAGCGTATTTACTTAAAGAGCGTTGAAAATGCAAGAATAGGGGTTATTTGAAATAGCGGTTCATGCAAGAAATGAAGCCTGAAACAATATGTACTATCCCTTTTACATCTTGTGCGCTCGTAGCCAATTAGAACAAATATTTCTTCTAGGCATTATAATACACACAAAGAGTCAACAAATATTATTCGTTCAAGACACACACATCTGTTTGAGAGTTATTTATTTTATTTAGAGACCAGCGTATACTAATGCACAGTCACAGCTGAATGCATTAATAAAGGGAAAATGAGACATCCTCCCAAACGTAGCTAAGTGCTACAAAGGAAACCCAAACGTGTTCCTCAAAAGAAAAGCTTTGCAGTTGTAGAAAAATTTGCCGTGGTCCGGGACTCGAACACGAGACCACCACATTTCCAGGCCCGCCGCTCTACCAACTTAACTAACCAGGCGGTTAGCAGATGGCAGGCGAAGTCGAACTTATCAAGAACTCAGAAGCAAAGGCAAGAGTTTGACGTAATAGTTCTGCGGAATACCGCAAGCATAGCTAAGTGCTACAAAGGAAACCCAAACGGTTTCCTCGACAGAGAAGCTTCTCTCAGCAACTCAATGCATTGCAGCGCAACCTGTGTTCTACCATTTCCTTTGTAGCACTTAGCTACGTTTGGGTGGATGTCTCATTTTCGGTTTCTTGATTACTTCTCTCCACCTTGCGGGATTCCGCAGAACTATTACGTCATAGCTGAATAGAGTACTCAAGCAAATTTTTTTTGCCACGAGGCATTGTGTAATAGCACAGACTGGAGCAAAGGCCAACATAGGAGAGCAAGGATTGTCAGTGCAATAAGCTGACTTGCTAAGGGACCATGCGCACTCTCCACTCGTATTATGTAGTTTATAACCGATTTATATACGTGCCCTCAAAACAGGTGTGTTGTTGGGTGGGTTGACTGCTTGTGGAATCACAGACTGCAGGCGTGATGGACAACCGCGCATATTTGCAATGTTCGTAAAGGATCCTGCTAGTACTTTTATCGCTCCCTCTTCTTTATCTGGTTCCTTTCTTTAGCCACCTTTAGCAGCAAAGCAGACGCGCGTCCAATTCGCAGCCAACCATTCAACCATTTGCTTCTTTATTTTATCCTCCTCCTGCAAGCGCGTTTGCGTTGAATATCAATTCATCTGGTGCAAACCAGCAATAAGCTTCATTAGATCGGCGTTGTTGATGGCTGGTAGAACCGTAATCCTAGGACAGCCCTTCTTTCAAAATAGACAGCTTTAGAATAGCGTTCGCAACCAAACTAAACTTATTACGTACGTAAAAAAATAGCGTTGTCCTCACTGCGCATGCTCCGACAAAATTGGGTTTCTTCGGTTAACGTGCGGTATGATAGTGTACCTTACTTACCGAGTTTTAACGTTCGTAAATTCACGCATGCTAAAGAATAGCGTTGCGGAACATAGCGGCACGCATGGCTCCCGCTACTGCGCGAATTCTTGTGATGGCGGCGCTCCTACTCCTGTTGGTCGCTTCTAAATATTAAAATGAGTTTTCGCTTCCTGTAAGCTCACCTGAAGCGTTAGTTGTGACCCCCTAGAACGTCCAATTAAAATGTTTCGTTGGACGCGTCCAACAATACGAGTCCACAAAGCAACAGGTTGGTTGCTAATGGATGGCCTTGACTTGGATACGTTTGGCACGCTGCACTAGACGGCTACCTGTCTTCCAACCTCCTCTTTACGTTTGCGGTCCCGGGCGTAAAACTAAAATTAGAGTGTTTTAGCAGTGGCGTCTTACGGTACGGTTAGTGCGGTAAGGTATTGCCGTTCCGTATACAACCTACCGCGATGACCGGATACGTTTTAGCTGCGAGTGTCGCTCCATGCGTACGGTAATGTGATAATGATGATAGTGTCCAACATTGAGGCCTTGCAGATTACAATAACTATGCGCTGAGTGCGAAATATTCATTTTGGCGAATACTAGAGAGGTTTAGCTTGTCCACACACAAAAATTTTTTACGAAAGTGCCGGGTTAGGGCAAACGTAAACGCCAGTCACAAGGCCTGTAGTGACCTCTTGCGACACATTGTCCTGCAACACGTGAAAAATATTTTTGTTACATAGGTATTTTTGTCTAAGCAACATATAAATATAAAAGTGTTTGTCTTCATTTGCACCGCTTCCGGCACTTTACACCAGCAGTCAAGTAGCATATAGCTAGTTGCTGTTATAAAAGTTCTGCGTACCCTCTAAGTAAACCCTGCGTCACTAGATGGCGCCACCAACCTGAAGCGCTTTTTTTATGCCACTTTTTATTTTCTGTTTTTCTTTTAGGTGATTTTCACTTTTCTTAATATTCTTTTTTTTTCTCATTCGGCCAGAGTATACTAAACGCTTGTTAGAAGGGTACGCCCACAAGTTCAGTTCAGCCGAAGTTTCCTCCCCGTTAGAAGTGCTGTCTTGCTGCTACTTCATCGTGCCGTAGCAGGTGAATTATTGTTAGCTCTAGCCTTGGTCCTATCATCGTGAAAAACGCACACAAGACTTAATGCACGGCGTGGACTCTGGCCGACACCAGCTTCTCACTGTTTTGGCTTGGTGCAGCTCGGCTCGCGAAACACGGTGCCAGCCGAGCCTTACCGACTCCTTACCGTCTAGTATGCCGTACGGAAAGTCATTCCGTACGGCAGTTCGCGCATGCGCAGTCCTCGACCGATACGGTGTTACCGCACTTACCGTACAGTAACTTGGCACTGCTAGAACTCTCTGTTGTTAAAAGGGCACGCGCCGTAACGTAGGGCTAAGGTGCTTGCGTTTAGCGTACGTAAGGCAACAAACGCTATTCTAAAATTGTATATCACCACTTGTTGCGGTACCGTTTGTCGTGAATGTTTACCCTGACGAATTCTTGTCGCCATTGCTACTCACTTGTGAAGTTTCAGTTTTGGTGTATCAGCTGTTTACAGGAAAAAATGTACACGTCTTACAAGTTTCGCTAGCAGACATGACTTCACTACCGTCTCGCCTCAATTTCAATATAAGTGCTAAACAAACTGTGTATTAGGAGATACAACTAGTGAATTTTCTTACTTATCTACGTACACATGGGCATTCGTGAAATAGATCATTGCCACGTACAGAAAACGACTTAAAGAGGAAGGACAGCGCATTCACGCGCGCTATTATCAAAACAGCGTTCGAACTGTAAAGAAAAGCTTTCGGTGGTTAATGAAACTGGTGTCTACATTGTGGGCTACAATAATTGAATGATATTGAACGTTGGGGGTGGGGGGGACCAGACTGAGGCAAATTGGGTGAGTGGATAGTGTAAAGTTTAACGCCTTTTCTGATACCATAAACCCGGGATATATGTTTTGCAATGCGTGAGCTCGCTGTCACTTTTCCTTGAAATTCTAAGCTTCATATACCTAACCTAATCATAGAATAAACGCTGACGCGTTGAATGCAGCATGATCTCTGGTTTAGCCTAATGACATTTGTGCTGCTGACCTGTGTGCCTCAAGATATCCTCGATGTATTTGTTTGTTCGCTTGTTATGAAATGATCCAGGCATCTGTGCATCCATTGTTAAAGGACACATATATTGCCAGAGTATGAAAGAATTTCCTTCTGTGACAACTATGCCTATCTCCACCGTTGCGACAGATGACATTCGGAAAGTGGCGCGAGATTGAATGAATGAATGAATACGGCTCTAGGCCGCTGTTGGGGATTAGGAGGGAAAGGAATGTGGGTTCCCGGATTGTTGGGTGAAGTACATCTTCATCTATGTCTTTGATCTTCCGCTTTATGTAGACTCAGGTGCATGTTCACTTCCGCCGCTCTCGCATGGGCTGGCCGACCCCTTCTGCACTATTCGAAACAAGCCACTTTGCCTGCCATATGTCGCAATGGCTTTTTGTGTTTCAGGGTTAGCTTGTATTTGAATTCCTCTTGTTCTAATGTCTCCGTGTCGTAAATGTTGAATGTTGGATCTCTCTTGTGAAAAAGCTGCAAAGCTCCAAATGAGGTGGGTGTAGCAAGTCTGCTCTGCATGACTTCTGACAATGTGTGCATCGGGTATAAGTGTTCGCAATGGTAGCTTGTCTGGGTTGGTGCCATTTCTCATGTATGTGTGGTGTGTATGCAGCGTTGGCCATAACATTATTAAAAAAACCTCTTCCGCGCGAGATTAACGTCTATATCTGCATAAAGCCTCGACCACCCTTCCGCAGGCACTGACAACTGCGGCCCCCGAGAAATGGGTATCAACTGCCTGCACACTACCTTCAACAGACTTACCTGTACGTTATCACATCAAGGCGAAAACGCTGTGGTTATAGTGACCTTCCAACGACGTAGAAGAGTGCAAGCAAAAATCATACGCAATGGATTTTGTTTGTTCCGACTTAAACGGCTTCGCGGCAGCCAATCATCGCGTCATGATGTTCTCGACAAAATATTACATGGAAAACCACGAAGATTACACACGCTTTGGCGGCCATGCCTATTAGTCTACCAATTATATCTACTTCTGACTGCTTTTTGTTGTTGCCTTCAAATATGTGGCGCTTGACGCCGCTCGGTGACTTTGTTTCGAGCGAGATTTACAACCCGTATAGACTTGAAATACGCAGCTAGAGGCACTGGCGTGGGCAAGCCTTTCAGTGTTTCCACACGCTTGTCTGGATTTCTCCTCTATGTGCCAATAGGTACTTCTCTTTATGGTAATCTCAGTGTTTCATAAACGGGTGGCTATTTCCACCCACTAAATATATAATTGGACGCTAGTGTGTTGCCGCGCATTCGGCATCAGCCACTCGCGGCCGTAATGGCGTGGTTCCGATCCCCAGTGGTTTTGGCGAACAATGATTCTATTGTTTGCCGACCGGTGAACAAATTTCCTTGGCTGAATTCTACTGACCTTTTTTTGGACTTTCGTTGGATTCGCAATGTCTTTCGTAGGCTTACAAGTGTGCTCTTTGAGATGACTCACAATAGTGTTTGGCGCTATTTGATGCTTGGTATGCCAATAAAATATGAAGTGCCAGGTAATCATTGCTTTATTTACTTTTAAGAATAACTACATATGGCCCATACAGGCACTAGTTCCCCAACGCAAAAGTACGAGCGTAAGGCGGTGGATGTGGCCATAGCTTAACTATTTTTCTTTAAAGGTGAAAAAAGGTGCGCCGGATAGGAGTCAGTAACGACGCGCTTACGACAACCCTCAGCATTCCCACTGCCCAAGCAGTTGCACATTCTTTCAGGCAAAGCAGGTTGTTGCTCTTGTAAATTGACGCTTCAACTGTCCCTTTCAACAAAGCGGTTTGCTTTTAATCTTTTCAGAGCGACCTATGGGGTGCGATGCCAGCTGCGTCTTGAGCTTCGGCTGCTGGCAATACTGCGACTTGCTAGACATGGAGGGCCATTGCCGGTGGAACGAGTGTTACTGCATTCCCAAGACACTGACTCTGTGCAAGTTTCGCGATACCCTAAACTCACTACTAGAACTTCCAGTTGAACCAGAAGGAGTAAATTTCCAGCCGGAGGACCAATTTCAACCAACGGAACAAACCTTCCAGTCGCTAAAAGCACGATAGGTCGCGCATTGATTTTGCCATGAAAGCGGCTACTCCATGGGCCTGATAAAGGTGTTACGGTTGTTCCGAGTCAACATTTTTCATGAATCAATTGAACGCCGCTCGACGCGGTTCATCAACAGAAAATCTTGCATCCGACCTAAGGTCGGGCCACGAGTTTGTCCCAGAGAAGCAACCTCTGACTTCTGCGACGACAAGCTTCTCTACGAACGCCGGTCAGGAATTGAGTCGGCAGAACGTAAAGCTACGCGCCGTGGTGGCTTAGTGGTGATGGTGTTGCACGTCTAAGCAAGGGGCCGCGATTTCGATTCCTGGATGCGACGTGAGCCCCCCAGGTAAGCAAGCGTAACCCGGAATTCACCACTACATTGTGCCTCAAAATGAAATGGTGCTTTTGACACGTGCAGACTCAAAATTTTACTTTAAGAAAATATAACTGGCTTTTCCTATTGCAAGCCAGGTTGCAAAACGACAGAGACGATAAATCAAAATGAGAAATTTTACTGCAACGCAGAGCAATCGCTCTCCCGTTTTTCCGGAATTTTTTCCCAGTTCCTAAGAAACGAGAGTATTGAACCAAAATAATGAAGTGTTTAAATGCGGTTGACTTGTACAAGTATTGCACGTTAATGTGGCAGAGGTGGTACGTCATGCCGAAACTTGGGGCGAAAGGTGCCTGAAGGGCGTCTAAAATTTTTAGGCCCTACGTCAGTGGCGAGCGGCGCAACAGACACGGTGCCGATGATGTGAACGAGGATGAGGACGAGGAATACCCTTGCCAGAAATTGGACATCCTGGCCGGAATTTCCGAGTCGCGACTTCGAAAATCTTCTCAGCAAGACAAACAACACGCACATTTTTTTGCGTGATGCAAACGGTCGCTTGTTGAAAACAACGACAGGTTGATAATGCTTTGCTAAGCAAATGCAACCTCGCCTAGACAAAGAAATTACAGCGCTGAATATAAACAAACAGAAGCAATTCCAATTAAACGTACTCATTTAACGCTTCACTGGACCATGCGTGTTCTCTGTGATACGTACGTCGCTTCAGGATTCCTAATTAGCCTTACACGCTTAAACAAAATTACACCCTTTGGGTCGTATCTTTCCATAAAACAATAATCGTCATCTGTCTTGTCCGCGTTTCCTTTCTTTTACGCTAGGAGCCCGGTACTTCCAAGTCACGAACGGCATGCGCGTTATCAGCACCTCAGAGCATTCTCTACAGGAAAGTAGCATGCGCCGAGTTCTCTAGAAAGGAAACACAAGCAAGGCAGATGGCGATTATTGTTGTGTGGCAAGATACGACCCAAAGGGTGTAAATTTGTTTAAGAGTATAGACACAGCACACAGGCAGCGGCAGCAATCTTG
The DNA here is from genome assembly GCF_023375885.2 of Dermacentor andersoni. Classification (NCBI taxonomy): domain Eukaryota; kingdom Metazoa; phylum Arthropoda; class Arachnida; order Ixodida; family Ixodidae; genus Dermacentor; species Dermacentor andersoni. Next base: position 147,970,162 of record NC_092815.1, read on the forward strand.
GCACAGCTGAGACTACACTCTAAAAACAGTTGTTTCCTTCGGGGTGTATATTTTCCACACGACTATAACGGTCATTTGTCTTGCCCGCCTTTCCTTTCTTTAACGCTGCGAGCCCGGCACTTCCAAGTGACGAGCGGCATGCGCATTACCAGCGTGACAGGGCAATCTCGACAGGAAAATAACGAGCACAGCGTTTTCAAGAAAGGAACCGCAAGCAAGCAGATGACGATTATAGTTGTGTGGCAGATATACACCGAAAAGGGTGCAACTGTTTTTAGAGTGTACCAAGCAACACATTTTTTTTTTGAAATGTCACAGCAACTCTTTCAGCGAATTGTCTGTTGCAGATTTTGCCCGGCTTGAGAAACTTCTCCGCATCAACTCGCTTAAAGGTAGTGCACTCTGTGTCTCTAGGAAACCTTTGTGACCATTGGAATCTCGGAGAGCGAAGAGCGAAACTTTTTCGCGAACAGCAGTATCACTAAACATTGACGCAACACTCTTGAAATCGTAAAACGATCACGAGTGCGCAAACGTTACAAAAATATATATCCCTGCTGGAAATGATAATTTTTCTGTACGCTTGCTACGTATGTTACACTTGTGAAGCGGCAATGCATATTAAAAGGAGTAGTACTTAGTAATTGTCCTCCGAAAAGAAAGGCTATACATACACCCTAACGAACACTGAAGTAGGGATAAAATGCATAGACAGGTACCTCTAAATGAAACTGGCATTCTAAGAAATCTTTGACCCGAAACTGGAATCAAACTTCACACACTGGCAGACGAACCAACCAGGCGGGTAGGACATGGCAGCGCGAACACGAGTTCTTTGAGAAGCTGAAGCGCTGGTGAACGTGCCAGCTCCGCATACGCGGAGTTATGCTCGGCGTATTGTTGGCGCTGCTGACGAGAAAAATGAGCGAAAGCAACAACACAATTCACACGGGAAGAAAAGACAAAGACAAGTGCTAGGAGACCTAGAGCACCGCTTGTCTTTCTTCCTTTTTTCTTACAGAGTGAGTTGCCTTTTTTGTTTCGCGCTAATTTTCTTCGTCAGCAATGCAAGACCAACTCGCCCAATAGATTCTTCTCCTTGCGTAATGTTGGCGCTTTTACGTCAAAACGGCTTACTCAGTGTGTTTGGTATGCCTATAAGTAATAGCAAAGGTGGGTGTGCGTTGTTCTGTGTCAGGAGAGAGGAAGTTCGGATAGCTTTGCGTAGCCTCGCTGATGCTGAAGCAAGCCGAGCTGGTCTAAAAGTTAAAGGGACACTAAAGGTTACTATTAAGTCAACGTGGACTGTTGAAATGCCATCACAGAAACCTCGAAACGCTTGTTTCGTGCCAAGGAGAGACTTATTTTAAGAGAAAATGCTTTCTGAAGCGTCCGCGTACCTCTAACGCAGTTCAAATCGCCCGCCCTCCGATCGAGGAGTACTGACATCATGGTCTCATAGTGACGTTGCGCCATCGGTGAGTAGAACGGCGTCTGCAGACGGCGCTACGGCTTTTCTGTGCAAAACGCAAACGCGCGGCCAGAAACAGAGCCAAGACAGAGCCGACAGCAGAGCGAAGCCGGGAGTATGGTTGCTAGCGGAAGGAGAAACGAATTACGTCCCACATTACGTCCCACGGCACACGGAGAGTCCGTTTTCGTTAAACTATAGGCTGCGGCGAGCTCGCAGCGTGGTCGGCGTGGTCTGTGAGAAGTGACGAGCCTTTTCGCATTTGCAACAGGGCATAAAAAAGTGCGAATCGACGCAAAACTCGGCCTAGAAACGTGCTTCGCCACAGCCAGGGCTCAATACGACCCAAGCTGGCACGACCCAGATGTCGTTTCCCGCACCGCCACCAGGCGCCGCTACTATACCTCAAACTCCAGCGCAAGACGCCCATAAGCTGGTACTTCATTCTATGACGCAAACTTCGACGCTCGTCGCAATGGACCATGACACCGACAGATTGGCTCGCGATGGTGGGCTCAACTTCAGTGATTTGAACACCGACGAGCGCGACCTGCTGCTGAGGGCTCGCACTGCCGGCGTCGTGGCGTACTACGACGGCGGCCTCGACACCGGCTCTCCGGAGCGGGAAAGCAACGAGGGCTTCCCACGACATCACATGGACGTGGCATTCTCGCTGCTTGTTCCAAATGAAACTTTCGCGAGCCAGCAGAACCCTCACAGCACGACGCGATAACGAAACTACTGAAACTCCAAAGCGTGCGCGGCGCAGAGTCGAGCGCGCACAGCCGAGCGAAAACGAAACCTTTCGAACACCCATATTACTGAAGGGTAACCTCAAAATGTTATTTTTTCTTAGAATCGAATAGACGTAGACAAGTAGCATTTTTTTCCGTCTTATAATCAAATGAAATGATATTTTTAATACGAGCAGTTGAGTATCAGTAACACAAATTATGAGGAGTGCTTTCGTCATCGAGCTAGTACCGGAATGTCGCTGGGGGGTCTCAAATCGTGTCATGCATTTACCTCAATTTCTCGGTTACTAAAGCTCTGTTCGCGATTATATTGACGCCTTAGACGTTCTAGAACATTGCTCTTCCACTTTAACTTGAGTTTCTGGTAACCTTTAGTGTCCCTTTAAGCACGATCACATGATTGGATCATGGTAGACCAATTATATAGAATGACTGCAGTCCTAGTGACCAGGAACATCATTACCCCTAACGCTTTCATGCGAGGGTATTTACTGAAGTATTAAGATGACACGCATGCTATGTCTCATAAGTAACCGCAAGCACTGTTCATCAAATATGTTATGGGGCCATGCTGCTTGGAGACCTTGATGTGCTGACAGTGATTCATTAATCAGAAGCACGTTTGGATATTGTAATGGCTTGTTCGTTCCAGGACAATTTTGCACTAGCAAAAGCACGGAGCCCAGCAATGTCAAGCAATGGAAAGTACTCTGACACTGCGCTTGAGATGGTATTGCGTTAATCTAATTTCAGCACAGACAAGGAATCGTTTACCAACAACATCCTTGTCGTGCACTTTGCTGCTTTCGGTTTTGATTTTAAATACGATAATATGAGTCTAGTGAAGTATTGAAAGGCTGTCTAACGTTCGCATTAATCTCACGAAGTCGGACTCGAGGTGAATGACAAAGTGGCTACCAGTGCAACTAAAATGAGTAGCATACAGGATCACTTCTGTGCTGACACACCGTGCCCAAAGTCGAAGTACGCAATCAACATATCAAAGGATAAAGGCAGTATTATTCTCTTTCGATCATAAGCTAGGCATTTTTAGGCACGCGTTTATCGAAATTACATAAAGACCGCGTGCATCGTTGCCTCGACAGACAGAGGTGCCTTAGAAGAGATATGGCTTGATGGCGGCGAATATAAATGTAATATCAAGAAAATTGGCGACGATAGACCACGCTATCAAAGATCTCGTATCACTGTCTTTCCGACTATGAATGTACGCGATGACTTCGCATGATTCCGGAGAAAATAATCTCCATCGCGAAAGTCAAAATTCGTCCTAGTTAAGGCACAATGCTCGGTTAGTTTCTTCGCTGATTTCAGTAACTTATACTGACAGCGAAAACGGATGCGCCACATCAAAGAGATAGCACGAGCGCTGAGCCGTGAATTGTCTAACTAAATCGAAAACAGGCTGTACAGGCCCACAGCAGCGCTGGAAGTAAGAATCAGAAAAGCCGTATATACTCAGTGCTCCTGCGTTCTACGCAGCGTCTGATGAGGGTTGACAAACTGTCTTGTTTAGAAAGAAAGGGCCCCTCACCCCGTTCGCACGTTCCTTCCTAAAGTAGAAGACCTAGGCTGTTGATGCCTTTTACTCTATTTAATAAAATCCTATTACACTTATTTTGTCGAGCACTGTATTCCATTCGCACATTCTACATTAATTAGCCCAGTGGCATCATCCGCCCAGAAAACTGTAAAGAGCGTACAGTGCTCTCCTGGACAATTGCTGTAGCATCAGTCGGTCTGGCGAATACAACATTAATATTGCTGTGTGAGCATTATAAAAGATTTCCGAAAATCTTAGAAGAGATCGGAAAAATCACAGCCGGAAACAGCAACAAGCAAAATACCCATTCAATATTGTTTAAGACAGCCAGCGCATGAAATTCGAGTGCGCACATGTAGTTTCCATCGAATATTCGAAAGCGAACCTGTGATGGCCGAATCCAACACTTCCATGTTGTAAAGTAGTACCAACTCCGTATTCAAAATTTCTAATATTCACTCTGGAGCAGTGTGATGGATGTTTTTTGCCGATTGCAGAAATCCAAGTGGCAATTACAACCTCTCAGCGACACTGGGATGGCGCGAGATATGCTCTCTGCGATCAGCTGCCCTTGCATCTCAAGAATAATGGCAGGAAATAAAAATTTTCAGGAGGTTTCGTTTCGAAACAACAGATGTTTGAATAGACTCATACATGTCGTGACTTGTTCACATAAAAGTTATACATGCCGCGACTTGTATTGTTACGTGCGCTATTTGCACGTGATTTCCCTCTTCGTGCATAGCACTCATGGTTTAGAGTAACGCGCTCAGAAATTCCGTCGCCTGCTTCTCCCTGCACCAAATAATATTGTTGTGTCACCTCTCCGGTAACGACCAACAGGTGAACGTTGCCTTACTGCAGTCCAGATCTCATAGTGCCGAGTTCATGATTGACGTCCAATGCGTTGAAGCGCGGTACTTGCCTTTCCGAGTCAAATTCAGCGCGCAACGCGGCGCGCTGAATTCAGTGCAACGGATCTGCAGATTTTAGATAAAATTTTCACGTGATAATGACGCGGCTGCTCATCCATATTGCAAGAGTCCATATTGGTCAACCTTGGCCAATATGGCCAAGGCCTTGCTGGCCTTTCCTTGCTTTGTTTGTTTATTCAAGCCCATGATGACGTCACTAATTGTGATTGCAAGAGGCGATGAACAAGCAGGAAAAGTGGTACAGGGTGGGGGGGGGGGGGGGGGTATTCTGTAGGAGTCCACCTAGTGGTCTGTCCATCTTGGCCCCTGCCGTTTAGCTGCAGCTGTACGAGAGAGGAGGAGACGAGTTCTTGGCCAATGTGAAGTCTATACGCGACCGATGACGCGTCGTGGACACACTGATGCCTGTGTAACATTCAATGCTGAACGTTTCCAAGAGAAACGCCACGAACGACTTTCCCTCTGGCCGAGGCACGTCTATGTTGAATTCACCCACAATTACGGTAGGAGTCGGTGGGGTTGATCCAACCAAAGTCGCATGCGCTTGGCGTTTGCGGCAAGATCTTTGTCCGCATTACGTGCCGCCCGCCGTCGCTGCGCACATGCCCGCTTCTATGCAAAATGGTGTTCCTTATAGGCGCGCTGTTCCGCAGTCTTCACCGCACGCGACCTACCCGTTCCATGGCTGGAGGGTAACTGACATAAGGTTACGTGGTTGGCCTATAGAGCCCGTGATATCAAACTGCAATCTTTACTAAACCGTATCTATTCCTATACTTTTTAATTAGGGTATTCTTTCGCTTTTCAGAATACATACGGCGATACCCTTTGTGTATGTATATCTATATATATGCTGCAGCAGTATCTCTTCTACACGCTCGTTCTACACAGGCATCGAACCGCCAGAACCAAGCGAATAACAGATCGGCTTGGAAAAAAAGATGCCGCTATTACCGCTCGCGGGAAAGTGATGCATAATCTAAAACGCGCTCCTCGATCCTCGGCATGGGCGTGAAGTGCTGCGAATGCGGCGCAGAGGAAACGCGGGTCAATGGCCCCACCCATGCCGTGTTTGCAGTCTTCAGGTAACACAAAGCGCGAGGCCCTTCCGGTGAATGCAAGGTGCCATGGTTTATAACGCTGCCGCGAGAGTTTTGGAGAAATTTCGTACATGGGAGGCTTTGTAGCATGCCTACGTCGAAAAGGAAGCAGGGTGGTGTGTCAAATGAATACACAGCACACTACAAGTCGTAGACGCTGTTTCGTGGCGCTGCCCCTTTCGACTATGCACAGCTCGAGTCATAAATAACTAAGCTGCAACGGTAGATTTGTAATGTGCGTATATTCGCTTAATGCGCGTCAATTAAGAACAGTTGCACCAGAGCAATGATTTAATCAACTAATAAAACTGAAAAAAAAATGACATTGAGTTATCAATGTGGCAACCTGACAGTTTCTGAGGCGTATTTGCGCTGGCTGCCATTGGACTGCCAGACACAAACACGCTGATGAAGCAAATGCATATTTGCTGGCAGCGCCCATCGGTAAGCCGCGCGTCTCCCTAGGTTCTCTGCTCACGCGCAGGAATTTTGTTCTTAGAGAGAGAAAACATTCCGGTCGCAACTGTTTCGTTTGTTTGTTGTTAATTTGTTAAATGCTAACGTATAATGTAACAAATCTTTAAACGGTACTTTTATCTGCATTACCCTAAGTTCGCAGCGTAACTTGCTGTCTGTACCACGCCAGTCTATTTTGCTTCACTTGTCCTCTCAGGAGTCTGTACTGCGGCACGTTCTATCACTCTGTGAGCTCTCCCTTAGCTACGTATGCCGCTTCCCCATCAACATTTGTCTTGAAACTTGCAAGTACCTGTGCGTGACAGTTAAAAATAAAACGCCTACGGTTCTAGAACCTCGAACACACGGCTGCATTTTTCCCCAGCGTTTTGAATCTTTAAGCGAAGCACTAGGCAAACTCTCGACGAAATGAGACAAGTGGTAATGTCAGAGAACAAAATTACCTTTTCTGCTAGCAACCTCCGAAATAAGGTGAAGTGTCCCCTGAACATACCAACAAAGCAACCGAGGTCACCTTCACCGCACAACGACATCGTAGATTATACTACCAAGGCACTTTCGTCGCTTGCGACCAGGTCGCAGTGCAGTGCGTTCAGAACTCTAGCGCATCGGGCCCATTAACTCTGAGATTAGGTTGCGCGCGCGGCTTATTTCTGCACGCTGAAACTGCTCGGAGGCGGCGTACTGGGACTTACATCATATGCACTCACCACCAGGTGCATGGGTCGTCTGCTTAAAAGTGGCCTGAAAAGCTTTTCTAACTAATCATACAATCGTCTCACTATTAAAGGACATGGTCTCACGAGCCTCATCGTATCATTGTTAAGAGCTGCATAATCGCTTGCTTCTGTTCCTTAGCACGTGAGTTGCCATGAGTTGAGAATCTTTACCATTCCTTATAGATTTCGCGTTTGTAGCGCTTTATTTAACACAGCTTGGGCCGAGGTTTTGCCCTTGGACGCTCATGAGCATTGGAGGGCTGCCTTAGCTAATGAAGAAAAGAAAGATTCCTCGGAAGTTACTGGCGACGTTATTACAATTAGCAATATTTCTCATGATAGGTGGGTAATCGCTGATGATGTGTTCTATATGTCACGATCAATATTTTGATAACAATCGCACCCTGAAGTCATATCCCCATGCCATCCGTAAGTCGCGCAATCTTACGGGCCCATCAGCAGTCTATAAAACTGGCAGTCTTGGTGCTAACCACAATGTCGAAAGATACCACGAGACAGTATACTCTGCTGTAATCAATGCACACCAGCACAATCTCCGTAGCAACTTTCACTATCCACAAATTCCTGGCATCTCGGCTCCAAATGTGTTGCAATGGAAATGCATCAAGCGGCCGCGCTCTGCTAGGAGGTGTATGTTGTAGATGGGACGCTGTCGCTTGAATGGATTTGAGGCTACATACCCCTTTGTCACCTTGGCACATTGATTCTGGAAATTGGTCAAGCATGGTGACATGTTGATGTCTCATACTCAGTGCCGAAGTTGCGTGTGCGGGCACGTGCCCACTGACCCATGCTGTCGTAGCCAGACAGTGGCCAGAGGGAGTTTGTCTATTCGGGCACATTCAGTGATTCATGTCTCCTCGGCAAGACAGCGGCTAGACCATACCTAGAGACCCAAGCTAGTAGAGAACTTGGGTCACTCAGTATGTCACCGAGGTTAGGTGCAAAGTGCAAACCTGGCGAAGTTCCCACAGAATACTATTAGCATTACTATGTCTGACATCACATTTGGCTGCCACCCTCCTTACGAACAGTTCAGTCCTAACAACCTTTTTGTAAATGCAGGCCAGAGTTAGTAGATGGAAAAGTCACCTGAATAGAAGATAAGTTAAACGCGAATACGATGAACAAGAATTCCGCGTAGTAGGTCACCATTCTCGTGAATGGGAGCCTTCGGTGCTCAGTTCTCAGTCTCAAATCGGTGATGGAATCAAGGCAAGGAAGGTGCTCGTGGTATGCAGCGGAACCTGAGGCGTCCTGGCTGCATCATAAGGGTGTCAGGAATGTTCACGTCAAACACGGCACCTTCTTCCGGAAGTATGAAGAACTTCTGCATCAGCCGCGTCAGGTAAACGTAGATTTCAACTGAAGCAAAAATCTCGGCAGGGCACATTCTTTTTCCTGCGAGAAAGGTACATAAACGAAACAAAGCATTGACAAGGCAGCTACGGGCTTCTCCTGGATACTTTCCTGCGCTAACTAAAATATCAGTGCAGGCGAATGTGGTGACGAAAACCTGCTGCTAAAAGTGTCTTTATCCCCTACGAGCGCTGTAACGTCATTACCACTTGAATGTACATATCTTTAATGAAATACCTTGCTTTGGCTCTTTCGCCCCTTTTCACCATTATAGACGGTCGTCGGACTTTTACCGCCGATAGAAAGGCGCCGATGCAAAGGGCAGGTGATATTGCGCTGACGAGTTTCAGAGCATGTTTGTCGCCGAATAGCAGCTATTGCTGTTAGGGACGCACGTGCTGTCTGGAAAGAGTTTGGGTCGTGCGAAGGGATTCTGCCCTGCTTGCAGCAATTGCAATCCTCCATACATGGGAATAACCATATAAACTTTCTTCTTCAAACGATGATTACGTATTTCTTTAGCCTTTGTGCATCAAATATATTTTGCTTAATGCTAAGACATCTTGCTGCTCTTTCCTTAACTTGGGGGGGGGGGCTCAATTACAAGCGCTCGGGTTACGAGTGAAACGCGTGATTTGTGATACTACGCCTGACACAGCTACACTGCATGTAGATATCATAATTTTTTTTCGAGAGGCACCTTTAGAAAGCAGATTTATTATTACCACGGCTTTTCCTAGCCGCGTGTTTAAATGAGGAACATAACATTATTGGGACAACCTGTGATGCATGGGAACAAGCTACCTGCTGAAGCAAAATATCCGGTGAAGGGAGAAAAGTAGGCCCTAGGTTTCACACTTAACCTTTGAAATCAACGATATTAGTACGGCACGAGGGTTCTCGGCTTCACTAGTTGGTTTTGCGTTCATCATGGTGAAACGGCGCAAACGACGGGGCGGGTGAAACAGAAAAGACAGCGCACTGTCAAGTCCGTTTCACCCGTCCCGTGGTCTGCGCTGTTTTGTTATATGACTACATCACGTGCGAAACATGATTAATAGACCAAAACATTCGTATCGCTCACCAACAGAGAAAGGGATCACTCTTTCTGCCTTCTCCCATGCCAGCGAGCCATCGTTGTTGAGAAAGCGAGCCGGATCAAACTTTTCGGGCTCAATCCAGAACGTGGGATCATTGTGCACTGCCCAGATGTTTGCTATGGTGGTTGTGTCTTTGGGCACGAAGTATTCGCCTATGACGACGTCCTGGTATGCACTGCGTGAGGAATTGTGTCGGCGTTACAGACCCCAACATCGCAGTTCAAACATCACGAGCTCGTTGCATACTCGAGCTTCCGGTATCTGTGTCAGGGTCTTGCAATTAGAGCTACTACTTCTTCAAAGCAGTAGAACTATAGTTACGACGGCCAACAATTATCTAAACTTGTTCATTATATTTAGAGGGAAATAATAATGAGCACTAGCAAGACCTACAGGTCAGCAGCTTCATTCTATAGAAGCTGACTCTGCGGTAATTGTGGTCATAAAGGACCAAGAATATAACGTACTGTGAATATTCGGAAATAGTTCAACACCCATTGATTCATCACACGATCGCCTCATTATCTCCACTCCCAGCTATAACTTACAATGCTCTTGAAAAAGTTTAACGTGCTGCCTTCGAGGCTGCATTGTTTTACCGGCTTATGGAACCCATCGCTTGTTTCAAAATATGTTTTACAGCTCACTTCTCTGCAGGCTTTACGTTGTCCCTGCGCTACGAGTATCTTAGCGCACTAGTCATAAAGTGTAGTTTTTTCGTCACAATAGTTTGTTCTGACCGATTTTATAATAAACAAAAGCGGAAATGGTCTTTATCACCCAGTCATAACACTCCCATCTTAGCAAGCCATCCCAGAACCGATTGCCAGTTTTATTTGTTCTACTCAGAATGTCTCTTATTTTATGCGTCCCGGCTAGTGTGACGGGTGCCGTTAGGGAGATGAAGCGAGGAGAAAATTACCGCCTGGCCACTCCAAAAGGAAGAAGCGGGTGCCATCTGTGTGCCTCCAAGATTGTGGCAACCGTGTAGGGCGTCGAGCGCCTGTCCTCCCATGTCGGCTGACGTTCGCTGCCCATTAACTGGTCAATCTCACGATGGATGCGATCCTGCACCGTCTCGGCGTGGGTGGCGAGCAAAAGCAGCAGCCTCATGAGCACCGCGGACACTGTGTTGGCTCCTGCCAACACCAAGCTTCCAGCGTTTCCAATTAGGGAGGACACTGCACCACGAGCCGTCCGATGATACTGTTAAATCAGCGTGATATGGTCCTTTTTGAAAATGTAAGGAGAAAAATTTCGATGTCATTCAGCACATTCGCCAACACCTAAGTTAAATCGTAATGGACTTAAAGTGCAAAAGAAGCGAGGGCGCAAGAAGGAAGACGGCATAAGGTAAAGCACGCTGCAATAACTTGTTAAGGGAGTAAACACTGCAGTGAACTCTATTTACTTCATTAACCTTTCTTCAACGATTTCACTTGAACCTAATATTCCGGACAACGTATATATCAGTTAATAATGATGCATTTTATGAAGAACGCTTGTGTGCTTATTACATGTCGCAAAAGTGTCGTGTATTGTTGCAGTTTTTCCCGTAATGGGTGGCTTCTATTTAATGTTACTCATAATGTAACGTTGTTCACGCGTACGTGATTTATTTTTTATTCATCGCCAGAAACCAGAGATGTAATGATCAAATAAGCTACGGTAGTTCCCCAAAGCAACAAAGCACACTCATTAAGCGAACTCTGCGTAGTGCAGTTCTCAAAAACTGTCAGCGGGTGCTGTGAACGCGAAACACTGCACTATTGGCGTGAGGAAGAGTGTTTTACATTGTGTTCATGCGCCTTTTAGTTGCTGTTGAGATGTGTTATGCAGGAAGTCCAGTTCTGCGCACTTCCCCGCGTTTCACCTCATGTCGCACTGACTTTGAGTAACATAGCTCGTCGTGGGTAAAAATGAAAAACAAATACCACTACGCCCAAATGGAGGGCTTTGTGCACATTCCACTGGTTCATGGTAAACAATAGTGAGAATGCACACCAGGGCGGAGCAACGAAGTGCGTCAGCGTGGCTGCATACCAACATGAGTGTGCTACTGTTTTCCTCGTACATTCTCAGGATGCTGCTTTCACGCATCTTTAGAGGCGTAATATCTTTTCTTTTCGGAATATGTGTTCCACCGCCAACATTGAAGATTTCTATTCCTGCAGGTAAGGGGCGCACACACCGTGCACTTAAAATTGCCGAATAGTTTTCATCAAATTGATATGTTTAGTTTTCGACGTAGGACAACTTTGCGGAATAGCGAAGTTTTTTACAGAAATGGCCTAACCGTAGCGACCCCTCGTCTCAAGTGGCTCCAGTGAACGATACTTTAGCTCACAAAACTTCTCTAACGCAACACGGTCCGTATTCGCAAAAACATCTTGCGCTAGAAACCTTTATACGGGAAAATGGCAGCCTCTCTTGTGCCTTGAACTTGCTGTACGTCGTTTCACACCCTTTAATACAGTTACATATTATAGGCTGTTTGCTTCGATTGGTGCTTCTTTCGCTTCCTCTCCTCTTACGCTGTCTATCTCTTTTGATCCCCTCGGCTCTTACCTCCCTGTAAGGTACGCAACCAGAACCACTTCTGGTTAACCTCCTTGGCTTCCTATACTTCCTTTCTTTAGTTCTCTTATCACCCAAAACTTGCACTAGGCCACTGGTTTACAATACGGACTGTACAGCAAACAAATTCTGTAATAACCCATCCACAATAACTGTCTAAGTAACCGTCGAAATATACCACGTACTGGGATAAGTAGACTTGCACTTGTCGGCTTCACCGCACTTTTTGAGGTAAGCGTCCATAAAATCGCGATCGTCTCCGTCCCTGTATGTGTCCAAATGATCCGGAAGGTGGCGACTGCAAGAGGTTAAGAGTTGAAAACCAACAATAAAGGTTTGAGATCGCGCTTACATATATCGGCAAAGGAATGTATAGTGTTTTTTATAAAAATTCCGAGAGAACCCATGTCTAAAATGAATGCCGACGTCACCGCAACTACCATTGAATCTATATGGCTACACACTTTTCAGTTCACTTCTTTGTCCACAGTAATGCGCTTTGGTACCTCTTGTACTGCTTGCCTATCCGCGTACCTACCCAGCGACATTCTGGTGGACTGGCCCTGAATATTCACATACCTATACTCAGATGCCTAGTTGCACATACTCAATGATACACGTTGTCTGTTCGGCGACAAGCGAATTGGTATATGCCCAGTGGCCCAGCTTGGCGTATATGATGGCCATATGAAAAAAATGCGTCTAGTTTCCGAACAACGCTAATCGCAATATTATATATCTTGCTGTCTGCGAGTAAGCATCCCGACAAACATGCTGTATCCACGTACATAAATTTTTTCACTCATTGTTATGGGACAGTACAAGGCAGGGAGAAAAGAAGCGTGCGGCAACTGTGCTCAGCAAGTGACAGATATAAAAGCACATTGATAATGCGGGATTCTGATGAAATACAATCACTTTAGTTACGCCCCCTTAAGTGCGTTTTTTTTTACTGTAAGGACATGGAACAACAAGAGAAGCGCAGTGTACAGTACCACAAGCCTAAAATTTGGCTTGTGGGTTTAGCTAGGCATTATATTTAACGCTTTGATACAGTGTCTAATATTTCTACATATCAATCTGAAATACGCATCGTCGTAGCCAACCTATTTTTGCGGTGATCCACGTTATTTTGACCAAGATGTAACACGAGCTTCTATGTACAAAAAAAAAACATGAAATAAGGCGATCTGTGAATGTATTTCATCAATGTTCTATACTAACAGGCTCAAATCTTCAGGCGCTTCCTTAAGCACTGCGGTCCTAAAAAAGGCCGCCACAGTGCATTACAGATTCTGTCCATTTCTAGCTACCGACTGCATGACATTTCAATACTTCGTCTTCCAAATGTAATGGATATTCTTGAACAGAGCTGTACAAACATTAAAAAAAAGAACTTTTCAAACTTAATGGTAAAGGCGCTGCTCATCTGCTTACTCTCTAAATTTGTGGGAGCTAATTCTCAAATGCCATAACTAAAGAAAGTTAGCATAATAGTACCAGATACCTACGCTCTCATTACTTAAAGCTCTTCGCCATAAAGGCTTGTTCGTATATTTCAATTTCGATACAGTATTTGAAGCAGCTGCCGGAAATGAATATTTATACATATCATTTGCGCCAATGATTCCTTAATACCCGCGGAAGACGTCCCAAGGTGAGAGAATATAAGTTTTCTAATTTTGCCAATATTTATTGATGAGACGTACCTAAAACAAATGGGCCTGGACCCGAAGCTCATCCTGGACTGTGCCGAGTTAGAAGCAACATCGACTGTCTAGCGAATACATCACCGAATGCAAAAAAGAAAAAGAAAGAAAAACGCTGTAGGCAGAATCCTCGGATCGGTGCTTCAACGAGCAAGAACCATTCAGAACATTTTCTGAGAAGCTGACTGTACGTGTTTACAAAATTATGCTTGAGGCATAATTCAGCATTGCTATACACAGTGACGCTCGCACTTCTCACCACTGAAGAGTATTGAATGCTCGAGTGCGCAGCTGCTACCTTTTTGTAGTTGGCGAAAATTACATGAAGTGTGTTGACCAACAATACGGAGATTACACGCATTCACACTGCCTAACGACAATACACGCTCCATAGTCGCCTCGAGAAAAAAAATGTCTTGCTCGAACTCTTAACATGCCATGCTTCAGGGCGGCTCTCTTTCGTTCTTTTTTTTTTGTTTCGTCTCTCCTTGCGTACACAAATCTGGTACTGGTAGGCCGCGTGACAGCCATTAGCTGTGAAAAGGGTGCGAGGTACGCTGAAGCGTAAGCAGACATCACAACGTTACACCGACAGCCTGCTAGCGCCGCATACTACGCTCCTAGCCTTGCCAATTCCCACGCCGGCGTGTGCACAGCGGTGACAAAACACTCGCTAGTAGAAGAAATATAGTGAGTGTCCACTCGCTCTTATCTAGTCGGTTTATTGGAGAAACAGAACCAGCCCCACCTGACAAATTTCTGAATAGACTTCACAGCCACGACCAAGTTGGCCGCTCGTGTGAATGGCACCAGCCTCGCCAGCGTTGTGACGAAAGCAGGCAGCGAATCCAAAGCGCTCGGGTCTCGGCTTGCCATAAACTCGCCCCGCAGCGCTGTCCTCAGGTTCCTGTGCTCGTGGTTGCCGAACTTGTAGCGCCGACCAAAGATAAACAGGCCTACATTATCCGAGGCGCTTGCCAGGATCAGCTCGGAGAGGTCAACAGGGTTCCCTTCTGCCTTGGCAATCCGGTTGACAAGGCGGTCGCATCCTTCCTGTAACACCATGTTTACCACTTCGATTCTGGTAATCGAGGAATTAACTGATATAAAGCTTTAATTTTATCCGTATTCTTCTTAGAGCAGAATTTTTCAATTCTATTGGTATTTTTTTGCGTTTCTTCGCAGGTCCGCTTGCTGGACGTAAGCAAAGAGTTCATTAGAATCAGCTGGTAACGAGAGCGGGTTGCCCACTCTGGCATTATCACTTTAGTGTACTCACATGAACTTCGTCACCGCAACAATATATTCAGATATTTGTGGCCGGACAGGGGGGAGGGGAGGCGTTGAATACACTCGGTACGTGATGAGCACGTTACAAGATAATTTTGTGGTGTGTGCCGTTTATTACATAAACTACACGCAGTGCACCGAAATAACACCTACTTTCGCAAAGAAGGAAAGTACCTACATGACGGTGATAAGATATAGCCACGTGTCAGGGTACCAGCTAAAAGAAAACAAACAAAAACGAAAGAAACTTACTGCGATAGCTTCTTTCATCGTAGCTTTCCCAAATCCGAGATTGCGGAGTGCCTTCACTGAGAAACGGCGATTGTCATCCCAAAGCTTACCTCCGTACCTTGCAAAACCTGCACATGTAAGCTTGTATGGAGCTTATAAGTTATACTTCACGATTATGACTTTCTTGTTTTGCTGGGAATGCATGCTGCACGCAGAACAAAATATCGGTACAAATCGTCAGCGCTTTATTTGTGCCCCAGGGTACAAGTGTAAAGTTCCCTCGTCTACAAAGTTTCGTTCCAACTCTTAGTTCGCCGCCATGAAAAGACGAAAAATTTCATAACAAGATAAATGTGCGAGTTTTCAGATTCTTTTTCTGAAGGCAGGCAAAGCCAGCATATAAGATTCTGCCATCGGGCGAACGAATGCGCCATATTACCAACTTATTTTTTCTGCACGTTGCAACGCGAAGCACAAAGCAATATCACGAAATTTTGGCTACAAACCCTAATTTTTCGGTCACAGTACCGTTGCAGTAGGTTAAAACTGAAATCCAATTGACACCACGCCTGCGCTGCCTACCCTTGTGACATGGAGACCTGACATGGAGACCCACACTGGCACAGAAAGCTGCCCACTTGTTAGCTGTCGTGAGAACAAATTTGTAATGGTGCGTCAAAGTTTCGCAGAGATACGTAGTGAAGCTTGACACTTCCTTATATCTAATTTAGCATGTTCATAGTGTCCTGAATGTAAATCTCACTACTGAATGAATCATCATCATCATCATCATCATCAGCCTAGTTTAAGTCCACTGCTGGACGTAGGCCTCTCCCTACGATCTCCAATTAGCCCTGTCCTGCGCTAACCGATTCCAACTTGCGCATACAAATTTCGTAATTTCATCACCCCACCTAGCCTTCTGCCGTCCTCTACTGCGCTTCCTTCCTCTTGGCACCCATTCTGTAACCCTAATGGTCCACCGGCTATACAACCAACGCAATACATGACCTGCCCAGAGACATTCATTTCTCTTAATGTCAATTGGAATATCGGCTATCCCTGTTTGCTCTCTGACCAACACCATTTTATCCCTGTCTTTTAACGTTACGCTTAACATTCTTCGTTCCGTTGCTCTTTGTGCGGGGTCACTAAACGCAAATAGCAAGTCGACGCGGACAGTCTAAATACCTTTCCAAAAACCTTGCATCGCTTGTTTCCTGCCAAGAAAAGACTTCCTTAACCAGAAAGTTGTATCTGAAGGGTTCGAGTAGCTTTAACACAATTCAAGTCTCCCGCCACCCAAAGGGGGGGGGGGGGGAGAGGGGTAGTGATGACGTTGCATACGACATCGCCACCACCGCCCTTTGCTGCCGGCGGCTAGTAAGACAGACGGGCACTGAGCCAAGACAGAGGGGGGATTCGCCGCTGCAGCTGTTTTTTGGTCAAGTAGCTTAGACAGTTCGGGCATCTCGCGACATCGAATGGAAGTTGAATTCTCTGCTACGTGCAGTTTGTGCGAGTATCGCCAGCCAGCAGAACCAGCGCAGCACTACGCGATCAGGAAAGCACTGAAACGCGAAAGCGTGAGTGGCGCAAAGTCGAGTGAAAACGAAACCATTCGACCGCCCGCCTAGTTGTCAACGGTAATTTCAATGAGGTTGACTTCTTCTAAACATAAAATGGAACGGGACAAGTAGCATTCTGTTTCATCCTAAAGTACAATACGAGGATGTTATATATTTTTTTTTTTTTTTTGCGACGAGTAGTTGAGTAGTAGAGACGGATTTAACTGAGGAGTGCTTTTGTCATCGCGCAAATGCTTGAATGTTCCGGAGGAGTCTCTAATCATGTCCTGCATTTACTTCAATTTGCATTTACATCGTTGCAGTTGGCCTTTAAAGGCCAACTGCAACGAAATTTTTGGCCGTGTAAAAAGCCTTGTTTCATATAACTTAAAAATGTTACGCCTGAAATGCAGCTCGTCACAAAGAGCTCGCAAAAATCGATGTTTTTCATACCGAAACTGAAAGAAACACGACGCCATTATCGCCCAGGAGAAATGACGTACAGTGAAGAATATGGAGAACCAGCGCCCGTGCTGTCTGGTTTTCTTGCTTGTACTCTGTTCCGGTGTGTCAGTGAACAGGTCGCGCACGTCTGCTAGTCACAGAATTGGTATACTTTCGTAGTTGCTTCGCGCGCTATCACAAGGCGCGTCCGCGGTGTTCTTTTAATGCGAAGTATTCTCCGAGTCCAGCCAGTTTTCTCTATCTGGTTGTCACCGTTCAACAGCAGGGCCTCGATGCGTTCTGCCACCGCTCGAAGAGCGTATTGGAGTGGCCACGCTTAAAGTGCGGTGTAGTCCGGCTTAAAGCGGACGCGATTCACGCGGGGCGTAGTTACGCTAAATCGGCGAAAATTGGCCGCTATGCAGTCTTGCGTTGCTGGCGTGGGCATAGAACATGTCCTGTCGCACACCGCAGCAACTGGAACAGGGTGCATCGCGCGCTAGCTTGGCTGACCAGCAGCATGCTGTTCGGGTTCACTGAAGCGAGGGTGTTGCATTTTTCGCTCGACGCGCACTTGTCCGCTAGCGCTGCGGAAACAGCTGATCGCCGGGCTGCGGCGGGTCACGTTTCAAGTGCAAGATAAAGTTTTGGTGATCTTAGCGTCTCCGGCATGACGTATCCGACTTCACCGGCCTGGCACGTTGGAAGCGCCGGACACGTCGACCGATCAGACCGACCAGACAACTACCGCCATCTGTAGCAAACGGTGATAATTACCTCAGGCTTGGCCCGACCACGCTAGAGGGACTCGGTGCTAAGTGTGCATAAACTCATGGCCAGGGTTGCCAGATTGCGCCATTAATATCCAAATCGGGCAATTGGGCAGGTTCGCATAGAAACTTCCGAGTTGGTTACGTGGCTATGTTCGACCTTTTTTTTTTTTTACTGAAAGGCTTCCTAGTTCTAAAGACACGTCAACACTGACAAAATTCGACAGCGCCCGTTTTTAAAAACCCAAAGCTCATTTCTGCAACAAAGGTATGTAGGCAACCTCGAAGGGTGTGTTTTAGGCACTGTCGGCGCTGGGAGGATGGCGTTAAGTCATGGCTGCCATGTTTATACGTATTCCAGCATTAAGTTCTCTTCTTTTTGTTTTGGTTTCCGCGCCATCTGCTGCCGGTACACGCGTGGTTCAGTAAGAAAAACGGTGGGGCTGACAGCTGTCGAGTACGTGTTCCGTGCCGGCTGCTATAGAGCGAACTATGTGGATTTACACAACTGCTCAAGTATTCGCACGCATGTCGAGGCGAGTCATTATCGCCCGTGGCCCTTCAATGTTTATGAAGGATTCCTCGAAGCCTGTTTCTTGGTTCTCCTAAAATCACTGCGTTATTTATTTACCCAGTAACTTTATGAAAAACATTTGCAAGTAGCTTTAAACAAGAAACGCGACGGTTCGAGTCTTTATGTACATGCTCAGCGAAGCGCAGTAGTCTCAACTGTCGATGAAGACAAAATAGTCTGCCCTAGTATCCCCGAGCATCACCAACCATCAGGAATGCAAAAAGCAGTGCCGGAAATCCAATGTTCCCTCTACTGTCTGAGTTTGCTTTGTCCCTACTTGCGCTGCCTGTTTTGAACGCACCCTTTTGAACGCGTGTTCAGCCAGGTTTCGTAGACAAATAATGATTGGAGAAACCCTATGTCGAATGAGACACCGCAAGCTATGCTTCACGTGAAGTTTGGTCTGGCAGAGAGTGGGGAGTGCCCCAAAGATTTTCAGGCAGATGAACATTTCTGACGCGTTTCAACTTTGCAGTCTATATGGTCCACGTGCCAGTGGAGGTTAATTCAAATGGGGCCAAATTGTGTATTTAACCCATTTGCTTAAATTTCCAGTGATAGAATTATCAACTGGCACTGTACACAATGCTTCTTTCCCTTTTCTTTGTTTAGTCGAGCAGCTACGTATTACGTGAAAGTTGCCACTGTCTCATGGTGCATCTAGAACCTTGGATATTGTTACAATGATAAGCTCTGTAAATATATGAAAAACCATGTTCGTCCAGAGTGTAGATAGCAAGCAGAGTGAAGATGGCAATTGCTCACCAAAGGTCGGTGAGCGATCGCCTTGGCAACAACTGGACGATAGCTCGTCGGTTTTCATACCGGTCTCCTGCGACAATTTTCTTCCCTTTAGACTTTGTGCCTATGAGTAATTGCGATTATGACTTACTGTTTATATGCACGTAATTTATCATCATTGTAATTCCTTCTTGTTCGTCTTACTAGTTATTACATGGCGCTTTGCTCATGCGTATTTTCCAGCTGTGATGAGAAAAAAAAACTGCGCTTGATATACCTATAGGTGCTTGTGGTATTGTTACGTCGATATTTTCTTATTTTTGGACACATCGCAGTGGTGGTAGGGCAAAGACTTCTCGCCAGCTTGCAAAGGTATATATAGTGTTCTACAGACTTCCTATTACGATGTATAATGCTTGAGTTTCTGAGACGAAGGGCTTTACTTACTCGCACTGAGAGTAAGGCGCACAGCCTTCCTGAGAAATCTTGCAACACACGCATTCCTGTCTGCATTCACAGAAACTTAAGTACACGTTTTGACATTGCTCGAATCTTACCAGCGAATCCCTGTTTAAATATTGTGCCGTTAAAGTCTTTTCGATGCTA
Organism: Dermacentor andersoni; assembly: GCF_023375885.2. Lineage (NCBI taxonomy): Eukaryota > Metazoa > Arthropoda > Arachnida > Ixodida > Ixodidae > Dermacentor > Dermacentor andersoni. The sequence goes on from NC_092815.1 coordinate 147,990,173, forward strand.
ATACCACCTGGGTTAATGCCAGCGCCGTAATCGATGTGGCAATGAAAACTATAAACTTTAATTCACCTCTACTGTTATGGGCCAACAGGTCGTTCTGTTTGTTTCCATACAAAGGCGAATTGAAGACACAACTGCCGTTTCTTCACACGAGGAAAATGCGAGAAGGTTTTAGGTTTTCCCCAGACCCAATGTGCCTCTAAGAGGCGGCATTTGCTAACTCAGCGTCGAGCTGCTTTCGAGTAAGTTGAAGAAGAATGAGAGCGGGAGAGAAATAACATGTTCATTTTAGGAATCAAGCTCAGGAAAGGCATCCCTATTTTAATTCATTCAGCTCGCGCCGCCTCTGGGGCACACTATCGAGAACAGCCGAAGCTGATCCTCGAGGTTGGAGCTGGCACTAGTTTGCTTGACTCTCATAGAAAAATGCTTCGGGTAGAGCTAGGCGTGAAATATAGTGAGCTCATAACGCTGCTCAGTAAATACTAATAACGTCATGAGCAAATCGGAAAAGAAATCCTTCGGTTCATTGTAACAATAAGTGGCGCAAATTTACGGCTGAGTGACAGCTCTCACTAGAATTCTTTACGTAGGTAGATCTTGAGGCCAGTGTTGGGCTGGTTGCATGCGGCGGAAGTAATTTTGGAATCGGAAGTACGCATTGAGATTTCGACACCATTTACACCATATATGACACCTTCAGAACATCGTCAAACGTTTAGGCTTTGTTCTTGGCTAGTCTTCGCTCATGAAAATTTTGATCTGGGTATTTTTGGACCAGATTTTGAGATCGCTTGGGTACTTTTCTGGCGGGTCATCTGGCAACCCTTCTCACGGCCAGACAGGCCGGACAGCGGCCGTGATAAATGTTCGCCGATTTCGCTCTGTCGGCATTGAACTCCTGCATGGCTTGCCGCCGCATTTACACCATGACCACCTCGTCCCGTTCTCCTTCATGACAAATGCAGCGTGCGGTTTCTGCTCGTTTCTGGAGCTGTGCCAGAAAGGATTTCATTCGTCTACTTTGACGCGTCCGATGTAAAGGCGTGCAAAACATCTTAAACATGATGCACTACCGGAATTGATCGGTCGAGAATATCGCTTTGAATACAGCTTACCTTCGAACCTCATCTTTTGTTTTCGTGCGCCATCGCGGTATGTAGTATTTATAGTCATCCCGAGAAAGCGTTTGCTAAGCAGATCTTGATGGGTAAGTCAGTGTGCTCTTGAATTGCACCTTCGTCTACTGCAGTTTACATACCTTGTGCGCGTTGGCTGGTAGTGCGGTGCACGTTTGCGCTCGGGAAGCTGGGACACGAAAGATATATTCGGCCTTCCTCAACTCAGCGTTGTGTGCTGCACAGCCATTGCTTAAGTACGTATTCGAGCACCCGATGGCCACGCGACACATCGGCATTCTTGCAACAGCTCAGATCACGAGCGCAACAGAGAGAAGGTACACCGAGAGAAAGACGCCCGTCAACTCGCAAGTGCCAAGCGAGCAATGCGCCTGGCTGCCTAGGCGCAACATGGCGCTAGTGAGAGATCAACAGTTCCGGGCGGTTCTTGAATATGCGCCATATCCGCATCGCTACCGCTTTGGCCTTAGGTGCACGTGTCGTCTGCATAGGCGCTATTTAATAGCTTCTAATAACAAAAATAGACGATTAGCAAGCCTGCCACTTTGCCAAGATTACTTTGAGAGTGTATGCCAGGCATTTATAGTCAACTTAGCCAAAGTGAAATTTCGTTGTAGTTGGCCTTTAACTTGATTTCGAGCTTCTTTGTTAGTCTCCAAGTTTCTGCCCCATATGTTAGCACCGGTAGAATGCATTGATTGTATACCTTTCTTTCTAGTGATAATGGTAAGCTTCCAGTCAGGATCTGATAATGCATGCCGTATGCGCTCTAATCCAGTTTTGTTATTCTGTCAATTTTTTTCTCATGATCAGGGTCCCCTGTGGGTAATTGGCCTAGGTGAACCTATTCCTTCGCAGTATCTAGACGCTGACTGACGATCCTAAGCTCTTGTTCCCTTCAAGGCTATTGATCATTATCTTTGCTTTGTGCACAATAATCTTCAACCCCACTCTTACGCTGTCTCTATTAAGGTCATCAATCATTTGTTGTAACTCGTCCCCTGTGTTGCTGAAACTTAAGTAATATGCCTGTAAAAACTACCGCAATTCCTTTGCAGCCCCGTCGCCGTCCGACCGACAGAAATTGAGCTTCGATTTTTCCGAGAGGCGAGTGATATGAATTGTTTAAGGCTTTTGTTTTATTGTTGTATTTGCGGGCAACACAATCAGAGGAAACTACAAAGGGTAGTCTTTGCAGCAGGCAATGGCACAGTGGTGAGCTGGCTATTTCGCCCAGCTAGTAGGGTTGTCGGCGCGTAAGTAAAAAAAAAACACCAAAGAAGAACCGTCCAACAGGTAATGCATGGGCCAATTTTTTCGATGCCACTTACCTATGTCCACGGAGTCACTAAAGATAAAGCTTCGGGACCGATACAGTATGTCCTTATGGTTTAGGAAACTTCTTATGGAGTCCAAGTCGTTCAGTATTATGTATTCTGCAAAGCCTGCCTTAATTCTGTAAATAGAACAGCAAGGGTTAGATTGAAAAATATGTTCCTGCGCAACAATGCTTCAATATCAATTGCTTTTACACATAAACACAAACGCTGATAATAGTTCGCACTTTTAATTTTATTTTTTTCGTTCTTGCTGTGGCACACAAGTAGTTTTCATGCATCATCTTTCCAGTTTTAATTGGTTTCTAAGCTTCACAACACGATTCGCACTGCGTCAATGTGATCAGTCATCTGAAAAAGTTGTTTGCACTGTGTCTGGATAAGGTAGGAGTTGAAACGAGCGTTTCTTCACTCAGTGTTGTGCCTGTAAAAACACTGCAACCTGGACGTCATTTGAAGCAAGATAAAACACTCGCAAGAAAGAAGTCTCCAAATATGAAGATGACGGCCATGCGGCAACGTCATATTTGGTATTTGATTTTTAGATGTAATTGCGCTTATGATGCATTCAGAGCAATTGCTGATCAGCATCGAGGTGTACACATCTGGGTGGAGCTCTTGTTGGTTATTAATGTTTTTCAGGTCATTTTCAGGTCAGGTTTTCAGGTATTTCCATGATGCAATCGCGAGATTTCAATAAAAATATTGCATGATGGCCTTATTTCGCTTCGTTTCCTCCTGCGTGGAGGTGATTGTGCAATTCAACCTTGTGGTGGACCTGGCTTCATATAAAAGAAAACCGCAAGTCTCCTTCGTGTAAGTGAAACCGACATGCAAACGTCTTCTTTGAGCTATGCAGCTAAAGTACTAAAATTGGCACCCACACTGCGAAAATGTGAACGCCTGGGAGAGCTTGATATGTAGATACGCTAACGACAGCAACTAACAGTTGCTGTGAGCGCGTGTTATCGTTTTTTAAATCTTTGGTGAAGCCCGTAGCTCCATCTTCGTTTTTTTTTTTTTTTTTTTTTTTGCATCACCTACATGGGGTGGCCGCCCTCTGTAGCTTCGTTACTCCTCCTTCTGTTTCGCTAATCATATGTCCTACATCACGATTGGCAGCTCTCTGTTTCACGAACAGTTTTAGCATAAGTTCCTTTCTGTAAAAATGGACTGATGCTCTCAGTTTCAACGCATTGCTTCCATATTGTTTCTTTCATATGTACGAGAACAGAGGACCTTCCCTTTTTAAAGGGACACTAAAGCGAAACAATAAATCAGTTTGGACTAATGAAACATTGTTTGAGAACCCTGCAGGTAGTCATTTCAGAAGAATAGTTTGATTATTAGATGATAAAAGGAAGGTCCAAGTATCAGTATTTGAATTTCGCGCCGAAACCCCAGCGCCTGTACGTCAGCGTGACGTCAGGGATTCCAAAGTATGTTTTCGCATTTGGACCGCGTTGGCTGAATAAAGGTTCCCGAAACTTACCATGTTTAATATTCGGTTCCTTTAGAACACAATGTAGTCAATCTGTACCGCTATATATAATTAGTAGGCCCTAGAAGATGCCATCAAAATCCATGACGTCACAGCCCCCAGGTGCGGGAACTTAAGTAGGCTCGCCACCCGTATTTCGTTCTTGCGCTTTTTCTGGCTAACCAAACGTCTTATCGTTGTAAGAGTGGTGTTTTTGGTGTTGTAGAACGGTAATTTACTGATGCAGAAGAAATCATTTTTCACTTTAGTGTCCCTTTAAATGCGAGCGTGCACGCGCGTGTTTGTGTGCGCGCGTGTCTGTGAGTGAGTGAGTCTGTGTGCGCGTGTGTGCGCACGCGCGTGTATGTGAGTGAGTGTGTGTGTATGTGTGTGTGTGTGTCTGTGTGTGTGTGTGTGTGTGTGTTTGTGTGTGAGTGAGTGAGTGAGTGAATGAGTGCATGCGCGCGCGAGACGGTGAGTGGGTGAGTGAGTGTGTGTGTGTGTGTGTGTGTGTGTTTGTGTGTGTGTGTGTTTGCGCGCGTGTCTGTGAGTGAATGTGAGCGCGCGCGTGCCTGTGAGTTCGTTCGTTCGTGTGTATTTCAAATCATCGCCTTTAATTGTCTTTCTTCGGCAAGGCAGTTGTGAACACCCGCGGCCTGCAAGTCATATACAAAATGGCCACACTAGCTAAAGGAAGCATAAAAAAGTCACAAGCCTGCGTAGCACACCCAGCACAGTCACAGCGTAAGCTAGAAGAGTGGCTCCATAGGAGCTTCATTTTCAGCAGCACGCACTAGTTGCTCTTTGCGGCGAAGTGTCTTTGCGTCATTTTAGCGAGAGCGATCTGAACTGTCCGCCCGCCGTCCACGGCGAGCAACGGTTTGTGATGTTCTCTGCACTGAGGTCTGCTGAGCCTAACGTTGCCTGGTCGTAGCTCCGTGCGTTTTACGATTTTGCGATTCGCTTCTTCAGCAGCGGATCCTAGCTTGCGCGGACGCGACATAACGTGTACCCAGAACAGAAAACAGGCAGGGAGATTAACCAGAGCGGAAATGTAAACACATGTATCGAGGCTACGAGGCGCACATTTCACATCCCTTGACCCGTAGCACGATACGATGATGTTGATGATAAATATAATTGTGATTTATTGGCATCCCTTTTGATACGGGGCGTTTACAAATAGCCACCTAGCCTGCTTGAGGCAACCAGATCCAGCTACATGCAACTGCTACATGCGGCCGCCACATGTAGGGACACCTGGCGTAATACAACGCAACTGCAATACAAAGTTTGCATGTATCGACGCTACTTGGCGCACCTGTCACATCGCGGGACGAGTGGAGCGTTTGTACGCTGATGGTGCTAATTAGAGTCTACTAGAGTGCAGTTCACTGGAACGAGCGGCTGGGGCGGCGCATGCTTTGCGGTGAGGGGCTCAACGACGAAAAATACTGTGGCGGCGCTGCGATCGAAGTTGATTGGGCCGCATCAAGGTCGCGCCGTTGCAAACTGCTGCCGATTCTGCTCGGCGTGGTCGTTCGTAGTGTTCGCACGCTACGGACTAGCGATCAGACGGCTGAAACGCTGTTTATAATTGGGTATGACATGTGGTTATGCCTTAGGAATAGATGCCTTTCTTTCACTTCTTTATTTCATTTTATTTTTATACCACTCGGTGACCGAATGTCCACTGCGGCCGTAGTGTCTGCTTTCATTCCTCATTGTTATTGCACCGTTCCCTTTGGAGAACAAATATTTTTTTTTTGTTCATCAAGCAGAATGTATCCCTCGTGTGTATTTCTGCGCATATAGTTTTTCATCAGTAGGTCTTGCGGAACGCAGACGGAAAAAAAAAAACCTACCTAAACGTCCTGGTTGCCGCTTCAAAGAAACAAAACATATCGGCCCCATCCGGTGCCCTGTACTCAGATTTACGGGTAGCTTGTTTTCTTTGATCATTGTCATTGCACAATATTCCACCAACAAGAAGCAGAAGAAGAAGAAAATGACACAATATCACTAGCATTTTCTTACGTATATTCATGTTGCAGATAGGCGGCCTCTCTGGCAGCAATTACGTGTTGTATTGACATTTGTACTTGCCTATCTTTATCAGGCGACCACGTTTCACCGCCTAACAAATGTTATCGCACAACGCAGGACGCGCCTGCATGTATCGGAAGTTTCTGGAATGTTAATAATGGTTCCATCCGCTTTCTGTGACCGAACGCTGTGTTTTTGATTACATGTGTGCGCGACGCGAATAATGTAGAACTTTGTGGTAGGCACGCGGGTCCCAGCGATTACTCCGGAACATTCGATGACGGATGTATAACACCCGACTCGCTTCACCCGCTGTTCGGATTTTCGACGATCGCCGACTGCGTTCGCTGTTTTCGTTGAGCATTGAGTGTAGCCTGTTTTTCTGGGCACAGGTTCGCCCAATAAAGTTAGTTTCGCCATTCACAGTTTTCTTGCTGTGTCCTCAACCGTCACTACCACGTGACAATATTTAACAAACGATGTTAGAAACAGCAGTTCACCTGGCTAAAACTACAATTGGTACCGGCCGACAAGAGTCGCGGCCGCACCAATGCAACTAAAACCATAAAAAAACTTTAATGTGCAGGCTTTTTGCAAGAAAAACAGGGCGTCCGCCAGCGTCCACGCAATGAATGCGCGCGCGCCAGCAGAGTACGCACGACAAAGACAGCAAAATCGAAGACGTTGTGTTGTTTAACACATGCCGGAAATATGTATAGGTAGCAAAGAGGTGTTTGTAAAATTTGCAGTGGAAATAAAGCACTATTATAAAGCACTCAGGGCCCTCAACGAAATTACGTTGAATATGCAGTGAAGCGCGTCTCCAACCCAATCCTGTTCGCTCGCTGCGCCCTCGCAAAATTTTTCCACGCGCGGCGCCTCGGCGAGCGACCGCCGTTCGGCCCACTCGACCATTGTCTAGTGCAGTCTAGCGGTAATGTTGGTGACGATTTATTGGCATCCCCTTTGAAAAGTGGCGTCGACAGTCACCTAGCCTGCTTGATCTAATCAGGCATGCTATACATGTTTTTCATTCTGAAATTTATATACGTCTCCTTTAGGTTGTTTTTCTTCCGCAAGGCAATCCAATAATTTATTCACCAATCCCCGAAAGGGGGTAGGAGCCACATATATGATAGGGAACCCAAACAACCTTGTACTGCTACCAGTGCAACTGCTATAGGCCATGCCACCCGGTGTAATAGCCTGCAAATGCAAAGCAAATTGTGCACGTATCGACGGTACGTGGCGCGCATATCACATTGCGTAACAGGTGGGACGATATGGCGATGCTGACGATGATGGTTGTGATGATTTTTTTTTTTGAATCCTCTTTGAGATGGAGCAGGGCCACACAGTTACCTAGCCTGGTTGACTGAAGTGGGTATGCTATACATGTATTTCGTGTATGTATGGCGCCAGGTTGTGATTTTTTTTTTCTTCCTTAAGACAATGCAACCATTGGTGAATCGCCCGCGCCGAGTGGTGCAGCCTATGCCGATCGCGCGAGGCGAAACTGAACGCAAACTGAGCGTGCGTTTAGAACAATGACCTCCGATCGCGCCCCAGCACCGTGGAGCCGCCGTGACGTCGGGCAAGCTTGCTCGTCCCTAACCCCGGAGGCCCGGGTGCGATTCCCACCCAGACTGAAATTTACCTATTATCCTTTCCGAAGGCATTTGTTTATCTTGTTTACGGGAACCTCCCAGAGAAATTTACCGTCAATCCCAGTATTTCTTGACGTGTTTTTACTCTTTGCCGTCAGCCTTTTTAGTACGATCATTCGATCACACCGCCGTCTACAACGTTGCATTTTCGCGTAATGGGAATATAATGCTTTCGCATTAATAACAACTGGCCGCAGGTGGGGCACCAACCCACGTATTCGCATCGCGCTCGCAATACTCTTACCATTTGACCTAACGCGGTACTGTTTTTCCATCCGCTTTCACTGGTATTGATGTTCATCTACCAGAACTTAACCTCGGAGTGTTGGCAAGTGCTACACCTCACGACATTGACGACGGATGTGCACCATCCTCTTTTATCGCAGGCTTCACGTGTACTTGATCTTTTTGTGTGAAGGCAACTGGTTCATAAACCCACACATGCCACCTGAAGGCATGAATGCTGCCGGATTCGAGATCCCGCTATGTAAAGAACGAGAAGAAAGGAAACCAAGGGCCTCATATTTATTAATCATATCATAAGAAGTCACCAATAAGTATAGCACAGGGCAAATTACAGGTATAAATAACTGAATTAAAGAAGTCATAAATAATGGAAATTAGAGTTGATTGAAAACAACTGTCCGCAGGTGGGGCACGATCCCCGCCTTCGCATTACGTGTGCGATGCTCTTACCAATTGAGCTATCGCGGCGCCGTTTTCCCATACGCTTTCCGGGCTGTTTATCTTTATCTACAAGAACTAAACCTGGGAGTGTTAGCGTAGGTTTATTATTTACCCAGGTTAGCCTGCTAGCCCAGGTTTGTTTATTGACCAGTGGCCTTCACCCAAAAAGATAACATACACGTGACGCCTGCGACAAAAGGTGATGTTGCACATACGCCGTCAAGGCCGAGAGGCATGGCGCTGGCTAATACTCCCAGGTTTAGTTGCAGTAGATGAACATAAATATCCCAGCAAGTGGATGCGAAAACGGCGCAGCGGTATATCACTTGGTAAGAGCATCGCCCGAGTAATGCGAAGACGTGGGTGCGTGCTCCAATGGCATCCAGTTTTTGCGGCGATAGCAATTATATGGACAATTCAGGCGCATTTCTGCCGTCACCGTCAGCGTCGTCGTAAGGTTTCGTATGAGTGAAAGCGTGAGGGTTAGCCGGCGAACGCTGTTCAATCTCGCGTGCGCGAGCGAGGAACGCGGCCCGGATGCGTGCGCTCTGCTGTGGTGCGTGAGGCAGGTAGTGGTAGTAGTAGAAACATTTATTTCGAAGGGAAAGAAGTAGTTGTCGAAGACTTGGGCGGCGGATGGAGAACTCATTTCAGAGCCCCTGTGGCCTGTGCTGCTGCCCTTGCCTGCTGTACCAGGCTGCGCTGGGTTGTCAGGTCCGAGCTGGACAGAGAGGCCTCCCACTGTTCCTTCGTTTGAAGTGTTCGTAAGTGTATGGCTTTGTCCCCCCTGCACCCCCACGTAACATGGAAGGCGGTGGGGTGACCGTCGCACCATGGGCAGGTAGGTCTGTAGCGTTCTGTAAACAGAATGTGATATTTATACAGGTTGGGGAAAGTGTCCGTCTGGAGTTGTCTCCAGTCGCGGGCTTCCTGCGCAGTAAGTCGTCTATGTGGCGTGAGGCAGGGGGTGTGAGGCGAGAGAGGAGGGGCGTTCTTCTGAGGTGGCTCCTCGCCCGCCGTTCCTTGCAGGATGGGGACAACCGCGGCAGCTACTACGGCGTTGGCCACGCGAAGCGCGGACGCCGTATTAGACGCCTTTGGCGGACGCCGTAAGAACGCGTTGCCGATGCCCGTGTCTTGAAAGCTGTCTGCGACGTAGCTGAAGTGCGCGCCCACGCGGGCCTCATGTTCAAAGCGATCGGCGATGTTTGCAGAGCGCGCGTAGTACCGGTAGGTTCGTATGCGATATGCTTTCGACGTTTCGTTCGCGTCAAAGCGAGAGATGCATGAAGGTCAATTCGCTTGCTGCTGCCGCGATTCCTTACTCCAGAATTTCGACAAGGAGTTTCCGCGCTCTTCAAGCGAGATGTGCTCATGTTGACCTGTGTGCGCGTGACACCGTGCTGGTTAACTTAGTAAAAACATGTTGATGGGCTACTCGGTTTCAATCAATGATAGAATGTGTAAGCATAACTGAACAAGGACGTCGAGCATTGGTAGAACATCGCACGCGAACTGCGAAGGTTTAGGATCGTTCCCCACCTGCGGAAAGTTTTTTTTTATCCAATTGCATTTCCATTAATGTATCGTTTCTTTGCGTCATTTATTAAGCACAAGTAATTTTCCCTACGTTGTTTTGGTGTCAGTGTTTTTTGGCTTCTTATGATATGACTAATTAGAAACGGGCCCCTTGGTTAACCCCCTTTCTTCTCGTTTATATATATATATATATATATATATATATATTCCCTATCGACGTATATACGTATCGCGAAATTTTGGACTTTGGCCCTTTGGCCTTCTGGGGACTTTCACGGCAATGCACCAGTGTAACTGAATGGGCTAAATTTTGGAGCAACTGTATTTCGGGAAATCTACCCAGTGTCCACAAGTTTCAACTCACACGGCCGAGAAGGTGCTCCTTTCTGACAACATATGAATTTTCGTAACATTCGTGATGCGTAAGAGCAATGTTTTGATCAGACATGTGCGGTGAAGTCACACGACAAGAGTGAATTTTTTGCACTCACCCGGCAGGGGGCACATTGACTTGTAGAAGAGGCATCGAATTGAAACCGTCAATTGATTTAGGACAGCTGGCCTTGGACGATAATGGCAGAGCGAATGCCTTTCTGCCTGATTGCAAGCGCTCGTTTTTGAGAAACAGTAGTGAGGAAGAAAGAATGATTATGCGTGTAGACGCTTTGAGCGTGCTTGCGCTTGCTTCATGAGTTTGCGCGCGGCTGTTTGTCTCGCCGTATTTGCGTTTGAATGCGCGCTAATGCGTGTATGCGAATGTGAGCGACGCGCGTTCGCGTATGCCTCCAATTGCGCGGTGAGGTGTGTGTCTGTTCTACGTGCCGGTATTCGTTACCGAGATGTGTCGTGCCACGTCTTGCAACAATTCATGTGTGTGTATACATCCGGTGCCTGAACATCTTCCGAGACTCAACATTGTGGAGGAGTGATCAGTCGCGCCTCGTCTTCCATTTATGTGCATACGGCGTTTGACACACGGCAATGCACAGTTTGCCATTAAGGGAACCTCATACACAGCTTCACTGGTCATGCACCTTCACATAGTAGAATGGCATTCAATTTTTTTTTCGCGTAGGCTTCGCTTTCCAAAAGGCACAATGATGTAAACGCACTGCCGTTCGTTGTTGTCTCGTGGATTTAATTAAACTGTACATCCCATTTGCCTGCCAGAGTAAGTGCAAGCAAGGGAATCCTCACAAACACAGGAACACACCCTCACACGCGCAATACGCACGTGCAAAACGCATGCGCACAAACACACATGCACACGCAGGTTAATAAACACACATTTCGCAAAGGTACACATTCAGACACACCCACCTATGCAGGCACGCATGCAAGCGCGCCTACAGCTGGCGCACACATGCACACAAATGCACGCGTGCGCGCGCGTATACATTAACATGTGCATACACACGCTTGCACGCTAATGCATGCACACACACACGCGGGGAACGATCACAGCCGCATGTATGCACTCGGGCACATGCAAATACAAGTACACACGCACGCGTACACAAACACGTGCGCACACGTTTACAGAAGCATACGCACGGTCAAGAGGTCCACAAGCATAATCACTCTTTCTCCTTCGCTGCTGCCTCGCAAAAATGTGCACCTGCAAATAGACTGAATAACGCTCATTCTACCCTTACCATTCTAGCACCAGCTGTGGTAATTCGCTGTACGGTTGAAATTCGGCGCTTCTTCGTCAAGTCAATGTGCCAAATCAATTTGCTGCTTTTGTGTGACTACACCGGCTGTCTCTGACCGAAACATTGCTTTAACGCATCACTACTGTTCCCACTAAGTGCCGTAAATGCACATGTTGGCGCTGTCAGTTGAAACGCTGGACGCTGTCATTTCTAACTTGTTGATATTCGGCGAATATATTGAAATATGATTTCCTTAAGACTGCGCCCGTTCAGTTGCACTCGAGGAGTGCCGTGAAGTTCCACAGAATGCGAAGGGGCGATGTCCAAAATTCCTGGACAGGATAACACGGGATTAGAAACATGAAACACAAAATAAAGTTGAAAGGAACATTGTTATTCGGTGAGTTGTGCAGTGTACACGCGACTAATGAAGGCCCTATAGAAAAAAAATTTTAGCTTTAAAAAGGAACACGAAATAATTTTGCCAGCATAGCTCTGTAGGACCTGTTGGCATAAAAACGTGAACAATATTTGAACACCAGCTGACAAGGACAAAAAGGAAGCGTAGCCACCGATATGTGTTAACTCGAACAGGTTACTCTCAGGAACTTTGTATACACCATGCATAACCGCATAATTCTTAGCGAACATTTTTTGATCTGCGAGAACTGACGACCACAGAGAGGAACACAATGTTTCATTCTCTCGCTGTGGTCGTCAGTCGCGCAGTTAAAAAATCTTTGCTAAGTTTCCGAAAACGGCTGCCGCTTAAACAAGCGGGTCGGCAGACGCAGTGTGAACAATCTTTTCACCGCTCCCCCTGATAGTTTCGGTCTCTATATATTCATGCATGTCCCAATTTCTGTGTCGGGCAAGGATCAAACCACCATTAAGCTGAGGTGCGAAGCCGTACTCTGGACAGCGTAGAGAAAAATTACCGTCGCGGTAATGACCAAATCAGAAAGAACAGTTGAAGTGTAATGAGTTCCCACGAAGGTCATCTACCTGTTCCCTGTCAAGACTGCGGCTGCACGCCTTCACCCCGAGTGGCGCCAATGTGCGTGATGTCAAGTAAGGCCGGATTAATACTTTGGGAGGGACTCCGAAGGTCGTAATCAATTTTCCCAAACAGACAGGTAATCCTGTCGAAATGTTATGCTTAAAGTAAAACCAGTGATAGAAAAGATAGAGTGAGTGCAGACGAGTGAGTCTGGATGACCGCGTTCCCGGAGAAACCGGTCAGGGAATCGATAGCGAAGGCCGTGCAAAAATTGCAAGACACAATGAAAGAACGAAAACTGGTGGTGCTTATGAGAGTAATAACTGACAGGCTGCAGGGCAGGGATCGCAATCCAAGTAGCTAAAGGGCTTGGCGAACTGAGTATATGCATATATTGAGTTTTCAAGCCAGTGCAAAACGCAGCGTGCACCGTGCCAAAGGTTGAAAGGAAGGGGTGTGAAATTGAAAGGGCCATGCTTGAAGTAAGCAGGTAGGTTTGGACACAAGTTAAGGCAATGCATTTTAGTCACTGACACAACCAGGAGGTGCAGCGAGCCGGCCGCGAAAGCGCTTTTGAAAGCGAACGGATGCATATTAGTGGCAATATAGCGGCACCGGTTGGATGTCGATTCGCGGCACGCGCAGTAGCTTTTTTAGGGAGGCACCTGGAAATGAGGAAATTATATTAAAGATTGGATCTAGCGAAACACCAGAAACGATGAAAATTATTACAGAAGGCGTTAAGCAAATATGCACATTGGACAAGTATAGAGATGGTACAATTTGGCACACGAACATGAAGGGTAGTCGCCAGCAGGATCAGTGTTTGAAATTCAAATGGAGCTTCATCAATAAGTCATTAGCATGTACGCTTTGTCCAAAAGGCTTCTGCGAGAGTTGTACCAGCCCCTCTTATTGGCAATCCTGTACGGGAAGGGTGCCACAAAATGTCTGGGGCAAGGAAAGGTGAACGCGTAGGCAGGCTGATAAGACGAGCTATGAATGGCAAACTTTTGAAGATATATATTAAGAAGCAATTTATACATTAGCGGCACATGAGGAGACAACAGAAGTCGATAGCAGATATCAAAGAATTGATTGGTTGTATTTGAAGCGATATCAAGAATTTCACGAAATTCGGGCTTGTGGTATTAACGGAAAATATTGAAACGTGTCGCCCGATAAAGACAAGTACACGTGTCATGCGCACACGGAGAAATTATCCAGATATACTGATTACACTGGTTATCTAGTGTTGGATCTGTACGATGAACAGATCCTACAATAACAAGAGAGAGAATAAGTGTCATGCACAGGTAAGGTCGCAATGACGAAATAGGCAGCCAAGGATAACCGCGCCTTAGTCTCCCCAACGGTCTACGAATGTCTAGACCAAATGACGACACATTAACAAAGGACAGATAGCCTAGGTAGCGATCAGAAAAGTATAACCTTACAATTTGGTAGATATACAGATGCAAGATAGGAACCAATAGCAGGAAAATGTTTCAAAATAAATGAAAGGAAAAATAGCAGATACCGCAGAAAACATAGGGAAAAAAAATGGAGGCGCTTCCTACAGTATTCACAGAATACAAGGAACTGGTAGACGTCATGCACCAGGAAATACGACAATTATAGAAAATATGACTGTTGCAGCGGAAGGAGAAATCCACATAGGAACCTGGACACGGAAATAAAGCAAAACATAAAAATCTTAGAGAAGACAAAATTGTGGGCTTACACGACGAAGAGGTACTCTAGATGGAACAATACCGACAAAAAGAAGTGGCGAATAAGCTCGCGGAATAAACAAAAGTTCAATGTAGAAAGCAAAAAAATTATCGAGTTGTGCGTGCTGAAATTGCGATAAGATTATGAGGCACGCCATGCTGGGGGACTTCGGAATAATTTTGAACTCTTGGTGTTGTTGACTCTGCAACTAATCCACGGTACACGGGTGTTTTGCGGTCGTCTCAACCTGGATTTGATCTAGCGCTCTCGGCCATGACAACGCAATGCCAAAGTTACTACAGCACCCCGGCGGGTAAGTGAACGTTGGGCATATGACATTCGCAAAATATATAAAGGTGCACCAGAAAGCTTTTTGAAGCATGTAAGAGCACTTTAACTTGAAATTCGCTAACAGGTATAAGGTATGAAGGAGTTAAGATCTTCGAAGGAGACGACGCACTGCGGTACAGGACAGATGTTATTAGTCACCAGTTCGGCAAGAACAAAAGCGTAGTCCAGTCTCAACCAGATACGGGAACAAGGCATCTTGAGAGATAGAAATGTAGAGTCGTGAGACTTCCTTGAAAAAAAAAAAGCCAAAGAAAATCTCCCTAATAGCACGACAGCCTGGCTACAAGAAATGCCTGTACAGCTTATGAAACAGCTCAGTTGAAAGAGAAAGGCAAAGTTGACTACCATCTTAGAATGAGTGATTAAACAAAGAAAATCGCGATTGGACGGCCCGAAAGCAGGGCGAACCTCATCTACAAAGGAAAAGGTGATAGAGATGAGTTCGTGCAGACCAGTTTCAGTAACGTCGGTGGTATATAGAATAGCAATCCAAGCCATAATATTAAAGTTCACGAAGTGTGTGGGATAACATCTAGGGGAAACTACAAAATGCGCTTCCATAGAGGGGACGCATAAAGGAGACAACTCAGTTGTGGAACTTCACCAAGAACTGAAGCAAGCATGTCTTCTGTCCCCAGTATTATTCCCAATTTAAGTTAACCGCTTAGGAAAATGACAGGAAGACAGTGAATTACGTTTTGATTTACTTTATATGCGTCACTGGCGAAAGGTGCAACAGAACAACCTTGACGGACAGCAGGCAGACGATAAAGTGCTACTAGGGAACAATGGAAGCGATATCCAGAGACTTGCATATATGTGTGGTAACAGAGCGACTAATCTAAGCCTTAAGTTTAGCACTGAGAAATCGGGAATTATGATCTTAATTGAGACAAGTAGTGAAGAGCCATCAATTCAACAGCAAGTCATACCTAAAGTCAAGCAACATAAATCGCTGGTATATAGATAAACAAAGTAAAGACCTACTCAAGCATCCACCACGACAACCTTAGAATGAAAGGGATGCTGAATACAGCAATTATGAAGTGTAGAGCACTTTAGCGCTACAATACACATAGCGTATTGTAGCCTACTGTCTGAAATTAATGCATGGGCTCAAATGAACTCCCTAAAGCTAAACATTAATAAAATAAAGGCTGTTTTTTTTCACCCCCGCCCCACATATGTCCAGTTACCCAGCATTTTGTTAAATAACCTTAAAATTGAAGTGGTAAAAAGCTTCAAATCACTGGGCGTGTATTTTCGCAACATGACATGGGATGATCACGTGAACTACATTATTAATAAACTATCTAGGACAACTGGCATTATGCGCCGCCACTGCGACTATTTTCCTGCCTCTGTTAACATACTCATATATAGCTCTTTATTTTCTTCTCTATTGAGTTACGCGCTTCTTGTATGGTTAACAACAACAGCTTCAAACATTAACAAACTTTCCTTCTTGCAAAAAAGTGCTCTACACCTCGCCTGTAAAGTCCCGTATCGCTACCACAGCGCAGAATTGTTTAAGAAGCACCACATCATTCAGGTTCCATCAATGTATGGTTGCAAGCTATGCCATTTATATAAACTCGTATTGCTGAAAAATAATGATGCCATGGCAAACCTAGCAAGGCTAGCGAAAAACTTCCTTGCTTATAATGTGCGTCATTCTGAAGTCTGGGAACGTCGCCAAATTTAGAACCAATTACGGGAATCAAATGTCAAAATTTCAATTGCCTACTAGTTCTAAACCACATAATAAAAGAAAATAAGATTGACATATCTAGCACATCACGAAAACAACTGCGTTTAATGTTTGTATAATGATGTGATACGATTATTTCCTATTTCTTTGACTGCTGTATAATCCCCTCTTCAAGTGATGTTTTATGCCTCCTGTAAGTGTTTTCCTCTTAGTAGGTCATACTCCCTTAGCCGCAAGCTTTTATGCTTCCCCGTGTGATAGGGGGTCAGGGCTCCTCAAGCTGTTCTTACAACTTTTACCTGTGCTCCTCGTAACTTTTTCTTGTTGCGGAATAAAATTCAATTCAATTCAATTATATGTGGTGGTGCGAGAATTCTGGAGAGAACTAGTGGTACCAGTTCTAACATTCTCACATGTCATTCTTTACTCAAAATGTCGCTTCTCAGGGTTGCAAACAAACCACAGAATGGGCCTGCGGTAAAACCACTAATGAGTCAGCGTAGGGTGGCATGAGTAGTGCCAATGCTGAAGTTAAAGAACCTCAAAAGAAAATTGGTTGTAAGAAATTATCGAGAACATGAAAGAAAAATTGGGAAGCGCACTAATATTTGTAGCTCGAATTTAATTGGATTTATTGATAAGAAAGACAGAGAGGTTGACCTGAGCTAGTGCGCTCTAGTCTGCTACTCTGCACTGGGGGAAGAGGGAAGGGGAGTGAAAGTACTGGGATGGATGATGATGATAAGAGAAGTGGTGAGTGCTTATGTACATGAGACAGTTGTCTTTCTAGAGCCGCTCGTCGAGCTTGGTGTCCTGCAGAAACTTCACCAATACTTTTGTTGCACGTATTGAAATTGCAATGTCAGGCCATTGGCCGAGGATAGCTTCCTCCGACAGTGGTTGCCTGCCAACGCTGGCTAAGAAACTTTCTAACGTCCTTCGCTCCAGCATATATGCTGGGCAGTCGCACAGTAGGTGTTACAGTGTTTCAGGCGTCTGGCAGTGATCACAATCAGGGCTGTTCGATTGGCCGATGAGGTGCGCGTAACGACAGGTGAAAGCAACGCCGAGCCGAATCCTGTGTAGCAATGATGTTTTGCTCCGTGTAAGCTTCGGGGGCAAACAGAATTTACCGTGTGGGTCAATCATATGTAGACGTCTGTGAATGTTGTCATAGTGGGCTCTGTAAGCTTTTGTAAGGTCCTGCATGAGTGCCTTGGTCAGGTCGCGAGTAGGCAATCCGTACTTCAACAGAGGAAGAGGACGCCGATCTTACCTCACTGTCAGCGAGTTCATTGCCAAAAACACCACAATGACTAGGCACCCATTGAAAGGTGATCGCGTGGCCACTTAACTCGGCACTGTGATGAAGTTCGACGATTTCCAGCACGAGCAGGTAGTATGGTCCTTTCTTTAAAAAACATTTTAGCGCCTGTAGCGCTGATTTGGCATCGCACAATGTCCATTTATGAGGTGTCTGCGTTCTCATAAAATGGTGTACCTCGAAAGCGTGGACACAGAATAGGGGAACATGTCAAGAAAGTTTGCAACCAGGTACACATAATTGAAAGTGTAAAAGGAAAACCTGGGGTCGTCAAAAAGAAGTTAAAGAAACAGAGGCAATAAATTGGATGCAAATGAGAGAAACGAAAAGAGAGTTCTTGAAGATTTAGAAGAACGGAAAGAAGAAAATTAGAAGCAAAAGGTGAACGATAACACAGAGCACGGTCCCTTGCTTTTTGAGGCATGAGCTGGTTGCCTAAGGACAACAACATAGAGCAGCAAATATTCGTAAGAGGATAAGGCATGTGTCTGCTGCCGCGAAGCATCGGGAGTAACTCAGCACATTCTAAAGGAATGCGAAGCTATTCGCCAAGCGAGACCCGTAAGTAGAGTCGACCTTCCAGAAGATCTGGCATTCAACGCAGGTGGAAACAATAACCTGTCAACAGTCGAGACAAAAGACGTTAGAGTACCGGTGAAAAAAGAAAAAGCGGGGAAAATATTGTTACTACCGGATCCGTTGCAGGCATAGGTATCTTTGCACAGTACGTATAGATATTTTAAGAAAGAGAGAAAACATTGAGACACAGACAAAATACTAGACTTCTAAAAATGTAGACGTTGCCCAATTGGCTCAATCAGGCTAGCTGACTATTAATTACCGCCCTATGTGAAAGGGCAGGCCAATAAATCATCATCATCATCATCTCAGAAACGTACACGTTTACCTGGTACAAACTGAGTCTGTGTCCCTTTTGAGCTTGACTGTTGAGGCTAACAATGTTAACCAAATTTGACATATTTCACTGTGAGGCACTCAGTGGCCATCTCCACATATCTTGTCCATGAACAGAGAAACCCTGTAGACATAAACACTAATGAAAAAGCAAGATGTTCACGTTCATAGCCTGGTACATGTAAAACAGGCGAAAATGGGCAGGCGGAAAATGAGCAAGCGAAAATGAAAAAAAGAGAATCGTGGCCCACGCATCACGTATCGTGCATGTGCAGCATTATGCAGTATGACAAGGTTCTTTTATATCTATATTATGTTGTGGATCGCAATCGAAATGGGTGCAATGGCCTATCAGGGCGATGTGTCAATTATTGAAAACGTCGTAAACTCACGAGATATTTTTCTCAAACTATGCCTTCATATTGATGTCTGCAGTGACACGCAACTGTTCGCCCTGTGCATTTTTCAATGCTGAACTGTCACAATGAACACTCACATCATTCGTGAATTTGCCTTGCAATCCCGCACCACTTATAACAGAAAGGACTGCTATTTTAATTCCAAAACACTGCCAGATGCAGCTGCCAAAGAGTCCAAAACGGTCGCTGCAAACCTGCAGAACGTGAAATAGCTGTGACGGCCATTCAACTTTCCAGTCCTTCCATTATACAACTGTCAACCCACAACCAACCGTCAGTAACGGCTTTCAGAAAGCGATCATAAGCAGTTTCACGAACAGTGAGCTTACCTTATCACAGGTCCGTGCGCCTGCGACCAGGAGAGTGCTTTCTGTGGAGTCAAGTTGCCCAAGAGGGTAGTGACGTCCCCAATCAGTGGCAAACCTCCTGGACCTGGCGGAAGGCGTGGCCCTTGTGCACTGTTCGCTTTCACAGTGTAGCGACGGTGCCACGTAAATAGCGCTGATGCCAGGATGACCGCCAATGAGCATGCAGCCGTTGCCTCCCACACAAAGTCCATGCTTCCGGCGTCTGTCTGCTGAGTGGTATCCACGCCACGGTAAGGGTATATGAAGTTGAATATGTATTGTGTGGTCCGATTACATGCTCTACACTGTAAATGAAAATAAATCCACCAGGGAGGTTTTAACAGGTGATGTGCTCTAAAGCCTCCCCTCCTCGAATATTGTTACGGTGAAGGGAAAGAAGAAGCTATTACAGCCATTACAAATATCAATCCGTGATGTGGCTTTTCAAAATTTACCTACTTCGACAGCAAGTGTTGAATTTGGCGATATATTTCCCAATAACGCTAAGCTCCTACCTATTGGATACCTAAAAGGTTTATTAGATGACCACCTTGACACCCTCCAAATAAATGCAGTAATAGCCACAGATGCTTCTGTCAGTGAGGAGAAGGCCGGAGTGGGCATTTTTTCGGCATCATTAAATTGGTCTTGCTCTCTTCGACTACCCGACTTTACGCCAATATTTCAAGCAGAGTTATTGGCAATCATCCTAGCTCTACGCAAACTTCCCACATCTATTTCTTCAGCCGTAATCTTAACCGACTCCTTGTCTGTTTGCTCTGCTTTATCTGTACCCAATCCAAGTATCATTCTCCGAGAATTTCATTCACTGGTTCCCTAACATCTACGCCTCATCCACCTGGTATGGGTGCCAGGGCACGTGGGGCTCACTTTAAACGAGTCAGCAGACGCACTAGCAGCGGCATCTCTTAAAGGCCCGGTACTGAGGATCTTAAAACCTTCGGCATACGTCACTTCTGCAAGATTTAAAAAATTTTCCATTCAAGAAGAACATGCCAAATCATGTGTATTAGATAACGCCGATTTTCAGCACCTTAGATTTTCTTGGCACAGCGTATGGTGTGCAACAAGAAAATTTGAAGTTTCATTTACGCGTCTGCGTTGCCGAATACCACGGCTTAATTTCTATTCCCATAGGTCTGGTTTGGCACCTTCTCCTAAATGTTTTTACTGCAATGAACCCGAAACTATGGATCATTTTTTTATTGAGTGTCGTAGGTTCAAAGTGCATAGAAAACGACTTCTAGAAGGTCCCTTCCGCCAACTTGGATTAGCCATCACGCTACCTATCATTCTGTCTCTGGGGGCGTCGGCACTAGGACACTGTAATAGGAACGTATGTGATGCCATATATAATTTTATAATGGAAACAAGGAGACTTCCATGCTAGTTTTACTGTTTTATTTTCCAAAACAAGAAACCAAAAAAAAAAATATTAACTTCTAATTTTAAGAAACTATAGCATGAAAATTATTATTAACGATTAGAATTAATTTAATATCACCTTTTCATTAAAAAAAATCCTATTTAGGCATTTATTCTTTTTGAACCCACTGCCGCCCGATTCATGGCCAATCCCCCGTAGTGGGTTGTGCTATATCTACAGGCTCCAAACCAAACCAAACCAAACCAAACCCCCATAGTGGGTACGCGCCACTGTCTGGGACACAAGACAAGACAAGACTTAACGCCTTTTACACCAGTTGTAAATATACGTTATTTTATACTCGTGGGCCTGCTTTCTTCCTGCAACATTTTGGTGGAAGGTGCGGGGCACAATCACGGAACTTCGCAGCGGACGTCGTCTACCTGCCGCCACAATGGCAAATCAACCGACACAAGCGACAACGCCTGAGCAGCCCGTAGCGACGGTCATCCTCACTCATCCACGGGACCCGGGGATATTTTGTGGCACGGACAACGCCGACGTCGAGGACGGGCTTACGATGTACGAGCGAGTGTGCGACAACAACAGGTGGGATCCAACAATGATGCGAGCAAATCTGATATTTTATCTAACAGGAACTGCGAAGCAATGGTACGATGCATATGAAGCTGACCTAACGAGGTGGGATGACTGCAAAGAAAAAATACAAGACCTGTTGGGCAGGCTTGTCGGTCGTCAGCTGCGAGCAAAAAAAAAAAAAAATAGAACTTGCGTGCCGCGCTAAGACGGCCACGGAATCCTATGTCGTGTACAAGCAGGATGTGCTGGCTTTCTGTCACAAGGTTGATAACAACGTGACCGAGGGAGACAAGATTGGTCACATACTAAAAGGTATTGCAGACGATGCCTTCAATCTCCTGATGTGTAAGGATTGTGCCACTGTCGATGCATTTATAAAGGAGTGCCGGTGCTTCGAACAAGCGAAGGGCCGCCGCGTCCCTCAAGCTTTCGACAGATTGCCGAATACCGCCGCGACACCTTCTTGCGAAGACCCGCCACGGTTCGTTCAGCCGACAGGACCGGAAGATATAACGCGCGATGTTCGCCGTGAGCTCGACGCTATGGCTCCGGCTCCAGTTCGTTCCGACTATCGGGAAAGCGTACCCGCTATCTCCCTTATACAAGTGGTCGTTCGGGAGGGAATAGCAAGTTTGGGCATTCTACCTCTCTGCTCGGTCTGCCATACAAGCACCTATCAGATTCATCCAGCCGGTCACTTCCAGACGTAAAGCTTTCCGCCAATTCGTCGCAACCCAGCTGACTGGCGCAGAGCGGATGATAAACCCATCTGCTTTAATTGTTCCGGTACTGGCCACATCGCCCGTCATGCCTCTGGCTAATGCCTCTAAATCTTACTAAAACTAAATTTATGTCTTTTACTAATCAGGTGCCCCGAACATCAACATCTTACATCTTAAACAACAGCCTTGTTGATCACGTTTCCAGCTACAAATATCTTGGCGTACACTTAACCCCTAACTTGACGTGGAATAATCACATTAACCATATCTTCGCTTCTGCAAACCGTTCGCTTGGTTTCCTTAAACATAACCTCAAACATGCTCCCGTACACTTACGCAAATTGGCATACACAGCACTAATACGCCCTAAAATATAGTACGCGTCAGCCATATGGGATCCCCATCAGGCATACCTAATAACTGACTTAGAAGCCCTGCAGAACCGTGCTGTACGCTTCATCTTTTCAGATTATTCACGAGAAACCAGTGTAACAGCATTAAAAAATCGCGCCGAGCTTGAAGCCTTGTCACTTCGCCGTAATATATCTCGTTTAACACTATTCCATAAGCTCTACTATCACGTATCTCTTCATAACGAGTTCATGTGTGAACCCTCAGCCATTTTTCCTCGTCGGGATCATTCTTGCAAAGTAAAATGCATAATGTGTCATTCCCTCGCATTTGGTCAGTCATTTATACCTCGCACCGCGAAAGAATGGAATAATCTGCCATCGCACATTGTCACCGAAACAAATGCCTCAAAATTTACAGACGCTCTACGCAGTACCATGCATACATAATATATCGCGTCTGACTCTCTGATTTGGAAAAATTTTTTTGTTTCTTTTTTTTAAATGTGCCATTAACCAAAGCTTCCACGACAGTGTCACATTTTGTACAAATCATTTAGAGTTGCTAACTATAATTTTTTTTGTGTGTTTGTACGTTGATGCACTGTATTTAATTTTTTCCGAGTTTTGTTTTTCCATTGTAATTACATTTACGCACTGTTCACCTCACCTATGTAACATTTACCCTATGTAATACCCTCCCTAGAGGGCCTTTAGGGTTATTGTGAAATAAATAAATAAAAAAAAAAATTGTCGCAACCACTGGTCGTCGCCTACTCGGTGGTCGTGTCTGAGTCACTACCACCAAGTGCCATACAATCGTACTTCCTCGCCCTATACACCGACTAGGAACATCAACGCCGACTGTGCTCCACCAAGATCCAACCGCTCCCCGTCTCCGCAAGGACATAGGTCCCGTTCGCTTCTCGTTCACCGCTCTTCGTCCCCTTCTGCAACCGGTCGCTTCACTTCGGGAAACTAGGCGGTGCAGCTCCCGGAGGTGAAGCTGCAACTCCGACCCGGCCCACTAATCCTCTGTTGACCCTGCCTACACGTGGAAACCTACTGGACATTGAAGTTGATGGCATTCCTGTTACATATCCCGTTCACTCAGGAGCGCAGCTTTCATTTATGAGCGCTGCTGTCCGCCAAAGGCTCAAAAAGGTTCTGACACCCGCCGTACCGTGCACTGTGCGAGTCGCCGATGGGAGTACTTCACCAGTTCTTGGAATGTGCACAGCACGTGTGACCATTGGAGGCCATTATCCCGTTGTTTTATTTATCGTCCTTGAGCACTGGCCGCACGACGTAATTCTCGGCATAGATTTCCTTTCAAAACAGTCTGTCCAAATTGACGGCTCCGCAGTTGTTGTACAATTGGATCTGCCGCTTCCTGCGGACGCAACAACTTGTGCTTCGTACCGCTTAGGTTTTGCTGAGTTTGCGAGGCTGTCTCCACAGGCAGCTACAAGTGTCCTCCGGACGCCCTGTCCTCCCGTACCTAATGGCGAGTACGTCGTGTAGCCGCTTACTGACGTAGTTTTGTCACTCAATATCGCCCTACCAAGCACCTTAATACGGATCCGCGAAAACTGCGCTCGCGGAACCAATCTTCAATTGTTTATTTTCGTCGCATGTGCTGCCACATGGTATCGCCATAGCGCAAATCCCTCCTTTGGAAGAATTTGAGATTTCTTCTTTGACCTCTGAATATCTTCCTCAGTACCAACGGACCTTTGTTACCCACTCCTTTGTACTCGACACCTGCGGACGATGTTTCTATGATGATTGCCCCTGACTTTCCTTCCAAGCAAACAACAGCTCTTCGTCACCTCCTGTCATCTTATCGGGATATCTTTGATTTGGACGACCGTCCACTGGGCCAAACATTGCGAGCTCCGGCTATTGGCAGATTAGCATCGATGAGATGGACCGCGAGAAAACCGCCTTCGTCACACCGGGCGGTCTGTAACAATTTAAAGTCACGCTCTTTGGATTATGCAATGCGCCAGGTATACATTCGAGCGCATGATGGACTCCCTCTTGCGCGCCTTGAAGTGGTCTGCATGCCTCTGCTTCCTCGACGATGTGATTGTGTTTTCGCCGAACTTTGAGAGCCACCTATTGCGGCTCACAAGCATACTCTCCGTGTTTCGTAGGGCTGCCATTCAGCTAAAATCCTCCAAGTGCCATATTAGTCACCGTGAAATTAACATGCTCGGCCATCTCGCAAACGCCGCGGGAATCCAACCTGATCCACAGAAAGCTCACGCCGTGCGTAATTTTTCTGTACCTTGTTCAACAAACGATGTCCGTAGTTTTCTGGGCTCTTGTTCTTATTTCCGGCGATATGTGAAAACTTTAGCCGACATCGCTGAACCTCTCACTGACCTTGAGAAATATGTCTCTTTCTCTTGGGGCCCACTGCAGGAGAAAGCTTTCTCTACCCTGATTGAACGGCTTACAACTTCCCTGTTTATGTCACACTTTGACCCTTTTGCGCCTACTGAAGTACCAAGTGACGCGAGTGGTCATGGCATCGGCGCTGTCCTCGCTCAGCGTCAACAGGCTCAAGGCCACGTCATCGCTTACGCCAGCCGCCTTCTTTCCACGGCCGACCGAAATTACTCCATTACTGAGAGAGAAGTAAATTAAATTATGGGGTTTAACGTGCCAAAACCACTTTCTGATTATGAGGCACGCCGTTGTGGAGGACTCCGGAAATTTCGACCACCTGGGGATCGTTAACGTGCACCTAAATCTAAGTACACGGGTGTTTTCGCATGTCACCCCCATCGAAATGCGGCCGCTGTGGCCGGGATTCGATCCCGCGACCCCGTGCTCAGCAGCCCAACACCATAGCCACTGAGCAACCACGGCGGGTACTGAGAGAGAATGTATCGCGCTCGTATGGGCGGTCGCGAAATTTCGACCATACCTTTTCGGTCGGAGCTTCTGCGTTGTAACCGATCATCGCGCCCTCTGCTCGCTCTCCTCCTTGAAGGAACTAACTGGACGACTTGCACGTTGGGAATTGCGTCTACAAGAATATACATTTTCTATTATGTATAAGTCAGGGCGCCTTGTTACGTTTCGCCTACAACGCGCGGTAATGCCGGCGCGGATGCAACGGACGCCGGGGCTTCGTTCAAAGCGGCGGACATTTTGGCCCGTGCGACGCCGCCGCAACGCCTCCCCGCCAAGCGTGTCCAGGCGTGTTTCAGTGCCACGTGTCTTCGTGTGTGCGTGTGTGTGTGTGTGCCCACGCTTGTCAAAGCGCGGCAGCCGGGGAGCGGAGCTCCCCAAGTGAGGAGCCAGCAGGTTTGTCCGTCGGCGGGTTGGCGATGCGTCACTACACTCGGCTCACCATGTCTCTCGGCTCGACCGTGCGCGCCGTCGTGGGCTCATGCTCCGCCGTCGCGTGGGCTCTTCCCGTGACCTTCCTTCTGACCCGCGACGCCGAGAGTATAAGAGCAGCTGCCCCCGGACGCCAGGAGAGAGGCTCCGATTTGTACTGTTGAGTTACGTGCTCTCCCGTCTCTCCACTCCGGTCGACCTGACCGGCCGCTCTTTTGCGTTGCTAGAATAAACAAGTTGTTCTGTTACCAGTCTTCTCATGCTTTGCCGGGACCTTCGGATGCTTCCAGTGCCCCAGGCCGCCAGGCCAACGCTACCCTTGGGGCTTGCGACCCATTGGCAATAACGGGCGTCAGCACCGAGACCCCAACATCTGGTTGCCAGCGGCGAGATCGCGACAACGGAGGCCAGCAGCGAAGAGATGCGGTTGACTGTATGCTGAGCAGCACAACGACCATCCGGGAGCAGTGCAACGAGCCCTGTGTGATGACTGGTTGCCTGCAGCGGAACGACTGCGCTGAATTCTTGGCTGCGAGGTTTGGTGAGTGCGGGACTTTCTTCTTCTGAGTTTTGCCAGGCTTTTGTTAGTGTCAGAAACAGAGCTGGTAATTGTGGTTGTCGTTGCTGCCGGGTTAGTTTGCGGCAAGACAATAGTAGGCAGTAGAGAAAGCAGCATTCAGAGCAGCCATGGATTTGAAGTCGTTGCGCAAACCGATATTGCTGGAGCTTGCAAGAGAGTTGGGTCTGGATGTCTCAGACAAACTCAGAAAACCAGAACTGCTAAGGGCTATTCTTGAGTTAGAAGCTGAGGATGACGAGCTGTCGGATTGCCTTGAGACCATTGAGGAGCGGGCAAAAAGACAGGAGCGCGAACTTAAAGAACAAAAAGAGAAAGAAAAAGAAGAGCGCGACCGTCAACACGCTTTGGAAATGAAGCGTCTCGAGTTAGAGATGGAACGCGCTCGTAATGGAAGTCAGGCACACGGTGCAGGAGAACGAGTATTGTTCAAAATGACTGACCTGATGCGGCCGTTTAAGCTTGGAGAGGACATTGGTTTGTTCCTGGTTAACTTTGAGCGAACGTGCGAGAAGCAGGGGTTCTCTCGGGAAACGTGGCCACAGCGCTTGCTCACTTTGTTACCCGGCGAGGCGGCCGACGTAGTCGCTCGCTTGGAGAGAGAGGAGGCAGAGGATTTCGACAAAGTGAAATCGAGTCTGCTAAAAAAGTACCGGCTGTCAGCGGAGGCGTTCCGTCGGAAGTTTCGGGAAAATGAGAAAGGCAAAAGTGAGTCATATACAGAGTTTGCGTACAGGCTTATGTCAAACATGCAGGAGTGGCTCAAAGAAGAGAAAGCGTTTGGTGACCACGAGAAAGTTCTGCAGTGTTTCGGGCTAGAACAGTTTTATAGTCGGTTACCTGAGAACGTGCGGTACTGGGTCTTGGATAGGCCAGACGTTAGTACGGTGGCTAGAGCCGCTGAGTTAGCCGAGGAGTTTGTGACGCGTCGGGCTCGCGGAGCTAAGGACGGTCAAAAGGGTGAATTTGGCTCCAAGTTTGAGAGGCCGAAGTTCACACCCATGAGAGCAAAGGGGGATACACGTAGTGCGGATGCGAGTGAAAGCAGTCCGACCGAACGTACGGAGACGGCGGCAACCGAAGCCGAACGCAGAAAGCGGTTCGAGACGAGGCAAGCGCGCGTTTGTTATACGTGCCAGAAGCCGGGTCACTTTTCGGCGCAGTGTCCAGAAACAAAAACAAAAGTCGTGTTTTTGTCTTTATGCAGCACTGACGAGAACATGAAGCTTCTCGAGCCTTACATGCGAGACCTCCTCGTGAACGGGAAAGAGTGCCGAGTGCTTCGCGATTCCGCAGCTACAATGGATGTAGTTCACCCCTCTTACGTAGAACCCGATATGTTCACGGGCGAGTGCGCATGGATCAAGCAAGCAGTGGAAGCTCATAGCGTGTGTCTGCCGGTAGCAAAAGTGCTTATTGAAGGACCTTTCGGAGCACTTGAGACGGAGGCCGCAGTGTCATCTATGCTGCCCCCCCAGTACCCGTACTTATTTTCGAACAGGTCCGATCACCTCCTGCGCGAGAAGGGGCTTTTGTTTGGTGAGGCTAGCGTTCAGGCCTTAACCAGATCGAAGGTTCGGGAGCTCGCTGCAAAGGCGGTAGTTGCGGGACCGACGTTGTTGAACGATGAGAAAGGGTCAGAGGCGCAGCAAGCTGGTATTCAGAGCACGCCCGAACTGAATAAAATTGAGCCTGTAGCGTTAAAGGCACCAGATACTGGAGAAGAAAATCCCGACACGGGAAGGTTAGAAGAGCTGTCTCCAGATTTGCTCATCGCGCCTACGTCAGACGGACTTAACAGGTTGCTAAAAGTCAGCCGGTCGGCTTTGATAGCCGAGCAAAAGAAGGATGGCAGCCTAGAAAACATACGCTGCTTTATCAAGGAAGGTATCGCCAAGAAAAATGCTCGCTTTGTGGAAAGAGGTGGGGTCCTGTACCGGAAGTATCTAGACCGCAGGGGAGTGGAGTTCGATCAGCTGATCGTGCCTCAATGCTATCGTCAGGATCTGTTGCGCTTGTCGCATGGGGGTTCGTGGTCCGGACACCTAGGAGTTAAGAAAACTAAGGACCGTCTCTTGCAAGAGTACTATTGGCCAGGGTGTTTTCGGGACGCAGACCACTTTGTGAAGACATGCGACACCTGTCAGCGGGTGGGCAAGCCAGGGGACAAATCGAGGGCGCCGTTGAAGTTGGTACCTATCATTACGGAGCCTTTTAGACGGCTCGTTATTGATACAGTGGGACCTCTGCCGGTAACAGCCACGGGGTACCGACACATTTTGACTGTGATCTGCCCAGCGACAAAGTTCCCTGAAGCAGTGCCGCTTAAAGAACTCAGCTCAGTTGAGATAGTCAATGCACTACTGTCCATATTTGCGCGAGTTGGTTTTCCTGCAGAAATCCAGTCAGATCAGGGCACAGTGTTTACTAGCGCTTTGACGACAGCCTTTCTCGAAAGGTGCGGGGTAAAGCTGTTACACAGCTCAGTGCACCACCCCCAGTCGAATTCCGTTGAGAAGCTCCACTCCGTCATGAAGCGCGTGTTGAGAGCATTGTGTTTTGAACATCAAACTGACTGGGAGCTGTGTCTGCCTGGAGTGATGTTTGCATTAAGGACCGCGCCGCATGCGGCTACGGGGTTTTCGCCAGCTGAGCTGGTGTACGGTCGCTCGCTGCGATCTCCGCTTCGCATGCTTCGAGAATCATGGGAAGGCAGGGGCGACGACCCAGTCGTGGTAGAGTACGTGCTTAAGCTCCTCGAACGCTTAAGAAGGGCACAGGAGTTGTCAGGTGAAGCAATGGCAAAGGCCCAGCAGAGGGCCAAGGTTTATTATGATCGGACAGCCAGGGCCCGTCGTTTTGAGGTGGGCGATGAGGTCATGATATTGCGCACATCGCTAAAGAACAAACTCGACGTGCAGTGGGAGGGCCCAGCACGGATTGTTCAAAAACTGTCGGACGTTAACTACGTGGTGAGTCTGCCAGGAAAGCGGAAAGCACAGCAAGTTTACCACTGTAATCTGCTCAAACCCTATAAGCAACGGGAAGCAGTGGTGTGCATGATGGTAAACGTGCCCGAAGAGCTTCCGATCGAGCTTCCGGGACTAGGCTCAGTGACGAACAGGAAAGACACCGATCAAGTCATTAGTGACTTAATAAGTAAAGCATCGCTATCGCCTGAGCAGAAAACCGAACTACACCAGCTCTTACAAGAGTTTCAAGGTCTGTTCTCTGAGAGGCCTGGTAGGACTTCTGTCCTTACTCATGACATAGAACTTACCTCCCCAGAGCCAGTACGATCCAAGGCGTACCGGGTGTCACCCCGCCAGAGCGATATTATGGAGGCTGAGGTAACGAAAATGCTACAGCTCGGTGTTATTGAAGCGGCTGAGAGTGATTATACCTCCCCTTTGATTTTAGTTGAGGTACCGGGCAAGGAACCTCGTCCTTGCGTCGACTACCGCAGGCTTAATTCCATCACTAAGGATCAAATTTATCCGATCCCTAACATCGAGGAGCGCCTTGAGAGAGTGAGTAGCGCTCAGTTTATTTCCACCCTAGATCTTGTCAGGGGTTATTGGCAGGTTCCACTTACAGAAGAGGCTAGTAGGTATGCGGCGTT
The DNA here is from genome assembly GCF_023375885.2 of Dermacentor andersoni. Classification (NCBI taxonomy): domain Eukaryota; kingdom Metazoa; phylum Arthropoda; class Arachnida; order Ixodida; family Ixodidae; genus Dermacentor; species Dermacentor andersoni. The sequence goes on from NC_092815.1 coordinate 148,020,136, forward strand.
CATTTCACCAATGGGGACATTCCGTCCTAAAGTTTTGAGTTTTGGTTTGAAGAACGCGCCATACTGCTTTTCAAGCCTCATGGATAAAGTGTTGCGGGGACAGCAAGAATTCGCTTTACCGTATCTAGACGACGTAGCGATATTCTCTGCATCCTGGCCTGAGCATATGGCCCACTTGCGGGCAGTGCTAACCCGCCTGCGCGATGCGGGCTTGACAGTCAAGGCTCCCAAGTGCCAGTTAGCACAGGCCGAGGTTGTCTACCTCGGACACGTGATTGGTCGGGGTCGTCGCCGCCCCTCTGAAATAAAGGTGGCCGCTGTGCGAGACTTCCCGCAACCGCGCACGAAGACCGATATTCGGTCGTTCTTAGGTGTCGCCGGCTACTATCAGAGGTACATCCCCAGGTACTCTGATATCGCGGCTCCCTTGACGGATGCTCTAAGAAAGACAGAGCCGCAAACAGTCGTCTGGGATGAGACAAAGGAAAGAGCTTTTAGCGCCCTAAAGAGCGCCCTAACAAGCCAGCCTGTGCTACGATCGCCCGACTACACAAAAGGGTTCGTTGTTCAGTGTGATGCTAGTGAGCGAGGCATGGGCGTTGTACTGTGCCAACGGGAAAATGGAGAAGTAGAACACCCCGTCCTGTATGCTAGTCGTAAGCTGACGAGTCGTGAGCAGGCGTATAGCGCCACCGAGAAAGAGTGTGCGTGTATCGTGTGGGCCGTTCAGAAATTGTCATGTTACCTAGCCGGCTCGAGGTTTATCATTGAAACGGATCACTGCCCTCTCCAATGGCTGCAGACCATCTCTCCCAAAAATGGCCGCCTCCTGCGCTGGAGCCTCGCTTTGCAACAATATTCCTTTGAGGTGCGTTACAAAAAGGGGAGTCTCAACGGTAACGCCGATGGCTTAAGTCGAAGCCCCTAACGTGGGAATCAGCCTCAAAATTGCTTGTTACTGATGTTTTTCTTCCTGAGGCAGGATTTTTAACCTATTGCTTTTGTGTAGTGTTTCAAAGTGATGATATGCTTTCTAGTGCAATTTTCCGATTTGTGGACGCGTTCTGAGTGCTGCTAAACTACTGTAAGGAACTAGGCAGCAGTATAAAAGGGGAAAGAGCCTGGCAGGGCTTAGTGAGGGTTGTGCCGTGCCTGCTGACTGAGCGGTTGACTTTCAGGCGTGGTTCTAACGCTTGCCGGAAACGAGAACAAAAATGTCAACTCTCCCGAAGTCACTTTGCAGTGTCCTGTGTGAACCTGAACGTGAGAACGAGGCCTTCTCTGTGCGCGGCGCTCAAGAAACGCCAAAGGACGCCCGACTTCGGTTATGAGCATCATCGAGCGACATCCCTCCGGACAGCGGATGCAGTCCCCTGACCATCGGGATCTCCTTCCCCCGGCGGGGCGGTCTGTTACGTTTCGCCTACAACGCGCGGTAATGCCGGCGCGGATGCAACGGACGCCGGGGCTTCGTTCAAAGCGGCGGACATTTTGGCCCGTGCGACGCCGCCGCAACGCCTCCCCGCCAAGCGTGTCCAGGCGTGTTTCAGTGCCACGTGTCTTCGTGTGTGCGTGTGTGTGTGTGTGCCCACGCTTGTCAAAGCGCGGCAGCCGGGGAGCGGAGCTCCCCAAGTGAGGAGCCAGCAGGTTTGTCCGTCGGCGGGTTGGCGATGCGTCACTACACTCGGCTCACCATGTCTCTCGGCTCGACCGTGCGCGCCGTCGTGGGCTCATGCTCCGCCGTCGCGTGGGCTCTTCCCGTGACCTTCCTTCTGACCCGCGACGCCGAGAGTATAAGAGCAGCTGCCCCCGGACGCCAGGAGAGAGGCTCCGATTTGTACTGTTGAGTTACGTGCTCTCCCGTCTCTCCACTCCGGTCGACCTGACCGGCCGCTCTTTTGCGTTGTTAGAATAAACAAGTTGTTCTGTTACCAGTCTTCTCATGCTTTGCCGGGACCTTCGGATGCTTCCAGTGCCCCAGGCCGCCAGGCCAACGCTACCCTTGGGGCTTGCGACCCATTGGCAATAACGGGCGTCAGCACCGAGACCCCAACAGCCTGCATAAAGACGCTGACTGCATGTCCCCCAATACCGTGGATCAACCGGACGATACCGATGCATGCAGACTCGTATATCAGTGTTCTATCCCTCTCTGGCTTCCTCCATATTGGCGACGAGCAACGCCAAGATCCTGTTCTTCGAACACTTATGGAACGCCTAAACTCCTCGCCCAATGATACGTCCCTGCGAACGTTGACCTTGCGCGATGGAACTTTATACCGTCCTGATGGCCAGGAGCTTTTCCTAGTCGTTCCCAAGCACCTTCGACTGGCTGTGCTCGAACAACTTCACGACGCTCCTACTGCTGGGCATCACTCGTACTTGTGACCGCCTGCGGCGCCGCTTCTTCTGACCCGACATTTACAGCTCTGTGCGCCGTTGTGTCGCTTCTTGCGACCTGTGTTAGCGCCGGAAGACGCCTGCTATGCCTCCTGCTGGTTTCCTTCAACCAATTAATATCCCTACAGAGCCCTTCTTCCCTGTGGCCCTCGACCGCTTTGGCCCCTTTCCAATTTCCTACAGAGGAAACAAATGGATTGCTGCAGCACCAGATTATGCCACGAGATATGCCATCGCGCGAGCGCTGCCAACCAGCTGCGCTACAGATGTCGCCGACTTCCTGCTATATAACGTCATCTTGCACCACGGCGCCCTTCACCAGTTACTCACGGATCGCGGCGCCTACTTTCTATCGAAGGTCGTCGATGATCTGCTGCGTTCCTATTCTACAGAACACCAGCTTGCGACCGCGTACTACCCTCAAAGGAACGGCTTCACCGAGCGACTCAGCCGAACATTAACTGAAATGATGGCCATGTACGTTTCCGACGATCACCACGACTGGGACGTCGCCTTACCATACATCACTGTCGCATACAACTCGTCCCGTCACGACACTGCCGGATTTTCACCATTTTACCTTTTGTATGGCCGCGACCCTACCTTGCCCTTCGACACGTTGCTACCTTCTGCAGTAGAATCACACAGCACTGGTTACGCCCGCGATGCTAGTGCCTTAGCCGCCCAGGCCCTAGATGTCGCCCGTCATTGCCTCACTGTCTTGCAAGCTTCTCAAAAGCGACGTTATGACTTTTGGCACAGAGACCATGATTTTTCACCTGGTTCCCTTGCCCTTGTCTGGACGCCTTCAGGTTGCGTCGGCTTGTCGGAAAAACTACTTTCCCGTCACTCTGGTTCGTACCAAATCTTACGTCAGCTGTCGGACGTCACATACGAGAAAGCCCCAGTCGGTCAGCCTTCAGTGCCTCCCAACTTCACCAACGATGTTGTTCACGCCGCCAGGCTCAAGCCCTATGTCCCCCATTAAGTGATGCTCTATAACTTGCACTGGGACGGAGCTAACCCAGCCCGGAGGGTGATGTTACGGTGAAGGGAAAGAAGAAGGTGACATGGGCTAGAGGAAGGCGAAGACTGGCCGTTGTCTGAACGCCTTTCACACCAGTTGTATATATACATTATTTTACACTCGTGGGCTTCCTTTCTTCCTGCAAAAATATTCACTCCGATGTATGCGAGCAAAACAACGCCATACCTTCGTTTCACTCCGTTGGCTAGCTGCGGGAACATTCAGTCGACATGACGTGACTTTACTCCGCTTCAAAATCTTATTATCCTGTGAAAACTTCGACAGGGAGCTTTAAAAAAACTCCCCGCCGCCGAAACAGGTTGGTCACGTGGCGCTTCCCATGACGCTGTGCGCCTCCCCAGCGACCAGGCGCATTCGGCAGAGTCGGCAGTGCTCATGGCTGACCGTTTTTTTTTACATCTGTGACGTGTCGTTCTGTGACAGCGTTTCGTCAATTTGTTTCCCGTATTTCCTTCCAGAAAATGTTATAGGCGTGCCTGAAGCTCATTGTATCTCAGCTTCAAGTACGTTAGCTCTGATCACTTTGCTGACAATGATGAATGCATGAGCAAGTTTTTCAAGTGCAGAAAAAGGCCTAGGTATACCTCGAAGCTGCTCACTGGCTCTTGATGTTGGCTCAGGTTCTGACTGTGTTTTCGTGCTGCGTGACCGTGGCTTGTGTTCTTCAGTACGTGAAATGCGAATTTTATGTCCTTTTGGGGACACGCTGACAACGTCCGGTGTAATGTTTAAAAGCACGGCGTAGCAATGGCAACAGCAGCCACTGTTCGAGTGACGACGTCCGTGCTATTCGCACATGAATAGCGGACCCCAAGTTGGTTGCGGGGCTGTGTTGCCAGTGAGAAAGGTCGGAATGCAAGCAGCTGTTTTTATGTATCTGTGTACCACTATCCTCGCCTAAGAAAAACGGTAGGACATAAGTTGCGCACTGTATATAAAGCTCTTACTGAGCGATGTGAATAAAATTGTAATCGCGCATATAGGTTTGGTCACGTTGTTGCTTCCGATATTGAATTAACATTATGCTCTATCCCAGACACCGATTTAGAAGCATGCCTGTTGGCTCCGAGTGTAAGGATTCACTCGACAGTTTGGCAACGTAGCTCCTTTTCACAACCTAGAGAGATTGCCTGGACGCTGAGCAAGTGGTGCGGTGTAGAAAATGTATGACTGTACACTTCTCCGTTTTACGTCGGCCGTTGCGGGTAATGCTCACACATAATAATTATTTGCTAAGCTACCACTGTATCGCAAAAATTTAATTTTGCTATGACGCACACGCAGTTGTATTTTTCTTGCTTACTGTAACTAACAGACTACTTTTTGGCCGCGAACGCCGGCAGTGTGCGAAGTCGCTTCAGCACTCACAGAATGGCATGGTAACTTTGAAAAATTAGGCCATTTAATTTTTCCCTCACTATACTAAATTAACAGTCTTGTGTTGATTAAGGTCTTCTGTTAATTTTAAAGAGGCAGATCCCGTATGAACGAGCATGTCAGTCGTAATTATTAAACAGCACAGCTGCTCCCTAGGTGGTTTCGAGGCACACAGTATCGTGGCTATATATACTGGCAGCGTTGCTTCTTGAATGTCGCATGTACGTCGGATGTCTTTCAAATTTCTGCATTGGGCGTTTCTGAAATGTTTATGTATGTCATGATTTAACTGCTATCATTGACTGGCTTCATTAACTTTACCGCGGTCTTGTGTGTATATTTCTAAATTTGAGCAGTAGCCTCTGCATATAAAAAGCTTCGCGCAAACTAACGCGGCACGTTTTTTTTCTTACTCCCGTTGCAGCTCGAAATAACTCCGTCCATTGCAAAGCAAAAAAATTTAAAAAGAAGACGGGAAACGAGATCCTATGGTTCCACGCAAAAATTCCGCTCGTAGGAGTAAAAATTCTACTCCGATCATACGGAGCATAATAAACTCCCAACCGGGAGGTCACTAGGGGACAATCATTATACTCTCACCTGCGAGTTATTTCCGTTTACAGTGTATTTACCAAAGCGCTTTATCTATTGATCTTAACACTATCGTGCTCTGGTTCTATAAAATATTGTTAAACATACAGACGTGTGTTTGTGTGTGTGCGTGCGTGCGTGCGTGCGTGCGTGCGTGTGTGTGTGTGTGTGTGTGTGTGTGTGTGTGTGTGTGTGTGTGTGTGTGTGTGTGTGTGTGTGTGTGTGTGTGTGTGTGTGTGTGTGTGTGTGTGTGTGTGTGTGTGTGTGTGTGTGTGTGTGTGTGTGTGTGTGTGTGTGTGTGTGTGTGTGTGTGTGTGTGTGTGTGTGTGTGTGTGTGTGTGTGTGTGTGTGTGTGTGTGTGTGTGTGTGTGTGTGTGTGTGTGTGTGTGTGTGTGTGTGTGTGTGTGTGTGTGTGTGTGTGTGTGTGTGTGTGTGTGTGTGTGTGTGTGTGTGTGTGTGTGTGTGTGTGTGTGTGTGTGTGTGTGTGTGTGTGTGTGTGTGTGTGTGTGTGTGTGTGTGTGTGTGTGTGTGTGTGTGTGTGTTCAAAAATTACAGGTAGTCGTGTGATTCAGTTATATCATTCAGCATCAGTTGGAAGAATTCTTCTAGCGTGTCTGTGCTCCGTGATATCCGACTCTAAATTTTAATTGTCGTTCGCATGACTACGCATGCAAGAGAGTGAGGATCGGCGCACTGCTCTTCCCTGATGTGATGGGGCTGTTGCGTGCGGCGTTTAGCCTGACCACAGGGCGCAGACATAGGCAAAGATGATATCTAATGAAAACAACGAAGAACAGGCTGGTAATTGCTACCGGAAGGTGGACTTAGCCTGCCTACTCTTCAGAAAGGACGAGACAGAAACATAGAAATAGGAGGTAGGAAGAATCGGAGAGAAGTGGAAAGAAAGAGGAGTATGACAAAGCTCAAAGAATTAAGCACAACACGCACACTACAAGTCACACACAGTATAGGGCCGGTCATTGCAGGTATGGTATGGTATGGTATGGTAAAACTTTAATGTGTCATTGCAGGTGACGCGAATAAATAATGTCGAAATATAGACGATATAGTGTCTGAGGTCCCATCACGGTAAAACGGAGATAGGCTACAAACCTGAACCTAAGTTAGTTTTAGACACGCAAGAAGAGCGCGATTCACCTAATCGCGTCGGGACGCACAGTCACTGGGGTACACACATTAGTCCAGTGTCGTACACAGGAGATAGTCCCTCACTAGCGACGTGCGGTGCACAATGAAAGCGGGACACTGCAATATCAGATGTGCAAGTGTCTCGGAGCAACCGCAAGACGTACACGATGTACTAGCCACGCATCCTTCTCGGTATAAATGGCATTATATTTCTTGGTGTTATACTGCATATATATACGCAGGTAATTCCTTAACCGTAGTTCTATCTCCGAGAACGTGATTCGTTAACCGAGCACGATACTAAATAAAGTTAACTTGTAACGTGATTTAACTACGGAATCGCTGCCTTAAACTACACATATGTTAAGCTATTTCCACGTACAAAACAGTTCGTAATACATACAACAGGCAAAACGGTGTTCATGCAGTCATCACCACTGTACTCCAGCAGCACAGGTAAATTAAAATCGCAGTCAGCATTTTTAATTAATTTAGGCTGCTGCTACCGTTACTCAGTTTCGTTTTATTTCAAAACCTGGACTAGATTTATCAACTTCTCGTCATCTAATACGCCTACGGCATGCAAATTTGTTGACATGCGTCATCCTATGAACATCAGTCATCCACATACTCGAATTGTTTTTGAATTCCTCTTAGGTAGTCTCAAAATTACCGGTTACAGCTTCAGTAACGAAATTGCATTCAACAGGGAAAAAAAAACTTTGTTGTAGGTCAGCAGCAAGCCCCAGTAATTCAAAACAGTTTGCCACACACTTGGAAGGTGTGCTTTTTGCTACTCCTGTATGCCAAGTAATGTGGTCTGGAAAGTCATTGTGTAGTGCTGAACTTCGAGAGTCATCAAAAGTAAAGTTGGTGACAACCGCTCACATCGACGTCAACATTATTTTTGCTTACCGTATCGTAGTGACGAGAAATAGTGTAAAATTTTGCACACCAATAGCTTAAGTTTTTATTTGAATTTCACGCATACTAGGCTAGTTTTGCCATTAGCACAGTGTACTCGAATACTCTCAGAATTGCTTCTAGTTCACTGTACATGCTTAGAGTGTTCTAGATTGGGCGAGTGGGTCCAGCGAGCGGCTGGGCAAGCAGATACAGTGATGCAATAAAACGCTGAAATTGCGGCGGTGATGCGGTCGCCATATCCTGAAGCTCCGACTGTGTAGGCTACGCCTATTGTCTGCGGCGAGTTCAGGGAGCGAGTTCTTGTCGTCTGCTCAACGTGCCGTCGTTCTTGCGTGGCGTGCGCTGTACCTGTGGCTTTGCTCCCTTTCCTTTGTAGCTGGCGGAAACAATGTTTCGGCCAAACCGGAGCTTATGTAAAGTTTTTATTGGAGGAAATTAAAGTGGCAGTGAAACCTAGGTTGGCATTAAACAAAGAGTACAGTACAGTCATAGAGCATACGAGTTCCCTGCTTTTCCAGCAGCATTTCCTTAATTCGAGACCCGAATGACCAAAAGATCACCTTTGTCACAAAAGCAAGTCTGTGATAGGCACTACCACCGCTTGGACGAAGCTGGGAAAATTTTAGCTTTGCTTTAAGACTTGCTTTTCTTAGAAAGGTGGTCTTCGATGCAAGGAAAGACGTACCTTCTACCGTTACTTTAAGGTTTCTCGGTTTGTAATTATGTGAGAAAAATTTTATCATGCTTTTAGACGCAAGGTATCAGCTTCACCGTGCGTTTCGCCACTTCCCGTCTATAATCTTTAATAAAAGGAAGCCAGAAAAGAGGAACCATCCGTTTTCCTCCTTCAGACCGGCCAGTTGCTCCTTCACATACACTTGAGATGCCGCGGCCTTTTGCGGCAACCAAATACGAGGAATGTTTCTCCCTGGCATGCGTATCGTGCGTCGTCGCCGCCGGTGACCCGAACATCGGCTACAATAACTTGTTTTCAACGGAAATTAATGATAGTGGCACAACCTGAGGTCTAAATTGTAGCTTCAATGACGGACGACCACAGGTGCCAAAGTGCTAGCCCAAACGGGAGCTGCGATACGAGAATAGTTCGATGCGAAAGTAGTGTCCAGCTGCTGACGCACAGCGAAACCAGCCCGTACGTAATCGAGCCCGTACGTATTCAATATAGTGCGGTTTTATATTATCTGGTCCGTGTGAGTTTGCCGTGCCTGTCGGATGACTATGCACAAATAATTATTCTTCCGATATTCACTGTTGAATTTTGTATAACAGAGAAGCGCCCACTGACCGGTGGAAGCATTATGTCTGTTTAAGAAGGTGAGAAGGCATATGGATGTAGGCAGCTCGAGCAGTATTCGTGTGGGTTCCAGTGCCTTTGTGTGTTGTGGATGGTCTGTTGTCGATCGTGCGTGTGTAAAGTGCTATGTGCTGTTCTGTCGTCACTTTGTCGTGTCGTACTGAAAGAGCAAAAAAAGTTTTTTTTTACGTCGGTTACATATTGTGAATACAAGATTTCCTGGGCGTGGATTCAAGGCAGATTGAACCAATTCCTTTTTTTTTTTTACCAGTTTTGAATGAGACGAGTGAAATGGCACCAGCCCTTTCTTCGCACGTGGAGCATAACTCCCACAAAGCTGATCTGAACAGAACTAAATTTTCAGGTCTAAAAACTGTAAAATATAACCTTCAGGGAGTTCACCTATACAATCCAAGCTATTTTCATGTTGTCTGAAAAGGGATAAAACGTCGGCCACAGCTAATGTGAATTTCAAGCTTCCGTCCATGGTAAAAATTATCAAGATATCGTCCGCATATCTAAAGACTTTACAAATCTTGTTAGTTGGTAAGGCTGGTGCAGACCTTGGGGCATTTCTGAAAGGAATATATTAGCACTGGTGCGACGCAGGATCAAATGTATATGCCAGCTTCCTGCATAACGAACCGCTTGTCAAAAGTGGACTAAGTAAAATTTAGAAACGCTCAATAGTCATCAATAAAAATACCGGCAGAGTTTTGCAAAGAAACACGATGAGTTCCTTACATACACTCGCTGGCGGCAGCAAAGAAGGCCTCATGGTGAACGGGATAATATAAATCAACAGCATGCACAGAAAAGGCACGACCAAAAAAAATTACCATTAGTTTTCAAAAATTCACGCACCTCATTGGACCTTCTCGTTAAAAAGTGATCTTGCATATCACAACTACTCAAATGTTTCAAGTATGACCGTTGCGCAGGCGCTGGTTGAGGGTATATATGTACGCGTCTTCAGTAAAAATAAAGTAGTTGTGAGTGGCGCTCTGTCCCGTTGTGCCCTCATTTGTGCTGTGTCTTATTTTTTGGCACCATAAAGATACGTATAATGAATCAATACAAACTTCCCCAGAAAGTAGTTCTCTTAAGCCATATTTCTAGCACAGTGGGCACTTCTATGTGTGCGTCGTTTCCATGTTTCATTGACGAATAGATATTGTCACGTGGTGGTGACGTTGAAGAACACAGTAGCAACACTGTGAACGAGTAAACTAAATTTTATTGGGCGAACCTGTGTCCACAAAACAGGCTATACTTATAGCACAGCGGTAGCGGCGAACACAGTCGGCGATCGTCGAGAATCTGATCAGCGGGCCAAGCGCGCCGGCTTTTATACCGCAGTCGTCGAATGTTCCAGAATAATCGTTGGGACCCGCGTGCCTTCCACAAAGTTCTACACCATTCGCGTCACGCGATGAAATCTGATAACACAAGGTTCGTCGACAACAGACAGCCGGATAGAAGCATCGATAACTTTCCAGAAACTTCGGATGCATGCAGGCGCGTCCCGCGCTGTGCGATAAAGTTTGTTAGGCGGCGAAACGTGGTCGCCCGATAAAGATAAGTACACGTGTAAATACCCCACTCTTAAAAAGCATCGACCCGATGCTGCATACAAACGAAAGTAATAAAGAAAACACCCGTAGCAAAGAAAACAACAAAATAAGGAAGTTCGTCAGCGTGCGTAAAAGCGTTTCAGACGAACCACGTGGACCACTTCAGATCGTGCGCGGCGCCGCTGTGAATGCGAAATTCCGTCTGGCACGACCTCATAGTCCAGTGCGCCAATACGTCGAATGACCTTGTAGGGTCCGAAATGGCGGCGCAATATTTTCTCACTCAATCCTCGTCGGCGTATCGCGGTCCAAACCCAAACACGGTCGCCGGGCTGGTACTCGACGAACAGTCGTCGCAGGTTGTAGTGTCGGCTGTCGGTCGTCTGTTGGTTCTTGATCCGTAGGCGGGCGAGCTGTCGGGCTTCTTCGGCGCACTGCAGATAGCTAGCGACGTCAACATTCTCTTTGTCAGTGACATGGGGCAGCATGGCGTCGAGCGTCGTCGTCGGGTTCCTGCCGTAAACCAGCTTAAACGGCGTGATCTGTGTTGTTTCTTGCACTGCCGTGTTGTAAGCGAAGGTTACATACGGCAGGACCACGTCCCACGCCTTGTGCTCGACGTCGACGTACATTGCTAGCATGTCGGCGAGGGTCTTGTTCAGGCGTTCCGTGAGACAATTCGTCTGCGGATAGTAGGCACATGTCCTCCTGTGGCTTGTCTGGCTGTACTGCAGAATGGCTTGGACGAGCTCTGCTGTAAAAGCCGTTCCTCTGTCGGTGGTGAGGACTTCTGGGACACCATGTCGCAGCAGGATGTTCTCGACGAAAAATTTCGCCACTTCGGCTGCGCTGCCTTTTGGTAGAGCTTTAGTTTCAGCAAAGCGGGTGAGATAGTCCGTCGCCACGACGATCCACTGATTCCCGTATGTTGACATCGGAAACGGCCCCAACAAATCCATCCCAATCTGCTGGAATGGTCGGCGAGAAGGTCCGATCGGCTGTGGTAATCCTGCTGGCCTTGTCGGTGGTGTCTTGCGTCGCTGACACTCTCGGCATGTCTTGACGTAATGGGCGACGTCGGCGGTTAGACGCGGCCAGTAATACCTTTCCTGTATTCTCGACAGCGTCCGCGAGAATCCGAGGTGACCAGCGGTTGGATCGTCGTGTAGGGCGTGCAGTATTTAAGGACGCAGCGCTGACGGTACAACAAGAAGGTAGCTGGCGCGGACTGGTGAGAAGTTCTTCCTCACGAGCAGGTTGTTTTGTAGCGTGAACGAAGACAATCCACGCTTAAATGCCCTAGGGACAACGTCGGTGTGCCCTTTCAAATACTCGACTAGGGCTTTTAGCTCCGGGTCTCCTCATTGCTGTTCGGCGATGTCTTCCGCGCTTATTATGCCAAGGAAGGCGTCGTCATCCTCGTCATATTGCGGCGGCGGGTCAATGGGGGCGCGTGATAGGCAATCAGCATCTGAGTGTTTTCGTCCAGACTTCTATGTTACAGTGATGTCGTATTCTTGTAGTCTGAGGCTCCACCGTGCCAGCCGTCCCGAAGGGTCCTTTAAGTTAGCTAGCCAACACAACGAGTGATGGTCGCTGACCACTTTGAATGGCCTGCCATATAGGTAAGGGCGAAATTTCGCTGTAGCCCAAACGATGGCGAGGCATTCCTTTTCGGTTGTAGAATAATTGCCTTCCGCTTTTGACAACGACCGGCTAGCGTAAGCTATCAGGTGTTCATGCGCATCTTTTCTCTGGACTAGGACGGCACCGAGGCCTAGGCTACTGGCGTCAGTGTGTATTTCGGTATCGGCGTGCTCGTCGAAGTGCGCAAGTACGGGCGGCGACTGCATGCGTCGTTTTAGTTCTTGAAATGCGTCGGCCTGCTGCGTTTCCCATTTGAACTCGACGTCACATTTAGTTAGCTGTGTCAGCAGCTCAGCGATGTGTGAAAAGTCCTTGACAAATCTCCTGTAGTAGGCACACATGCCAAGAAATCTACGCACTGCCTTCTTGTCGGAGGGCTGCGGGAACTTTGCGATGGCAGCTGTCTTCTGCGGGTCAGGGCGGACTCCAGACTTGCTGATGACGTGGCCTAGGAACAGAAGCTCATCGTAAGCGAAGCGGCACTTTTCTGGTTTCAGAGTGAGCCCTGGTGACTTGATGGCCTCTAGTACTGTCGCAAGCCGCCTAAGGTGATCGTCGAAATTTTCGGCGAATACAACGACGTCATCCAAGTAAACGAGAACGGTCTGCCACTTCAATCCTGCTAAAACCGTGTCCATAACGCGCTGGAGCGTTGCAGGCGCCGAGCACAGTCCAAATGGCATGACCTTGAATTCGTAGAGGCCGTCTGGGGTGATGAAGGCGGTCTTTTCGCGATTTCTTTCGTCGACTTCTGTTTGCCAATAGCCAGACTTGAGGTCCATCGAAGAGGAATATTTAGCGTTGCAGAGCCGATCCAATGCGTCGTCTATCCGTGGGAGGGGGTATACGTCCTTGTTCGTGATCTTGTTCAGACGACGATAATCGAAGCAGAAACGTAGGGTTCCGTCCTTTTTCTTCACCAGGACAACAGGGGATGCCCACGGGCTTTTCTACGGCTGGATGATGTCGTCGCGCAGCATTTCGTCGACTTGTTCTCTTATAGCTTCGCGTTCTCGCGGCGAAACTCGGTAAGGGCTCTGGCGGAATGGTCGAGCGTACTCCTCGGTGATTATGCGATGCTTGGCGACTGGTGTTTGTCGAATCCTCGATGAAGTCGAAAAGCAGCCTTTGTATCGTCGGAACAGACTTCTGAGCTGCTGTTGCTTAATCACGGGGAGACTTGGAATAATGTCGTAGTCTGGTTCGGGAATTAAAGTCATCGGGGTAGATGCGGCGGAATCCGAGAGGTTTCCAGAATTTCCTCGATGTACGCGATCGTCGTGCCCTTGCTGATGTGCTTGAACTCCTGGCTGAAGTTTGTCAGCAACACTTCAGTTTTCCCTCCATGCAGTCGAGCGATACCTCTTGCGACGCAAATTTCACGGTCTAGCAGTAGACGTTGGTCGCCTTCGATGACACCTTCTACGTCAGCGGGTATTGCGGTGCCGACCGAAAAAATAATGCTGGAGCGAGGCGGGATGCTTACTTGATCTTCGAGCACACTCAAGGCGTGGTGACTACGAGGGCTCTCCGGCGGTATCGCTTTATCTTCCGACAGCGTTATTGACTTCGACTTCAGGTCGATGATTGCGCCGTGTTGGTTCAAGAAGTCCATACGGAGAATGACGTGTCGTGAACACTGTTGGAGGATAACGAAGGTGGCAGGGTAAATCCGGTCATCAATGGTTATTCTTGCCGTGCAGATTCCAGTTGGCGTAATGTGGTGTCCTCCAGCGGTGCGAATTTCAGGGCCTTCCCATGCAGTCTTAACCTTCTTCAACTGGGCGGCGATGTGTCCACTCATGACGGAGTAATCAGCACCTGTGTCCACTAAGGCGGTAACTGCGTGGCCGTCGAGAAGCACGTCGAGGTTGGTGGTTCTTTGTCTGGCGTTCCAGTTAGGTCTTGGCGTCGGATCACGGCTGCGTCTTGTTGAACTGAAGCTGGAACGTCGCTTCGCCAAGTCGTCTTTCGTCGGTGTAGTCTTGGCTTCCTGGCTACGTCGGGACGGCGGCGGGTCGTTATTATGTCGTCGAGGTGGTCTCTTCGTCGTCTTCGTCGGCGGCGGAGGATCTTCGTCAGTTCGACGAACAGCAACCGCACCTCCATCGGTTGCCGATTTTTGTTTTCCGGATATGGTCTCGTAGAGCGGCCCCGGGCTGGGCCGGTGTATGGTCGGCGCTGCGGCGATAGGTAGCGGCCTGGTGACGGCGAACGGGACGGCCATCGAGGGCTCCACTGAGTAGAGGCGAGGTAATCGGCGATATCACGTGGGCGCTCGCCAAGCTGTGGACGCGGCGCGTTGACGGCGAACCCTCTCAGTCCCAAGTCGCGGTATGGGCATCGGCGGTACACATGGCCGGCTTCTCCGCAGCGATAGCAGAGCGGGCGGTGGTCGGGGGCTCGCCAAATGTCCGTCTTCCTCGCGTAGGTGCGGTGGGTGACGGGTGGGCGTGCTGGTGGCGGCGGCGGCGGACGACGGAAGTGCGGCGTTACAGGGCCCTGGCGCGGTCGCGGAGGGGTGCCTTGACGGCGTGCGACGGCGGTGTAGGTCATTGCTTGCGGCTGGGGTGATTCTGGTTGCACCTCAGGAACTCCAAGCGATCGATGCACCTCTTCTTTCACGATGTCGGCGATCGAGGCCACTTAAGGCTGCGACGAAGGCAAGACCTTGCGCAGTTCTTCGCGCACAATGGCCCTGATGGTCTCGCGCAGATCGTCCGTGGACAGTGATTGAATTCCTGCGTAGTGGGTAGAGCTTGTACGCCGGTTGAATTGCCGGTTCCGCATCTCGAGTGTCTTCTCGATGCTGGTGGCCTCGCGAAGAAACTCGTCGACGGTCTTCGGTGGGCTCTGTATCATTGCGCCAAAAATTTCTTCCTTCACACCACGCATGAGAAGGCGGACGTTCTTCCCCTCGGGCATATCCGGGTCGGCGTGGCAGAACAGACGGTTCATTTCTTCCGTGAAGATGGCAACGTTCTCGTTAGCTAGCTGCACTCGGGCGTCCAGCATGGCTTCGGCCCTTTCCTTGCGCACGACGCTCGTAAAGGTGCGCAGGAAGCCGCTACGGAAGAGGTCACATATCGTCAAGGTCGACTTCCGGTTCTCAAACCACGTTCTGGCGGCATCTTCTATGGAAAAGCTTGTCGTTGGAGTCCCAGTTGTTAAAAGTCGCGATTCGCTCGTAGGTCTCCAGCCAGGATTCTGGGTCTTCAGTCGCTGCTCCATGGAAGGTCGGTGGGTCCCGAGGTTGTTGCAGGATAACGGGGGACACTGGGGCAGCCATTGGGGTTGTTTTGACCACAATCTTCTTTGTCGACTCAGGTAGAAGTCCGTATTCTGGGGGCAGCCCTTGCAGTCTTCGGCTAGCACGCTCGTTTTGGGCGATGTTGGTTTGGTCCTCGGGCTTCGGGCTTCGATCGCGGCTTTGCGGGGGCGTTCGGTACATGAACGCTCTAGCACCTCCACCAGATGTCACGTGGTGGTGACGTTGAAGAACACAGTAACAACACTGTGCTACACTCAACTAAATTTTATTGGGCGAACCTGTGCCCACAAAACAGGCTACACTTATAGCACAACGATAGCGGCGAACACAGTCGGCGATTGTCGAAAATCTGATCAGCGGGCCAAGCGCGTCGGCTTTTATACAGCAGTCGTCGAACGTTCCAGACTAATCGTTGGGACCCACGTGCCTTCCACAAAGTTCTACACCATTCGCGTCACGCGATGAAATCTGATAACACAAGGTTCGGCGACAACAGACAGCCGGATAGAAGCATCGATAACTTTCCAGAAACTTCGGATGCATGCAGGCGCGTCCCGCGCTGTGCGATAACATTTGTTAGGCGGCGAAACGTGGTCGCCCGATAAAGTTAAGTACACGTGTCAATAGACAGTTTTAGTTACACGTACGTAGAGGCTTCACGTAAGCAAACGTGAAAAGCCTACGTGCCTTACGTGCACGCCATCTGAAACGCTTTTAGCTACACGTACGCTACGCACGCCAAGAGGGACCCCGTAGCTACATCTATCGGGAAATGTGAACACGGCGGTAGCCAATTCAATCCTGTCGCCGCGTTTCGATGCAAGCCGTCTGCGCGCGCGCGGCCCGCTATCGCTTGTTCGTGATCTCGGGGAACTCCCGCGCGAAGCTGTCTACGTGCGTAAGAAACGCACGCAAAGAATTGAATCTCACGTACGTCCGTGAGACGCGCGCGCGCCCGCTACGTTGTACGCATGCGCACTGCTGACACGTAGAAGCTCTACGTACGCAAAGCCTCTACGTACGTGTAACTAAAGCTGTCTAATATCACGTACCGTCGTCAACACCTGTAACGCACGGAGCATCGCTTCCTACTTCAAGAATGGATTGGTTCCTGTTAAAGTGAGTGCCCTCTTTCACAATGTGGTACCATCTTGTGAAAGGAATTGCAGAAGTCTCAGGTGGGAGCTGTGGCGCGAATTTTGCCTGCTTAATGATCTTCGCACCGCTTGCCTGGCACAGTATCCGGCCTGACTTGCTCGAAAGAACATTCGTTCTATTAAGAGATTAGCCTCCGAGGTGACAGAACCACTATAGATGTGCATGTCGAACTGTCTGTTCCGTGAAACAAGGAAAACCAAGACGAAAGTTGGGGATGGTTTAGTGATTGCGGGGCATATTCACTTGCCATAGAAGGTAACGCCTATTTTTCAGAAAGTACCCAAGTTTGGTTTAGAACCACAGGTGCCTCCGCATGAACTGATCGCAGCCAATCATCGAAATGCTTGTAAGGCCGCCGTTGAAGAGAAAGAAATGTGCCTTTTCGGGGGAGTTTACTGCCTTCTTAAATCATGTTACGCGAAGCCTAACGGCGTGTGGAAATGTCAGCCGGAGGCATTCTGTTATTCTTAGCAATAATAGCCTAACACTTCTTCAAGAGGAGAAGGAGGGTGGGTTTGTTGATGTGTGCGATGGTAATTTCTCGGAAAGATAGCTCAAACGATTGAAAATAATTCTTCAACCGTCCCAGTAAAGTCTACAAAGTTAAAAACTAGAGCTGTGTGAACAGCTTGGTTTGACTAACCTTGCTGAAGGCGTTAACAAAAGCAAAACTAATGCACTGAATGTGTTCTTTTCGATTAAAACAAGCAAGCAAGGCTTGCCTTTCAACACGATAGCTGCTTAAAAGAGGTCGTGGCAAAAGCAGCTTAGCCTTTACTTGTTGAAACACTTGAGTAAGCTTGATATACGAGATTGCTTTTTAACGAAAATGTTCGATGAGCTGTGTGAACTTTTGAGAACTAGTGGTGACTTTGGTCGTGCCTTTTTGTGGATGTTGTTTAGTTTATTGCGTTCCCCACGAGGCCTTATTTGCTGCAGTGAGGGAGTGCCTTGAGGAAACTGACCTTGTTTCTTTTCAGAACTCTGCCGGTATTTGTATAGCTGACGTTTTAGCCATTTTAAACCTTTCCTTACAGGCCAATTTTGTAACTTGAGACCTGGGGTCCATTCTGCAGAAAGGTGGCATATGCATAGGATCCTCCGTCCCACCATTGCTTTGTAATATATTTCTTTCATAAATGGATGGAGTTCTCCACCAGCTTTTACCAACTAAAAAGGTGTTTACAGTCTTTTGATGTGTCGACGATTTTTTGAGAATTGTAACCAAGGACGGAAGTATTAACTTCACAGAGGCTCTAGGCCATGATTTATCCCTAATCAGACAACACGGAAAGGCTTGGATTCTAGGAGTGGACTTCCTAAGGTAATTTTTAACAGTTTTTAAACCTGAAAATTGAGTTCTGTTGCGACCGACTTTGTTGATGTTATGCACCGCGTCTTAAAAATGTGCCAGTGCCATTTGACTGCTCTGCATGGAATCTAGTAAAAAAGAGAATTGCTTCCCTCTGCCTTGAATCTGCGCTCAGGAAATCTCGTATTCACAACATGCAGTCGAGTTTAGAAAACCAATTGGCCAGGCTGGCTTCAGCAGTGTTGCTTGGTTCGCTTGTTACTGGGGTTGAGGAAAGCCTCTTGTAGAAAATGAATAGTATGGCTTTGAGAGCTGGGGCAGAGGGCTTTGAAGAAGAGGTGAGACCGGTAGCGCAAGTGGGCCAACAAGTTGAAGAAGGTATGGAGCAGACATGGCGCTCTGCTCCTTTGTACAGCCCCTAGGATGCTCAGGGGCCTTTGCTCTCGGATATACAAAGGAAAGGAAAAGGAAAGAAGCTGCGAAACCGAGCATGGGCGACAGTTCATGAAATGGGCCGTAGGGGTAGTCTATGAAATTCCCCTCTGCTGTGGTTTGTCGTATATAGGACAGGCTGGGCACAGTGTGAATGAACGGATCAGGGAACATCAACGAAACGTTGAGCGAAATAAGGAGGGCCCTATTATACCTAAGCATACTAGAAGCTGTCTCTTGCCTTCTTGAGAGGCATCCTTTTTGGACGCGCGGATTTCGGCCAGAAGCAAAAATACGAAAGCTAGGTAAGTAATGGAGGCATTTTATATCAGTATGAAAAATAGCTTGCGTGTTAGTGAAACGTCCTTATCATTGTATAAGTCAGAGAAAAAGTTTGTTGAAAGGTCCTTATCTTACCGTACTTGTTTTTTGAGTGTGGTGTGTCTGTTGAGCAGGTGTTGACTGAGGGTATATATGTGCTATCGTGGACAAATGGAACGCGAACAGCGGAGCGCGTGGCCGATAGTACAATCAGAGCAACCTGCTGGCCATGCTCAATTCAGGCGGTGAGTGCGAGAGTACGTGTCCCACTGCGATATGTTCGACTGCAGTTTCCTGTGTGCTTGTTTTATCTTACCGCCGCACCGGCGCACCGCTGATAGTGCCGTCAAAGCATCTGTTCGTGCCACGAGGTGTTGCCTAAGGGCAGCCCGCACGTGCGAGACGAGCGTTTGCTTTGCTGACTATCAAGCGTTACTATTTATTTGTGTATTTATTTTTGCCACCATGTTATCCTCGCTACCACCCGCGCTTTAACTACTGGAAGGCAGCACTGCTCGTACCACGCAATTCTACCGTTAAAAACGCCGCCTGGAGAATATGTGGTTACACGACGGTTGTGGGGTCCTTCCCCACGTGCGGCAAATTGTTTTTTCATCCACTTTCATTTCTATTAATTTATCGTTTCTATATTTCATTTATTGGGATCAAGTAATTTCCCCTATGTTGTCCTTGGTGTCAGTGTTTATTAGCTCCTTATGATATGACTAATAAAATTCGGGCCCTCGGTTGCGAGTGACATTAACGCACCCAATACGGAATGGGGGTGGGGTTACAAAAATGCAAAAGTGACGAAGTTCGCCTTCAATGCTGCAGAGCTCGGCTTAATACTCGTCACAGACCCAAGGCTCCCCACCAGATCTGGTAATTCGGTCAGTCGAGATACGGCCCCCGATCTCACATTCCTCCTAGGTATCGAAGGCACGTGGGACAGCCTTCCGGAGGGGCTAGGCAGTGACCATTACATACTTGAAATTCTGTTGCTGTCAAACCCAGACCACCCGCGAGATATGAGCATGAGGACTGGCACCTTTTTTGAAAAATCAGAAATAGAACAGTCCCGCCAGACGAGACGTATGTAGATCTGCTAGAGAATCTGAACATGGCAGTTAAAGGAGCAACCAAAGAAATCATTACAGATCTTGAAGTTCCTAAAATGGACTCGAGACTCGCTCACCTTCCGGAGGTCAAACACGCCGTCTCAGCCAGGTGGAAGACCCTAAAGCTTAATCGTAGACTCAGATAGAAAATCGCGCTTCTTAACAAGGAGATTGAAACCTATTCGCCCCAGCTCGCCCGGGAGCAATGCTATGAGACGTGTACCGAAACGGACGGGCGTATGCAAAGACGTAGCAAATGGAGCTTATTGAAAAGTCTCCTCAACGATAAACAGTCTAAGGACACCCTTAGCCTTGCAACGGATAGGCTCATGAAGAAGCAAACCGCAGTCAGTCTCACCGACAGGGAATTGCACCACGAATTAGCACATACTTATCTCCCCCTCGCCAAAGACGCGGATCGCCCGGTGGAGCGTGTAAACTACATGGGGTTCTCGGCACCTCACCTAGACGAACCTTTCACCATGTCAGAGATCAGACGCGTTCTCTTCAATCTAAATGGTAGATCAGCCCCGGGACCTGATGGAATCACGAATAAACTCCTCAGGAACCTAGATGATAGGGCAAGCGAGATTGTCACGGCCGAAATCAATGAGGTATGGAGAATTGGACAGGTCCCGATAGACTGGCGTACCGCAAAACTGGTACTCATACCCAACGAGGAAAACCCCCCATATAAATAACCTGCCGCCTATTTCCCTTACATCACGCATCGCCAAAGTTGCGGAGCATGCGTTACATAACAGGATCACTGAACATATTGAAAACAAGGAGCTCTTTAGACATAACCTAATCGGCTTTAGATAGGCGTTGTGCACAGAGAACGCTATGCTTTTGCTTAAGACGGCAATCTTTGATAACTCTAGTCGCGATGGGAGTGGGATCCTCGCACTGGACCTCTCCAAGGCCTTCGAAAGGGTCGGGCATAAACACATGCTGACGGAGATTTCCTCTCTTAACCTGGTTCAGCGGTTTCATGATAACACCAGATCTTTCCTCGCGAATCGCAAGGGACACCTCCGACTAGGCACGGTCATGGGAGGATCCTACGAACTAGGCACCAGTGGCACCCCGCAGTGCTCGGTCCTCTCCCCACTCCTATTCAATATAGCCATGCTCAAACTCTCCACTAGCCTCGCTGCAATCCCGAACGTGGGTCACGCCATTTATGCGGACGATATCACAATCTTGGCGCCGGGCGGATCGCTAGCCGAGCTCGAACACTCGTTACAAAGCGCGTTGGAGGCTACCGAAGCCCATGTTCTTTCAAACATGGGCGTTGAACTCTCCCCCGCTAAATCAGAGCTACTGTTATACCGCCAGACCAGGCAAGGAGTCAGAAACCTTGCGCCTCTGGAAGTTCTGCCGATAGAAATTCGAGCCAAGAATGGGCATCCCATACCGAGGATGGACTCGCTCAAGATTCTAGGTCTCCTCATTGATGTCAATGGCTGAAACTCGACGGCCCTCAACAGGTTCACTGGACAGGCTAGTAACGTCCTAAGAATTGTAGCCCGCGTCTCAAATCGAAGAGGCGGTCTCAAAGAGCACAATTTGCTCAGAGCTTATCACGCATTCTTCCTGAGTCGTGTTATCTACATGGCGCCGTACCTTAATTGGGGTAAAGCGGAATAGGTCGAGCTAGACTCCCTAATAAGAACCGGCCTCAAGCGCGTGCTCGGCCTTCCGCAGTCCACAAGCACTGAGTATCTGCTGGAGCTAGGACTCCATAACGCTATTGATGAGCCTCACACAGAAGCTCAAATAATGAGACTTTCATCCACTAAGCCAGGAATCAAGATTTTAGAAGAAGCTGGAATCCAAACCAGACATGAACCGGCGACCAAAGTTAGCTTGACCCGGGAAACCAGAGCTCGCATCATGGTTGACCCCGTTCCGCGAAACATTCACCCAGTGCATAACGATGGTAGAAGATTCGCGAGAGCCAAATACATCCTTAAAAAGGTCAATCATCAGAAACTAGGTGCCCTCTTTGTCGATGCTGCCAGATATGACGGTGGGGATAAGTTCGCTGTCTCGGTGGTAGACGCGGGAGGCAACGTGGTCAATGCAGCCTCTGTTTGTACGAACTTTACCCATGTGGCGGAAGAAGCGGCGATCGCTGTGGCCTTTCACAGCTTAAAAGTTCCCGCTATCGTCTTCTCGGACTCGCGCACGGTGGTTAGATCCTCCTCGTACGCCCTCGTGTCTGAACAGGCGAACAGTATTGTTTTTAAAGCACTTCAAAGGACGGACTAGGGAGAGCAGTGAAGCAGGATACCACATCTCGTGGTTCCCAGCCCATCTAGATAGCTCAATTAACCCGCTCGGATGTAATCCTAATGAGCAGGCCCACCGCAGAGCGCGCGATTTCACGTACCGCGCTCTCGCGGGTAGCCAGGCTTGGAACGAGGTCCACATGCACAAAGATCCATTATGTACTTTCCACGAAATTGTTTCCCATTATCGACTGGGCAGGAGGACATTTCCACCCCCTCACACTAAATTGAACAAATTTCAGGCTAGCACACTCAGACTTCTGCAAACCCGTTCGTATCCCACTCCTTGGTCTCTGAACAGGATAGATCCTGTCCACTCATATTCGTGCCCCAAATGTAGTCATGGCTCATGCTCTTTTGAACACATGCTCTGGCTGTGCCCAGCCCTTAACGCCTCTCCACCCATCACAAAAGAACAATGGCAGGAATCTCTCAAGAGCAGCAATCTCCACATTCAACTCCAGGCTGTCTAGAAGGCCCATGACATTGCGGGGTGGAACTTCATCTCCCGGTCCCATCGTGGGCAGCGCCACCGACCTGATCTTCTGGAGCCTTCGGTTTGAGCTCCCCAAGATCTCAGTCCCTCAGGACTCAAATAAAGTTCTTGTCATGCCATGTCCTCGGCTATAACCCCCTTTATTCTCGCTTGCACAAGAGCCGCACCTTAACAGGGCGGTGTTGCCGTATCGGCGCTATTGTATATGACTGCAGGACGCGGTGCTCCTAAGGCCCTTGGAACTCAGCCATGCCTGGTGTGTCGACAGAAGGCAAACTTCAGATGACTGCCCTTTACCGGTACAATGTGCTGCAACGTGACATTGCCAGCATTACAGGCCGCCAATCGACTGTTAATCGAATTCTCCAGGCGTAGCGTGAGGAGGGACGGCTTGAAAATCCACCTCGTGGACACAGACATCGAGCTACGACAGAGGACCAGGCCCTTCAAATCGTGGCATGCGCATCTCCAGCGCCAGCTGAAGCCCCGCGCGCAGCTGAGGCCCCACCGGCGATAACATAAATCTAGCACACAGCAAACTGCGGTCGAACAGTGGGACATGTACTCTCGCACTCACCGCCTGAATTGAGCATGACCAGCAGGTTGCGCTGATTGTACTGTCCGCTACGCACTCCGCTGTCCGCGTTTCATTTGTCCACGATTGTACGCGTCTTCAGTAAAAAAAAAGTAGTTGTGCGTGGCCCTCTGTCCTGTTGTCCTCTGATGTGTACTGTGAGTTTTCCGGCTTCTTAAAACTAAGTTTCTTTGTCATGTCTTATCCCGACCAGACGGGTTTCGGTGAAAGACTCGGTTACTTACACAAGCCATCGCATAGCCTGAAAAAGGTAGGAAGTCGCGCTAACGTACGGGCTGGTGTTTCCGCTCCAAGTAAGCTAAGTACCTTGTGCAAAACCACTAACGAAATAAAGAAAAAAGGCTGGTGTATGATAAGAATAACAAACACCCCTTCCTGGGATGCGCGCTAGGGGTGGTCTATCGTATTCCGCTGTCATGTGGTAAATGCTACATAGGCTAAGCTGGAACATGCATCAACGAGCACTTAGGAGAGCACATAAATAAGTTCTTGGTTTGTAGCGCGTTGCATTCTGCGTCTGTGTCACTTCACGCTATAAACCAAGAATATGTTGCCATACCAACTCACCCAACTGTCCGTACTTTTACAGTAATGAGTGTTAGAAGGTATCAAGCGATCGTTTTCTTGCTTTTCATTGCAAGACGTGTCCATGTCAGTCATGTCGACCAGTTCTAGGACATACCACATTTAAGATAGGCATAGGCGCATGTGTGTAAGCTTAATATTAGGAACCGAGCAAATCATCTTGGCCGCTAACCAATGCATCAGCAAATCGTCACTATCATTGTTCGCGAAGAATCTAGTTCATTTGCGCATGGTATGAAATCGGGCCGCATTTGCAATGTGTCATTTAGGTTTTCATGTGTTTTCCTGATGTGCCGGTTTTAGATTCTTTTCATGCCGTCATTTACGTCTATCTTCATGGTTGATATCACTATGCCCGTGGCTGTTTGGGTGAGTAAGTATGATCGATCACGGAAGTAAATTTTCGTTGTTGGTCGTTAGCGTTTGCGTTAGTTTCTTCTTGTGTCCTTGTTTCGTTGCGCCATCCAGATACCTTTCCAGGATGACCGACCAACGACAGGATGGCCGACCATAACGCCACCCTCACTGAGATAATCGAAGTCCAAAACGGACCTGGCCCACTCCCTCAATTGACTTGACCCAATTTTAATTTAACTTTGCCCAATTTGGAAAACGGGTTAACACAAGTTCAAAACCGACCTGGCCCACACCCAAAATCCACTTCACACAATTCGGCAATTCAGTTGCCCCATGTGAAAAACCGACCTGGCCTGCTACAAAAATTGACTTGGCCCACCCCGAAATGTTGCGTGTTCCAACCTCAACATTTACCCAGTTTGACCACAAGATTACAGAAAAACCATTGCTCGGCACAGCCGTACTGCTTCCGCACTCAATGCACGCAAGGAGACTTAAGTGGCCCTAACTTGTGCAAACATCAGTGACGTACACTTTGCTTACGTCACGCATATTGCTTTCCAGCTGCGAATTAGCAGTTTCTTTGCGTAGTCGCTTGCACCGATTCGCTTACCTGGAGTCGGCCATGTTGGTTTTGTAGAGGGAGAAACCGCTGCTCTCATGCAGAGGGAGGAAAGCTGCTCGATTGAAAGGCAAACATAGGAGACATCGCCATTGCTCTCTTAATGGAGCAAGGGTTGCTCCCTTTTTGTTAAAGTGTAATATAAAAAGAGGAAGGGGACTCACATGCAGCAGCGTTTTCTTTTCAATAGTAACCACACGGGGAACCACTTCTGTTGCAAGAAATGCCACCGCTTTTTCTCTGGCAATGAGGAAAGCGGAATTGACACTTGCGACGCTTAACCGTACTAGTACATAGGTTTAAAAAGATTGTTTTCGCGGTGCTTACGGCGCATAGTTTCCTCTTCTGCGAGTCCGTTGCCTGCTCGACTAAGGCAAGCACGTTATCTGGACACCAAAGAAACGCAAGAACTGGGAGATGAAATTACGCTGTCTTTGACGAGGTGGACGGGTCGGCATCCGCAGAGGGGTCTTTTACTCGACGTCCGCCGTACGTCACACCGTCTAGCGGATTCAGCCATAAAACACACGCTTGAACGTTATCGCAGCTGCCTGCGTCGTGGCTAACCCCCAGCGTTATAAACACGCTCCCGCCCTAGCGATAACACTTGCGAAGCTGAACCGCTGAAATTGTCATTGAATGATTTGACGCATACGATGTTTATGCCGAACATATGTGCCGGATTTTGCAGCTGCCACGTTCTGAGCTGAAGGACACAATCGTAACAGCCACTAAATCGACAGGGAAGGACCGCGCGTGTCACGAACTTAGCAGAGCTTTAGCACTACTAGGTGCGTTCCGTTCGCAATAAGGTTGCGTACGTGTGTCCGCTACGCAACGTTAGGTTAAGTTAGATGATCCGCACACGGTAATGGAATGCTAAGATATTCACTCAATCAAAATAGTAAGGCGTGTTCATCTTCCGGATGCGTTGTGGTTGAAACTAACCAGAACCATAAGTAGTCAGCGGTCGAGATGATCAAGACACGTTGGCATTGTCAGTGGACAAAATACATGGGATGGCATCGTCATAGGCAGGCATGGGTAACCGTAGGCGTAAGGTTACCCTCGTAAGGTTACTCGTACGGTTGACCGGGGCATCGTCATAGATCGGTACGTGTAACCATACGCGTCTCCTTGCGCGTAACCTTACCAGCTAGGCACATTGCTAGTTTACGAGACGGTAAGGGGTAAGTAGCTTACAAAGGCAAGTAACTATTTGTCCTCACCCTGATTTAAACGCGTCCCAAGTCACTTTTTTATCGATGTCGAGAAATCCACTCGAAGTTAAAATAGGCTATTTCAGAAGTACTTTGCCGCAAAAGTTACTTGAATACGTTCAGCATATGCGAAGGTATTGTCAATCAAGCAGCCCCTTCGTGGTGCTTCTCCTCCTTCTTAAATTGCACACCCCGAAGGCTACGGCGGAGGGGGCGCGTCCACAACAACTGCGCCTATTGAATGTCACCGTGGCGCGATATCCAAATTTGATTCGAAGGTTCACGTAAACACTATTACTTGCGATTTCGGTGCCTAGGCCACGCCAAATGCGGTTCTCCTCAGCCAGCCGCATTCTGCCGAGCCAGCGCTTTCCACGCTACGTAGAAGACCGCAGCTGCATGCAAGTTTGCTTTGTGCAGCACAGTGTTTGAGTCCGCGCTCGCATTCATACGCTCCAGTCTGGCCTTGCTACGTGGCGCCGACGGGCTTTGTCCTGCACCAGCTTGACCGAGGAATAGTAACCACATCCAAATTCCGCAGTTTAACGCGACCGCATTAAGAGGAAAGTTTAGCGCGGGCCCAACTCCGACACGGCCCATTCAAGTACAAGTAAAACGCAAAAACGTTTTTCTGAGATAACCCTTGGACCGATTTTAATAAAGTTTGTTGCATTTGAGAGAGAAAGTTAAATTATAGTGACAGTCGTAAGCGGAATATTTATTTAGGGGTTTAGTGTAGTTAAAAGAATTTTCCAAAATCCGAATGCTCGGAAAATTTTTTTAGAAGTATACAAATTAATAGCTCTGGATCAAGAACAGATATCGCGGTTCCGTAAATAGCATCCATAAAACTGTTCAAAGCGCACAAATTCTGCATGTCAGTTTATATGTTACACGAATTATTTACGTTGTGTACAAGGGTTCCGCAAAAGCTGTATTTCCGTATTAGTAAATTTCTTGAGATTCAAGTGTAACATATCAATATTGTCCGCCTCACATGTACCATTAGATCAAATTGACATAATAGTGATGTCATTTTCTATTGCTGAGTTACAGAGTAAAAAGCTTGGTAGTTCCGTTTTCGAAAATTTGCGCGAATTTTACAAATTTTTTATGAAACATTGACGACCTAAATCGAAAATTTGGAAAACATGGTCATTAGGCTTTAAGGCTTTCTTTTAAATGCGACAAACCTCGTCAAATTTGGTGCAGTGGTTGCCGAGAAAAACGAATTTTCTTTTTGTGTATTGAGATAGGAGCACTCGAGCTAAAGCTTCCAGTTAACGGTCCCGTGTTGCAGAAAATCCGGCGCAGGCGGCGGCGTCCAAGACAATATATATTCGAACCACCCATACCCTACCTCTCCATGTGGCGCAAGGAAGCTACTGAACAAATTGAATTTCTCAAGCTAAAATATGTAGAAAAATCGCAAAGTACGACTTACAGACAGCCTACAGACATGATAGCATTGGATTGTAATTTGACTATACGAGAATACCTTATTGCATTATGCGAAAACTCAGAAAAACTCCGTTTCCAGCGCTTCTACCATTCATAGACTGAACAAGGCATCCACCATTTGCGCACGCCGGTGCGTGAATATCTCGAGGCATAAAGTTTCATACCATAACTACTAGAGGGAACTCAGGCGCTAATGTCTACAGGAGCTGCAATGAGAACGGTTGTACCAGCATGTGAATTATCGGGTGTACATGGATTTGCCTAAAACTAACCGTTCAAGCTAACCGACATTAGCGAGATCCGACGACGACACCTACAAGTAGGGTGGCCAAAGTTTAACTCCTATGCGGCCGGCCGCGGCCGACCGTTAGCAGACGATAGTCAGCTTCTCCCGGAAGTACGTGATTATCGATATTGGAAAGCAGATTTTCGCTCACTTCAGCCTATTTATCAAACTGCGTCAACAAGTACACAGAGTAAGGGTAGGAACAAGAGCGGAGATCGAAACACCCTTCTTGATCGAGGTCAGCTATTGGCACAATGTATTCGTGCATGGGAATCTGCTATATTATGAAAGGTTCAGAAAGCAGTGAGGAACGGGCTTCTGTTGGCAACAGAGATGTTAAGAGAAAGGCGACTTTGTGATCCACTTGCGAGCTTTATTGTGCCGCACACGACTGCAAAATTTGGCTCAGGTGTTCATAGTAGCATACGCTCTCCGCGGACACTTTTTTCACCAAGCCGGAGGGGTTGTTCAGGATCCCTTTGGAGGGGTTACCATTATAAATCATCATCATCACTATCTTTTGGACGAGCGTGCGCGTAATGCAACAATAGACAGTTGTGCGCCCTAGCTGCTCTGCGTACGCAGGAAACCCGAGGAGGCGACAGTGCGCATGCGCAGTACGCACGAGCACGCACGGTCTTTTGCGTGCGCCCTCAGCTTTTCAAAAGCTGCGTAGCGTCCGCGGGCTTTGCGCAATGTTCTCCCGTGTTCTCGCGTGTCCGCGAGAGCGCATTTTTCGATATGGCTCTTGCGGACGATATGATTCCGGCTTTTTGGTTTGACTTCGTGCTGGCTGACAATGGCTACACAGTTTCAGAAGCTGGCGTATTGCGGCGCTGAGTAGCACGCTATCCGCTACCTAACACACTAACCCTAACACACTAGCGCACTGACAGCCACCTTCTCAATGTGTGCGTCCGGCCAACTATTGCCCTCTCCAGAGCGCGCGCTTCGCTGCGTACGCACAATCTCGCGCGCTGCGTACGTGAGTCGCTGCGGATACCCAACTTTAAACTGTCCAATAGACCTCAGACTCTGCCCAGGCGGCGCTGCGGAAAAACCCGTCACCAGCGCCCCCATCGGAACCTTAGCGCGAAATGAGTAGTGCAAGCAGGGCTGTCCGCAAGCGAAGGTGCATAGGCCACAATGGACCCTTCTCTTCCGTTTGTGTTGAGGCACGGTTTCTTAAAAATCATGGACCTGGAAAGCTTCTTCCGCCCATCCACGCTTCGGAAAGGAAGCTCATCAGGGCGAACTACGTTTACAATATAAAATAAAGTCTCAAGTGTTACTTCGGCGTGCTGCAACTCGCAAGTACAGAGAGCTTAAAGATTGTCAATAGGCATATCAGCATAAAAATCTAAGGATTTCAAATTGGTTCATATTGAATATGTCGTGAACACAAGACTTAAGTTTCTCCTATATCTTTATCTATTTTATCGCAATATTTTGTCTCGCAATTATTCAAAGAGAGCAAATCCTTTCATAGCCTTTTCCAGGGCAGCAAACAGAAAATGTTTTCGAAGGCAGCAAACAGCGTGCGATCATAACGAAAGTGAGCTTCCTACAGTGCCTACGCGCTGCATCTTTCTTTCTCGCAGGAGCTACAGCATCGCTCAGTACCTTAATTTGAACTTTTCGCAGACGCTTCGAGCAACAAGCGCGCACAAATAAATGTAAATAAAGGCAACATTTTTTTCTTTACACACGTGCGTTACTTCGCAATTACTCATCCAGTGCTCCTACAGCAACTTTATAGCTCACGTTTGAAAAACGCAGTCGAGCAGGCTCAGCACATTGCGAAACGTGCTTGTTGTATCGGCGCAGGACATACAAAATACCGAAAGTAGAAATGAGCTCGCGCTACAACGATGATCTAGCCCTTTGTGGTACAGTGGTACAAATATGTACCACTTTTTGGGCACGTTTCGAATGCCCGTAATGAAACAACTGTTCAAATTGGAGCAATTTTACTAGTGCTGCCAACTACCAAGGCATTTACAAAGCTTTATGGGCGTTTTTATTTTATTCCGTCATGTGGCGCGAAGAGTAACTTAGTTTTTGCAAATGTCTTCATTGCGGTTCAGTACGTGCTGCTGTGGCGTGGGAAAAACTCACTCAAAACGCTGCTTCAACATGCCTACTAAGTGTATCCTTTTACCCGTTTACTAAATGGAACCTAGTGATTCATCTGCAATCATATGTCGTGATTCATATATATGATTCATCATATACATTGAGGGCGCCCTAATTGTTCACCGTTTTGAATTGTCTGTTCTGGGCTCGCTTTTGGCAGGGGTTGTTAGGCCTAAGTTGACGACTATTGCACCGGTCAAATCGCACAGGCCGTACATTTGCATTCTTTCTAAAAGCGGAGGTAATAGCAAAGGATTGTCACCCGTAAAAGCAAGAAGGGGACGGCAAGCATATGGTAGGAGTTCCTGACGACATCAGACTTCTCAGCCGAGATCGTCACCCGTAGCGGTCGGCCTGTCGACAGAGGTGTAGGTGGGGCTCCACGACACAGCAGCAAGTTCGAACGAGCTTTCTGTGCAGCAAATGCCAAGTTCCGTTGTGTCGAATGTTTTTAGGCATTCCACAAGTGAACAGCAGCATTGACTTTGTAAATATCGTTCCTGTTACACATTGTCTCTTCATTTTAAACCGCCTGCGGACAGCGGTACAAATGTGTACCACATTTCGTTTCTTCTAGTAAAGTCAGTGGTACATATATGTACCACTTTTCTTTCGAGAACTGCTGCACCATGTTTCTTGAAAAACGTGTCAAACATTTTCTTTTGCCCTGCTGAATGCTATTCTTCAGATTTTATGAACGAAATTTCAAGGAAAAAGTAGCACCTCACAAAGGGCTAGAACAGGATTTTGAATTCATAAATGAACCAAAATGTTTGGTTAAGCTGACCTGCCACATCTCTCCGTTCCACTTGTTGAGTCAAGCGGAGGCGGACGTCTGTTAAAAGGTTGATATATCGATGGCACATAAGCAGGATGCTTCGCAACGTTGTTTTTTCTGTTACCAACGAAGTGGCGGCTGCAGATTCTTGAGTTTTCGTTTGGTCACCACGGTCCTCCATCAGGGCTACGCAACACAATTACAGAAGAACAAAATTGTCGCACTTTCTCATGCGAGCCGCTATGTTGTGGGGAATGCAAGTAATCCGATTACCCAACAGGTTAAACGGCCCGTATCCAGCGCTCTCGCCTTTCCCCTTCATACGATCGCGATGGAAATCGGCAAAGCTGAACGTTGTTATTCCGTCCTTCACGTTCATGGCAATTTACAACACAACAGTAGCGTCGATTGCGGCGTTTCTTCGTAGCGCGCGGACCTATCACGGTTGCCGTCGATTCTACCATCAGTCTGACGAGTGAGCCAGAAAGCGCTTTATGGCAGTTCGGCGGCGCGTCCGACTAGCGTAGAAATTCATAGCTCTCTGTCTGGGTGTTAAATGCGCACAACACTCGCAATATGGACCAAAATCTAGTTAAATCGTTGTTTCGCAGTCGCTAGCTGCGTAGGCAACGTAGCAAGGGAGTCGGGCTTCGCACTACTCAATCACTGCCTCTTCGCACCAGCAGGTGGCGCTACGCGTCTTGCAAAACTCCAGAGTCTGACGTCCATAACGCAACGTCATGCGTACGTGAGGGTCGCGCGCCGGGCCGCTGTCGTCGGTTATCGTCTTCGCGACGACAGCGCAAGTCTTCTCATTTTTACTAGATTTCGCGTAAAAAGCCACGAGAAGCGAGTGGCCCTGCTTTTTTGTGGCTTAGAATTTGCTTTAGGCGTGCAGGCACTCACTGAGAGTGGCTTTCGTCCTGCAGTGGACATAAAAATAGGCTTATGATGATGATCATCATCACGATGATACAGGCACTCGCGTCTACCACAACGCTACATCGTGACGTGGCAAGCCACATTCTACAAAAGAGCTCAAGTGCAGCGTGTGTGGCGCCGCGGACATCGCGCTGAATATATCTGATGCTTCAAGACGTAGTTTCCTAAATAAAGGTGGAGAGCAGCTGTATCGCGAGTGCGATATTCTGCCAAACACTGTCGTTCCAAGGTAGTCTCTCTATTCATGGCCGATCGATCCGAACATCGCTTTGTTCCGGTCCCCAACCAAGAACGGGCCCCTTTAGCAAGAAATTGGAGTTATAGAACTGTGTTGCACATCAAGCGCGACATTAGTTACGAAGATAATTGAGAATTAGAAAGTTTGAAAATTAGATACTTTCGATAATTTGAAAGAAAAACAAAAGACT
Organism: Dermacentor andersoni; assembly: GCF_023375885.2. Lineage (NCBI taxonomy): Eukaryota > Metazoa > Arthropoda > Arachnida > Ixodida > Ixodidae > Dermacentor > Dermacentor andersoni. The sequence continues at coordinate 148,051,979 of NC_092815.1, forward strand.
GAAGCGAAGTATACAACAATGCTCGAATGAAAAGCATATATGCCATACTCGATTAACTCAAGTAAGCTAGATCACGGTTTGTAACCACCCCGTTCGAAAGGGGATGCTAATAAAAAAAAGATAATAATAATAATAATAAAAATAATAATAATCCAGAGCATCAGATCTAGCTGCCACTAGGTAAGTGCACCGGTTATATGCCCCTGCATAAACGCCATTGTTCCCGTGTCATTTGGTATGTGCCACTGGTGATGTGCCGTTTTACAATAAACTTGTTCGATACCAGTTGCGGTCACTAGGCATATGTCACTGCGTATGCACCGCTCTGGGTAGCCTGACGTACGCGAAAACAATACAATACCGAATGAATCAGCCGAAGTCATGATAACGGTGTGCTACATGTCGTGAAACCCTAGAAGCCAGAGACTCCTTTCTCATACATGTGAACCTTGTGAAACGGACGCGTATATGTCAAACCACGTGTTTCATCCAAAGCCCTCACGCTTTTCCAACATCGAGAGGACAACCATCTGGCGGAATATTTCTGCAGGAAGATTGCAGTTCAATCCAAAGGCAGTCCGTACGCAGTCCCCTTTGACACAGATAGCATCACGCCGTGTTCACAGGATTCATGCATGGACCTGCTTATCACCACCGAGAAGCTCGATGCGCCTCTTCCTTTGTGTAACTGGTCATCATCGCTTGTACCAGATGACTACATGGTACATCGTACGGCATTTTGTACCACCTAGCTGAGCGAGCACGAAAAACACTGGTGGGTATATTTAATGAATCTGGGAGGGATGGAAGCGCTCTTGAATACTGGAAAGCAAGCATTCTGGCAACACTCCTCAAGCCTGGCACGTCATCAGTAGAGGTCACACCACACTCCCCAATCGCACTGATTAGTTGCGTAGGGAAGGTGATAGAACGGATGACGCTTGCCGGATTGAAGTGGAACTTGGAATGTTACACAGCTGATCCATACGCTATAGCCAGTTATCGACGTCTCCGCTGCTCCATTGATAAAGTGATCGATCTGGTCACTTAGATTCAACGTCAGATGTGATGTAAACAGTTATCTTACGCTTTGTTTCTGAACGTAAAAGTAGTGTATGTGAATGTTGCTCGCAGCAACCTTCTTGATGCCCTTGAATCGGTTGGCCTCGGTGGTCTACCGTACCACCTGGCATGCAGCTACTTGCTGCACATGAGACATTTAGTGGGCAAACCAATGACAGGTCGACCTCTCAACACTACACATGCCGTGGTGTTCACAAAGCTGGCGTCTTGAGTGCCACAATTATCAACCTTGTTCCTCCCGGTCTCGTGGAAGTGCTGTCCAAATATCAACGTACGGCGATAATGTCTGCGTGTGGACGTCAGGTGCAACACAACCTCAGGGGCACACGAGGCTTCAAAAAGCCGCCACTTCATTGTGAGTGTATTTTAGAGAACGAGACCACCAGATTTCACCTGAGAATTCTGCGTTGGTCTCGTTTACGTGGATCCCCAGGAGTAATACGCTGTATCAATTAGTGAGCAAAACCACTGCTACGCGAGGACGCACATATTCTTAACGGTCATCATTGGTAGCGACCTCGGCAGCAGTACCTACGCGGCCTACCTGAAGAAATGTCTAAGGTCCATTTCACACCTTGTGAAATTTCTTGGAAGCAAAACATGGGTAGGCCAGTACACGCGATTTACGTGTGTACATGACTCTGTTTCTAAGATATATGTGATACAACTCACCTGTACCCCCCCCCCCCCCAGACCAATACTTGCAGACGTAAAATCCGCACAATCCAGAGTGCTCAGGTGTAGGCACTCGCCATGTATCTTCAATTGCCATGCTGCACATAAGCAGCGGAAACCATTGTGATTGCCCTAGATTACCCAGTCCAAACTGATATGACAGTGGAAGTGCTCAGACCACATGCAGGGAGATTGGCCACATCTCTTCCCACCCCTTCGTTGTGCTGGCAGAAGCCGGGTCCAGTGGCTTCTCTTGTCAGAAGATATAGGCGTACCGTGACTGCCTCCCTTGAGATTATTGACTTGCCGAAAAGCTGCGGGCACTTCCTCGGCGTTTGGCTCAACCACAAATTCGGCTCTCCGTGCCAGAAATCTGAACAGGATTCGCGTCACCAAGCTCTTAAGGTGCTATCTCTACTTACACTGTACGTGACATACGAAGACCATTTTAAGATCCGCACTTATGGCTCTGCAAGTATGGGCAGATCTGCAGGAGCTGTGATTTTCCCTTCAAAGCCATGACCATTCAATTTGAAACCTGTCACCAAACAACGTAAAGTTCTGCGGGGCCTGCTACACTTCGCAGCGCACATCGCATGATTTATGAAGGACTATCACGAACATGAAGCTTATTTACCTCTTACAAGGCAGCTCTGCAATGCCTGCTATCTGCATGTCACCATGGTCTACAAAAGCAACTAATGCTGGAAAAAATATTTGCAGTCACTTAAGTATTCCGTGATTTGAAAGCGAAGCATGGAGACTTGCCTAAGTTATCACCTCAAATTAAAGCTGCACCTTAATGCACCTTGCTCTAAATTATGCAGACCTTAATCCATATTAATCCACTTTAATCCACCTTAGTCCACCGTCCAGTAATATTTGCCAACCTTACTCCATCTTATTCAATTTAATCCACCTTAGTTGATTCACCTTCATTCAGGTCACTTTACGTTGGGAATTCGCAGTGCGAACCCGCCGTGGTTGCTCAGTGGCTATGGGGTTGGGCTGCTGAGCACGAGGTCGCGGGATCAAATCCCGGCCACGGCAGCCGCATTTCGATGGGGGCGAAATGCGAAAACACCCGTGTACTTAGATTTAGGTGCACGTTAAAGATCCCCAGGTGGTCCAAATTTCCGCAGTCCGCCACTACGGCGTGCCTCATAATCAGAAAGTGGTTTTGGCACGTAAAACCCCATAATTTAATTCGCAGTGCGAGCTGCAGCAGGCCTTGCACCGTGAACGTGACGTCATCACTAGGTCATGTGGTTTCGATAACAGCGGATGATAACGCCGAGCGGAGGCTGGATTTCTCGCGTCATGAGGCTTATAACGTTTCCGACTTAATAGGACAGTTATGTCACCAACGAGCAGAGAAAATATTTGACATCACTGATCAGTGGCTTCCGGGCCACTTAGGCATCATGTGTAACGAACATGCCAATGGAGTTGCCAGGATGGCTCACGAAGATGACCGTGAAGGAAGTCATCCTACTATAAACTGATGCAGCAGCAATGCTTCGCAAGCTTTATTATGATGCCAGACAATTTATATTGACAAGTGTACTGGTTTATCTTTCTCGGCTGACCGCTTTTCACCGTCAAACAAATGTTATCGCTCAGCGCAGAACGTTCCCGCCGGTATAGGACGTTTCTCGAATGTCATCGATGGTTCTATCCGCTATCTTTTCTCACGAAACTTTGTGTAATCTGATTGTATATGCGACGCGAATTGTGTAGTACTTTCTGGAACGCACGCGGGCATCACCTATTATTCTGGAATCTTCAATTACTCATGTATACAAGCCGACACGCTTGCCCGGCAGATCAGATTTTCGAAGATGACTGAGTGTGTTTGCCCCTCTCGTTGTGCTTTGAATGTAACTTGGTTTTGTGGGCACAGGTTCACCCAATAAAACGCAAGTTTCGTCATTCACAGTTTTGCTGCTTTCTTCGCCGTCACTACTACGTGACGACATGGAACATGCAAGCTCTCCGGCATGCTCGTCTGCACCGCCTGGACCCGGCCCTCCAAACCCTCATTCCATCTGAACTATACCGCATCGAGAATAGCGCTCTATGCTGACTGTGGCTGGTTGTATCTGTCACGAACGCATTTGCATGCCGCATTGGAATGGCTGAAAATGGTGCTTGTTGCAGTTGCGGCAGCAAGGAAACCATTGAACATGCCCTCTGTTGTCCTCGCTACAGCTCGAAGAGACATGCACGCATGACGGCGTTAGGACGCCTCGACGACCGTCTTTCGCTTTCTCCCTGCCTTTCGCAATCATATACATACATACATACATATATACTACATACACACACGCACACACACACACACACACACACACACACACACACACACACACACACACACACATATATATATATATATATATATATATATATATATATATATATATATCGCAATATTCGTCACAACGTGTAAAGCATCAGCATCAATTCAACGCCTATCATACATAGACTGCTAATCGCAATAAAGTCGCCACAGTATGGATGCCCCGCCAATTTTATTGCATAAAATAGGTTCACTTCAATAATCAACACACCATGAGGTGAACGGTAAGTGCACTCTCTCCCACTGTTTTTGTGTTTGCACTTTAAGCTAATTGATGAAACTACATGCATTTGGGCAATTGTTTTTTGGAAGTGGGGCAGGAGGGGTGGTAGTGTCACTGAAAGAGAAGCTTTAAGTTTTTCGTGTGCTTTCAAGTTGTAAAAGTTTATTTGACACATGTAGCCCAAGATGTTTAGCTCCAGCACATCATATTTTTCTCGCAATTCATAATTACTTACTACGGTGCGCAAACTGATTTCTCACTATATTTAGGCCAAAAATAGGTTTCTAGTGCTTTGAATGTGAAGTAACTCTAGAGTATCATGCTGTACAACTTCATCAGCTGAACCTACAGAGGTATTTCTTGAACACGTTGTGGTGTGTATTGGCAACTTCGCGGGGAAAAAACTACTTTAAGAGCCGCAAATATTGAAACAAGTTTTCCAAGTTGACCACCGTTTACTGGAAAAAAATGACTTTTGCTTTGTTCATTAAAACTATTTCACATCACCTTGCTGGAGGTGTAACCTAGAGTAAAAATTATTTTGCAGCGCTATATTCTACTAATTTCCTAAAAATACGTGACAAGTGTACCAAAACGACGTAGTTTGGTACACTTGTCGACGGCGCGACAAGTGTAAAGCGGGGCAAGGCAAAACGACGGCGCGACTGTGTTGCCCAATACCAAAGTATTAATATGAAGCATTGTTTAAACCTTGTCTTCCTTTCCTAACTCATACAGGCATCCGCATGGTGCGGGTGCCAAGTATTGCAGTTCAAGAAGAAAGCAGCCATATTGCTTGCACGCATGTGTAATGCACCCGTCTAATTAACGGAGCTGGAGAACTTCGAAACGTCGGACCTACCTTGAAAAGCACTGTCTTTGACAAGCATAAATTGAAACGAGAATATAACGGTTCCAAATAAAAATGTCGCTAGACGAAAACTGGCTTCGAATGCAGTATGCGACAAGTGAAACTTGGCTTGTGATGCCTGGCGCCAATCGAAGAAAATCCGCGCCCTTATGCTGCATTCAGTCACCACGGATGATCGTTTAAGGAACAATATATGGAGTGTAATTCCTGCAGTACGCTTGATATAGGCGAACGCTCGATCATGATGATGTTGAAAACAATAATTCTGTAGCTGTCTTGATTTTGACTATACAGGTGATTTGCCATCTGATAGGCGTCTAGCTATCAGCATATCCACGTGATAGGATATGCTGATCGGTCAATGTGATAAATAAGTTTATAGAAGGCCAATGCACGTCTTCTCACCAGCTTTTTACCTCAACCGCTGGTCGGCGACCACTAGCAAGAGCTAGCTAGCAATCCTTCACCACTTGCTACATTCTTTATCTAGGTTAAACAGTCTCTGTGTACCAGACATTCCAGAATGCCCAGTCAGGTGTGTCTTCTGAAGCTCACCAGACAGGCTAGTCAATGTGAATGTAAGAAAACAAGTAATCTGCGATCAAAGAAGTGAATTTTGAGGGCACTCACCCAACCTCGCGGCTTCTGGCAAGTCTAGAAGGCATGAAGCAAGACAAGGCAAATGCAATATTTTAGTGAGAAAGCACTGCTAGCCTACAAACCTGGATTTTGCCTCTGTCTGTTTGAAGCCTCTTCATAAGACCCCACGCCTTCGCGCAAAACGCGCGAAGAAGCGGTGCCCGCGAAACGGCCGGCTCCACCTGCGATCTCCTCGGGAGACACTCAACCGCTACGCTCACGAGTGACGTCATGGAAATTTTCCGAGCTTTCTATCAAACGTGTACGCGTGCCGCGCCGCTTACTTAATCCTCGATTACGCCTCGCCTTTTTCACAATGACGCCCGCGGGCGTATATGTGAAACAGCAATTTAACAATGAAATCGCGACCGCAAAGCAATAAGCAACCCGTAAAACAACGGCTTAGCAATGTCCAACTTGGTGCAAGCGAATGGATAATTTGTTCCGAGAAAAATGTTCTTTCGCACGATATTCCATGGCTGGCGCACCCAAACCGTGTGTCATTTTGGATGGTTTCTATATTGGGCGACACTGTGAAATCCTGAGGGGCTGAGTAAATTCGCGTTACAGTCCCACGCGGCGAGTGCCGACTGCCTGACGCACGACAGAGATTTAAAATTGCAATTAGGAAAATGCGTAGAGAAACCGAGATGCGATTATAAAGCACACCGTAGTGAGTGGGTGGGTGGGTGGGGTCCAATGAGCCTAGACTTGAGGAGGGAGCAGCAGAAACTGGTACAAAGGAAGCCGATCAATGAGTTAGCGGTAAGAGGGAAAATGGAGGAATTCCGGATCAAGCTACAGAGCAGGTATTCGGCTTTAACACAGGAAGAGGGCCTTAGTGTTGAAGCAATGAACGACAATCTTATGGGCATCATTAAGGAGTCTGCAGTAGAAGTCGGTGGCAACTCCGTTAGACAGGATACCAGTAAGCTATCGCAGGAGACGAAAGATCTGATCAAGAAACGCCAATGTATGAAAGCCTCTAACCCTACAGCTAGAACAGAACTGGCAGAACTTTCTAAATTAATCAACAAGCGTAAGACAGCTGACATAAGGAAGTATAATATGGATAGAATTGAACATGCTCTCTGGAACGGAGGAAGCCTAAAAGCAGTGAAGAAGAAACTAGGGATTGGCAAGAATCAGATGTATGCGTTAAGAGACAAAGCCGGAAATATTACTAATATGGATGAGATCGTTCAAGTGGCTGAGGAGTTCTATAGAGATTTATACAGTACCCGTGGCACCCACGACGACAATGGAAGAGAGCCTAGTCCAGAGGAATTTGAAATCCTACAAGTAACGCCGGAAGCAGTAAAGAAAGCCTTGGGAGCTATGCAAAGGGGGAAGGCAGCTGGGGAGGATCAGGTAACAGCAGATTTGTTGAAGGATGGTGGCAGATTGTTTTAGAAAAACTGGTCACCCTGTATACGCAATGCCTCATGACTTCGAGCGTACCGGTATCTTGGAAAAACGCTAACATAATCCTAATCCATAAGAAAGGGGACGCCAAAGACTTGACAAATTATAGACCGATCAGCTTACTGTCCGTTGCCTACAAAGTATTTACTAAGGTAATTGCAAATAGAACCAGGAAGACCAAAGACTTCCGTCAACCAAAGGACCAGGCAGGATTCCGTAAAGGCTACTCAACAATAGAACATATTCAAACTATCAATCAGGTGATAGAGAAATGTGCGGAATATAACCAACCCTTATATATAGCTTTCATTGATTACGAGAAAGCGTTTTATTCTGTCTAAACCTCAGCAGTCATGGAGGCATTGCGGAATCAGGGTGTAGACGCGCCGTATGTAAAAATACTGAAATATATCTATAGCGGCTCCACAGCCATCGTAGTGCTCCATAAAGAAAGCAACTAAATCGCAATAAAGAAAGGCGTCAGGCAGGGAGATACGATCGCTCCAATGCTATTCACAGCGTGTTTACAGGAGGTATTCAGAGACCTGGATTGGGAAGAATTTGGGATAAGAGTTAATGGAGAATAGCTTAGTAACTTGAGATTCACTGATGATATTGCCTTGCTTGGTAACTCAGGGTACAAACTGCAATGCATGCTCACTGACCTGGAGAAGCAAAGCCGGAGGGTGGGTCTAAAAATTAATCTGCAGAAAACTAAAGTAATCTTTAACAGTCTCGGAAGAGAACAGCAGTTTAATATAGGTAGCGAGGCACTGGAGGTGGTAAGGGAATACATCTACTTAGGACAGGTAGTGACTGCGGATCCAGATCATGAGACTGAAATAATCAGAAGAATAAGGATGGGCTGCGGTGCGTTTGGCAGGCATTCTCAGATTATGAAGAGCAGGTTGCCATTATCCCTCAAGAGAAAAGAATAAAACAGCTGTGTCTTACCAGTACTCTCGTACGGCGCAGAAACCTGGAGGCTTACGAAAAGGGTTCTACTTAAATTGAGGACGACGCAACGAGTTATGGAAAGAAGAATGATAGGTGTAACGTTAAGGGATAAGAAAAGAGCGGATTGGGTGAAGGAACAAACGCGAGTTAGTGATATCTTAGTTGAAATCAAGAAAAAGAAGTGGGCATGGGCAGGACATGTAATGAGGAGGGAAGATAACCGATGGTCATTAAGAGTTACGGAATGGATTCCAAAGGAAGGAAAGCGTAGCAGGGGGCGGCAGAAAGTTAGGTGGGAGGATGAGATTAAGAAGTTTGCAGGGACAACATGGCCACAATTAGTACATGACCGGGGTAGTTGGAGAAGTATGGGAGAGGCCTTTGCCCTGCAGTGGGCGTAACCAGGCTGATGATGATGATGAGTGGGTGGGGTAATGCGGATTTATTTTGGTAACTGCAGTGTTCTCTAGGCGCATCAAATGCAGGGTAGAGGGGCCATTTTGCATTTCGCACCCATCGATATGTGGCCACCGCGGCCGGGATTCCATCTCGCTACCACGGGATTAACAGCGCAACGCCGATACCACTACGCCACCACGGTGGGTTGGGCGCTAAAGTTGTGGTACGTAACTGTGGCGAGCATGTTTCGAGAACAAAATCCAGTAATTGGTATCTTCACTAAAACAGAAATCAGAATTACCTAAGAAGGAAATTGAGCACCAACGTTCGCCAATTGAACGCGAACTCTCAAATGCGCTTGGTATCATTTCTTTTCTTTTTTTGACATGGAGCTTCTCATGAAAATCAGGGCAGAATGTGAACAAAAACCGAAATTTTGATATTTTTCTCTCGCTCTTTTATTTCAGAAATTCCGCGCAATCTATTGACGCAAGCAATTTGTATTGGAAAGTGCACCTGTAAATTACTCAAGCAAAATAACTATAATAAACAAATCAATAGTCATTTTAGCCATATTTTGTCAAACTTTGGCACCCTGTAAGCACTGGTTCCTGCCGTAGTTCGCAATAGAGGCCACTAAATATTCAAGCCAAAGATTTGTAAGCTCAGCAGACGGAGCAGGCCAGCGTTGCACACTAAATAAGTTTGTCATAATTTTCGCGCCGAACCACGTTTCAGGTACTTAAGAAAACTTTGGAAGGACGTCGCGTGATACGAAAACGTGCTTTAGCGTATGCCGGAAAATGACTGTAAGCAAGCCACTAAATGTCCATATTTTACAAAGATCCGAGATGGTCTAGCGATACGTCTCAGGCAACTGCCATGGAGTAACTCTAAATAAACCGCTAAACGAGCAAAGACTGTGAAAGTGTTGCACTATATATTAGCAGGCACCTTACTACGGTGACAATTCAGCAAATTAAAGTCATGTTTATCATGCACAATCACATGACTTAACGTTAACTTGTCTGGTAAGCATAGCGAAATTTTCGCACAAAAGTTATGTTGCTAAGAATTTGTGACAGAACTGTACACATTCATGTACAACTGTACATGAGCATCGTCTTTTGCTACAGGCGCCATCACAGGTGCAGGGAAAATTCGTCATCCTTTAAAAATTTCTAGCACATGACCCTACGATCGCGGCATCAAGTACTTTTCTACAATCCGTCATCACAGATACCGGTAAAATCTAATAAGCATGACAAAATTTCAACAAACGACCCTAGCAACCTGTGCGACAAGTCATTTACTGCATATGGCGTCAACACACGTACTGGCAAAACAACGGTATTGAATGCGTTACATTGCAACTCGAACAAGCAATGACTTGCTGCTTCTCTCGGCTTCTTCCAATATTTCCTGCACTAAAATTCAAGGAGCACATCATTGCTATCGTAAATACATCCTAAATCCTGACCAAGTTCTCACTTGCAGCTTGCTTGATTATATATTTTCGTTTGCGTTCTTTGTGAAGCGAATATGTACGCACAGGACACGGCCACCGCTGTCACCTCATTTTAAGGGAACTCTGCAGCAGCTCTCACAGACCTTCCCTTCATGCTTTGCGAGAGGGTTTCGCAAGCCCAGTTAGAAGGGAACAAGGGAACCCAACTAAAGCCAGCCTGACCAATTCGTTTCCGAAACTCGACTGCATTTTGCGAATGCAAGATTTCCCCAGCGCAGATTCATGGCAGAGTGAAGTATTCCTTTCTTTACTAGTTTTGAATGAGATGAGTCAAATTGCAGAAATCCATACTTTACAGGCGGAACTTAAATCAAACAAAGCCCACATCAACAGAATTCAATTTTCAGGTCTAAAAACTGTAAAAATAATCCTCAGGGTTATTCATGAGTTCTCTCGTAAAATCCTAGCCTAATCTGTTGTGGGAATAGGGATAAAACATCGCCCACCTCTTCTGTGAAGTTCAAACTTTCGTCCATGGTTAAAATTATCAAGAATTGTCCATATATATCAAGACCTTAAAAACCTTTTGTGTGGGTAAAACCTGGTGCAGAACTTGGCACATTTGTGGAAGAAACATATTACATAGCACTGGTGCGACGCAGGATCCAATGCATATGCCAGCTTTCTGCAGAAAAAACCGCTGGTCAAGAGCTTTAAAAGCGGACTTTAATTAAAATTTTAAGTTAACTAAATGGTCACCGATATACATAGCTGCGGAGTTCTGAAAAGATGCTTCTGCCGCCGGGGATAATGATACATGCATATTGCGTGTTTCTTGTGGACGATGCATGCGGGCAATCGACGAAGACCACGCACGCTCCCTGGCTCTCGAGCTGTATGAACTGGCCGGCGCTGCATTATCCTTTTAAATATATTTTGTAAATAGTCTCCAGTTGTTAATCCTTCGTTCGCGTTACAATATAAACCCTGAGTCAGCGGCTGCTCAATAAGCGCATTACAGCATAATGGAGGAGTCAAATTTTACGAGTTAACTGCCTGAGGGTAATTGTTTTACAGTTTTAGACCTAAAAATTGAGTTCTGTTCAGATCGTCTTTGTTAGTGTTATGCTCCGCGGCAATGAAACGGCTACTGCCATTGGGCTCCTATTCGAAACTAGAATAAACAGGAATTGCTTCACTCTGCCTTGGACCCACGCTCAGTAAATCTTGTATTCACAAGATGCAGTTGAGTTTCGAAAAGCATTTGGCCAGGCTGGGTACAGCAGGCTTTCCCGTTCAACTGTAATTTAGGTAGCGGAAAGCCTCTTGCAAAAAATTAAGGGAATGGCTGTGATAACTGGGGCAGAGGTCCCTCAAGGAGAGGTGAGACCAGTGGCAGAAGTTTGCCCACAATTTGAAGAATGTAGCGAGTAGTCATGGTCTTCCGCTCGTTTTACAGCTGCTAAGAAGCTCATAGGCATTTGCTATCGGATAGAAAACGGAAAGAAAAAAGGAAAGAGGCTGCAGAATCAAGCGTGGCCGACAGTTCATGAAACGTGCCGTAGAGGTAGTCTATGAGATTCCCCTCTTCTGTGGTTGTCCCTATATAGGAGAGACTTGGCGCTATTTAAATACGCATATCAGGGAACATGAACGGAGCGTTTAGTGAAATAAAGAGGGCCCTAATTTACCTAAGCATATTAGAAACTGTCCCTCGCCTTCTTGTGAACCATACTTTTCTGACGCGAGGTTTCTGGCCAGAGGCAAAAATACGAAATTTAGGGAAACAATGTAAGCACTTTGTATCAGTAAGAAAGGTAGCGAGTGTGTTAGTGAAGCGTCTTTATCATTGTGTAAGTCAGAGGAACAGTTTGTTGAGAGGTCCTTGCCTTATCGCACTTCATGCTTTGGTGTGCATATTGTGCAGGCGCTGACTTGGGGCATATATGTACGTGTATTCTGTAAAAATAAAGTAATTTTCAGTGGCGCTCTGTCCCGTTTCCTCTCCTGTGTGTTGTGCTGTTTTTGGCGTCTCAAGATTAGATTTCTTTGTCATGTCTCATTCCGATCACACAGGTTTCCGTTAAAGTTTCGATTACATACACCAGGTATTACATGGTGCGAAAAAGATAGGAAGTCACGCTAACGTACGGGTTGTCCCTTCAGCTCGAAAGCAGCTAAGTGTCTAGTGAAAAACCACTAACTGAATGAGAACAAAAAGGCTGGTGTGTGATAAGAATCACAAACACCCGTTCACTGGATGCACGCTAGGGGTGCTCTATCGTATTCCGCTGTCATGTGGTAAATGCTACATAGGCCAAGCTGGAAGATGGATCAATGCGCGCTTAGGAGAGCACAGAACTAAGTTTCTTATTTGCAGCGCGATGTGACACAGATGCAGACTAAAGCAAGACAGGACGAGCACTAATCTGCTATTCTGCGTCTGTCTCACTTCGCACTATGAATCAAGAATATGTTACCGTACTAACTCGCCCAACTGTCCGTCCTTTTACAGAAAGAAGTGCCAGAGGGTATCAGGCGACGTTTTTCTTGCTTTTCATTGCAAAACGTGTAAATGTCAGCCATGTCGCCCCCTTCTAGGAGATACCACTGCTAAGATAGGGATGGGCGCGTGTGTGTAAGCTTAATAATAGGAACGGAGCAAATCCACTTGGCCGCTGACCAATGCATCAACAAATCGTCACTATCATTGTCCGCGAAGGAGTTCATTTGTGCATGGTATAAAACCTGACCGCATTTGCAATATGTCATTGAGGTTTTCATGTGTTTTCCTGATGTACCGGTTTTAGATTCTTTTCATGCCGTCATTTACGTGTACCTCCATTGTTGATATTGCTGTGCACGTGGTTGTTTGGATACGACCTATCCCCGAAATAAACTTTCGTGGTTGATCGTTACCTCTTGGCTTCGTTTCTACGTGTGTCCTTGTTTTGTTGAGCTATCCAGACACCTTGCCTTGATGTCCAACCAACAAGCCTATATCGCCACCCTCATTGACATAACCGAGGCTCAAAACCTACCTGGCCCAGTCCTAAAATTAGCTTCGCCCACCCCGAAAATTTGAGTGAACCACACGCAAAGTATTCACTTTGCCCAATTCAAGAATTATTATCACCCCCGTTCAAAATAGACCTGGCCCACTCCTTCAATTGATTTGATCCAACTCTAAGATTGACTTTGCCCAATTAGAAAAATGAGTTGACCCACGTTTAAGACCGATCTGGCCAACTCCCATAATCCACTTCGCACAATTCGGGAATTGAGTTGACCCATGTTAAATACCGACCTGGCCTGCTACCAAAATTGACTTGGCCTAACCCCAAAGGTTGGGAGGTTGTTCAGTTTCACTACATGATCAAGCAAAAAGTATGGCGCGGCACAGTCATACTGCTTTCGCGTTCAGTGCTCGCAAGGAGACTCAAGTGGCCCTACCTTTTGCAAATATCAGTAAGGTGCAGTTTGCTTACGATACGCATGCTGTTTTGCAGCTACGAATTATAAATTTTGCTAAGGGCAGTCGCCTGCATCGATTCGCTTGCTTGGAGTCGGCCATGTTGTTTTTGTAGAGGGAGGAACTGTTGCTCCCATGCCTGAGGGAGGAAAGCTGCTCGATTGAGAGACAAACATAGGAGACATCGCCATTGCTGTCTTAATGTAGCAAGGGTTGCTTCCTTTTTTTCTTATAGTCTAGTGTAAAAAGCGGGAGGGATGCTCACCTGCAGCTGCGTTGACTTTTCAATAGTAACAACACGGGGAACTACTTTTGTCGCACGAAATGCCACGGCTTTTTCTGTGGCAAGGAGGAAAGCCGAACTAACACTTGCGACGCGCCACCGTACTAGTACAACGGTTTAAACAAGACTGTTTTCGCGATGTTTACGGCGCATGTTTTCCCCCTTGTCCATTGCCTGCTGCAGGTTGACTGGTCACAAACAAAACGCGAGATGAAAGTGCGCTGTCTTTGAAGAGGTGCGCGGGTCGGCGTCCACAGAAGAGTCTTTTAACTGACGTCCACCGTGGGACGCACCGTCTAGCGGATTCAACCATAAAACACACGCTGTAACTTTATCGCAGCTGCCTGCGTGATGGCTAACTTCCCGGCGTTGTGAACACGCTCGCGTTCAAATTATAGCACTTGCCAAACCGAACAATGAAATTTTCATTGAATGCTTTGACGCACACAATGTTTATGCTGAACACGTGTTCAGGAATTCGCAGCTGCCACTTGCCGAGCTGAGTGACATACATGCGACAACCAGTAAGCGACAACAGGACAGGAAAAGACCGTGCGTGTCACGAACTTAGCAGAGTTTTAGCACTACTACATGCATTCCGTTCGCAATAGAGTTCCTTAGGTGTCTGCGCTAACCAACGTTAGGTTAGGTAAGGTGCTTCGCACACTGTAATGAAATGCTAAGATATTCGCTCAATGGAAATAGTAAGGCGTCTTCATCTACCGTATGTGCTGTGGTTGAATCTGACGAGAACGATAACTAGTGAGAGGTCGAGATAAGCAGGAGACGTTGGTATTGTCAGTGGGGAAAATACATGAAAGAGACCGGGGTGGCATCGTCACAGGCACGTGTAAGCGTACGCGCATCCTTGCGCTGTGACCTAGAACGTAAATAAACGTAAACGTAACCTAGAACGTAAAAGTAGCGTATGTCAATGCTGCTGACGGCCCTCTACTTGAAGCTGTTGAATCGGTGGGATTATATGGTCTAGCGTTCCGCCGGCCCTGCAGCTACTTGCTACACACGAGACACTGTTTGTGGAAAGTTCTACCTGTCAGCACTACAGACGCCATGGTGCTGCCCAAGGCGGTGTGTTGAGTGCCACAATATTCGACCTCGTTCCTCGTGGTCTTGTGGAAATGCTTTCCAAAGATCAACGTACGGCGATGATATCTGCGTGTGGATGTCAAGATTGACACGTGATCAGAGGCGCATGAGGCTTCAAAAAGCCGCCACTTTACTGAGTGTATTTTAGCGAACAAGACCACCAGATTTCACTAGAGAATTGTGCTTTGGTCGCGTTTACGCTGATCCCAAGTAGGTAATACGCTGTATCATTTAGTGAGCGAAATCACTGCTACGCGAGGAGGCACATATTCTTAGGGGTCAACATTGGTAACAACCTCGGCTGCAGTGCCTATGCCTCATACTCGAAGAAATGTCTAACGTCCATTTCGCACCATTTCAAATTTCTTGGAGGAAAATATTGGGTACGCCAGTACACGCGATTTACGTGAGTACAGGACTCTGTTTCTCAGATATATGAGATACAACTGACCTGTACAGACCAATACTTGCAGAAGTAAAATCCGCCCAATCCAGAGTGCTCAGGCGTAGGCACCCAGCATGTATCTTCAATTGCCACATTGCACATAAACAGCGAAAACCATTGCAATCACCCTATATTACCCAGTCCAAACTGATATGACAGTGGAAGTGCTGAGATCATATGCAGGGACATTGGCCACATCCCTTGCCGCCCTTTCGTTGTGCTGGCAGGAGCGCGGTCCAGTACCTCCTCTTGTCAGAAGATATTGGCGTACCGTGACTGCCTCCCTTGAGATTATTGGCTTACCGAGAAGCTGCGGGCTCTTCCTTGGCGTTTGGCTCGACCACAAGTTCGACTTCAGTACCAGGTATCTGAACGAAAGCATGATTCGCGTCACCAGCTCTTCAGAAGCTACCCCTACGTATGCTGTATGTGACATACTAAGACAATTTTCTGATTTTTAATTATGGCTCTTCAAGTATGGGCAAATGTGCAGAAGCTGTGATTTTCCCCTCAAAACCATGACCATTCAAATCGAAACCTGTCACCAAGGCTGCTTGCGGAGCATTCTACAATTCGCAGCGCACATCGCATGCTTTATGAATAACTACCACGAACATGAAGCTTGTTTACCTGTTACAAGACATCTCTGCAATGTCTGCTATCCGCATTACATCATGGTCCACAAACGCAACTAGTGCTGGAAAAATCTTTGCAGTCACTTATGTATCCTTCCGTGATTTGAAGGTGAAGCATGAATACTTGCCTAAGTTATTCCTTTAAATGAAAACAACCTTAACCCACTTTGCTGTAAATTGTGCAAACCTTAATCGATCTTAATCCACTTCAATCTAACGTAATCCACCTTGCCCTAATTTTTACCAATCTTATTCCCTCTTATTCAATTTATTCCACCTTAGTTAATTCACCGTCTTTCACGCTACTTCTCCTTGGGATTTCGCAGTGCCAGCTTCATCAGATCCTGCATCGGGAACTTGACGTCATCACTTGGTCACGTGGTTTTGGTACCATCTAATGATAACGCCGGGTGGACGCCGGATTTTTCGCATCATGGAGCTTATAATGCTTTCGCTTTAATAAGAGAGTTATGTCACCAACCAGCAGAGAAAATGCCTAACATCACTGGTCAGTGGCTTCCAGGCATCATCTGTAACGAACATGCTGATGGAGTTGCCAGGAGGGTTCACGAAGATGGCCGTGAAGGAATTCATCCCACTATAAAGAACTGATGCCAGCAACAAAGCTTCGAATACTCTCTTATGATGTCAGACGATTTATATTTACAAGTGTACTTATTTATCTTTCTCTGCTGACCGCTTTTCACCATCCCACAAAAGTTTGAGCTTAGCGCGGGACGTGCCCGCATCTATCGGAAGTTTCTCGAATGTTATCGATGGTGCTATCCGCTGTCTGTTGTCACCGGATCTTGTGTAATCTGATTCTATACGCGACGCAAACTGTGCAGTACTTTCTGGAAGATACGCAGGCAACATCGGTAATTCTAGAAACTTCGATAACTCATGTGTAAAAGCGGATACGCTTGCCCCGTAGAACAGATTTTTGACAATCGCCGACTGTGTTTACACTCTTAGACAAACGTGCACCCCCCTCCCCCCTCCCTCTTTGGAGTGTATATCTGTCACACAACAGTAATCGTCGTCTGCATTGCTTGCGTTTCCTTTCTTGAAAACGCCACGTCCACTACTTTCCTGTCGGGAATGCTATGTCATGCGGATAACGTGCATGCCGTTCGTTACTGGAAAGTACCGGGCTCGCATTGTTACAGAAAGCAAATGCGGACAACACAGATGACGTTTATTGTTGTGTGGCAAGATACGACCTCAAGGGAGTAATTGTGTTTAGAGTGCACCCCTGTCGCTGTGCTTTGAATGTAACTTGGTTTAGTGGGCGCAGATTCGCCCGAAAACTCAAGTTTCTTCATTACCAGTTTTGCTTCATTCTTCAGCGTCATTACTGCGCGACTACATGGAACATGCCACCTCTCCGGCATGCTCGTCTGCACCGCCTGAACCCAGTTCTTCGACTCCTCATTCCATCTCGACTATCCCACATCGGGACTACCGTTCTGTGCTGGTTGTGGCTGATTGTATCTGTTACGAAGGCGTTTGCTTGCCGTATTGGAATGGCTGACAGTGGTGCCTGTGGCAGTTGCGTCAGTAAGAAAACTATTGAACACGTCCTCTGTTCTCCTCGCTACAGCTCTCAGAGACAGTCACTCGTGACTGCATTGGCACACCTCGACGACCGACCATTTTTTTTGAGTAGACGGTCTTGCAATGGTCGGCTGATACGGTCCTCATACCACAAGGAGAAGAAAGCGGTGCCGAAGCTCTTCTGGTCAAGTGACCTAGTTGAGCAACGTTAACAGTTCCCACGTTAATCTATACACGTTGATATTTCGTTTCTCTTTGTTTTTAGCTTCACACCCTCTTCTTCTCCCTTTACCCGTTCTCACGTGCGATGTAGCTTATCATATACCTATCTTCCGGTTTAGCTCGCTGTCTGGCGTATTCATATATATATATATATATATATATATATATATATATAATTTAGCAACCAAACCACACTGCGTAGTTCTGCACCAGCACTTAATCTCACTGCTCAGTTGCTGTCGTGCTCAGTTGCTAGCAATGTGACATATACGTAGATAAAAGGCCAATGCACGTCTTTTCACCAACATTTTACCTCAACCCCTAGTCGGCAACCGCTATGCAGGGCTAGCCGGCAGTCCTTCCATGCATCCTACATTATTATGTAGGTTGAACAGTCCCTGTGTACCAGACATATCCAGAATGCGCAGTCAGGCTGCGTTTTGAAGCTTTCCAGACACACGGGTCAATCGGAATGTAGGAAAACAATTATTCGCCGCGATCACAGAAGTGGACTTTGAGGGCACTCACCCGGCCTCCCGGCTTCTGGCACGCCTAGGAGGTAAAAAGGAAGACAAGGCAAGTGCAATATTTTACAACCTAAGCACTGCTACCTTACAAGCCTGGATTTTGCCTCTTTTTGTTTGAAGGCTGTTCATGCACAGCCGCGCGTTTGCGCAAAACGCATCAGGAGGCTGTGCTGCGAAACGGCCCGTTCCGCCTCCAATCTCCTCTGCTTGCCGCCGCGCGCGACCTTGTAAGATATTGGTCGAGCTCTCTATAAACGTGCGCACCTGCCGCACCGCTTAGTCTGTCCTCCCTTACGCTTTGCCTTTTCCACAGCGACGCCCGCGCGCGTATATATGAGAAAAAAAAAACTATTTAACAACGACATCGCGACTGCAACGCCTTCAATTAGTAGCCGCTCAAACAACGGCCAGCCAATGCCCAACATGGTGGAAGAAAATGCATAATTTGGTCCAAGAAAAATCTGCCCGCACGATGTTCCACGGTTGGCACACACAAAGCGTCTGTCATTTGCTTGTCGTAATAGTTTGTATACAACAAACTATTACTAAATAAATATTATATATAAAATATAAATTGGTGTCTGTTTAAGCACAACATCTTATCACTCATAGATCCGCCTACACCCCGCTCATCTGCATCCGTGGGGATGCCACAATGCCATGGTATTCTAACTCACTGCGTAAGCTATCACGAAAAAAGAAACGCCTCTTCCGCAGTGCCAAGAACTCCGGATCACCTGTAAAATGGGAAAAATACTCTGGCATCCTTCCCGAATACATTAGATTATTGCGGTCATCGAAAAGAAAATTCTACAGTCACGATCTTCTAAAAATATTGCGCGTTAACCCCAAGAAATTTTGGAATTTGCTAATGCCCAACATAACCAGTTCCTATGACATATCCTTAAAAAGGCACGATGGCACAGACGTTCTGCTTTACGAGCGATCAGACACTGTGAATTCCTACTTCACCTCACTTTTCACCCACGAGCCAGTGGATAAGAGCATTACTTTACCGCGCCACAATTCACATCACATCACATCACCATCACATCTGAGGGAATTTAAAAGCTCATCGATAACCTCAAGCCGCCCACTTCACCCGGACCTAATAACATTCCTGCTAAAATACTTAAAGGCACGAAACATTTCACAAGCCAAATCCTGCAACTCATCTTCGCCCAGTCCCTCAATACCAGTCAAATTCCGGACGACTGGAAATCAAGCAAGGTTGTGCCAATTTTTAAGAGCGGTGACCGTGCTGACACCTCTAATTATCGTCCCATTTCATTAACACGCATCTCATGTAAGCTCTCCAAACATGTACTCTACTCCCATATTGCGAATCCCCTCGATCACAATTCTTCTTTTTTCCCAAACAGCATGGTTTCAGGGCAGGCTTCTTGTGCGAAGCCCAACTTTTTGAAATTACAACCGATCTTCACCTTAATTTAGATTCTTCATTTCAAACAGACGTCATCTACTTAGGTTTTTCAAAAACATTTGACCGCGTTCCTCACCAATATCTATTATATAAACTTGCATGCTTATCATTGGGCCCTCTTCTCTTACCCTGGATTCGCTGCTTTTTAACTAACCGCTCAAAGTTCACCGTCATCGCCAGTCATGCGTCTGAAACTACTGAAGTTATCTCTGCAGTTCCCCAGGGTTCCGTTATTGCTCCGCTTCTCATCTTAATTTTCATCAACGACCTGCCATCTGGGATTTCCTCATCCCTCCGTCTTTTTGCGGACGCTTGCGTCATTTATCGCAGCGTCTCCAATAATACCGACCAGGAATCATTGCAAGCCGACCTAAACAGAATACAGAAATGGTATTCTGAATGGCTTATGCAGCTTAATATTTCGAAATGTAAATGCATGCACATCTCACGTAAACGTTCCACTCCCCTTTTCCCATACTCGCTGAACTTCACGGCGCTATTAGTAACAAACTCATACAGGTACCTGGGAGTGAAAATAACTAAAAAGTTAACTTGGGTGGACCATATCACGAAACTTTGTACTCAGGGGCTGAGTAAAGTCGCGTTACAGTCCCACGCTCCAAGTGCCGATTGCCTGAGGCACAACAGCTATCAAAAATTACAATCAAGGACAGGCGTGCCGAAACCGAGATGTAGGGGGTCGGGGTTTGCGGATTGATTTTGGTACCTGCAGTGGTTTTGAGGCGCGTACAATGCAGGGTTCAGGGGCACTCTTGCATTTCGCCCCCATCGAAATGTGGCCGCCGCGGCCGGGATTCGATCCCGTTACCACGGGCATAACAGCGCAACGCCGAATCCACTGCACCACCACAGTGGGTGATGCGGTAAAGTCGCCGTGGTACGTAACTATGCCGGGCATGCTTCGGGGACCAAATTGAGAAATTTGTATGTTCACTATAACGTAAATGAGAATTACATAACGACGGAAGTCGAGCGCCAACAAGCGTCAATTGTACGCTAACTCTCAAATGCGTTTGGCATACATTTTTTTTTTTGACATGGAACATCTCATTACGAAACTCAGGGCTGAATGTGAACCAAAACCGACATTTTGGTACTTTTCTCTCGTCCTTTTCTATCAGAAATTCCACCCAATCTATCTATGCAATAGAACTGTTACTCGAAAATGCGCCTATGAATTACTCCAGTAAAATAACTACAATGAACAAGTCGCTACTCATTCTATAACCAAATTTCGTCAAAATTTGTCACTCTTTAAGCACTTGTTCCTGCTAAAGTTCCGAATAAAAGCCACAAAATATTGAACAGAACGATTTGCATGTTTAGCAGACGAAGCAGTCCAGCATTGCACACCGAATAAGCTTGCCGTAATTTTCGCGCAGAACCATGTTTGACGTACTTGAGAAAACATTGAAAGTACGTCGCGTGACAGGCAAACATGTTTTACCGAATATATATACTGGAATATGACTGCGAGCCAGTCACTAAATAACAATATCTTTTTACGAAAATCTGAGACGGTGTAGCGATATGTCCCGGGCAAGTGGCATGGAGTAACCCTAAATAAACCGGTAAACAAGCAAAGCCGGCGAAAGTGTTGCACTATGTATTAGCAGCTAACTCACTACCGTAACAATCCCGCGAAATAAAGGTCATATGTATCATGCACAATTACATGCCTTAACTTCAACGTGTCCGATAAGCATAGAAATATTTGCACATAAGTTATGTTGGTAAGAATTTTTGACAGAACTGTACTATTATGAGCATCGTCTTTTTATACAGGCGTCATCACAGGTGCAGGGAAAATCTGTCATCCTTGAAAAGTTACTAGCATACGACCCTACCATCGCGGCATCAAGTAATTTACTGCATCCCGACATCACATACACCGGGAAAATCTAACAAGCATGACAAAATTTCAGCAAACGACCCTAGCAACCTGCGCGACTAGTCGTTTACTGCATGACGTCAACACATGTACCGGCAAAACAACGGATTGAAGCCGTCGCATCGCAACTCGAACAAGCAATCACTTGCTGCTTCTCCGTCTTCTTTCAATGTACCCTGCACTGAAATTTAAGCAGCACATGATTGCAATATTAAAAAGATTCGGAGTCCTGACCAAGTACTTAGGAGCCGCTTGCTTGATTGTATATTTTCCTTCGCGTGTTTTGTGAAGTGAACCAACGAAGCAGGCAACGGGAACATATAAATAAAGCAGGAATGGCACACCAAGAATTTACATATTGAGCGAATAAGAAGGCGGACCCATAACAACAACTCACCGTGCAATACGCGCGCATAGACAGTAATAAAGGTTTCATTAGCGAAAAAAAAAAGACTGCTCAAAATCTGTTCTCGTCCGTCATTACTTCAGCCCTGCTTGTGACGCATTTTCATTGAATTTGAACGGAAAACGGCTGGCTTAAGGAGAAACCAGTCAACCAATACGTTTCGTTATTGCCGCGTGTTGGGTTATTGGCGTGCCCACAAAATTATACTCCAACCCTCTACGATATCACGAGAATGTTTGGAGAAGCGCTGACGACAGGTTGTCGGGGACAGGCTGCAAGTGAAACATCAGTCCATTAGGTGGGCACTTCCGATGGAAAGGTCAACCGCTCTTAGTCGAGCCCCATCCTTGCAACAAACATTCGGCAATTACCGAGAGGAAATTTTATCGTTTATGACGCCGCAAACATCTGGCAGGGCTGTCATTCACCCCTACCGCAACCCGGTGAATGTGGGCAGCGGAATTCCAGAAAACGTTCGAATATATATATATATATATATCGAAGACCGCTGGCTATGTCCCTTCCATCCATCAGGCAACTAGCGTAAAAAACATGCGCCCGCGTATATATATATATATATATATATATATATATATATATATATATATATATATATATATATATATATATATATATATATACGCACGTTTTCACACAAACCTGCTGTCGCCCTTTTGGCCTGATGCCTCGTTGGCGCAACCCGAACGCAGCAACATGCTCAGGCTATGCACAAACCACAAAATCCCACTCTTTAAATCATTGGTTAGGCAGACACATGATTCAAGACTGGGCACTTTAAATGCTGAAATTATCTGCCTCATGTGGGGACGGCTGCACATGATGTCTGCAACAGAAATGCGGCATGCACCAAAAGAAATTATTACGCAATATTTCGTAGAAACTTTGAACTTCCCACTGCTTTGAGAGCTGGTAGGCTCTTATGGTCTAAGAACTTCAGCGTAGAAAACATGTGCGCAAGAGAAAAACATCATTCCGGCATTACCGCCTTAGGAAATCTGTGTACGCTAACGGTATTAGCATCAAAACCACGTAGCGGCACACCATAATGCTGAATAAGCGCAAATATAAAACTCATAGTGGCCGTTCAGAGACTTTCGTCGCTTCGCCTATATGCACATACACGATTCTCTGGTATCAGCTGGTACGACATTCGATTGAGGTGGTTGGTCATGAGCATTGCGACCTGACGACGAGTATATAACGGCGGCACAGTGACGGTGTTAGAATAAGGAATGACGTAAATGGAACGCCAAAGGGCGTATGCTGGTTACGGTATGAGGACAATGATGTTACGATTTTGAAATGATGACAATAATTTAAAGACGTCAGCATGATAGCGGTAGAATGTAGCGAACGCAATGACGAAAAATGTATGACGATGATAGCGTGACAAAGGCGGTATCACCAGAAGTGTATGACGACGATAACCTGACGACGACGGCATTTCGGCGATGGTATTATGACGGCTGTTTGATGGCGATGGCGTGACAGCGATGAAATGGCCATAGCCAAATGTCGAAGGTGTGATGACGACGATGAAATGACCACGGCGGCATCACGACCACAAGCACATACCTAATGGGTCAAGCTGCTGTGCAACTTGGGCTACGACATGGCGTAAAAAGCACATACATACATACATACATACATACATACCTACATACATACATACATACATACATACATACATACATACATACATACATACAGGCTCAAAAGTCTAAAGTAGGCAAAGAATGCTAAAACCAGTAAAACAGATAAAGAACGTCGTCGTTGGATCTTAGTGTGTACAGGTGCTTTCCACAAGACCATACTTTGTGTACTCATCTAACGTTGCTGATATCTCTGCTGAGAACTCTTTTGTGCAGTCTGTAATGGTCCAAAAAGGCAATGTTAATATTTTGCGCACCTATAAGTTGCCTGATTAGTGATTATAGTGTGACTTGTTGCTTAATTTCTCTATCAAAACCTACCCTGTTCACTGGGCTGACTGATATCAGCTCGTGGACAAGTTGTCCCTCTAAAAAACTGTGTCGAGTAGTGAAATAAATATCACTAGTCCAGCTGTAAAGAAACGCTTCAATATTGCTCTTTGAAACAAAGATATAACGGTGACAGCCTGCTGTTTGGATCAAGCGCTCGAATCATTTTCGAGAAGTCAGAAATTTTTATTTTAGCGAGTTATTTCTAAGTCGCACCTCGCTATACTTCATCAGCGCTGTAGAAGTGGTGCTTGTTGGGCCAGTTGGTTCATACTGAAACTTGTGGAAACCAGGGAAAATAATTGAGTCAGATATATGCTGCTTACTAGTCCACCGTTGTGATGTCTCTTGTTCCTGTCGTGTTTGCGTCTCAATTATGTTTGTGAATGGTTTTCTCCAGTTTTATCAGCGCAGGTGCAACGGTCCTGTCTCGACACGAAGTGAGGAGATGGTGAGGAGAATCAAAAGAGAGCGGCCAATGAGTTTCAAAGGAAATTTCAACGTTCTTTTGCCGCTAAAACGCTATCAAGCTAGAACGAGGAGCGCACCTCTTTGTTCGAGTTCAATTTCAAGTTCAAGTTTATTCATCAATACTGTCAGTTTTACAAAGAAATGTATGCAAAATTAGCACTACACAGGGAGTCCGAAAGTTAGAAACTGTCAGGGCGACTCCCATACTTGAACAAAATGAAAAAAAAAACGAGATACAGATCAAGCATTGGTTACGGCGGCTTTACCGACAATTTAATAAAATAAGGAACAGCGCGAAAAAACAAGGAAATATGAAGCTCTATAGTGAGGCAATAATTGCGAAGAAAACTTCTGTAGTGAACAAGCAATGCCAATTTACAATACAGTAAAAATAGGAGAAATATAACATGTAGCATAAGAGTTAAGTCAATTATGATTACAATCACAAAAGTCAGTTGTTACGATGAAGAGAGTTGCTGCATAAAGTATTCCTAACTTGATTCTTGAACATATGCTATGTCGGTGATGATTTAATGGTGTGTGGAATAGAATTTCGTCATTTTATTGCCGCAAATGTGGTAGGGAACTTACCATAGTTTGTGCGCACTTTAGGTAAAAGACGATTATCGAGTTTAGAGGACATGGTAGTGTTAGTATTTACAAAAGTTTCAATAACAATGCCATCTATGTGTGCAATATTATAAAATAACTTATACATGACGATTGTTAACTTCAACTGAAACAGCTGATAAAGAGGATCAATGTTTAAACTGGAATAAAGTGGCGTTGCATTCGACAGGAAATGGCTGAGTCATGAAGCGAATCACCTGATTCTCCAGGCGTTGAAGTTGGTTGAGGTGAGCGAGGTATGTGTTTCCGCAGGCTGATATGCAGTAAGATAAATGGCTTTGAATCTGTGCATAATAAAGGGAATGAAATGTGTGGCTGAAAATATGAGCGGGTTTTAATTATGGCGAGTATTCCAAACGAAATCTTACGGACAAGTGACTGCGCATGAAAATTGAATTTCAGATGCCTGTCTAAAACTACGCCAAGAAACTTGGTGATATCAGATATTGGTATTAGGTTCGTTTTCAAGACACACAGATATAGATTTCTAAATTAGTGTCGGGAAGGAATGAAAAACCATAACAGTTTTTAGCGGATTGATGCACATGTTCTTTCGGCACCAGGAATTTATGTTATGCAGATAAACGTTAACATTTCGCTGTAGCTCATCGGCATTGTCAGCGCAAGTAAAAATAGTTGTGTCGTCTGCATATAATATACAGTCCGTAGTGGTCAGAACATTAGGTAGGTCGTTAATAAAATACAGTCCGTAGTGGTCAGAACATTAGGTAGGTCATAAATAAAGAGCAGAAACAGCAGCGGGCCAAGGATCGAGCCCTGAGGAACGCCTTGACATATGTTCTTAGCAGATGACAGTTTGCCGTCAATCTGAACAACTTGAGTACGGTTGGTTAGGTAGCTAGAAATAAGCTGAAGTGGCGGGCCAGTTATGCCGTAGGATTCAAGTTTATTTATTAGAATTTTGTGATTAATGGTGTCAAAAGCTTTTGTTAAATCTATAAATACACTTCCAACCAGCAAGCCTTGGTCGATTGCCTTCTTGACTTTAGCGGTGAAGGTTAGAAGCGCAAGCTCATTTTAGCAACCCTGCCGAAAACTCTTTAGGTGCTAGTAGATTAAATTTTGCTAGGTAGGATGATAAACGTGTATGAACTAGTCTTTTAATGATTTTACTGAAAAATGAAAGAATTCAGAAGTTCAAGATTGCCTTTTTTGTGAACAGGTGTTATTTTACCAACTTTCAGAGAACTGGGAAATATGCCTGCTTTAACATTTTGTTAACAATATATGCTATTATAGGAGACAGTTCATTAGAAATTAACTTGATACGAGATACGTGAACAGAGTCTAGACCAGGTCCAGTAGACCTAAGCGAAGTTATAACATGAAGAACTTCCTTTGCATTCGCAGGTCGGAAGTAGAAAGAATGGAGATGACGAGGCAATGTCGGTAATGGGGGATCTGTTTGAGAGTCGCAAGTACTCCTAAAATACTCACTGAACGCATTCGTGCTATCAGCTGGGTGGCAGTATGTTTGTGTCTCAGTTTTTATTTTTGTTAAGTGCTCACGGCATTTATTATTTAAGAATTCATTGATGACCTGCCAGTTGCGCCTCGTATAATTGCCATTATTCAAGATGTTGTTCTGAAAGTAATCTCGTTTAGCGCATCTAAGTGCGGCTGCAAGTGTGTTAGAATTTTTTTTGAGACGAGATTTAAGTTCACGTTCACATTTAAATGGCTCACAAATTAACCTTTTGTGGAGCCGATTTTTCTTCAATATACATCGAAGTAGCGCTTTCGTGACCCAAGGTTTTCGAGGGGAACTGAAGAAACGAGTTGTGATAGATGTAGCAGTGCACTCATGAATGCAGCGTGTAACATCAGCCAAAACAAGTGATAAGCCTCCTCAGCAGAAGATTGACAGAGTACTGCGGTACAGTCATTTGGCTGTATCATAGAGATAAATTTTTGAGGGTCAAAATGTACTTTCTTTTTCTTTTCAGTCGATTTAGAATTTTCTGTACCTAAAGTAAAAAATATAGAGTACTGGTCGGTTATGCTGTGCTCGATGACTCCTGCCGTTTGATCTGTAGTAAAGTTGGTTAGTATGTGATCAATTAACGTATAAGATCCTGTCATGTCACATCTAGTCCGAGAAGTAATTAATGGATCAAGGCCGTGGCTAATAAAGCATGCGAGATAATCAGAACATGATGGAATATTAGGGTCGATAATGTTTATGTTGATGTCTCCGCAGATAATGATATTTTTGTTTTCGTTCGCAACAGTGAGCAACAACTTTACAAAACTGTACACAAAACTCAGAGTATGACGAAGATGGTGAACGATAAGTGCACGCTAACACTGTGTTCCGGCCATCAATTGAAGAAACACTCTGATCAAATTATGACCATATGGACTCGCAGAGGAAATTAGGAAAGGCAAGATCATTGCGGCGTTTGTATGGCAATGACGATTTAATAAATACGGCACATCCGCCGCCGCGTAGCGTAGCACGATAGCAGTACTTTGCACTGTACTCTGGTAGCGCATATAAATTTCTATCGTCCAGTGACAACCATGTCTCAGATAGAAAGATAAAGGAGAAATTGTGATTAATTATAGAACGAAATGCTATGAGGCTGTCATAGTCTTTTCGTAGACTATGAATATTAAAATGTACCAGCGATAACTTGGGAGTTTCATCATCGAAATATTTTTTTAAGATCCTGACAAGAAAACATTCTTGCGCAGGTTTAAGATACGCAGCCGCAAACACTAGTAAGCTACATGAAAACAGTAAGATCAACCGCACTAGAGATCCGTCATCTGTCACCTGTCACCTGATCCGTCATCTGTCTTTCGCGCCTTTATTACGCAGTGGTCTGTTCAGAGGTGTTTCCAGCCTCTTGCTTTCTTCAGTTCAAGAAAGAGCTTGTGCGAACAGCCGCTTTCTTTCTTGCGTAAGGTGTTCGTTTACATACAAGGGCTTGTGATCCTTTTGTAAAAACCCAAGGGTCGCAGTGGTCAAGCGAGCCTTGCGTGCCTTTTTCACGAACTCAGTTTTTTTTCTCGGGAGCAAAAGCGTGCAATAATACTTGTTTCTTTTTTAGCTGGTACATGATGTGCAGTATCGACATCCTCAGGAGCGATCTTGCATCCTGTGGCATCACCCATAGATTGAACAACCGCAAGACATCATCATCATCATCAGCCTGGTTACGCCCACTGCAGGGCAAAGGCATCTGCCATACTTCTCCAACTACCCCGGTCATGTACTAATTGCGGCCATGTTGACCCTCCAAACTTCCTAATCTCATCTGCCCACCTAACTTTCTGTCGCCCCCTACTACGCTTCCCTTCCCTCGGAATCCAGTCCGTAACCGTTAATGACCATCGGTTATCTTCCCTCGATCCTCATTGCATGTCCTGCCCATGCCCATTTCTTTTTCTTGATTTCAACTAAGATGTCATTAACGCGCGTTTGTTCCCTCACCCAATCTGCTCTTTTCTTATCCCTTAACGTTACACCTATCATTCTTCTTTCCATAGCTCGTTGCGTATTCCTCAATTTAAGTAGAAACCTTTTCGTAAGCCTCCAGGTTTCTGCCCCGTACTTGAGTACTGGTAACACGCAGCTATTATACACTTTTCGGCCCGTAAAACCTCATAATATATCTATCTAGCCGACCCACCATTTACAGCGCCAACCACATACCACGGCACGGAAAGGAGAGCAAGTTTGGATGAAACAGTTGATCAGAGTACTGCTGCTACGATTTGTTTTGTTGTGAATTCTTTGTTTGAAGCCTTGCGGATCTTTACAATGTCGGCGCGGTCAATGAAAATGTGACTATCAACTGACTGTAAGCGTGTTATTCTCATTTATCTGGAAGTAGTTCGAAGAAGCGTGGATAGACTCGGCATCTGTCGCCACTAGTGTCGCTATAAATAATTAGGGCTCCGGACTACGCAGGATGATTCATTGGTGATCTGTACAAGCTTGTCTATATTCATTCATCCGGAATTAAAAATACTTTAGTGTCCTTACATTTTCTTTATTTCTACACACTTGTTAGGAGGCAGTGACGTAGCCAAGGACTCCTAGCCCGCAGGCGTGGCCTCGCCGTTGAGTGTCCGCATCGGTTGTCGGAGGTCGTGGCTTCAAAACCACGCCGACGCCGGCTACCCACTAGTTCTCGAATTGAGCACAGACGCCCCCCGGCCCGTCACTTGGCTCTCTTCAGGGGTGAATTCCTCTGGAAACCACAGCGTATGGTAAGTGGTAGAGCATCCGCCTCGTATGCGGGAGGTACTGAGTTTAAATAGCGGCGCCGGCGGAGACCCACCGGTTTTTTTTCTGACGGGTAGAGATGGAACTTAGGAACTTAGGATTTTGAGCGCAACGTACGCATTTATCTGTTAGACAGGTCATTTCGTTGCACAAACGTTCCTTTTAGAGGCTATCAACAGGATTTGAAACTATTTTTCGCGCGCACGGATGTTGCATTTCCTTTGATGAGTTGATGCTTTACACGCTTCTCGTTTTTCAGCGTCGGTAGGTTATTTTGAAGGCCTCAAGTGTTTGTGGAATATGTACCTTGAAGGCCATAACTTCTCAAACGGATGTCCGGAGCAAAATGATGCTGTAACACGATCTAGATTTACGCAATAGGATAAGATTATTTCGCTGCATTCTCAGTGCTAATATTTTGGGCACTTGTCCGCTGAGAATCGCGTGAGCTACTATGTCAAATATATTGCAGCGCTGTCCTTGCGACCTCATTGTGGCTCTGAAGCTCTGATATTTTCGGCGTCGTTCACCAGACGCTTGACTCTTAGTGCCTCCTCCATCATATGTGTAATCCATGTTTGAAATTCATCATCATCATTATTTGCGCACGCCTAACATCTACCGTCAACACTGTTTTATTGATCATGACGACGAGGAAGTAAACATCATCAGACGGCTATCTTCTCAAGAGCAACCCATATGCGATGCAACCATCATCATTCTCGTCCACTAGAGTCTTGCCAGTTGTGGGCTCCGAAATACGTGCACAGACGCCACCGCTCTAAGCCTCTGTGTGTTGATCCGCTGTTATAATCACGTTCTGCATGACGCCTGCGTCCGAAAGATTGATTCGAATCCGCTGCAGTGACCGTGAATGGCACTGGCTGTGGCTCCCACTGTTAATATTCCGAACAAACATAAATACCAAACAAAGTTGACCGTATGGTCGCAGAAGTAGCTTAATGACAAAGCCTTGCACGTATAATGCGCAAAAGGTTAGCGGCAGTTCTGCCTACTTTCGTGGGTGCCCTCCGCGCTTTTTGTCCACGTTAGCATTTACTACAGCGAAAGCTTACTGGTTACATCCCTAGAATGAAACTACTAAATATCATGCGGTGTTATATTATGCAGTCTGTGCGCGTTAAAGAGAGGTGGCTACGTGATGCGCAGCAACGTATTGTTTGCCTGTGCGCTACAGACACGCGGTGACTGACACTAGCGACTGAGTGAGTCAAAATACCGCTCTTTGTACGCCGGTTTGCTGACGCTTTCATTGTAGGGAGAGCGAACAGCATAGTGGATGTGTTAAACATTTATTTTTCTTCGCACTGCTTCCATATGGTGAAGCTGCGCATGACGAGGCAGGCTAACGACGATATACTAACATCTAATTCAAGAGTGGTCGTTATCCACGTTACGGTATGTATTGACGTACGGACGGACGGATATATCAAACGCTGTTTCGAGCTCTCAGTTGTAGCATTAAAACACGTGTGCATAATGGCATGCACCAGTACCACAACGGAGGGGAAATTGGTTTCAGCCAGGACACCCCGACGAAATTTCTGCAAGGACCGCTAAGACAACCACAACGAACTCTAAAAATCAGAACGACAATCTCGATACCGTGCAATAGAGTATTGGAAGCTCATACACAGGCTGTCGTTGTGCTTGGCCCAACACGGATACAAACCACGCAACGATGTTACGACAACTAGGCAATCGTTCACTGTTCGTACAGATGCTACAGGAACGCCATCCCCGCCGATCATCCGCCCAAAAGGCAGTGAAAAACACTTCTAATCTTTTTGAAAACGACTCGCTTGTGCTAACGCTTTTAACTGCGTGGTGCTGTCCGAGCACCACGCAGTTTCTTGTGTTTGAGATGGCAGTAGACTGAACTACATTAAAGGCGACAGAGCATTCGGTTAAAACACTATACACGACCACAGAATATGCTGTCATGCGTGTGTTTATATGTCCCAAAAAGCCAAACAGGTTTACTTTGTTTTAAATTTATCCACTAACCTCCTTTAGCCATCTGGAGACATCAGCGCAAACAGGCTGTTGTTGCTCTTTCGTAGGACGTAGAAAGAAACAGCTACGTAGAGACAGCGCTGTCTGTGTATTTGTTTCTTTCTACGTCATCGTTCAGTCGCGCTTACACACTCTATCATGGGTTCCGCAAATGAAGTGGTTCGCCATATCATGTTACCTACAATTAAAAAATGACATAGCAACGCTCACAGGTTGTGTGGTCGAAGCTAGAGTATCGGAGAGGGCAAATTATGCTCTTAGGCGAACCAACGTTTTTATTATGAATTAATATTGTTGTTAGTCGCTGAATCACTCTTCAGTTTTGTTAATCCAGCACATCGCGGCGCCATGAACAATACCGATAAAAAATGCGACGTCGCCTGAGATTGTTCTATATGCCACTTCCGATCAGCGCGGGTTCACATTTAGCAAGTCATCATTGCAACTTGTACTTTTGTATGTTTTCATACAGGGTGTCCCAGGTCAAAACTCTTAAACTAAAATATAGAATTTATGCGACGACACAACTAACCGTATACTTCTGTCAGCAGTGGCGTACCACACGAGGTGACATGACATGATGCATGAACTTTATTTCAGTCCTGAGGGACTGAGATCTTGGGGAGCTAAAACCGAAGGCTCCCGAAGATCAAGTCGGTGGCGCCACCCACGATGGGACCGGGAGATGAAGTTCCGCCGCAGCGTCGTGGGCCCTCTGGACAGCCTGGAGTTGCATGTGGAGATTGCTGCTCTTGAGCGATTCCTGCCATTGTTCTTTCGTGATGGGTGGAGAGGCGTTAAGGGCTGGGCACAGCCAGAGCATGTGTTCAAAAGAGCATGAGTCATGACCACATTTGGGGCACGACTGTCAGTGGGCAGGATCTATCCTGTTAAGAGACCGAGGAGTGGGATACGAACGGGTTTGCAGAAGTCTGAGTGTGCTAGCCTGAGGTTTGTTCAATTTAGGGTGAGGGGGTGGAAATGTCCTCCTGCCCAGTCGATAATGGGAAACAATTTCATGGAAAGCACATAATGGATCTTTGTGGATGTTGACCACGTTACGAGCCTGGCTACCCGCGACAGCGAAGTACGTGAAATCACGCGCTCTCCGGTGGGCCTGCTCGTTAGGATTACATCCAAGCGGGTTAACTGAGCTATCTAGATGGGCTGGGAACCACGAGATGTGGTATCCTTCACTGCTCGCCCTGGTCTTTTGAAGTGCTTTAAGCAAAATACTGTTCGCCTGTTGAGATACGAGAGCGGACGAGAAGGATCTAATCGCCGTGCGCGAGTCCGAGAAGATGATAGCGGGAACTTTTGAGCTGTGAAACGCCAGAGCGATCGCCGCTTCCTCCGCCACATGGGCAAACTTCGTATAAACAGAGGCTGCATTGACCAGGTTGCCTGCCGCGTCTACCACCGAGACAGCGAGCTTATCCCCACTGTCATATCTGGCAGCATCGACAAAGAGGGCATCTAGTTTCTTCTGATTTATATTTTTAAGGATGGACTTGGCTCTCGCTAATCTCCTACCCTCGTTATGCACTGGGTGGATGTTTCGCGGAACGGGCTCAACCATGATGCGATTTCTGGTTTCCGGGATCAAGCTAACTTTGGTCGCCGGTTCATGTCTTGGTTGGATTCCCGCTTCTTCTAATTTCTTGATCCCTGGCTTAGTGGATGAAAGTCTCATTATTTGACCCGCTGTGTGAGCTTCTATTAGCTCATCGATGGTGTTATGGAGTCCTAGCTCCAGCAGCTTCTCAGTGCTTGCAGACTGCGGAAGGCCGAGCACGCGCTTGAGGCCGGTTCTGATTAGGGAGTCGAGCTTGGCCTTTTCCGCTTTACCCCAATTAAGGTACGGTGCGATGTAGATAACATGACTCAGGAAGAATGCTTGATAGGCTCTGAGCAAATTGTCCTCTTTGAGACCGCCTCTTCGATTTGAGACGCGGGCTACAAGTCTTAGGACATTACTAGCCTGTCCAGTGAGCCTGTTGAGGGCCGTCGAGTTACAGCCTTCGGCATCAATAAGGAGACCTAGAATTTTCACCGAGTCCATCCTCGGTATAGGATGCCCATTTTTAGCTCGAATTTCTATCGGCAGAGTTTCCAGAGGCGCAAGGTTTCTGACCCCCTGTCTGGACTGGCGGTATAACAATAGCTCTGATTTAGCGGGGGAGAGTTCAAGGCCCGCGTTTGAAAGAAAGTCTTCAGTAGCCTCCAACGCGCTCTGTAACGAGTGTTCGAGCATGGCTAGCGATCCGCCCGGTGCCCAGATCGTGATATCATCCGCATAAATGGCGTGAATAACGTTTGGGATTGCAGCGAGGCGAGTGGAGAGCTTGTGCATGGCTATATTAAATAAGAGTGGGGACAAGACAGGCCCTGCGGGGTGCCGCAGGTGCCTAGTTCGTAGGGTCCTCCTGTGACCATGCCTAATCGGAGGTGTGCCTTGCGATCCGCGAGGAAAGATCTGGTGTAATCATGAAACCGCTGGCCCAGGTTGAGAGACGAAATCTCCGTCAGTATGTGCTTATGCGTGACCCTGTCGAAGGCCTTGGAGAGGTCCAGTGCGAGGATCCCTCTCACGTCGCGAGTAGGGTTATCAAAGATTGCTTTCTTAACCCATTAGGGACCGGTTTCTTTTTTTTCTTGATATCTCGAAATAAATCTAATATATTACCTTACCTTTATACTAATAATTCACATGCAAAAGATTATTAGTCTTGCCTAATTAGTTTTTGAAATATAGCCCGTGACCATATGGTCACACTGGGCCCTTACGCTACAGCAAAATACGCGAAGTGAAAAACATTTATTTCAAGCCATGAAACTTCACAAAAAACATACATTGCGAATAGTGGAGCACTTATTTAGTGTGATATGGTTTAAATCATGGAATACACATGCCGACGTCATACTTTCTGCGTTTTGTGTGCACCGCGTTGCAATTATCTCATGCACACCTCCACCTCTTGTCATTAGGTATTGGTGCAACAAAGTGGGCCACTTGGTCATACCGTGTACCATTCAGGACATCACCACTCTTTGGGATTCTGCGTTGACAAGGTCCTCTAGGCTTATTGTCCCATCGCATCAGGTAGCTTTGTGCAATTTGCCTACGGAATTCCACTTGCGTGACGTTGAACTCTGTGCTACGAATCAGCGTCCAAGTGTTGCTGATAGATACATCACAAAGTCAAGTGAAAATCGGCCACCACCACTTTTTGGCGCGGATTGCAATCCTGTAGGCGCCTACATTTGCATCCATCTGGTCCGTACCTCCCATAAATCTTGTACTGAGCAACAGTGTTTGGACGGGCCACCTTGATTCGCTTCTTCTGAACACGAGAGTACCTGTCTGCAGATGACATTGGCTTTACGCCGTGAACGGTGCTTACGATCGTTACTACAGAATTGTCCACCCAGCGGACAACAATGATCCCATTGTCGCTCAGCATGGGCTCTTCGTGCCCGCGAGGTTGGCGCTTGACGAATTCTGGTCGAACGATAGGGCATTATTTGGGAACGCGGTTCGCCTTCACTGTGCCCGTGCCTTCGTAGCCCTGAACCTTGAGATGTCTGAGTAGCTGCAAGCTTGTGAATAAATTATCAAAATAGAAAAAGAAAGGAAGATTGTGCGTCTCTGCTGCGAGTTCATCCACCATTTGAAGAAGTGGCACCGCTGCTTTTCCGAAGTCATTTTCATATTCTTCAGATGTTCCGGGATCCCCTGATTGCCTTGATACACTTTGAAGTTTATAAGGTATCCGTTCTTGGCATTTAGGCACCATACTTCATGCCCGAAGTGGATAGGCTTTCCGTGTATGAACTGTTCACAGTCATGACGACCGTAATACTCAATCATACTTTCGTCATAGCTCAGGTGACTTACAGGTTGAAAGTGCTCTACAAACCTTGATTTCAATAGTGGCATCAATGGACGCAACTTTGCCAACTTGTCACTAAGCGTTAGGCTTGCATTTCGCTCAGTGCAGGAATCGCATTATCTGTACGAAGCGATTTCTTAGCATAGCATTGTAGGCCATCGTGTTGCACATATCCGTGCCGCTGTCCCAATAGCACTTTTTATCTGACAAGCGGTTATAGCCGGGCAAAACAAGTACTTGAAGAAAACTTATCTTAATTCTTCTTTGGTAACCTACGGATCAGGCATATTCAAGATAACGCATACTTTCTCGTTTGTTCGACTAGCAGCTCCACGACGGCTTCGTCAACAAAGAGCTCGAACAACTCAACAGGTGAAAAGTCCCTGTAAGCAGCAAAGTTTGGGTCAGGAAATATGCCAAGGCTTTTCTGGAGATCACCATTCGTCCACTTAGAAGCACTGGATAATTTCGCAGGAATGGCCGCATCAACTACAGCACAAGAAACCTCTGATGTTCCGTCACTTTGCCCGCCGGGGTCGTTGTGGTCAGACTCGCATCCACTAATGCGGCGTCCGCCAGAGAAAACAGTTTCAGCGCGGGCTCATAGCTGCCGCCCGCTTAGATTGTCAATAAGCCCGTCTGAGTCTTCATCGGCCGTGTCTACATCCGAATAGGTGCTAGCCTCTGGCGGCTCGATATAAGTCCCTGACACGTCGTCATCTTCCTGTTCGAGTATCTTAGCTATTTGTTCCGACATCTACCTATTCAGCCAATAAAATAACAAATAACCACTGCGGGAACGCGCCAGCAGCGGTGCAAGAGATGAGAATGCAGTTGAAACAAAATAAAAAGTTAGGTATCCTAAAGGCCCAGCGTTACCATATGACAACGCACAAGATAACGAACTCGTTCATGGATAAATCAAACATAATTCTTTCACAAATGCTCATCGAAGGTCACATATTCAAAGAGCAATATGGAGGTAACAGTATCCGGCAATTGCTTAAACAAGTAGTGAAAAAAAAAAACAAAGAACACTTAACCCTTGGAGCGATGCATCGGGACGCTACTCGCAGAGCAACACTTATTCCCGCCTTTGCGAGGGGCTCCCACAAAACGACTGACAGCTGCTGACACTTGGTATCCATAAAGGGAACTCTAATCTGTCAATCTGCATGTCAAAGGCGATTTTAGTGCCGTTTTCTTAATATTAATTAATTGAAATCGACAGTGCAGACTAACGTGACCATATGGTCACGTTGGTCGTTAATGGGTTAAGCAAAAGCATAGCGTCCTGTGTGGACAACGCCTGTCTAAAGCCAATTAGGTTGTGTCTAAAGAGCTCCTTGTTTTCAATATGTTCGGTTATCCTGTTATGTATCGCGTGCTCCGCAACCTTGGCGATGCATGATGCAAGGGAAATAGTAACTATAAAATTCAAACAGCGCTAAACGACAGGACCAGAATGAGGAGGAGACAAACACGGCGTTACCATGCAACAGTTACCATGCAACACCAACTCGCCCAATCCGCTGCCCTTCTTCGTAACGGAAATAGGCCGCAGATTATTTATATGTGGGGGTTTTCCTGGTTTGGGTATGAGTACCACTTTTGCGGTACGCCAATCTATCGGGACCGGTCCACTTTTTCATACCTCATTTATTTTGGCCATGACTATCTCGATTGCCCTATCATCTAAGTTCCTGAGAAGTTTGTTCGTGATTCCATCAGGTCCCGGGGCTGACCTGCCGTTTAGATTGAAGAGAACGTGTCTGATCTCTGACACGGTGAAAGGTTCGTCTAGATCAGGTGTCGAGAATCCTATGTAGTTCACACGCTCTACCGGGCGATCCGCGTCTTTAGCGAGGGGGAGATAAGTATGAGCTAAGTTGCTGGCTAATTCGATGTCGGTGAGACCAATTGCGATTTGCTTCTTAATGAGCCTATCCGTTGCAAGGTTAAGGGTGTCCTTAGTCTGTTTATCGTTGAGAAGACTTTTCAATAAGCTCCATTTGCTACCTCTTCGCATACGCCCGTCCGTTTCGGTACACGTCTCATCCCATTGCTGACGGGCGAGCTGGGCCGAATAGGTTTCAATCTTCTTGTTAAGAAGCGCGATTTTGGATCTTAGTCTACGATTAAGCTTTTGGGTCTTCCACCTTGCTGAGAGGGCGTGTTTGGCCTCCAGAAGGTGAGCGAGTCTCGAGTCCATTTTAGGAACTTCAAGATCCGTAATGATTTCTTTGGTTGCTCCTTTAACTGCCAAGTTCAGATTCTCTAGCAGATCTGCATACGTCTCGTCTGGCGGGACTGTGTCATTTCTGATTTTTCGAAAGAGGTCCCAGTCCACATACTCATATCTCGCGGGTGGTCTGGGTTTGACACGCAACAGAATTTCAAGTATGTAATGGTCACTGCCTAGCCCCTCCTGGAGGTTGTCCCACGTGCCTTCGATACCTCGGAGGAAGGTGAGATCGGGGGTCGTATCTCGACTGACCGAATTACCGGATCTGGTGGGGAGCCTTGGGTCTGTGACGAGTATTAAGCCGAGCTCTGCAGCGTTGAAGGCTAAGTTCGTTCCTTTTGCACTTTTGTAACCATACCCCCATTCCGTATTGGGTGCGTTAAAGTCACCCGAGACAACGAGAGGCGCGCTTCTCGCCGCCCTAGACGCGGTGCCTAAAAATGTTTTGAAGTCTCTTTTCCTGTCCGATGGTGCGCTGTACACGTTGAGAATGAAAATGTTAGAATTCATTGTTCTGTTGGGTACGATTTATATTAACTGGGCCTCGAGGCCCGCTTTGTACGCGCGGACCTCGTGCTCAAAGAACGAGATGTTCTTTCTGATTAGGGTAGCAATACCTCTGCCCTTTTCACTCCTGTATGCTATGGTGCGGTATCCCGAGAGTGAAATTTCTGCTGTTTCTTGTAACAATATAACTTGCGGCTTGTCCGCAATAGACCTGATAAGCTGTCGCAGTGGGGACTTGCGCCTCTGGAAACTTGCGCAGTTCCACTGCCAAATTTTCAGATTGTTGCTATTTTTGTTCGCCATTTTGTCTACTGAGAATGATCAATTAGCTCTGTAGCCCTACTCTCGGGGTTCGGGTTCGCTTGATTCTGCACTGTCGACACCGTAAGCCTGCCTTTGGCTTGGACCTTGGGCCTCTATAGTTGAGTTAATCTCGTCTCCATCCCGGAGAGCATTTCCATCATGCGTCCTAGGGTCTTTTCTATGGCAGCTAGCTTGCCTCTGTTGTTTATTTTGGCCGGAGGATCGGCGGCGGTAGCTGTGGCTTCGCTCGGCTCGGCCATCTCATCCTCTTCTTCTGTCTCGCTAACCGGTTCTGGGTTGGGAGCTTTACGCTTGGATTGGCCAGCAAGCGGGCCTAGAGCTTTAATTTCATCCTCGTCGCGGTTCGAGATTTGCCCTCTAATGCTATTTAAGGCCTCCTTAAGTTCTGCAAGTTCGCGCCTGAGCTGTTGATTTTCCGCCTCAAGTGATTGGATTCGGGGATCATTCACTTGCTCTGACTGTGCCTCACCACTTGCTCGTTTGGCCGTCGTAGTCTTCTTTCCCATCGACGGCGCTGTGCCAGAGCCCTTGACTTTGTCGGCCCACGTGGCCCGCTTGGCGGGCTGGGAGCGAGACCGGGACCGGGATCTCGATCTGGATGCGCTGGAATTCCCTCCTTTCCCTGAGCCGGTTCGCCTCCTGGAGCGAGAGCGCCCCCTCGATTGTGAGCGGGCTCGCAGGGTGGAGCCATCATGTGCTGCCGCAGGTGTCGCCGATCTCTGTGCGTAGGAGATCATGATGTCTTCGCCGCTGTCCATCTGTATTCTTCGCTCCATTTGTCGTCGCCTTCGACGCCGACGCCTAACGATATATGGGATCTGGTAGCGTTGTTTGCATGTCCTATCCCCGGTGATATGGGGGCCACCGCATGCTTCACATTTGGGTGTGCATTGGTTTTCCTTCTCTTGCGACTCTGAAGACTTCATTTTCCCACAGCCACGGCACTTGTTCTTTTCCTCTTCGCTGCTGGGGCACACGTCGGCTCTGTGACCCACGTGACCACACGCGTAGCATACATCCACCTGCCGTTTGTACAGAAAGCATGGAACGAGGGCGGCTCCACACATGACCGTGTTGGGCACTCGCATGCCGTCAAAGAGCATAATAACTACTTGCGTGTTCTTAATTCTTCTGACTTCTAATACCGTAGGGTTTCTTGGGTTCAGAATCACCCCCCTAAGGGCTGCTTCGTCAAATGAAGGGTCGATGTTTCTTATTACACCTTTGCACGTGTCATCAGGCGCAGAAATGTAGGGTGACACCTCAAAGGTGCCGAGTTGGTCCCCGCGAAGTGGCTTTCCCGCATGAAGCGCGAAGAGCATTAAGTGCGCAACGGCATTAAGCCATGGCCTCCGCGATTTGCTCCTGCAGCGCTGCCGGAGCTAATAGCGGAGGCCACGATTGCGCAGAATAAATTTTTCCGAGTAACGCCTGGGACGGCTGGTGTCATTGCTCGCGGACGTGCAATCATGCCGCCGTTTTCATATTTCGTGCGTTTTCTTTGAAACGCGGAAAATAACAATGCGAGACATAGCAGTGACAGTGACAACAACTTTATTAGAGTGTCCTGAGGAACTTTATTGGGGGGAACCGAAGGCTCCCCAATCAAGTTGGTCACTCCGCCCACTGAAAACAGCTGGATTTTGTGTTCTAACATGCATTTATTATTTTCTTTCATAATTCGCGCGCTCAGTTTAGTAATGAAGAAGAAGAACGTAAACTTTATTTTTATATCAATGATATTCGAGTCCGGCGTCTTTTTAGTGGGTCTCGGCACTCGCCACGGGCGCGGTTCCAAGGCCTTGTCTTGAAGCGGCTTCCTCGGCTCGCTAGACGGCCCAGAGTTGTGCTGTCAGGTTCGCGCTGAGCAGTGCGGTCTTCCAGCACGAGCGGAGGCTGACGGTGGAAGAGACGGAGGGGTCGGCACTGCCCGACTTGTTTGTTAAGTCCTGACACTCTCATAACATGTGATTAAGTGTGGCAACCTCCCCACACGATGTGCAACTGTTTCTAGTGTACATGTCTGGATACATGGCGTGCATGGGTCTGGAGTTTCTGTAAGAATACGTTTGTAATTGTCTGAAGTGTACTGCTTCCGTCCTGTCTAACCTAGTGTGGGGGTTTGGGTAAACGCGTCTTTGTAACTGGTAGTGTGTCGTGATGTCGAGGAACCTGGTCATACGATCGTCCCACGTCCAGACGTTTGCAGTACACCGCGGGGGCTCTTCCTCCGGTGATGATCGGTGAGTAAGGTCTCGAGCAACGCGGTGAGCCGCTTCGTTGGGGGTGCTCAATTGAGTGTGTGCCGGGATCCATAGCAAATGCCTTCAGTTATCGAAGTTTGCGTCTCCCTGGTGTATGGGATGTCGCTAGGGTATGGGATACGCCTCTTGCGAGATGCGCCCATTTGAAAAATTGCGAATTGCCGTTTGCGAATCGCAGATCACGTATGTCGCTTAGGTTTGTGTGAGGGCCCGTGCTACGGCCGCTTCCTATGCCGCTTCGGCATGTGCCGTGTCCACGGTGACGCTCGTGAGATGGTTGCATCGGTGGCTAGTAACTACCGCCACGTTTAGTAATGAAAAAATTCGTTATTTATGTCACCTAGTTTTAGTTCCATTACGATAAAAAATGCTGGTGCGGTACATGACTGCTGACAGAGTACGAATGTTTGCGTCCTCGTCAATTCTGTATTTTAAGAGATTGGCTAAATTTAGCTGGGACACCCTGTACAGAACGCATACTTATGCTGTATACTATTGGAACATTTAAAGGGACATGGGTGCGGGTGGATGGCACCGCTTTCCCCAGACGTGCACAAACCTCCATTTAACAGAATAAAAAAAGCACTATAATTTGCCACTGAGTGCTGAAACATAAATTTTGGTATTCGATAAAACGAAAAGACAATCGTCTCAGCAATAGGAAACCAAGGACCTGATCTGAATATGATTTCGCTGTGGTATGTCGGTATTCGCCGTAATTGCTCTTGCGAACGGTTCAAAAACACCTGTGACCGAGAAAAAGAAAAAAAAAACCAGGTCGGGACTCACTCAGAAAAACTGCTCCTTTTTTAACCTCTGTCGAAGCTGAGATAAGCCAAGGAAGATACAAAATGAAATCAGCTTTTGTCCCAGCTCTTTGTGCTGGGACAAAATCATTACCTCAATTCCGTGCAGCTGCGTGGAACTTGCATATTTTTAAATCTTGGCGCATGATAGTAGGGAAACCCTGTGTAATATTTGTATAGATTTACATGCACTACATATTAGTCTAAGCTTGACAATTGCTACTAGTATGTTCTTTGCATTGCAACGTCTACCGATCTTTTCAATTTGATTTTTAGGTGGAGTTGAAGTACTTCTGTTTCATAAACTACGTGGCATCCAGTGTTGGGCACCTCCTTTGCACCTGCACTGGGATGGAGGAAACATGCTGGTACCTGCAGGTGAAGAGCGCTAATTAGAAGAGTTGTTGATTGCCTCGCCAGCTGCGACGGTTCGCTGCTCGCTCGGGTCGCTGGGGTGCTTGCACCTAGAAGCAGGCGTACACAAAGAGAGGAAAGAATATCTTTATTCTACCCGTGCCCAAGCAAGGCCCACGCACCAGTCCTTTTAATGGTAATAAATTAATTATTCGGACAGCAATGGTGTCAAATGCGCTCTTGGAAAGGACTAGGCCTATATAAACTGAAATTTATTCCCTTTGTCGAATGACGGTAACGCACGGCAAAACGATGTGAGAGTTAACAGTGTTTCGGGCACTCAAATGCGTTAAATGATTATTTCTGGTATCGATACCTTGAGCACAGAAGACCAGTAGCGTACTGTCCCTGCAAGTGCTGTTTAGCGCGATTTACAACTACGTATACTTCGTTACAAAAACCTAAGTTCGGCATTCTTTCTTTTCTTTACTTTATTTGCACATATTGCACGAATCCAATGAGTGGAAGTGCATCAGCGCCTGAGCCGTGACCTGTTCCTTCCCATAGCCGCCCCGGGCATTCA
This sequence comes from Dermacentor andersoni, assembly GCF_023375885.2. Taxonomy (NCBI): domain Eukaryota; kingdom Metazoa; phylum Arthropoda; class Arachnida; order Ixodida; family Ixodidae; genus Dermacentor; species Dermacentor andersoni. Next base: position 148,094,466 of record NC_092815.1, read on the forward strand.
CCGCGGTCTGCCGGCAGTGTGTCGTGACGGGCCCTGGCAGATAATCTGGGTGGCCATTTGTGGATACTTGGACGACTGGCGCGAGCATGGCGCACGTAAAGAAACGAAAGTGCCAAGTGAAAGTGCTACATACCACTTGACTGTACTTTCTTTTGCTCTATCAATTTGCGCACGTCATAGATGCAACAGTGTTTCACCAACTACACAAAAGACATTTCTATATCTGGCCTTATGCTCCTCCACTTTCAAGACCTTGCATTCGGGCTAAGGATGTGGGGGTGGTGAGTATTCAGCAAAGTGACGTTTTCTCCACAATGTAGATGATAGGCTTTGTTTACAATGGCGGCCACCACTCATTGCCTCAGGTCGGGTGTGAGGCTATCGAGTAAATGTTCCTGTATATCGCTTCTCAGTGCTTAAAGTAGTACTCATGTTCGCAATGACTGCACCAGTTGTTGAAAATAAGCTATTCGAATGAATTTAGATAGTTGTGGCACATTCCGCTGTCGAAAGCAAGACAACGTGAATTAGTGGGTGATCGCCCTATTGCAAAACCTGGCGTCTTCCAGTGGTTTTCCGGTGTGAAAACAGCGCCTTTTTTGATACTGCATCGCACTCGGGACGCTGGCACTCGCAGGGAGCCACTGAGACACCAGTGAGAACGCTGGACAAGAGCTGGGTCGAACTGGAATAGACGCTGGTTTCACTGCTTTGACGCTTGAGCGCACTGGCTTTTGCTGAACGCGCATTGGTGCTCGCTGCAGTTCGCTGGCTCGCACTATAAACTGCGCTTGTTGTGTTCGTGCCGCACTGGTTCCTGTTGGCAATGAGTGTAGGCGCTGATGAATATTAAACGCTTTAGACAATTTCGTCCCTAGATACTAGTCTCTTGTCCTAAATAACGCTATGCACCGGTCCGGACGGGATACACAACGCGTTCCTTGTTCGTTATTCGTTGTGGTCATCGAAATATCTGTCAGCCATATTCACAAAGTCCTTATCATCCGCTACTGTACCTTCTTCATGGAAGTTAGCCAAAGTGCTCCCTCTTTATAAATCTGGAGATAACCAGTGTTTGTCGAACTACAGGCCAATTTCACTGACGTCACAGTCATGCAAAATGCTGGAACACGTCATTCATAAGCACATCACGCTCCTTCTGGACTCAAATAATTTACTGTCTAACATGCAACATGGGTTTAGGCACGTTTTGAGCACGTTAACGCAGCTAGCTGAGTTCACGCATCACATTTCATTTAACCTTGATGTAGGCAACCAGGTTGATACTATTTTTATAGATTTCTCGAAGGCATTTGACACCGTTTTACATTCTAAACTTATTGCTAAACTTAATGCTGTACTCAATAATCCTCATTTAGTTAACTGGATTTTAAGCTCTCTCTCATTTCGCTCCCAGTTCGTCTCTTACAGTTCGACTGACTCCGCTACTGTTGATGTGACATCAGGTGTGCCCCAAGGCTCCGTCCTTGGGCCGCTTCTTTCTTTTATTATATATAAACGATTTGGCACTTCACTGCTCTTCTAACATCCGTCTTTATGCTGATGACTGCGTTCTTTATGAAGCGATTAACTCGTCTAATGACCATTATCGCCTTCAAGAGCCGTTTTCTAGGTTCTGCGATTGGTGTAACACTTGGCAAATGAACATTAACTTCAATAAAACCGTCCTGATGTCTTTCTGCAACAAATCTTCCCCCTCCCATTTTAGTTAATCGTTCAATGGCCGTGCTGTAGATAAGGTTTCTGAGTATAAGTATCTTGGTATCATTTTTACGCATACCATGTTATGGTCTAAACACATTGATAACATATGCAGTAAAGCACTAAAAAAGTTAGATTACTTGAGGCGAACGCTAACCCGCTCTCCTAAAGCCACAAAGTTACTAATGTGTAAATCTATATACCGCCCTGTTCTTGATTATGTATCTGTAGTTTTGGGCCCGCATAAGCAGTTAGAGATTAAGAAGCTAGAAGCAATGCAGAAAGAAGCTGTCGATTTATATGTCATCGTTACGATTGCGACTTTTCGCCCTCTTCAACACTTTCTTCCTTGAACCTAAACACGCTCTCTTCTCGTCGCCGTGTCGAATCATTAAAATTCTTGCATTGTATTGTCAATTCTTTGGTTAGGCTCTCAAATGATAATTACAACAACTTCGCGCCAGGATCATCAACGAGAAGACATCATGACCTAAACTTGATACCCTACTACGCACTTACTAACATGTTGAAATTCAGCTTTTTTCCCCGCTCAGTCGAAGACTGGAATTCATTACCTGGGTCCATTCGCTCATGCTCATCCCGAATTTTCGCAACCGCCATCCTAGATGCATAATCGTGCTCACCCATGCTCAGCAGCATTTGTATAACTTATCAGTGCTCTCTTGTAAAAGCGTTCACGTATGTTTACCGCTGTATACTCCAATGCATTTTCTGTACGTTTTTTATACCCACTCCTGCTATAGCGCAAATTGCGCTGCAGTATGTATAAATAAATACATAAATAAATTAATTAATATTTTCAAATCAGAAAAGTCTATTTCGTGGCGCCATTTGGAATAAAGGTTCGTGAGCTGCACTGTTTGCATGTGTATTCGACAATAAAGATCACTTTAGTTTTCTTGCATTTCCGTTTTGACTGGGCTGTTAGCCATATTCATGAACGAAATCTCGCAAACTCAGACAACGCCTCATTTTTTCAGTAGTTTGTACCCAACCGATGACTTCGAGTTGTCGCCGTTCTCGCAGTGTTGTGGAGGCGACGCGAAACCCAGGAGCAATTCACACGCGTACGAGCGTCTGACCCCCAGGAAGCTTGCGGCACATTGATATTACCGTACCGATAACAAATCTCAGGCGATGCGTGCGCTTCCACTTTCCCTAGTATACAAAACACATAATAAGAAAATGCTCTGAGGCTCAAATACGCGCATTTCAGCAATCGCCCAGTACCCGCGCTAAGATCGTTCCCTTCCACCGAAGCTTAGGTCTAGCGTACCCGCCGAGCCCGTCTACACACTATCGGCCTGTCTGGGCTCAGGAATCAACGAGTTTAACAAAGCTCAATCGCTCTATATTTCAGCTTTCGCATCGGTGCTATAACGCGCCGATGCGACGCGTTATAATCATACGCCAGTCCTAGCATACGCTTCTGTGACTAAGGTATGTGACTAGACAGACGTTTAGATTGAAATGCATTGTTGAACTGAGAAAATGTTGCATAGCCGTTGCGCGAAGAACAAAAAACGGCTACCAAAAATCGGCAGTAACATCCCATACAGCGACCCGGGTCCGTGGTTCATTTGGGATTTTTTCGAAGTTACAATACCGATTGCAAAAGAAATTCAGTGTTGTGGCACTTCCGTGCATGCTTCACAATATGAACAACTTCTTTCTGATCCAGGCGTAAGTTTCGGTTGCGGGGTGATAAGGCATCCTCCATCTCTGTGCGACACGTGTCTGTGCCAAACTAATACTGCGCCTCGGTTTTGATATGGCAAATTATTCACAAGTTTCAGCGCTACACCTCACGGAATAACAACAGAATCTTTATGCACGGATGGTGTTGTCATACTTGAATTACGCAGCCCACATTTTCCTCATTGGCAAATTAAGTTTACTTATTAAGAACTTTTGTGGTGCCATGGTAACAGACTGTGCGAATAACGAGTCAGGAAGTGTTTTGTCACACAGTTTTTTCTGTCTCAATATCAGAATATGATTTACTCGTGTAAGTGCCATTAAGAACAACACAAGCGGTCCCTCGTTTCTTTGACACTCCTGTTATTTTTTTCTGCGTCAAGCCAGCTTCCTCCGTCTTCTGATTCATGTCACTCACAAAAATATGTGTGACTACGCCGCTCCACGACTGCCACAGGTCTTCATTATTTAACAACAATATATTTAGATCCAACATGCGCCACATGCGCCACATGGTAAACCGGTAACTCTTGTTCCTTCCAGCATCTGTAGTAAGGCCGTGTCAGTTAATTGTTCAGTGGATCGCAAGCACCAAAGCTCCACATCGGCCTTGACACAGAAGTCCAAAAAGGAAAATGCATAGACTCTCCTATCCCAAATAGATGCATTTTTATTGCGACGAATATATTATGGGCACTCAAGGCGCATTTGTGTCGCCGTCTTCGCCGTCGCCGTCGTGTTTCTTGTAAATTGCAAGGCCGATGATACCGTTGCTGCGCGCCCTATGCTGTATGTGCGAGTGGAAGGGCGTAAACGTGAGCCCACAATCGCGGCTCAATCTCGCACGCTCAAAGGAGGAACGTGGGTAGGAAGTCTTCCGTCGCGCTCACGGAGACGAGGGGAGGGGAGGCATGCGGCATCGCACTTAGGCTGCAATGCGCGGCTGCGCGCGATCACGCGGGCTTTATCTTGAAAGCGATTTTGGGGGGGGGGGGGGGGGGGGGGGCAGTCTAGGTGGGCCGATGGCTCGTAGCTTTGCATGTGATGTGTTCTCGCCGCTCAGACATCGAGTGTGATGTGCGCACATTTGCCTGTGCGCATAGCTGACACTGTGCTTGCTAATTTAGTTAGTAAGCGAGTGTTTACAATTTTATACGATCGATAAAACTAATATCCTTACTTCGTACAGCTGTCTACTAATTTGGTCTTGCCATCGATGCTTCGCCTTTCGGGAGACATGCCCATTCCTGAACGATAGTTCGGTCCGCCGTGTGAAGGAATTCATCGGAGGTAAGGTTGGGTGAGGCCGCTTATAATTCCAGTTTTAACTTTAGTTTGTCGCCATAGAATGTGCCGTTTACCCCGACCCATAGTTACGATGTAAATATAGAACTCAGCCGTCCTGTCAAAAAAAGAAACGTCACTTTCATTTTAATAATAATAATAATAATAATAATAATAATAATAATAATAATAATAATAATCTTTAATACATCCATTCACTTCATAGTTACATATCCAGCCTGCATAAGCAACACTGCTCGTTTGCCAAGCTGGGCAGTCGACAGGTAGTACCCAAACGCGTGCAACACGGATTAAAGAAAAACCTTAAAAAAAGACAAACAAAAAGGAATCGGGTACTGTGATATTGAAAAGGCATGCACATGCTATGTCTCGAACGTAGATTAAACGGAAATACATTGACATCAAACACAACCACGGAATCAGGTACGCACAAACAGGATCCAATAGCAAGAAATGAAAAAAAGGTACATAGTATGCACTCTAGAAACAAGGAGAGTTCCGGGCACTCTCTTTGAGGGAGTGTCTGGTTGTCCCATATTCACTCTCTTTTCGAGAGTAGATCAACGCCCTTTGACAGCTTAGGTAAACTCCTCCTGACAGAGTTTTGTTACTCCACCGCAAGGGTGCGCTAGTACTCTTCCGCAGAGTGCTAATATTCTCCCCACAGGGAGTGCTAGTAGTGCTAGTATGATATCATACTGTAGTACTCCAGCGGCTTCGTCCAATAATTTGTTCGATATAACCATAGCCGTGTCATCAGCGTATAAATAAATTTTTGATTCTAGCGGTAAGCGAACAAGATCATTCATATAAATAGTAAACAAGGGCGCTCCCAAAAGGCACACCTTACTTAACACTTACTTACATTAGACACGCCTTACTTAACGCAAAAAAAGAACTATATGGCTCCGCCACAGGGACACATTGCTGTCTCCCTGTTAAATAATTAAAAAAATATATATGCGATACGGGCCTCTGAAACCACAGCATCTTAGTGTTGAAAGTAACCGTTCATGATCTAATATGTCAAATGCTCTTTGTACGCCAACGAAAACGGTCAATACAGCATCGGTTTTATCGATTTCATTACAGATGTGGTCATTAGGATCTTCTAACAGGCCTATGGTACTCTGTCCGGAGCGAAAGCCAAACTGCGCTGCATTAATAAGGCTAAACTTTTCACAGATAGAACCCATATTAACATGGGCCATTTTTTTCTAATAATGTCTGCCAACAACGAAACAATTTAAATTTGTCGGTATTTCTCGCAAAGATTTTGAGATCCTTTCTTATAAAGAGGTCTGCCAATGCTAGTTCAATGTTTTTGTGTATCTGGATGGTTCTTACTGTTTGAATTAAGATGCAAAGCAGTGCTGATTTTCGCACATCGAAATTCGCAGCTATATTTCTCATCCTATTTTTATCAAAGCCTGGGAAATTTGTTAAGCTCATTGACCGTTTTTATCTCACAATTCGGCTTCACCAACTGTAGGCAGAACAGCAGAATGATTGCTGGAGAATGTAATATTTGGGAGATTTGCTTGTGTGCACCCATTTCTGGTGATTTTTACTGACTCTAAAGTGATCACAAAAACAATTCGTTGAAGTTATGATTAAAATATTTTCTCCGTATGTAATTGCAACATTCCATTCGGCGCGTGTCTTAGTGACTGTTGTGTTGTGCTGATGAACACAAGTTCGGTGGTTTTCTGGGGGCGAAGTGCAAAAATGCCGGTGCACCGTGCATGGGGTGCACGTTAGCGAACCTCGAGTGGTCAAACTTAACGGCATACCCCTTGATCATACCGCGGTTTAGTCACGTAAAAGCACGGCATTTAAACAAAACACAGGGGTTATTGTGATTGCGAAAATATTATGGAAACATGAAACCTTCTCCACATTGCCGTCCGTTATTGAAGCGCGGATCCGGAAGTTTGCCAACAAATCGTTAGATCTGTCGTTCAACTTTTCTTAGATTTGCAGGCGAATATAGTGGCACTCAAATCCTATCTGACAAATACTTTTTGATCGTTCTTTTCGAAGAAGCCAGCTCCCAGATCAAATATGCCTCTCAACTTTTCAAGTTAGCTTTCTTTCTCTCTCGGACATTTTAGAATCTGGTCACTTATGTGGCTTAGTCTCACATTCTTATGGACGTTAGGCCAGAAAGAAAAAAATTGTGAGCAATTTGCTGCTATCACTTTCGCCAGTGCTGGGGTTTTCTTAAGTCTGTTCCTGTCAGTTGGAACTGTTTAATAAAATAAAGTCGCTATAATGAACTCAGCGTAATCTATGCTGACTCTTACTGTCGAACCGACGCCTTTAAAGCCAAGAACAAGCATTCTGTCTGTAGGCTTACCAAAAGGACATATTACATTTCAGCTATAATGTCATCAAAGAAGCATACCTGAAATGTAAACACAAGACTGAAGGTTGACATATACATGCAAAACGAATCCCAAAGCTTGAGCTAGGAAGCCGAAACTTTTATTCAGGACAAATCCAGCACAGGCTCTTTTTCTATATATAGAAAGGAGCTCGTCAGCCATGTCTGTATTTTGAATGCAAGTATCTTGCTTTTGCGGGCCACAAGTATGCACGAGGCCCAAGATTATTTTTTTAAATTACAGGGTTTTACGTGACAAAACCATTTTCTGATTGTGAGGCACGCCGTAGTGGAGGACTTCGGAAATTTCCACCATCGGGGGTTCTTTAACCTGCGCCTAAATATAAGTAAACGGGTGCTTTTGCATTTCACCCGATCGAAATGCGGCTACCATGGCCAGGATTCGATCTCGCGACCTCGTGCTCAGCAGCCAAACACCGTAGCCTCTGGGTGCCCGAGATTTCGCCTGATCCATATGTACAACTATAGTGCCCCGTCATGAACCATAAAACGTACCAACGTTCGACGAGTTTTTCTTTAATTACCCAAAAAAACTGTGTGCTTTCCTTTGAACCTGTGGTGTCTATACTGAAGGGGCAGCATCAACATTCGAATCAAATTATAACGTTTTGTCGCCCGAGGAAACCCATGGCCTGTTAGGGACAATTTACTGTATTGCTGCGGATCGATTCTGACCACATGGATTTCCTTAAGCTATACCTAAACATAAATACAAGGTAATTTCCTCACTGTGCCCGCATCTATGTGCGACCGCCGCGGCAGAAAACTGAACGCGAGACCTCGGGCTTAGCACGAGAACGCCGTAGTGATCCAGCGCCCACGGCGGTTGCGGGACAGCGTTATTCATTTTTCATCATATACAGGTTGACGACAAGTTTTGGAGCAAAGTCTTGATTTTCGCATAATCACCTTATCGAACGTAGCCTAACTTAAAATGCACATACAGTCTGAACCTCGAAAAAATGCGCAATGGCATGAGCGTGCTTATCGTTATGTCTCTGTTTCGCTTCCGCGGTGGAACATAAATAGAAATGCAGAATACACTCTAACGAATTCGTTTAAATTTAGAACTTTTCATTAATTTTCAATATCTTAAACACCCCATATAAGGGGTTTTACATCAGGGGCGGACGGAGTTATCTGTACAAAATGCTTTTAATGACTTCTTTCGATTTAGTAGAGCTGGAACAGTGCGCAGCATCTGTGTAAGGACCATTCCTATCCGTTGAAAGTCACACGAATAGTGATGACTGGCACGCATAAAATGTGCTTATTGGAGGTATGCTGGCTGATATGGTTGAAAAAACTTGAGGTATTGTGGGCTGCTTTCATGGCACAGGATCGAGGTGCCCTGTTACTAAAATTATAAAAAAATTTACTCGCCATCGCGGCCCTGCGAAAGGGGATGGCCAGCGAAGCTGTTGAGAACCACCACTACAGCTGCTGAGGGGAATATACAGCGCTTTATTGCTCATTTTCGCGTCTGGCGCATTGTTCAGCGACAGGAGAAGGGGGACGCGCGGCATTTCCCTGTGCGGGCATTCCACGGCAATACGACCAGGGGCGCCGTACCGCCACTGGTCACATTGCCGTTTCTTTTGCCTTTGCCACACCTCGTATTCGCGCTGCAACTCGGGACTCCTAACTATGCGTTGCCTACCTATAACGGCGCTTCAACAACAATGAACTCAGTTGCTAGGCTATTTCTTCTACATATTGCTGGCTAGTGAAGTCAGTCCCGACGTCGCCAGCTGGCGTCACCACGGCAGCTTGCGCAGTAGTAATCTTTACCGGGAAATCTTTGAGGGGAGCGCTACGCGATTGGCATTTTTTAAAAAGAGCGCCTTAATATCCATGATGTGGTTCGGATGTTTGTTTTGTGCTTGTCATTTATTGAAAATAATGCTCAATAAAGGGAACATGAGACGTCCACATAATAGTAGCAATGGCTACAAAGGAAACCCATACGGGTTCCTCGAAAGAAAAGCCTCGCAGCTGAAGAAAAATTCGTTTTCGTCCGGGACACGAACTCGGGACGACCGCCTTTCCGGGGCAGCCGCTCTACCATCCGAGCTGACCAGGCGGCTAGCAGATGGCAGGGCGAAGTCGAACCTTTCAACAACTGGAAGCAAAGGCAAGGCTTCGACGGAATAGTTCTGCGAAAACCCGCAAGGTGGAGCTACACCTCCACCTTTTTTCTCCCCCTTGCGGGTTTCCGCAGAACTATTACGTCAAATAATGCTGTGCGGTATGTCGTATGCGTCACTCCAAAGAATTAATGCACTTGACGTGACGATGATGCCGAAAAATATCCCTAGTAGGGGCTAACAGCTTCAATGTTAAAAATGTTTACTTGATCTACGCTATCGTCACTTATTCACTTTATCACAAGGGTACACGAGGATCGTGATATACAGTACCGTTAGCAACGCCATATCCCAGAGCAGACGATGCGGCCGATACTGTGTACTGTTTATTTCCTAAGCAAGAACCTTCTTATGTTGCAGAAAGCCTAGCTAGACTCTGCGGTGAAAAAGTACTTTAATTAGGAAAATTACGTATATACGCGAAACACACTGAAGAAATACTACTGAGAAAATTTATTTTGAGCACAAACGCAATTTATACGTGAAGAAGGGCACATGCGCGACTTGTACAAGGCCTGATGTGGTTCCTTATTTAGTGAAGATTAGTGAAGATGTCAGGAAAATTACTGCAATACACGTCGCACCTGTCACGTTTCTTTCAATGCCATGTTTGAAACGTCGTGCCCTCGCATTTGCGAAAGCGACAGGAAAAAAAAAAAAGAAACGAAACGAAGCAATGAAACCAAGATGAACACGGTTGGACATTCACGAACTGTTCCCGCTAAATTGGCGACGTTTCGAAACCACACAATACAATCGTTACGGTGCATAAAGGAATCAAAACACAAATAGCAGGCCTGTCAAAGCCACAGAGGGCTTGGCTCGCAGTGCCTGACAGTCAGATCACGGATAATTGCCCATGATTTTTAGCGGAGTTAACTATTGGCGGCTAGGAACGAAATATTTAGGATGTTATACAAAATGTTCTTTCTTTTTGTAAACTTCGAAAATCGTAAGTAATTTTTGGATCCCACGGCTTGTGTTAGCTTCAAACACCGTTGTTGCTAATTTACTAAATATGGCTGGAACATAATATTGCCGCGTTCATCTTCCATACTATGTCGCCGTCTTGGGGATAACATACAGTTCCTTCTGGCTGATATATACCGTATCTTAATATCATTATTCCATAAGTGTTCAATTACAACACTCTCTGCAATCAGGAAAGTGAGGTTTGGCAAAATAAACAACTTGAAGACATCTGTATCTTTCCTTGGGCACAAATCGTACGCCATTATTGACAACGTTGAACGTAAAATTCAGTTAATTCTTGAGCTCCATCTAAGGGTGCAGTGACCATGAACAGTCAAGCCATAAGGCAGCACGCTGTAGACTCGAGCATTCACAATAATGTTTCGCACCGAGATTGGCATGAGACATCGCATATTGAATAATACAGAGGAGACCCCGCGCAACCTGGTACAGAGGAGGGACAAGTGCGAAATCCGTAAAAGATGACAGTCAAAGCGCAACCCAAGATACATAACAGAAGGTGCGTATTTGACCTAATGACATGTACATGTATAAGAATCGAATCTGTGTAAGAATAACAGTTTCAAAGGCAGAATTTTTTTTCATGGGGTTATGGAAACATAGAAGTTGCGTTTTAGAAGGGTTGACATTTACTAAATTCGCCGTGAAGCAGTCCATAGCTTTAGTTACCTTATTGTGTAAGGAGCTAATTGAATCGGAGAGATTAGTTGCACAGGATACAAGAACTGTATCATCGCCGTATAGATATATATGATCGCCTACTACATCTAACAAATCATATACATAAATGTTAAAGAGCAGGGGGCTTCATATTGAGCCCTGAGGGACTCCCGAACAAATATATGTAAAAACACTTAAACTATAACTCACTTTTACACACGGTCGTCTATCCTGCAGAAAGTTAGTTAATAGATTAAAGAATGCTCCACGAAAACCTAGCAGAGACAGTTTCTGTAACAAAATGTCGCAAGTGCTGTTAAATGCATTAGAGGCATCCATAAAGAGAGCACAAGCTACCGGTTGCGATGTAATTTAGAATTTAGCAGATCAGAGAAACCTAATATTTCTGGATGCCCTTCCCCTGGACAAATCTGTATTGATTTAATGATAGTACACTATGCTTATGTAGGAAACCGACAGATTTTAGTTAGTTAATACGGGTTTAATGGCGCAAAAGTGACTAAGGCCATGCTGCGCCCGTCAGAAGATATTAAGAATTCAAATGTTAAAGCAGCGAAAGCTGCGTTACTATAGAGTCTGTGTAAAAAGCCGGTTTCTTCTATAAAGCTAAACAAGTCAGTGAAGGGCACTCGCGGTTCATCTCCGAGTATTGAGGTGGGGTGTAAAGGCAGGTGTAAGTTGTAGAGATTATGTAAAAGCTTTTGTCTCCGTGTTTCAATATTTGGATATGCCATAATAATGTACGTTACTGCGTGTGGGTCATGGCACTTCTCGCAAGTTGGCGGGTTTTCGTTTTGAAGTAGAAAATTGTGTGTCAGGTGTGTATGCCCGATTCGGAGTCTACATAGGATCACCTCATAGAAGCGTTGCTCGCTAAGCAGGGGTTTTATTGTGTGTATCTTGTTATTTATGCACGAGTCCCATTCTAGTTGCCACTTTGATGCCAGGGCCTTATGAATCGCTCGGACACTGTCTCTGTATGGAAGTGTTGTTTGTGTTATGCCTTCGTGCGCTGCCATGAACGCGCATCTATCTGCTGCTTCATTCCCTGGTATCCCAACATGACATGGGACCCAGAAGAATCATATCGTTCTCCCGTATTTATTATAAGCCACCATGTTTAGGATATCGCCAAGCAGGGGTTCAGACGCTTAGTTAAGGCTTAGAGCTCTGAGTGCGCTCAACGAATCGGTATATATGATGGCATTCAACTGCTTGTTGGTGGTGATTTTTTTACTGCCGTACATATCGCATAAACTTCGGCGCTAAAGACTGAAGAAAAATTATTTATGCGAATGCTATATTCCACATTTTTCGTTATGATCCCGACACCTACGTATTCTTGTGTTTTAGAGTCGTCAGTGCAAAATGCCGCGTAGTTTTTATACTTTTCTTGAATAGCTAGGAACTCTTGTAATATGTGTTCTTTTGGAATGTCCTTTTTCTTTAGATGTGTTGGTGTCCAATCACATAGCTGTGAAAAGTTGTACCATGGTGTAAATCTTGGTGGCCTTTCAGCAACCTGCAGGCCCTGATGAGGAACATCATAAGTCTGACAGTATTCTTCGTGTCGTAAGTTTAGCGGCCGAATCATGTTCGCGTTGTTTGTGTAGTGTATGCGTGATTTGCACTGTGTTACGATGCTGTAGCATATATGTTGTGGTGATGACCGAATTCGTAGTACATAGTAAAGTGTAAGTAGTGCTCTGCGTTGCTGTAAGGACGGCTCATTGCATTCAACATATAAACTTTGGACAGGCGATGTTCAGTAGGCACCGCTCGCCAGTCGTACGCCGAGATTATGAACTGGATCAAGTCACTTGATGTATGACTGCCTAGCTGCACCATAAACTGCACTACCGTAGTCGAGGATGCCACGTACAAGGGACCGGTATATACGTAGTAGACAAGTTCGGTCAGATCTCCAGTGCTTGTGCGATAACATCTTGAGGATATTCATTCCTTTATTTGCTTTAATTTGATTTGTGTTAATGTGGGCCAGGAAGTTCAGCGTTGGGTCATATGTTACGCCTAAAAACGTGTGGTCGTCTTTGACCGGCAAGGTTGTGCCATCCAATGTGAGAACTGGATTGAAGTGTAAACGTCGTTTCTGGGACAAGAGTACTGTAACAGTTTTGTCTGTTGAAAAACGGAATCCATTTTTGTCAGCCCATTGTGTAAGATTATTTATGGTTATTTGTAGTTGTCTTTCGCAAGTGGGTAGATTTGAGGCGCGGCAAGCCACTTGCAAACCGTCGACATATATTGAGTACATAACAGAGGAAGGAATGATCTTAATGACAGAGTTCATTTTGATTATGAACGGTGTCGTGCTCAGAATGCGTGAAAGTGTTGTGCCGAGACGCACCTGAAATGTTCTATTTCCCATAAAATCAGATAGACAGTTTAGCATTGTGCCACGCACTCCCAAGTCAGCCAGGTCTGATAAAATTCCATACCGCCACGTGGTATCATACGCTTTTTCTAGATCGAAAAATACTGCGAGACAGTGTTGTTTGCGTAGAAACGCATTACTTGTTTCATATTCTAGTAGTACGAGGTGGTCAGCTGTCGAGCAGCCCTTTCTATCTCCGCACTGGTGCATGTATATTAGGCTCCTTGATTCAAGGATGAATGTAAGCCTTATGTTTATGATACTCTCGTAGGATTTGGCTAGACAGCTTGTTGACGCAATGGGCCTGTAGCTTCTTGTGGACGTTGCGGGTTTACCTAATTTCAAGAAAGGCACTACTACAGCATTTTTCCAGCGTGTAGGCATTACTCCAGATTCCCAGATCTTGATGAAAAATTAAAGAAGTGTTTCGGCTGATGCTTGAGATAGGTGTGCCAGCATTGTGTAGTGGACACAGTCAAGACCTATTGTCGTTTTTTTACCGGGAGAGAGAACTCTGTTCAATACTTGCATTGTGAGGACGTTATTATAAGGTTCATTTGAAGCCCCAGTACTGGGCAGTCTCTGTTTCTCCGCCGACTTTTTATATTTTAAGAAAGCATTCGAGTAGTTTGCTGAGCTGGAGACCTTGTAAAAGTGTTCGCGTAATAAGTAGGCCAAGTATTGTAGTGTTGCTTGCGTACGTGGACATGTGAGTAGTGGTATGGTGTATGATGTGTACTCTCCTTTACACTTCCTCACCTGGTCCCACATTTGTTTTGACGTGACCGTATTATTAATTGAAGATGTGTATTTTTGCCATGACGATTTCTCTGCCTGTCTTCGAATAAATCGTGCTTTGGCTTTGGCCTGTTTGAAATTTAAAAGGTTGCTATAAGTGTGGTACCTCCGTAGGATTCCCCAGGCCTTATTTAGTTTCTTTTTGGCTTCGGTACACTCGTTTGTGCACCAGGGATTTAGTCTTTTGCGCACAATACCGGATGACTGGGGTATTGCCTTTTCTGCTGCAGAGATTACGTCCTCAGTGATTTTCTGTTAAGCTTGTAAATGCTTAGTTCTTGTGAAAAGACAACTTCCAGTTTCGCATTTTCCATAAAAACGGACCAGTCAACGAGCTGTAATTTCCACTGGCGTGGCCTAGTGACTAACGTTGGTGGTGATGATAAAAATTTGATGATTGCGGGGAAGTGATGACTTCCTAAGACCTGTCTAGGGCTTCCCATTTAAGATTATTAAAGAGAGATGGTGAGCAGAAGGCTAAATCTAAACAACTAAAAGTGAAGGAAGTCGGTGAAAAGTATGTCGGTGCACCTGAATTTAAAAGGCAGAAATAATTTGACAGAATAACATCTTCAACCATTTGCCTTCTTTGGTCAGTTTTGATACGACCCCAAAGAGTACAGTGAGCATTAAAATCCCCCACTTAAACAAATGGCTCCGGTAATTGACCTGTTATATATTCGAAATGTTTAGTGGTAAAATGGGTTTGGGGTGGGATATACAGCAAGCAAAAAAAAATAAAGTATGGGGTTTTACGTGCCAAAACCAGTTTCTGATTATGAGGCACGTCGTAGTGTAGGACTACGGAAATTTCGACCACCTGGGGTTCTTTAACGTGCACCTAAATCTAAGTACAAGGGTGTTTTCGCATTTCGCCCCCATCGAAATGCGGCCGCCGTGACCGGGATTCGATCCCGCGACCTCGTGCTCAGCAGCCTAACACCATAGCCACTGAGCAACCACGGCGGGTATACAGCGAGTAAATGGTTTTGGTTTTGTGAGTTATAACGGTGACAGCAACGACTTCTATGCGACTGGTATTGGTAACTTCTCTAGCTGCAATACCGCCCTGCACAACAATGGCTACACCACCCGAAAGCCGGTTCGTCTGAGTACGTTCGCGCCGTACAACAGTGAAACCTTTTAAAATATGTTTGTGTTTTTCGCCTAGGTTTGTTTCCTGTAAGCATAAGGCCACAGGAGAGAAGTTAAATAACAGGTCTTTAATGTCACATAAGTTTTGCAAAAGATCTCTACAGTTCCAATGAATAATAAAAGCCATTATGGAATTGAAAGGTAAAAAATGGCATTAACAAGTGAATAGGAGATAAGAAAGATGTTAGGTGACATAGATCTGAAGAAGGCTGATACAAAGGAGCCATAAACTTCAGGTTATCGCTTTCTTATTTAGAGTGGTTATTAAGACTTTGTCCTTCTTTCTGCGCTCGATAGTGCGCTTGTCCTTCGGCATCGATGACACCGGGGTTCTGGGTCGACCTCCATCGCTCTCTCAGAAGCGCTGGAAGATCGAGAGTTGGGCGCCAAGACGCGTCTCGGGCCATGGGATTCGTTTGATTTTAGGGCCCTGCGGGACTAGTGTCTGCAGCGCCTTCGAAGAGGGTGGAGCAGTACTGGCTGCTTCCACCACGGGGGCGGGAGGGGTCACTGTGGCACCACTGCGAGTGGGCTCGGAGGACTCCGGACGCCTCTGCGAAGCTGGCTCCGCCTGCGTCACATCGGCATAACTTCTTCGCGGAAGATACGATAGCCGCTTTCTGGCTTCACAGAACGAATTTTTTTCCTTCAGAGTTAGCGCGATTACTTCCTTTTCCTTTTTCCAGCATGGGCAAGACCGTGAGTAGGCTTGATGGTCTCCTTTGCAGTTAATACAATGTGGGGAAGAAGTGCAGTTTTCAGATTGATAATCATTGGAGCTGCATTTAACACATATTGTTTGGCCTCGGCATGCATGTGAAGCATGTCCGAACTTTTGGCACTTGAAACACCGTATTGGGTTCGGGATATATGGTCTCACGTTTACTTTTACATACGCTGCATACCGAGAGGTAGGCATTTCGCTTGTTCCAAATGTAAGTATGACATGTTTTGTCGGGATTTCTTGGTCATTTCTGCGGATGATAATTCTTTGTACTTTTGTCACATTTTGTTCTTGGAAGCCCTCAAAAGGTTCCTCATCGCTGAGGGCAATAAAATCTTCCTCTGATATCACACCCCGGCTTGTGTTTATTGTTCTGTGTGGTGAAATTGTCACTGTTGCGTTGCTAATGCTGGTAAGTTCGGAGACCTCTTGCGTTAGATCTTTGTCGTTTAGTTCTAGGAGGAGGTCCCCGCTAGACATCTTTGATGGTTGCATGTCGGTCCGATTTTGTCTATCAGACACTTGGCTACCAGGAATGGAGAGAGCTTTCTTGCCGGTATGTTCTTTTCACTGTGCACTACATAACACTTCTGAAATTTCGAGGCATTGCTCCGAAAGGAGAACTGGAACGGTGCTTCGGTGCGGCATTTTTTCAGACGCCGATCATTGACAGAAGTTTGCGCTGCCATAACAAAATGTGTTTGTTCGGCAACAGCGCCGACCGCCCACTACGGAGCCCAACGACGATCGCGGCAGAGCTTGCGTACAAGTCTGCACGACGCCAGTCGTACGCCGTCACTATTACCAAATATGGTATACCCAAGGTAGGATAGCCACACAAGGTTAACCCTTGCCGCCATGGAGAAAGGAAGTAAACTGAAGAGAGAAGAAGACAAGAAAGGTCAAAATGTGACAGAGAAATACGAAGATTCGAGGAGGGAGAGACAGGAAGAGGCGACTGCCGATGTCCCCCGGGTGGGTCAGTCCGGTGGTGCCGTCTACGTGAAGCAGAGGCCAAAGAGCTGTGTTGCCTTCGCCGGGGGGCCTTAAAGTTCCGAACACCCGGCATCGGCTCAACCCCTAGGATCTCCCTTTCCCCGGACACGGCTAAGCCGCGCACGGCTACACGCGAGAGGGTCCAACCCTCAGGTGCTCGGGTACGTGGTGTCGCAACACACCAAACGCCTGTTGACGCAGACGCCCTTGCGGGGACTGACAGATTTTGTCAAATGCTGTCGATTTATTCATCTTAAGGTTAAAACAATCGACCTCAATTCATCAAGCTAAGTAAGGGAAGATATGCTGAATCAAGCAATCTATCTGTTAAAGCGCACACAGATGTCAGCCGTTTTCTCAATCGTGACATACTTGAAAAGGAATGATTAAATTAGTTCTCCACAGTTTCATCATCTGCAGAAAAAGAAGATGAAATGCTTTGTTTAGGCGTTAAAATGTTGCCCCCTCTAAGATTGTTGATAAGAAACCACGTTTTCTTCATCTCAGATCGGGCTTCTTGAAATGTCTTCCTAAAGTGAGTGCGTTTCGCAAATCTAATCATTGGATTTACTTTGTTTTTGGCACATTTATATATTAAGCGCGTGTCATCGCAGTTTCGCGAGCGCTTGGCCTTAGCACATGGCAAGTCTTTTTCCCTTATAGCGGTTAATATTTCACTGGTCATCCATTTTTGGCTCAGGTTACTTTACCTAATTTTGACAACACGTGTTGCCGCTTGCCTAAAAGAACCTAAAGCACCTACAAATTCACGACACATATTTCCCGGTGACACACTGCATAAAAAACTATCCCAGTCATTTTCTTGGACTCGCTTGTCAAACAGCCTTGGATCAGTTATGCAGATTTGTTTGATGGGGTTAATAGCCCCTGGTATTGAGAGATTCGCAGTCTGTTACAGTGAACAGCAGACGACGTAATGGTCAGAAAGCTGAACCTGCACAATGGCAGATTTAACTTCTAGGTCATAGACACGAACTTTTACATGATCAATGCAGGATGGAACAAGACGTTCAGACAGAAATTCCTCGCGAGTTGCTGCGTTGAATGGTCGTTTTGATTCCCCACTTAGACGGTGTATCTAGATAATCAGCAACTGTTACTACTGTTGGACGTAGTGCATGTATAGTAATGTCACGTGTTAGGCAGATACATTCATCGGTTCCTAGACGTGATAACGCAGAGTCGAGCTCAGCGAACAAAAGACGCCTGTTGCCACATGGGGGCGATATACGGAAAGCAAGGCCAGTGAAAATCGAGAATTATATAAGCGGGGAGTAACAGCTTCGGCATGGTCGAATGGTAAATTTAGTTCGGAGACTAACAACTATTTTTATGAAGACAGCTACTCCCCCACCTTCTCTAATTGGACGAAATAATGAGAATGTCTGATAGCCTGGCAAGACAAAACGAGAAAATAAATCTGGAGGAATAAATATCTCGGTGAGTACCGCGGCATCAAAAAGCAAGGGAACGGAAGATATAATGGCTATGAATGACCCCAGTGCTTACGAATACTTCTGATGTTTATGTGAGTAACATGGAACGCGTCGTTACCCGAACAAGAAAAAAATCGGAAGATTTCTGAAAAGTCATTGCACACCTTGAAAGACCTACTACGCATAATTACACAAGCCTTTCAATGTCCGATTTTCTATTAATTCGAACGAGTGGAGCGCTGTCTGTTTTCGTTGCGGAAACCTTGCCATTTTTGTCCAGATGTAGCTGAAGGACTTTTCCTTTCCTTTTGTACAACCCAGCCACAACAGTTCACGATTAACCCTTGTCAGGTCCTCATTGAAAAACAACCGCGGAAACTCATTCTGAACCAATTCAGGCAGGTATTTACGTGACCGAAACCATTGTTCCTTGGCCTCAACGGAGCACATCTGGACAAGAGTAGCTGGTTCAGTATTGACCTTGCTAGGAAGACGGTGACTAGCAGCTACTTGAATTGCTGCAAAGGTAGCTATCTCAAGTATATGTGCAAGATCATAGAGGAAGGATTGCAGATTCTCCTTTTGCTTTCTGGGACGCCCGCCGATCTCGAAATTCTTTCTCCTGCTATACTGTTCCATTTCATTCATTTGCTCGCTAATATTGTCAATCAGGTCTGACTTGAACTGGACGGTAAGAGACAGCGAGTTACTTTTGGAACGTAATTCGGCCACATCAGTCTGCTTGTTGCTGGCTGTCTCCAGTACCGAGTCATATTTTGAGGAAAGAAATTCGATTGAAGTTTGGACTTGCTGTTCTGCGTTCTCAATCTTTCCAACCGCGTCCCTAAATGTAAGAAGTTCGGCTTTCGTGGTGAGCATTTCTACGTTAGATGCAAGTCGGTCTAACTTTTCAGTCAGAGCAACAATTTGCTGTGTAGATGCTTCTTCTTTTGGTGTATGTGTCAAGTCTTCCTATGTGCTTTTATGCGGTCGGCATATTTGGCACAACCCGGTTCCACGTTTAACGGTACTCATTCTCGCGGGGCTGATTTCGGTTACTGTAGACCATCGTTTTCCAAGGTCGTAACCTTGCTGGCGAACCGAACACGTTAAAAACTTCGCATCCGAAGGCAATCGCATACAACAAGCAACACAATCAGAAGGTATTTCGGTGCAGTCAGTGGCAAAGAAATAAAAAGATAATAAACGAGAAGAAAGGGGATAACCGAGGGGCCCGATTTTTATTAGTCATATCATGAGAAGCAAACAAACACTGACACCAAGGGGAAATTGTGCTTAATAAATGAAATAAAGAAACGATAAATTAATGGAAATTAAAGTGGATGAAAAAACAACATGCCGCAGGTGGGACGGAACCCACAACCTTCGCATTTCGCGTGCGATGCTCTACCACTTAAGCTACTGCGGCGCTGTTTCGCCATCCTTGGGTATTTACGTGTACTAGTAAAACCCTGGGAGTGTTAGCCAGCGCCACCACTCACAGACCTTGGCGGTGGACGTGGAACGTCCTTTTTGCCGCAGGCGTCACGAGAACGTGATCTTTTTTGAGTGAAGGCAACTGGTCAATAAACCCACATATGCTACCTTAAGGGGAGCCCACCTGCGGCAAGTTGTTTTTTCATCCACTTCAAGTTCCATTAATTTAGCGTTTCTTTATTTCATTTACTAAGCACAAGTAATTTCCCTTATGTTGTCCTTGGTGTCAGTGTTTGTTGGCTTCTCATCATCATCATCATCATCAGCCTGGTTACGCCCACTGCAGGGCAAAGGCCTCTCCCATACTTCTCCAAAAACCCCGGTCATGTGCTCATTGTGGCCATGTTGTCCCTGCAAACTTCTTAATCTCATCCGCCCACCTAACTTTCTGCCGCCCTCTGCTACGCTTTCCTTCCCTTGGAATCCATTCCGTAACTCTTAATGACCATCGGTTATCTTCCCTCCTCATTACGTGTCCTGCCCATGCCCATTTCTTTTTCTTGATTTCAATAAGATATCATTAACTCGCGTTTGTTCCCTCACCCAATCTGCTCTTTTCTTATCCCTTAACGTTACACCTGTCATTCTTCTTTCCATAGCTCGTTGCGTCGTCCTCAATTTAAGTAGAACTCTTTTCGTAAGCGTCCAGGTTTCTGCCCCGTACATGAGTACTGGTAAGACACAGCTGTTATAAACTTTTCTCTTGAGGGATAATGGCAACCTGCTGTTCATGATCTGAGAATGCCTGCCAAGCGCACCCTAGCCCATTCTTATTCTTCTGATTATTTCCGTCTCATGATCCGGATCCGCAGTCACTACCTGTCCTAATTAGATGTATTCCCTTACCACTTGCAGTGCCTCACTACCTATTGTAAACTGCTGTTCCCTTCCGAGACTGTTAAACATTACTTTAGTTTTCTGCAGATTAATTTTTAGACCAACCCTTTTCCTTTGCCTCTCCAGGTCAGTGAGCATGCATTGCAGTTGGTCCCCTGAGTTACTAAGCAAGGCAATATCATCAGCGAATCGCAAGTTACTAAGGTATTCTCCATTAACTCTTATCCCCAATTCTTCCCAATCCAGGTCTCTGAATACCTCCTGCAAACACGCTGTGAATAGCATCGGAGAGATCGTATCTCCCTGCCTGACGCCTTTCTTTATTGGCATTTTGTTGCTTTCTTTATGGAGGACTACGGTGGCTGTGGAGCTGCTATAGATATCTTTCAGTATTTTTACATACGGCTCGTCTACACCCTGATTCCGCAATGCCTCCATGACTGCTGAGGTTTCGACTGAATCAAACGCTTTCTCGTAATCAATGAAAGCTATATATAAAGGTTGCTTATATTCCGCACATTTTTCTATCACCTGATTGATAGTGTGAATATGGTCTATTGTTGAGTAGCCTTTACGGAATCCTGCCTGGTCCTTTGGTTGACGGAAGTCTAAGGTGTTCCTGATTCTGTTTGCAATTACCTTAGTAAATACGTTGTAGGCAACGGACAGTAAACTGATCGGTCTATAATTTTTCAAGTCTTTGGCGTCCCCTTTCTTATGGATTAGGATTATGTTAGCCACTTTTCCAAGATTCTGGTACGCTCGAAGTCCTGAGGCATTGCGTATACAGGGTGTCCAGTTTCTCTAGAACAATCTGCCCACCATCCTTCAACAAATCTGCTGTTACCTGACCCTCCCCAGCTGCCTTCCCCCTTTGCATAGCTCCCTAGGCTTTCTTTACTTCTTCCGGTGTTACCTGTGGGATTTCGAATTCCTCTAGACTATTCTCTCTTCCATTATCGTCGTGGGTGCCACTGGTACTGTATAAATCTCTATAGAACTCCTCAGCCACTTGAACTATCTCATCCATATTAGTAATGATATTGCCGGCTTTGTCTCTTAACGCATACATCTGATTCTTGCCAATTCCTAGTTTCTTCTTCACTGCTTTTAGGCTTCCTCCGTTCCTGAGAGCATGTTCGATTCTATCCATATTATACTTCCTTATGTCAGCTGTCTTACGCTTGTTGATTAACTTCGAAAGTTCTGCCAGTTCTATTCTAGCTGTAGGGTTAGAGGCTGTCATACATTGGCGTTTCTTGATCAGATCTTTCGTCTCCTGCGATAGCTTACTGGTATCCTGTCTAACGGAGTTACCACCCACTTCTATTGCACACTCCTTAATGATGCCCGCAAGATTGTCGTTCATTGCTTCAACACTAAGATCCTCTTCCTGAGTTAAAGCCGAATACCTGTTCTGTAGCTTGATCTGGAATTCCTCCATTTTCCCTCTTACCGCTAACTCATTGATCGGCTTCTTATGCACCAGTTTCTTCCGTTCCCTCCTCAGGTCTAGGCTTATTCGAGTTCTTACCATCCTATGGTCACTGCAGCGCACCTTGCTGAGCACGTCCACATCTTGTATGATGCCAGGGTTAGCGCAGAGTATGAGGTCTATTTCATTTCTAGTCTCGCCGTTCGGGCTCTTCCACGTCCACTTTCGGCTATCTCGCTTGCGGAAGAAGGTATTCATGATCCGCATATTATTCTGTTCCGCAAACTCTACTAATAACTCTCCCCTGCTATTCCTAGTGCCTATGCCATATTCCCCCACTGCCTTGTCTCCAGCCTGCTTCTTGCCTACCTTGGCATTGAGGTCGCCCATCAGTATACTGTATTTTGTTTTGACTTTACCCATCGCCGATTCCACGTCTTCATAGAAGCTTTCGACTTCCTGGTCATCATGACTGGATGTAGGGGCGTAGACCTGTATAACCTTCATTTTGTACCTCTTGTTAAGTTTCACAACAAGACCTGCCACCCTCTCGTTAATGCTATAGAATTCCTGTATGTTACCAGCTATGTTCTTATTAATCAGGAATCCGACTCCTAGTTCTCGTCTCTCCGGTAAGCCCCGGTAGCACAGGACGTGCCCGCTTTTAAGCACTGTATATGCTTGTTTTGGCCTCCTAACTTCACTGAGCCCTATTATATCCTATTTACTGCCCTCTAATTCCTCCAATAGCACTGCTAGACTCGCCTCACTAGAAAACGTTCTAGCGTTAAACGTTGCCTGGTTCATATTCCAATGGCGGCCTGTCCGGAGCCAGGGATTCTTAGCACCCTCTGCAGCGTCGCAGGTCTGACCGCCGCCGTGGTCAGTTGCTTCGCAGCTGCTGGGGGACTGAGGGCCGGGGTTTGATTGTTGCGTTCATATAGGAGGTTGTGGCCAAGTGCTGCACCAGGGCGGCCAATCCTGCTCTGGTGAGGAAGTGTGTTACCGGTTCTGGTCACCGGGATCAGGCCACACTCCAGGCCTGTTTATCCAATTTTATCAACACGCGGATTTTTTTTTAATCCAGTGGAAGATTGCGCGGCACCGGGATTCGAACCACGGACCTCTTGCACGCGAGGTGGGTGTTCTACCTCCACGCCACCGCTGCACCGCTCTGTCATGATATGACTAAAAAAATTACCGACGATTACGTTACTTCCTAATGCGAAATTTGAGCGCAGCAAATAAGCTGTTTCACCTTTTCGATAGATTGAGGCAAAGAAATCGAGCAACACATGTATGCGCTATCACAGAATTTTTTTTTATTTTTCACACGTATTCCTTTAACAAAGACTCCACTAACAGTTCTTGACAGTCATGAAGGAAGCTTTGTGGTCGGAGAAATAGACTGATATATGTTCGACTTGGTACACCAATGCTTGATTCTCAAAGACGAGATCTATACAAGTGCCTCGCGAGGTTGTCACAGCCGTGGGACGCGTTACGAGCGAGAGGAACGGGATGTTCTCCCGCATAAGTGTTAGGAAATTGCTGTTTGTCTTTATGTCAAGCCGCCACCGATCTGGCTCTCTGATTGCCACCGCACAGGGCGAACGGCAGCGGCAATTTCGGCTCGGGCGGTGCACATATACAGATCCGCCGCCACCGATCTGGCTCTCTGATTGCCACCGCACAGGGGTTGCATTGGAGGAGGAGCGAAGAAAGGAATTAAGTTCGAGCCGGCGCTTTGACAACCGGAGACTCGCAGGAAGAGGGGGGAGGGGGGCGGCGTGTACACCCAGCGGCAAACGATGGGGGCAGAAGCGCGCGCAGCAAGCGGACAACACGATAAAGGGAGGAGGGAAGAGATAGCAGCGACTGACTGATGCCGCTGACGCCGATAGTGAGTCAACTCCAGCTGCGGAGTTGGTTTCAGGGACAACGCCGCCGATGCCGACACAAACAATATGATACCCTCGCTTCCGCAGCGCTAAGAACCAGGTCTAGCCGTGGGAAGGTGGTCACGTATTCGTCGACGTGCCGGGGCCTACGTGAAATAACCGGCGCGTCGGCAACTGAAGAGCACCCTATCCGCCACACAAGAACAGGGGGGGGGACCCTTTCCTCCTCTTTCTGCATGGCGGCGACGGTGTTCTATGCAGTCACGTTATCTTGACTCTCTAGCGGCGTCAGCGGCATCCAGCGGTATCAGTCGGTCGCTGCTAGCGCTGGGGGGATGAAAGGGGGGCGGAGCTGGTTACGAGGCCGACGACAAGGCCGACGACGACGCGAAACCCAGGAACGGACGCCAAAGAGCTGCGCTCTAAAAGCGAATAAGTAACAGCAGAAGTCTCACCCGCGTACAGGCATAAAATGAATAGCTACGGAATCGTTTTTGCCCTGACTGCAGAGAAGCCGAGTGATGCTGTTCCTTTAGTAGACATTCCCATGGGTCTGGGGTGTAGGCTTGGTGATGTGCTGCCGCGACGGTGCCACTTTTGTAGACGAAACTTGCAGACGGAAATCTGTTGTCCGCGCAGGGTTTGCGCAGATCGAGGCCCACCGATGCCTGCGGCTGCACGGCTCGTGTCACAATGAAGTGTCCGATGACCGCATGCAGTACTTTCCGAAAGGCATAAAACGATTAGATCCGGAAACGTTTTTGCCGCTGCCTGTCTGTCAGCGGCGAAAACAGATGTCGGCTGCCTTTTACTGTGCATAATAAGGGCTATGGAATAAGGCGCGATTTGTGAACGTTATATTTCTGGAAAAGCGGAAACACCACTGCCATGGAAACAGTGCGTGCGCCTTATATCACACAGTGTAGTGCTAGTAATACCATAGAGTTTCCTGCAAAATTTAGTCGAGGAAACTACAGCGCTATAGCAGCTGAAAGTACACCGTTTGACGGATGGGTTGTGAATGGGTTGCCTGTACTTTGTCCTTCTAACTGGCTTTGCGTGCCTTTGTGACTTTGCAGACTCAGCCATTTCAATGTAACCTCGCCTTATAAGTTCAGCTACTCGCTGTGATGGTGCTCTTGCGCAAAAACTCATTACATTAATGAGGTTAGAGAAATTATACTTGTTGTAAACTTGGAGTGGTGAATAGCAATAAATGATGCTGCAAGAAATTATGCAGCCACAACCAAGAAGATAAGAGAAATGCATTCAATATCCATCGCTGTCATGACAGATGATTGGTCGCCGCGCCAGTCTTTCAAACATTTTAATTAGAATCGGGGCTTTTACGTGCCACATCCACTATCTGATTATGAGGCACGTTGTAGTGGAGGTGCCTAAAATTAACTTTAACTAGCTGGGGTTCGTTAGCGTGCTCCTAAATCTAAGTACAAAGGCGTTTTTACATTTTGCTTGCATCGAAATGCGACCGCCGCGAGCTCAGCAACACAATACCTTAGCTATTGGGCTACCACGATGGGTGCCAGAATGGGGGCGAAATGCGAAAACACCCGTGTACTTAGATTTAGGTGCACGTTAAAGATCCCCAGGTGGTCTAAATTTCCGGAGTCCTCCACTACGGCGTGCCTCATAATCAGAAAGTGGTTTTGGCACGTAAAACCCCATAATTAAAAAAATATGGGTGCCAGAGACCCCTATACTAAATGTAGTAGAGAAATAGGACTGGTCTTTTGTTGGGCGTCTTCACCTTTGAGGTTTTTGTACTGTGAGGCTGCACGTAACAGCTTATTCGTATATAGCTGAATGACACTTTTTTGTATCAAGTTCATGGCATCACGACCTGCACCTTCCTTTTGCAGGCCGCGCATTCGCCGGCTTCATGTATAAAGTGTCTTTGAGCTCAAAATAAATTATAACTGGTAGTAACGCTTGCACGTGTGTCTGTGCCTGTTCGTCGGTGTTCTTTGGCGCCAGTTTGTAATGACTGCACAAAATATCCGCACTTGAAAGTGTATGAGCAATGTGAAGCTCAGGCATAAGACATTTCACAGATGACAATGGTCCGCATGAAATACTAGCGCTGACGGCGAAACGCTTCATTGCACTTTTATCATTGGACAAGCCTTGCGTCCCAAAAATCTCCAGCGTTTAATTAATGTTTGCATTTATCTCTATGTACAAAAATCTCTTCTGCATAGGGCACTACGCCTTCTTCTCCCACTCGGTACAGTACTCGTCCCAGAATGCATCGTATATATCTTTTGCAGTTAATGACAGCAGTTTTTTTTTTTGTCAACTACTAGAAAGTCGAGCGCTAATCTTTATGGCGCTCATTATCATAACACAGGAAAGGCACAGGGATCACAATATGGTGTCACCCATTTACCTGGTACTGTATATTCGGAAGCTGAAACGATTTGGCTCTCCAGCTCAAGATTGCGCCTGCAAAGGCGTTGAGGCGCTAAATGATAACAATGAAGTTTCCGGCTACAGCAATGAAAGCGAAGCGTCGGACATAATTGAAACACTTTGTAGGAAGTGCTGTATTGCTCCTGTGTATAGCACGATCCATTCGTGATGCTGCTTCCTACTTTGCGCGATACGAAAGTTTTTACACACTGTATCAAACACATTCGTCAGCCAAAGGAGCCATCCATCCGTTTGCGACGTTTTTCACTCGGGGATTTCAGTGGTCTCGCGCTCACGGATAGGCTGCGCTGAAAGTTCCTCCTAACAGCACGACGGCTAATGCCGCGCGCTTACTTGCCCTCAATTATGCATGCTATAACGCCTATTTTGCCATTACTTCGCGAATAGACGCGATTTCGTCAAACTCCTGCTTTCACTGAATACGAGCTTCCGTATTTAAGAAAGAATAATTGGCTACCGCCAGTTGGCGATAGAGGTGGATTGGCTATAAAGTGACTAACACATACAAGGTAAGCCTACGTTTGTATTTTACACCACTATTTCATCAAAACTCGTCGCCCACCGTAGGTGCGATAGGCACACGCGCATACGGTGAAGGAGAAGATTGATTTTACGTGGGATATTCACTTCGAACCTGATCGCGTTGCTACATCAACTACTTGGCATAGTGGCGCCGTCGTGCAAGCTCACGCTGACGGGCCCACAGAAGTGTCAAGAACAGTTAGCAACTCTCTCACCGCGGCAGACCTCCGTTCGGAAACGCACTTCGTACGAACCAGATTAGCTCTAGTGCTCACAACTTGCAAAGGGTTTTTGACGTGCAGAGAACAGTAGGAGTCTTCAATTTGCGGATGGAGCTTGCCCACGGTGTATACCTTCTATGAGAGTATTGTCGGCCAAGTCTTATAACTTCACTGTCGTAACAGCTTGTGAGGAATAATTGACAGTCAAAGTGTACGCCGCTAATAAGTATTCTTGCTGCTTGGGTTACCTGTGTTAACGTTGGTCCCTGAACTTTCCCTGTCTTGTGGGTATTACTAAAACCAAATAGGCGCTGTCACATTATAGGCTATCGAGCTTACATTGTGTAAAGCATTCTTGGTTATACGCTAACTAGAATGAGTTCGTTGCGATATTGAGGAATTCCTGACGTCTGTAATAAGGCAGTCTTCAGCGTTTAGGCTCATTTTTGGCAACGATATTTTACGTAACCCCGCGCGTAAGCGTAAATATTTCTCAAGAGCCCCTGCACGGCATTTTGCAGTGACGCAACCAATTCTTTCTATGTTTTATATGCTTCTCCAAAGTTATCTTCCAACACCGTAGTCACCTTGCTGCGTCACTGCGCATGTGTGAAAATGTTATAGAAGTTTAGGTATTTGACAGCAATATAAAATGGAACGTCCGCACCAGTCTGTGTATGTCATTCTCCATAATGAATCGACAAGTTCAGAAAAAATATTTATTAACCTTTACAAATCCCTATATGGCTTTCGGCTAACGAGGGACGTAGTTTCACCTGATTTCCTTCAACTTGCTGTGGCAAAGATGGCCGTTAGAAGAGCCCACGCCAATAACTCGCTTGCTTTAGGGGCGCGAAAATGAAGTTCTCTGTGCGTGGTTACTCCATTGTGTCCTGTCTTCAAGCGCTGTCCTCTCTGTGATAATGAACCAACAAGCCTGTCAGTCAATGCTTGTGCGAGTGCGCCGTGAGTGGGATATATAATGATCGACACCGCGCGCTCCGTGCACTATTTAGGGTGCACCGCTACTTTTCATCCTACGGCGCACATAAATTGATCACCGACCCCAACTATTGCTGCTGGAAGCTCGCGCAAAACAGCGGAAACTCGAGTGATATCGCGTCGCCGACCAAGGTGAAAAAATAAGCATTTCAAAAGGTCCCTGCAACACCATTTATAAAAGGGAAGAAGGCGTCGAATCGCCATTCTTCTCTCAAAAAAATCTTTAGTGGGCCTACTACGACTCGACTATTGCTCATTATATGCTGCTGCAGCCAGCTATCCGCGGCCTTATTTCTGTGTCGAGGGAACTCTAGCCCTATGTGATCTGGAAGTTCTATCGTTTCATCAATAGTGGGGAAGCTGGAAGCCCGAAAACTCCAAAACCCCGACGCCCGCGATCTCTATGCGTCACCGCATGAAATTGTGATATATGACTCCTGCATCAGATGGCGCCACCACCCAATCAGTGACGCTCGGACGCCACAAACAATTTCGTGAAGCTCCACTGCTGGTGTTTGCAAAATTTGGCTCATAATAAATCAGGATACACCATTCAGGCAGCGTGTTTCTAAGTAATCAAAAGAAGTTTTCCAACCTTTTCGCTGTGGTTTTTTCAACTGTGCAAGAATACATCACGAATTTACTGCGAAAATTATACACCGTAGTTTTATGTAACGACAGTCATTAGAAAGTGCAACAACCTGGTTATCGGCCTAATTCCCCAAGGCTTTCAACCAATTCGAAAGTGTTGGGTCCAACGAAAATCCCGTAGCTCATGTGTACTCGTTCTTTTGCACCCTCATGAATCTGATAGGTGGTATTCAAAAACAGCAGCTTCACCTTTCACTGATATATGCATGCACTTCGGCAAGCGTATTCGAGTTACTAGTGCACCTTGCCACGGCTAGAGCATGCCTGCCTCGACTAAGGAAACTGATAGTAGGTTACGAGGAAAATGTCAGGCGTGGAGGCGTGAATGCGGAGGCTTTAAATTTCTTCGAGCTTTGCCTCTGTGTTTATCATTGCAGAGTACCTGTTCTCCGCTTAATCAAACCAATATCAAGTGGCTCACTGCTAAACGCCATGAATTCGGAGGGAATGGAAATTGCTTTGAAACCCATGCGCCAAGTTCACTAGATAAGATTCTCTGGCTTCAATCGCCAAAATGGCACTTTGGGTTATGAGGGACACCGTAGTGATGGGCTCGGGATTAATTTCAGCCGACCCGATGCTATTGACCTTGCATATAAATCTACGTAGACGAGTGTTTCGGAACTTTTTCTCGATCTAACGGCAGCCACCGCGGCTGGCAATCGAACCTGCAACCTAGCGCTCAGCAGGAGAGCGTCATTTCCACTGAGCCACGGTGCCACTTTGTTGAAGCGCAGTGCTTGCTAACTAGCCGATGAAAACCAGACCGCTTGAGAAAAATGAAGAAACCAGTAAAATACCAATGGGACCCTTACAAGCCTACATTTCCTTGCACTTTTACTTTAGGTGGTTTAAAGTGATGTTTCTTTCACGAAGACAGACGAGGGACTTTTCTCTAGAGCTGGCAGAAATGAAGGTCGCAAGCGATGTCCCCGGTGTTGTTTTTTCTCCTCGTAACCTCCTTTCCTTTTCCGAGGGCCTACTTCGATGCTGCACCACGATACTCTCGCATCCAGTCTTGTGTTTCATGACAGGCGTAATGCCAGTCACGAAACACAAGCGCCTAGTACTAATAGCAAGTGCGTAATAACTGCTTTGCTGAATGAGAGTTCGTCCAAATGGCCTGGTTCCGTGGCGCTGGTTTTGCCTATTGCGGAGCCTAACGACATTTCAATGCGATTAGCATTCTTGGGGAACTTCGTGCTCTTTTAGGGCGCTGACTGTCTGTCTACCTACGCCTGTAACCGTTTTGCCGCCAACATGGCTGACGGATAGTCCATGGACGAATGGGTAGCGCATCGTGCTGCTGCGCTAAGGAAACCGTGTTGCAAACCGATCATCGGACCAATTTAGGTCACTGAGTATGTGGTGCAGTGACCCAAGTATGTGTATTTTTGCTCTTCGACGAACATTTTCCTTGAAGTGGACGTGGGTCACTGGGGATGTGGCACTGGATATGTGTGGCACTGGGTACGTACTGCTCATTAATTAACCTCTTTGACGCCAACTTTGATCACTGGGTATGTGCCACACGGTCTGTACTGAGCTTCAAACAACCTCTTTGATAACAACTTGAGTCACTGGAAAGTGCCACTAGGTGCATGTCACTTTTAAATGAACCTCTTAGATACCAACTTATGTCTTTGGTCATGGGCCAATAGCATAGGTGGACAAATATACTCGCTTTGTTTTCCTCCCTCACCCACACGTCGCCAGCACGTTACGCGCCTCATCTCTACGTTAAAATATTTGAAAGCCCTCCTTCACGCTCATGCTCACCTAGACAAAAATTGTTGGCCCTGCCTCATCCTCACCTTCATTCAGTACAGGAAGTTTTACCCGCGCTGTCCTACGCTCACGCTGAAAAGGCTACCATCCTTCCGTTTTCTACAAGTCAAAATAAATAATTCGCCCGACCGACGAGCTTAGCTTACAACACTGTCTAGTGCCATTCCTACTGCCAATGCGAGCCGCGATGCTTTCTTTGGAGTTAGGCGTTATAGACTAATGCCATACTGCTTTGCATTGGTCTGACTGAGTCTGAGTGAGCTCAGACTCACTCACAAATTATATGTTTTGCTTAGAGTTCACCCGGACTCAGATGCACCGAAATTCTGCTCAGCCAGGGTCATTGAGACGAGATAGGTTGAGTGTCAGCGAGGGTTGCCACAGTCATCCCTTTGGGCAGCATCACTGGATCTGGGGTCGTGTTGCAAGCAGACACAAGGGCGCGGGTACGTGAAAACCGGACGAAACACGTGGCAATGAGGATTCCGCGAGAAGTACAGCGAGAAGAAGGGATGACTAGCGCGTCTCCGTCGGCGATCTGACTGGATGTTACGGCTACAACGTCTTCGTTACCTGGACGCAGGACGTAGTCTGCAGCGATGGCAAAGTTCACGCATGAAAGTGAAGAGTCCGTAATAGGTGCAAACGCTGTATCCGTGACATGGACAACTTCCTCTCTACATGACATAACTGCTGAAGCAGAATGTAGGAAGTCCCAAGCCAGTATAAGTTCATGGATACATGTTGGAAGGATGAGAAACTCAATATGGTGGCGTATGCCGTTGATGAGAGCACGAGCAGTACACTGTCCGTAGGGGTGAATGAATGCATTATTAGCACCACGCAAAATAGGTCCAAGATGAGGCGTTTTGGCTTTCCGGAGCCGGAAACACAGATCACTACGAAGAACAGAAACGGCGGCACCGGTATCGATGAGAGCTGACGCGGGAACACCTTCGACAGTTACAGAAAGCATGTTAGCCGGGCGAACAGGAGGAATTATTGAAGACCGATAAGAAGCAGTTTCCCCTCCAAAAACTGCCACAGTTAGTTTTCCGAGTGCTGGTCGACAAGATGGGAAGTGGCGCTAAGAGGTGATATAGAGTGCCGGTAAGGCGATGGAGAACGACGTCTGACCGAACGGGAACTATGAGGCAGATTGGGAGCAGCTGGAGGAGACGGAGAACGGTGTTGAGGGAAAGAGTACGATGCGGTATAGTAGGCGTCTGGTCGGCGAGTGCGGTCTCTCTCGTGCTCTGAATAGCCTCGTCTTTCATCCTGCTGGCGACGGCGGCAGAAGCGAGATATATGGCCGCGTATACCACAGTAAAAACAAACAGGACGAGGTGGACGCCACTGAGGGTAGGATGACGCAGCAAGTGCTCTGGTTCCCATCGAAGCCAAATGGTCATAGGCACGGACGTCAGTAGGCACGGAGGTCACGGTAGGTGTGGGTAGCGAAGCAACATCCGCGTAGGTAGGCATGGGGCGCGCTACCGGATCAAGGTGCGTCGTGGGTGTAGTCATTGCTGTCAACTCTTGCTTTACGACCTCGCGCAAGTCGAAGGTGGGGGTTGGGGCGCAGGCAGCGGGTGGACGCCTTAGATCTTGTAGTTTAACCTCTTCGCGGATGATGGTGCGGATAAGAGCACGTAGGTCTGGAGAATGGGGAACCTGAGGATCGCTGCTGTCATGTGGAAGACGAATAGACTGCAGCTCGTCTAGGCGTTGACACGTGGATGTGATGTCTTGGAGAGAAGCCGGATTTTGCACGATTAAGGCGTTGAACGCGACAGACCCAATGCCTTTTAAGATGTGGCGATCGCGTTCGGCTTTCGTCATGCTAGGATTCGCACGGCGGCACAGAGCCAAGACATCCTCTATGTATGAGGTGTAAGACTCTTGTGGAAGTTGGAGGCGCGTTCCCAGCTTCTGTTTGGCGACTTCTGCACGGCCAGACGAGGAAGTTATTTGCCGCAGCTTGGACGTAAACGTGGACCAATCCGCGATGTCGGATTCGTGGTTGAAATACCACGTCTTGGCAACAGTGGTCAAGTAGAATGCGACGTGCCTCAATTTCTGGGTGTCGTTCCACTTGTTGCAAGAACTCAAGCTGTCGTAGTGGTCGATCCAATCGTCGACGTCATCACCGCGGAGTCCCGCAAAGACAGGGGGATCGCGCTGAGGGCTCGTCACAGTCCAAGAGGGCGCCGCAGGCGGGATCGTCTGTGTGGTTGGGTTAGAGGCGCCGGAAGTGCCGGGCTTGGAAGTGTCCATCGTTGTAGGGGTAGCTGGGCGCAGGCGGCGACCGGAACGGAGCTCCAGGGAGGACGGGGACGCAAGAGGACGTCGGGGTCTTGAGGTACTTCCACCACATTATAATACCGAGACCGATCAAGTTGTCCAGCGCTGTTTATTCCAAGAAAGGCAACACCCCAGCTCATGCGCGAAGTCGAAGAACACGGAAGATGATGGCTATGTACAAATGAAAACGACGAAGTACGTTAATAGCGCTTACAATATATATATATATATATATATATATATATATATATATATATATATATATATATATACATATATATATATATATATATATATATATATATATATATATATATATATATATATATATATATATATATATATACGGCATGCTACGGCATGAGCCAGGCGAGGAGAAGAGGAAGAAGGCGTGAGCTGGTGCAGCCTCAGGACGCCATCTTGACTTTACCATCAATGTCGTCCCTTGAATAAAGGCGGTTTAACATTAACCGTAACAGCTTTGTGGTGGAGGTGCTGGGTACTTCGACCAAGACGACGGAGCTGCTGCAGCAAGTGCCACGCCGGAGCCGACGCCTCGCTCGACTGCCTCCAACACCACTTGAGATCCCTATGTCCCACAGCAGCGACCAACAGCCTTCTCTGGCTGCTCCAGTGTAAACAACCGGCGCCTTGATGCATCAGATGGAACACCGCCCTTTCTCTGGAAAATTCGGCGAGGACGTGGAGAAATGGCTCACCCACTACAAGCGTGTGAGCAAGTACAACGGCTGGAACTCCACGACTCAGCTCGACAATGTGGTTCTGTTCCTCACAGACACTGCGCTAGTGTGGTTCGAGAACCATGAAGATACGTTCACAACGTGGCACAGCTTCCTTACTCACCTCACAGAATGCTTTGGCGATTCCACCACGAAAAGGAAGCGGGCGGCGCAGACATTGCTTCAGCGCGCTCAAGTCCCAGGTGAGACCTGTACTACGTATATAGAGGCGATCCTGAAGCTTTGCAAGACTGTCAATCCTCGAATGTCCGAAGAGGACAAGGTATACCTGCAACAGCATTAGTGGATACTGGTGCTACCGTTTCCGTCATGAGTGTGACGTTCAAAGAGAGGCTGGGTCGGAAAGTTATGTTCCCGTGGAATGATGGTGTGACGTTTCGTGGTGTTAGTGGAGAGTGCCTAGTTCCCCTTGGTATTTGTGTTGCAAGTGTTTTACTCGGAGGAGAAGACCTGAAAACAGAATTTCTCGTACTACCGCGATGCACTCATGATGTGATTCTCGGGATCGACTTTCTTCAGGATTGTGGTGCATCCGTTAACTGTGGCACAGGCGAAATTACTTTGAATAGCGCGCTTCTCGCCACCCTTGCCGACACATCCTTACCAGTGAAAAACTATTGTGTTGTTTCGAACGATTTGCTGCTACCGCCTTGGTCGCTGTCACGTATCCCTGTCAATTTCGCTGCTGCCCACCTTTCATCGTTTGACGCGCAAGTCGAGCCACTTACGTCGAGCTGCGCAAAGAAAGATGTACTTGTACCACGCTCTGTCGTGAGAGTAGTGAATGGCGCCTCAAATTTGTGGGCTTTCAATTGTTCTTGCGTCCCTGCCGTTCTCGCGCGTGATATGAAGCTCGCTGAATTTGACGATGTTACTTACAGCTCCATTACAGTTCTAAGCGAGGAGGAGCAGTCTCATACTAGCGATCCCCAACGAAGCATTTCGGAAGAGCAGATCCTACGAATGATCAACGAGGCACTGCCCTCACATGAGCGCCGCGCTCTCGCACAAGTTTTGTGGGCACATCTTTCTGTGCTCGATTTCACACAAGGCGACAAGCAGGCTTCACTCCCGCGTTCTCATGCTCGCCACAGAATTGACACCGGATCTGCGCACCCCATTCGGCAAAAGCCTTGCCGCGTTTCTTCAACAGAGAGGACAGTTATTGCTGAACAGGTGAAAGGCATGCTGCGGGAAAGTGTTGTTCAAGAGTCTTCTAGTCCGTGGGCAGCACCAGTAATTTTAGTAAAGAAGCATGGATCATGGCGGTTTTGCGTTGATTACAGGAAACTGAATTCGGTCACCAAAAAGGATGTGTATCCGCTTCCTATAATTGATGATGTCATCGATTGTATACATTCCGCTGCCTCCTTTTCATCACTGGATTTTCGATCAGGGTATTGGCAGGTACCCATGCACCCAGACGATAAGGAGAAAACGGCCTTCGTGACACCAGACGGTCTTTATGAATTTAACCTTATGCCTTTCGGCCTTTGCAACGCGCCAGCAACATTCGAACGATTCATGGATATTATCCTTCGAGGACTTAAATTGGAAATTTGTTTGTACTACCTCGATGATGTGGTGATTTTTGGCAGCACATTGAGTGAACATAACAGCCGTCTCAATCTTGTTCTGGATTGTGTCAAACAAGCCGGCTTGATCCTAAATTCCAAGAAATGCCGTTTCGGAGAAACCGAGACGTTAGTACTTGGGCATCTGGTCGACAAATACGGTGTGAGGCCAGATCCACGGAAGATTGAGGCAGTCACCTCCTTCGAAGCACCGAAGTCAGTGCGGGAGTTGAGGAGTTTCTTAGGCCTGTGCTCGTATTTTCGTCGCTTCGTTCCAAGATTCGCCGACGTGGTGTACCCCCTAACATGTCTTCTCCAAAAAGCCGTCCCTTTCAACTGGACATCGGCTTGCGACGACGCGTTCCGTCAGTCAAAATTTCTACTCACGTCAGGGCCCATATTGCGTCACTTGGATGCATCCGCACCTACGGAAGTTCACGCTGATGCCAGTGGCATCGGCATCGGTGCCGTACTTGTACAACGTCATCAAGGAGCTGAACACGTTGTGGCTTATGCTAGTCGCTCTTTGACTAAGGCGGAACGCAATTACACTGTGACCGAGCAAGAATGATTGGCAGCTGTTTTCGCTGTCCACAAATTTCGGCCCTATATCTACGGACGCCCGTTCACTATCATTACTGACCACCACGCGTTGTGCTGGTTGGTGAATCTCCGTGACCCGAGTGGACGACTGGCACGTTGGGCTCTTCGACTGCAGGAGCACGACTTCGTTATTTCCTACAAGTCCGGGCGTCGCCACGCAGATGCGGATTGTCTCTCCCGCCTTCCTCTGACGACAACGGAGTGTGACGAAGACAATTTTGATGACTGTTTTGCTCCCATTTCTTCTACATTCCCAGACTCAATGACTTTCAAAGCAGAGCAGGAAAATGACATTAGTTTGGAACCTCTGTTTGTAGCCGCATCGCGTCCTGGAGCCACCGGTCGATTTTCTGTCCGTGATAGCCTGCTTTACAAGACCAATTATTCGGCTAAAGGCACACGCTTCCTTCTGGTGGTGCCGCAGAGTCTGCGAACGGACATACTGAGAGCCATGCACGACGATGTGACCTCTGGCCATCTAGGATTCATCAAAACTTTGAACCGGACACAGGAGCGTTTTTACTGGCCCAGAATGCGGGACACAGTCAAGCACTACGTCGCCAGTTGCGAACAATGTCAACGCTACAAGCGCACTACAACCGCTCCGCCAGCTCTTCTCCAACCTCTGCCGCCGCCTCGCCTGCCATTTGAACAAGTGGGTATCGATCTTCTGGGCCCATTTCCCCGATCATCTAACGACTACCGATGGGTGATCGTATGTTTCGACCATCTGACCCGTTACGCGGAAACGGCGGCCGTACCATCTTCAACAGCTGCGTCCGTTGCAACGTTTTTGCTTCGATTCATTGTTCTTCGACATGCTCCCCCCCGTGTGATCATTAGCGATCGCGGTCGTCAGTTCGTTGCGGGCGCCGTAGAACTGCTTCGTCTCTGCAGTTCGCAGTTCCGTCATTCAACGCCTGATCACCCTCAGACAAATGGGCTTGTAGAACGTACGAACAGAACTCTAACTAACATGCTGGCCATGTACGTATCTTCCGATCACAAGGACTGGGATGACGTACTCCCCTTCATCACCTATGCTTATAATACTGCAAAGCACGAGACGACCGATTACAGTCCTTTTTATCTCCTTTACGCACGTTCACCGCTAAGCTGCATTGACACTATACTACCGTTTGACTTTCACAGCGAGTACTCTGTTGCCAAGACGCTTTGTCTTGCCAAAGAAGCCAGGCGTATCGCTTGTCTTCGTACTGTGGCATCGCAACACCGATCGAAAGAGCGCTATGACAGCCGACACCAGTCTGTCTCGTACGCCAAAGGAGACTTTGTGTGGTTGTGGACTCCGCAACGTAAACGTGGCTTATGCGAAAAGTTTTTACCCCAGTACACGGGCCCATTCGTCATTGTAGATCGCTTGAGTGACTTGACGTACGTGGTGGCACGCTTGACGTCGGCTGGTCGTCGGTCTAGCCGGACCCAGTTAGTACATGTTGCCCGTCTTAAGCGGTTTCACCCTACGCTTTCCGAGTGATTTGGACTTGCCCAGCGGGCTTCGTCTGGCAACCGGGGATTGCTACGGCATGAGCCAGGCGAGGAGAAGAGGAAGAAGACGTGAGCTAGTGGAGCCTCAGGACGCCATCTTGACTTTACCATCAATCTCCTCCCTTGAATAAAGGCGGTTTAACATTAACCGTAGCAATATATATATATATATATATATATATATATATATATATATATATATATATATATATATATAGGGGTTTTCTTCAAAGTTCAGCACGCAGGACCCGACGTAACATACGCAGGAAGGAGACGATGAACTTTTTGGAAGACTTCTCTTACTTAACGTTTTCGGCTGGTGGACCAGCCTTCGTCAGAGTACAATACTCTGACGAAGGCTGGTCCACTAGCCGAAAACGTTAAGTTAGGGAAGTCTTCCAAAAAGTTCGTCGTCTCCTTCCTGCGTATATATATATATATATATAAGGTGTCCCACACAAGTTGAGGTGAGTATTTAAAAATGAAAGGCGCCTCGGAGGCCAATTGAACCGGACACGTACTATTTCCAATAGCATGTAATAATACAGGCAATTTTTTGGTTTCCCCACAACTCACTAATTAATTAAGTTTAATTACCCAACTTTTTCATTATTGGCTGAGGACCCCAAGTATGTTAAGCAGATTTCTAAAGCACCTTCAGAAACCACCGATCGAGTTGTTTCCTTGACGATACGGCTCACGTAATCCTTTTTTTACGGATTGCAAAGAAAGCCCGCGAAATATAAATAAAAACCACGTGACGGAGCGATTGCGCAGTGGTATTGTGCTGCTTTCAAGCCTGCGTTCGGTGAACAATATTGACTTGACGAAGACCTTGTCGAAACACTGGTTTCAGCAACATTCCTTTGTGAAACCACTTATCTTCCTTTGAACGGCTATGTTAATGCAGATATGAATAGATATTTACCAAGCTGTTCTCATCTGGTTAGCGGCAGCATTATTCACTCAAGCTGTCCTTGATTACTACTGCGTGCGTCACGTTCAAAAGAAAGGTATACGCTATTCCCGTAACCCCAAATTTCTTTCGCCAGTTATGCAGCTCAACGGCACATACTTGCGACAGACAGCTCTTTTGATATTTTACCGACCTTGGTAGGGAGCGACAGCCGTGTTCTTTCACCGATGTCGCAACAGCATCGGAAACGCTATTGCCACAAGCTGTCACTTCCGTGCCTTCCAATGTCTCTGCGATAAAGAAAGCACGGCGTTAGTTTTCTGATTTTACTAGCACTGTCACCGTATTTCCAAAAAATCAAAAGTCAGCGCCTGCCGCTTTATTCATAACCCGAATTACAACAGATAGCTTGACAAAAGCTTTGCAGGTTTGTTTCGAGCCTTGGGATTATTCAGCTCTGAAGCATTATTGATTTCCTGCGAATTCGCCTGCGGGGCTCTTTGCGTACAGATGCGCAATTTTTCGTAGTCTGTCTTCGTGCGCAGATTTTAGCGCTTCGCCTCCCAGATATTTAGCACGGAACTGCGAAGACAATGCCGCAGACGGCGCTTACGAGAGAAAGCAGTGCGCGGGTATGCTGCAAACGAGGCGCAGTCTGAACGCTACGGTATGACATGGTTACTCCCATGATTCTATTAATTAGTACCCTCCCCTTGTCAATTGTGGTGGCGGCAAGCGACTGCCTACGTCACTGTTGTCACAAATCTGCGCACGTTTCAGTTGCTATATCATAACAGGTTCAGTGATATACATTCGCATTCACGATCTTCAGTCTCCTGTACTGTTGGTATCCGTACATCGCACTTCAGGAGTCGGCTTCCAAATATAGGTACAGTTATTGGATATCGGAAATTCCTTAGTTCTGTCATCCAATTTTCGCGCGTGACTGAAGAAGTTCCATCTCTTCATTCGCGTATAGTAGCGAAATAAAACGGTCAGCAATGTCGCCTTTGAGAAGTCGTTTGATGGAATGTAAAAACAAAGAAACAGTGAGATTACGGCAGACGCGTTCGAAAGCGCTACATTCTGGAAAGCTCAGTTCCAAAGCCGCATATTTCTCAAGTGCATCATGCCTCAGAGAATATTCGCCATATGTGTATTGCAGTAATGTTGTCTGCGTCTCCCAAATTTACGAAACAGATTTTGGTTTTTCTCTGGAATACGAATTTTCACAGCCTCCTCAACGAATGGTGGAACACAAGGCGCCAGTACTGAGACATTATTTCAGTAGTGTTACAAAGACCCAAAAGGATAGCGAGAATTACATTGGGCACGACACCGAAGTTGTGTCCTGTGTGCTCCTCTTTTTCATCTTATGTCATTTTAGGGCTACATAACAATATCATTGGTGTGTAGTACAGACAAACTAGCCGAATTTTCTTCTCTAATAAATGTACGGTGTGTTCACCGAGCAGCGATGGACGTGCTAAACGCAGATTTATCCCAAAGTGGGAAATTTGACGAAAAGCTGTAGCTGACAAATGTTGTGCCGTGTGCACCAAAGAAAAGCATTTCGATGCTGTGCGGTATGGAAAAATTATTATGCCATTCTGAACCACGCCAGCAAAGCTCGAACGGAGGAGCTTGTTGAATAGAAGCAGCTTGAATTATGCAGTGCGGTCGCAGAATTTTGTTGGACGTTCTCGCAAAAGACAATATTTTCAAGTGGCACCAGAAAATGTGCCTCAGACCACAACCGCAAGTGTCAGCTCTTATTTAGCCACGAAACTTGGCGTTTTGTGTGTAGGCTCTGTGCATATGTTTCTTCATTCGTTTGTTGTTTGTTTGTTTGCGTTGTGCCCGAAGTGCCACTCGTTTTCTGACTCCAAGGCCCTGTTAAAGGACAAAAGGCACTACCTAAGTGAGCAGGCGCTTTAGATTTGGAGCATTTTCTTCAACGTAAGGTGTTAAAGCAGGTATTCTAGTTGCGAAACACCACTCAGTACTTTTATAACGAGAGATATAGGTCGAAGGACATTCAGATATGTTAACTGTCCCGGTAATTGAAATTTTTTACACAATTTCTTGGATGTTGTAGTGCTTATTTTAGTGTTAATTTGTCTCGGAATTAAAATCGCCATGTTTCCACAATGTCTTAGCAATACTCCACTCCTCCACAACCAGCATTGGATCCCATGTTTGCCTACATGTATCGGCGTTTCAGTCATTGCTTCACCGTCATCCTCTTTGTAGAGGTTATCACTACCGTCATAAAGGATAGTTTTTGAATAGCATTTGCAGTAAAACGTAAAGGCATTACATACGTATATAAATAACACCCTCACTGCCCGTGATCAGTACGTTATTGGGTACCTACGATATACGTATGCACTAAAGTAAGTTGTCTGCCGCGTTTAACGTACGTTGTGGCCACCTACGCTAATAAATAGCATTTTCAGACATAACGATACCTGTCGCTCCCGCTTGTCGTGGTGGCTGCGCTCTCGCTTTAGTTGATCGCCAGTAGATAGTGAAAATAGCTTTGAGATTCTCTAAACTGACCTGCGACGATAGTTGCGAATACTTAGCACCTCCAATTTCGGAAATCGTTGGGTGATATAGGCGACCGGATAACTTACGAGTGAGCATATAATCAACAGGGTGGTTTCAATTAAATTGTTTTTGCTTGCACATGTTTCGTATGACGGTCAAGAGGGCACACTGTTTTTAAAGTTCTATAGGTCTGCGTTCCCAAACGGTAAACTAGATGTATTTGAATGACGCACACTGTAGAGTCCAACAAAGCTACTCCAATTTGACTTAAAAATGGCCCCAAATGCTCTTCTAAAACTGCTTGTTGTAATGAAGTAGACGTTCCTCATGTTTTCGGTAACAGCTCGAAGACGACGACGACCCGTGCGATAATTCGAAGAGAGCTCGTGCTGTTCGCTGCTGCTAGGCTGCTGCTAGACCAATTATCGCCTTGAATTAAATCTCATGATATTTGGTGGAAATTGCTGGAATCCCTCAAGTCACCTTAGAGCTCCGCATTCGTGTATCGCCCACCAACACTGCGACTGACGCAATCAACGCACCGACTGAACCTTTGGC
Source organism: Dermacentor andersoni (assembly GCF_023375885.2). NCBI lineage: Eukaryota > Metazoa > Arthropoda > Arachnida > Ixodida > Ixodidae > Dermacentor > Dermacentor andersoni. Next base: position 148,136,048 of record NC_092815.1, read on the forward strand.
TGTACTTGTCACTTGCGCCGGCGTTCTCCGACAGTGAGACCCAGCCCTCTTCACCGGGTTATCCCTGGCAATCCTCCTACGAATGTGTAAGCGCCCACGATATGTGGCACGACCAGACAAAGGTGAATAACGCCATATTTTGCCTTGCTGACGTCGCAAACCTATGGCTTAACAATTACGAAGCTCACATCTGGACTTGGTCGCATACAAGACACATTTCACTGAAGTGTTTGGCCGCCACGCTGTCCGCAATATGCACTGCAAACAGCGTCTACGCCAGCGAGCACAGTACCGGCCGAGACTTTTCCAAGCTATATGGATGATGTATTCAATCTCTGCCACTGTTTATCCAACGATGACGCAGGATGAGAAGATCAGACATATTCTCAAGGATATTGAGGACAACGTGGTTCAAATGCGGCTTGGCAAGTGTCCAACAAGTATCACCGTTCTCTTCAACTTGTGTCAGAGTTTCGACGAATTGCCCCACCAACGTAATATCACCAGCCAAAACGCCCCACATACTGACTTCGTCTCGACCATTGCAGTTGCCGCTGGCCATGCCGATCCTTGAGCTCTCCTGCTTCAGCTGAAAGATTTTATTGGAGAGGGAGTGGCCCGCGAGCCATCGCTGCTCCCTCATGGCCAGGACCCTGCGCAAACAATGACTCCAACCGTACAACAAGCCATCCGTGCCCAGATATCTGAAGCACTTCCCTCCGTTCGCCCTCTAGCTTCTGTTACGGTACCGCTCTCCTATGCCGACTACTATTCAGGTCTCCGACGGTTAAAAAGGTTTGCAGTCACTGACCAAGTCTAACCAAAAAAAATAAGACGTTTCGGAACCCGTACGGGTTCCTTGTTCAGAATGAGGCGGACGGTACCCCTCTCTCACGCCGCACACCCGTCCCGGGTCACATCTCTGCAGCTCAAGCACGCTACCGCGATCGCAAGGCCACCCCCACTGTCATATGCCACCCCACCACGAACCCACCGGGTCCCTATTGCTCTCGTTCCAGAGCAGTCACCCAAGCGTCTTCGTCAAGGCGATACATGGCGCACGCCACAGACAGGCCTATTTTCTTAGCCTGTAGAATTGCTGGTGATGTGAGCTTCTGTCTTCGCAATATGTCCGCTAACCATGGCACATTCGACCGGTTGAGCTACGCGCCGCAACATGCTGCCGAGATTCGTTACCGAGATGCCGCTGACTCGCCGCCGAGACCCTTCGATCTCGACCGCCGTTCACACAGTCGCCTTTCTCCTTCTGCACGTTGACGGTCGCTGTCACCTATGCGTAGTCAGCCACGTACTACGGAGGGAAACCGAATAGCGCAGTTCTGAAGGCAAGCAGCGCAAGCTCATCGAAGTTTCTAGGACATCAATTTTACCGTAGAATGTCATTGACGTCCATGTTCAGGGGGCATCCGCACAAGCGCTTGCGGATACCGGGGCCGCTGTTTCCGTCATCAAAGAAAATCTGTCGCAAGCTCGAAAAACTCACTACCTCGCTATGTGGCATGGTACTTTGCACTGCTAGGGCGCAACGCATTCATCCTACAGCTGTATGCACCGACCGTGGAGTCGTGCAAGACGTTTCGTACAACATCCAGCTTCTCTGTTGCCATCCTGCTCTCATGATGTCATCTTCGGGTGGGACATCCTGTCTCGTTATAGTGCCATCGATTGTACCCGCGTGCAAGTGACCCTTTCGCCGCTATGTGACTCAACCTCGGTCGGTGCCGATCTCAGCATTGGCATAGTCTTCGTTTATTCTGATGTACCTCAGGAGACGTCAGTGCTTGTGACCATGTTGTGCGCTGCCGTGCCAGATTCAATTGCGTCGTTTACACCATCTGACTCGTTTACTCACCTCAAGGATTTATTATTGCGATAACAATTATATGGACACTCCAGGCGCATTTCTGACGTCGGCATCGCCTTGACGTTCTGGGCAATAAAAGGGCAATAAAACCGTCGCCACGAGCAGTATGCTGTATCTGCGAGTGCAAGTTGCAAGGATGAGCCGGCGAACTCGGTTTAATATCGCGTACGCGAGCGAGGAACGCGGGCCTGAAACTTGCCATCTGCTGTCTCACGCGGGGCACGAAGTTTAGGCGAGGGAGGGGACAGGCTTCTCCGGTGGCTGCTAGGGCGTCTCGATGAAAGCCTCTTAAATTTCTTAAAGTAGTGCCACGCTTTGAAGAATGCCGTACTCCTCCTCGCGCGCTCTGGCCGAGGCCGACGCCGCGTCGCTATTGGCCTAACAGCATCACGTGGGCCCTCCCGCCGTGCTTCAGCGCCATTTTCGCTAGAGAAGCGTCTACGGAGTGGCGAGGAGCGCATGTTTGCGTCGTTGCTACGCTCGAGCGGTGTAGGTGGCGCTACGGTAGAGGAGGGAGCGAGAGAGACAAGAGAAACGAGGATGAGGGAAGGCGGAGAAGGAGTGTCGTTACTTTACGAAGTTTAGGGGGCTTAGATTCGATGTCCTCCTCGCCCGCCCCTCGTTACAGAATGGAGACATCTGCGGCGTCTACTGCGGAGTTAGACACGCGAATGGCGGACACCGTAGTTGACGCCTTTGGCGGACGCCGTGGGGATGCATTGCCGATACTCGTGTGTCTTGAAAGCGATCTACGGCGTGGCCAAAGCACGCGCCCGCGCCGTCAAAGCAATCTGCGATCTTTGCAGAGTGCGCGTAGTGCCGGTCGCTTCGTATGCGTTGTGCTTTCGACGTTTCGTTCACGCTGAAGCGAGAGATGCTTGAAAGTGAATTCGCTTGCTGTTGCCGCGATTCCTCGCTCCGGAATATTGAGAACGAGTTCCCGCGCTCATCGAGCGAGATGTGTTCATGTTTACCTTTGCGCGTCTGACACCGTGCTTAGTAATTTAGTTAGAACACGTTGGCGGGCTAGTTGGTTTTATTGCATGATAGAATGTCTAAGCAGCAGCGAGCGAATAGGCCTTCGTGCTGCCTTTCGAATCAAAGCAAACTAAGCAGCGAAAGCAGAGTGCACGGCGGACTCTGTCGCCGTCACATATGGCTTTCAAGTTACACCCACCTAGGTGGGCGCGCGCGGCCGCCCTCGCACATGCAGCATACGGGCCCGATTTTATCGCCCTTGGACGCGATACGAAACCTCACGGCGATGTCGACATCGACGGCAGAAATCCCCCTGGAGTATCTATACAATTCGAGTTTAAATAATGAACATACTCAGTTTCTGCAGGGTTCACACCGTGGCCCGTTGGGCGGAAGTCAGCTATGTTGCAACTTCACAGCGGAAAGAAATCTCAGTGCCCTTCCACTCTGTGACAAAGCATGACTAGCGAAGCTGTGTGCGTGGGCCCCTTAATTTCGAAGTGCACCTCCGCGGCGGGTCGGCCCGGCATTGTACTATCTTCGGAATCGGCCCACGTATGGAGAGTGCTTAACGCCTGCTTCACCACCGTCGCGGGTCGCGCCGGTATTCCACTATCTTCGGGATCAGACCACCTATGGCGAGTGCTTAACGCCTGCTTCACCTCCGCCAGGCGTCGGCCCGGCATTGCACTATCTTCGGGATCCGCCGACGTACAGGGTGTGCTTAACGCCTGCTTCACCTCCGCCGAGGGTCGGGCCGGTGTTGCACCATCTGCGGGATCGGCCCACGCATGGGGAGTGCTTAACGCCTGCTTCACCTCCGCCGCAGGGCGACCCTGCAGTGCACTGTCTTCGGTATCGTCCTACGTATGCCTCATAAACGCGTCCATGCGCGTGAGGAGACTCGCGATGTGACATGCGCGCTGCGTAGCGTCGATACAGGCACGTTTTGCATTGCAGGTGCATATTATAACAGGTAGCACGCCGCGTAGCAGATGCGCAAGTAACGATACAAGTTGCTAGAGAAGGTCTGAGGAATAAAAGAAATTTAAGGAGATGTATACAAAAATACCAGAAAAAGTGTGCATTGTGTACTTGAATAAATCAAGCTGGATAGCTGACTGTGTCCCCGCTGCGTTTCAAAGGAGATGCCAATATTCGTCATCCTCCTCACTGGCATCGTGTCGTGTCACCTGCGTTGTGAGATGAGCACCGCGTAGCGTCTATACGTGCGACTTTTGGATTGCAGTTGCGTATTATTGCACCGGGTCGCTCGTCGTGTAGCAGTTGCATAGGTTGCTCTACAACCTAGATATGTCTTGCGGAAGAAAAACACGATGAAGGAGATGCATACCAAAATTCTAGAGTGAAAACCATGTTTATAATGCCATATTAAATCATTCAGGCTCGGTGTTTGTTTGTCACCATCCCGTTTCAAAGGGAATGCGATAAAATCATAATCATTAGCATCGCATCGTGCAGTTTGTTATGCGATGTGACATCCGTGCCGCGTAGCGTCCATACGAGCCGGATTTGCATTGCAGTTGGTTTATCTTCCACGAGGTGTCCGCACATGTAGCAGTTTCTTGCTGCATATAGCTGGACATGGTTAACCCAAGCAGTCTAGGAGACTATGTGTCAACACTTCGTTTCGGAGGGAATGGCAATCAACCATCATCATCAACAACAACAGTATCGTATCATGACACGTGTCAAAGAATATGAAATATGTGCCGCGTAGTCTGGATACTTGTATTTACTCTTCGGTACAAGTTGTGGCGCCTCTTCGCAAGGTGTAAACCGCTGCTGAGGAAGCGAATCGTACAGCTACTCGCACGGCGGCAACCAGGCAACGTCGGGCTCAGCAAACTGCTGTGCAGAGCGCAGCCAAAGCAGCATCTCAGCGTCAACGCAGGGCGGGTAGTTCAGATCGTTCTCGTGAAAACGACCCGAACTTCGCCGCGAATACCCTTTAGTGCGTGGTGCCGAATATGGAGCTCATATGGAGCCGCTCATCTAGCTTACGCTGGGACTTTGCTGCGTGTGCCACACAGGCCCGCGACTTCTTTGACATATTGGCAGGGCTATCAAAATCGATTTTACGAAACCGTAATTGGAACAAATGCTGCCTGCTGAACGTCAGTATGCAAAAAATGCATGACTGGGGAAACAAACTCATAACTCAAAGCATTCTGAATTACTGTGACCCATGTGGCAATTACACATGCACGCGTGTTTATTTTCTTCCCCTTACCTCTTGCTCGCAGAAGAAGCGTCATTCACCAAGGCTTGATTTTTTGGTTGTGTGCAGAGGGAGTTGCACATACTTGATAGTTTTCCCAAATTGAACAAGACGTTCACAGAGTCATCTAACAGACCATGACAACAAAGCCTTCTTTATTCAGATTGCACTGGTATAATTAGCACGCCGATAATCTTCACTTGCACGAAACGTTACATCGCAGATTTGTGAGCACAGGTGAGATCCTTCGAGGGCTATACAACCACACACTTATTAAACATACACAAGGAGTTCTGACATCGTCACTGGTTAATCAGAAGTGGGACATGTGAGACTGATTATTGCGCGTGCGGTAAGAGGCAACTGCTGTAGCAAAATATTTCCTTAATTTATTTCACGGAAAACACAATTCCTGGACAAATGTTTCACTTCATCGCAGTAAAAGGATATTTATTAGAAAGGTATTCATCACTGTGTTATTCAGAAACAGTTTGTTCACTCCGCAGAGCGGAACTGCACACTCTTCAAATTCTTGTGCATACGTTTTATATTGTCCTGAGAGTTCACCCTTTACAGTCCTTGTCCACCTCTCACTACATGAGTGTACTAGAGTTAACTCTCGTGGAGCTTTCGCAGTGAGATCAGACAGGCACTATCCCTTTCACGTTACTGACATTAAACATCACATGGAGCGTTATCATTTCAAACTCGGTGCACTAAACACTCCATTTCTGATGCTTTCAACAGTATGGAAGGCAACTGAAGTATGCTACCCTCAAGCTCAGTCAAAGCATTCAGCCACATATTGCAAATGTTTTTTTCCTTGTACTAAGCATAGCAAAAGTTGGCTGTTCTTTCGGAACAGGTTGTAAGACAGTGCAAGCCTAATTATATAGCAGCTGTCATGAAGGCTAAATACTCCTAGGCAATGAAAAAAAAGAACTTCAAGGGTTTTCCCCTCTCAAATAAAAGTTTGCTCCATTTCGTTTTAGTCAGGCGTAAATCAGGTTTGTCTAGAAAGGTCTACAATGGTCTCGGGTAAAGACCACGAAGGTCCAGAATATATGTCACTGAGATGACACAAGTATGCATTATGACAGGTACAGTGTAGTTAACGCACCCCTGTAAAATGATGACGCATGACTGATGGGCAGCTACCGTAGGTGCCCAGCATATATAGGACATCGCTAAATGTAGGAATGCATGTTCACGTTTGTTAACGAGGACTTCTGTGTCATGTACGCTCCAAAAAACAACCTTCAGACCGTGTATCGGTCATTTGGCTTATGCGTATTCTATTGTTCTCATCGGAAGCCGAAATAAACAAATGAAGAGGAAGTGAATGTTGTGATGCTCCTTGTAGTGCACAAAACGCGAAAACATGTAAAGAAACGAACAGGCACGAAGGAACCGCTTTTCTGCTTGGTCGTTCGCGTGTTTTCGTCATTTTCACTGCACGAAGTATGAACCAACTAGCGGAGCAACAAGCAGTAATACTTGATGTACGCAGTCTTACCTCAACTATTATCCTAGGAAGGCGCGCGATCTGAAATTTTTATGCAAACTTGTTAGATTTTCTAAATGCAAACCGTTTGATACTGGTGGCGAACCGGTCTCTAAGAACTAGGAATGCATGGCACCTTGAAATTCACATGACAGAGGTTTGCACGAAGATGGAGAGGAAGTAATCAACAGGGGTCGAAAAATGGATGTCTCTGCTGCAAGCGTTTCTAAAGACGAGCTATCTTCATAAGAAAGAAGTAAATGGCGAAGCCAAGAGCTTGTACTAAAGCAGTGTCTGTAGAGACATCCTTTATTCGACCACTGTTGATAAATGACACCTTGAGCAAGACATGTCACTAATACACATTATTCGAATGTGTTATATACACTAAGTATCATTTTCACCATCGGTTATGAAGGTAAGATGAAATCAAGACACCAGCCTCAGTTTTCATTTGCACCCACTAGACGGGGCATTAAACCCTACGATGATAATGAGCACCTGCTGGAAAGGTTCCCACACAATATAGCTTTAGTATGGGTAAAACGTGCGTCCTTGGAAAGCTAGCAGGCGCCAAGTATGTTCTGTTTGCGTATTCCTAGCCTAACGAGCGGAGCTCTGCTGTACTTCTATACCATACGCTACGTTCCCTTTTTTCCAGCTGATACCCGTTTGTCGTTACCGTGATGTATGAACACGTGGTAACCGCGCTTTCGCGCATCAGATAATTGTTGCTTGACAAAATTTCCGCAACTCCTGTAAAATGCGCTATAGCAGTTTTAATGCCAAAGCATTTATGATGCGCTGTCCTGTACCCGGAGTGGGAGTTTTATGCGAACGAATAAAACGAGCAGTAGTGCGCATGCATCAAGCAAATGCGCGAGTTCTAGAAAAATGCGCGAGTTCAAGAAATGTGTGCCATCTTGTATGAAAAATACTCGTCGAGTCACTTTTTCTTCAGTAACAACGGCACTTTCGAAGACGGCGTCACCTATCGACAACGGCAGGCTTCCACCGCCTAATAGTGTTCATGCCATCACCACCAACACGACAAATACCGGGAAGACTGCCAGAGAATAACGCAGATTTTACCGGTGTTGGTAGCGATGGTAACTTCTCACCAATTGCTCTCTTCGGGTGCGGAAGGGCTATGATGCGGTTGTCTCGAGGCCAAAGTTGGCGCTGTGAGGTGACATGATTTAAACGTGCCTGTGCGGCCACCCCGCAAGGCTGGATTTTATCTGTTTTCAGTTTAAGCCATCTACGCCAAACGAGTTAATGAACTCTGACAAACAAACAGCTACAAAAATACTACCATTTGTGAAATGCAAGTGCAAGACGTCTTCAGTGAGAGCTGTGAGAAATGAACCCGAATACTGTGCACTGATTGGTCAAGAGCGTACCTGATTGGCAAAGAGCTGACATACATATAGCTCTCTGGTTGCGAAATTGTGTTTCCTCGTGTAGCACCTGTACGTCGCCAACTTCTCAAGAAAGTTCAATAAGAAAGAAAGCACAGAAGTGAAGTAAGTCAAAATCAAACACGCAATAATGTCATAACTGCCTTTTTTCACCTTCATTCCTCATTTATAGGAAAACTCCACATACGATGATAGGCTCCTCGACAGAAAACGTTTATTTTCCTACGCACTAGTGGAACGAAAAGTAACCACAGCTGACTGGCAATTAAGAATTTATGATTTCCACACGGAATTCAACAGCAGGTATGAACAAAAGCTCCGTAGAAGGCGCATCAGCAAAATCACTGGCCTCAAGTGTATCCTCTACTATCGAGTCTGGTGATCGGGATGTCTTATCGCACTGAACACGGCAACAAATAGCAGTCAATGGAATCACGACGGCGGGGGCCTGCCTTCGCCGCCGCCTCACCGCGGCTACCTCGCCGCCTCCTTGGCTGCGTACTTGGGGGAGTCCGCGTCGTCCTCGTCGTCCGCGTCGGCGTCGTACCCGTTCACCGCGTCCCGCACCGAGCTCGGCTCTTCCGCGAAGCTCACCGAACCCGACCGGTCGTGCGGAGGAGACTGAGACGAAGTGGACAGCGGAGACGAAGAAGACGGCGCCGAGCGGGGCGAACTGGGCCGCCGTTCGCACACCACGGGCACTTGTAGCACCGTGGCGGCGGCAGCGGCCGCGCCGAAAGTCACGCGACTGCCTCGGCGAGACCCCGCAGTGCCGGCGCTCGCCGACAGGGACTTCTTTCTGCCGAGCGCTCGCTCTCCGGTGATTTCGTCCACGAAGTGGTAGGCCCCGGAGGAAGAGGAAGACGAGGCTCCGGGTCTCGAGCACCGGCGCAACTCGTCGACGTTGTCAGGCGGCCGCCAGCAGGAGGCGTCTCCTGACGAGGAGTCGTGGGAGAAGAAGGACGGCCTCTCGCCTCTCCGACCCAATCCGTCCAGGCGTTCTGTGCGAGTGCTGCAGGGAAAGAGACCACACGCGATTCGGAAGCGTCCTACAGCATGAGGCTTTATCACCCTTCGGTCACAAGTCATGATAGAGTGCGCTTAAGTGTTCCTTCGCTGGAAATCTCTTGAGCACGAATATATGCCGCTTGTGGTGGGTGTTCTTAATTAGAAAATTGTTTGCTTATGGATAATAACATGGAATAATTGATGCACTATATCATAAAAGCTAAATCATTGAACTTTTTGCTACAAGTAGATATACAAGTTGCTACAAGTACAAGTACGCTACATGTAACTTGGCGTTCACCAAAAAATGAAGGCTGACGACACCGAGTCCGTGCCAGGAACCGATACCAGGATCGACCGCGTTAGGGCAAAGCGTCGATAGCGTTCCCAAACATTGTTCCCATAATTTTTCGAAACATGCTCAAGTATACTTTACTTGTGCACTGCATTTCTCCTGATAATAAATATATATGGGAGGCTGCACATGTATATAACCCAACCTTTCCGCCTTGAGAACTGCCTTCCTGCGTGAACCTAAATACACCGGTGCCTGTCGAAAAGAGGGCTGCCTGCTTCAGAAAGCCGAGCGACTAGACTCACCAAAATGCGGCAGCACAACACTGCCTTCATTTTCTCTCTTTTTAGCAATATTGAAGGACATATCAAAAGTATATCTGTTTTCTAAACCCGAGGTTGGGTCCAAGCGTTTCAGAACCGAATCTCAGATCGGCTACTTGCCGGGCGACAAAGTGAACACTAGTGAACACCACATTGTTAGTAGATGGATATGCTAAAAGCCAGTTGATTTTTTTTTTATTTCACCAAAATATGTAATCCAGTGAATTATGCTGAACGACACAAAGTCGTGCGTTCTATCTCCCGACAAAGCGATCACATTCTAATAGTAACGAAATGCAAACACGCTAGGGTATTGAGATTTGAGTAGATGCAAAAGAACCTCAGTGGTAAGAATGATTTCAGAGCTCTACAAGCCACTGTATGTCATACGTACTATTGTACGCTATTATGAATAATATATTTTACCTGAGCCTTACCTAAGTAGTTAGCGAGTCTTACAACTTTTAATTTCCACTCTTAGAAAAGTGAGACACGCGTTATGATTCCCTCGATCACATGTGACAAACTGTGCTTATCTACTATGAATGTTAAAATATTGGTTATCACCTGCTGAACCACTTATTTCTAAAAATTAACAGACAATTCACTCTTGTGGAGGTGGTTGCCCAGAGAGACGCTGTTGATATGTTGCGCCTAATGTAGGGCAACTTGTCAAGCATTCATTCCTTGATGTGCGCCCATTAAGTGCATTGCTCTTTAAAGTGATATATGACATAAACACACGTTTCAATGCAGTTTACAAAACCTTCATTTTATTCACTACATTTAGATTACTGATATCACTCTTTTGTTGCCGCTGTGATACACACAGATTTTTTCCGATCTTTTTTGATAAGAAGGTTTTTCGCTAATGTTAAATTGATTCAGGACCCATGTACAGTAGTTGGTTGAATCGGATCGTTGAAGCTACCGAAGCCAAAATTATCCCCGAATTGGGCGAACTACAAATTTGTTTCCGGTTTTGATGTTTCTACGTTAAAGTATCCGACAAAGAAAACCGGCGAAGGATTGGCGGTAACGTAGCTTGATCAACACCGAAGTGTGCGCGCCTCATCATCAATCACGTGGTTTGACGGCTCTTTCTCTATTTTTTTTTTCATTTGTGCGTTTCTTGTTGAAACGAAAGCTGTGATGTATGTTCGCTTCACGCCTCTGCCTTACGGGGGTATGAGCTATTTTTTCTGCCCCTGGAATGGGATCCGCCCACTGGGTTTTTCGTGGACGTGACCAACGCCATAAAATCCTGGGTTCCTAGCCATATATAGCGTCGCTGTAATGTAAGCAGAAATGAACGACAGAAAACACCCAAGCGACGCTGTTTGGGCGCGTTACAAACAGCGAACTATATTTTTTTCTTAGCCCCGGAACGCCCAACAGAAGTCAGATCACATAAGCTTTGAGCTCCCCAATTACGAAGGCTACCTTCTTAAATTACAGAAAAAGCTGCACAAATACTAACCCGCGGGAAGCACTGATATGCCTGTTTCCAATGCCTGCGTAGCGCTCTTAACAATTCGTACAGCGTACTTTATATTCCATGATAGCCACCATGATGCTTTTGGCATGGGCTTAAGCATTCGAAAGCCTTCAACAGACGACTATGAAGTCAAAGGTTAGCGCAGAGTAAATTTCCTTGCAATGAATGAATGTTTGGTGTTTAATGGCGCAAGGGTCATGTTTGGCCAAAGAGCGCCATGCCGTTGGTAATGAGTTCGCACTGTAGTTACGAGTTCTATGAAGTTGGTGTTACGTGGCTGTATAGGGGCCTTAAAAATAGTCCCTCTAAATTGTGTAAAATCTGTATAAGATTATGGCCGTGACATGTCACGTGTACTATGAACATTAGGATGCATTTAAAAGGAATGATGCGATGCATAAAATATATCTGATTCTAAAATTTACTAGAGCACTACTGCCTCCTTAGAGCCCTTGAAACACAAGGGCCTGGAGGCATGTGCTATGCAAAACCGTCATCGCAGCGGCGTCCTCTGGAACGACGATGCTCTACGAATTTAATGCACTTGTAACATGTAAGATAACGTCATTTAAGAAACGGAGGACTGCTTTGGTGTTAAATAGCGGTTCTTGGCCAAGAAACATCGCTGGTTGAAGAGGGCTGTAATAACGGTACGCCAGAGGAAAATATTTCTTTCTCTCAGCTTCGGCCTCCCGACACTCCACGAGGACATGAAGCACGGTCAGCCTCTCACCACACCTACCACAGCTTGGAGGGTCATTTCCAGTAAGTAGAAAATTGCGGGTGCCAAATGTGTGTCCTATTCTGAGACGACAGAATAGGACATCTGTTCGCCGTGATTTTGTTGCGGAAGGCCAAGAACCTAGCTGTGGCTTTATACAGCGCAGTTTATTATTAGTTTCTGCGTCCCACATGCGCTGCCAGTAGTTTCGCAGTTTCTTACGTAAGAAGGACTTCAGATCTATGACAGGGACAGTAGCCGTAGGAGTAATAGCTAGTGATGTGAGTGAAGTGGCCATTTCGTCAGCTAGTACACTACCATCGATGCCTCTATGGCCAGGTACCCAGCATATTACAGCATGTCTATATGATAAATAAATAGCGCATAAGGGTAAGTAAAGTTCATTTAAAACAGGATTTGTAAACTTTTTTAAAAAAAATCAGCGCTTTTACAAGACTTAACGAGTCTGTGAATATTATTGCTTTGTCAAATGTTAATTTCTTTATATGTTTTACTGCAGACAATACAGCATAGGCTTCTGCAGAGAAGATACTTCTTAAGGGGTGCAATACGTCAGATTTAGAAAAAGAGGGACCAACAGCAGCATAAGATACACCAGCATGTGATTCTGACACGTCTCTGTAGAATTCGGAGCAGCTGTACTTAGATTGCAGTTCACGGAAATGCATAGCGATTTTGAGGTCATGAGCGTGCTTTGTGACCTCTACAAAGGATACATCACAGTCTATCACCTGCCACTCCCAGGGCGGTAGTAGCTTAGCTGGAGGCATTAAGCGATGTTCGAGAATTGCGACAACCATTTCTTCGCTTAGCTCTCTTACACACAGTGACAAAGGTACTCTCATAGACGGTCTATCACGAAAAATTGTTTCACATGTCAAGTCATTAGCGGTTGTGAAACACGGATGTTCCTTATTTGAGCGAACTTTAAGAAAATAGGTAAAGCTGATGTACGTTCTCTGAAAATGGAATGACCACTGATCTGACTCTACGTACAGACTTTCGCCAGGGCTCGTTCTAAATGGGCCAGTGGCCAGGCGGATACCCAGATGATGAACGGGGTCTAACATCATTAGCGTAATCGGGGCGGCAGAGTGATAAACCACGGCACCATAGTCAAGTCGTGATCGAACTAGCCTCCTATAAAGATTCAACAGGCACCTCCTGCCGCTACCCCATGTATTGTGAGATAGGACATTAAGTAAGTTCATGGTTCTTAGGCATTTTTCTTTAATATACTTAAGATGTGCTATGAAAGTGAGCCTATATTCAAGTATAACACCTAGAAATTTGTGCTCTTTGTTGACAGGAATTTGTTGTCCGCCCAGTTCTACGCAAGGATTTGGGACCAGGCTTCTCTTTCTTGTGAAGAGAACCCAATTACTTTGGTGGGGGTTGATTTTAAATTAATTTGGTCTGCCCACTTGGACACCTTCTTTAAGCCCTGCTGTACCTGTCTTTCGCACACATTGAGGTCGCAGGATTTGAATCCTATTTGGATATCGTCTACGCAGACGGAATAAAAAATGGCTGGTGGCAGTGAAGCACGAAGTATTGTCATCTTAACAATAAAGAGTGTGCAGTTGAGCACGCCTCCCTGGGTTACACCAGTTTCCTGTATAAAAGGACGTGGCAGTATGTTACCGACCTTTACCCGGAAGGTACGATTCCACAAATAGCTTTCTATTAGGTCATTAGAAATGAACGACAGAAAACACTCAAGCTATGCTGTTTGGGCGTGTTACAAACAGCGAACTATATTTTTTTCTTAGCCCCGGAACGCCCAACAGAAGTCAGATCACATAAGCTTTGAGCTCCCCAATTACGAAGGCTACCTTCTTAAATTACAGAAAAAGCTGCACAGATACTAACCCGCAGGAAGCACTGATGTGCCCGTTTGCAGTGCCTGCGTACCGCTCTTAACAATTCGTACAGCTTACTTTATAATCCATGATAGCCACAATTATGCTTTAGGCATGGGCTGACGCATTCGAAAGCCTTCAACAGACGACTATTAAGTCGAAGTTTAGCGCTGAGTAAATTTCCTTCTAATGAATGAATGTTTGGTGTTTAATGGCGCAATGGCCATTAAACATGGGCATATCGCCATAAATGCCCATTTCTGATAAGTCTCTCAAAATGACGTAGCGCTACGTTGTGTCGTACGCCTTCTCCATTTCGAGGAATATGGGTAAGAAAAACTGCGTGTGTACAAATGCATCACGGATATATCTTTCAATACGTACAAGATGATCGGTTGGGGATAGCGCTTCTCTGAAGCCACACTCATAGGGATCAAGCATTTTGCTCAGTTCAAGGAAATGGATCAGTCGCCGATTAATCATTTTTTTCAAATACCTTACAAAGGCAACTTGTGAGGGCTATTTGGCGGTAACTTGCCACTGAGGAAGGGTATTTGCCTGTACAGGGACCACAATGGCTTCTTTCCGTGCGGTTGGAAGGTATCCTAGAGCCCAAATAGCGTTGAAAAGTGCGAGTAGTGTAACTTGGGTGTCATTGTGTAAGTTTTTGATAATTTCATACATGATTCTGTCAGATCCTGGTGCAGAGCTCTTGCATGCGCTCAAGGCAGCTGTCAACTAGGCAATACTAAAAGGACGGTTGTACGGTTCATTCTGTCGACACTTTCTTGTGAGTGGCTTACGTTCTTCTATTTGTTTATACTTGAGAAAGGACTGAAAATAATGGGTTGAGCTCGACACGCTCTCAAAGTGCTCCCCAAGTGAGTTTGCTTGATCTTGCAGGATATCGCCTTGTGTGTTTACCAAAGGGAGTGAATATGCTTGTCGCCCTTTTATCCTATTAACCCTGTTCCAGACATTGGCCTCATCTGTGTACGGGTTGATACTAGATAAAAATTTCTGCCAACTCTCTCTTCTGGCCCGTCGGCGGGTTCTTCTGCCTTGGGACTTTACTTTTTAAAGTTGACAAGATCCTCTGCAGTAGGAGAAGCGCGTAGCAACCCCCACGCTTTGTTCTGTTTCCTACGAGCGATTCTACATTCCTCGTTCCACCACGGGACATGCCGTTCGCATGCCAAGCCGCTTACTTCAAATATGCATTTAGATGCGGCATCTATCATGAACCCTGTAAAATACTCCACTGTAGCATCAATCCCTAGTGAAAACATGTCTGCCCATGTGATACTAGTAAGGGTTCGAAATTTCTCCCAGTCAGCTGTATAAATCATCCACCTAGGAGCCTGTGGTGGATATTCGTTTTCTTTAGGTGATCTTAGCAGTATAGGGAAGTGGTGGCTCCCGTAAGGATTGTTGGTAACTTCCCATTCAAGTTCAGGCAGTATAGACGGGGAAACTATGCCAATTATCAATTGAAGAAAATGTTGTTTGCAAGACAGTAATATGTGGGTTACTTCTTATTCAGCAGGCACGCACCAGAAGAAAAAAGGAACTGTTCAACGAGACGGCCTCGCGCATCTAAACGAGAGTCGCCACACAGGCAGCTGTGCGCATTCAAATCACCAAGAACAACATAAGGTTCTGGCAATTCATCTATGAAGGAATGAAATTCATGTTACTTTAATTGGTAATGTGGGGGTAGTTAAAGCGAGCAAATGGTGATGAGTTTGTTTAGGAGGACAACTCAAACCGCCACTGCTTCAAGTGGCGTTTGTAGCTGTAAAGGTTGACACGCTATACTTTTATGAGTGACAATGGCAACACCACCAGATGATGCGACGGCATCATCGCGATCTTTGCGAAACGTAACATACTTTCAGAGAAAGTTTGTGTGTTTTGATTTTAAGTGTGTTTCCTGTAAACACAGCACTTTTGGTTTGTATTAGTGGATAAGTTCTTGCACATTATCAAGGTTTCTAAAAAGACCTCTGACGTTCCATTGAATGATTTGTGTATCCATATTTCAAGTATGTTTGTGCTGTGTATACAGAAACAGAAGTGATGCCTTAGATGACAGAGCTCTTTCGGGGCCCTGTAACGGCGATTTTGCCCTTTCTGGAGCGTTCGAGGGAGCCTCGCCGATCCTTAGGCGCTTGGTGCGCCGTGAGGATAGGAGTAGTGTCCATTGCCTCTTGTGAGGCGCCGGGCACGCGCTCTTGAGATCGAGAAATTTTTTTCGAGAGAGTCCCGCCTCGGAGGGTAAGGCCCCTGCGCCCACCATCGATGGGGCTGCCTGTGGCATTGGGCTACGCCGGCTGTTGCCAGTGGTGGAAGGGGCCGGGGAGAATGAGGCAACCTTGGCTGCGCCCACCTTCAGGGTCGATGGTCTCTTCTGTTGGGTTGGCGGAGCAGCGCTAGCTGCAACCGCCGCGGGGGCAGAAGGCGTAACTGTCGACTCACTGCTTGTGGGTCGGACAGCCGCCGGAAGCCGTTGTGTCGCTGCCCCCTGACGTGTCACATCCGCAAACGTTTTCTTGGGCAGGTATGAAAGCCGCCTGCGTGCCTCCATGAATGATATATTCTCTGTTACTTTGATCGTTATAATTTCTTTTTCTTTTTTCCAGGATGGGCATGACCGCGAGTACGCGGCGTGCTCCCCATCACAGTTTACACAGTGGAGAGCGTTCTCACAAGTTTCAGAGGTGTGTTCATGGGCCCTGCATTTTGCACAAGTTTGGCGGCCTCGGCAGCTCTGCGAACTGTGGCCAAAACGCTGGCATTTGAAACATCGGAGCGGATTTGGCACGTACGGCCTAACACGGAGCTTGATGTGCTCGGCCTCGATTGACTCGGGCAAGGCACTTCAACCAAACGTGATTATTAGTTGTTTCGTCTGAATCTCTTTGCCATCCCGCCTCATCTTAATTCTTCTGACATTGATCACATTTTGCTCACTGAAGCCATCCAGGAGTTCCGCTTCAATCAGCTCAAGCAAATCATCATCCGACACAACACCGCGGGTAGTGTTCATTGTTCGGTGCGGGGTTACTGCTATGTGGATATCCCCAAATGACACTAGTTTCGGTAGTTCTCATATTGTTTCTGACCGCGGAGTTCCAAGAGGAGGTCACCGCTTGTCATTCTCGACGCCTTGTAACCTGGACCAAAAAGATCATTCAAGGACTTTGAAACAAGAAACGGTGAAATGGCTCGCACTGGTTTGTCCGACTTTTCAGAGTGAATAACGTGGAAGCGGGGGAAATTCTGGATTTGGTGTCCGAAAAACTGGAAGACATCTTCGATGCGCCCTCGTTCCTGAGGGCGATCAGGAAGGGGGGAGGGGGAAAGAAGATTCCATGAAAATATATAAACATTCGGCAACAGCGCCGACCGCCCAACACGGAGCCCAACGAGGGGACGCGGCAGAGCTTGCATACAAGTCTGCACGACGCCAGTCGTACGCCGTCACTATAACCAAATATGGTGTACCCAAGGTTATATAGGCACACAGGGTTAACCCTTGCCGCCAAGGAGAAGGAAGTAAATGGAAGAGAGAAGGAGACAGGAAAGATGAAAAAGGCGACAGAGAAAGACGAAGATCGGAGAGGAGGACAGGAAAAGGCGACCGCCAATTTCCCCCAGCTAGGTGAGTCTGGAGGTTCCGTCTATGTGAAGCAGAGGCCGAAGAGGTGTGTTGCCTCTGCTGGGGGGCCTTAAAGGTCCGAATACTCGGCATCGGCTCAATCCCCAGGATCCCCCTTTCCCCAGAGAAGGCTAAGCCGCACACGGCAACACGCGGGACGGGCCAACCCTCGTGTGAGGGGCCAACCTTCTAGTAGGCACCTTGTTTACCGAATATATATATGCTCTTTGTTCAGTCACATTGCATATCCATCGCTAAGTGAACGATGCGCTGCTCTTTTTCTGGGCCACGCAACACTTCTTCACTTTTATGAAGATACGAAGAGAAGTATGAATCAGGGCACTTACGCTCATGCGCTCACAATAGGTGAAATGCAACTGCATATAAAATAATCGCGTAACCTTCTCCAAAAGATTGTCACTGGCCAAATGTATGCACGGTTCGTCCTTGCTATTTTTTTACATTTGCAGACGCATACGACCAAGTTAGAAGACGAATATAACCTGACGGCGTTTTGCTCATGAATAGAAATCAACGCACATTATTTCGAAGCCTTAGAGAGGGAGCGCGCCGCTGAACACAGTGCGTAATGCTGGTGGTCCCGCCAGTCCTTGTACGCGAATGCTCGCAAGCCGATTGAATAATAATTGTTATAACGAAAACATACGGATTCTTCAGCGCAACAAAGGCGCTTGCGCCCGGTTAGGCAGCCATGTTGATATCGAAATGAACAGTCGTCTACGAGTGTAGAGCACACATCAGAGTTAAAGCAAAACAATACACCGGTTACAATAGGCAATAAGCAGTTAGCTATGCGAAAAGCAACAAGAAAAAACAAATGGAAGGAAACGTACCAAGCGAGCAACTTTGCCTACCACTTTTATATTGCGTGGTACTTGCTACTTTTAGTATGCCATGTGATTTTGTGAACAGAAGCTAGGAAATTAAATGTGCAGAAACCGTCAACGGTGATAAGCCGAGCTGCCGACAAAGAGGCGAAAGTTTCCAGAAAGTCGTTTGCTTTAATAAAGGAATGATGACGCTCGAACGCATACATTGGTCGCCGTAGAGGGTATCTAGGTCACGCTTGTTGTTTCACTGCGTAATTCCGTAGAGAGCACAGCCACTGACCGGCACTTCTGCAGCGGTAGCACAGCCGGCTATAACGCATAAACGAATGGTTAAATGTGTATTGTCTCCAGCGGTCCCCACACCGTCGAAACGGCGCCGCAAAGAAGTTGGCGTTCGCAGAAGCACGCGCCCTTTGCACCGGCAGTGACAGTCCAACTGCCGACCGCCGACCAACAACCATTAAAACGGGCGAACGAGGCTGAGGAGGTTGTGCGCTTTAAAAAATCAACCATTCGCAAGCTTGTCCGAAAGAAACGTCTCCTCGCGCGCACACCGTGGGGTGATCAGCTGCAGCACCACTATCGCCGCGTTCTGATCGAGCGGAGAAACACATGTTTCTCCAGCTGGCCGACAGAAGGCAGCAGCGAATGCAGCTAACTAAAGTGGAGACCTCCTTTCGGCGCTCAAGACGACACCGGAGGGCCGGCCCCGGCGCAAGACGCTAGAGCCCCTTTAACGGCACTCTCGGGGAATCCGCGCGGGTGTACCGGACGGCTACTACATCAGGTGCCCGTGGTTGTTCGGTCGACTAAGCGCTCATTTGTCCCGATTTCAGTTGGTCCGTAGTGGTTCATTTGCGAGGTTGTTTGGCTACACAAGCACAAAGATCACTTGCAACACAGGGCCAATAACGATCCATTCGCCCTGTGTTGCAACTTTTCACGCGACCAACTTCAGACAAAGGGTGACTGCTGACTGCGGCAGTGCTTTCAGCAGCAAAAAAAAATTCCTTTTCCAAACGTTTCTCTTGAGGCTGCCAGTAGACTACCATTATCGTCTCTCTTAGGAAATGAAATACGTCCGCGCACCGGAAGCCAAGCTGAAGTGTCGCAATTTTGCAGGATTGAGTGTTTGCGTGCCGCATCTTAAAGAAAAATATGTTGAGCATTGTAATAGTCCAGAGCGGGTAAGCGAAACAGCAGCAAAAAGAGTGAGAATACTATGGTGCATGTTATGCTATGCTATGCGTTGCTATGAAAGCTGATGCTATGCGAAAAGCGGATGAAAAAAAATATCGTGGCCGCATAATATACCCATCCAAAAGCTCAAGCAAAATAGGAGAAATAGAAAGTACAGATACCATCAACGATAATTCTAAGTTAAAATAAATAGCCGGACGCCTTTAGAAAGCTACTCGATTTAACAAAGGAATGACGTGCTCCAAAGTGCATATTCTTGCATTCAGGTCATTCAGGCAGTGTTTCGGATTGTTTAATTGCGGATTTGGATGTACAGCAGAAGCATTAACCAGTACATCTCCAACTGTAAAGGCGTCAGAGCCCCTTCCTGCAGACGCCACACGGCCAAACTGCGGCGAGAAAAGAGGAAGTATATCATTCCCAAGCGAACACCACTGAATTTAGACCTTCAGGCACACCAAAGATCTCGTGCGACAGCACGTGTCGGAAGGCTCGACTATTCGCTTACACTCACCACTCTAAACAATGATATTGCGATATCTTGCCTACAACGTAGCCGAGTTCTAGCTTCGCAAGTTACCCAAGTCCGACTGCCAACCACGGACAACGAAATACGCTCTTTGAAAACCTTCGCAAGTGTTTGCGTATCTGAGGAATTGAAGTGTCGAAGGCAGCGAAATAGTGTGCACAAGTTGTCGCACACTCTGCAGCAACTAGTAGGGTTCTGTTTGCTAGTTGCTCTGGGTGGAGAAGGAGGACATAAAGAGAGAAGGCAGGGATGTTAACCAGAAATGCGTTTGGTCGGATACCCTACCCAGGGGGACGCAAAAGATGTAATAGGAAGATGAGATAGGTAGGGGGAGGAACGCCGCGGTGAGCTCGCGGATGCACGCGGAGGGCCTGAACAAGCAAAAAGCGTTCATGGCGATCCATCACCGACCCATGGCCTTAAGGCCGCTTCGGGCCTACCACGTAGGCGGCACTGCTGGACCACACCATCAGATTTGCCTGCTGCGGCCTTGCAAACTCCTCACTGATCTCTAACGGCGAGCCGATAAAACGAGATATAAGAAAATATAGCTTACGAATTTCTGGCTAAGAAAGACCACATCAAAGAAGGTGTTCGAGTGAGGTACACGCAAGGTAACCTTTACTTCATAACTTTGATAATTGCGTTTTAACGCAACACTTAGGGCGCTCCAATGTACGTAGCGTTTCTTGTTTTGATGGGCATTCGATACGTAGCTCGCCGCGGCACGCCACCATCGGCTTTCGTCTTCGTCCCGCCTTCGACACCCCCTACCCCCCACCAAAAAAAATAACAAGAACACAAAAAAACTACGAAAGAAAATTCCTGCAGTAGTCCTATAATGGCGTCACCGTAAAAGAATGTGTGTCAAAATATGCGACCACTAAAGCAAACCACCATGAAGTGTCATTCGCATTATTCAACACAAACAACATGGAAATAATTTCACGCAATGGAATGTTGCATTGGCGACTCGAAACCTGGTGTCGTACATGTGTCCTGTAGCGCGGTCGCAGGTGTGGTACCTGCGAACCAGAAGGCGTTATTTCGTGCTCAGTTGTGCGCAGAGTCGCATGTCCTTGGACGTGAACAAAGCGACAGTTTTGTAAGGTTTGTACCTGTAGCCAACACGTTTATTTTTTACCTAACGCCTAGATGATACGTGTAAATTCGTTTCACCGTTATCTTCATTTTGCGTCTAGTACGGCCACATAGACACATTTAGCTCTGCGTGATACGAGATACATTAAACTCTCTGCACAAGCGCCACCTTTACGTGGACCTCCCTTATGAAAATGAACCATGAGTTTCTGTAGAGGACGTTATGTGTTCCTAAGGTGACATCAGACATTCATAAGAAATGCATCGTCTAATGTTTTTTGGCATCACAAGTACATCAGAGACTCAAATGACAATGCACCTGAGGATTTCTGATGAGAGGAGTATACAGCTTTTTTGTGTTATTGCTAATGTCAAAGTACATCATATATGAATGTGTACGATGCCAAGTCGTGAAAAATTCTTTGTAATGCGATAGCGTTAAATGGCTCATGAGCCGGAAAATCCGGCATTGTCGGCGTGAGCACTCGATGTACAAAGAGGTTACAAACTCTCAACCTTTCATGGGAGTCGAACCCACTACCTTTGGCGGTAATTAAGGCTACGAACCCACGACCCTTGGTGTTGATTAAGACACCATTTATTAAGACAGTTATTGAAGATATAGTTAATTAATGCACTCGAACGCACGTACGACCCTTAGTGGAAGTCGAAGCCTGTTAATATGTTAATTAATGTGCAGCTGATTATTATGTCATTAATTAAGACACTCGTACCCACGACCTTTGGTGTTAATGAAGGCGCTGTTAAGGCGTAGTTAAGATACAGTTATTTGAGGCACTCCAACCCACGACCTTTGTTAATGATGATGAAGCTAATTAAGACACGGTTAATTACGACCTAGGAATTAAGTCACTCGAACACATTACCTTGTGTGGGAATCGAACCAATGACCATTGTTGTTAATGAAGGCGATATTCATTGAGGTATTGTTCATTAAGATATAGTCAATTAAGACACTCGAACCCACGATCTTCGGTGTTAATGAAGGCGATGTTTACTAGGGCACAGTTAAGATACAGTTATTTGAGGCACTCGAACCCACGACCTTTGTTAATGAAGATGGTGCTAATTAATGCACTGTTAATTAATATCTAGCAATTAAGTCACTCACACCTAGTACCTTGGGTGGGTGAATGAAGAAATGAAAAAAAACTATATAACACAGCGTGCGCGCCGAGTACTCTGGAAACGCTTCCGATATATCAGAGCTAGGCACAAAACAACGACGTCATTTTCTTTCCTTTTTAAAGAGCACTGTAAGTTCGTGTTACCCCGTTATCACATTTGGTAAACAGTGCAAACCTATAGCGTATGTCTTGTTCTGAGCAGTTTGATTTCTCGGATGTGTTACTAGTCTTTAAGTGGCAAACCGATAATTGTGCAGATTGACATGATCATGACATGGAAAACCGCGCGTAAAAAAATATGGGGTTTTACGTGCCAAAACCACTTTCTGATTATGAGGCACGCCGTAGTGGATCGAGGACTCCGGATGTTTCGACCACCTGGGGTTCTTTAACGTGCACCTAAATCTAAGTACACGGGTGTTTTCGCATTGCGCCCCCATTGAAATGCGGCCGCCGAAGCCGGGATTCGATCCCGCGACCTCGTGCTCAGCAGCCCAACACCACCATAACCACTGAGCAACCACGACGGGAAAAAAAAAAAAACTGCGCGTAAGCGGCAGCGTCTATTTGCTGGAACGCACTGTAGTACTTGGTTGCAAGCACATCGTACGCCAGCGCACATTTCTGGCATATACCACATAGGACAAATGCACGCTGCCAAGACATGTGGGTTTTTCGAGGATCTTCGTGGGTAGCACGATCAACACAGAAGGCACGAGGGACAGGAGTGCAACCCGCGCACATTAAACGCACTAACACGAAAGCAAGATACGAACGACAGGGGTGTAAGCTGCGCCACACGAGCAGATTTGATGCTTTCCGACTGACACTGTTGCAACGGGCACTAAAACATCGCACACTGCACATGTGTCTCTCGGAGATCGCGTCAACGATGTCTGAGGCTATATAGTTGATGTTAACGACAGCAGGAAGTTATTTAAATTGAAGTGACGGCGCAGGTAGCACGGGGAGCAGCGAAATGCGTAATTCACTGGTTTCATGAGAGGCAACCGAAGTGAAAATCGTTCGAATAACGTCACCGCAACGGTTTTCTATAGGGTTAACATTTTCAGATCTCAAAGGCCATGCTTTTGCTGGCTGCAGATAGCAGAAGCGATTCAAATTGAAAATGCTTTATAGAATTTCTTTCTATGCCAAGCTATAGCTTACAATATAGACTTATCTGTGGTTCTGTTTGTCTTGCAACAGCTATGCGCAATTAGGCAGCCGCACAAATCCTCAGATGACGCTAGCCGAGACATTGGCTGGCCCCAACCGACCTGTTGGTGGCGCCACCCAGCGTCCCGTTTCCAATCCAATCCAATCCAATCCAATCAGCCTGTCGCTCTGTTTACGAGTCGGTCGGGTGTGCGAGCTGCAACGATGTGCTTGTTTGATCGTGTGTTTTTGTGTTTGCTGTAACGAAATGTGACTTAGTTCGCGTGCGCATAAGTGCCACAGACAGCTTGTGTCTCGCTGCAAACTCGCCGTGTGCGTGGCGCGCCAGCCAAATGTGGACCAACGATGTTCATGCCGTGGAGTGCGTTCCCTTTGTCTCTGGTTGTCGTGAAAAGTTGGGTGGACGTCGCGAAGAATTAATGCGTGTTGTTAGCGTGCCACTGCTCGTCCACTATGCACCGGCATGTCTGCTGGAAGTAACATCGAAGCACCGGCAACTTGGAGGGCGCTTTTCGACCGCGTCGTGCCATTCAAAAGGTGAGTAACCGTGCTTGCTAACTACACACGTGTTGTGCGTGCTTCTCGTGTGGGCATAGGGTGCCTTGCGAACGTAGGAAAGAGAACTCCAACGACAACAGTGAAACCTATGCCGATGCTTGCTGGGTGTCAGAGTTTAGTTGCGCGAATTTATTGCCATAATGCAGAATTGAAAATCTTGATAAGCGTTTTCTTCTCATGAGAAAGATTACGTTCGGAAATAATCGTGTTCATCATGCACGCTTGTGCATGAGCTCCCGCTTTTCTGCTGAAGTCGCATGAGAACGACTCATCTACCTCTTGACCGATTCTTACTGCTACGACGTTTCCTCGCTTATAAATGTTTCGACGTTGTAGGTAATCTCTGCTTACAAGGTTTTCGATTTACGAGCAGCATTAGGAAAAAAAAATGTAAGCAATCACAGCGTGCTACTGGTACAGGTTTGTTTTGAAGGGGTGTTGCCATAACTTTGACGTAAGTAAACATTACAAGGGATAGTTACTTAAAGTCATGACAGAAACCCTAGAATTGTTATGTAAACAAACATTCATGTAATGCGCTGCTGCTGCTGCGTGTGGAACTTTGCCTTGTTGAAGGGGTCCCTGTTATCGTGACATTCATCAGTGACTTCGACTTTGTGCTCTGTTGCCACCCTGCACCAGTGCAGGCATTGTTTTCGTGACTGTTTTTACATGCTCCTTGCATGTGTTCACGATGTGATAGTCTTATTGTGCCACAGCTGTAAGTTAACACAGAATTCTCTTTGTAGTGGTGAAGCCGTGACCCACAACAGTGTCCACATAACCCGTGGCAATGGCTGCAGCAGCACGGCGTGTAATCTGGATGGACATGTCAGGTATGCTTTAAGTGTACGTGTTCACAAAAGTAGGATCTCAGTATCATTAGTGGATAAGTGTATCGACATATTACTTAATGCATCTTGCTATATAGGCTAAATATTTGTGCAACTTTATTCCACTTGCTGCTTATTTGTGTTTGTAGACATTATGCACACGTTATCTTGTTCTGTTAAAACTACACCTCGCATGTCCTGACGTTTAGTATTTTTCTCGCATCAATTGCTTGGCTGCAAGTCCATTTTATTTTTGCCTATTACACAGTATGTTTCTTTTTTATTTTGGTTTTATTTGTTTGGAACTGTTTCTTATGCTGTAGCATATATTTCCCTGTTTTCCTTTCTGCTTATGATACACACATGTGCTGTTTTTGTCCATGTAAGAATTCGAAGTGCAGTGTGCCATATATCTCAAAGGTCTAAGCACGCAGTGTGCATACCATTGTTTAACATTGATGTTTACAATTATGTCTGTCTTGTTCTCAGAATAACTGTCACTGCAAATACACATTTGATGAACTCGAATTTCTTGAAATGAAATATGAAGGCCAGTATTCATTGTGCTGCAGTTACTTAAGTAGTGAGGTGTTTTCTGGTAAGCTTTCTATTTTTTCTCTCACTTTCTTCGTATTCTTTTCTTTGCTAGCTGCCCCTATTCATGCTGGTAGGCATTGTAGCAGTTGTGAGTGTGTCTACTGCAGCAATGTCACAGCTAGTTTGCACACACTCCAGGATGCCAACAGATACCCATCACTGTTTTTGTGCATATCTGAGAACCAGCTGTGTCCACTCGGCGAAACTTGTAGTGTCCATTTGAATTTGCCAATCAGTTCATGTAACTTTTCAGGACAAAATTTACGCAGCGAGGGAAGGGAGACTATGCAACATGACCTTGGCTAACAACTGACTGTTTAAGTTGTTGGAAGGACTAACAAAAATAGCACTGGATGTGCACTTGTGTTGTGCACCAGTTAATTTGAGAGGGATGGCAGAAGTTATAATACAAAGGCATAAAATCATGATAAATGGTGTTTGCATAAAAAGAAGTAAGTAAATAGGCACAGACTAATTTCTATCCCTTGTAATCTACAAAGGATGCCCTTCTTCATGCATTGATAATGGGGGCTGGCTCACACTTATTGTTATTTATGTGGTGTGCCTGACTGATTTCTCTTGCCAATTTTCAGCCATGGGTGAAAACAGATAAACAATCCTAATCCGGCCTGAAGCCCCATTGTGGATATGTGTGGCCAAGTAGGACGAGCATACTGGTCTTTTGAGTGAAATATGTTGATCTCATAGGTACATATTTAGGCACCAGCCAGTCTGTGCTATGTACATTTGACCACCAGTGAAAGGAATGCAGTACAGTGTCTGACACGCACTGGACAAATTTGGTGCTACCTTTAACCAAGCAAGCCTCGCTTGCCTCCTTGCCTTTCTCGATTCAATTTTCAATTCAATCAGTTCATGTAACTTTTCAGGACAAAATTTGCGCAGCGAGGGAAGGGAGACCATACAACATGACTGTTGTGCATATGCTGCCTAATTTATTTTTGCTGGAAATATATGTGCATTGCAGTCCACAAGTGAATTGACAAAGGCACCTAGGCATTGGAGGCTTGCTTAGTTAAAGATACCCAAAATATGTCTCGTATCTTTCAGGGTTAATGTAGGCTATTCTTTTGATCGCATGCATATTTGGTCCAATGTACATCGGGCACGCTGACTAGCCAGTGCCTCAGCATGCGCCTAGGAGAGCACCATAATTCACTCAAAGAACCAGTGTGCTCGTCCCATTTGACCATGCATTGACATGACAAGCTGTGCACTGGATTTAGATTGTTTATCTGTTTCGTTCGCCTATGGCAACCGATTGATACAACAAAATCAGTGAGGAATACCACATCAAAAAATGGGACGTGTGTCAGTCAACGCTCATTATGATTGCATGACAAAGAGGAATACTCTCTAATGACGTGGGATAGCAACCACCATGCTTAATTATTAAATTATTTTTATGCAAGCTTGTTTATCATGCTTCTACGCATTTGTTTTTCAACTTGTGCCCTCCCTCTGAAAGCAGTGCTCGGGTGTAAATGATAAAAAACCCAGACATGGTGTGGTGTATTTCTTCAATGGGATATATGCCATCATTCAGGAGGCCAACACATGCATGACATAGTAGGCCTGGAATGTGTGAGAACTGCGACCGTAGCTGATGCAAATATTCTATAACGACTGGCACTTGGATGTCTCTGGGATGCATTGGGTTGCCCGTACACAAACACTCCTACGCTCATTTCCATGCCAAGTAATTAGTGAGATTTTGTCATTCACGCTGGTAATCCACAGACACTGCTGTCCTTTGTCAAGTGGAAACCGATATAGCTGAAGTTGTTCACGACATGTACACATGCCACAGCTGATCCATGTTGCACATTTGTACAGCCAAGAGCAATTTCTGCTTACTGTAGTTACTGCTGCACCCAAAGGCCACGCAGTGGTTCCTCAACTTTGTGTGAACCGACACCACATAAATTTTTCGCAGAACTAGCTATAACATCTCCAGATCGTTCTGCAGCAAGTGATACAGCGTGTATTTCTGTGGTTGATTGCCAAGTTTTGTTAATTTTCTGTCCTTTCTACCATGCAGGGTACACGTGCACTTACTTCAAGATGACGACACTCCACCTCAAGAACAGCCTCTCCTCAATGATAAGTAGCGAGATTAAATGAAAGGAAGATATCACATCCGTAACCAGACCGATACTGTGTTTTCCTTTCATTTAACCTCCTTCTGCATTTAAGGAAGCATTGATATGCCCAATAAATGTTTTTGTTAAATTTCTTTCGTTGAGTAATGTCTTACATGCAGCATATGTAGGGCCCATGTACATGTCAAAAGTGCTGCATCTTCGACATACATACATACAGGCTGACATACATGCATGCATACAGGCTGCATATATATAGCACCAAAGACAGTCATGCACAGGTAACAGCTTTAAATAAGGTCGGACTGCCATTGGGACACATGAGAAAATGTTACCACACGTGGTGGCCAATTTTGTTATAGCAGTAATATGAGCACCAGCAGTCTACTGTATAAGCTCATTAGAGATTCGTTAGGAAGACGTGAGAAAGTCACAAGAAAACTGCTTTGGAGCGCACATTAGGAAGACATTTCATGCTCGCAAGAAAAACACTCGTCAAGAATTGTACAGAAAGACGGTGGCCAATATGTTTTAGAATGACATTAGGAATACATCAGAACATTCCAAAGAAACTCATCAGAAAGTCTAATGGCTGTGATGTCAAAACTCGCCAGACTTTCATGTGAAACTCGTCTCATATTTTCATAAGGGCTGCGGCAGACATTGCAAGAGATCAATGTTTTAGTATGCCGCCACCAGGTCCTTTGCTAGAGCGTAGAATGAAATTAATGACGCAACATTTAAGAGCGGGGTATTCAGAGCTTTCCGCGTTGTGAACGAACTACCAACGCTAATGCTGGGGCGTCATTTACTTAATGGGATCATGGGGATCAAAACACGTTCCCAGCCTGGTGCCGTCTCTCGAGGCCCAGAATCGTCAAACAATTGTTTAAAAAACTTCCCTAACACTTTGTCTTTAGCGGGAGATGCAACTAAGAGATGGCTGATTTTATATCTTCTTCTTGCAGTCATTACGGAGATCAAGTAGCAATTTTTATAGAAGCGTGTGGTGACGGCGCTGCCATGTTACTAGGCAATCATGGAAAACTGCCGCGGTAATTAGCGGTACTAGACGCAGATGTACGGACGGCAAAATTTCCTGCTTACCACGGTAATGTATCTCGTGTCACAGAAAGCTAAATCTCTCGATGCTCGTAACTTTTGAAACGTACTTACGGTTTTTCATTCTTTGTTTTTCTTTCTTTAGCAGAGCTACGAAAACGAGGGATCAACAGTAATTAGTTCCTTCTATTTAAGAGCGGTAGCAATACAATTCTAGCAAATTTTCTTTTTGGCTATCATCATCATGAGCCTATCTTATGTCCACTGTAGGACGAAGGCCTCTACCTGTGGTCTCCATTACCCCTGCCTTGCGCCAAGCGATTCCAACTAGCGCCCGCGAATTCCTTAATTTCATCCCTCCACCTAGTCTTCTGCCGTCCTCGACTGCGCTTCCCTTCTCTTGGCACCCACTATGTAACCCTAATCGTCCACCGGTTATCTAACCTGCGCATAACATAAATGACCTGCCAAGCTCCATTTTTGCTGCTAATGTCAATTAGAATATCGGCTATACCCGTTTGCTCACTGATCCAAAGCGCTCTCTACCTGTCTCTTAACGTCGTGCCTAACATTCTTCGTTCCATCGCTTTTTGCGCGGTCCTTAACTTGTTCTCCAGCTTCTTCGTCAGTCTACAAGTTTCTGCCCCATATGTCAGAACCAGTAAAATGCACTGATTGTACACCTTCCTTTTCAATGATAATGGTAAGCTTCCAGAAGGCATTTAGCCAAACTACAAAACACGGTTTTCACGGATGCAACACTGAATCCATGGAATAGACATACAAATTACATTAAGGCAGCTTGGATAGTGGTTGACAACGCAGGCAAGCTAATCACCTGCGCAACTACACGTAGCGCCAGGATAGTGGAAGCGGAGGAGGTCGCTGTTGCGCTGGCAGCGGCTGAGGGCTATCGAAAAGACAAATCAATGGTCATTTTAACGGATTCAAAAGAGACATGCAGGAACTACACAAAGGGTAGAATCTGCAGGGCTGCCTTAGCTATCCTCCGCAAGGCAGAACACCTCAGACACACCGCAACGCACAAACTAATCTGGATTCCGGCACACACGGGGATAGAAGGAAATGAAAGGGCAGACAGCTTGGCTCGCGAGATAACGTACCGAGTCGAGCGGCCACACGCCCTGGAACCGCACTTCACCGTCGAGATCGGCTATTCAGAGTTACTGAACTACCACAGAGGCAAGATAATTAGATACTCCCCACCACACAAAGCCTTAACACAGCAGGAATCAGCTAGTTGGCGGAGGCTGCAAACGGGAACCTTCTCTAACTTACATATACTAAGCAAGATGTATCCTACACAATTTAGGAACACATGCCCGTGGTGCGGGGCAACCCCCACGCTTTACTATATAACCTGGAAGTGTAAACGTAACTACACATTCCACCCACACAAAACCCCGAGTGCGGAGCAGTGGGCGAGCCGGCTCACCAGCTGCGAGCTCGCCGCCCAAAGGGCAATCGTGCAGCACGCAAGCGAAGCAGCGCGGCTCAGTGGAGCCCTGGACTAGGGGCCCAACCCTGCTAAGAAGGTCAAGCGTCTGCAGCGATGAAGACGAAGACCGAACGCAAAATCCTTAATGGACCAAATAAAATTTTCTCTCTCTCTCTCCAGACAGGAGTTGACAATGTCTGCCGTATGCTCTCCAGCCCATTTTTCAATGAATTTCTTTCTCCTGGTCAGGGTTCCCTGTCATTAATTAACCTAGGTAAACGTACTCCTTTGGCTATCAAGCGTGGTCTAATTCATAAGCGGTGAGAGGGCACACGACAGATCGAGGAGGCTGCCTTTAGGCATTCTTGCACCACCGAGAACTCCGATTCAATAATTCACCGCAATAACATTTACTCGGATACTTTTATTGTCTCTAAAGAATAGCGCCTAGCAAGTTACGTTAGTAAAACACGAATAGTACGAAAAACCTTGCGTTTGTATTTTCTTGTGGCCGAAATGCGTTGTCGCTAAGCGCACTCGAGCGAGTTTCCGCGTCTCCAGTTTCTTGCTTAAGCTACTCGCCGTCTTATAACGGCGACATTTCATAAAAAAAAGAACAGCTGAACGTATAAAAAGCTTCTGTGCCTACGTAGAAAGATAGAGCAACTAAAAAAAATGGCTCCACAAGTTCATTTTATTGCGAGCGCTTTTCCGGTCCACAAACGCTGAGCTGCCTAAGAGGGCTTTTGGGAATTTGGTGAGATTTTGGATTAGCACGCCTCGGCTTTTCTACTCAACTCTCGCAAATTCGTTTTTCTTTGCCTAGCCGGGGTTCTAATCCAATATACGCCCGCCTACGAAGAGTATTTGCACACGTCTACAAAGCTGCGCTTCAAAGCATATGTTAAGGGAAGTCACGACAGCAAGCCTACTATAGTTCACGCGTAGGTCCTTAAAATAACTATATTCCGATAATCGCTCCTGATTGCCAAATCCAAAACTTCAGAGCTACAGTAGCTTATACCAGAAACTTTCGTTCGCGCGCGTGTTTTTCCTAGGGAGTCTACTGCATGTAATTAGCGCTTCTACGCTCGAAAGGTCGAAGTTTAAAGCGTAGTTTATTAAACGTTACAGTGAAGCGGCCTCCGCCTCTCCTGCCGTTCATCGCACCTAGAAACGCAGTAGTCGCGCGCTCGAGTAAAGGGCCGTGCAAGGAGAAGCACTGAGCATTTTACTGTTTTGTTTGGCGGCCCGAGTAGCCACGACCCTCGCGCTACCGATTTCCGCCTAGAGACGCCGTGCCAGCGCTGATAAGTGCGGCAACTTTCACCTCACGATAAAGGGCTGGCGTTCACTAGAGCACGCGGTACGGCAAAAAATTCACAGGGAGAGCACGGTTCGGAGGAGGAGGAGGGAAACCTCTAATTTATGCCCTGCCCAAATTGGCGTCAACCAAGGACCCTGCCGGTGCACGCACAACGCTCGCCGTCGTTCGCGGGGGAACCGCACGGCCAGATGGGGCTGTCGTAACAAAGAACTTCGGTCTTGCGCGAGTGGACGGTGGGCCCTTTAAGCAGAGCGGATCTCCGCCGCTGATTTATGCCGGAAGTTTCTCGGCGCTCATTTGACTGGTGACCAGTGTCTTGGTGCGAACGCGCAGCTTGCTCCAAACGCGAGTCCCTGCAACTCCGAACCATATCTTCGTGCAATCATATCTGCAGCTCGCAGCAGCGCCCCCGGAGACTTACGGCTTATGGCTCGGTTCATTTAACGAAAGCTCTCCGCCGCCCCCTCCCCCCCCAATCTTGTGCCGCACGGGCGCTTAATTGGAGTCTTGCGAACTGGAGCTCTGACTAGCCATGTCCTAAGCATTAGTTATTGTTTCTTGTCGCATTAGTTACTGTTCTAAATAAAAAACGTCCACAAACTAGCCCTATTCGTTGCTTTACTAAATATTAGAAGTTTTCTGGCGCCGCATACTTTACTGGAGCTTTCCTAAATAAAGGAATCGGAAGGAAACCATTAACAACGGTTGCTTCTTAGGAAACGTCTCGAACAGTTGAAGTCTGACAATGCGGTTCAATCTTTAGAAGAATAAAGCATTTGCGTGCGGCAAATTAGTGCCCATTCGCTTAGGACTCACTGAAACGTAAATTTAGACTAATTAGCTGGGCTTCATATTGCAGAATATTGTCGCGTACACCCTGCTGGAGTATACAAGCTGAATGAAAATACATGCGGTTGCGCTTTACGAAAGCGTAAGCGGCGACGCGTGATGCCGAGACGAACTTCGCTCTCCTCTTCTTCAGTCCCTTGCTCCGCCACACCATGTGGCATTACCCCCTCTTCAAAAAAAAAAAAAAAGATGGGAAGCATACATAGGCTTGACCTGAGAGCGCCGAGATGCTCTAGGGCGAACACATAGGCTATAGTCACAATCACTGTGGTGTTCCATATAGTCACAAGGCACTGATGGATGAGCAACAACAAAAACTAACCGAAGCGGCTGAAAACGTCGAATATTAGAGGCTATAGTACGGTTTCAACCGCACAACGTGCACAATCTCAGATTGCGGTTGTCGGCGTCGGGGAGGCTGGCTTCCGTCAGGAAGGACTTCATAATTCACGTCACTAATTCGCTGCACCACTCTGTAAGGTCCGAAGTAGCGACTCAAAAGCTTCTCGGATAGTCCTTTTCGGCGCACGGGAGTCCAGACCAAATCTTGATCACCAGGTTGGAACTCGACATATGGATGGTGGAGATTGTAACGGTGCGCATGGATGCCCTGTTGTTGCTTTATGTGCACTCGATCGGGCAAGCTGACCGGCTTCTTTCGCGCATTGCACGAAAAATTCGGCATCTTGGGCGAGGTCGAGAGGATCGATATTGTGGCACGGCAGCATTGCTTCGAACATAGTCTGAACTTCACGGCCGTAAACGAGGTAAAACGCCGTGAAGCGTGTTGTTTCTTGCGTAGCAGTATTATAGGCAAACGTTACGTAAGAGAGTATCTCGTCCCACGTCTTGTGCTGTACGTCTACGTGTATAGACAGCATGTCAGTCATCGTTTTGTTCAGTCGTTCGGTCAAGCCTTTTGTCTGCGAATGATAGGCAGTTGTCCTTCAATGGGTTGTGCAGCTGAGTTTAAAAACGCCTTCAATGAGCTTTGCTGTAAAGGCTTTGCCTCGGTTTGTGATGACGTGCGATGGGGCGCCATGCCGTAGGACGATGCTCTCTCTGAAAAACTGGGCAACCTCGGAAGCTGTGCCTCGAGGCAGCGCCTTTGTCTCAGCATACCGCGTTAAATAGTCCGTGGCGACGATTATCGACCTGTTGCCAGAAAATGACAGTGGAAACGGGCCCAGAAGATCCATGCCGACCTGGTCGAAAGGTTTGGCAGGTGGGTCAATCAGATTCAGCAATCCCGCAGGCTTCACAGCCGGCGACTTTCGGCGTTGGCATTCACGGCAGGCTTGGACATACCGCTTAACACACTCGGCGAGTTTCGGCCAGTAGTAGGATTTCCGCACTCTATCAAGCGTTCGCATAAAACCCAAATGGCCAGACGGAGGCTCGTCATGACAGGCGAACATAACTTCGCCACGGAGGTTTGCTGAAACGACCAAAAGGTAGGTATTGCTGGTGGCAGCGGAGTTCTTCTTTTACAAGACGCCATGTTGTAAACAAAAAGACGACAATCCTCGAGCGATATGCCGGGGTATTGATGGGTTTCGTCCTTCTAGATGTTCGAATATAGGCCGTAGTGCGTCGTCTGCGCGCTGCCGTGTGGACAAATCAGTACCGCTTACGGCCCCAAGGAAAGCGCCGTGGTCCTCAATGTCGTGGTCGGTAGTGTCGATAGGGGCGCGCGAGAGTGTGTCAGCGTCTTCGTGTATGCGGCCCGACTTGTAAACGATGGTCACGTCGTACTCCTGCAAACGTAGACTCCACCGTGCCAGTCATCCAGAAAGGTCCCGGAGATTTGCAAGCCAGCATAACGAGTGATGATCAGTTACAACTTTGAATGGGCGGTCGTAAAGGTAAGGTCGAAATTTGGCCAGCGCCCATACGACGGCAAGAGACTCTTTCTCCGTGGTGGTGTAGTTGGTCTCTCCGCGCGATAGTGTGCGACATGTGTAGGCACTCACTCTTTCAATACCTTCCTGCCGTTGTACAAGCACCGCACCAAGACCAACGTTACTGGCGTCTGTATGAACTTCCGTGTCCGCCTCCTCGTCAAAGTGGGCCAAAACTGGTGCTGACACCAGACGTTGTCGAAGCTCGGTGAAAGCAGTCTCTTGCTCTGAGGACCAGACGAACGATACATCGTCCTTCGCGAGGCGAGTCAAAAAATTTTCGATGAAACGCCGTAAGTATGCGCAAGGGCCCAGGAAGCGTCGGACACCTTTCTTGTCGGTCGGTGTTGGAAACGAGGCTACAGCGGCAGTTTTCGCGGGATCGGGGCTAACGTCTTCCGCGCTGACCACGTGTCCGATAACCATCAGCTCCTTGTAGCCGAAATGACACTTCTGAGGCTTAAGGGTGAGATTAGCTGATCGGATGGCTTCGAGAACATGCCGCAGTCGTTTCAGGTGATCGTCAAATGTCGCCGAAAAAACAACCACGTCGTCGAGATAGACGAGGCAGCTTTGCCACTTCAGACCAGCGAGAACGGTGTCCATCTTTCGCTGGAAAGTTGCTGGTGCCGAAGAGAGACCGAAAGGAAGTACTCTGAATTCGTAAAGGCCATCTGGAGTTACGAAAGCAGTTCTTGCGCGGTCTCTTTCATCGACCCCAATTTGCCAGTAACCGCTCTTTAGATCGAGAGACGAAAAATACTTATCTCGCCGAAACCTGTCTGAAGAGTCATGGATACGTGGTAGTGGGTACATGTCCTTCTTGGTAACAGCGTTGAGGCGTCGATAATCAACACAGAAACGAAGCGTTCCGTCTTTTTTCTTGACTAGAACGACCGGGGAGTACCACGGACTGTGCGAAGGCTGAATGACACCATCATCTAGCATCTCCTTGACTTAGGCTTGAATTGCCTCACGTTCTTTCGGCGAGACGCGATAAGGCTGTTGTTTGATGGGACGGGCGTCGGCGGATGTCGTTATTCGGTGCTTCGTGATTGGCGTTTTGGGCCACCTTAGTAGCCCGAGCGAAGCACGCGCGGAATTCGTTCAAGAGTTCATGCAGTGCGCTCTTTTGGTCGTCGGTAAGCTCGGAGTTTACATCGATGTCTCTGAGCGAACCGTCGTCTGTGTCCACTTCAGAAGCAAAGCACTCTACGATGTCCGTTGATGGTCCGGCGTAGGCGATGGCAATTCCACGAAAAATGTACCGATGGTCAAAGGCAAAGTCTGTGACGAGGACCGTTGTCTGGCTATCACGAAGGTTCACAATGCTTCGCGCTATACACAAATATCTTGTGCCAGCAACATAGAAATGTTGCCTTCTACAATGGCTTCACCGTCTTGTAGCTCGTCGGACTTGACCGGAACCAAAACACTCGCACGCGGCGGTATCGTGATGCTCTCGTCCGAAACGCGAAGTTGCGGATCTGTGTCCAATGGCGTCGGTCTGTGTTGCCCTTTGTGCCGAGAAAGTGATGCAGCGCTCGCGGAGGTCAATATTGGCGCCATATTCACGGAGAAAGTCCATTCCAAGAATTAAATCGCGGGAACACTCGCGTAGAACTAGACAAGTGGCGAGAAAAGCAGCCCCGCGAATTTCTACTCTGGCCGTTGCATAGGCCAAGCGGTGTGACGACGTGGCCACCTGCCGTACGAACTGGTGCCCCGTTTCAGGGCAACGTAACTTTTTTCAGAACGCTCGCCAGTTTTCCACTAATAATACAGTAATCGGCGCCGGTATCTACAAGTGCACTCATTTTCCTGCCGTCGATCAATACAGATATGTCCAGTGAAATCTTGTTTGCGGAAACTGGTTCTGGCGTCATCGTGTTTTCGTTGTTCTGCGGTCGGCACGATACGAGGTCTTGAGCGCGTCGAGTATCAGCGGCCCCGCCTCGGAAGGTCGCTGACGTCAGCTTTCCCGGCGTGGACTTGGGGATCGCCCTTGCGTCGTCCTCGAGGTGGTATCGCGAGCAGGGAAATATCGCCGCGGTGAGGGTGAGCGTGACTGCCACTGCGATGGGCCCGGCCTGCGCTGCTGTTCGAGGAATTCTGCGATGTCGGGTGGCCTTTGGCCGAACCTAGGTCGAGGTGAACCGACAGAAAAACCTCGCAGTCCGAGTCGTCGGTAGGGGCACTCCTGATACACATGACCAGCTTCGCCGCAGTGGTAGCACAGCGGTCGTCGATCGGATGCTCGCCAAACCTCTGATTTCCTCGCGCGTGTTCGGCAGTCGTCGAAGTACGGTAGCGGAGTTGTCGGAGCGGCTTGCGCCGATTGCAACGCGACTGGCGGCACCACATAAGTAGGTGCGAAAGCTTGGATGGGGCTCATTAAGGTTTCTGCGTAAGTCTTGCGCCGGGATTCGCTTGGCAGAGGTGGTGCGTCACTGCTGGAAAGAGATCCCTGCAGTGCCTGCTGTACTTCTTTGCGTACGACGCTGGCGAGGGAGCTGACTGGAGGTGGCGACGCACCGTGGTGCTTCTGCAGCTTGTCGCGAACCACTCAGCGAATCAGCTCGCAAAGCAAGGCGACGTCACACCCGAAGCCTACCGCCGTATCCGGAGTACAAGCGGCATTTACTTGTCGGTTGTACAAGTTCGACCGTTGCTGAAGGGTTTTCTCCATCGCGGTGGCTTCGGTGAGGAACTTCGCAACAGTCTTGGGCGTATTCCGAACAAGACCGCCAAAGAGCTGCTCCATTACGCCTCTCATCAGATGACGCACCTTCTTCTCTTCCGACATGCTCGGATCGGCACCCTGAAAGAGACGCGTCATGTCCTCCACGTACATGGTGACGCTCTCATTGGGCTTTTGAACGCGTGACTGAAGGGCCCGCTCTGCTTTTTCCCGGCGATCGGGGCTGGAGTAAGTCTCTAGTAGCTTGCGCTGAAACTCAGGCCAGGATGACAGGGCACTTTCGCGGTTCATAAACCACGTGCGAGCACCATCCTGGAGGCTGAAGTAGACGTTCCTGAGTTTGACGTTGTTGTCCCACTCGTTAAACGCAGCCACGCGCTCGAACTCCGCCAGCCAGTCTTCAACGTCTTCAAATGTGTCGCCATGAAAGGCCGTCGGCACTTGGGGGTTCAGCAGCGTTAGGTAAATCGGTGTCACCCGTTCCGTAGAAGTCGCAGTGGTCGCAGTCATCGCTTTTTCCTGGAGGTTTCTGAATTCTGGGGCGAGGCCTCGGATTCGCCGGCTTTTGCGGTGAACTGGAGTAAACTCCAACTGTGGGGCGGGGTTATTGCTGCCCAGCGGGGTCTCCTGTATAAGTTGAGCGTACCCAGCACCTCCACCAAATTATCGCGTATACCCTGCTGAAGTATACAAGCTGAATGAAGATACAGACGGTTGCACTTTACGAAAGCGTAAGCGGCGACGCGCGATGCCGAGACGAACTCCGCTCTCCTCTTCTTCAGTCCCTTGCTCCGCCACACCATGTGGCAATATATATGAAAGAAACATGGCGGTTTCAATAGAAATTCAAGAACGTCTTGGACCCGTGCATTCAGGAATTATATTGGTGTGTCCATACATTGTGAAATTTGCTGAACTGTATTTCAGTGCGCTGCGGACCCCACTAAAATATAGAATAGTGACATGATGTTTTGTGCAAGTTCTGATGAGCCCTCGTAATTATAGTGATACCAAATTACGACTTATTCACTCGCTCATATCACGTCTCGTTTTTTTTTATTTTTATTCCTCAAAAGAATTGAGTCACCGTTTCGGAGTGCAGACAGACGGTAAATATTGGCCGCAAGTATTGAGAGAACGAAAAATAAAATATATTATTTCACCATTGCTAAGGGAACGCGGCATGCCGCACATTCATTCAAATGTGGTGGTGCAACCAGCAAAATGCCAGTGCAATACTCAGCAGATTTCGGTCATACAGAGGGATCAATTTACCATAAGCTCCACGTCCATGTTTTTCTTTCGTCTCTCTTTATTGCTTTCCCTTTCTTTTTTAAATTTTTTTATTACACAAACACCGTACATTTCGATCACATGTGATTATTACAGCACCCTGTAGGTAGCCATCAAATCTAGTGTCGAGTTGATATTGCAGATTTGCGCATTTTGAAGCATTTGTAGATAAAACGAAGTAAACATTTCAAATGCAATAAAGATAACCTCTAGACCAACAACAACAAAGATATAGTTTAAGTAGAGCACTACGCATTCGATAAACATTTCTTACATTTCTTCCTTGCAAACACGGGATGCAACTTGCAAGACCGGTTGCGTACACAAATGCGTACAGCATCACTGAAAGGGAATACAAGAAGGATGAGATAACTCTTAAATCATAATATTTCTTGCTGTCGTACTTGCTTCTCCAAGCCGACACAGTCAGCTACCCGTGAGGCGAAACTTTCGCCTACTGCCGTCGCCTTCGTTACTTCTTACCATCCAAACGGGACGCCATACGCGCTTTCAATTTCGAAGATAGCAAGACTTCAAATACAGAGTGTTGATAGACAGTTATTTGTACGTAAACATGACAGGCACAGTGCAGCACTCTTACGTCCTGAACTATGGTGAGCGGTCGGGAGCTCGGTTTGAAACATCGTTCGCTCCTCCCAAACCACCTTCAGACATGTAACAGCAAGCCCAAGTTAGCACGTTATTGCACTTCACAAGACGTCACTCCTATCTGACAAGCACGAGATCATCTCCCTCTGCAAATTTTTGAGAAAACTGCCGGAAAAAAAGAAACGTACAAAGAGGCTGCTGCCTTTCACGCCGTTCTCAAAATATTTTGACACAATTTAGCCTACTGACGAGGAACATTAGAACCAAAATCTCATCCACTGCCCACGCCACGCCGTTAGGCGAAACGTGCGCAGGCAAATTAGCAAGAGGCGATGCACAATGTGGAGGGCCGGGAGGCATTACCCTAACCGGCATACGAGTCACACGTCCATCCCATTGGACCAATACTTCGTGACACTAAGGGTGGCATTCCAGTGGGGTTCCTATTCGCGAAAACCTTCAGAAATGCGCCTCGGCGAGACGCGAGGCCGCGCTTATTTCGGCGTCGACAGATTAGCTTCATTGAACACACTTGCCCCTAGTTGTCATTGTTTACTTAAAGTGTGATAGAAAAGGAAAAAAAAAACGGCAAAGAAGTTTGGGGATCGACATAACTCGTGAAAGCAACATCATGAACGAAACACACAGCTGCTTGGTATGATTGCCTTTTTAAAGATACTCCAGTAAAGAAACGATTGAATTGTACGTCAGTTATAAAAGAAAACTCACATATGCATGCAGTAAGGATTACCTGCATCTAATAAATCAGGCGACCCGCGCTAATATAACAAAGGCTTGCAGCGGCAACCTATTGGCGCGAGTATCCACAACCTATGTGCATGTAATTAACTCGTATCTTACCTGGCCCGAGGAAGTCGATAAGTTTTATCAACAGCTTTTCCGCACGTGAAACACTGTAGCTGCAACTTTTTTACAAGCAACACCATGCCC
Organism: Dermacentor andersoni; assembly: GCF_023375885.2. Lineage (NCBI taxonomy): Eukaryota > Metazoa > Arthropoda > Arachnida > Ixodida > Ixodidae > Dermacentor > Dermacentor andersoni. The sequence goes on from NC_092815.1 coordinate 148,175,738, forward strand.
CTTATAACATGAAGACAGCCACCTTTACCGTTGGTCAGATTTTGCAACTTTTGGCACAATCGGCAGCTTCGAAAATAAAACGTCAACAAAATTAGTAATTACTCTTATGTCTTCCCCAAGATAACAACGAGAAAATCTGTGCTTTTGCACACTCTGATGCGTAATTTTTATACGAATGCAGCAGTCAAGACACAGAAGATTTTGACGGGTTATCTAACCTCTCGCTCTGACGTGTAGCTTGCATTAACGATGTCTCCAACATCGGTTCAAGCACAGGAGCGATTGTTGTTCTAATTAATTTCTTTGACTGGTACAAAACGCACCATTAATTATTTTTCTGCAGTGGGTTGTATTTATTCTTTAGCGTTCGCACAGTGCATGTAGAACTTATTATGAGAAATTGTTCCCGTGGTATGGAATTTTCACTCGCACAAGAGCACGCAGTAAATTTCAGACTACGTTTCCGCAGAAACCTGACTAGTTGTCTGGTCTGCTAGTTTAACACCTCGTGTGCAAATTACCTTACTCACTACTGTACAATAGTGTGGAGCACCGCAGGTTACTGCACAGTACTTACTATATAAACAGCGAACAAAGCCCTTAACAGCTCTAGTGTCAGATAAAGGTGCACGACTAGGCAAGCTTGCTTAGAGAGAGAAGCTAGTACAGCACCATAATCGATTATGACGAAGATTGTGGAGGCTCTCCAGCTTCACAACCATTGCGTGAAGAGCGTAAATAAAAGTAGAAAAAAATAACCAAGCATTTGCTGCAAGGACCCAAAGAAACGCTACTTGCAGAACGGACACATGATCGTTTTCGAGTTTCCGAAAACATGGCTTTCCCGCATAGCATTGGCATAACTATGGCTTATGTGCATGCCACCTAATCTGCATATTCCTTTCATAGTTTAAGTAAAAAAAGTGAGAGTAATGCGCATCCATTGAATATCTAAGATTTTTTTTTTTATTTCAGTACTTTCACAAAATTTTGAATTATCCTTTTATATGCCCTTTTTGAGATGCTCCTTCGATACTTCACACACAACTTCTGAGAAATTCTAAAGAGATTGCTACCTTCTAAAAAACCAATCTTATTTATCAAGGTGTGCGCTGCTACTAGTACGTCCAAGAATAAAGAGATAAAACAAGAATACTTCTGTTATTAGCACAATTCTGGCTATAAAGAAAGATTTAACTGATCGCCAAAACCCTGCAGCTCTAAAACTACATAAAGAATGGACCTAAGCAAATATATTTGTGTTTTATTAAGTTATAACTTACACATGAATTATTACTACAAACAAATATCACAAAGCAAATGTGCGCCTTGGTAGGCTACTTGGATCACATCTTTAGATTTTAGAGGCACAAACGTCGTGGCCCTGTATTGCTCTCGTCACTCTATATATATATATGTGCGCTTGTCAAAAGCTGCAAGTATTAGAGCCAGCTGTCACGCACGATAAAAGCGTTTATTGGTACCTCATACTAGACGACATTTTTTCACTACTTAATTGAAAAAAAAGTTAGTGGCTACAGGAACTGCATAAAACATAATTTCAATGTCCCAAGAATCATTGTGCGTGGAAATTCCGGTCTCTACCGGTGGAGGGCAGCGCAGCTTCTATGGATGCTTCAGGCAAGGTGGAACACTGAAATTTTGAGCAGTACAGCGGTATTGCAGCGTTCTTCGACAGAACTTTTGTTGCCTGCGTCGCGTACTTCGAAGTGACCTGGTAAACGCATTTACCTCATCCGCGCCATCAGAAATAATGGATGAAAGCCCAGTAGCACTTGTCATCTAATCCACTGCAAACCATCACGCGGCGCAGCCTGATGCTGCAAAGAGTTTGCACTTATCCTTTTAAGGAACGGCGTCACCCTGTGCATAATGTAGAGGAAAACCTAGCGAAGCCTGAGCTTCGAAGGATTTGCCTCTCGAACACTACAGACCGTAGCGACGGCTCCGAAAGCCATAAAAGTGCAGTTGTAGTATACGTGTAAACCGAAAGGGTCAACGAGAGGGTGGCCGACACATGTTTATGGGCGTGGTCATTTTAAATCCGACTTCAATAGTCTTTCCGATGTGATCGTACATCGCACAAATACTATTGTGAACCGTACGGTCTCAGAGTCGTTCAGAACTATTCAATCTTATGTGTCTTCTTTTCAGGAAAGCATAAAATGCTTGTACATTCTTTTCAGTTTTCCGCAATAACAACACTGAACTGAAAAAAAAAGATCTCGCAAATTTTTCCCGTGCGAAGGCAAGAAGTATTGCTGGATGTTTACTGACCGCTTTCACAGCTCATTGCATCGTAGAGACATAAAGTATGTCTCAAGCTGTAGTTTTATGCTCGACGCTATGCTTTTATATATTGGTTATTGCAAAGACTCACAAAGTGAAACGCGATGGCTTCGCAAAATGGAACATTTTGAACACAACAGGACTCAAAGTGTCTAACATTCACGGCCCCTTCTTCATCGAAAGCTGCATACCCACCGAAGACATGCAGTTTCTTTAGGTTCAGCTTCAGTTGTACGACCGGCGCCACGGACGCGTGTATCACTTTGAGTTAAGAAGCCCCTCTTACAATTTAGGTCTGCCAATTCCAAACTGGCTCAACGACGAAATGCTAATTTTTGTGTCAGTAATACCCCGAAGAGGTCACTCCACCAGAAATTGTACGCATTCCTAAAAAAGCAGTCGGAACGTTCGCCCTCAGCTGGATGTCGGAAGGCCTCGCAGGTCTCTGTTGCGGAGGGCATCCTCAGTATGTCTCGCAGAGAAATAAGCCCTCTAGTTAACGCTTTTCGACAAACCGCTACAAGTAAAGTTTGCAGTTATGCTGTTCTTGCATGAGACTAGGCGCCACTTCAAGAATATTGCTAGTCGAGTGAATGCGACATGCAGTTTTTTTTTTTTTCTGCACCGGATAAACTGAGCAAGAGGCGTCGGCTTATTGATCCCCGCCGAAATTCTGTGCCTGTTTTGTCAATGAGGCATCCCAACCAGTTCATCAAATGCGCATATATGGTTGTCTATGAACGGGCATTTCCATGTGAAAGCAAGCACATTCGACAGATGGAAAGCTGATTAAACGATCGACTTGAGAGAGAGAATGTAAAAGTTAGAAATTACGGAGGCGGCCACCATTACCCTCTGTTTGAGGATGCTCACCAAGCTGTCGGAGAAATATAGAAGCATAAGCTGTCAGAAGGAGTGGCGAAACATGTTGCAAGCACAGTGGCTCTTGATTTGCCATATAAAGAGAACGCCATTTTACAAGGAGCAGTGTCACGTTTCTAGCAGGAGTGCTGGGCGAATGAACAGTTGGCACAAGGGGCGTAAATTTTCAGAAAAAAAAGTGTCGAATTTAGCATGCCCCACGGTGCGAATGTGTGCTTCTTGTACCTGTCTGCCTGTGCTAAACTGTTTTCCAAGTAGAACTTTTGGCAACACTCCTAACGCACACTTGGTTAGCGCTCTCCACACATATATTTTGACAGATATACTCGCGGTAGATGCAATGTTCGGAATCTACAAGCGCACCTTTATTTTTGACGGATTGCCAAGCATGCCTGCAAAAAAAAAAAAGGCGGAAATTCTCTCTTCATATAAATCAAGCACCAATACGTCTATCATGCGGCGACATTTTAGGTAACATTGCCGCAAGGCTGAATCTCTGCTGCATGCGTCATCGGTACAAAAATTCAGATTGTTCAATGCGTGCAGCTACCAGTTTTTACTCACTAGCATCAGAAAAAGCAAACAGCGAAATATTCGGTTGTGCAAGGCCACGCGGGAAGGGTTAGATTCTAAATATTTACCTAAGAAACCGAGGTGGCGTTTCAGAGCAATGGTACACTTAAGCTATGCAAAATAATGAAACGCAGAAATACTCTACAAGCGCTGCAAACAAATCAGTCGGAATTTAACTAGTTGTATGAGAGACGTCGGAACAAAAGTCAACGAACAAAAAAAAACGAAACATTCGCCGTTTTTACAAGTAAGGGAAACGCTTGTACCTACGTCAACATTTTCACAGACGCTTTATTCCATGCAAGGCATCCGACAGCTGCGACGGCACTTCATGTTGTTTTGGTGAGACAACCGCATACGTGGTCTGACTACGATACGCCTGCAGCATTGTGCCCGTGCTTGTGCAGGAGCACTGCGGTGCAGCGGCACCGAAGCGGAGAAAAACGGAAGCAATATTCGGGCAAAACCTCCTGGAATTTAGGATTCACGGGAACTTCTCCGTCACTGTATTCCTTTGTGTTGGTCCTACGGCTTTGAAAGCGACTGGCATTTTCAAACGAGGTTTGACTGTGCCAGTCTTTCCTGCGCACGCCGCACATGCGACCGGTAAACACGAGGAATGCTTGGAAAGTGGGCGTTTCTTCGAATAGCTCACGCGCACGCGCGCGGCTTACGTGTGTTTACGCGCGATTTCTTGGAAATCTCGCCGCAAAAGAGCAGGTTTCAGGGGAAGGAAGACCGAAGCGCTCTAATTCTGAAGGGAACCGCGCTTACGGGAAATACTTAGGCGATGACGCTTGTATTTGTCTTTCGACCTCTGAAAGGGGCAGGCAAGTTCAAAGTGCTTGGAGAAGCTATAAGGGCATTTTGCGGTAAATCTCTATAATTTCTCTTTCGCAGGCGAACGTGCAGACAGCGAAAGGGCCCACAAAAGTTACCTTTGTAAAGTTGTCTGACCTTTCGCGCAGTAGTGGAGTGGCAGTAGTGGCAGTAGTGGAGACTCGTTGCACTCATATCCGCACTCATCACATTCACATGGCTGTATAACCATTACTCTCTCACCGTTCGGGGTAGTTGAGTACCTACGGCACTAGTATACTCAGCTCGAAATTGCGAGCTAATACCCAGCTCCAGAGATTGCAGTTTGAATGAAGGCAAACTGCGAAGACGCCCGTGTAAATCGTAGCGCACGTCAAAGATCCCCAGATGGGCAAACTTCTCCGTAGACCTCCACACGGCGTCCTTGGAACGTGAAAAGACTATTCGCTATAAAATTATCGTTACTCTACCGCATTTTAACCTCCAAATTTCGTCAAATTGAATCGATAGCACTCGAGTGTCTCGACTATAGGGTTCCCTCATGCGCATGCGGCAATGATTGTTTAAAAGATTGCCAGTTACACGCGCTTTCTTAAACTGCGGTGTTTAACGTTCCGAAACTACACCGTGGGTTATGAGGAACGCTGTGATGGACTACTCCACGCCCATATATTTCGACCCTCTGGTTTTCTTGAACGCTCATCTTAATATAATAATCCACGTAATTTTTTTTTTACCCTCGTCGAAGTGCAAATGCTGTAGCTGGTAATCGAAACCGCGTCATTGTGCTTTGTAGCAGAATGCCGAAGCCATTGAGCCGCCGCGATAGGTGAACAATACAGACCCTCACGACGCAAGACTCCCTGGCGTATTAAATAAACTGGGCAGTGGCAAAGTAGATGTAAACGGTACACGGCGGTTTTGCATTTCGCCCCCACCGTAATGCAGCCGCTGCAGCCGGGATTTGATCCAGCGACTTCGCGCTTAGCAGCACAACATACCCGCTACGCCACCGCGGCGGGCAGTACAGGGATGTAGATAGCAGCCACATGCCCGTGGTGAAATCGACCATCTATGGAAACTGCCTTTTCACTGAGGAAGGGAGTGAGTTCAACGAAAGCCTGCGAGGGACGACAAATTGTGACAGAAAACCGTAACAGGTTCTGAAAGGGGCGAAGTCGTTTGAATGCCGGCTGATGTAGAGGTTGTCGCCGGCTAACAAGCGCGAAAAACCGGTTGCTGAACCACTTATGAATGTCGCAGTCTACTGCAAGACGAAAGCAATGAATGCGCGTAGTTCTTACATCAAAAGTCCTTCACCAGGAAGACGCCGGCCTCTTTGATGAGGAGGATATTCCTTCCACTTACATAGTGGACACAGTGCGGGCGACACAGAACTCGTGGCGGCACAATCATCACCACTCCTTTTACTGCCATCGCAGTGAGGACACCGAACATTACTAATGAAGCAGTGCTCGGAACAGCAGTCCAGCAGTCAACATCTCGACAGCTTTTAGCGAGGATGTCAAATTTACCTTTGAGAAGGCCTGCTACGCGCAGCAGCCGCAGCTAGCCCAACCGCTCCGAAAACAACTCTGGTATCAGGAAAAGCTTATTTGGTGGCTTTGGAAGCGGTATAAAAACGCATACTTCTTGTCCCTACGCTATGCTAAACACAGCAAGTTGATTCCGCCTTCACGCGTTTCTAGGAATGGACGCTCTGGTGCGGTCATCTCTGATACGTACTATTATCGAATGGCCAGCAGGTCCGACGTCCTGTACAGCCCGTCTGCCTTCCTGAAGCGCACACATGCAACGCGGCCGCGGGAACGCACTGAAAACAATAGAAGAAGAAGAGGTTGAGAACGCCTAATGCAAGAGCTCGTGTCCGTGCCACCTTAGCCACAGGCCTTCGAACAATAAACCGCATACGGTGGACGTCAGTCTCTGTCTCCAACAAAGAAAACGCCAGTGTCTTATCTGAGAGGTTGCTGCCGTTGCAGAGAGTTTAGAGCCCTAAAAAATCACTGAAATATGGTTTAAAGAACAAAATTTTCTGGCACACCTATAACGAAATGACCGTTTATTACCGCGAATCCAGGCGAATATATCCATCCCCGCACGAGACACTAACAACAATACAGGCCACTAACCTCAGGACAGTACAGACTAGATCTGTACTTAGTCCAAAAAGGCTAGCTGCAATGACCGGTGGTGAACATCTACCAAACTGCAAGCATTGTAGCTGCCCCCTGGCGGACCAAGCTCACATCTTGTGGGGGTGCCCATTAGAACCCTCCCCCGAGAGAACTCTTTAGGCGAGCTCCCACACATGACGAGTGGGAGACGAAGACGAAAACTTCCAACCCGCAAGACCAGATACGGTTGGCGGAATGGGCTGATAGCGTCGCGGCAAGGCAGACGCCACGCTAGCCCACACCGCTGGGAAGGAAAACTCCACTCAAACTTCACAATAAAAGTTTTCTCTCTCTCTCTCTGGCGCACTAGTAGTGTAAAACAAGAAGGGCGGGAGGGGGCAGAGTAATAGTTCAAGCAAGCATTTCTACACAGAAAGACAATGACAGACCGTCGTGCAAGCTACAGGATTATGCGAACCGTACTTTTTATCTAGAAAACGCTTCGTTATATACGCTCTAGCGCTACGACTACAACAATGTTACGTATATCAAGTAATATGCAGCATGAAAAGCCGCAGTATCTTGTAATCAAAACTCGCGCGTGCAAGGCGCTGGCATACCTTCTCGGCGCCACTTCCTAGAAGTTACGTTTTATAGAAAATGTGCATAGTCATACATACCCTGCCCCGCGCAGTCTGCGCAGGCGCTCCTTTCGGCGCAGCCTCTGGGCCCGGTATCTCAGGGCGCAGATCACAGCAAGCGCTACGATAGGGAAGCAAACCACCGAGGACAGGATTGGGATAAGCACAGGTCGGGCGTCCATGGACACTGCAAAGACATGGCAAGCGAACAGAGCGATCACATTAATTGTATCCGACAAGTAGATATGACACCCGAAAACGAAAAATGGGCAAAATTAGCGGCACGCTATATCGAAAGATGGCCCTAAGCAACTATATAGTATTCCGGAAAGGACGAGCTAGTTATATATCCGCCTCCTTTAGTGTAGCCGGCTTCGTTTTAGCAGGGGGAAAAGCCTCTTACACCATACGAACACCTAGAAGGAAAAATCGGTGAAACGGGGAACGTTGTTATAAGTTATACACTGTGACGTTTGGCGCAGTGATGGTGGTTGGTATTGGGCTGACTTTTTCGGTTCGGCAAGTTCGTGGATAAAAGTGGATCAGGCGAAACTAAATATCAGCTTACACCGCTTTCATAAACGTGCTAGAACACGAAAAAGCAAACTAATTGTGACAAACGACCGCAGGTATTCCAGGCAATAATTTGAATTCGTCGCCATGTAAGCGGCCATGCCTAGAACTATCTACGATCGACCCTTTGAACACAGTACTTAGCGGGCTTCGATAACTTGCGCTTCAGTCGAATTTTACTTTTAGTATGCCTACGTAACAACAATTTGCACCAGAAACATACCTCGATCAAGCGTGCGAAAAAAGAAAAATTATGGGGTTTGATGTGCTAAAACCACTTTCTGATTATGAGGCAAGCCGTAGTGGGGAACTGCGGAAACTTGGAACACCCGGGGGTCTGTAACGCGCACGTAAATCTAAGTACACGGGTGTTTTAGCATTTCGTCCCCATCGAAATGTGACCTCCGTGGCCGGGATTCTATCTCGGACCTCGCGCTTAGATACCCAGCCCCATAGCCACTAAGCAACCGCGGCGGGTATCAAGCGCGTGATTTCGAAGACCGTTGCATCTTCTGCACAGCTGTATAAATCTTCACTACGCCATTTGTTCGCTTTTTATGTGTTGTATTACGTTGTCGTGTCGTTGAAGTTATGTGGAGAAGCCTTTACATTTAGCTTTAAATACTTCCCAGGGTTTGGTGCCAGCTCGTGTCTTCTAGAAACTTATTTATCATATAATGCCCGATTTTTGTGCTGCCTACTGTGTTGCTGACATTTTGCAGGGGCAGTCGTTCGGTGAAGCAACGACCTTACGTGACGCTATCATTATTTTGTCAGAAGGGGAAATAAAGAATAAGAAATTCCGAGGACTCCTAAGCACTTATGAGTTGTGAATGCGAAAGCAATAATGTCCAATTGAACACCGCTGAGCGGTCCTCCAAGTTATGCACTCTCTTGCTGAGACGCTTGATCGACGCCTCTTAGAAGGCTGCTCCGGTTCGATCCGTGAGGTCGTGCCAGATGGCGTCACTGCCGTAAAATGTAATGGCGACGCTCCTGAGTAAGCCTGGGTGATTTGACGTCAGCGCTTTCATCTTGCTGGGATTGATGCAAAGTTGACGTGTCGTTGAGGCGATGGCCTCACCTTCACGCAACACTTGGTGCCCATCGTGAAGCAGCTGTACCCTTCGCCCGCCTTGCTCTGTCGAGGCGCGTTTGTCACGTGGCGTCGCAACCAATAGGAATTTAGGTGCCGTTTTTCGCTTGTCCACGCGAGAGACGCCGGCTTTCTCACCTAATGGGCCATTTGATGCTTTCGCATCGAAATCGCAGCAGAGTCCATCTCACGATGACTGTCTACGGTAATGCGCGTGCACTGAATCGATACAGCAACACAACATGCTTCCACCGACAAAGCGACTTATATGCACCAAGCGTGTGCTGCAGCGGGACGCCTCTTTCGCGCTTCGATGATCATGACTTATTGGCACCTCCTTTGAAACGGACCGGTGACAAATAATCACCTAACCTGCTTTATTTAATCAGGTATGCTACACGTGCTTTTCGTGCTAGACCTTTTGTATACATCTCCTTAACCTTTCTTCTTTTACTGCCTCGAAACTGCTCCATTTAGCTTGTACCGCTACCTCTGCCTGTAACGGATCAGGTCGTAATAATCTTGTACCGGCTTTTTTCCCCCAATACTTTAAACAGATCTTGTTTATCTCGACGCTGACCGGTTCGTGCTTCCGCCCACGTCAAATTCAAGCGCTTCTAGAAGGCCTACGTTACCTACTGCTCTCACGGAGGGGGGGGGGGGGGGGAGGAGATGGGGATGGGATGTGGCAATTCTTCGGCATTCCATTAGGATGTGCTGAGTACTCTGCTGATTTTCGTTGCAGCATGCCCATGCCTCATCTTGTTGCGAATATTTTCTGCGGCGTGTTTTTGACTTTCGGCAACGAGCTCGAACCTCAAGTGGCGAGGCAAAACTGTTTCTGTTATGGCGCAGTTTTTCCCTTCTCATTTCTTTCCTGTCATTCTTGTGAATTTCCATGCTGTTTCTTGTTTTCATTCCTTACATCCAATTCGCTGTCTCCGTTTCTCTCACTTTCTTTCTGATGGCTACTCGTTGTCTATATATACCTTCAGTTACCCTACACTTGGCTGCCAACTTTTTTTACCTCTTCCCCATTCTGCATCCACAGTTTTCAGGTGGAGATATTTGCGAATTTTAGCCGACTATTACTTTGATCCATCTTCCTGGGGCTTTCTTCCGAACTAATAATTCTCTGTGCTTCTCTCACTTCAAACGACGCCAAGCCCGTGTCACCCTGCACTACCTCATTTTGGGCTCCCAATGATACCCTGCCTACCGTTCTTTGGTTCACTTTCAACCTCCACAGGACACCCAATTGTAAAGACAGAATGCCTTTTGCGAACCCTAGCACTGGCACCATTTCTCCTTTCTAGATTGCACGCCCCAGGGCATATTTATTGAAGCCTCAAAGTCGTCTATGTTTCATTACTGCTGCATTGCGCTTCGCCTTTGTTTTCATATGATTTTCGTGGGTGCTTGAGTAGGTCTATCCTATGCTTATGTATATGCCGACGTATTCATATTGCTTGGCTATTGGTATGACTTTTGTTGAATTCAACTCCCGTTATTACTCGTCTCTTCAATAAAAATTTAATTCCCGGGATCTCTATGCTACATTTAGGGCCGACATATGTCGCTGCGTTGCCACAGATATTCGCGAGTGCCTGTAAATCTTGTATTGTCCGCTAACAGCAATATGTCGTCCGCATACATCAGTCCGGGACCCTTCTGTGTCGCCATTTATCCTTTACTCATGTAGAATAAATCAAAGCCTAATTCACTTTTTTGCAGTGCTATTTCTGTGAACTTACCACAAAGAGTAAACAGCAATGAAGACAGAGGACATCCTTGCCTTAATCTTTGGTGAGTGTTCACCACTTCATTACATTTCCGGCCTTCCCCTAAAATTTGTACTCGGTTGTCTCTATCTCCCTCAGCAGCTCCAGGAAATCATAGTGCATGCCTTCGCGCTGGAGAATAACCCATAGAAATTTCCTGCGTACGTTGTCGTAGGCTCCTTTAATACCTAGAAATGTTATCCGTGACGGTCGATTCTGAGCGACTGAGATCTCTCTGCTTAGCGCCTGCTTAGTCCGCACACATATTGTAGCTCCCCCAGTGCATCATTCTTCACCCACTTCGATAGTGCTGATTTTATGACTTGCATTACTATTCTATGTGTTACCGGCGATACTGTAACAGGCTTGTGCGAACCCGTGCAGCCTTTGCCTTTGCATTGCTTTCACGCCATTGAAATGGAATTTCCTTCGTTCTAATCACTAGCTCTATGGCATTAGTCAGCAGTGCCTTGCTCTTTGGACCGAGGTTTTTGATTAGCTATGTTGTGATTTCAACAATATTTTCCTAAGAACTCTCCGCGCCATCTAGCGCCACCGCCTCGAAGCCATGCACGTGGCCTCCGAAATGCATGACGCGCCGGCGCGTGCGAACGCTGAGAAACGCGTCATGCGGCTACCGTGCTCCTCTGCTGTGTTTATTTCTGCACACTCGGTGCCATCTAGCGTTACTTCCGAGAAGTCCGCGCGTGGTCTCCGCGACGAGAAGTGTGACACGCCGCTACTTGCGAACGCCGAGACTTGTTCCCTCTCTAGCCCCACACCCAGTGGCATATACTCAGTGATCCTAGTTAGCGAGACGTTCGTTGAGGAGCGGTATACCTAGTGCATTCATGGCGCAGCCCGCGAAAATATTGGTGTGAAAGACGTGCATTGAAAAGCGACACATACGCAGAGCATTTGTGGCAGGCACAGCCTTCTAATGGTTGGGTTGCTGTCTAGCCCAGTTGTGAAGTGGGTTAGTGGGTGAAGTGGGCTCAGCATCGCAGAAATGTAAAGGATCCTTTGCGCCACACTAGTATGGCGCGTTCCCAGTTGCAAGTACCCGCTTACCCAAAGTGGCGTCAAATAAGTTCATTGAAGTGCGGCACAAGCGTACTCGCACAGACGTACTGGAACATTCTGAGTGACCCAAATTCGCAGCAAAGACGTTCATTGAAAACCAGCGCGGACAGAGTGGTACATACCCAGTTTTCCAAATCCCTGTCAAACAGTTTATTCGAACAACGGTACCTACCCGCTCCCGCGTCTACGGTCACCCATGTCGACGCTAACGAGAGTCGTTGAAGAGCGGCACGTCTGCACACATTGGCGTAAATTCAGTGACTGATGGTTGTTTTCGAACCCTGTTACCACAGCACAAGAACCTGATGTGCTAACCATTTGACCACGGACTACCAAGTGAGCGCAGGTAGGCGGGAGAACGTATCGATACATACATACATACATACATACATACATACATACATACATACATACATACATACATACATACATACATACATACATACATACATACATACATACATACATACATACATACATACATACATACATAGCCCCAAAATATGCGTAAAGTATCCAAAGAATGCCAAGGTATTTTAAAAGCACCTAGGAGACAGACAAAAGTTTTGATGCCCTGCATCTGCGCTGTTCTGGAAAGATTGAATGGCCCATATGCAATGCTTGCGTGTCTGTATTTTTGCTAATTATACAGTGGCGGCAAGTTCATGCTAATTAAGTTTACCTGTTGCGTCGGTCCTGTTCGTATATTCTGTTGTTATTGTAGGTCTGAAATAATAAAGGCAACTCACCTAAATAACGAGAAAGGCAAACGTTATTTGGAAGCGATTTCTTAACATCTTTCTTGAGAAGCTATTATTCCGAACTGCCACCCGAAATAGCTATGTTACCGTTCAAGGCCACAGTTACCAAAACCATTTGCTTCTGCTTGCGGTGTCGCTTGAATTGTGTGCTCTCATCTACCAAAAGTACGACTGAACCCTGAGGCTAAACAAGGCTGGTGCATGGCAATGCTAAAAGAATTGAAGGCATCATTGAGAACGGCGCTCGTCGTTGGCCACTTCTACCAGAAGCGCGTGGAGGAAGTGACCTCGCCCTAGGCACGGAAGGCGTTAACACTAAAAAACATGCTTTCTATGTTCAACGAAATCGTGTGTTACAGTGATATTCTAGAAATATCCGTCTAGCGACAATGAGTGGGGCCTAACGTAGTAAACAAGAGAAGTGTTCGAACATGATTTGCTGAGAGCAGGTACAATGTAGTCCACCTTTAGAGAGATCACTCTAAAGTAGTTACACGTAATTGCGTAAATCCACCAGATTTGTTTGAAGAAATAGGCCCGATACGTCGGCAAATCATCTACGCGTTAAACGAATATTCTCTCGAACTCCTCGCTATAGTTCTCCACTAGTCCATGTCGAAATACGAAGTGAATGTTCCCCTTGTGAGTGGACATATGCCATACAGTGGTGCTTCCTAGCATGCGCAAATGGAGTCTACTATCTTTTTTGTCTTGTTTTTCTTTGTTAGAGATAAAAATACAACATATCTTGCCCTCAGTCTACAACTATGCACGCTAGATTCCTACAATTATTGCCGTTGAAATGGCACAATGTCTGTTCATTTTGGCACGGCGGTTGCAGAAATTCGTTCTTCCGCTTTCCAAGCGAGCTGTAACATCCACCATTCTACTCCGCATAATTTTAAAAAGAACTTATAACAGCAGTATTCAGTCGATACGGTTGGAAGGGAAGCTGGAATCGCTTGGATTTTTCCAAACACCCGCCATGTGAAAGCTAAGCCAAAGAGATACGACAGTTTGAGAGGCAGCAAGAACTATAATCTTTCATTTTACGTCGAGTTAACTTTCATAGAAATTGCGTCGGATATCAGTAACGGCGCAGAAAAGAAATGAATAGCTCGCTGTATGCGAAAAAGTCAAAGCGCCAGCGCTTATGCTTTACGGTGCTGTTCAAAGCGCTTTTCCTAGTAGGGAAGAATCCTGCTATCTCGCTTTGGGCACCTGGACGAATGAGCCGTGCAGTCGAAGCAGCTCCAAAAAAGCGCCAACAGATGACAGAATGATTGGGCGAAAGCCTCAGGCGGTCGCGATTCGTGGAAAATGAAGTAGAGCGAGCAAGTGAGATCATATATACACAAGAAAAGATAATCTTTCTCGTTTAGTTCGAGGATTTTCTGTAGTCGAATACGCGAAAAAAAAGTATTAGGCACGTGCGCTTTTGGGTGCTTTTGGCTTTCTCTTCTTTTTTTTTTTTTTGATCGACATCGAAAGATTAAAAGAGTTTCTTATTTCGGACAGGAATCGGTACGCCGAGACTTCTTGCCACACCATTTAATCTGAGCCATAGCTGAAATATGTAGCTGGCGTCTACGTGATCTGAGGGCTAGAGTCTACAAGTCCCGGTCCCAAAGCGATTAATCTTACCGAGAGACATTCGGTTAGAGCGCCAAGCAGTTCAAGCTTTCACTAGCAAAATGACCTATGCTCGACGCTGCTGCGAAATTCACCAAGTTGAAGAACATGCTGATCCATTCAGTACGTATGACAAAAAAAGGAATACGCAGCACGTGAAAAAGTCAACAAGACAGACGCTATGCCAGAAAAAGCCCAGCTCATTTGCGAAAGTTTCAAACATCAATGTCAGCAGTTATTCGACCACTTCGCATTCATAGAGGTCCCACCATGATTTTGCTATTGCACACAAAAAATTGCTCATGTAATATTTTATAACAGGCAAGGGACTACCATATGGAATGCGGAGACTGCGTGCATGTTATTCCACTTGTGTGACGTATTCCACTAGCCAATTTTTACAGACAGCCTTCATGACGTGCTGCATGGATCTCTGTGTTTAATAAAAAATTGCTGCTTTTGCCTACAGTAACCTTAATCATTTTAGTAGAATATAAGAAAATATGGAGCCTCATTATGCAATAGCATTGACTACATTTTTTATATTCCTTGCAGATTAGTGGTCTCGCGTATCGTTTACCAGACCTTTAAGTTCACGAGAAGACTGTATGTCGATTACTGAAATATTTAGCAATCTCTCTCTCTCTCTCTCTCTCTCCATATATATATATATATATATATATATATATATATATATATATATATATATATATATATATATATATATATATATATATATATGTATATATATATATAGCCAGACATTCGGCGATACCAATATATTTAGCGCCCCAGGGCAATTCAATGAAACGGTTGCGCTGATATGCTATAGATAATAGTGGCAGCGCAAGATAACGCAACGACGAACATTTGAGGCGGGCGATAAAGGCATGTGAACACGCCGATTTAATAAAACTTGTCCATGGGATCAAAACAGGCTCTGTACGAAGAGTCCTAGAACTTTCTTTTCTATTTTTGCGGTTGTGTTGCCGCGCGGCATGACGTCACTCAGGAACTAAATAAAAGCTGCATACCCGTGTCATGGAGATGCTGCAATAGTGACTTATAAAATGTGTTGCCCATAACCGATCTTTCATGGTATTCAGCTTTTTCACTGTTCAATTTCACACCTTTAAGTACACTTTCGTGAATTGTCATTCTCCCAGGGCATGTCCAATGTAGACAGCGAGCAACCGCAGCATACGCAGGAACTCAGCACTACGGACACTGGACAATCTCTTGGCATGGTTGACCCCAAGCACGAGTGATGGCTGGTGTAAGGACCACTTTGGCACGACGTCTCTGGAGAGAGACTTCTTCTATCCGAGAAAGCTTGTGGGGAAGGGAGCAGACAGGCGGGGGGATGAGGGCATGCGTGCCACGCCGGAGGATGGATTTTCAGCCAATGAAAACAGAGCGGGAGGTCAGAGGGAAGGGAAAGAGGAGGAGTTACGGGCTTCGAGAAAGAGTGAACAATGCGGTCCACAAGCTTCTTGTTGTCGTCATGATTATGTGACTGCACCCGGTGCACAGGAATGTTCACACGTGCAGAATTGTAAATTTTGTGCATCTGCTCACAATTAGGCAACGTTTCCGTTACTTTCTTGAGATGCTAAACTGCGGCCAGGCATTCAGTACAGATGTGGACTTCATTTCTGTTAGGCAAGTCGAGAAGTGTGTCTATCACTTCGTGTATAGCCTGCAGCTCAAATAATAAGAGGTCTGAAAATATCGTTGCATAGCCGCGAAAGGCTTGGATCTCAGGGCGTGTAGGACATGGGTGGGCCATTTACCTCTTTTTCAAATGACCGCCGACTCTGTGCATATTACGCAGCGTTACGCACGTACGGTCGCTTCAGTTGTCGCAAGCGGTTGAAGCAGCTGGCGGATCTTTGTCGACTTGTATTCGTTAGTGATGTATACTTCCATGGTGGAAGATTGTGCAAGTTCGTAGTCGTGGCACAAACTCCAGAGAAATAGGAATGGAGCGCCGCGGCTGTCGGTATGTGGCACCTTTTAAGTTTTCTTGGTTGCTGTCGCTGCTCAACGAGCTCGGAAATGGTGTCTACAATATTCACGAGCTCATCTGCCGACACCTTCTAAGGCAAGTGTGCTGACAATCTTCTTACCAGCGCCGGATATTCCTATCCTCCTTTTCGCGAATGCGGACTGCCTTGTTGACTCAGGGCATAGCTGCGTTTAGAATATGTAATGAATGATGAGCGATCGACTGTACGCATATCGCAACAGTCGCCAAGTCCTTCCTGTGTTTCCACTAGTGTTAGAGCAACGCTTAGTGCTTTTCGATACTACCGCTACAACTAAAGATTTCATAACCAGTTACAAGGCATGCTTATGCTTCACTGGAGGATATTCTCCCCTATAGCGGCCGTCTATGTAGACGCCACGTAACAGATTCATTTTCATGTCCTTGTAATGACATAATTATTGAGGCAAAATACTCATATGGCCCATGGGTTGAAGAATCCGATGTCCAGCTTTATGGCACCAAAATTCACCAGGAGTCGCACCCACGACCTGTGGTGTTAATCAAAGCGAAGTTAACTAATACCCAAACTTTTGATGGGAGTAAAACCCTTGATGTTTAGTGAGAGCCGAACCCACGACCGTTGTAGCAAATTACGGTGAATTAGGAGATCAATTTCTTTAAATAGAAAGCGTGAAGCCGAGGCGAAGAAGAAGCTTCAGCACAACCTGTGGTGTTAATACGGAAAACTTAATGAAGGCACAGTTAAATAAGATAGAGTTATTTGGCACCCGAACCCACGACATTTGACGGGAGTCAAACCAACTTCGATATATGGACGAACCGGCCATATCTCCAAGTTGGATTCCAATTAACAATATGAAGGCTGAGAGTCGAACCCACTATATTTTATGGTAATTGGGGCGAATTAAGGCACCGCTATTTAAGATATAGATAATTAAGGCACTCAAGCCAACGACCTTTGGTGGGAGGCATACCCTCGATCTTTGGTAGGAGTCAAAGCTATCAATTTTGGGGTTAAGAAGGCTGAAGTTAATTACGGCACTCGAACTCACAACCTTCGGTGGGAGAAAACAAAAGTAGCAACTCATTCGAATGGAAATGTCAATTAATATAATGGATGTCTCTTGAGAGTGTAGGCTTTCGCCTTCACCCTCTTTAAAATAAAGTTACTGTCAATGTTACCTCGGTTTTTACCGAAAAACTGAAAACGAATCTTCTTACCAAACCGCTTATGCTGATTTCGAACGTTGAATTCCAAGTATTCCGCTGTTCTATAGTGGTCCTCGTCTTGGGCTGCATTGCGCTACAATGCTTTAGACCACGCAGTTGCTTTTTGGAATGCTTGAAGCAGCGTACCGGTGTCTGAAAATGTATTAAGCCCACTCAGGTCTTCATTTCGCAATCAAACAATTTTTTTGTGTTTCCCGTATTAATACTCCGAAATTAATACCGCAAGTTCCTTACGCAGCTTAACGTGGAGATGGTAAGCTGCTGATGTTGGTGGAGATGGAAAGTTGCTGATGACACCTTACGTTTGAAATGAAACCGCTTCTGACAATTTCGTAAAAGAACACCACCACGCATTTATCTATGCGGAACGTTCTCCCTCCAGGCATACGGGTTTCCTGTGTCACGCAGTTATCAGAGCTGTCGCTGCAGCGCTGGCGGTTCCTCCCGCACTAATCAACGCTGACAGAGACTAAAGCTTTTTTTTTCTTTCTCGGGAGCAAGGAGAGGGTCTTATACGTCCAGTATCGGTAGAGAACTCCTTCTTCAAGTGAGCACGACGAGGACTGAAGCAACCCCAGTCTCATCGTGAGAAAAGAAAAAGGACGTTAAGATAACTACCTGAACCTTTCTTTTCTACCCACAGACCTAGCAATAAGCTAATCAAACTGAAACGCCTTCACCGTCAGCCACTCCAAAGGAGCCCTCTCCCAACGATTCATCAGCTACGGAACAAAACACGGTCCCTTATCTCTCTACACACGCTTTGAAAAGATTGACGTTACTGCGGTGGTTTACAGTATAGAATATCTATGGAAACAATATACGAATTCTGCAGGATAATATATGGGGAAAGTACGCATAATGAATGAGAATACTGAGCACCGCGTGGAAGGGAAGATTCGTGTAGCGAATTTGGTTTCGTTTTATTCTCTCCAGTTTCTTTCTTTATTGTCATTTTTCGTGTTCTATTTTCTTCGTCCTGTCTTTTGCGATGCGGGCAGCCAACACGCTTCTCGTAACGGCAGTTGTCAACCCCCTTTTTCTTCCGTGATTTTTGTGTTTCTGTGCCTGTATTGACACAGCAGTTATAATTCTTCTCTCTACCAAACCGATTACATGGGCTGGCGCTAAGGGTATATGGTTCGCACTGCCGGCATTAAGTGTGTTGGCACACGGGTTAAACACGCTGACGCATGACCAAACTTCGCGGATTTCGGATTAAAATGTGGGCGTTGAATGTTAGGCACCGGGATTAAAGAAAGCGGCGATGAGGTTCAGTGGTGCGTGACTCTCTTAGGCCACCAGTCGAATTTTATTGAGTGGGCAAAAAAAAGAGGGGGGGGGGGGGGACCTCCGTACAATTTTTTTTTGTGTTCCAGGGCAATGTGCGAACATTAATGTAAGATTCCTTTGTGAAGCGCTATCAACACCAAGGACAGTTGCAGCAAAATGAAGCAGCGCGGAAGAATACTTTTTTAAAAGACAAATAAGCAGGTTAAAAAGGCAATAAGTGCGCTCTTCATTAAAGTATTAAGGGCAGCTCATAATTATTCCACAGTTGATCACTCGCAGGCACCATGTTCTATCGAATGTGAGTCCGTGTTCGCTGTCTTCGATGAACAGGAGATTATGACAGCGAAATAAACGATTCTGTGTTAAAAATACGCAGATCATGAGTTAATGATGAGAAACTTTAGGAGTAACAGTATAGTAGGTGCAGAAAACAGCAAATGAAAGGAGAACAGAAAGAAGTTTAAAAGCGAACCAGGCGAGCGATTCCCGAAATTCGGCATATGACTGCGACTAGACAAATGCAGTAATAGCGTAACATGGCTGTCAACGCCTTCGTGCACACTTTTAGGTAGCGTTCGCCGTTGGTTCTACTGTGATGAAACTTTTGGCTAAAGCACGCCTTTCCGCTGATAGACTATAGTCCTCTAAAGGTGTCGTTACTTGGATGACGCGCAAATTTTGATAAGGCATGAACCACCGGACTTCCTTAAGTAGTGGTCATTACACGCTGGCAGGTCCAACCATGACTCTCGACCATTCATTTCTGCTTCCCTCTTCAGATTCTGTAGCCTTAATGCACCCATGCAAAAAAGAAAAAGGTCATATTGCAATATGTGTTTTAGGTGAGGGCCTGAGAAATTTTCTCGTTTAATCGTGGAAAACCAGGAGTAACAGAGAGCTGCCAGAAGTCTTATGTCTTAAAACTACAAGGACCACTTTGTTGTAAACAGGAGTAGAGGAAAAAAAATATTTATTAGGCAACAGAGACGTATTGCCCGCGAGGCTGGACAAAAGGATGTCTTCCTGTCTAGCTCCTGAGCGCCGCCGGGTGCAGCAGCAACCATAGTAACACACAGCACAAGTCCAGATTAGCATTTCTAATCAGTTCTGTTTGTACTTCTACTATAAAGAAGAAGGACAGCTAATGGTTTACGTTTTTATTTATCTATTCGTCATGCGACGTATCGCAATTTTAAACGTTGCAACATTTCCTTGCGGTTAAAATTGGCTAAACTGTGCTATGCATTTCGTGTGGTCTGAATCGCGTGTGCAGGAGATTGCGAAAATCTTTTCCGTGACCAAACAAACCTACGCCAATGAAAATACTATAGACAGTGAACTAGCTGCGAAACTTTTCACTTGGTCCTGTTTTTAACCGTTCATTCAGCATGTGCCACTCATGATAAAGCCTGCGTGACAGGAAATCTGCGGGAAAATTCAATCAAATGAATTGCTCCAACAAAAAAAGAAATGCGTCGAAAATGGTGGGCCTCGCACTTCTATCGTGTTTCCGTCGTGTTTCCTATTAACCGCCAGCGTGGTGGCTAAGAGTAGAAGGTGTGCCGACGAATGACTCTCCTGCGCTGAATAAAGTCCGTCCTCTGCTCCCAGGCGATGGAAGGTGCGTTCTCATCATTCGATGAAAAAGGTTACCAAAGTGATTTCGTGAGCGTTCTGTGTGTCGGTTATCTATTAAAAGCAGTTTCAGGGTGCGCATCAGTTTTCTGTCGCTGTTTCAACATACTCAATTTGGCTCGGTTCTCCATTCTCTCGAATCCCAGTGCGCAACTGTCTCGTGTCTTTTTTTTTTTAGATATTAGGTGTGGTTGGGCTTCTATATATATATATATATATATATATATATATATATATATATATATATATATATATATATATATATATATATGAAAAAGTTCTGATTTGCTGTTCCAATCGTGTTGCAAGCATCGTACATTGCTATGCAAAGGTCGCTAGAATACCTTCTTTAGGAATAAAAGTAGATCCACGACACGCTCTGTACGCTACTTGAGTAGTTTTTGCCCCTAGCTGAACAGTTTTCATTTTTCGAATGACGTTCGTACACCACTAAAAGAAACCAAAGGTACGCCATTTCGTAAATAAATTTTTGGCACGCTATCCGTCACCGTTGGACGCTGAACACACGTGAACAAAAGCTTAGTCTCAGCCCACATAGGCGTGCGCTGGGATTCCTATTAGGGAGGTCCAACTGTTTTGCAGCGCACTCTTCCACTGCTCCTCACCCCTCGACCCTCCCAATGCACTTCCGTGTACTATCCTATCGCGTAATTTCGCAGACGTTCAACGAAAAATAAGAAAAAAGACATGATATCGCTAATTGCACTTCTACCTTGTAATGCCCTGGGCAGTTGTGCAATTCTTTTTCTTTCTTTTGAAAGCTTGTCCTTAGACATAATACAAAGCATGTTAAAAGTACATGGCCACACTTGTTTCATGTAAATAATCTAGAAGTGAACAATGAAACGGCCCTTGAATCCAACGTTCAATGTTGTGTGGACGGTCAGGACGAAAGCGTGCTGGCCGGAGGTGGTGGAGACGGCTTAGGTGAAGTTCTGGGCACGCCCATGGGCACATATTCTAGATCGTAGTATCACAAAATTGGCTCGGTATATCGTAGGGTACTACTGCGGCCAGAGAGCGGCCACAGACTGGGTGAGCGCGACCCCGACACCCAGCCTCTGTACCGTTACCTCCCCTAGGCGGGTTAACCCACCAGGGATGGCTGACCCACACCGAGGTATAAGAGCTCGTATAAGGAGTTCCTTATCGCGCATCAGCAGCCTGGAGACACCTTAACAAAAATGCGGAAGGGGGTGCGTTATAATATGTGGATGCGTTGCCAAATCTGCTTCAGGGAGACCCTGCAAGGCTGCTAGATACACCTGCTGAAGACGTGTCGGGGTATTCGTTGTGACTGCAAAGCGGTGAACGCTATATGAGAGCAGAGTGGACCGAGACTATCTACGTGGGTCGTGGATGTCTTGTGACAAGTCCGTGCGAATGATGAGCAGAGAATACGGGGAGCTTGAACAAAGGGAGCAACGCGGCCAAACCATCACGTAAGGCAGCAAGTTCCGTTATTGTCTGTTACGTTTCCCAGGCTTGGTGCATAAATACAACTGTTACTTGAGCAAGCCCACTGCCTGCCTGAAGGGCTGTACCATCCTTTATTCGACTGGGGCGTGCGTTCGAAAGATACGCGCCTTTGTTTATATTTCTTTGTTACAGCGAAGTTGGATATGGCTAGAGTTCCATGCATCTTTGTTCTCCATGAACAAAATCTATCGTTATCAATGGCTCATACCCCCAATAGCATTCTTGCTCCCGTGAGCAAGCAAACAGTGCTATGATCCATAGTCCCGTAAGGCAGAGGCTACAAGCGCTCAGCAAAGAGAAGCGAACAGTGCTTACATTCTTTCTAATCACGCATACAACATACAGAACAGCATGTCGATAACAATTATCATCAATGGCTCATACCCCCGTAAGCAAGCAAAGAATGCAATGAGTCAATCCCGTAAGGTTCATGGCTACTTATTTTGCGTGAATTAGCTGCGATGACACTACCGATGTTGTCGCTGTTATCGTTGCCGGTGATATTAATGTGGATGTGTCGGTACCGAAAAGGAAGCGGCTTATGCCTTCCGTGTTTCAGACATACCCCTTGCGATGGCACACCAACACGGCCCAACCCACCCCCCAGCGGCGTGCGTGCATCGATTTGAGATTACCAAAGTGTTTCATTGCAGTTCCTAACAAAATAATGAGCACCGATCAATACAATAAATGTTTGTACCTATGTTCAAAATTATGTGTCACCTCGGTGTTATGTGCTAAACAGCTTAGCTGGCCAACCACCTTCACAGAGAGGAAGGGTTTATTTATTTATTTATTTATTTATTTTACCCTCAGAGTTTGTACATTACAGTGGGGAGTGTCAATGAAACATCGGCTGAAGCATGTACTCATTCATGCTCGCCTACGTTTAGCAGTTTCTCACCGAGTCCTTGAGTACAGCCAGGTCGGTACCGAAATGGAAGCAAAATCTGGGTGAGCGGTACCTTGCTGAGGCTTAGCGTTCTTTATTTATTTATTTATTTATTTATTTATTTTGCCGTCAGGGTTTATACATTACGGTGGGGAGGGTCAATGAAACATCGGCTGAAGCATGTACTCATTCGTGCTCCCTTACGTTTTGCAATTTCTCACCGAGTCCTTGAGTACAGTCAGGGCCGATACCTTGCCGAGGCTTAGCGTGGATTCGTGCGACGCCGTGCCTGCGACTGGGAACTGCACCTACTGCGATACAACCCAGCCACCAATGCCCTGCGGTTTACTTCATCACTGCTGGCTTATCGAAAGAAACGGATTTGTTACGCACCGCAGGCAAATCGGCATCGACCATGACGACAGCGACAGCAACGGGCCCGTTAAAACCATGTTCCGCGCATGCCCAGGCAGTGGGCATGGAATCACCGGAGGAAGCATGTACTCATTCGCGATCCCGTATGTTTTGCAGGTTAGATATTTCAAGAGACTGCCCTATGTGACCCTTTGTTTTGACAACCGTTGTATCGTAGTGCTTCGATGCCCAGAAGCCTTATTAGTGCCTTTGTGTAAATTGCTGCTGTTAATATTCAGTGATGTTGAGCGGATCCGGGTCCCAAGGATGATCAGCATACTGAAATGCACAAATTGGTGAAGGACATGCATGAGCGCTCCATTCGCATTGAAGCCGCACAGATGAAGATGTGAAGGAATATGCTGGAGCCTAACAGTCAGCAACAATTGCTTTCTAAACATATTTCAATCATAGTTACACGCCTAAAAACTGTCCAAACGCGGACATCTAATTTGGACAATGTGTAGTGCGAACTTACAACAACGCGTCAAAGCGAGGCACTCAGGCTACGCGCGCGTCTTGATGTAGCAGAAAATCTCTCTCGGACAGACAGCTGTACGCGGAGTGGGTCGAAAACTTTTTGACTAGCCGTAGAGAACCGCCTCTGGGCCTCTTCTTGTAGAGCAAGACGCTTTTCTCTACGATTAGTCAAAAAATTTTCGAGCTACTCCCCGTACAGCTATCTGTCCGAGAGCGATTTTCTGCTGGTCCTGGCAGCCAGCAACAGAGAGCCACATTACGTTATTCACCGGCACGGGCTACCCAGTACCGCGGGTAGACACTATCAGGGTCGTAGGAATGTTTATCTAGTCGAACGGGGCCAACGGAGCCACCCTCAAACGCATTTGTTCCAAGACCGAAAGCGCCCTCGGCCTGATCCGAAGAATCGCCAGCAGGTACCACGGAATCAGGGAGGACAATCTGATCCGGATTATCCACGCCTTCGTGCTATGCCACCTCGCTTATTCAGGGGCTATGCATCACTGGCACGTATCGGAGCGCAACACGATCAATGCCCTCATCAGAAAAGTCTTCATGCTTGCCCTCGGCCTTCCCGTTCGAACGCACACAAAATACCTCCTCAGTTTGGGAATTCACAACACGTTCGAAGAAATCGTTGAAGCCCAAGAGTTTTCCCAGCTTGTCAGACTCTCCGGTACCCCAGCGGGCCAAACCATATTTGTCAAGCTGGGACGTAACCCCAGGTCGTCAGTCTCGACACTGTGAAGCTGCCAAACGACGTAAGATTCAAGGTTTACATACACAGGATGCCACGCAATATGCATCCCACCTACAACGAAGGACGAAGACGAGCCAGGGTAAAGCTATGCTCGCCAGTGCCCGCTTGAACAAGGACTGAGCATGTTTCGTAGACGCTGCTTCGTACGTCCAAGAAGAAGCCTTCTCCTCAGTGGTCATCGACTGTGATTCTAAAGTCCTTAGCTGCGCTACCATCAGCACTTCTAGTTGCAGCATTGCAGAGCAGGTTGCTGTTGATCTTGCATTGACGGACCCTGTACATGACACGATTCGTTCAGATTCCAAGGCCGCTGTCAGGGCCTTTCAGATGAATGGTGGCTCCCCAGGCTCCACGTATCATCTAAAGTGCTAAAGACATCAAACATCATTCTTAGGTCTGGTTCCCTGCGCACCTTGAAACCATTGAGAGTGCCTTGATCAACCCCAACAAGGAGGCGCAGTCGGCTGCACGAGGTTTGACTGACCGTGCGCTGGGTAGCGCGTCCTCTCCTGGGCGGCCTGAGCCTCTCTGCTCGTACAACGAGATTTGCAAACGTAACTACCTGTAAAGAGGACAGCTGCCTTTGCCGCACTCCTCGCTGTGAAGGACCCAGGCAGCCACTTTGACTTCTGCAAACAAGCACTTATTCGAGCCCCGCGGCGCTGCGCACAATGTACCTCGAAGGGTTCCCAAGCCTGGACTGCCCTCTGTGTGGTGGTTATGCACACTTCGAGCATGTCCTCTGGCCCTGCACCTATGCCGGTCCCCCTTTCACCCAAGAGGAAATGATGAAGCTCATTAGGGCCCAGGACCAGACCTCTCAAGTCCAGGCAGTCCAGAGGGCTCGCGAGAGGGCCGTCAGATTTCACCTGATTGTCCCCGAGTGGGCCTAGCCAGGTGACGTTGAGTTTGCATGCGTCTATAGAGGACCAAATAAAGTTGTTTCACTCACTCAGTCGCTGTTCGTAGAGGATTCATTGCAAAATTGGAATACAAAAGTTTGAAATACCTTTTCGTTATAGCGCTGCTGCTAGTGCCTGGCCAGATGCTAACATGGCGAAGGCTGCGGGGTCCGCAGTGCGCGACAACGCTCCATTAGTCAGAAGATGCGCAAAATAGAAGCGTTGCACGACGAATGGCTGACTGAACAGCATTAGTCCATCCAGCAGCCACGTCCTAAGCGGTGGTCATGGCGTTGAGCTACTGCGGCAAGGCGTTGGGCCTCCAATCGAATGGTAATTGATGCATGGTTGACGTTCTGATGCAGGTTCTACTTGGCGGCGTGAAGTCCAGAAACGAAGATGTTGGAATGCTTGAGCGGTTCGACAATCATCAACCGACGGCACACTTGTTCCTTCCAGTAGTACCGCTCTAAGACAATGGAACGGATCCCGCAGGGAGTTGAATACAACGCTTTCTGACACCGCCATCTATAGAGCCCAATTCAACACTCAACAGAGCCGACGAAGGCAGCCTGTTCCGCTCGAACATAAACCAATGTGAATTGTATGGTGGTCGCTACCCCAGCAGTCGGGTTCACATGATTACGAGACCGTCATCCTTCCTAGCCACAAAGATAAGTCCGGTGAGCGTGGCGGGGGGCGAGGGTGGTGACGCCAACGGGTAGTCAGGGACACATTATTAAGCAGTCTGAACTGGGCATCCACAAATATGTTCAGCACAGACGTAGAACATTCACTGAACATGGAGTAAGCCCATGTGGTTTGGCGCGCGTTAAAATCTGCTGGTGCAATAATGGAGCAGCCAGAATGATTCGGTGTGAATGTGCCAACCAGTTGAGATACAAACCCCGCTGTAGTAGACAGCGTAGTATAAAACGATTATAATGTGCGAGCTTTGGATCGGGCTAAAGCGGTCACGACTTCTTGCCATAAAGTGCATCACCGTGAAAGATCAACACTGGTGTAAGCGGCAGCGTGTACTGGAGGAACATCAGGCCTAGCACTCCTACGGCCCAACAGGGAAGGTGATGAGTATGCCACAAATCCTGAAATGAATGGCCGGCTCTTGGTCTCTTGAAGCAGTACAGCCCAAGCATGCAGCTTAGCATATCAGGGACGCAGGCACAGCTCTCCGACCTTCGCAGCGATGCCGCGACAGTACCACTGTAAAATGCTTTCCGGTGCACTTCAGGACGCAGCGGCCATCACAAGTTGAGGTTAGCCACTAGAATCGAGGCCAGAGGCATGATCTGTTGCGCATCGAAGCACGAGAGTTCTTCGGATAAAATATATTTGGGCATAGATGTCAGGCTAGCCATATCACCGCGAACAGACGTCGACGATGAATGCGATGACCACTTTCCGTCACGATGACGCTGGAGCACAGTGCGGCGTTCATAGAGACGCTGGATTTTCTTTTCAAGGGTGGCCAGGCGATCGCCGATCTCCAAATATTCTATCGCCAAGGGAAGCGTCGTGTCGTCTTCTGTCGATTATAATGAACGCTGTGGTAGCGATGTAGAAGACCCAACCAAACTTTCACAAACTGACAGGATCACTGCAAACTTGCACAAGGCACTACGTTAGAAAATGTCCCATATAAACGATAATAACCGTTTCCTCCATATATTTTCTTCATCTTTAT
The DNA here is from genome assembly GCF_023375885.2 of Dermacentor andersoni. Taxonomy (NCBI): domain Eukaryota; kingdom Metazoa; phylum Arthropoda; class Arachnida; order Ixodida; family Ixodidae; genus Dermacentor; species Dermacentor andersoni. Next base: position 148,202,849 of record NC_092815.1, read on the forward strand.
AAGAAAAGCTACAGGTTTCTGATTGCCGCGTTATCAAAGATTTGTAGGTTTCTTTCCTAGCTCTTTTCAACAGAAATGAACTCGGAAAGTTGAACCTTCCTACAAACGGAAAGCAACTTGCAGAAAAATATTCCAGTGTGTTTTTCAAGTCCTTAGGCATTACCAAATCGACCCTTCCTGGAGGCGCAGTGGCTTTCATTATGTTACATTTCATTATGTTACTTTCATTATGTTTCACTATATTATGCAATTTATGTTATCCGCAGTTTCTATTAAGTAACCTGCAAACTTGCATAAGGCACTATGTTAGAAAATGGCCGAAAGAACGATAATCTACATTTTCTCCGTTTTATTTCTTGATTTTTACAGGAAAATCTACAGGGGCTTGATTGCAGCGCCATCAAAAATGTGTAGGTTTCTTTTCTCTTTTCAGCAGAAATAAACTCAGAAATTTACACCTTCCTGGAAACGGAAAGCAACTTCCAGAAAAATCTCTCAGTCTGTTTTTCAACTCCGTAGACAACAACAATTGGACCCTTCCTGGTGGCGCAGTGGCTTTGGCGTTTCGTCGCTATGCCCGAAGGCGCAGAATGAAATCCCCGCCACGGCGGCTGCATTTCGTTGGGAGCGAAATGCACAAACACCCATGTACATTGCATTCGGCGCACGTTAGAGAGACGTGGTACTTCGCCGTGAATGATTTTAAGACTTTCACGCACACTAACCTCACGAAATGTCAACTAAAAGAGGCATCAAGATTTATTGCCCAAGATGCAATTCCCTTAAGTGAGAGTGGAGGTAAAAAGTAGTTGGCCACGTGCCATACCGGCTGTCACTTGCTTTGTTTTTCTCCCGATAACGCCTTTGGTTCTTTATTTTTGCGTACTGTCACTTCCGTATTCCAAATTGACATGGCATAGGATTTGCTGGTGTTATTCAGAATAGAACATGTTGGCGCGGTAGAGACACCATAAAGAAGCCTCTGACAAGAATGGAGCGGTCTGTTGCTTTACCACGTTCCTGGGTATTTTATAAGTTTTCTTCTGCTTTCTTTGAATAATTTTCTGCTTTACGTGTCCCCCCGCAGTCCGCATGATTGGCGAATCTCTCTTTTTGTGGGTGCGTGACACAGCAGAAAAGCGTTATCATCACTGTGAACGCTCGTTGAATCTCTGGTTTGGGCACTAGAAGGTAAAATAAAAGAGACGAGAGTCATGACAACCTGAAGCAACATGAACTGGGCAGCTTTATTCCTTCTTTATTTATTTATTTGGTACCTGAACTTGGTACCATGGCATTACAGCAGGGCGGTAACAACAGCAGCAACATTAGGTCTGCACCGAGCTAAACGGCGCATTGAATCGAAGTGCCGCAAGTCTAATAACAAATTCTCTTGCATGGAAGATATATGTAGAGAGAGAGAGAGAGAGAGAGAAATAGTTTGGAATATTGCAAATAATTCTTCAAGTTATCAAGAAAAGTATTACCAATATCTGACATATTATATTAGAGAAAATAAAAGACACATAACTTGTTTAATATAGTGGTGCAGGATTAAAAAGCAGTACAAATAACAAGTAAATAAATAATCTGCTACAAAAAAAAACTACAAAAGACCCGTTCAGTGCATCAAGAAAATCCGAGTCGTGTGAATTTTGTACGACTTTCTCGGGCAGTTGGCTCCGGTGCGTTTTCGTGCGGACAACATTAAATTGTGTTAAAGAGACGTTAGCTTGTTGATTCTTGCGCTAGGGGCTTCTTCGTTCGTTTTCGCGGTTGAGAGAGCATCTGCTAGAAAATTTGAGCGCCCCGTTGTGCGTATGTCGCTTGTCCTTACATTTTCTTGGCTTTAAATATTTTCTTTGTCCATTAGATGGCGATGCATTACATGGTGTACTATTGATTGTCCGGCGTAGGGTCATTGCCCCATTTTCTTTTTAACCGTCTCCTGTGTATTTGCTACGTTTTCTGCCGTCATGCAGTTTACCGCTACGATAATTTGTAGGTAGGCTATTAAAGGAGCCCTGAATAACTTATTATGCAAGTCGAGAAATGCAGTTGAAGCTAAATTAGGATATTTCAGAAACACTTTGCCACAAAAAGTTCTGCAATGCGTTCAGCAGAAGCGCAGTTATTGTCAACGAAACATCCCTCTCCTTGTGCTTCCGCTCCCTCCTCAATGTCTTCCATTGCGAAGGCAACGGCGGAGCGGAGCGTGCCCGCATCAGTCCGCCTACTGAACGTCACCGTAGCGCGCAGTTCAAGTTTGATTTTGGATGTTGACGTAGACGCCACTACTTCCGATTATGGCGTCTTCGACGCGCCAGACGCAGTTGTCCTCAGCGAGTCGCAGTGCGCTCAGCCAGCGGTGACCCCGCGTAGACACCGTGGTGGCCGCGGTGTCTACACTACGTAGCAGAGCGCACCTGTATGTATATGTAGCGCGTAGGCGCAGCGTTTGCTTTGTGCAGTGTCCACGACTGTGCTTGAGTGCGCGCTCACGCTCGTATTTTCCGGTCTGGTGGAGCTACATGGTGCGGACCGGCCTTGTCCTCCGCCAGCTTTACTGACGAACAGTGGCTTCATCCAATGTGCGTTTTTTGAGCGCTGCCAACAGCTCAATACGAAGCGAAGTCAGCCAAGGCGTCTAACCAGGAGCGGCCAGGAGAGCGCGCACGCGAAGTCTGCCCTTAAGTCTCGCTTGGTTCGAAGCTGTAGTTGAATGTTCCGAACTAGTCGAAACTAGCGAAAATCGATGGCTACGACAACCATAGGAAAATGTCTAATACCAACGTGGGTGGCCGAGCGTGTACAGGCGATAGACGGTTTCTTCCGTAAGCACGCAACTATTACCGGAATTCGAAAGCAGATTCTGGCTTACATCAGCACGTGTATTAAATTGCGTCAATAAATATACACAGTAACAATAGGAAGAAGCGCACTGATCCAAACAGCCTTATTGATTGATGTCAGCTAAATAAAGCGTCCAGAAAAGCGTGAGCAGCAGGCTTCTGTTGAAAAGAGCTAGAGCGTTTGAGAAACAGACTTCGAGACCTGCTTGCAAGCTCCACGCGTCACGCGCGACTGCAAAACATGGCTGAGGTGCCCACAGTAGCGTGTGCTACAAGGTACCTGGTAGCGAAGCTTCCATAGGAGCCCATACGTTCAAAACATGGCGGTTCATGGGGCTTAGCGCCATCTGTACAAGGAGGCAACACTCCCGGCAGACGAAAAAAGTATGTGACGTCATATCCTTTAAAAACAGAAGTGACTTCATATTGTTTTCAAAAGCGCGAAATTTGTTTCCTTGAGCTGCCTTTACGCTCCACTTACCGCTCCACTTGCCGCTCCACTTGCCGGGAAACGTGAGAAACAGTCAGGTATCTTTGAATTCTATCGCGTTGCACACTTAAATGTGAAGCTTAAGCGTCCTCCAAATTTCTTTCACCATATTTGAGGAGGCTCAGGACCCCTTTATTGAGCACGAGGTGGCGGGATCGAATACCGGCCACGGAGGCCGCATTTCGATGGAGGCGAAATGCGAAAACACCCGTGTACTTAGATTTAGGTGCACGTTAATGAACCCCAGGTGGTCGAAATTTCCGGAGCCCTCACGTACGGCGTGCCTCATTATCAGAAAGTGGTTTTGGCACGTAAAACCGCGCAATCTAATCTCGACCCCTTTAATGTCTTTTGTGCTAACGGACTGTTCTGATGTACAGGATCTTTCGTTGTAACGTTACATTTGCGCTACTGTACGAGCGTACACACGAGAATGAGGAAACGGGGATAATTCTTTTTCTTGTACTACTACGTTAAGCTAACCATCAGGAATACCTGTGTCCAAGTTACGTGCGTGCTACTCTGACGCGTGTGTCGATATTTCGGGCAGATAGCGGACGTTACGTTTGTTTGAACTTCCCAAAGAACTGGTCTGCGAACTGGCAATGGCTACACCATGAAAACGTCCTAAACTTCAAAGTCGGAAGTCGATTTACGGCTCATATTCCGGAATCTTTTGCGCCGTAGAAGAAGACAGATCATATTCCACACCTCGTTAAAAATAGCATGAGGCGATAATTTAGCACAGACGTCCCCACAACCACATCGTCGCTACAAGCAAGGCAATCTCAACTGATCAAAGTACTGCAAGAGAGAAGTGCACTGGTTAACATCGAGATAATAGACGCAATAGCAACTCTATCACGATATCGCCAGTGCGCACTGACGCATACACCCAGATGCTTATCTACTGCTGGGCGTTCTATACCTCTCGCGAACTCTATGTCACGGCAAAACGCGTAGAAGATAGGCCTGCTGGGTACAACTTCAGAGACCGCCAGGTGAAAAGGGCCTCAAAACAAGTCACGTCCCCAGCTCTTCAGTGCGCTACTGTTCGTTTGTGTTCATCATTCCACTGATTACAAGTTTTACATGTCTGAAAACCGTGCAGCGTGGATTCATCCATTTGTTGTAAGCGAGTTTCCGAAGCATATCTTGATAGCAGACACTTTACGTGCTTCTCGGGACGAGAAAAAGAAAGCAAATTTGTTAAGGGACCTGGCTAGATCTCATGCCGAGCCATGTGGTTCTGAAGTACAATGTATTAACCAAGGGCAAAGCCTCAGCGTTAGCCTGCCGAAGAAAACAAAAAGATCATGTTATTCAGCATTCTACTCGAGTGACTACAAATTGTGCGGAAACAGCGCCGACCTCCCTCACATAATCTGGGGTTGTGTCGACAGTAATCAATACGTGCAGAGAGACAATTGGGCTTTATTAGCAATAAAAACGACGGAGCAGCGGGAGACCGCGCTGCTCAGTTCTGACCCGGGCACCCAAACCCGGCTCGTCCAGATAGCCGCCGACGCTGTCAGGAACCACGGACTCCTGGATGCCGCCTGAGGAGAGAGAAGTGACTCTCCCTTGCCTCCTCCTCTCTAACCCCATCCGGAGATAATAAAGATTTTATATAAATCTCTCTCTCTCTCTTTCTGCTGTAACGCACCAGACGCGCTTTCAAAATTCTAGCAATATTTACAACTGTAGACCTGTTTGCAAAAGAGTAATATATTCAATTTCCGTCTGTCCAAATGGAAAGCCTAGTTCTAGAAGCAAACAAGCACAAGGATGCCGCAGAGCTGAAAAGTGTCAAGAGGAATAGACACACAATGCATCACTTCAACTGCTATCTGTAAGGGGTCCGTAGAGAGTCCCAATCCGAAACGGTGGTACTGCGGTGTAGCGTCAGTTCATTATTTCGTAGTTTGGACAAATGTATTCCCAAAATTTCTTGCTTCTTCTAGTCGCATAGAGGCTTACCAAAAGCTTGCGAACAGTTTCTCAGCAGCCGCTCCCGATCAGCTAGAGAAAAACACTCGCCGTTCCCTCCGATATCTTGTTGTAGCCGTTTCGCAAATTACAAAGTTTCCTCCAGGCGCATCGCGTTTCAAGCAGAGTTTGCGCACGTTGGTTCATAGAATGCACTCCGCTAAGAGGCATCGCACAATGAGAAACTGTAAACCAACAGGTCGATCGAACATAAGCTGCCAAAAAACAAGAACAAAAAACAAAGCAGTGAACCAATCTGATGCTCGCGTTTCGCACATCTCATGAGCCGCGGGTCTCGTTCACGAAGAGGCTCGAAAACAGAAAACTTGGGCCCCGATTGTCCCGCGCGTGATACGCGCAGTTGTGTTAGACCTGGTCTCGACGTCCTACATCCCACGTCGTGTTTATTGCATACAATGCAACAGGTTTACACTGCGAATGCATAAAACGAACCAATAGGTTGTTGCAGAAGCGGCGTTGTATACTTAAGCGAAGAAAAACATGCGGATACCACGCACCGTGGGAATTGATGTAAGCCAAGATTTCTGGGCTGTTTGCTTTGATTGAGGAATATTATATCTGGTGTTGACAGCGAATTTGTTTTTTATTTCTCCAGCTTTCAGTGCAATACGAGAGTGGCGAGTTGATGTTAAACATTATCTTGCGTGAACCTCTGCTACGTACCTCGGCTGCGTAGGGTACCTCAGCAGCGTAGTACATAGCTTGTCCTTAAATAATGAGACTGGGTCTGGTGAAAAGAATCTAGTTATCCGATCAGCAGATGTTCATAAAGTTCTTGAAAATACAACGCTGCCAAGCGATCCCCACGCTGCGAAGGCTCCCTGGAAGTCAGGAGCCGTAGTTTCTTTCGGGCACTCTGTGACAGCCCGTTGGATGGCGGGAATTTCGTTGAAACGGTAACCTTTCAGGCTTGTCTTGAGCTTTGGGAAGAGTAAAAAGTCTGCCGGGCTCACATAACGGCTGTAGATGGCTGCGGCAAAGTTGCAGCCCCTATCCGAGCCAGGTAGGCAGTCACAACGAAGGCAGCGTGGGTTGGAGCGTTGTCGTGGTGGAGCTTCCACTGATCAGCAACCTCGGGTCATTTCCGTTTGACGGCTATGTGAAGGCGCCAAGGGACTTCTTTGCAGAGCACGGCGTTCACGGTTGGTCCCGGAGGTACATTTCTTTATGGATCACCCAACGCTTGCCAAAAAAGACAATAAACAGCGTCTTTACCTTAGACTTGGACATTGTCGCTTTCTTGGCGTGCGGGACGGGGTCTTCGCGGTGCGCCACTCCGAACTTTGGCGCTGGGTTTCGGGGTCGTACAGGAACACCCATGATTCCAAGCCTGTTATTGCGCCGTCTAAAAAATCCCGTTCCCTTTCTAAATGCACCAACGTCTCACGGGAAACATCAACTCGTCGTTGCTTTTGTTCATCATTCAACACTTAATGCATCAATTTCAAACAAATCTTAGGCATGTTCAAGTGTTCCGAAATAATTTTGTTAACCATTGTTTTGCCCATGTTAAGGTCTTCGGCGATTAGTATGATACTCAGAAGACGGTCGGAGTCCAGGAAATTTCGTTTTATTTTGCCGACGTTTTCGTGAAAATCACTCGTTGAATGGCACCCAAATCGATCCATGTCTTCAACGGTATCCCGTGCGTTCTTGAACCCACCGAACCACCGCTAAAACCTAGGCCTTTTACAGGGAGTCGCCTTTGTAAGCCTCCTTTACCAAGGTTAGCGTCTCGGAAGCGGTTTTGCCCCAGTGAAAGCAGAATTTATTCGCGCAGCGCTGCTTCAGCGAAGGCTCCCTTTGTGACGTTTTCTGCTGCGACAAAAAAAAAAGAAACTCGAAAGTAGCTTTTGCGCCACTTCAGATACTGACTGCGTCAGAGCTCGGACGGAATTGCCGCCAGGGGCGTTGCTTAGCGTAGAACCAGAACCACAAATCCTGCGCGGTGCGCGGGATTCGCAGCGCGCTACTGGCCACTGCAGCGCCGTGCGCTGGGCAGTGTAGGAGTTGGAGGCGATCCCACCGCTAGCGCCAGTTGTAGGAGTTCAGGAGGACGTCGGGATGAAAAAACTTGGGAGGTTTATTTTACATTATGTACAGTGAGGGTCAATCTCACAGGCACTACTCTTCTCGTCGGATTTTGGCGAAAATCCGCTAGACATTTCCTCATTCTTTTGCTTTGCACTACCTACAGAATTTTCAGACAGCCGTTGTTTCTGTGCCATTAACTGATCACAATACAGTATCTCTTTTAACAATTACGGGCCGGCAGCAACTCGGACGCTGCGGCCCGTCACAAGAAGTTCGATAGAGATGAATCAAGGAATGCTCTAGAATCTCTAGGAATCCTCTAGAATGCTCTCCTGCTGCTCCCGGTCTGCGTCTTTTAAGCCCTTCGGTGTCTTGACTTAAAACGACGTTCGGCCAATGGGCAAGCCCGCTCAGATGACGCCATTTTCAGCCAATGGTAGGCGCCCGTGCAGTGGTGTCACACCCGGCGGCTCCCAGCGGTCTTGCCTTGCTGACTTGCAATGCCCTCTTCAAAGGCGGACGGGGCGACGCTGCTAAGTTGTCACGGCGCATTACAGCCGTCAGGTTGTCACGGCACATTGCCTCAGGGATGTGGCATCAGCTTCTGCATTCCTTACTTAGCAGTGGTGCGATTCGATGTGGCCTGGGGAAATCGAAGTAGGCTCAGGAAACGGCCCCATATCTAACAGCTCGTCCTCGCCCCGAAAGTTCGGAATGGCCGGTGAACTCAATTCGCTGGCCATGAGGAACGCTGAAAGAACCTGCAGAGTACTGGTGTCGAGCCTCGTTTGACAACCTTCTGGATACTGCGCCCTGGAGAACATCCGTCAAACAAACAAAACAACACAGCGCTGCACCACGTGTAAGCGCAGGCTCTTCACCCCTGACTCGCCAGGCTCTTACTGAGTCAAAATGAACCCTGATCTTTTATTTCCCCAATTTTGACAAAGCAGTTCCAACCACCTTTCCAAACCGCTATCCATTTCTCCCCGAATGCCGACAAGACCAGAGTGCTATTGTTGTAGCAAAACAACGGGTCGTTGCCGTTGCAAACAAACAGTGAAAACAGCCGAACATAACTTAAGTGGCCTAACTACACGAACAGCATGTTTTCAACCTATCGCAGTGGCGTACTTATCGCACGTATTGGTGCCACTGAACAGTCTGGTCAACCTCACAAGTACGTAATCACAAGCGCGCTAGCCTTGTGGTCACTAAACAGCACGCGTACTTGCGTTGTAGGCAAACTTTTCATTACGCCTACTCACGTGTCTTTCTCTAGTCCATACAGGACACGTACCTTAAACCAGAACTTAATATGCGTAACTTACGCACTCCGCAAAACCCTTTTAATAAAATGCGTCTCCTAATTACTCGTTCCACGCACGCTCACTAAAGAAGTCAGAATACGGCTGCCCTCAACACACACGAGCAACCCAGTCATAAATCTGCTTCCTTCCGTCCACACAGGACACGCGCCAATGGAACTAAGAACGCTTCTCAGTGCAAATGATGCACTTACTGAAAACCTACGCGGTTAACCTTAGAAAATAAAAAAAACGCCTATAAAAAAAGAAGGTTAACTAAAACTCACGCGCGTTACGATAGGCCTCTCAGCGATAACCTTGACACTCAGGTTACTCAGACACAAAAACAAGAAAGCCTATTTACTCATTAGTGAACACCTCGCGAAACTACATGTTTACTTAAACCTCATCTTTCAAATCTCAATCTTCTCGAACAAAACATAAACAAAGCTCAAACCTTACATATTGAAAGAAACTTAAATCGCGAAAACTTTCCGATGCTCAAAATAAAAAATAAAACAGAATGTTTTACTTTTACGGAAGCTGCCTTCGCCTCCCGTTTCAAGCATTTTTGACTGACTCATACTTTTCAGTCGTACTCGAGGTGGTCGCGGTTTGAAAGCTATTCTGGCTGCCGAGGAACAACAAAAGGGCTGACTCACTATCAGCTCCCCCAAGACGTTCAAGTCCACTGCCAATTTGCGCCCTGGCGCCCCGCTTTCAACACGAACTCGATTGACCGCGTCGCTACTCCCCACCTGGTCTCGTCTTGCCACCTTGCGCTTCTTTGTACTGCACGCTGAGCTTCGAAGAGAACGACGGAACGACGAGGAATTTAACTGCCCCGTGCCCTTTTTCCGCGTCCGTGCAGAACATGCTTCGCGGTCCCCCTTTGACCGGTGGCTCGAACCTTTTGGATGCGTCAACATCGTCAGTGACGACCGCACCTTTTTCCTTGCGCCCTGCCCTTTTGGGTCTCTCGCCGTCTTTGGCGGCGCTACATTAGTCACCGCATTCCGATCTTTAGGGCGCTTCTCTCTGCGGCGCTTTTTCCTCGAACTCTCTTTCATGCCGTCATCTCGCGCCTCGTGCTGGCCGTTACACATCTCGTCGGCCCGGATCGGTCTCTTACCCGCACAGTCTGAATGATCTTTAACTAAATCATCCCTTTCTTGGCTACCTAGACTGGCGGAGAGCTGCACCGATCCCTGAACAATGCAGTTGTTCTCTCGTGAACTACGGAGCTCGCCATCCCGAGAACTATTCTCAACTGCATCGTCCAGCTGGCACTTCTCTTCGGCACGCAGATCTGACCTGACATGGGTGCCCGCGTCTGTCGGGTCAGCAATACCCTTTTCTTCGCCAGCAACCTCGCTAACATTACAAGCGACGCACACGCGCGGTGACTGTGCCAATTTGTTCGCAGCTGGCCTAGCTTTCTCTACAGTCATCTGTTGGCACAGCACCTCGTCGCTCTCCCTGCGGCCTTTAACGGCTTCTGTTGCCACTAAGGCATCGTTAGCAGCTAGCCTTTTCCCTTCACCTATGAATGTGCAGCCAATCTCACAGGCACTACTCTTCTCGTCGGATTTTGGCGAAAATCCGCTAGACACTTCTTTATTCTTTTGCTTTGCACTACCAACAGAATTTTCAGACAGCCGTTGTTTCTGTGCCATTAACTGATCACAATACAGTATCTCTTTTAACAATGCTGCCTTCTCTCTCTCATACTTTTGCTCACGCTCACGCTTACGTTCCTGATACTCACGTTCGCGTTCATTCTCACGTTCGTGACGCTCACACCTAAGAGTAAGTTGTTGAAGCTCACGCTTCCGTTCATTCTCGCGTTCTTGACGCTTACGCTCACTCTTACGTTCACGACGCTCACACACACGTTCACGACGCTCACGCTCCCGTGGTTCTTGTATCACCTCCCAAGCAAGCTCAATGCTTTTATCATCATTGCCACTATCTTGAATTGCCTTTATGATAGCTGGCGTTTTCATCTGTTCATCCGCCTCAACTCCCAAATTGTCGCACACCAACAAGAAGTCTAACCTCGTCAACCTTCTAAGATTCATGGCAGCTGCCCCGACTGGTGGTTAGAACTGTTTTCCTTAATTAATTTGTGCAAACACACAATGCAACAAATTCCCGATTCCCAGAACTATCAAAGTGAACACACAACATTTGAAGTCTGGCGAATCAAAAGGAAAAAAACCACGCGCTCACTTACGTTTGCAGCACCCTGCCATCTGGTTCATTGGTCCGCTGTTCCCGGTTCCTCAGGACTCCCTGGGTCGAAAGCTCGCTCTTCTTTGCTACTCCCAGTTCCTTAGGACCTCTTTCGACGAAGGCTCTCTCTTCTTCGCTCTTCCCGGTTCCTCGCGACTCCTTTGGACGAAGGCTATTTTTCGCTGTTCCGGGTTCCTCAGGATTTCTCTCGACGAAGGTTGATCCGTAGCGCTGCCACCAGTTGATGCATTTGGGGGCGATCCCACCCTAGTTGTAGGAGTTGAGGCGATCCCACCGCTAGCGCCAGTTGTAGGAGTTGAGGAGGACGTCGGGATGAAAAGACTTGGGAAGTTTATTTTACATTATGTACAGTGAGGGTCAATGAACAGTCATTAGAGTCATTACGGGCCGGCAGCAACTCGGACGCTGCGACCCGTCACAAGAAGTTCGAGAGCGATGAATCAAGGAATGCTCTAGAATCTCTAGGAATCCTCTAGAATGCTCTCCTGCTGCTCGCGGTCTGCGTCTTTTAAGCCCTTCGGTGTCTTGGCTTAAAACGACGTTCAACCAATGGGCAAGCCCGCTCAGATGACGCCATTTTCAGCCAATGGTAGGCACCCCTGCGGTGGTGTCACACCCGGCGGCTCACCGCGGTCTTGCCTTACTGACTTGCAATGCCCTCTTCAAAGGCGGACGGGGCGACGCTGCTAAGTTGTCACGGCGCATTACAGCCGTCAGGTTGTCACGGCGCATTCCCTCAGGGATGTGGCATCTGCTTCTGCATTCCTTACTTAGCAGTGGTGCGATTCGATGTGGTCTGGGGAACTCGAAGTAGGCTCAGGAAACGGCCCCATATCTAGCAGCAATCACGATACTTTGCGGACAAACGCCTACAACTGCTGTGTAGCGTGTTGCCTTGCGTTTACCTCTGTTTCGTGCAGCTTTGGTGCGCATGCTCGTCTGTATGTGTCGAACACGGAACACTCAGAAAGATGTGTTTCCTTGAGACGTTGTTGTGCGCCATTCTTCATAACCTCCGAGAAGATTAGCATTCTCATTGCCTAACATGGGACATCGCATCGTGGCAGAAGTGCAAAACATTAATTCAACTATGGGACTGTACGTGCCAAAACCACAATCGGATTCTGAGACACGCTATAGTGGCGGATTCAGGACTAATTTTCACCCATTTGGTGTTCTTGACGTGCACCTAAATCTTAACTAGTACGCGAGCGTTTTCTTTTTTTTTTTGTATTTTGCACCTTCAATATGCGCCTGACGGAGAAGCCATCGAACCTGCGGACTCAGGCAACGCCGTAGCCTCAGAGCTACTGCGGTGAGCACAGAAATGTTGATTTGACGTACGGCCGCCTCCGTAGTGTCTTCGAGACGCTACAGTACCTTAATGCGGTGTTGTTTCTGCACGCCCTACGTTAATTGTCCGCTTGTCAAAATTTCACGATGTTTGAGCGTCCCAAAACGCTGCCGTACGCATTCTCTGGGTACGCCCACGATGCAGCCCCTTCATCAGCGACCGCCGAGACGGCGGCGGGTCCCGACACCGCCTGTGCCGCGCAAACAAAGAAGCTCATTTCGAGTCGACAACAACTGCCGTCCTCCGTGGAAGCGGTAAGGACCACGAAGGCTAGCCTGATGACCCTGACAAACTGACCGTCACGGAGAGCAAGGAACCAATGCTGACAACTTTCGTTGATGGAGCCTCAATCCGTTTCCAGATTGCCTCGTTTTTACTTCGGTGGCTGGACAATTAGAGGCCAAATCCAGAAAGGTGGTACGACCATGGCTGGGCTTTTGTGAAAGGTTCGACCGTTGTGATTGGCCGAGACACAGTCGTCAGATTCCCTCGTTGCGTTAACTAGGGAAAATAACTCATTTAGTAGCGGACACATTTGGTGCAGTGGCGACTCTGCTGGCATGTGTGTGCTCAGACAAGTGAGCTGAACCCTGCCGTATCTAGTAGTACAACTTCCTTGCTTTCTTACGTCGTCTTTTTCCTCTCCCGGCCTCCTAGCATGTATGAGAGCTTTCAGCGAAGAGTGGCAAGGCTGTTATTCACTTGTTTTCTGATTGCATCGGTTTTACCCATTCTCTGCCTCCTCTTTACCATTCTAACATCCTCCCTCTGGGCAGTTTCGCGTTAGTACAAAGTTAAGCGCTGCACTTTCTGAAATGTTCTTGCGAGGGGTCACGGATAATTACCGCAGTCAAGACGGTAGTATTGCAACGCCCAGGGAGCCCCATAGGGCATTGTAGCGACGCCATGGAAAGGTCCAAACAAGTTTCTCGATATTAAAAAGGCGCAGCGCGACTGTGACGGGGACAAAGAAACCTAAACCAAATACAAACGCTTGTGCTTCTTCGTCTCCGTCCCAGTCGCGCTGCGCCTTCTGAATAGCCGTGAACCAACTCGCCCAAATGAAAGATTAACTGGAAGTTCCTCCCATCGCCTTTCCTCTCTGTCACACTGCTGCCATGTACATGCACTCTCTAAACCACCTCCCGACTTGGCGTGCAAGGCAGCAGCGGCAGCAGCAGCAGCAGTATATTTGTCGAAGGAAGATGCAAAGAATGCTTCGCTTTAATATCAGAAGCCATATATTGAAAAATAATGACCGAGATTATTTGCCTTAATGATTAAAGTTGTTAAATTATATTTCAATTAAGATATATAGTCTGCATGCAAGAACTGCGCGTTCGAACAGAGAGAGATAGAGAGAAGGGAGGGGGGAAAGGCAGGGGGGTTCACTAGATTTTGTCTAGTTAGCAACTTTATACACATGATGAGGGGCATGAGCAAGTGAGAGAAAGATGCTTGTAGGTGTCTCAGGCGGGCTCACTCACCTGGCATTCTAATACCCCTGTCACCCGAGCAGATTTGACCGCGCTTAAACATAACCATGGGTCGCAGTAGACAACTTTAGTGCGTCCGGTATTCCGGCAAGCGCAGGCGGTTTTCCGGTTGAGCGGGGGTGCAAGCGTGAACGGCAAGATTGGTGGGGCCAGCTGGTGGTGCAAAGCTCTACCATATAAATACAACCAAATAATATATTCTGCTTAGCTGCTGGTGTAAATTATCGACGGTGGCGTAATCGTGTTCACAATTGCGCCGCTGCCGAAAATTTGCACTAGCAGCGAAGCGGAATATAATAGGTTACTGCAATTTTAGCGCTTTTTTTTTCTGGTTGAGCTCTACGCCACCAGGCGGCTGAACCTCTCCGGCCGCTCAAGTTTACGCTCCCGCCCATCCGGCAATCCGCCAAAACCACCCCCGTTTGCCGGAAGAGCAGTGACGCTACAAGTCTCTAGTGTTAACAGCGGTTAACACGAACGCGGTTTGTCATTACTACACGCACACAGTTAAGCAAACCAACTCGATCATATGCTCATCATGAGTGCAAAATGTTTTAGACGAGGTTCACTGTGTATAATAAATAAATATTTCCTACCATGCAGATAAATGTTGTAATAAAATATACGTTCACTGCTTCCATATTGAAAACCTTCATTGCCTCAATAAGCTGCTTGGCGATTATCACATTGTCTATCAACACTGGTTGCCGTAACCAGCGTGCCTCTGCGTAGCATTTACGACAGCCAGAACAATTCTTTGTATATGGCTAAGCTGTATATGGCTAGGGTTTTCCGTGAATTCTTGTTCTCCGTGAACTAAAACTATCATCATCAATGGCTCCAACCCCCGTAAGCATTAATGCTCCCCACAGGAAGCAAAACATGCAATAGCCCAAAGCCCCATAAGGCCAAGGCTACAAGCACTCAGCAAAGGGAAGCGAACGGTGCCTAAATTTTGCCTAAATTTGTTTCTAATCACGCATGCAACATACAGAACAGCATGTCGGAGGAAGAGGAAATAACTTTATTGTGCCCTGAGGAACCCCTCCCCACCCACTCTTGGTTTAGTGGCCGGCGGGGGTCGCGGGCCGCACCCACGTTGGGACGGGAAGCCCGTGAGCCTCCGCCCTTTCGTGAGCCCTCTGGACGGCCCGGAGCTGGGTCTGGTGGTCGTCGCTTCGCAGGGCGTCCACCCAGTCTTCTTTTTTAGTGAACACGGTGCCGCTTAACGCGGAGCATTGCCAGAGCATGTGCGCTAGCGAGCAGTACGATTCGCCACAATCCGGACATTGCGGCTCTACTTCTGGTGAATAACACGGCTCAGTCTGCCTCTCGAGGGGAACGACCCTGTCTGAAGCATTCTGAATATCGATGACTGCGGTCTAGTGAGTTTAGCGTGGGGGAGTGGGAAGATCCTCCTCGACAGCTGATAGTGTGTTGTTATTTCGTTGAAGGTGAGCAGCGGGTCTCGGTGCTCCCCTCCCTCCTCGCCACTTCGCTCGCCACGATCGCCGCGGTGCATGAGTCCTCGCACGCGTCCGTGCGCCAGCTCGTTGGCGTTGGGAAATTCGGGGTGCACGTCGGCCCCCATGTGGGCTGGAAACCATTTGACGATGTGCTGACCCGCGGCTCCCTCGCTGCCGAGGACGGCCGCCGCATCCCGGGATATCGAGACCGAGGCGAATGCTCTTGCCGCCGATCGCGAATCTGTGTAGACGTAAGGACGTTCGGGGTCTCTCATTGCCATGGCTATTGCCACCTGTTCGGCCACTTCGGACGTTACCCCCTTCACCGATGCTGCGTTAATTATCGTGCCATCCCAGCGTACCGAGACGGCCGCGTACCGGTCGCTGCGCCCGTGCTGGGCCGCGTCTACAAATGCCGCCAGGCCCGGGCAGTTGGCGGTCGATTTCAGCAGTGCTCGGGCCCTCGCCTTTCGGCGCCCCTCGTTGAATTGCGGGTGGACGTTTCCCGGAAGCGGTTCTACCTTGAAAGTGCCCCTGACCGCCGCGCTGAGCGCAATCTTGCGTGCGTTGCACTCTGCCTCGGCATTTATCCCTGCTTCTTCTAGGATTCGCCTGCCGGCCCTGGTGGTCGACAGCCTCATGACCTGTGCTTTGGTCTGTGCTTCGATGATTTCTGATAGTGAATTGTGGACCTCTAACCGATCGAGCCGCTCCGTGCTTGTAGTGATCGGAAGACCTAGCACCCTTTTGATGCTCTTGCACATCAGTGTCTCTATCATGGCCGCGTCTCTGTTGGTCCATTTTAGCGCCGAGGCTACGTAATTTACGTGACACATGAGGAAGGCGTGGTAAAGTCTGATGAGATTGCTCTCGCTGAGCCCTCCCCTGCGGTTCGTCACCCTGAGGATCAGCCGGAGCAATGTTCTCCGTTTTGGACGTGAGTTTCATGACAGCTTGTGTGTTACCGCCTTTCGCCTCAATTAGCAGCCCCAGGATTCTTATAGTGCCCACTCTGGGAATCGGCTGGCCGGCACTCGTGTGTAATTTGATTGGTATTTGATCGATCGGCGTCAAATTCGGAAACTGTCACAATCATTGGCTCATACCCCCGCAAGCAAGCAAAAATGCAATGACTCATAGGCCCGTAAGGATAATGACTACTCACTTAGCGTGAATTAGCTACAATTACACAACCCTTCTTGTCATTGTGATCGATTTGAATGTCGATGTATCAGTACCGAAAAGGAAGCAGCCTACGCGCTCCGTGTTGCAGACATATCTGTTGACATTCATCACCGACCCGGCCCAACCTACCACCCAGCGACGCACATGCATCGATTTGACATTATCACAGAATGTAACTGCAGTTGCGAGTGAAGTAATGACAGCCGATCCAGACAATAAATCAGCGTGCGTGTCTTTCGTCCCGATGACCACCCATCAAGACAATAAATGAGTCCGTTCCTTTGTTCAAAGTTATGTCTCACCTCCGTGTCATGTGCTAAGCAGCTTCGTTGGTCAACCACTTACACAGAGTGGAATGGCTAATGATTTTCTTTTTGTTATGCGGTGTCTCTGCAGCGTATTTGCAGTTTGTGCGCATTATTTCTTCTGCTTTAGATTACAAGTATCGTACGTCCCGTAGGCTTTAAGGAGAATGCTCGACGTCGTGTGTTTTTTTTCACAGACACATAGTAAGCATGCGTGTGTGATTCGAGAGGGGACCCATGAGACTGGTCGAAATTCATAAGACCTAGAAATTTGGGCCACATTTGCGATTTTTCAGGCATCTGCTTTGCAGCGACGTACGCGACAACTGAAATAGACGCTGACCATGAATATATTTGGTGCAGCAGCCAAAGCTTTTATTACCGGAGCACTCTCTTCCAGCGATCGTTCAGTTTGAGCATGAAATCTCGTGGTAAGAAGCAACAATTCCACACCTCCCTGACAGCGCATTCAGAGAGAACTTTCGAATGAACCGCTCGACTTTCGATTGCATTGTGAGTGTTTGGGAGCCTATGAGACGGCTAGACACGACCATTCCAAAGGCGATTACATTAGATAAACGTGCAGCGATAGGAACGTGTCACCTCGCTACCTCTGTTTAGGAAGGGAGTGCTGCCAATAACATAGTGTCGGCCTCTCTATGGTAAACCTTGTGTTCCACGATTTCTGCACAACTACTGTACGCAGGCTGGAGTCGCGTTTCATAAGTTTCTCCAGAGAACGGGAAGTTTCCGAGCCCTTGCGGCGTTTCTCAGCTGTCTCTAGATTTTCTCAAGGCGTGGGCGCCCTGGACGGATGCCACATTGAAGAGTGCACGCCAAAGGGCTATGCCACTGATTATATCATATGTAAAAGGTGGTACAGCGTTATAATTTTCGCCATTGTAGACCACACCAATACGTTTATGCGCACTAATGTAGGGTCACCTGGAAGAGACCACGATGGAAACGTTCTCTGATGGTCACGGCTCCAGAAAGTGTTGGTTGTGAGCTCGTTCACAAGTAAAACACAAGTACTTCAGGGTGTTTGCGTTTGTCTTGTGTTGCTTACTGACCAGGCCTTTTCTTTGCAGCGGTCAATAATGAAACCATATGGACAGCCTGGCCCGGTCGGGTCACCTACACAGGTTTTCAATTACCAGCGGTCGAGTGCCAGCCACGTAAATTAAATTACCTTTGGCAGGCGTCCTGCATCAGGCTTGAGCGCGATATACACAACCTGAACTGCATCATTTGTGCGTGTTGTGAGCTGCATAGCCTTTGCGAGCAGGTTAACGACCATTGTGACGCCACCATTGGCCGATGCAGTCGGAAATGAGGAAAGAAGAAAAGAAGATGACCTCGGCCAGCTTGCACAGCAAAGTAGGTGGAACCATCTGGTGTTGTAGTAAGGAATGCACTCGTCAAACACCTGCATTGCAACATGTAGATAATATGCACATACTTTGAAATTCGACATACTGCAGAACGTTACAAAAAACTTTTAATTGAGCTTATGCATGTTTGTTGCATATACAAGGCACTTCAGTCGTGAGTGCAGAAGGAACTCGTAGTGTCACATTATGACAAATGCGCTTACGAATAATGACACTTCGGCACTTATTTGCCATTTTCATTACGTTCCCCGTTTATTTGAAGCTTGCATGCGTTCCCTGTCATGAACCCGTCGGTCGAAGCGTGTAACTGAAAACAATCTGATTACATCGCTGCATTGGTGACCTCTGCTATGTGACAGTAAAGAATAGAATAGATAAATAGCCGGATAGCATAAGCATCGATCGCGATCGCAAATTAGTAGACAGGCATATGAAATGTAGTAGCTTTATCAGCCGTATAAGGTTGTAAACATTACCTTACAACTAAATTAATAACCATAGGGTAAGGCGCGCACAAGTAAACATGAAAACATCTTCCTCGATGACGGCGGATACTCGCTGCCAAAACGCTGGAGCGAGGAAGCGCGGCAGCAGCAGCGAGAGAATTGCCTGCGTGCTGCCTCTTGCTTCAGCGCTAACTTAGCGGGGAAGGCAGCGCACACGAAGCTATCTGTAGTCGGCGCACTCTGTCTCCGTCGCAGATTACTTTCAACATAGGGCCTGCGCTGCCGTGCGCGACCGCGGCAGGTGCAGCAGCTGCCCGAATAGAACGTCCCCCTTTCCCGCCCCTTGTGCCTTGCACGTGCCTTGCACGTGACGAAAGACGGCGCGATCCCTCCCCGCTTTCTTCAATGGCACGCGCGAGATTGAGCCAACATCGTCGGCTCAGCCTCACGCGCTTTCACTCGCGCCTACAGCATACGGTGCGCGGCGGCAGTGTTATCACCCTTGGATTTTATGCGGAACATCATGGCGACGCAAACGACGATGGCGAAGACGGCGGCGAAAATGCGCCTGGAAAGTCCAAATAATGTCTATCGTAATAAGATTATCACTGAGGGCTTGATGTATACCTGCATGACTGCGTCAAAGCGGGGTTTTTTCAGTGCGTTTAGTTGCAAGTTAGTTCTGGTCTTCATTGCACATTTACTAATATGTCGTTTACTACAATCTTATATTTCAATTTTTTTCTAACTTCTCACTTGCCACATACTTCGCGCTTGCAGATTCAGTCTTGTTACATACAATCGAACACCTTTAAAACGAAGTGCTTGGAGCCTCTGATATCATTCATTATGCAGGCCACTTCGTTGTAATGGTCGTGCACAGCTAACAATAGAACCGGGGCAGTATATTTCCTTAGTTATACAGATTATTTCGCTGCAGAAGTGCGTGACTGTTTATCACTTTGCTGCCTGGGGTTTTTCATGCTGGTTGATTAAGATTGACCGACTAGCCTGGATGCTAGTTATCACAACTGCATAGATTCAATTCATGCACAAACCGCATGACCATGTAGTTCTAAATTTTAGCACATATATGGCCCTTGTTGCATTACTTCTTTGCTCAGCCGCCGTGCGAATGAAGCTGTTCAGTAATAATTCGTCCGGCCACTTGCCTTAGGTATTTATGTAATTTTGTGACTTTGACAGTCCTACTTGACCAAACAGAGCGTAAAGTTGTAAGCACTTGATAAACCTCGATTTCATTAAGGGCCACTACTTGGTTGCGACTGAACACTGTGCTAATCACCCGCCGTGGTTTCTCAGTGGCTATGGTGTGAGGCTGCTGAGCACGAGGTCGCGGGATCGAATCCCGGCCACGGCGGCCGCCTTTCGATGGGGGCGAAGTGCGAAAACACCCGTGTACTTAAATTTAGGTGCACGTTAAAGAACCCCAGGTGGTCAAAATTTCCGGAGTCCCCCACTACGGCGTGGCTCATAATCAGAAAGTGGTTTTGGCACGTAAAACCTCATAATTTTTAACTGTGCTAATCAATGCTTTTCAGCGTTTGCAACCTTAAGATGCTCACCAGAAATCAGTGTGTAGATGTCGATTGAAAGGCCAACATGTGAAACAGCAGAGTGTCAAGGGTTTTATTGGCTATTTATATCGATGCAAAATAGTCTTATGAAGCGAATCATGATTGCATTCATGTAATTGGATTCCGCTTGGAGTTGCACAAGCTTTCGCATTAGCTTATGCCTTTTCTTCTCCGACTTCTTGACATGCATCATTTCTTTTTTGTAGCTGGCAATAAGCGTCTGCACAATAGTGGCTGGCCGCCTGCGAGCTGTTGCAAGTTTGCTTGTGCCGCGACTAGCATCCCCAGTATTGCTAGCAAAGCTTCTCCAAGTCTCCTTCTGCACCATCTATGATGCAGAAAGTCGAGGAAGCTTCGTCAGGGATTGCATGTCTGCTTGCAGTAGGAGTAGCTGCTGGTTCAGATGCTATCACGTCGCCATCTGCTTCGAAAGCTAAGCCATCCTCCCATTATGCAATCACTCGTCCGCCTTCGGACAGCTGTCTAATTTCTGGCACCTGTGCAAGGCAAAACACAAAAGGAAAAAAGGATGTAGTGTACTATGCACCACATTTTTTTTTGTCCGTCTGGCGAAAATGCAGTTTTGTGACGATTTAATATGTACATTAAATTAGGTTGTCACATAGCTTTCAAGGTTGAGTTTCGAGTGTACCTACTAGTCAGTTGTTGAGAACAATGAATGACAGAAAGCAAAAAAGGGAGGGGGAAATATGTGAATCAGTCAAGCAATCATTCGCTTAAGCTAGTACTTAAGCGCTACTTCCCAAGACGTACTGCTACTAGCGATAAACAATGGATGCTTGCCACTTGGTCGGCCTTTTTGATGATTTCTTGCACCAGCTTTCGTGCTGCTGCCTGTCATGTACATTCAGCAATGACGATATTGGGTAATGTTCAGCTGTCACAACTTCATTTTTATTGAGGTGAACTGCAAGAATACTTGTGTTCTTACATATACTGGTACAAATGAAGGAAAATCGGGTTGGCATTTTTCATGAGGCCTTCACTATAGCGTCAGTCATGTCTTCAGTGCCGCTTTGGGACATTGTTTATCATTTGTTTATAGTATGCTTGTTTAAAATTGCAGATATAGTTTTTTTGTTTCCACATAGTGTTATTTCATTTCATAGTTGATTATAATATTTTATAGCACATTCAGCTTCTATCAGAAATAATTGTGTACTGTTTTCGCAAGGGAAGAAATTTGTGCTGGCACTTTTTTTCCTAATGATTCAAGTGCCGCGTTTTCGCAGTGTTTAATTAACTAAGAGTTGCTGGCACTGTTATGTTCATAATAAAGAACGCTTTTGGCAAGCAAGCGAAATACTGTATTTTAGGTTATCTGCCTGTTTCTATGGTACATAAAGTTCTGGGAGAATTTAGTAGAGGCAGCATTCTTTGAAAAAAAATGGCTAATTTCACTTTCAGACATAAATAACGCGCAAGACAGTTGTGTGCTAGGTGTGCGTTCCTTTGTTTATCTCTACCTTCGACTTCCCTAAACAGCAACCAACTAGCCCCCCAAACTACACAGTTATTGTTAATTTTCACAAACATTTCCTCCACCAAGAATTCATCATTTATCGGCAAAAAGCTAAACAAGCTGTTGAGCAGCCAGTAGTAGGGCCATTTCCAGCTGCAGGACGCGGTTTTGGTGCAAAGTAGTCTCTCCTTACTAGAAAAAAGAAAACTTACATTTTACTGCGCATATTTGAGAACCATGTGGCAAGTTACATACTGTTTCACCTTATACAATTTAGGCTTTCCTGCATAAAACATAGCATACTCCAACAAAGCATTTCCATATTTATCGACATTTGTAAATGTCATTAAATGTTCTTCATTTGCCTAGCAGACGGCGACATGCAAAAAAGAAAAAGCACCAGAAGCGACAAAACCCCAAGTAGTTTTCAGTTTTGTTCTGGTGGCACATACAAATAGTAAGCATCGGCTATAAAATAATTATGATTAGTTGAGCTTGCTATACTACCGATATTTAAGCAAATAATTTTCTCAGCAATTTGCAGTTAATGTTAACAAAGTTCAACTCTTGTACCAGCTGCTGTTCTCGTCAAAGCTTGTGCTCCAGAATGAAAGGTTCAGAAAAGTATCGAAAACGTTACGGCAATGCTGCGAGCGGTAGTACAGCGATTCAGGCGAATATTGTGAATGGAAACAAAGTAAATGGCCAGGGTCCCTCTGGCTTCTGCACCATGGATTTTTTTAATACATCGTTCAATTTTCAGACGTTTCTGTCATCGAAAGGCCGAGTAAAAGGCAACACAGTCAGCCGCCTTGGGTTGTCTTACACTGTAAATGTGGCATGAGACCCGAAACTAAGCGCAAGCAGCGGCACGATAACGCTGGCATTATTAAAGAAGTGCGAGTAACCTAAGACGCCTTCATAGCAGCGGCCGCCAACACGAACATTCGAAAGATTGCGGTGGCATTACCCTGCGAGCGCTTCAATGCTGGGGAAGCAACACTCCGCCGATCGAGCAAAGCCTAACTCTGCGCAACAATTATCATCCTATTCCGCTACTACAAGCGCCACGACTTCATGGCTGGACATGTTAACCAGCACCTACTGTACTTACCGATAACGCTTGCTGAGTTTCTTCATTTTCAGTCGCAGCTGTTTCATGTTGCACGGTGACTCTCCATGCGGCTGCCCGGCGCTGGCTTGTTCCAGAACTTTTGCGTGCATTTGCGCATTCCTGGTGTTCGACCGCAGCACGCTGAGAAGATCCTCCCAAACGCGTATGAGTAGCCTTGTTGTCGCGTCTGGCACGTTACTGCGCCTTTAGATCATTAGCTTTTCGGACGACGCTGCTCTCTTTTCCTCTTTCTATTCCCCTTTTCCCTCACACCCAATGTAGGGTAGCAAACCGGGTGCTCGTCTGGTTGACCTCCCTGCCTTTCCTGTCCTTGCTATCTCTCTCTCTCGGACGAGGCTTGTGCGCTCACAACTGCCATGGCGTCCGCCATCCTGCCTGTTTCTCGGTTTGCTAGAGGAAACCGAGGTTTCCAAGCTCTGTTTGCGATAACCATGGTTAGGCGGCTAACTATGGCTACGTCTGGCGTATAGCTAGCGTTAACCGTGATAAGCCGTAAGCGTTGTTAGCTTAACGTCGATTAAGGCTGTGCGTGTGACAGGAACATAAGTCTATTACTAGTGTTAAGATATCCATTGTCAGGGCACAGTGTCGAAAGCCAAGGTACTATGAGTCATACGAATTTCTCGACATTGATGTTTCTATTAGAGCATGCCTTGTCAGCTGCCGAAAGAGGTGTTTCAAGAACGCCTGTGATCCCCCCCCCCCCCAGCACCCTTCCTTCCGTCTACAATAAATGTAGCTATCGAGACAATAAAATGGGAGCAGTGGCTCATAAAATTCGGAGAGCTGGTAAAACATGCTTCAACTCTACTTGGCTGCGACGCAGATTAATGCAAATATTGCCCGCAGGGAGCTTTATCCTGCCATCCAGATATCTCTAAGCAATAAATTAATGCTCCTCTAGAACGATATACGCGCGCGCAGGTCCTTGTAGGCGTTGATCTCTCTCGTTGCTGCTCTTCAGGTTAACGCGAGTCATAACCATAGGGTCGCGAGGACTAATTGCTATGGCGTTCTGCTTCTGCGTACGCGGTAGCGAGTTTCCCTCTTTACCGCAACAGCCAGGAATCGGTTTGCGAAAAAATGCTTGTGTTCAGAGTTTTCGGCGCATCTAAATGGAAGTCAGGTGCACTATTGCGTCGTCTTGCGCATTCTCGCCGGAGCACTTAATCTCGTCAATGGCCAGGTTAAAAGCAATCGTTCATTCAAGTGCTGTGTAACAGAATCACTCGCGTCACAGAAACCAAGTCAAGCGCCTAAGAAATTAGCTCTGATCAGCAGTCTAGCACGTGAGAAAAATAAAGATGGAATAAGTGGCGCACGCCATTCGACAACGAACGTTGCATCAAAGCTTGCTGCCGCTAATGAATCGGTTAGATCTATGTTGCCGCAATGAGAAAAGCAAACACATTGTGGAATTGCCATGTGACTCAGCTTCTGCGCAAATTGTTTGTTTGCGTGAGAAAAGGTTGATTTCCGTGAATCACGGTGTCTAATTACGTCAACATCTGACCGTTTCCTGTTGGAAAGAGCGATTTTATTCTGGCTGTACTTTCGAGGGCACAACCGTTCAGAACTCGGTAAGACGGCTGAGCTTTTTTTCTGCTCTGAAAGGAGCTTGTCTCCCTCCATCACCAATTCGGGGTCTATGCACTCTTCCTTATAAAAGCCTTCACTAACAGAAGCGATGATTCTGAGACGGCGCTTTCCTCATGTCTCGGTAAGAGACGGAGCACATGTCGCCAAGCAGGGTTTCTGCTGACTCGTAGCTTCCCGCGTCGTTCACGAGTCACATGAGGGCACCTGATCGATCTCAACACGCATACAAAACTAGCGAGGCGTGCTTCACTTTATTTGGCTGGCGTATTCGATGCGCCGATCTGCTCGTCATACCACTCTGTTAGCGATAACCTCCCCAGCCTAGATACATCCCCAGCCACGATGTATGCTTATTAACTTAACTTGACTTTCCCTGATAGCTAAATGCAATATTGGAGGGAGTGCGCACATACGCATATTCGGAAAAGGAACAGTCGGGACGTTATTATGTTCGTGCATGCAAAATGTTAGCTGAAGCGTTGCAAAAGTGGCTGTGATGGACGACCACACTAATTGTTCCGGTAAAGCGTTACCAGAGTTCAGAAGTCCGATAATCAAACATTGTGAACACGCAGATACCTTGCATAACGTCTTTCCTACCTTTTGTGCTTGATCACCGTAATAAAAAAATATGATAAGTGGGATGAAAACCACCCTTATGTAGATTGCAGTTGCAATTAATTTAGCGAAACAAACACACAGGAGGTAACATGGAAAGTTACTCTGGAAGTATGTTGCAATGAATCATTTATTCATGCAGGTCTCGCGGGTCCGGCTTTAGTTACAATATATTCACGATAATCTCATTATTCTACAAAAGCTCAAGCGTACTAGTTAGGCTAACCGTGATGGGTTCTGATGCAGCATGTTCGCGCTAACTATATTCTAATGATTTTCATAGTAGACGTCTTGTGAAAAACATAATATTAAAAGGTTACCGAGGGGGAATTCAACACTCCGGCGAAAGCCGTTAAATGTTTTGTTGAAATGCAAAGAGCAAGTCATCGAAGTAATGCGAACTCCAAGGTAGCGGTAGTTTGTATGTGACTCAAGAGTAAAATTTTTGGGATCAGGAAGGAGGAGGCGTAGATGAACCAGACATGCTTGAAACAATACATTTCGAGGTATTCGGATGGTTAGTCTGCTGTTTAGGTGATATATATATAGCTCGCATGTCAACGTACAGAAGATAAACGTTTTTTTTTTGCTGCTAACTTCATGGAAGACTACACTAACGACCAAATAGGATAATATTAAAAGTAGTGCATTAGAAGGTGGAGGGTGGAGGATCTGTCATTAATCAAGATAGGAAAGAAGAGAGGACCCCGATGTGAACACTCAGATATGCCAGAACAGGCGAGACTTAGTGGAAAATCAAAGCTCTTGGCTGATATAAATTATCAGCAATTGATGAAGCAACTTTCAATCCATGTGAGGTCCTCGCCATCAAATTCTGATCTGTAAACTTAGTTAAATAAACAGAAGTCCCTGGTGACTCATATTATGAATAATTTTGGTGAAAGTATCTTCAAAAGGTCGCGAGCAGATCTATTCTTAGTAAATAGCAGCCCTGGATGAACTGGCAGGATTCAAACGCGTATTTGCAGCACAGGCTATAAACCAAATAGCTTACGTGGTATAATTTTTTCAGTCACTCTAAATTGTAGGTCCCGTGCACCTTTGGGCAACATAATGATAAAGCTCGTTTTACCTCACAGGAGCATAGAGTTACTATATAACGCTGCAAGAAAACATTGTCTGTTTCGTCAATATTTACAGTGCTGACCGTTAATCATATTACCAATGTATTTAACTAAGCAACAATGCTGCGGCTATCAAGGGGCACTTCTGCAACGCTATTGCCAGTGGTTGTGTGTGCTCCAAGTATATGATTATGGGCGACCTTTAAAGTTATGATGACTCGTATTTTACAGGGTTTATTCCAAACACGTGATTTTTATGGGAAGTTACAAAAATTCCTGGGTTCAGTTATGCCGAATATGTG
This sequence comes from Dermacentor andersoni, assembly GCF_023375885.2. Taxonomy (NCBI): domain Eukaryota; kingdom Metazoa; phylum Arthropoda; class Arachnida; order Ixodida; family Ixodidae; genus Dermacentor; species Dermacentor andersoni. Next base: position 148,229,264 of record NC_092815.1, read on the forward strand.
GGTTGTTCGGGACGAGACAACTAGGAGTTACGTATACCAGGAATGTGTTCCTTAGTTTGTCTGGGACTTGTTTAAATTGTGTAGCGTATATTTGTAATGAGCAGCCTGGGTGGCCATTGGCAATGGCGAACTTCCGTGTTGTTAAGCAACGCTTCGGTATGCCGTTATCAAACGTACAACTAAGGACACTGCCGTGCACTTGGCCGGATGCGATGGTCTCTAACTTATCACGTGATAATGTACGGATTTCAGTGACGCCAGGACCAGTTATGTCAAACGAGCAACAACACAAATTCGTCACTAGAAGGCCATGCTAAACTCTCGAGAGGCGCAGGCAGACCACATAGACATGAATCGTCAGCTGGAGAAGCAATGCTACATTTTCTCGTCTGTACCACCCAATCCAAAGCCGCTGGTTTCTGCATTCGCGGGGTGGTTTAGTTCGCCCCGCTTGTTTGTTTTTCTCCCATCGTCGGCGCGTACAAAAGCGGCGCTGTAGCACCCGTTGCCTGCCTGCTGGCCGGGCCGTTTCACCTGCCTTTGTGGCAACCATTTTCTGGCAGCGATCGTTGCGATGGAATATGTGGAATAATTACACGGACTGCAGATGAAGGTAATTTGTGCAGTACAATGTTGATATCGCTTCTGCGTTCTCAAGGAGGTCAGGGTCAGCGTTCCTAACGCGGCCTGGCCACCGGGTTGTCACTTAGTATCGCCAGTTGGCCACTGGTTCTTTTCATTCAATGAAAAGATCCGGAAGAAAGAGATATCTCGCAAAATATTGCCCAAGATCCCCACTTTGGCACAACTGCGAAGAAGGACGCGCTCCACAAGCGAAACACATTGCCATGATAAAAAAAAAAGAAACTACTTTGCAGTTTGATGACGTGGTTTCTCGTGCTCCTTCACGTTCTGGTTCCGGATTTCACTTTAAAGAACAAAAAAGGAGAGGAGATTTTCATCCACTTTATAATGTAACATTTTTCGGTCAGAGAATCCCAAAATATTTTAGCCAACTAAAAGTGAATTACATAATGAATACAGCAGTGATTTATATTATTGAGGAAAGTAGCCCAAAAAAAGGAAGCAAAGAAAACCGGATAACTGTCAAGGCTTCCAAAATAGGTCTAAATATTTTGCAGAGATGTGAGATGAGATTTCTGCGAACATCATTTTTTAAGCGCCTTGGCGATTTATAACATAAAAAAAGTAACACCCCCACTGTGGTTGCTCAGTGGCTATGGTGTTAGGCTGCTGAGCACGAGGTCGCGGGATCGAATCCCGGCCTCGGCGGCCGCATTTAGATGGGGGCGAAATGCGAAAACACCCGTGTACTTAGATTTAGGTGCACGTTAAAGAACCCCAGGTGGTCGAAATTTCCGGAGTCCTCCACTACGGCGTGCCTCATAATCTGAAAGTGGTTTAAACACGTAAAACCCAATAATTTAATTTTTTTTAATGTAACAAATATTTCCAGCAGCCAAAGTATATTGACACATATAACACAATGAATATATACTTATACCATCATGGTTCGCTATTTCAGCGCTGTCACTCTCTGTAAAGATGTCTGCAAGAAACAGAAATTCATTTACATATATTGGAGATTCATTACAAATTTATTTACACGCATTTACTTCAAAACGCGAAGGGAAATACAAGAACCAACTGCTGCGAGTATAAAGGTATCAGTGACAGCGCGAAATTCATACAAAGCTACATTATGCGTAATCATGCTGTACGGTAGGCGTTTCCTCAAATAATCTAACAAGAAAGATATGTGTATCTACTTGGTATATCTTCTCAAACTTGACTGTTTTGTACATCCGCGTGTGCATATTCTTGGTTAACTACTTAAACACCAAGAAAATTGCATTCGTTCTTGTCGTGTAGGCTGTTGCCAAGTTCCACCTGGAATGCATGTTCGAACGGCAGCGCAAATCACTTCAGAGAGAAGGGCCATAAAAGACTGTTTCGTGGTACTTTCTATACTTTCGTATGTGACGCGTATGTTTGCGCGACCGTTCCGACATGCATTTCAACCAACTAGCCCTAGGTTCAATCTCGTCACAGTTCAAAGACGAATGTGAGTGGTTGCTATGAACGTAATAAGTGCTCCTTCATTTCAACAAAGGTAACCCGTTCTTTTTCTTTTAATTACTAAATGCACTTTTTCTCTGCAGCACTCGACTTAGTCTCCCATTCTCCCATCTCGCATTCATATATACTGCACAAATAACGCATAAATGATTTGGAAAGCGTGCCTAAACATAGCCGCGCCTGACCTCAGATCAGTTCTCAATACATTGGCCCGACAGGTAAGCCGTCGGAAACCAAACTTCCCGAAACCAGCCTACGTTTAGAGACCGGTCCCGTTTCTCTCCAGGGATGTGTTGAAATCGCACCGACGACGCTCTTCTCCGAAACGGTTTCCGCATAATGGCTTTCGAGGAAATGGAGTATTCGTTGACTCAAGCGCCGACGAGCGAGAACACCGCCGCACCTGGCTAAGCGTAACTTCCATATGAATCGCGAACGCGGGCGAATATCTGTCGCAAGCTGAAGCGCCCGAATTACACGGTGACGCGCCCAAGCTTCTGCGAAGCGATCTCTCCTATACGTGCAGAGACTTCAAGGTAGGTCGAATTATCGCGGACTCGTGTATAGCCTGAAAGCGGAGAGCACGCGAGCACGCGCCGTATGAAGCGGACCTGGCGGGCGCACCACCGGCGGGAACTCTGACGCTGGCCGGAAGAAGGGATCGCTTCCCCTCCCTCCTGTTACCGGGCGCTTCCTGCTATTTCCGGAAGCTTCCGCGAATCCCATCGATCCGTCCACGCGCGCACGAACCGATGTCCCGGACGGGGGTGGGCGCTCGGCTATCCCCCGCTGATACCCCGGGGAATCCATGTCGGTGGAGTGCACCGCCACGCACTTGACAGCGAATGTGCATGTCACGCCAACGTTATAGACCCTGGAATTTATCCTCGCAGTGATCCAGAGGTCAGAGTTTCCGCTTCCAACCTGAAGTAGGGAGCTACTCGCGCTTCCGAACTCACCTGCGCTGGGCTGAGTTCACTGGGTTATAAATAGCACAGCTGTAGTGCGCTTCTGTATATGTCACTCAGCGCCTCTCTACACCTCCTCCGCCTGGGCCCTTTCCTCTCACCCCTTACTGAATACGCTTGAAATTCTAGACACGGGGACACGGTAAATTTAGACAAATGGCAGCGGGATCCTTGCCAGTGCACGCAGCTAACCTAAATGTGCTAGAATTAGAAACGTGTGCTGGCCGTTCTTGAGACCTTATTGTTGATGGATTGGAATGAAGCAGATTTTTTTATTCTTGTTGCTGTTTTGCTTGCGTTGTTTTGCTTGCAGTTTCTTCGCCACGTATCACCAACCAGCCCAGACTCGGCACATTGACGGCTCGCCACAATTTATTACAAAATTGCTATCTCATGACAATTACAGCGATGACAAGAAAGATATGATATTATACGTTTGCAACCAGTGAGCTAAGTTGCTCAGAATGCTGGCTCTGAATTAGGCCAGACTAATAGCCAATAGGGTAATTGCCTCTTGGAAACGCACTACCATCGTACTGTATTTGCACCGCATAACACGCAATAATTCACATCATTCATAATAGATATTTCCATTTTCAAAGGATGTATCACAAGAAAATAGCGACATCAACTTGCAGCGAAAACAGCGCACGCCCTCGGATATCAATTCTAATGGTAATCGGTAAGGTTAGTCGCACAATACGTTCGGCATGTTACTGAAGGCTTCGTCTATTACAATGGATAAAAGAACGAGAAAAAAAAAGAATAAAACATGCACACGCATCCACTCGCAAAAGTAGTTGCAAGTTAAGCAGCAAGAAACACCATGGAGCAAGGTTGGAAGCAGAGCTTTATGGCGACTCGAATAAACAAAGTAATATCTATATATAGATATCAATTTGGACACAGTTATATAACTGTGTCCTTTCGGCTGCAGCAGAGACATGTATAACGTTTTCTTTATTGGCGGTGCCTTAATCCGCCGTTTTCCACTTTGTTAGTTTCACCACTCTCACTGCTGCCTCTTTCCGAGTTTTTGTGAGAGTGGATGCGTGTTTTCTTTTTCTCTCGTGCTTTGGTCTATTGTAATCTAATAAACCTGTATCAGCATGCCGAACTAGTTCGTCGGCTAACCACCCCGCCTGTCCATCAGATTTCTCTCACTAGAGCGCGAACATTTTCACGAGCAGTTGATATCACGGTTTGCTTGCAGTACATCCTTGGAATGCGCCAATTATGGGCACGGTTGAATTATGTACACCACTTGCCCAACTGGGCAAGTGGTGTGAATAAAGTACGCGGGCAGTGCGCGTTCAATGGAATACTGCCTTACGCCAGCGGTCTTGGCATAACGCGGCACCAACATTGAGGCCGCATTAGCTCACGGGACCCAAATTTAAGATGCGCGCATCATATTTTTTTCATTACTGTGTATTCCATCACCCGCTATCTTCGTTTTAAAGTAAATTACATGCATTTTGATTGCATTTCAGACGATAGAAAGCAGGAAGCTAATCACCCCTGCTTGAAAGGCTGCACCAAAATATATGAGGAGTAATAGGATCATAGGCTTGCTGCCGCTCGAACGCACATCAGCACGCGGAAGTAGAGGTACATTACCTTTCAGCGCAGGCGCGCGCGCTGGGACTGAACACAATATATTCACTCAAATTACCTACCCGACAGCCCCCGCGTTGTTTGTACAGCATAGTGTTTCCTCTAGTTCTGATGTAGTTGTTGCTCATGAAGCTACCAAGAAACAGCATTTCGGCACTCCATACGAGAGCTCATCACATCACTTCATTTGATGCCGCTCTGTTTATCTTGTCCTATGTTTCTCGTCATTATAATCACGAGCAACTAGACTGAGTTCACTACAGGAGGAATGGCTTGCATGGCCCAGAACTATGGAGCACTTTATGAGGTTCCCCTCTCACCCACTCCCGGGTATCCTGGAGCTGATTGTATTAGACAGAATATGCTAAGCCGAACGCTTTAGCTCGTGGCCAACTCTGATTTCTTTTTCTTCCCTGTAAACACACGTAAAGCACAGAGGTACTTTTTCGCGACAACCTCTACACAGATTTGAATAGAAATTGTGGCATTTAAAAGAAAATCTAAGTTTCAGGGACTTTGAAAAACGGAATTTTGACTTGGGGCCTTTCTTTCATTTATTGTTTCTTTAGGTATCCAAAAATTGTAAATATAATGGAAAAAATTACCACCCAAGCACTCCGTGCAGGTGGTTAACCGGCGAAGCTGAAAACTGCCGCCCCAGTGTTTATCACTGGGTTAATCCCGACGGTTCACTGAACGACGGTTTGGCAGGGTGCCGGATCGTCGGTGCGCAGTTGCTGCTTGCGCTCGGCTACAAGAGCCTCTCTTTGTGCCCGGGCTGCAACATCGGCACGGCGTAGACGATCTCGTTCCCGGCTCTGCTCGCAGCGTTGCTGATTGAAAGCTGCCTGCTCCTCAGGAGTACGTATGACGCGTGTCCTACAAATTGAGAAAAACTGCTGAACGCGCGCTCTGCTGCGACAGAAAGTAACGGCGCCACTACTGGGGCAGACAATCGCGTGAGTTTCCTTCTCTTCTTTTTTGCGTATGCGCATGGGGTTGCACCGCAGGTGTTTGAAGCGTACAGGCGACGGATGGCCGAATCGGCTAGCCATATACAGCTTCGCTGTAAATAGAAGCACGAGGTCTACAAAATCATAACTCGGCACCAAAATCAGGTATATCACATTTCTGTGAAGCGGAACCGTCGGGGCGTCTAAAGCGGACAAATATGTGAATTTATATCTTACGTGTATTTGCTAAAACCTTTGCAAGGGTTTTGCAAAAGTGGTAATCAAAAATTAATGGTACATTCTAGAGCAACATATGATCTGTCAGTTTGCCGACTTTAGATGTATTACTATAATTATGCAGTTTATAGAATACCCTCTGGAATGTTGTAATTACGCGTGAAGCCCCTGCACAACCCAGAGGTGAGGTAACCCCTCTCCCCTTGAATGTTAAGGTTTATAAACTCTTACACCCCCCCCCTCCTCCAATTGAGAAATGCATCTTAACTTGAAGCCCACGCTTGCCTTGATTTAAATGACGTCTGTCGTGCACGCACCAAAGAAAAGGCAATAAGCGACTGCGGCTCTTTCGCAGCAGGCATCGTTTATATCAAGTCAAGCTTGGGTTTCAAATTAGGATGCATTTCTGAACACGGGGATTACAGGAAAAGGTAGCAAAAGAGTGCTAACGGGCTCAGTTAACAGCTTTGCCGCCCAATACCAGGGAGGTGCACCTGGTAGACACACACACACACACACACACACACACACACACACACACACACACACACACACACACACACACACACACACACACACACACACATATATATATATATATATATATATATATATATATATATATGTATATATATTGTCACAAGCTGTCATGAACCACGCCTGCCGCGCAGACAACGAAAAGAAAGAAGAGAACGACGTTAGCCGGGCTGCCGCGAGACCGCTCTTCAACAACCGCGCCTATCAACCAGATTCATCTGGTTCTGCATTAAACACCTCGTGTGTAACATTTGGTGGAGCTGTGCTGGGTAACTCCCACGACCTACAACGGAGCCACCAGCACAAGAGCTACGCCGAAGCCGTCGCCTCGCCGGACTTTCGCCGTCGCGCTCAATCATGGCCACAGAGCAAAATATCCTTACCAGCAGTGCCTCGGCGAGCCCAGTCCCTATCCAGCACTACCGAGAGCCACGCACGTTCTCGGCGAAGGCAGAGGAAGATGTGGATGAGTGGCTAACCCATTACGAAAGGGTAAGCCAATACAATAACTGGAACGCTGCCAGTCAGCTTAGGAACGTTGTTTTCTTCTTGGCCGGCACGGCAGTGGTATGGTATGACAACCACGCGGACATGCTAACTACTTGGACACGCTTCGTTGAGGAGATCAAAAAGTGTTTCGGTGACTCAGACGCAAAGAGGAAACGTGCGGAACTCACATTGGCCCAGAGAGCTCAGGTACCCGGCGAGACTTGCACTACCTATATCGAAGAAGTTTTGAAGCTGTGCCGAACCGTCAACCCTCAAATGACAGAGGAAGATAAAGTGGGGCACGTGGTAAAAGGAATAGCGGAAGACGTGTACAACTTCCTCATTGGTAAAGAGAACTTGCACACTGTATCAGAACTGATACGGCACTGCCGTACGTTCGAAGCGCTGAAGACTCGCCGAATTACACCAAAGTTTGGACGGCTGGCCAATGTAACGACCGTAGCAAGTGTTGACACGAGTCCTCCGCTCCCAGACCTATCGTCCGCCATCCGCCAGATAGTCCGCGAGGAGCTACAGCGACATGACGAACAGGCATGTTATGCGGCGCCACGTTGCAGCTCCTCCGTTTTCCGAGACACTCTTTGGGAACCCCCTTCGGCTACTTGGAACCACTCGGTGAACGTCGCGGATCTTAACGGCTCCAGAGACGAACCGCATTACATTACGACCGAACCACCACGTAATGATTCGCCCCCTCAACGTTTTGATCCACGCCCACGCAACTTTCGTCCACGAAGTCTCGCCGCTACCTACGACTTTCAAGGGGAAGAGCCTCGTTACCCTCAACCGATGTCTCCGGCAGAATACTTCAATTCGCATTCTGAAGTTCGCCCTTCGCCAGTGTGTTACTGCTGCGGCATGCCTGGTCATATAGCTAGGTACTGTAGCCGACGCCGAGCATCAAACTACGGATCGTCAGCGCCGACTATGCGGTCTAGCGGTCGTCAACTGCGCACTCAGTGGCCAGGAGACTCCACTTCAGGAAGCCACTTTCGAGAGGACCGATGCAGCGCCCAGGAGACCTACCTTGGAGAAGAAAGAACCCGGAACCGCTACCGCTCCCCTGCCTCCGACCGTACTCTGACGCCACCACCAGCCTTCCGAGCCTCCCGATCACCATCCCCTCGGCCGCGATTCACGTCACCATCGCCTCGGCGCCGTTTCGTGTCGCCCCCGCCGGGAAACTAGCCAGCGCGGCCGATGGAGGTGAGGTCGCTGGAAAATGTGTGCTGCCGAATCAACTGCCTCCAACTATTTTCATGCTAAAGAATAAGGTTCATGTACTGATTGATGGGGTCTCTACAATGGCTTTAGTCGACACGGGAGCAACTGTCTCGGTCATGAGTGTGGGGTTTAAAGGCCTTCTGGGACGCAAGGTTATGTTTCGTTGGGACCAGTGCACAAGTTTCCGTGGAGTCAGTGGTGAATCATTATACCCGGTTGGTGTGTGTAACGTGGATGTGTCATTGGGTGGGAAAGTTTTTAATGCAGAGTTTACTGTTCTTCCTCGCTCCTCGCATGACGTGATTCTGGGGATTGACTTTTTGCAATTGTGTGGTGCGAATGTTGACTGCCGGACGGGAGAACTCAGTGTCGACACCAGTGTTTCACCTGTGCTCTTTCAAGGTGAAGCTTGCCCGGAGAGTGTGCTGTGCGTGTCTGAGGATACAGTTGTGCCCGCCTTATCCGCGATGCGTGTTGCCGTCGCCTGTTCATCTCCGGCTCCTATCTCGTTCGACGCTGCAGTGGAACCTGTACATCGGAACTGCCTCAAGAAAAACGTGTTAGTTCCGCACTGCGTAGTCTCAGTGACCAATGGATGCGCGGGGCTGTGGGCGCTAAACTGTTCCACTGAAGCGGCAGTGCTACCTCAAGGCCTAAAGATTGCCACGTTTCAGGAAGACTCGCCCGTATCGGTGGCAGTACTTACAGAGCTCCCCGATGGAGGAGCAACCAGTGTCTCGAGCCCCGGGAGCTCGAAGATACTTTCCATGATTGACAAGTCACTCAGCGATCACGAGCGTCGAGTTTTGATGGCCCTGCTTACGAAACATACCTCGGTATTCGACTTTGCGCAGCACGATGGCCCGCCATCAATTCCTGCGTCCAGAACTCGTCACCGCATCAACACAGGAGCCGCCCAGCCAATCCGACAAAAACCCTATCGTGTATCTCCGTCAGAACGCAAGATAATCAGTGATCAGGTCCAAGAAATGCTATGCAAAGGCGTCATTCGAGAATCATCTAGTCCTTGGGCAGCACCCGTGATATTGGTGAAGAAGAAAGACGGTACGTGGCGGTTCTGTGTTGATTACCGTCGCCTAAACGCCGTCACTAAGAAAGATGTGTATCCGCTCCCACGAATTGACGACGCCATCGACTGTCTGTTTGCGGCATCTTACTTTTCCTCAATCGACTTACGGTCAGGTTACTGGCAAATTCCTATACACAAGGACGACAGAGAAAAGACAGCATTTGTAACACCCGACGGACTATTCGAGTTTAACGTGATGCCTTTCGGGTTGTGTAACGCACCTGCAACGTTCGAAAGGTTCATGGACACGATATTACGCGGCTTAAAATGGGAAGTTTGCATGTGCTACTTAGACGACGTTGTGATCTTCGGGCGAACGTTTAGTGAGCACAACAAACGCTTGGATTTGGTCTTGAACTGCTTGGAGAAAGCGGGCCTTGTGCTCAATTCAAAAAAATGCCGTTTTGGGGAACGACAAACTCTTGTGCTAGGCCATCTCGTCGCTAAAGAAGGCATCCGACCAGATCCACAAAAGACTGCGGCCGTAGAAGCATTTAGAGTACCCAACTCTGTCAAGCAGTTAAGGAGTTTCTTGGGCTTGTGCTCCTATTTTCGCCGATTCATTCCCCGGTTTGCTGACATGGCTCATCCCCTTACACGCCTTCTCCAAAAAGGCGTTCCCTTTGAGTGGACTGCAGATTGCGACTCATCGTTTCGCCAGCTCAAGTTCCTGTTGACATCCCAACCAATTCTTCGGCACTTTGATCCTTCATCACCAACTGAAATTCACACCGATGCCAGCGGCGTAGGCATCGGTGCTGTGCTAGTTCAGCGTGTTGACGACAGTGAGCACGTGATCTCTTACGCTAGCCAGTCCTTGAGCCGCTCCGAGCGCAACTACACAGTCACCGAACAAGAGTGTCTGGCGGTCATCTTCGCCGTGCAACGGTTTCGTTCGTATCTCTATGGGCACCCCTTCACTGTGATAACAGATCATCATTCGCTATGCTGGCTTGTGAATCTGCGGGATCCCTCAGGACGACTAGCGCGCTGGGCCCTCCGTCTACAGGAATACGATTTCGTTATTTGCTACAAAAGTGGCCGGCGACATGCTGACGCTGATTGTCTCTCTCGGATGCCACTTCAAACAACTGAATGTGATGCGGACAATTTTGATGAATACATCGCTTTTGTGTCCCCGGAATTTCCGGATATGGGTACCGTCATATCCGAGCAGCACAAGGACGAGAGCTTACAACCGCTCTTCGCGGCAGCACAGGAGTCACCTGCAGGCAGTCGCTTTCGCCTACGTGATGGTGGCGCGCTGTATAAGAAGAGCTACTCGACCACCGGTGCACGCTACCTTTTAGTTGTCCCCAAGAACCTTCGCCACCAAGTATTACACGCCATGCACGATGACCCAACTTCCGGTCATCTTGGTTCCACACGTACACTCTACCGGGCTCAAGAACGTTTTTACTGGCCTAAGATGCGGAAAGATATCGAACGGTACGTCGCCAGCTGCTCTCAATGCCAGCGCTACAAGCGTCCGCCACAAGCGCCACATGGCCTGCTTCAACCAGTTCCCCCTTCTAGCGTCCCCTTTGAGCAAGTTGGTATACATCTTCTGGGCCCTTTCCCGCGATCCTCCAAGGGTAATCGTTGGGTTATCGTTTGCGTAGATCACCTTACCCGCTATTGTGAGACCGCCGCATTGCCATCGGCCACAGCTACAGAAGTTTCTATCTTCTTGCTGGCTAACGTTATACTCCGACATGGACCTCCTCGCATAGTAATCAGCGATCGTGGGCGACAGTTTACCGCGGACGTGGTTGAAGAAACCCTTCGTCTGTGTTCATGTAGCTTCCGCCATTCTACGCCCTACCATCCACAAACTAATGGTCTGGTCGAGCCCACAAACAGAACGCTTGCCAACATGCTATCCATGTACGTCGATTCAGCACACAAGAATTGGGACAGTATCTTGCCTTTCATTACCTATGCCTTCAATACCGCGAGACACGAGACCACTGGTTACTCACCATTTTTCCTTCTGTATGCTCGTCCGCCGCGCTACACCCTCGACACCATATTTCCCTACTTCGTTCATGACAAAGAATCAATTGATGAGATCCTATGTCGAGCAGAAGAAGCGCGACGCCTCGCTAGGCTACGCACCCTAGCATCGCAGGACCGGTCCAAGATCCGCTATGACGGGCGTCACCGCCACGTTTCCTTCGATCCTGGGGACCTTGTGTGGCTCTGGACGCCGTTGCGGAAGCGTGGCTTGTGCCAGAAGTTTCTCGCCCACTACGTCGGCCCTTACGTTATTCTGGAGCGCCTCAGCGAAGTAAACTACCGCATTGCGCGTCTCACGAGCAGTGGACGACGCTCGGCCAAGGCTGAAGTGACGCACGTCGCGCGTCTGAGGCGTTACAACCCACGAGATGACTGACTCGCCCGGCGGGCTTCGTCTGCCAGCGGGGAAATGTCACAAGCTGTCATGAACCACGCCTGCCGCGGAGACAACGAAAAGAAAGAAGAGAACGACGTTAGCCGGGCTGCCGCGAGACCGCTCTTCAACAACCGCGCCTATCAACCAGATTCATCTGGTTCTGCATTAAACACCTCGTGTGTAACAATATATATATATGTATATATATATGTATATATATATATATGTATATGTATATATATTCATTTTGTGTGCTTTATTGTTTGTCTAAGCTTTATTTCATCAACTGAAGCAACAGATCACCCATATAGCAGATGTTGCCTTTAATGATTGACGTCACACTGCGAACACGGGTACGTAGGCGCAGCAACACGTGTACGTCACCGTCCGGCTTAGACAGCGGTCGCTGCGAGGGAAAGGGAAAACGGCGTTCGGATTGAAATTTCAGAGCTCTCCGCGGCGCGTAGCGATGTAATACTTTGGAAACACGATTGTTAGCGCGCATTGTAAGCTCAGCGCTTGTCAGCTTAAAATGGTCAGACCTGGTGAGGGGCCCTATAAGACTGCAGTAGAACCTCTAGTGGCTCGGAGAGGCTGACGCCACGTTCTTCAACAATACAGTCTGTCCATATACAAGCACCAAGGTGAAACAATTTAGGTTAAGCAACAAGCAAGGTATGAAAGGCAAGCCGGAGGCAAACGTAGAACAGTCGGTGTATAATAGCGCACTGATCCCCATGCTACACCAGATAGAACATGCGCCTGAAGAACTATGACTGGTAGTCGTGCTACCGATCGCTGACGATTGCCAGCCGATTAATAAAAGAACACCGAGCTGAAACAACTTAGAAGAAACCATTCGTAGAAGGCAAGAGGAAAGGTAGAAAACACGAGAAAAATATCAGTTTCGCCATAAGGTCGAAGCAATGAATGCGATAGCAACATTTTAGCATATTATATGAAGTGTAAGACTTGTTGCTGAAATGGCAGTATAAATTGAAGTAGACGTAAGTTAAGTAAAAACAAGCAGTTGTGTTGGGGGTCCTCAGTTTGAATCCTGCCATCCGACGATTTCGCTTATGTTAATTAAATACAACGTCTTAGTGATTTTACCACCAATGTCCCGTATTGGCTATGTTTCGAGCCTTCTTCCTGGGCAGATCTAAGAGGTTGTGCACAGCCGCGCCAATAAAATTAGTTCATTTTCAGTGTTGAGGTCTATTGTCATTTTTCACTTTAATTATTAAAGTATGAGAAGATTGAAGATGAAAAAAAAAATCGCACTTTCTCCCGAAAGGAGATGCATCGATGGCGATAGCAAATTAATAGACAGCAATACAAAGTGAGTATATTAGTTTTTTACAGCCGTATAAATATGTAAACAATCGATTACTAAACAAATTAACAAACGTGGTCTGACGTGCGCACAAGCAAGCATGCACACATCTCACTCGGTGAGCGTGCATACTGGCTGTGAAAACGCTGGCGTGAGAAATCGAATTGCGGGCGATCGAATTGACCTTTGCGCTGTCTTTCGCTTCAAAGAGAACTAAGCAGCGAGAAGGCCGCGCACACGAAGCTATCAGCACTCGGTTCACAGTCTCCATCGCAGGTCGCTTGTAAAGTAGGGTCTGTGCGGCTCCGCCATACGAAACCTTGCTCGCGACGGAAGATGGCACGTTCATGCCCCGCTTTCCTCCCTCGCGCGCGAGAGATTGAGCCAAAATCGTCGTCTCAACCTCGCACGTTTTCACTCGTACCTACTGTGCAATGCGCACGGTGATGATGTCATTGCTCTTGTACTTTACACGGAACATCACGGCGACGAAGACAGCAGATATGCACCTGGAGTGTCCATATGATGGCTGTCGCAATAAAAGGAATGTGCTGTCGGGTTCTTGTTTTATGACATTTGTTTATGGGCTGCAATTCGCAAAATAATTAGTAATAGTTTTATGGAGAATGTAAGACCTGGCATGAGACATTTATTGATATAATGGTGTGGCAATATAACCCGCATATACGGCATGTCATATTGCAGAGTGTGGTTCATATAATACATATACATAAATATATGCGGAACCTCACGGCAACGACGCCGGGGAAAATTCGCTTGAATTGTCCATATAATTGCTATCGCAATAAACAGTCGCGTTTTTTTACGTCACCACCGGCGACACCACGTGCGTGACGTAGCAAGTTGACATCCTGAGCTTACTGTGACCGTACGACGTTCTAGAACAATTACTTGGTGTAAACTGCTGCAAAACAGACACGTCGCTTCTTATTTCTGGAAATGTTGAAGCGCCGGAGAGCCCTAAAATTATGCGAGGTGTTATGTTTCGCACAAAACACGCTTTTAGAACCGAGAAATCGCTGAAAAGTGGTATCAAGGGTGCTCTGTTTACGAATGCAGCCATGCAACCATGCTCGCGTCCGTACTTGCTAGAATCCGTTATACGTTCACCATTTTTGAAGTTTTTAGTACTAAGGGTGCAAAAATTTGTTTCTCTGCATTCAATTCATCTTCGAGAGTAATTTTCCAGAATTGGTAAATTGTAGTTTTCTACGGGCAATATAATGTTCCTGTCAAACCTGAGCCATAAATACCCGCCGCGGTGGCAGAGCGGCTGTGATGTTGCGCTGCTAAGCTAGCGGTCGCAGGCAGGGTCAGATCTCGGCCGCGGCGGCTGTATTTCGATAGAGGGGAAATACTAAAACGACCGTCCATCGGTGGTACGCTAAAGATCCCTTAGTGGTTGAAATTAATCCGGATTTCCCCACTACGGCGTGCTTCATTATCATAGTTTCGACACGTCAAACGCCAGAACGCAATTGATGAGTCTGATGATGGCGCGGCAAGTAACACTATACTCCGTGGCAATGAGACACGCACATTTTTTTATCGCGATGGCAATTACATGAACACACCATGTGCACTTCGGCCATCGCCGTGATGTTCCGTAAAAAGTCCAAGCAGAATAAAATCGTCACCGCGAGCCTCATCATGGATCTGGGAGTGAAATTTGCGAGGGTCACCCTGCGATGGCGGCTCAATCTCGCATGCGCAAGGGGGAAAAGGGGCGAGGAAGCGCGTCGCCTCCCGTCGCGCGCGAGGCATCAGAGGGAGGAGAAGGACGGGGGTGAGGGTGCATTTTACTCCGGCGGCTGCTTGGTGCGGCGCGGACACGTGGGCACCTTACCTTGCAAGCCATCTGCGATGTGGACAATGTGAGCAAAGTGCTGATAGCTTCGTATGCGCTGTGCTTTCGACGCTTAGTTCACGTTGAAGCGAGAGGCAGCACGAAGGTGAGCGTCTTCGCTGCCTGCTGCTGCACTTCCTCACTCCAACATTTCGACAGCAAGTTTCGGTGGTCATCGAGTAAGATGTGTTCCTGTTTACCTCTGCGTGCATGACATCGTGCTTGCTAATTTAGTTAGTAAGCGAATGTGTACAAGTTTGTATGGCCGATAAAGCTACTATCCTTACTTCATATAGCTGTCTAGTAATTCGCTATAACAATCCATGCTTCGCCCTTCAGGCAAAACGACGACTTTTCATTCTTCTAGTTGTCGTAAACTTCTTTATATTACACTCGCAGTGCGGAAACGAACTAATTATTTCGTGTCCGTCGAAGTACAAATGTAATTAAACAGGGGCTGCTAATTTAATTAGGCAGAAAATGCCACTAAACTGGTGCCATTACTACCATAGTGCGTAAGATTACTACTTTGTGCTAGTCGAAGACACTAACGCCTTTGGGTAATAAATGCAACCACCGAAGCCGCTGCCAACTGCCCCTACTAGAAGGTTAGTTAACTTGGTTGTAAGCAGTTACCAGCTTTTGCTAAGTAACTGACACGACATTTTTGTTTTTTCTAAGTTTAGACAGCGGCGCGGAATTTCGCGCCGTCCAAATGCCGCGTCATTAACATTTATCGCACTTCGCACCGTCGGAGCTGCTGACAGCTCTGGAAATACGGCGACAGCAAGGAGAGTGCGCGATATTTTACCACTAGCGCCATTTACAGAGTATGGGCTAACTTTGACACCCACGCCGCGTTGTATGTCCCAGCGTCCTCTCCTTTTCTTTTCAGTTTTTCCGTTCGCATTAAATTTGGGCACTTTTGCTTTTCACGTCAGTTCTTCCTTCACAGTATTATACTTGCATAATGCTCTTTGCGTGGCGCTTCTCGTACAGAACTGGGTAATATCTCACACCTCTTGGTAAAGTCTCCACGGTCTTGGTAGTCGACATGGCCTGAGCTAAGCTCGAACGCACTCGGCGCCATTTGCAACGTGCCGCGAGGAACAACTCGCTTGCTGGCGCGCGTGGTGATTCATAGTAGTGACTGTTTAAAGGAGACTAGGACAAATTAGCGCAGACGGGTCGTTGTCTGCTTGATTCGCCGCCACCACGTAGTTGAGTCTGCGCTGCTCTAGGCGCCGCATATCTGAGTGCGAAAGAGCCTTTAGGTGCTCCATTCCCCCTTTTCCAGATGAAACTATACTCCGTTCCATACATAGCATGTGAACGCTGTAGAAGCTACGCAAGAAGATCCGTCAAGAAACGTTATTCACTCCGCGCGTTCCGTCCACGGTTCGCTGCGCCCCAACGGCGTTCGCTCGCCTGAGCATGCACGGGAGGCTCCTCGCGAAGGGATGCAATTAAAATAAAAATAAAGAAAGAGCAACAAAAATTAATATTATATCAAATAACGGATTAGTAGCTGCATGTCACAGTGTGTTTCTTTTTTCGAAGGATAAAAACTCGTTTCATTCAATGCTGAGCCTACAATAAAAAACAGTTGCCCACAGTTGCGGTCAAAAAACATAGGACTATATCCAAGTGCGAACAAGATCACTACAAGAAGTCTCTCTAGCCTCCACAATGTTGACTGCTAGGTATGAAACGGACCGCCTTCAGGGAAAAAAAAAAGCGCCACGTGACATTGCATCCACACGTATAACGAGTACAGATAATTCAAGGTTCTTAAAGGTGAGCCACGGGGAATGATTTCTTAGCAGCTTATCGCTCATGAAAGAGCTGCCGCGCTTTGTCCCCCGATGCGTCACCAGTTTTCGGGGCACATCTTTCCCGGCCCTTATCAGATGCAACGCCACAGCTGCACGTGCGCACGGTGGCCGGCGTACTAAATGACGATGCCCACGTTTGGAACCATCGCTCTGGCTGCTGGGTGAACCCATCGTCACAGTGGTATATAAATTGTACATATATGGAGATTGATCAATATGCGGGGCTCTTTTTTTTTCTTTTTCTCTTAAAGCCGGACCACACGAAACCGACAATGCTTTAAACACTGCCTGATATCATTTTTATATGCTTCACACTCATTGTATTGACATCTGATTTATCAGGCATGAAAAATTAGTCGACCTATTAATCATTTACTTTTATGAAATAAGTACGACTAGCGTTACGAACGCTTCTATAAAACTCTTGGCGCCGTATGCACGCAGCTTTACGTTGTTTATGTTTTTCAATTCGAGGCAACGCTTCTACAGGACTGCTCACTGTTCTAGGCAACCTACCACCCTTCATACAAAATGGAAAATGTGATATACCACAGGAATAGTCTTGAACAGAAAAACGTTTTCATAACGGATGAAATAACTGAAAACACGAGCCCAGGCAGTATTATTTTGTAGAAATATTAAAACGTTCGCTTAAACGCGATAATGACAGTGAAATCAGACTTAAAGGATGCTATGCTCAGTTAGTGTCACATAAAGTAACTAATGAATAGGCGTACAATTTTTAATGTGTCACGAAAGAAAACACCATACGTTCTTTCTCAACAAAGCTATACTAAAACTTTTCCTTAACGTGCTGGTCAGTGAATGTCCTGTATTCTGTAGTCCGAAGTTCGGTCCAATTTCGATTTATTGGCTTGTTTTTAGTCTATAGGTACATCATCTGAAATACGTAACGAATAAACTTTTGCAGCGGTGTTTACTGCTGCCTTTGTGCTTTTTCGGAACAAAGGCGACAGTCAAAGTGCTTCAAGTAGTGGCAGCTTCTTGCCTATTATCCATCTTACTATGCATAATTTCCCCATGCGTCCTTGTGGTAAACAAGCTTAAAATTTCAAGACCGCAATAATTAACATAGCATTTTACAAAGTTCTTGTGCGAAGGCACAGAGATACCTTGAAAAGGTAAAAGATATGCAAAGGTGCGCTTGCGTTTCTCTTCGTTACTATGGAACGCACACTCGTCCTGCAAAGATCCTGTGCATCTTTTGTCATTCGTTTACCCGTAACCTATCATTGGTCAAATTTATAATTTTTTTTGCATTTTAGTTATTCACTTGGTTCAAGCGTTGCAAGTTGGAAATGAAGGCAGGTTGCAGGTAGTGAAATCATGCATGCTTAGCAGAATTTTCGAATACTAGCCGCCCTTCCTAGATAACGGACTCCAAGTCTGCGCGGTTTTTCCAATTAATGTCGTCGCGAACTGCTAGACAGATACTGTTCGGAAAACTCCTTAGCGGAAGGCCGTTTTCCTTGGGGGGGCATTCGAAGATCAGATATCTCGAAAGTGGTGGTAGTCAGTATTCATGCTAAGGACAGATGGCTTCTGTCGCAGATGAATTCTGGGATTGCGACAGGTGTCTCGAAGTAAATAGGATGATACTGAATATTTTAACTGGGTAGGTGGAAATCACAGTTTATGATGCAAAAAATTCCCTGTCATCAAAAAGTTTACACCAAAAGGCAACAATATAGGCTATATGGTCAATTCGATAACAAAATATACTCTTCGAACTGAGAAAAAAAAAATATCTTATGTAGTCCTTCTATGTCTTCAATTCTGCCACAAGAGCGCTTCAGATAATTGCTGCATAGCAATTTTTACAACATTGCTCTGCGGTCCTTATGAGCACCTCGCATCAGATATAAGACACATTCGTGCCGTAGACCCGTAGCTGTGGATATAGACATCCTTCGGCAGTGGCAGCCGTCAGCCTTGGGTGCCAGTGCAAATGATCACGCTGACAAATCATCCGTTCTGAAAACGACAGCGAGAAATGGGTTTAGACGTCACTCTCGAGAGCGGACGCAGGGGCCCGACATTGCTCCATAGCATGCGAGTTGTGAACAACCCTTCCGTGCTATATAAAAAAAAAAAAAAAAATCATTCCGTACGTTGCCGACGAGCCAACATGTCGGTTGTGTCCGCCATTCAACCGTTACACGAGTTTTTTTTTTTTTTCAGTAACCGCTGTCTTGCACAGTTGTCGCATAAAAAACACCGCTCCCAGCGCCAAGGCAGTTCTCATTCTACAGCCCTCGAGGAGCAGCCGTACAACGACCCTGCTTTATTCCTAGCCGAAAAGTGGATGCGTGGTTGTCCTGGCCAGTTGGTGATGGTAGTTACAGAGGACAACGACCTCGACCCGTCGTGGCCTCGCTAGACGATAGACGTCCTAATCAAAGCGTACTTCAACCCTTTCCTTCCCGTCATGCTCTGTTGACAGTCGACATGGCGATTTTTTTCCTCAATATGAACATGTCTTAGCAAACTTCTAGCGGAATTAATCACTCCTCTATTCTAGATTTGCTTGTGCGTGTGTAAAACTTTATTGAAAATGAGAAAAATAACGGAACGGAAGTAGGCTGCCGGAGAGTGGGGCCCTTGGTCCAGAGCTCCACTGGCGTGGGCTGCTCGCTAGGCCTTATATAGAAGAGCTGTTTTCTGTTCCAGATCGCAGTCCGCGAGTCGCGTATCCCATGATAGCGACAAGCTTGAGGTTAGTGTAAGTGGTGAGGCCAATGTGAGAGGGCGCCTTCCACACTCCCACGTGATATACAGGGTGCTTCGGAGAACACTTTCAAAATTTTTGTTAAGGTTGCGTGTGGCAGATATTACAATTTTAGTTCATGAGCTGGCTGCACGAAGACGCGGACATTACGTGCACAACAAATCTGAATGCATAATAGACTAATTAACAAAAAGATCACTAATAACTTTTATCTAATTAGATTATGGCCCATATTGCAATTTACAAATTCTAGTCGTGGAGTTTGCAAGGAGGATCCGCTTGGAACGAAACTCAGGGCGACACCGGTTTCTAGATATTAATTCACTAACATTGCGGAGAAATGCATTGTTCTTCCAGTTAATTTGTTAAAAGAAACGTTGTTTTATGGATTGAAGCAAGCAAGTAACTGGAACGCCAATGCATTTCTCCGCAAAGTGTGGCAATAATATCTCTAAACTGGTGTATAGTCCTGAGAATTCATTCAAAGTGTGGATGATAACGAACTTACGAACTCCACGGCTAGCATTTGTAAATTTCAATGTCCGTGATAAGGTAATTCGTTCAAAAGTTAATTGGTGGACTTTTTTAGTTAGTCGATTTTGCATATTAGTTTTTTGCGCAAGTAGAGTCTGCCTACTCATGAACCAGAATTGAGCTACCTGCCACAGGCAACATATGAAAATTTTGAAAGTGTTCGCTGAAACACCCGGTATGTATCTCTATGTGGGTCGATCCCCGCACCAGGGGAAAGTGTGTTCTTCATTAATTAATTTAATTATAGGTTTTATGTGCAAAACACTTTCTGATTGTGAGACACGCCGTAGTGGGGAACTCCTGAAATTTCGACGACCTGGGGTTCTTTAACGTTCACCTAAATCTAAGGACACGGCTGTTGCTGCACTTCGTCCCCATTGAAATGCGGCCGCCGTTGCCGGGATTTTGTCCCGCGACCTCGTGCTCAGCAGCCTAGCACCATAGCCACTAAGTGAGCAGCCACGGCGAGTCAAGTGTGTTAGGGCTGGTATTTTTAAGATTGCCTTTAGCATTTAGCCTATAAATCACACTCCAATAAAATACTTGCGCAAGACATCAAAGCATGCGAGGACTATATATCGCCCAACAGAGGCGGTGGAGCACTGGCCGTTACTTTGTCTGTAGCTTGCGAGACGGGCGTCGACTGTCCTCTGTCATAGCTCCCAATTATTTCTTGCTATCTGTTATTTGCTTGCCGCCCTTCTTCAAGTGTCATATTTACCCTGACATAGTCTTATACCAGCTTTTCTTTCATGCGTCATCATTACCAGGGACGATACTGCTTTTGTTCGTCAAAAGGCGGTTTTCGGACAGATTCAAAAAAAAAAAAGAAGAAGCATTTCGTTAATAAGAACTGCTTCACAATGGGCAGCCGCCTTCGTAATAATACGCTCGGGTATCACGAATGACTGGCCACCTTTCTCATAAACCGCCGTCGGGCATGAACTTCATTTGTGCCATACCGGCCTAGAATTCTACAGCCGACTTCATTTTCATCCAACTGCACTAGCTCACGGAAAAAAGAGCCTCGTCCGGCTGACAAGATGCCGCAGAAAAGTGGACAGAACAAAAATCGTGAGCAGATTACCAACAAGCAAATTTCCAACCAGACTTTCGGTTGTCGTCGTGCGTGCAGAGCCTATCGGCGTCTCCCACCGTCGATCGCAGTGTTTTTCCTTGCGTCAGGCAGACGTCAGGAAGGCGGGCTTCGACGCCGCCGGGGTCCGCATTCTCCGCATTGTGTTTCCTGCGACGCCTGTCACTCGCGGCCGATGTGAGGTTGACAGATGGGACACGCCGCAGCGGCCTTCTCGGTCTGATTAGTGGCTCCGTGCTGTCGCGCTGCTTCTCTGTTTTTGGCAGGTCGCGCCTTTTTTTCTTTCGCGTATATATATTTTTGCTTATTATCCCATGTACTTCTTTGTTTATGCTTCTTGTCATTTCTCGGTTCCCGGAATGAGTGATGCAATGCGGCATTTGCGACCGAGCTCATCCTTGGCTTCCACACCACGGCACCGGCTGAATCAACAGCTTTAAACCTTTTTAATCTGCTGCTTGATAGAGGACAGCTCCTATTTGCACCGAGCAGGCTCTCAATCGTTCAGTCTGCCCAGTTGGCAGAACTCCTGCTGTGGTTTTCATCCACACAGCACAGTATAATTATGCATGGCCTGTGTCTTCAAAGTCGCCCTTCACGATCTTCTTTCCATAATTTTCCATTTGTTTGAGCACAGGATATATAGCAGCCTCAAGGGCTTACCACACGTTGACCTCTCTCGCAGCGCTGTGACCTCTGAGTTTTAAATGGTAGTTGTTGTCTGTCCGTGTGTGTTGTGTTGGGAAAATTTGTAATGCAGCATTATACAACCAAACGCTCAACTCGCCGCGTTTTTTTTTTTCGAATAAAATTTTACAGTTTCAGACACGACGCAGGCCAAACAACTCTTCCATACGCAATCGCAGTTTCTGCATCTTTATGACAAGTGATTTAAGCCTTACAGCTGCACACATGTTGTCGGATTGACTTTTTGACGTACATTTATTTTTCTCACAGGAGAAATGAGGCCGGCGCTGAGTACTTTGATAGTCTACTGATGTCCGCGCTCCGCATTAACGGTTTGGCATGGGTGACATGCAAATCAGTGAATGAAACAATTAGGTGGTCAGAAGATACCACAACGCTATCCCGCTGCTCTAGGATATACTTTATATAAATATCAGCTTTAATTAAGAAACACGCGTACACTTTACATGCATGCACAATTGCTCAAACCGCTGTTCAAGTGGCAGTATTGCAGGTAGTTACCTCTGCCGGAAATTATGATGACATTATATTTTTGTAACACATAATAATTTTTTACGTTAAACTAAAACTAGGGAGATGTACGATTTACTGGCAAAATAGTACGCGTCTCTCATAAGGTTAAAATGAAACGTACGCATTTTATAAATAATATTTTTTTCATGTCCTCCTCAAATCTTCCATCCAGTGTTGAATTATTGTTTGCTTCACGTAGTTTGTTCTGGCTTTAAGGGTGCGTCTCCCATTATTTCTGAGAGCGCAGTGTGATTTCTTGTTTTCTTTCTTTTTTTGTGTGGGAGAAGTTGCCTCGTATATACATCAATGCCTTGATGTAATGAATTGACCTGCAAGAAAATTGATCTACAAAAGAAAAGCATAACTCTTATCAGGTTGTCATGGGGGCCCGGAAAGTTAGCGTAGGCATGGGTAACTCTTCTAAACCCGAAGCATTTCTTTGCCTAGGCGGAGACGATGTCAGGCTCAAGGACGCAGCGATGCCGCTTCAGAAAAAATGCGGGTCGATCTCGAAAGTAGCGTGGTCTAAAAGAAGACGGTAAACTCCTCATCTATAACGAAAAGCCGCATGATCTGCGCTCACACGTGGTCACTCGCTTTGCTGCGCTTGCCGCCAGGGGTCGCGCTCGTGAGGAAAGCAGGATATATAGCAATAGATATCTGGAAACACAGGCAAAAAAACATAAAAGTAAAGGGGAAGAGAAATGCAGCCATAAGGAAGAACAGATCGCTATGGGGATACAATAGGTACGCGGTCCTCCGAGGTAGGTATGTGGAAAGGTGTGATGGTTCCAGGACTTACTTTTGGAAAGGCTCTTGTTTACTTTAAATCAGGGGTACAATCTGGACTCAACGGGAACCAAAAGTCAGTGGGTCGCCTCGCATTAGGCGCTCACGGGAAGACTACAAATGAAGCTGTGCAGGGCGATATGGCCTGGACTAGTTTTGAAGTGAGGGAAGCTCGCAGTAAAACTGAGTATGAAGAACGGCTGAGGAATATGGAAGAAAGTAATTGGGCTGGGAGGGTGCTCAGGTATCTGTACAGGAAAAACATTGATTCACAGTAGAGCGAAAGAACGAGGAAGCTTACCAGCAAGTATGCGGCCTGTATGGTGGGCAACACAGCAACAAAGAAGGTCAAGCGGAAAGTCAGAGAGGCTGAAATAATCTCATGGGTGGCGGCAATGAAAAAGAAACCTGCCATGAGTAACTACTTAAGAGGAAAAAACGAAATCAGGAAAGAAACCATTTATGATAACTAAAAGAGAAGATCATTACTTTTCGAAGCGAGATCGGGATGCCTTAGAACACGCACCCATAAAGCGAGATATAAGAAGGAAGAAGAGGCATGTGCTTGCTGCGGTAAAGCTAGGGAAACGACGGAGCATGTTTTATTAGAATGTGAAGACGTCTACCCAGCGGTCGATTTAGGCACCACTGGCCTCCTTGAAACCCTTGGGTTCAGCGGGAGCAGTGGTAAAGCAAACATGTCCGCAATAAGCATTAGTAAGAGGCGATTGGAGCATTGGTGGAAGAAAAGCAGGGAAACGACAAAAGACGGAGACGTTCAAAAGCACAGTTAGCAATAGGAGATCAGAAAATTTGGGCGTGGTAGTTCATAGTGTGTTTTTTTTTCATTCTTTAACCTAGGTAGGACATTAGGCAGTACAATAGCAAGAGCTTGACGGCGCAACCCACCGCCCCGTTCCAAAGGGGACGCTCATAACATCCATCCATCCATCCACGGCGCAGCCAGGGAGTCGGGGCACTCAGGCGGGCGGTATAGGTGCAAATTTGGGTGTCCAATGCCATCGACAACGGGTCGACCAAAGGGGTCGATCTAGCCACTTGCAAGTACGTCTCGCACATCAGAGCGCATAGGCTTCTGCTATCTCTGATGGTTACCATCCATGCGGTTGAAGAATCATTTCAGAAAATAAAACAGCGCCTAAGACACAGAGTTTGCCCAGACAGAGTTTGCCATTTGTAAAAAAAACCTTAGCCTTCTCTTCTTTATTACACCTTCAATAACCGCGCTGTGTGCAGGGCATCTGAGTACAAATATCTCGGTGTTCTTTTTACTCATAACATGTCCTGGTCTAATGACATTGATTACATTTATAACAAAGCACTAAAATATTAGCTCACCTCCGTCATACAATGTCCAACTATTTAAAAGGTACTAAGCTACTGCTATATAAGTCGCTAATCTGTCGCACGATAGACTAGGAATCTGTCGTTTGGAACTCTTATAAACAGTGCGATATTACGGGCTACAGGAAATTCAGAAAAAATCTGTAAGCTTATATGTCTCCGTGATAATCGTGGCTTTTCACTATCCTCTGCACTTCGTTCCCTGAATTCTTTTTTTTGGCAGTATTCACGCCGCCGCATAGGGTCGTTAGATTTCTTGCACAGAATCGTCAATTTTTCCGCTAGAGTTTCAAAAAACAACTATACAAAGCTCGCGCCAGAGTCATCGAAGCGACGACATCACGACTTGAACTTGATGAGCTGCTTTGCAGGCACTAATATGTTTAAGTTGAACTTTTTGCCTCGTTGAAAAACCTGGAATTCCATACCTGGGTCTATTCGCTCACGCTCACCCCGAAGGTTTGTATCTGTCATCCAGAATGAACGGTCCTAGCACATCATCTTCATAGTTGTACCGTATTTATCTTTGTATAATTTCCCTCTATTAACCCACTCCTGCTATAGCGCTTATTACGCTGCAGTATGCAAAAATAAGTAAATCATAGATAAGTTTGCCTCGTCTATATCTTCCGTAATTGCTTCGCCGCATGACATATTGTTGTCATATATATATATATATATATATATATATATATATATATATATATATATATATATGTGTGTGTGTGTGTGTGTGTGTGTGTGTGTGTGTGTGTGTGTGTGTGTGTGTGTGCGTATTTGCAATATGAGAGAATGAATTATCACCTGAAAAGCGCGCGATATTCAATTATTTCTGTGAAATAATTTATTTTTCGCTAACCGTCATTATAGCGCCACTGCGTACACGTACCATCCCTCACCAATCCATCAAAACAGGCGTGTGCGACAGTGACTCAGTGTGCATAGAAGCCTCAAATGTGCCCCCTTTCAATTTGTAATCATAACGCGCAAGCATCAACCACACTGCAGCGCCTTACAACGGCAAAATCAGCGACACCATTCGCAATTTTCTAGTTCAAATGCCGTCTGCGAAGTTATTCACTTCAGGAATTCACACTTCCTGCCTTTGTTGTCCGCTAGGGCCTAGCTGTTTCTGCGCACCGGAAGAAACAGCAAGGCAATAGCAACTACAGGTATTTTCAATCATCGCTTCTGTTTCTTTTTGTATAACAATACCCTGCATGTGCTCTTAAATTTCCTTTCTTTATTATCTCTATTCTCTAGCGCATGCTGGGGCTCCGGTACTAAAAAGAAAAAAAAAATTCAACGTGTCTTGCAGATGAAACATCGTAATCTACGCCTATTCTCGCATGGACTTTTCGCAAACGCGAATGCACAGAGAGGCCTTGCCAGGTGTGTGTCTTTTTGATGCGAACAGCGTAGCAAATGATGTTCGCACGGGAGTGTGTATTGTGCGCTTGCGCAATATATCGCCAATCTCGCCGCTCCTCGCCGTTATGAGACGCTGATAAACCGGGCGGTCGGTGCTCGCGTGATCCTATTAAAAATAATGCAATGGTGTACATATAGATAGCTACTGTGACATAAAGGGTAAATCGCGTGTGTGTCATTCTTCTCTCTGCATGCTTATAGCTCCGTTCACTAAGCTTCCACCGACAGCGATCAGACGTCGCCTCACTGTGTGCGCCAACCTGAACTGGTGGTTACATTTCAGCACAGCTTGTGAACAACGGTGATTCGCGGTGGCGCAGAGGTAGAACACCCGCCTCGCGTGCAAGAGGTCCGTGGTTCGAATCCCGGTGCCGGCCATTTTCCACCGGATTAAAAAAAAACCGCGTGTTGATAAAATTGCACAAACAGACCTGGAGTGTGGCCTGGTCCCGGTGACCAGAACCGGTAACGCACTCCCTCACCAGAGCAGGGTTGGCCCCCCTGGTGCAGTACTAGGCCACAACTTCCTATATAAACACGACAATCAAACCCCGGCCCTCAGTCCCCAGCAGCTGCGAAGCAACTGACCATGGCGGCGGTCAGAACTGCGACGCAGCAGAGGGTGCTAAGAATCACTGGCTCCGGACAGGCCGCCATTGCAATATGAACCTGGCAACGTTTAACGCTAGAACGTTATCTAGTGAGGCGAGTCTAGCAGTGCTATTGGAGGAATTAGAGGTCAGTAAATGGGATATAATAGGGCTCAGTGAAGTTAGGAGGACAAAAGAAGCATATACAGTGTTAAAAAGCGGGCACGTCCTGTGCTACCGAGGCTTAGCGGAGAGAAGAGAACTAGGAGTCGGATTCCTGATTAATAAGAATATAGCTGGTAACATACAGGAATTCTATAGCATTAACGAGAGGGTGGCAGGTCTTGTTGTGAAACTTAATAAGACGTACAAAATGAAGATTGTACAGGTCTACGCCCCTACATCCAGTCATGATGACCAGGAAGTCGAAAGCTTCTATGAAGACGTGGAATCGGCGGTGGGTAGAGTGAAAACTAAATACACTATACTAATGGGCGACTTTAATGCCAAGGTAGGCAAGAAGCAGGCTGGAGACAGGGCAGTGGGGGAATATGGCATAGGCACTAGGAATAGCAGGGGAGAGTTATTAGTAGAGTTTGCGGAACAGAATAATGTGTGGATAATGAATACCTTAATCCGCAAGAGGGATAGCCGAAAGTGGACGTGGAGGAGCCCGAACGGCGTGACTAGAAATGAAATAGACTTCATACTCTGCGCTAACCCTGGCATCATACAAGATGTGGACGTGCTCGGCAAGGTGCGCTGCAGTGACCACAAGATGGTAAGAACTCGAATTAGCCTAGACCTGAGGAGGGAACGGAAGAAACTGGTACATAGGAAGCCGATTAATGAGTTAGCGGTAAGAGGGAAAATGGAGGAATTCCAGATCAAGCTACAGAACAGGTATTCGGCTTTAACTCAGGAAGAGGACCTTAGTGTTGAAGCAACGAACGACAATCTTGTGGGCATCATTAGGGAGTGTGCAATGGAAGCCGGTGGTAACTCCGTTAGGCAGGATACCAGCAAACTATCGCAGGAGACGAAAGATCTGATCAAGAAACGCCAATGTATGAAAGCTTCTAACCCTACAGCTAGAATTGAACTGGCAGAATTTTCGAAGTTAATCAACAAGCGTAAGACAGCTGACAAAAGGAAGTATAATATGCATAAAATTGAACATGTTCTCAGGAACGGAGGAAGCCTAAAGACAGTGAAGAAGAAACTAGAAATTGGCAAGAATCAGATGTATGCGTTAAGAGACAAAGCCGGCAATATCATTACTAATATGGATGAGATAGTTCAAGTGGCTGAGGAGTTCTATAGAGATTTATACAGTACTAGTGGCACCCACGATGATAATGGAAGAGAAAATAGTCTGGAGGAATTCGAAATCCCAAAGGTAACGCCGGAAGAAGTAAAGAAAGCCTTGGGAGATATGCAAAGGGGGAAGGCAGCTGGGGAGGATCAGGTAACAGCAGATTTGTTGAAGGATGGTGGACAGATTGTTCTAGAAAAACTGGCCACCCTGTATACGCAATGCCTCATGACCTCGAGCGTACCGGAATCTTGGAAGAACGCTAACATAATCCTAATCCATAAGAAAGGGGACGCCAAAGACGTGAAAAATTATAGACCAAACAGCTTACTGTCCGTTGCCTACAAACTATTTACTAAGGTAATCGCAAATAGAATCAGGAACACCTTAGACTTCTGTCAAGCAAAGGACCAGGCAGGATTCCGTAAAGGCTACTCAACAATAGATCATATTCACACTATCAATCAGGTGATAGAGAAATGTGCGGAATATAACCAACCCTTATATATAGCTTTCATTGATTACGAGAAAGCGTTTGATTCTGTCGAAACCTCAGCAGTCATGGAGGCATTACGGAATCAGGGTGTAGACGAGCCGTATGTAAAAATACTGAAAGATATCTATAGCGGCTCCACAGCCACCGTAGTCCTCCATAAAGCAAGCAACAACATCCCAATAAAGAAAGGCGTCAGGCAGGGAGATACGATCTCTCCAATGTTATTCACAGCGTGTTTACAGGAGGTATTCAGACACCTGGATTGGGAAGAATTGGGGATAAAAGTTAATGGAGAATACCTTAGTAACTTGCGATTCGCTGATGATATTGCCTTGCTTAGTAACTCAGGGGACCAATTGCAATGCATGCTCACTGACCTGGAGAGGCAAAGCAGAAGAGTGGGTCTAAAAATTAATCTGCAGAAAACTAAAGTAATGTTTAACAGTCTCGGAAGAGAACAGCAATTTACAATAGGCAGTGAGGCACTGGAAGTCGTAAGGGAATACATCTACTTAGGGCAGGTAGTGACGGCGGATCCGGATCATGAGACGGAAATAATAGGAAGAATAAGAATGGGCTGGGGTGCGTTTGGCAGGCATTCTCAGATCATGAACAGCAGGTTGCCATTATCCCTCAAGAGGAAAGTATATAATAGCTGTGTCTTACCAGTACTCACCTACGGGGCAGAAACCTGGAGGCTTACGAAAAGGGTTCTACTTAAATTGAGGACGACGCAACGAGCTATGGAAAGAAGAATGATAGGTGTAACGTTAAGGGATAAGAAAAGAACAGATTGGGTGAGGGAACAAACGCGAGTTAATGACATCTCAGTTGAAATCAAGAAAATAAATGTGCATGGGCAGGACATGTAATGAGGAGGGAAGATAACCGATGGTCATTAAGGGTTACGGGCTGGATCCCAAGGGAAGGTAAGCGTAGTAGGGGGCGGCAGAAAGTTAGGTGGGCGGATGAGATTAAGAAGTTTGCAGGGAAGGCATGGCCACAATTAGTACATGACCGGGGTTGTTGGAGAAGTATGGGAGAGGCCTTTGCCCTGCAGTGGGCGTAACCAGGCTTATGATGATGATGATGATGATGATGATGTGAACAATGGAGCGCACAAACGCAAACATTGCGTGGCTTGAATGATGGGACCGATGTCGTGCTTAGAGATTACACGTTTCATAAATAAAGAATAATCACAAGTGCACGCATCGCATTTATTAACTAAAAGATTCATGATAGTTTTGTCTTACAGAGAGACCAACATGCGCGACGGATCTGCATAATGTTCTTTGCTGAAAAACTCTAGCTTAATTCAATTTCAGTCATTGATACATCTGATTTACCACGAGTTTTGAAAACAGAATTTTATAAGTTCAGATTTTTTTTATTTTAATTACGTGGTTTTACTTGCCAAAACCCCTTTCTGATAATGAGGCTCACCGTAGTGGAGGACTCTGGCAATTTAAACCACCTATGGGTTCTTTAACGTGCACCTAAATCTAAGTACCACAGGTGTTTTCGTGTTACGCCCCCATCGAAACGACCGCCGTCGCCGGGTTCGGATCCCGCGAGCTCGTGCTCAGCAGCCCAACACCAGAGCCACTGAGCAACCACGGTGGGTATATAAGTGCAGATTCCATATCGCCGAACTTCTGACATCAAGATACCAGCATATTTAAAAAAATTTAGCTACTAGATTGACATCTATGTCAACGACGGACAATGTCGAGCACAAATTACCAATTTGTGGAGCCTTTCGCCATAATGCGTGGGAGCTTCTGCGAAAGTACTCTCTCTCTCTCTCTCTCTATATATATATATATATATATATATATATATATATATATATATATATATATATATATATATATGCATATGTATATATCGCGGGAAGATATTTCTCAAGCCCCAAATAATATTTGCGGATGAGACAGGTGATGAGATCGACAAAGCATGAGTGAAAGCACGTCAAGGAGATTGGTTCCACCAGATGTACACCTGTATGTGATCTAAAGAAAAACTCATGAAACGTGCTGCTTTCTGGCCGTGTTCTCCTTCTGTTCGAAGCGCGTTCTCTCCCATCAACATGGCACGTTGGTATGAAACCAACACATAATGTCATGCAAAGAAAAAAATTGCAAAATTCGTTCACGGCAGTACTTCGTTGCCCCACAAACTTTTTTTTTTTGTAACAGCGCTTATTTAATCTGAGGGTAAAGTGAAATCAGAAAACCCAAGAATCCCCCGGGGACATCAGCAGTTATGTCGTTGAAGATCACTTAGCAAACGACACATCGTGTTTTCGAGTGTCTTAAATTAAGTCCTTCGTCGTGAAAGCTTTTCCCATTTTGAGGAGATTTTGCATCGAAGCTGTTAAAGGGGCTCTGCAACGCTTCGCAGAAAGTTTGAGGAGCAATGGCATCATGAACATAGGCTGATCTCGCGACGTCGAACACGTAAGTCCAAGTGTGGAGCGATAATCATTGCCTAAAAGTGTGCAGCGGTATTTTTCCATTCGCACAAGATTCCAAATCCTGCTAGAAAACTAGAGCAATATTCTCTACAGCCGCTTTAATTATCCTCTTCGTGAGAAAACAAGCAACGGCAAAAGATTTTTACGACAGGCAACACCAGAGGCGCTGGACACTGCATCTCTTAGAGCGTTTCCTGCGACTTGCGTCGCGAAACTTCGCTTTGAAACGTATTTGTGTATAGTTATTAAATGAAAGCTAACTCGCGTATAAGTTACTCCAATGGTCAACTTAATTGCGCGTTTCTTTATTCTTAGTCAGTAAACCGTAATTATATTTCACAAGTCGCGTTGTAGCGCCTTCACGGCATCGGTCAGCGAAAAGTTTCTACAGCTGCAACGGTGAAAGCTCACCGCGATGGTCCAGAAACGCAGCCTTCTTGGGACCGCCGAAGCGGCCGTTAGACCAGGGCGCTGTTGATGAAGCACCGCTAAGAACAGCCCGCACACAGAGCCCTAGTGTTTCCTACGAACGGTGTGCGAAAAACTTACATAGCTGTGCTGCTCTTGTTTTATTGTTCTTTTTCTGCTTTCTATGACGGGGCGGATCTTCCTCTGCCCACTGTAGGAATAAAATGTTATTTTCCTTACCTGTTGGCTTAGGCGGCCGCAGTGCGTTTCCCAGCCTAGGAGGAGTGGGCCGCGTGCTAGACGTCCATGACATGCCGGCCATTTCGGTAGTAGCGGTAGTCGTCCGGGCAGTGTACGGCCCACCGCCGATCTCGTTGACTGTGCCGTTGAGCGCTGTACGCATGGCCAGCAAAGGTTCCTAGGCGTGGCGCCATGCTCCCATTCCGGCGTCACGCCTCCTGCCTTTTTGAGACTTGTCTTACTTAACTGGGCTCCGCTGTCTACGGTATTGGCTCTTCACTTTCGCCTACGCTCTTGTAGTTACCTCGGACGCTCCAGCGCTCCTTCACTCTTAAAAAAAGTCAGTTTCCCTTAGCAGTCACTCACAAGGCGAAGTCTCTCGCTGCACAGCACTTTTTCACGACACGATACAAATATGATTCTTTCAGAGAACGCCTGCTGGCTTCTCTGACGGCTCCTCGTAATTTAGAGGGGTACCCCTCAGCCAAGTGATTACAGTTAAATCAGTGTTACAGAATAAGCCGTTATGTAGCATATGGTATGGATTCCATAAGAACTGACATGATTTACGCCTTCGAAAGTTTCTGCAACGTTTTCGGCGAGGAAGAACATGGTAGGACATACGGCGGTGCGATTTCTACTTGTGGGAGACCAAAACATTCCTTCAGTCAGATGAGCTCTATTGGAAGTAAGTTCTATTTTCTCCTGGCTGGCAGGAACAGTTTCACGTATAAGCCAGTTATGTGATGGCTGTGCGAACGCCTGCATGAATGCCATGATTCAAGGCCGTTTCCACGAGCCTTAGCGCCCTGACAAACCGCAGCTGAAAAAAACAATTGCTATTGCTTTCATTCACTTCTTGCTTGCCACTACAGCATAGTGAGGGGACAACAAAATGGCTCGTGAGCGCACTTCAAGTATGCGACTTCGGGGAGGCAATGGGCGACGAAATCAAAATATAAAGCCAAAGAAGGCAAATCGACTTAATGCACTTCGCTGCAGGAAAGACTTGCATCTTCCATCAAAAGCAGAATTAATGAACGATGTCGTTCTTCTGCAAATATGCATTGCTTCACTGTAGTTAGAACCAATTTCCGTTGAACTGTTCGGCGAATGAAACGGTGCATATCGATAAGCAAAACATAATTTCACGAAGAAGTTCTGAATTAAGACATTTTGTTAGGCTGTTTATAGTGCAGCTTCTCAAGATGCACTGCCGCATTGATCTATTGTCACGGTAGAGCTGAGTATGCAAGCAAAATTATTAACTTGAAACCCTTAGCCAGGGTAAGTTCCTTCTAAAACAGTAAATCCAGCAATAAGTCATTCTGTGACTATTCCTACGTGTCTAGCGTCTTAATATCAAGCTTTCGAAACCACACATCTCCTCACTCTGGCCCTAGAAGGTTCCTCCAAAGCAAACCTATTTTTGTTTTGTGAGTTTCGTATCCCTCACGTAAAAATCGTTCAAGTTAAGTTTTTAACGCGTTCTCGATACTGCAACCATAACGTGAAAAAAGATAGGAGGAAAGTTAACGGCCGAAGGGACCCGACGTATTCTTGCTGGCTGAAACCGATATCGGATTCCGTCAGAGCTGCCCTAACTGCATATCGTATATTTACTGCAATGGAACAGTTGGCCAGGCGTGCGAATTGCCTTCCGTCCTACTCCTTGCGAGTCAAAGCTGCTGCAGTGACGAAGGCTTTTGTGGCGACAGAAATCTTTCAAGGCGCCAGTCTTTAATATCCCAAGCCAGCTGTCGGAGACCTGCAAAGTGCATATAAGGAAATGTCAAAATAATCAGTATTCTACTACAATCAATAGGTGAAAATTTAATTTTGGTGACTACAAATATGCATAGTCAAATGCGACAGTTATGCAGAGCACAATTCCTGAATAAATTGCTCAACAAGTGATAAAAAGAAAGTAAGAGAAAAAAAAAACAAGGTGTGAGGCACTTCATTTCAAAACACTACAAGCTTTGAGGCTTCAACAGAGTGTGCAGAAATCGCTCGGATTCATTCCAGTAGACGCGCGTTCCGCTATTACTAAACAATTTCGACGCGTGACCTGACAGATAACTTAACAAAAATATTAGGCCCATTCGGCCGCACATAACATTTCTTCGTTTGGCTGGTATTGTAAGCCAGATCGTATACGCCAGTTTTCTAACGATAAGTAATGCCTGCTACTGGGGTCATCTTTACCAAAAGAAAGCAAATAGCCAACATGTGCCACATATTGCTCCTAACTAATGCACCGGCGGCGGCTGCGCACCGATACTATTAGCATACTAACGCCCTCCTCGCCACTCCCTCCACTCCTCCATATCAGTATAAGGATATAGAACTCACAGAGAGACAAAAAATCGGGATATGCATAGTTTCCTGAAAGATACACCCACCCGCTCCAAGGGCAGAAAAAAAAAGCGCAAGGACAAGAGGAACTGCGGCCGGTTCTGCCGGCCACATTTCAATGAGAGGAGCTGCAGTACGGCAGTGTACCAAGTTTTTTATCCTCAGCGCAAAAGACCAGGTGTTCAAAATTAATCATTCATTGCAGCGTTTCTGAAAGCCCACAAGCTTAAGAACGTCAATATATAGCCGACCAACCAACTGATAAATCATACATTCAGTTATTCAGCATTATTGACAGCTACAGAATATGCTACTTGAACTCGCAACACCGTCCAAACAAACAAAGATGGATACGACGTCCAAGTTCAAGGTGGCACTTTCGCATGGTGCTGTGGTCACGTTTATTATTCGTGGCGTCGAATCCAGGTGTTTCATGAAAGCCAAGAGAGCCGTTGCTGCCGATCACCTTTGGTCGGTCTTAAGGATTTGAGCGTCGAAATCGCGGAAATAGTTGCGCTGTACGTGCGAACATCCGGCCTACACAGGGAGCCACGGAGGATTTTTTTGAAGACAAAAAGTCTTTCAAGTGAGCCGAAGGATAAAAAAGCAGGTGTTTGTGTGTAGCGGGCCAGCTGAACAGCGCAAGCACTCGTTCGATGGGTTGCTCCACTGCTACAGGCACGATACTTGACAGTTTTCGGCCTTCAATGGCAGCTCCTCACTGCGACTCGTGTTGCAGTATCTCCCATACAGCACCTCGGAATATATAGGCAGTCACATCTGTCGTGGTTTCAGAAGCTTTGTACGGATATTCTACACTGATAGAACGAGGCTGAAAAACTGTAATGTTACCTGGTCTGTGTGTCTTGGTATAAAACCAAATGCGAATTCCGTTTGTGAGTCGGGGTGCACCTTCTTTATATAGTCAATTGATATGTACAATGGGGTCGTCTGCGTCCGAAGACTGGCCCTTGTTCGTATTCGCAGTACGCAGCGTTCGAAGTAGGGCCTGGTCTTCAGAACACGGCAGACACCTGCCACCGGCAGAAATTCTCAAACTTGGTGAAACGTGGAAAGCAAATAACAAACAATAGGACCAAGTTAACTTTCTTACAACAGATTTCCAAAATGTATCGATGGTATTCTTTTGGCAGTGTCAGTTGTATCACTATATATGCATGACTTGGAAGCGAATTCAACTAGTTGTAATGAAATTTAACTCTGTGCACAGGGTCGGAAAACGAACTACAGCGGCGCTATGCGCTGGTGAAACGCTCGAAGGCTGGAACAAGCGCTATTTCCTGTTGCTTCTAAAGTTCTTGCAAGCAAACAAACTAGGAACTCACAGCGTTGAATGAGGAAACAGCGCCTTCTGCTTGTGCCGTTAAACTAGGACATGTTATGAAAACGGTACGTCGCTTCGCGGCATACCATGTGTTATGACCAAGTTCAGACCTACCGAGGCAGTTATCATTCCTGCTAGCGTGCGTGCTGACCAAAGTACATTACTGAGAACATTCCTGCTGCTTAAAACATAATTAACACTAACGCTGGGGCAGAAAACTACATATGAACAAAATATAAATGAGGCATAAGGTTACATCGCAATAATTTATCAAAGCACCTACCGAATAAAGTATATACCCCGCAAATAAACAAAAAGAAAGCAATGGTCTATTCCGCGGGAATAAAGAAGGCGCCACAGTTCGATACCTGTGTAGTATATGTCACCTTTTCCCAATGCGGAAATTTCTTATCCAAGTCGCTGTCGGATGCGCGCTGTCTGCTTCTTTCTATAAACGACGAAATCATACATTGCTGACTTTCCTCTGTGATGGAACGCATAATAGCAAACAGGACATGCCTTTCGAAATCTGTATATTTTTTTTTTCATTCTCGGGCTTGTGCGCTGCGGCATCCCCAGGATTTGAGGACTACGAGGCATTCAGCGCATGCCGTAACAGGACATCCTATTTCAGTTCAAACCTGAACCTGGATCGGCTATTTCCAGGCGTGGCCGCTAGGTAGCCAGCATTTTTACTTGGAGCCACCATTAGGGTAACCATAGCGTATTGTTTTGTTCGGCCTGAATTTCAGCGTCCCAAGGCCGGCCAACTCTCCCGCTGGCTGTCCTTTGTCAAGATAAGCGCGCTTTTTGAGTGAACGTGATTTGACCACCCACGCCCACTCTGTTGAGGATGAACTGGCTTCCCGTCAGCCTGGCCCCGGCCATAGCTCGCACCCACATCCAGATCCTCCGATGTCCCAACTGTCCAGCGATGGACCACAACAAGGAAATCTTCCGAGGAATTCCTCGCCTACTGCATGGAGATGTTATTTTTGGCCGTCCGAACCCCACTGTCGGCAGAAGCGGCCGGGATTCTGATAGAGTCACCAGCCTGTACATATCGTGTAAACGAATTTCAACTTGTTTTCATCATCATGGTGACGGTGTTCGTCGTAGTCTCATGATTAGTGCGGCAAGGACCCACTTCTCCCGGTCGTGGTCTCATGAGCATCAAGTGACCTTGCATCGCTGACACGTGCAAGATTTTTTAGCATACCTACCATCCTTTTGATCAGTGTGCGATATATTTATATCGGACACTTCACGACCATTTCATATTCAGCTGGTGCAACCACGAATCATTTGAAGCACAAATATTGATGAAACTACGAACTATTCAAAACACATTGCGAATAAAGAGCCTGGAAAAGGTATTTGGACTTTCAAGATGTACAACGTACAGAAAAGAAAAGTAAGTAGGATAAAAGAAAAGAACAACTTTCCTTCACGGATACTTTTTAAACTGCAAACTGCTTTCCATATCTATGAAGGTGAATGACATGCGGAATTTATTATGGAGCACAACATAGCAAAATTCCTCTGATTCGTTAATCATCCTGCTTTTACAATAATGCTGCGCAGACATGAATTCTCATAATGCCTCTTCGTTTGCCCAGCGCAGTCGAATAACGTTATTACGCCATCAATAACTGTACACACCCCCCGATATTTTTTGCAGCTGTCAGGTAATCCGCACTTTATTACTAACGTGACTCCTACAAGCACTTTTGATTGCTGAAGAAACAACAGCAACCTCCTTACACAGACAGTAAACAGAAAAAAACAGAGTTAGTCTAGACGAATGAAACATTATTTCAAAAGTCTGACTCTACTAATGTCGGTCTAGTACGTTTATCACTAGAAATAAAAAAAAAATCAAGGTCAAAGTTCCTTTCGTTAACTTTGCCCCGAAACACCAGCGCCTCTACGTCGTTGGGAGGTCACGCATTTCGAAGCATATTTTTGTAATTTGGCTGTTCTGACTGATTAACCAATTCTTTAAGCTTGCTAAGATTAATGTTTAGCTTTTCATGAGTACGTTGCAGTTGCTCTTTACCAAAAGAAAAACAAATAAGGATATTTAGGGCCCGAGCAAACGCCGTAAAAATTCATGACTTCATGCCGACCTGGCGCGGGAACTTGAGGGTGGTGTCGCCATCCCTCTTTCGTCCTTGCGCATTTGCACACTTATCAAGACTCTGCTCACATAAACAGTGGTCCTCTTTATTTTTTGCAAGCAGGCAATTTACGAGTACAACTAAAGTACTTTTTCTTTTTGGCGGACATTACTGCTCAAAAGGAGCCTGCACTCTTTTGCGAAGCATGAAACTACGTAGTTTTACTTTCGCAACTACGTGTCCTCAAAAGACAAGTGCGTTCGATTGATCTCTCAGGAACAGTTGCTATTTAAAGTGCCTTCGCATTTGTGCGAGAATATGAAGCATTAATTGGA
Source organism: Dermacentor andersoni (assembly GCF_023375885.2). Lineage (NCBI taxonomy): Eukaryota > Metazoa > Arthropoda > Arachnida > Ixodida > Ixodidae > Dermacentor > Dermacentor andersoni. The sequence continues at coordinate 148,266,804 of NC_092815.1, forward strand.
CGTTGCTACAAAATCATAAAAGCCTCCTACACAAAGAAGAAAAAAAGCCGTACTGATGTCCCTCAGAAGATTCATTTCCACTCGGGAAATCTAATGCGCTCGAACTAAGTGATTATCAATGCGCCCATATTCCTTTTTTATCTGCTTTGAATGTGCAATTTCGAGCTCTCGCGCCGGCCTAAATGCAAGTGTTGTGATGCGGGCCAGGACTTCGTAGTACCGACACTGGGGTGACTCAGAGGATCGCCTACCTACGCCGCCGGGGCACCTAAAGCATGGTAGGTGGCCTTCGCTATAACGGGGCGTCGCGCTAAGCTACCTAAGTGAAACCACGCCATTGTCCGTATCTGCCGCCGAGAATTGCCTGTTGGTCAGATGAGGTCGACAGTTCGAAGAAACGAGAAGAAAGTTTATTTTAAATAATTACACAACTGCCACCAGGTATGGGAGAGAAAAGAAGAAGCGCCGAGCAGTGCAGACGTGGAAGCATCGGCTCCGTTTCTTTTTCCATGCTCCGCTCGTCAGTTTTGAGAGTGCAACGAAAAAAAGCATACCACTGGATCCGCGAAGCGACGGCGAATCTACTGACACCAAGATTCGAGGTGGGGCTTGTTTTTTCACAATCTTACGGAACGTTTTCTGGTCCTTAGTGAGGAGTGGGGCCTTTGTTGGGCCTAGTAAGCCCACCTGACCGCAGCCATGGCGGATACAAACATGGAAGATGAGGATTTTACTGGAAATGAAGGAAACAATGGTCAGGACGACTACGGCTGGCAAGTAGTGGCTGGCCGAAGATCACGAGCTAGCACAAAGGCTGTGGATCAGGACAGCACATTGCCACGTAATCAGCGAGAGCATGGAGTCAAGGGAACCGCCGTCGGTGGAATGGTCAAGAATCGGATTATCAAAGCTTCGAGGATGCCTCAACTGCCCGAGGAGCACAGAAAAATCATTATACGACCTCGAGGAGGGCTCAATTTGAACAAGGTGAGCACCACCACGATTGGTTCCGCAGTCATCGAGGCGTCCGGCCTAACGGAAGAGGAGGCCCGTGAAGATTTGTCTGCCCGAACTTCACTCAAAATATCATCGTAGTCAGCACACCTAAGCCCGAACATGCTGCGAAGTACGTTAGAATCAAGTCTTTCGAGATTATGGAAGCGAAATACGAGGCAAATGCATACGAAGCGGCACCACATGCCACATGCAAAGGCGTCATCCGAAGAGTGGACATCAGAGACTCGCAACCTATAATAACAAGAAACATCGTGCATGACTTGAACCCGCTTGCGCTGGCTGCCAAGCGCATCAAGACGTCGGGATTGGTCATCGTACTTTTCGATTGACTCAAAGTGCCCAGTTTTGTCAGGCACAGATCCACACTAGTGAGATGCTACCTCTACAGGAAGCAATTCGACGTCTGCTTCACCTGCGGAAGGGTCGGGCACCGCTCTGATGTGTGTCCAACACCTGACTTTGTTCAGTGCAGGGGATGTGGAACTCGCGACCCAGGAGATGAACATGTGTGTGTACCTAAGTGTAAATTTCGTGAAGGCGATCACCCCACTGGCTACCGGCGACAAGTTTTGTAAGCAAAGATTTCAAATCCCTTACGTCGTACGACTTCGTCGAAGAGAGCGCAACAGGACTCGGTCATCAACAAGAGTGCAGTCGGAAGCGCAACAGCTGGCGCCCAACCATCGGCCCGAGGACAGGGGGCACTCACGCTCTAGGAGTCGCACCAGATCCAGGCATCGTTCACTATGCAGGGAGAGAAGGCGCCCCAAGTCAAGGGAAGCGCAGGTGCGCTTCGTGCAAAGGGACTCAATACCTGGCGAAAGAAGACGCCAGGAACCACTTGGGCTGACAAAGTAAAAGGTATGGCGAGAGTTGCTGGGGGCACCTCGGCTGCTGTGGGTGATGACAATGATGCTAGAATAGAGCAATTAATTAAAGAAGTAACTTCTTTAAGAAAAGCTAATGAAGAATTGACCAGGCAGGTAGTAGAGCTTCGTCAAAAAGACCAGTCGAGCCCTGCTAGAGTAGAGATAGATAGACCTGTAAGCAAAAGCAGCGATCCAGGAGAATCCAAATCTCCTGCCCCTAAGAAGAGGGCGGTGAGTTTCGAGGATGAGTCAGTCTTCTCAGCCCTCAGTGAAATAAAAGATCCAATTAAAGCGATAAGAGAGACAGTGGAAACGACCAACTTTAAAGTGGACAAATTGTGGAAATGGAGACTAACGGCGGAGAAAAGACTTAGGAAAATTGAGACGCGAGGGGATGACGACGATGAGTATCTGCCATCGGAGGCGGATAGTATAAAGTCCATTCCTGAATTGTCGGGGGCCATCGCAAAGAGGAAAGTAGCGGGTAATAGAAAGGCAGCCTCACCTAGTAACAATGGACAGTAAACATAGATTTAACATGTGGCAATGGATTGCGGGTTCCATCACAAAAAAGCAGCACTGCGACAGGTGATCAGGTCATCTGAGGCCAGGCCAAAAGTAATTATGCTGCAGGAAACCTTAGCGCACGAAATTATGCTTACTGGGTACAAAGTTATATGTGGAGACAAAAAAACGGGGAGGGGGTTGCCGACCCTCATTGACAAAAAGTTGCCATACATTGAGTATGATATTCATCTTAGACATACCAGGTTTTAATTTATTCTAGTTGAGATAATACTTAAAAGGAACAGAGGTAAGACGCAAAGCATTTCCTGTTTGAATATTTACAGCAGTCCTAACGACATGAGACAGAGGTTTAGAGCACTCTTCAACAAGGTGCTTTCGGTTGCAAAAACTCCCCGCTCATCATTGGAGGGGACTTTAATGCTCCATATCACACATGGGGATACACTTGGAACACAAAGAAGAGAGAGGAGCTATGGAGTCTTGCCATGGATTTGGGGTTATGCTTGATTACTGATCCGGCGTATCACACCCGTTGTGGCACGTCCACAAGCAGGGACTCCACACCAGATCTTACTTTCGTAAACAACTCAAGAGGAGCCAATTGGGAAAATTCAAACATGGATCTTGGGAGCGATCATTATGTCATACACATAACCATACGCATACCGAGGCAGGAAACTAGAATCTTCAAATTCACTGATTGGGATCAGTTCGGAAAAATCAGGGCGAACAGAAGGAAAGTGGGGCCTCTAGATGCCGAGCAGGATCTCCTTCAGACGTGGGTCACCCAGCTCAGAGAGGACGTCAAAGAGGCCACTAAAGAAATCAGGACAGAGGAAAATATTGACGCTATGGACAGCATGCTGGCCCATCTGATTGAGGCCAAACAGTCTATATTACAGAGATGGAAAACGCAGAGACTTAACAGAAGGCTAAGGAAAAAAATTGCACAATTAAACAGAGAAATTGATGATCACTCGAAGACTCTCGTGAAGCAACAGTGGGATGAGATCTGTAATTCGGCTGATGGCAGACTCAAGCATGGAGGTAGCTGGAACCTCCTCAAGCACTCGCTCAACGAGAATGAAACAAGGACAAGCAAGAGAACAGCTATATCTAAGTTGGTTCATCAGGAAAGCCAAGATAAAACACAGAAGGATATCATGGATAGTCTCGCAGCCAAATATCTCCCACTTAAACAACCAAACGAAGAAGACGAGAGCCCCGAATATACGGGAGGCATATGCGAAGAACTTGACCGGGACTTCACTGAGAGTGAAGTGAGGGCGGCTCTTCACAGTCTTAATCGTAGATCGGCGGCTGGACCTGACGGAATAACTAACAAGATATTAAGAAATCTGGATGACGAGTCAATTTCTTATCTAACTGAACATTTCAATGAGTGTTGGAGAAAAGGGAATGGAGGGTGGTCAATGCTATCCTCATACCAAAGCCAGGAAAACAACTCACTCTGGACAACCTCCGTCCTATTTCCTTAATGTCCTGTCTAGGCAAAGCTATGGGACATGTCATCCTAAATCGACTCACTAAATACGTTGAGCAGAACGACATCCTCCCATACAACTTGATCGGCTTTCGTCCCGGGCTGTCAACTCAGGATGCTATGCTGCTTATCAAACACCACCTTATACAGGCCAGCCCAGCGCATACGAAAGCTCTTTTGGGATTGGATGTGGAAAAAGCTTTTGATCGTATAAAGCATAAGGCAATACTTGGCGTCCTCTCGGAGATGGGGTTAGGTAAGAAACTTTTTAACATGATTAAGGACTTTCTTAGAAATCGAACTGCACCACTCATGCTGGGTGAGCTTAAATCAGAAGCTAAGAATTTGGGAAATAGGGGCACTCCACAAGGGGCTGTGCTCTCACCCATGCTATTTAATTTAGCAATGTCCAAGGTTGCACGAAATCTGGAGAAAATTGAGGGTATACATTTTGTGGTATATGCCGACGACATAACCATATGGAGTGCCAAGGGTAATGTAGGACAGACAGAGACCAGATTACAGGAAAGTTTATATGTTGTAGAGAACACACTGAAAGACATGGGGTTGAAATGCTCGACAGCCAAATCAGAACTCTTGGTCATTAAACATCGCAGAAAAGGTCGCAAACCAAGAGGTTACATTCCGGAAGATGAGCCAAAAGTGTGCTTATACACTCGTGAAGGATCCGCAGTCAGGCTAGTTGAAACAATCAAGGTCCTTGGGTGTCACATAGACGGAAACAATGCTAACTATAGAACAATACAACATATCTTGAATAAAACAGATGAAGTCATTAGGTTACTAAGGAGAATTACCAATACACACAGAGGCTTGGGAGAGGACAGCGCTTTGAGGCTAATACACGCCTTTGCTCTCTGTCACTTCACTTATGTGGCTGGATTATTCAAATGGAAGCAAGCACAACTTAACAAACTTAATGTGATGCTCAGGAAGCTCGTTAAAGTAGCCTTAGGGATACCCAGTAACGCTGCAACTGACAAACTCATGAGTCTAGGGGTGCACAACACAATGGAAGAAATCGCGGAGGCCCAACAGCTAGCGCAACACGAAAGATTGACGAAATCCCGAGCTGGCAGGAACATAATACAGGCAATAGGTGCAGAACTGAATACATCAAGGAGCCCAATAGAGGCTGAAGTAGAATTAAGGATTGACGTTAAGAACAAGATCAGAACCAACCCTCTCCCCAGAAAAATGCATCCAGAGTATAATGTCGAAAGGAGAAAGACAAAAGCTAAAGCACTCTTGCAGGAAATAGAACAGCAGAACCAATTGGCAGCTATAGTTGATGCAGCCTGGGTGAAAGGTAAACAAGCATATACGGCCATTGTCTCAAGTTATCAAGGGAAGGTGCAAGATGCTATCACTATTTTTACCAAGGACTGCATGGTGGCGGAACAAGTGGCAATTGCTCTAGCCATCAGGAGTAATAAGTGGGCCTGCATTTACAGTGATTCGAAATCCGCTATAAAGTGTTTTGATAAAGGCTACGTAGCTGGTGTTGCAGCTAAACGTTTTGAAAACATTGGGATTATGAGAACTGAAATTCGATGGTTTGCTGCGCATATGGGAAAAGTGTACGAGTCTCGGATAAAGCTCAATGAGGTTGCTCATGACTTGGCACGAGGACTTGCTAACCGGCACAGTCACAACCGAGCCGTTCACCATCAAGCCAGGGAATCTCGAGATCATTTATTTATTTATTATTTACAAATACTGCAGGCCCTATTCGGGCCCAAGCAGGAGTGGGTACATACAACAACGTAAATTACAACTGCCAATTAGCAATTAAGAACACAACAAAACATGTACATACATCATTGTAACACTATACGTAACAGAAATAAACATGAACATACAACAGTGCAATACGTAAACAAAATAACAATGAAAAAGGGTAACGCAAAAGAAACTGCTTTCATTGCGGCAATTTAGAGGTCAAAGAAAAGGTTATTTGAAAGCTGAACGAACGATTCTGTTGTATTAGCGTTAACTACTTCTTCGGGTATTTTATTCCATAGTGAAATTGCATGGGGAAAAAGAGAATATTGATGGATGTTAAGGTTACTAAATGGTTGCTTAATTGTTTTGTTGTAGTTTGTACGAGCAGAGCGCATGGGGGGCTCAGGTAAATAACATTCACGCGCTATTTTGTAGGGACCATGGTACAACTGATATAAAAATTTGATGCGAGATACAATTCTGCGATGAGCTAGTTTTTTCAATTTCGCCCTGTCGCGAAGAACGGACACGCTAGAAAAACGCGAGTATGTGGAGTATATAAACCGCAAAGCTAAATTTTGCACTCTTTCTATTTTCTTGATTAAACATTTTTGATGAGGGCTCCAGATCAAATCCACATATTCTAATTTTGGTCTGACAAGAGCTTTGTATGCTGTTAACTTAACGGTCGATGAAGTACGGCGCAATTTGCGTTTCGAAAATGCCAGCTTTTTTTTAGCGCGTTGCTGCAAACGTTTTCTATATGGGGTTCCCAACTTAAATTGCTTGTGAGTGTAACACCTAAATGCTTCGCTCGCTGGGTTTTATGTATATAAGAATTATTAATAATACAAGCAAAATCTAAGGGTTCTTTCTTGTCGGTAAATGTAATAGCTGCCGTCTTCAAAGTGTTTAGCTTCAGTCCCCATGTTTCACACCATACGCTAATTTAGTGCAACGCGTCATTAAGTCTTACTTGGTCGGAGTGCTGATTTACACTAGTATAAATAACACAATCGTCCGCAAACAACCGGATCTTCACAGGCGATTGAACAGATAAATAGATGTCATTGATATAAACTAAGAACAACAAGGGACCGAGAACTGACCCCTGTGGCACCCCTGAGTGCACTTCCAGTGTACCAGAAACGCACTCTTTAACAGCAACGTATTGTTTTCTTGAGGACAAATAAGTTTCTATCCAACGGATGATATTGCGTTCAATGCCCATGGAGAGCAGTTTAGTTACTAAATCGGCATGCGGAACTACATCGAACGCTTTGGAAAAGTCCAAAAACACTGCATCGATTTTACCCCTCATATTCAGCGCATTCATAAAATCATCCGTTATCTCAGCTAACTGTGTTATTGTGGATAAGCCAGCCCTAAATCCATGTTGATTTGCATGAAGTAAATGATTATTCTCTAAATGTGCTATAATCGCTTTAAATAAAATGTGTTCTAGCGGTTTACAAGTTGTGGATGTTAAGGAAACTGGTCTGTAATTATTTAGTTCTAAAGGGGATCCAGATTTGTGAATCGGAACTATCCTTGCAAAGCGCCAGTCATCTGGTATCACACAGGATTCTAACGATATTTTATATATTACATATAAGTACTCTGCTACCCAGATTGCGTATCTGTTGAGGAAAACATTAGATATTTTGTCCGTACCTGATGACTTTTTTATGTCTAGATTACGCAAAAGACTGAGGATGCCGTTTTTGCTTAAATCTACTTCGGGCATCGGATTACGAAGCGTGTAAGGTTGCAAGTGTGCGCGCGATGCGTTTATGGTAAACACCGATTGAAAAAAGGCGTTAAATTCATTAGCAATGGTCAAAGGATCGTCAATGCTTGTGCCAGATGTTCTGATCTCTGTGATGCTGCTTTTATCTTTAGATAAATATTGCCAGAATTTCCTTGGTTGCTCCGACATGAAAGAAGTCAATGTGGAAGGAAATAACTGATCTCATGCAGTGCGCACTTTATCTTTGAAAGTGCGTATTAGACTTGCAAGTTGTTTCCTGTCACCACGTTTTCGAGAGCGTTTTATTTTGCGTTTCAGATGTATCAGATTACGATCCATCCACGGGTACTCCCTGTTGATGCGCTTTTTCTTTAAAGGCATGTAGGTGCTTTCACAGTGAAGGATTATCTGCGTTTAACAATGGGAAAAGCTAGATTCAACCGTACCGCCTTGCTGCAATGCCGCAAGGAGCTTGCTCGACAAGTGGACTTAGATCATGTTGCAAACGACTTAAGCAAGCGAACACCTCTCAGAGAAATCACATCTTATGTTGCAGGATAACCAGTGCAGTAGCCGCATCTGAAACACTGCTTGACACTACCTGCCTGCTTGGCAAATGTGTTTGTTTGCTTGAGATTCTGTTCGTTCGAACACTATTTTGTGCATTGTCTTGTTAATGAGCGTTTGACCTGACATCCTGCGATCCCAGGCTTTCTCTTCATCTATTAAAAAGAAGAAAATTCAAGTGGGTGAGTGGACAACAGTTTCAGAAGCAGAGGAGCCTGGGTTATACCCCCATAACTTCGCAACTGACACAATCATCTTGTTTTTCAGATTTCTGCTCGGCGGTGCATGCGCCATGGTACCGGCGATGAACACACGGTTACGCTCGCACGGTGAAGGACACACAACGACGGACACATGGCGATAGACATACGCCATGTATGTCTTAAAATTAACTAATGGCGATTGTCGACGTAAAGAAAAAATTGGCAATTGCTTGGCTCGGCTATGCCAGGATATACGTTGCGAAAGCTAAGGCATAGAATGGTTACCCTTGGTTAACTTTGATTGCAAGTCCAGGTTAGTCTGGTTGTCTACTTATGTTTCGGCGTTTAGCCAGTCGTTCGGCGCGCTGTTCGTCTGTTTTCTGGGCGATTCGTTTCCTCTTCATCTCGTTCCGTAGTCGATTCCAGGCCTCCTGCAGCTTAGAATTGTCGCCATCCATACTGCCGCCTCAACTGTGGTTGCTGCGCACGCGAGCTCTCCTTTTCAATCCTCCGACATGGTATCAGGCATGCGACGCAGCTGGCGAAGCGAGCGGAGGCGAGCGCAACGACGAGGAATGCGGTGTGACGTCATACCAAACGGCGGCTGCGAAAGGCGCCGCGCTGCGAAGCGGCGGAACACCTGTGGCTCGGTGCTACTAGTGGCGCATGTGCAGTAGTGATTAGGGAGCGAGAGAGAGAGAAATATCTGCAGCGACGCACGCGTTGTGATGTCATGTGCCTCCTCGGAGCACCGCCACGGCGAAATCGCCAATTCACGGCCAGTAAAGCATTCGCTTTAAAAACTGCGCGACTACGCTCCCCTTCTCCGGAGATTGTCACAGCCTGCCCCCTGGAGGGGGGCAGGCTGTGATGGATGCGCCTGGAGTGTCCACATAATTAGTATTGCAATAAAAACGCGGGGAATTGTTCGTGTATGCAAAACAAGCGGAATGTGTCAGCGATATTCTCTAGATGATCTTGCTATACAAATAAAAAAACTGTCCTATTGTTAAACTTTGTAAGTGCTCAAATTACGCAAATGAGCTATCAAAACTTGCCACTGTACCCTAGGCGGTACGAGGTTGTATCCAACACTAACGATGATGAAAGCTCTAGAGTTCACTCCACGAGTTCCGCATATAAATGAATCTGTGCAACGCCATGCACTTCAATATTTTGATTCAACGGATTTTTGCGCCACAACCTTCAACCAACTCGCCCGGATGACTTCCAGTTTCATAGATCTCTAGTACAACTGTGTTTTGCTTCCTATCCTAACACTTGTGAGGGCCCAGCGACATTGGTGTCGTAGAGAGCGCTATGCGTTTGCGTGTACGCGTGAGTGTGTACGCGTGAGTGTGTGTACGCGTGAGTGTGTAAATCGCGGAACTTTACCATCATGTCAAACAAAAAGGTCACGAGGTCGTTTTTCAATGGGTACCAGGCCATTGTGGAATCAGTGGCAATGATTCCGCCGATAACGCTGCTCGCACAGCACATCATGAAGAGCAGAGCGTTCCAATTCCGCTTTCGAGGACAGACGCCGCTAGGCAGCTTCGACACCTGGCACGCAGTCTCACACTGACCGATTGGAACTCGCCAAACTTACGACTTACACGACCGCATCGACTAAACCCCCTCCCTGCAACTCCGGCCTCCACTCGGACTTCCTCGACGTGAAGCTACGCTTCTCTGTCACCTTTGGTTAGGAGTTGCCTTCACAAAGGCATACTCTACATTAATTGGAGAGACTGACAGTGGAGCATGCGAGGTCTGTGGCACGGAAGAAAACATCGACCACCTGCTGTGCCACTGTCCACGATACACCCCTGAGAGACAAGAACTTGTCAAAGCTTTTCAAAAACTGGACAATCGGCCGCTTCCTGTGCAGGTGCTGCTGAAACACCGCTCCCATCGCCCGTCGGCCCATAAAGCGGTGAAGGCACTTTTGTGCTTCTTAAGGACGACGGGCTTGTGCGACCAACTGTGACTATTAATGCAATTTCTGTAAGGCCACACACGTCAGCGAACTCACTGCGATTTCCTTCTTTCCTTCCCTCGTCTCTCTCCCTGTTATCTTTGTTTCCCCCTTTCCCTTTCCCCGAGTGTAGAGTAGCCAACCGGACATGATTCTGGTTAACCTCCCTACCTTCTTCTTATCTCTTTCCCTCCTCCCCACCTTAGAGCACCGTTAGCCCATCCATAGTTTCTCTGTTATACGCCAGCCCCAACGCGCCACTCATTCTGTCCGGCATTGCAATAGATAGTGTTAGAATAGCATTGTCACCTTACGTACGTTAAACGTAATTACCTTTGCGGGACGTTACGGTGGCCATCCTTTCAAGACTATTAGTTTACCGTACCGGAACGCAAACGGAAGGAAGACGTCGTAAAACAGGACGCCGTCCGGTGCCTCGTGCCAAGCGCATCCAATCCAAGACAATCCGTTAAGGAACATTCTGTTGCTGCTATGCCGACGCGTCTCGTTAGGCGTACGGGCACCGGAATCGCAGAAAGATCTCAGAACTTGGACGAGCTATGGACTCATAACTGACGTGTCAGGTGAGTTTAGAGACAACGAAAACTCATTTCAATAGTTACTGGCGATCAACGCGAGTTAGACAGCAGCCATCACGAGAATTAACGCTGAAGCGGGAGTTATTGATGCCGCCGTGTTTGACAACGCTTTTTCTCAGCGTACGTAAACATTCGAACGTTAAGCTCGCCAAATAACGTACGTTATCATACGCACGTAAACCGCAGAAACCCAATAACATTCAGAGCATGCGGAGTGATAACAACACTATTTCTTTACGTGCGTAATGCGTTTACGTTTGGTTGCAAACGCCAAGCTAAAACTGTCTAATATCTTCCTCTGTGTGCTAGCGCCGTTCTTCGCACCATAGTGCAAATGCAACGGCTCGCTACGACAATCCTATCGCGGTGAAAAGTGTCAGCAGGCCCAGCGAGGATCCGGTCTGCATAGCGATTGTCCACCGTCGCATCCGAAGTAGCGTCTGCAAGATGAAAAAGCATTCGGCAATGGCCGCTCTCCGTTACTGCGTAACTGGTCGCAAGAAGCGAGACGCGTCTTCTTTTCAGCGCAATACTTCTCCGCTTCCTGCATTTGTTTATTTTCTCTGCTGTTTTGCAAGCTTTCCCTAGCCGGACAGACCAGGAAGTGATTGTCGGCTGAGGAAAAACATCGTACGTTCGTTTCTTGCCTCTTATTACTTGCCCGACTGAGATTGTAAGCAGGCCCGGCAGACGAGACAGTGCGGCGAGCATGTTGCTTCCGTGTTTAGGTTTTTTTTATGCATGCAATGCCTTTGTTTACCCGAGAGCAAGGCTGCGAGATAATTACGCAATCAAACTGTGCGTTCACGCCTTCAACGTGATTGCCTCAGCTTTTTCTAGGAAGAGACGTGGCCATAAATTATGGCAGCTTAAAACTCGCGAACGCAGCGCGCTTTGCTGAACCTAAGAGGAAGCTTTCCTTCAGGGGGACTCGTTTTGCTCGGCATCCAGCGAACCGATCTTGTGGGGGTTCTTCCATCGAAAAAAAATTAAACATCTATCATTTAGTCTGCATACCTTTTTAATGACGATGATTGAATATTGGGAAAGAAAAAGGAATCAAGCACCTATATTTTAGCTCTTTGACTCACTGTTAATTCAGTAACCATGTGATACATTTTAAAAATTGCACGTATTAAAATTTCGCAAGCGGACAAAATTGTAGTATTAAACATCGTTCGAAAATACGCCACTAACTTTTCAGTATGAGTGGTGCAAACCCTGTGGAAGCATTGCAGCAACTTCACGCAATATACAAACTCACGAATCACATTTGTCTACTATAAAGGCTCTAATAGGTGTAGTTCAACGAAGTACGATATCAGCTTGAGGTGAAGATTTACGGATGTGTAACCTTGGAGCTTAATTTTTTTTTTTCACCTAACTGAGTTGCGGAAATGTTTTCTGAAATTGGGTTGACATGAACTCTACTTCCAGCCATTCATGTAATTGAGCTATCTCCCGCAAATAGTTTAATAGTTCCAGCAGTTTCCTCGTAAAGACATGTCTTTTGTGTTCTACATCCACACCGTAGAAGCGTCATTCAAAACACATGTAATCATTTCCCACTTCTGGCGGCGTTTTCTCTACTTCTTTCTTTAAATAAAAAGATGTTGATCCATAAATATTTTCACAAACAACCGTTATATTTGTCAAGTTTCGCTCTTCCTTCCTATTTGGCTTTTGCCTTGGCTCTATCTCTTAGTACATCCCTTGATCTCTGAGCTCCTTGCGACTCTTGTTTCCAGTTACCAATTTGCGCGAAAAGTGCTGTACAATTAAGGAAAAACCAGACGAGATGACGGCTGACATTCATACCGTTTATGGGTTTAACGGTTACTGCAAGGTTCTGATGATGGATGCTGTTTCGTATTATTTTATTTTCACGTTATGTAACCCACATCGCGGGCATATGGTGCCGAGTTTCTGCCAGCGTCGTGGCGAACCGTCACTCGAGCAAGTAATGAGGCAAAAGGAAATGTTAAACGGAACTGGCGTTTTCTCTGCCTGCACCTTGTTCCAGATGCATACAGACCAGCTGACTACGAACTGAATCCCTTTCCTGGTGCCTAGATGAGTCTAAACAAAGAAGGTTGAACTAACAACAGCAATGCGCGTGACCGTTGCAGTATACGGTGACAACTGAACGCACCTCAGGTTAATCGCACGGGCACCGAATCGATGAGAAAACTGACCTTCACACCCCAGGAGATGCCTGTAACTACCGCCCTCCAAAAGGAGTCAAAATGGCAGCAAAATCTTGACCACCGAATAGCTGTCAAGTCTCAAGGTTGATCTGGCGGCGCTTTATAAGTATGTGTGAGGAGTGGTGCCGTGGTTAAGGGGGTGGGAGGTGTTCCACTTAAATACAGGGGGGCCCGGACCACCCCGGGCTCCTCCTTGGGCACGTGCCTGACACACATCTGTAAAGGTATGTGAAAAACAAAACAAAATTGAAAGCTTAATCAAGACTAAGACTTGCAAAGTATTGCATAAAGACTGCATAAGGTCCTCAGCGAAATGACTACCGCCGCACCTCACGAGTGCATTCGCTAACTCGTCCCTTAGAAATCCCTTGGAACGGACGAATTGACCAGAAAATTTTGTATCTTTATTGAAACTCTTGTTTCTGCCACACGTACATAGGAGGGACTACGCGGAAATTTACATCGATGCGAACACCGTCCTGATAAATTTGATTTAGCAGCAAGAAACAGCAAATTCTGGCGTCCAGGCACGACGGTGTCCAGTGATAAGTAAGGTTTTACAGCCAAAAAAAAAAGGGTGTTTGCGTCGAGGCAAGGAAAAGACTTACGTAGCTAAACTTTATACAGCTCGGCTTTACGGTTGCGACGAGGCCCACCGCTTTTCAAAGAATGAAAAAGGCAGTTCGCTTTCGTTTAGCGCTTTACATTGCTTTTGGTTTACGTACACTTTTACCGGTTCCTCCGGTTGCGCAGTCCAGCTTTCTTTTTTTTTCCTTCATTCCTTCATTACGGCTGGAGCTTGACTCTGGTCAAGCTCGCCGTCAAGTTATACAAAAAGGAAAGTGCTTGGAAATCTTTTCAAACAACATTCCGGCAGGGCTGATCTGAACCGGCGAGGTTGAGTGCGACACCGCAAACCTTTCAGCCAAGGTGGCCGTACATTTCGAGCTATAACTCGGCGGGTATCTTTATCCCAGCGTCAAACTGGTTTTGCAGGTCGAACTGAGGCTGGCATGTAACGCGTCTACCGCAAAATAAAAATAAAAAAAAAGACGGCACTATATTTTTTCTAGCTTTGTACAAGTGGAAGAACGTGGCGTTTCTTCGCGTTCTTGCTAATGCACGTGTCTGAACAGCTTCGTTCGGAAGTGGTGACAACTTTCTTTTCTTCGTAGTCTTTTTTCTTTCTTTCTAACTGTTCGGTGAAACGTACAAGCTTTCATCCATCTGACAGCGGCACAACCCTTCAAAGGAAACGCGCGCGGCTTTCTCAAAAAGCTTCGTAGTTGAAGCAAAAATGTGTCCTCAGACCAGGGCGAGTTTCTTTTTTATTTAACTGTGAAGCTTACTGTGGAACCCAAACTGGTTTCCTTTGTAGCCTCATGCTGCTGTCGGAGAGATGGCATGTAATTTTGTTTTTTCACGAGACGTCTTCCACCTTTATGATTTCCGCGAAACTAATTTGTGTAGCTATCTGCAGGTATTCGCACACCTCCCACATTACAGGCTCGTTTTTCTGCGCTCACTTTTTGCAAAAATACGCATACGTTTTTACCTTCGACACCTTCAAAGCGCTGCGCGGCAATTTACGACATGCTCGTGCTGCAAAATTTGCGCAGACGGACCAGATAACAGCCGCTGATACCGTACTCGTATTTGCTGAGCTTCCTGCCGGAAAGACTTCAATCTAGCAACGTTTCTAAGAAGCAAATAGGTAGTGACGCCAGGACAAGTATTTCCAGCCTTCATCGTTTGCTTGCTTGATGTGATTTTAAGTTACAAATGTTGAGGCAGTCGGATCTCCTCCTTATGCTTCCCTGTTATTAAAGGTTATGTGCATTCCACAGAAAATGCGGCAATGCGCGCATCCAAAGAAGACATTTTTTTACGCACCACACACACATTAGCGTATCCGAGGAGTATATCATATCATCACTGGATGGAAGGAGGACATTGCGCTCGCAAGCTAGGACGGGAACATTCATGGTACGAAGGACAGGAGCGGATACATCGAACTATGCAATAAAAGAGTGAATAATCCTCCTAGACCGTGCGCATTATAAAGCCCAATGTCCTACACGTCTATGTGCAGGCGCGCTGTACCTCTCAAATATGAACGATTATCCCCGCCGTGGTTCATGAGAGGAACACAGCACTAATATTTGACCTTTGTTCAGCAAGCTCTCAAGCGGAGTGACATCATTAATACGGTTAAACGGCGGGCTCCCAGGGTTGCAAAAGCTTTTCTAGACTTCTCCAGGTGTACTTCAGTAATTGAGCGGCGGAAGAAGCAGTGCTTCATAGTTGTTTCAAATAAATTAGGGAGTTTTCTTCATTTCCACACGATCTCTATATGAGGCACGCCGTAGTGGAGGGGGGCGGGGGACACGGGATTAATTTTGACCGATAAAATTTCTTTGGCGTTCACCTAAATCTAAATGCGAGAGGCTTGCACTTCTGCCCCTATCGAAACGGAGCCGCCACCGCTGCCAGGATCGTATCTGCAATTTTGCACTCAGCAAAGCAACGCGACAGCTACTGCGGCGGTAGAATGCGTTTTTGACGTATGTGTTCTGTTCGGTGCCTCTCGCAACGAAAGGGTGGAGAATCATTTCTTCTGCCCGTAAATAAATAAAAGAAAATGATTACACTGCGAGCGCAACACGGAGCGTTCGCTAGAAACAGCACTGGGTGCACACCAGAGAACGTGATCAGCAATTTGTTATCCTTAGTTCTGTTGAAATCACAGAGCTTCCCAGAACAATTACTAAGTGTAACTCTGGCGCTGCGATCGTTCTGTCACCGTCGGAATGGCGGTTAGCACGTGCATTTGTCTGATATCCGTGCTTGTGGATTCAGAAGTTCTTGTGGCGCTGTTCAGTACAATTTATTCGCCTTCATGTTCTTAAATTGCTCAGCAATCTACACTTCATTTTTGCAGAAGGCAATAGGAGAATGCGGACGCGCGGAATCGCTGACAATTGCAGTGGTTCCGCTTGTGCATGCTTCCGTGGCGCAATCATTTTGATTTTACGCTTCTGTGCTAGAGGTCCTTTGTTGGAATCCTGCCGTTGGTCAATTTTATTAATAGTTCTGGAATGGTTTATTAGGCACTATCTTCCGAAAATGGTGCATTTGTGAAGTTGCTATCACCACCATAAGTTTGCGTTCCCTGCTCTAAAGAGCCTTCGTGGGTCGCTTTTCGATGCGGTCAAAATGAAAAAAAAAAAACGTGTACCATTCATTGGGTGCATTTTAATGAGCCCTAACTGGTCAGAAAGTACCTGGCATCTCCCACTACGCCATACCTCATAATAACATGGTCAGCACTGTCACGAAAAATCCAGTAATTAAAATTTTTAAAGCATTCACGTGCTCACTATCATTTTTTGTAACGAGCGCAATAACTTTTTACGTATGTCATCAGCAAATACTTTCAATACCATTCTCTTTGAATGCGCGCGCGGTAACATGAACTAGCACCTTAACTTCGGTTTAATGTTGCCGTTGTAACAAGTCTTCCTACCTCTAAAGATTATGTACTGTTGTATGTTAGAGCCATTACATATACATTCCCGCGTTTTGTATTGTATATTTTCATGTGCTGTATTTAATTTTATGCCCCATTTCCCAGCTCTGTCTTCTCTAAACTAACCTCATGAGTAGTACAAATAAAGAATAATTAGCGCTTATCGATAGTTAATGGGAATGGGAGTGAATGATCACGTATAGCTATGTCACAACGATATGCGGGTTCACCGTAACACCATTCTACTTCACCGCAGCAAGAGTTCACTCGGTCAAACGTTCCTACAGCGAGCGCCTATGCCACAAAATGACCAGTATAAGAAAGTATTTCGCGTGTCCAGGCCGAATTCCTACCTACTATGTGCATTGTGAATACCTCTATAGGAAAGACCACTACAACAAATTTCTCTACAGAAGGAAGGAATATACGAGGTGAAAATTTAGCTGCACCATATTTTTAAAAATTGCCGGCGGGCAATTACTAACAATCGAGCTAAATGCCTCGATGAGACTGTCATTGCTTCCGCGAAAAATCAAAATGCCTAATACAACAATGAACGTAAACAGACTAAATGACATTTTAATTAATTACATAACAGCACCACATTGCAATTTACGAACTCTACCTATTAACAAATTGCAGCTGCTGAGTTCACCAGGTGAATGGGAACAAACTGACCTGCCCTGGTTGCTTAGTAGTTTTGGTGTTGCGCTGCTAAGCGCGAGGTCGCGGGCGCGAATCCCGGCCACGGCGGCCGCATTTCGATCGGAGTGAAATGCAAAAACACGCGTGTACTCACGCTTAGGTGCATTTTAAAGAACCCAAGGTGTCAAAATTATTCCGGCCTCACCCATTACGCCATGGCTCATAATGAGATCTTGGTTGTGGCACGTGAAACGCCGTAATTTAATTAACGGTTTAATTGGAACGAGTTGTAAGGGTTGCACCAAGTTCGAGATTCTAATTTTGAAATTGTGAGCTTTAATGTATGAATAGGCATTTGCCTTTTAAAGGGCCCCTCACCAGCTCTGACCATGTTGAGCTGACAGGCGCAGAGCATACAAATCTCGATAACGATCGTGTCTGCAAAATATTAGATCGCTGCGCGCCACGGAAACATCTGAAATTTCTAACCGAACGTCGTTTTCCCTTCGCCTCGCAGCAGCTGCGCTCCAAGCCGGAGGATGACGTATACACTTGCTAGTGCGCCTGCGCACACGTGTTTGTGCTGTGACGTCGCTCCTGGTGACGCGCGACTTCCCGAATTATTCAAGGCAACATCTCTCATTTTTGTAATATGTTGCTTGAATGGACGAATTAAAGCTTGGAAAGATAATAAAACACACAAACCGAATGCCTGCGTGTTTTTGTTTTACTTCGCACCGTAGCAAGACACATGTACTTCCATTTCGTCTGCTTGTTTCCACGTCGTGCTGTCGAGCGCAGACACCAAAACCGTTATTTTCTGCCGTGTTCCAGCACCTGATCATGATTTGTGATCCACTTGCGTCTGCCTCAGTATTCGTGTAGCACTGTGGACGAGGCTACTAAGGTACCCTCGTCCACAGTGCGCGAAATCGTGTGCTGCAGAGAAACCAGACAATCAAAACCGTTCCCGCGCGATACCGTCAGCGGAAGTGCGTCGCGCTGCAAAAAAGCGAGGCGGAAAAAAAATGGAGGCGGGACCCGTGACGTAAGCGTCACGCGATTTTCGAGGTATGGGTATCGGTATGGGGGAATGTAGGGAAGGATTTGCGCTTGCGGAGGCAAAACGGGCCAAGTGGAGAGAACGTAGGTAAGCTGAGAGCGTAGGTAAACGAATTCACCCGCTCAGAAACATCGTGGAGGACATCAAGGACGGGGCAAAGGCAAATGTTGCCTTAGGCAGAAGTGCCGAAGCTTAGAGGCTGCATGCCAACAGACAATTGTATAACAAAATGATGTGTATAAGGAAGGGTTTTCCAGCTTCCAAATTCCTGCTCACGCAGGAGGAACTTCATGCGCGAGCCAGGGCTCAACATTTCTGTGCCGCCCAATTAGAGCTGCAGCTCGAATCACAGCCGAAATGCAGTGGGCCCACCGTCTCGCGCTAGCTTTTTTTACTCCGTGCCGTCATTGCGCGAGGTGGTAAATAACCACTTCCGTACGGTGCCTATGACAGATTATCATCTTCGATGGTTCGCCGCTAATGGTGGGCAGCCATCGCTCATCGTGCCGCACGCATGTTGCAGACAGCGTTGCTATACTGGGCCTCTTGAATGAGTAATGGTCCGAGCATCCGGCAGCGGCGCTTAGCCAGCCCGCGCGGTGCTGCAAACTACACATTGCAGTGAAATTCGCTGCTGAGCCGCCCGCGCGCGCAGCCCGCTACGACATTTAAAATGCATATAAGCGCGAACGAACGCGTATGCTTTCGCTATTTAAAAAAAAAAAAAAGCTTAGCGACGAAGCAGAATAAAACGAACTGTGTCATATTGTAGGACCATATGCGGCGAATACATGTCCGTTTAAGCCTCAACTTGAGAAAAAAAAAACTCGAAGTATCCAAAGCGTCACGATATTTTTGAAGCGCGATCGATGAAGCCCCCCTTTTCTGAATATTCGAACGCATCGCTCTCGGCCAATCCGTGCCCCGCATGCGTGCAGTACATTCGTTTCTTTTGAAAAAGAAGGGTCAACGGGGTCGTTATAGCGTGTCGGCCGTTTATGCTGACCCCTGCGGTCTTGAATACAAGTCTCACCCTCCGCCCTTTTTGTTGTGGCCGCTGTGGCCCATGCCAAAGTAAGAGCAACGGAAAAAAATTGGAGCACCCTTAAGTTCCGCCTTTAAGAGTTGAACACCATAGCATTCAAAGACCCGTGACGGCTTTTCGTGCATCCGGGCAACTGCAGCTTATGTAACCGTAACGTTTACCGGGTAGCGCTGGCGGCGAACGCTATGCACGATGGCAAGGTTTTTGGCAGATATGTAAACGGCCTCTTGCGTGGGTCGATCTCCTATTATTCTATCGCCATTATAATCTATCAGTCTGAGAAGAGCTAACATAATATATACGTGCTGTCAGTGTTTTTTTTTTCATTACATTTGTTTGTGGGCTGCGTTTTCAACATTCTGAGGAATACCTTGTAAAGAATGAAATATAAGGCGTGAGCTACTTTGTTGGTAGTATAGTGGTTGGGTATGCGTGGTTCGGAATTTGGTTGGAAATTCGTTTTGCCGAAGCGACGTCGGATGCCCGACGCCGGACTTCTTGCGACACATGGCACTTAACCCTTTCGCGTTAAAACTTTTTCACGCGACAGCGTTAACGAGCCGGTGTCACACAAACGCCGGCGTCAGCATCCCGCCTCGACGTTGGACGTCACTTCGGAAAAATAATTTCGAACCAAATTCCAAACCACGCATGCCCAACCACTTCTCTATCACCAAGTTACTCATACCTCGTTATTCATTCTTTCCAAAGTTATTCTTCGCAATTTTGAGCCCATAGATAGATAGATAAACTTTAATAAAAGATTAAAGCAGAGTAATTGCTAATGGTCGGGGCCCCTTTTCCACGGCTCCACTCGCTCTTGCCTTCTCCTCAGCTCTCTGCATCAGCTGGAGCTGGTCGTCGAGGGCGGAGTTAGACAGCAGTGCCTCCCATTGCTCCCTCGTGGTGTTCGTGTCGTGGCGTTATCTAGTTCCACTCTTAAAGGCGAAGCTTAATAATAATAATATATGGGGTTTTACGTGCCAAAACCACTTTCTGATTATGAGGCACGCCGTAGTGGGGGACTCCGGAAATTTTGACCACCTGGGGTTCTTTAACGTGCACCTAAATCTAAGTACACGGGTGTTTTCGCATTTCGCCCCCATCGAAATGCGGCCGCCGTGGCCGGGATTCGATCCCGCGACCTCGTGCTCAGCAGCCTAACACCAAAAGGCGAAGCTTAAGCGTCCTCCAAATTTTTAATCGGCGAGCTAGGCCATAACAGAAAGAACAGACGACGAACACAGCCGTGCCAGGTGCTTGTGCAGGGACACCAGCAAGCAGAACGCCAACGAGGAGAACGCCAGCAGATGCATGACACGTGCGTACACGGCTGCGTCGCGGCAACCACGAAGCGATTCCATGTGACAGACGCGAAAGCTCGCCTCTGGTAGCGCAACGCAAAGGCGCCACTAGAGCGAAAGCCAGGACGCGTCTCTGATAACGGTTTCTTGAATACTGAGAAGGAGAACGAAAAAAAAAAGTAAAACGCAGCACGTCTATGAACTAGAACTCCAAATTTTGGAGTAGCACAATCCAGAGCGCCGCCACAAAAAAAATTTAAATTTTTGCAGAAATGTGCGTACTTGTGCCCTGGGAGCTTAACGTACGCCTAAATGTGAGCACACGAGCGTTTTTGCATTTCACCCCCATCGTAAAAGCCTAGACGGCCGAGAATCACAGCCGTGAGCGCGTGTTCAGCAGGTAAACTGGATTAACTTTACAGCCACTGAGTTATTGCAGCGGATAGCAAGCAACAGTTACTGAACTGCTTAAGTTGGAAAGCATAAAACAACAATTTCATATATGCAAATCCAAAAATGCGATTCTTCTTGCATATGCCTTTTGGTTTGAGTGCTCTTTCGCTGATTGTCGTATGTCGTGAATATCGAATGCATCGCGCAGACGCAGTACATATTGAACTTCGGTGTTATCTATATATATATATATATATATATATATATATATATATATATATATATATATATAAACGAGAAGAGAGGGGGTTAACTGAGGGTCCCGATTTTTATTAGTCATATCATAAGAAGCCAACAATATATATATATATATATATATATATATATATATATATATATATATATATATACAGGTTGTTTCAGTGAACGCTTCCACAAATTTTCTCAAGTTACCTGTGGCATAAATCACAATTCTAGTTCATGAGCTGGTCTGCACGAAGTGGCGGACAATACTTGCGCAAAAAATTGAGATTCTAAATCGATTAGTTAATAAAAATTCACTACTTAAGTTTTTAACTAATTACATTATGTCCCATATCACAATTTACAAATTCTAGCCGTGGAGTTCACAAAGCGGATCCGCTTAGAACGAATTTTCAATATGACACCAGTTTCGAGATATAAATTCCCAAACTTTGCGGAGAAATGCATTGGTGTTAAAGTTAATTTGTTAATAAACATCGTTTCATACACTGAAGCACACAAGTAACTGGAACGCCAATGCATTTTTCCGCAGAGTTCAGGAATTTATATCAGAAACTGGTGCCGTCCTGAGAATTCGTTCCAAGTGGATCCGCCTTGTAAAGTCCACTGCTAGAATTTGCAAATTGCAATATGGGTCATAAGATAATTAGCCAGGAATTTATTTAGTGAATTCTTGTTGATTAGCCGATTTTGCATTTCAATATTTTGTGCAAGTAGTGTCCGCCGCTTCGAGTAGACCGGCTCACCAACTAGAATTGAGCTATCTGCCACAGGCAACTTTTACAAAATGTTCAAAGTGTTCGATAAAACACCCTGTATATCATTGAACTCCTGATTGGGCGCAGTGATTTTGACGATGTCTTCGAGCTCGCCATAATGGCGAGTATACTCTATTCCAATAGGTCGGGCGGTGAACCTGCACTGAGAACACAAACTACCGGGCGCTGCAAGACCGGGATAGGGTCGGCAATTAAAATTCTCATTCGCCGTTAAGTTAGCTAAGGTAGGGCTAACTACGCACTCACCTGATTTTTGGATAGCCCGAGCATTGAGTATTACAAGTAATGTGCATCATCATCATCTTAGGAATATGTAGACTTGAAAAGCAGGCAGAGCCACTCGGCGCGGTAGTGTCGGGATTATGGCGTGGCGCTTCTCAGCTCGAGTACGTGGGTTCAATCCCGGCCGCGGCGGCCGCATTTCGACGGGGGTGAAGTAGCGAAAAAATTATAATCATGTACTTGTACTTAGGTGCGCATTAAAGTACCGTAGGTGATCAAAGTTGAGGCTTGTCTCAAAACGAGAGCGTTCTTCTGACACGCAAAACACCCGATATATGTTCGTTTGAACAAACGAGACCCGTATGGTAGCGAAAACCAATGAACAAAATTATTTGTTGGCGCGAACGCTTCTCCATTCTCAAATTGAATTAATTTATTTCAACGTCCTTGCTGCTGCGGTGTTACGCGGGAAATCCATTTCTAAGCTTGATTGTGAGTGCCAGTCGCGATTAAACGTTAGCGAATTTTTCTGCGTCCTCGAGGTGTCGTCTCCGCTGTTCTCCACGGCACTGGCAACCATCTAGGAAAATTCCTTACTCTCATGGTTATTGCGAATGACAAGGGGCGCAGTTTTGCAAACAAAATTTTGTGGGTCACGCGGCGATGGGCATTCACGGCACAGAACGGTTAAATCTGTACAGGTTAGCTGAATACCGAGGTACAGTGGGTAGAAGGACAAGCTCGCTCGAAGGACACTGTAAACCAAACACTTGGATATCCTTCCTCATCAGTGACACCAGATATCTTTTTCCTTCCGATTCTCTTGCTATCTACTAAACCCAAAAGACCAACCTCCGCTGGAAGACAGCCTACTTTATTTTCTTTTGTGACTGCTACTTTCGGCGTAACCCGATTCGGGAAGGGAAAGTATCTCTTCCGAGTCTCTCGGCTCAGGCGGCCCAGACACGATCCGTCAACACTGTCCTGGAACTGAATGCAGACGATCAAGTCACACGTCTCGAGTTGCCGGCTCCTGTGGCTGCGAAAGATTTCCGGCACTTCCTTTGGCAGTTTCTTAGGCCTCGAGCCATTTAAGCTAAACACGCTCAGAAAAGTCCGAATGAAGTAGGATGTACCGGAAAAGTAGGATCTATGTGTGAGAAAACAAGTTCTCGAATGATTTGTTGCGGTTCTGCCACGACGCACTCTTGCGCAATTGCGTTTCATTTTCCTCCCTCGTGATGCCTTGCGCTCCATCCTAATAATTGCTAAATAAATTTCAAAGTTAGTAAATTATGCATAAGCATCATTAACATAAGGACTCTGGTTGAGCATGAATACTGCCACCGTGTAACTTTTTGTGATGCAAATCACGAAAGTTTCACTAGATAATACATTCTGCATTACATTATGAATACATTCATAGATAAAAGCTGTCGCGTGCTCATGCAATAAAACGTTAGACGTTAACAAAGAGAGAGAGAGAATGAAGAGGAAAGGCAGGGAGGTTAACCAGATATGAGTCTCCGGTTTGCTACCCTACACCGGGGATGGGGGATAGGGGTTGGAAAGATGACAGAGAGGAAAACGCTAAAGAAGGAATAAAGAAGAAACACACACACATGGAGACACACACAGAGAAGGCGTTCCAGTTAAAGTCGTTCACACAGGCCGGTAGATTGCAAAAAGCGCTATAGCGCTTGCACGGCCTTCTTCTGTGACTGTAGGTCCTTTCGATGTTGTAGATTTCTTTTTTCGGATAGCGGTTGGTCGTCCAGTTGGTCAAGTTCGTGGCGAAGGCACGCCCTCTGTGGACTGTACTGCGGGCAGGCGCACAAAATATGGTCAATTGATTCTTCATGGCTGCAGTGTTCACAGGTTTGGGTGTCGGTCATCCCTATGCGGAATGCATAGGCTTTGGTAAAGGCAACGCCCAACCAAAGTCGATATAAAAGCGTGGCGTCTCTACGGCGAATCTGTGATGGCGCTCGAAGACTTAGTGTCGGATCAAGGAGTACATTCGCGTATTTCTTAAATGTGGCTCATTTCATTGCGACGCGGTGCACTGCCGAGCAAGTAGGCGGAGCTTCCGCGCCGCGTCAGTTCTAGAAAGAGCATTTGGGACGTGGCGCTCCTCAGTATGGGCTAAGCGGGCAGCGTGATCCGCCCGTTCATTGCCGATAATCCCGCAGTGAGTTGGAAGCCACTGGAAGGTTATTTCATGGCCTGCATCAGTTATATGGTGTAACGTCTCTGTAATCTGAAATATTAGTTGTTCGTGCGGTCCGCATCGTAAAGGTGGCGGTAGAGACTGCAGTGCCGCCTTCGAATCGCAGAATATTGTCCACTTGTGTAGCGGTTCATCACCAATGTGATGAAGGGCAGTAAAGAGAGCTGCGAGCTCTGCTGCCGTCGATGTTGTCGCGTGGGTCGTCTTAAATTTTATTGTTGTAGCTTTCGCTGGTATGACGATTGCCACCGCGTAGCTGCTTGGAAGGACAGATCCATCAGTGTAAATATGCGTAGAGTCACGGTAGTTCTCGTACAAATATAGTAGCGTGAGCTGTCTAAGGGCTGGTGATGATAGATCAGCCTTGTTCGAGATACCAGGTATTGCGAGGTTGATTTTAGGCTGAACGAGGCACCATGGAGGGATCAAAGGTCTCGCAGCCGGAGTGAAACAAGCTGGCAATGATTCATCATATTCAGTTATCGTTTGGCTGAAAGATGTGTGTGATCTGTCCGCTGGTAGAGAGGCTAAATGGTGATGAGGAGTCCTGGCTAGATGCCTTATATGGGTCTTGAGTACTTCAATTTCAATGTGGGTCTTAACAAGGTGGTCTCTAGCGATTGCTATCGTAGCCACTGTTGAAGCGCTGTGAGGCAGGCCTAGACAGATTCGGAGCACTTGATCCTGAAGACTTTGTATTGCGCGTAGATTCGTTTTGCCTGTGTTGTTTATTGCTGGCAAGCTGTATCGCAGAAATCCCAGAAAAAGCACCCTGTACAGTTGTAACATGGCACTTGGCGACATTCCCCAGGTCTTGCCAGCGAAAAACTTGAACAGGTGGCAGATGCCTGTCAACCGTTTTTTCACGTATGATATGTGTGGGCTCCATGACAAGTCCCTGTCGATTATGACACCTAGAAACTTGTACGATCGGACCCGTCGTATTATTTGGCCATATATTATTACACTGTAGTTTGTCATGGGTTTGCGCGTAAATGGCACTACTGCGCATTTCTCGGAGGAAATTTCCAGGCCTCGATTACGGAGGTAGATAGCAGTTTGTGTGGCGGCTCTCTGAATTCTCGCTCGCAACTGTAGGCGTGTTACTGCAGACGTCCATATGCAGATGTCATCCGCGTACATTGATAGCCTGACTGTGGTTGGCAAGTGCGCAAGGAGAGCAATTAATGTTAGATTAAATAACGCAGGGCTAAGTACACCGCCCTGGGGGACGCTGCGGTAGCTATAATGTAGACAAGTATGGCCTTCCTCGGTGCTTACAATGAAGGATCGCATGAATAGATAGCTCCGTATCCATTGAAACATCCGACCACCCACTCCTACCTCTGCGAGAGCAGAGAGGATGGCTTCATGCGTAGCGTTGTCACACGCCCCTTTAATGTCGAGGAATAAAGAAACGCAGAGACGCTTACGGCATTTCTCATGTTGAATGTAATGTAGGAGACCAGGTCGCCGACGTTATCGATCGATGATCGACCGCGTCGGAAGCCCGCCATGGCATCTGGGTAGGTGTTGTGGTACTCCAAGTACCACTCCAGGCGTCCTAGGACCATCCTCTCCATTACTTTGCCCACACAGCTCGCCAAAGCGATCGGACGATATGATGAGAGTTCCAACGACGACTTGCCAGGTTTCAGCAGTGGAACAAGACGACTTGTCTTCCACGTTGTTGGTAGCGTGCCATCTCTCCAAGATTCATTGTACACCTCAAAGAGAACTCCTCTCGCTCGCTCCCCCAGGTGACACAGAGCTCGAAAGGACATTCCGTCAGGTCCTGGTGCTGATGTGCGGCTACACAAAGCTAATGCTGCCTTAAGTTCGTGGATTGAGAATGGTAGATCCATCTGGTGATCACGTGGTGGCGGACAGCTGCTCGAAGGCGATGGAATATTGGTAGCTGTCAGTCGGCCGGATAATCTGGCGCAGAAATCCTCTGCCACGTCTATCTCCGATCTCTTTTGAGAGAGGGCAAGCGCCTTGAAGGGGAATCGCTGTACGGGGAGTGTCCGGAGACCGCGCACCGTTCTCCATAGTTGCGATAGAGGCTTGCGTGGATCTAGCGACTCACAGAAGGCAGTCCAACGTTGCGATTCGAGCTTGTCTAACCGGCGCTGTATCTTCTTTTGCGTGCGCCTGGCGGTCCGTAAATGGTCCATTGTCTTCGTACGTCGGTATCTTCATTCAGCACGTCGTCGGATTGCTCGAAGTCGTTCTAGTTCCACATCAAATTCATTCAGTTTCGAAAAGCATGTGAGCGTACTTGATTTGATTGATTGACGCTCTTGATTGCCTCTTCCAAGTCGAAAGATGGATTGGCGTCGCAGTGTTCTCTCATAATAGACTGAAATTTAGGCCAGTCCACTCTTTGGATCGTATCCTGTATTTAGGAAGGGGACAATCCTCTGATCTTGATGTACGTGGGTATATGGTCGCTTCCGCGCGTCTCTATGTCCGCAAACCACCCTGCATGTCTGACAAGGCTTCGTGAGACGAAAGCCAAGTCAAGACAGCTGCTGTACGTGGAGCCACGTAAGAACGTAGGATGTGGTGGTGGTGGTGGTGGTGGTGGCGGTGGATTGTAGCAACAGGCGGGTTTAGCCTGGCGAACAAGGCCGGCAATTGCTCCGCCCTAGCGTTTCGCACAATAACGCAGGACTTCCATCATTCAGCAGCCAAAGTTCCTTACTGTAGGCGAAAGATACCAGAGCTCTGCCTCTTGCGTTGATCATCGGACTTCCCCAGTGTGTGCGATGGGTGTTGAAATCTCCAATGATGACCCAGGGATTGGAAGTTGATGAAAGGATGTCTCGTAGTTTTTTGTAATCAAATCGACTTGACGGAGATAGGTAGGCGCCTACAAAAGTAAAGGCCAAATTATTTTTCCTAAAGTTTAGGCATATATATTGATTATTGTCATTAGGTGGTACAGGCTGATGAGTGTAGGTGAGGTCACGGCGAATAAACACCAAAACCTTAATGTTTTCATAAACAGTTGACGACATAAATGATTCATATCCAGAAAGCCTTATTGTGTTCGATAAGTTCGGCTCGCAAATGACGATAATGGGAAACATATTGGCGTACACGAAGCGACGGAAATCCGAAAGGCGTGCTTTGACTCCGCGGACATTCCACTGAAAAATAGCTGCTTGTCGGACCTCTTCCCTAAAAGACCATGGCTGTGGAGCCATGATCTACTCAAGGGTTGCAAGCACCGGACTCAGAGTGTCCAGTACTTGAAGCGCACTTCTGGCAGACGGTGTGTGCATGTTGCTTAGCAACACGTGAATGGCATTCATTAAAGGCCTAATAAGTGCTATCACTTGCTCATCTCTTTTCCGCGACTCCTCGGATGCAGCACCTTGCCGTACTGGGGGCGGCTTCTTCTGTGGCTCTTCTGGCGGTCGTGTACGCGGAAGTGGCGGCCATTCCTTTGTGGAGAGAGATCTGGCAGTTTTCTCCCTTCCAACATCGGTGTTCGGAGTGCTGGTAACTTCCGCTGATGGTGCTGCTTGACGAGTTGACTTTTCCTGAAAGCTTGATGCTTTCCGTCGTGAAGACCTTCAACGCTGACGTCGTCTTCGCCGTACTTTCACAGCGGCCTCTTTGTGGGTAGAGTTGTCTCTCACCATTTGTTTATGAATGGTGATCTCTTTCTTGGTCTGGGGACAGTCTTTGGAAGAGACGCAGTGATCACCCTGACAGTTAGGACACTTCAACGTGGTTGCGCTGCAGTTGTCTTCTGAGTGGGGTTCGGCACATCGAGGGCACACTGCCGAATTTCTGCAAACACCCTTCAGATGTCCAATCTTCTGACAATTGAAGCATTGCATTGGTCTTGGAATAAATGGTCGAACCTGGTGGCGAAAGTGGCCGACCTTCACGTAGGGTGGAAGGCAGTCGCCTTTGAACGTTATCCTCACACAACGTGTGTTGCCGAGGCGACCAACATGCACAATGACGTTGTGTTCGCTTGCTGGTTTTATGAGAATTGGGAGGTCTGCATTAGATATTTCATTGTCAATGTCATAGATGACTCCTGTTATTGTGGCACTATTCGTTGGCATGACGGATCGGAGCTTGATGTTTCCCAGCTGCGTTACATGTTGTAGTGTGGTCAGCGCGCTCGGGTTCATCACATCGATTGCCAGGATGTTTCGCCTAGTGTTTATCCTGACATCCTTGATCACGTTTGGCACGGTGTTTTCTAGATACACGGACAGTGCTTGCCTGTTAAGGACGCGCAGGTTGTTGGTAGCGTTCTGTGGCACAAACAGAATGGAGTGAGGCGATCGTTGAGGCGCTGTTTTCACAGTGTTCGAGCTGGACGCCGAAGATGAGTTGATAATGCTTCGTTTGGCCTTGCGGTACTGGACAAGTGGAAAGCTGTCTTCCGAGGACTCGTCACCTGATGCGGAGTATGGCTCTGTATCGTCGCCACCACTCGACGTATTTCCTCGCTTCCTCGAACCAATGACCGCGGGTGAACGGGAACCGGGAGGATCCTCGGGGTGTTGTACATCCATCACCGCGATGGAGGGTGCGGTAGAACCCACAGGTGCAGTGAGAAGTCCAGAAAAGCACAGAGACGGGCGAGATATGTTCCGCAAGAGAAGCACTTCGTCTTCCAAACGTTAACAAAGCAGGCTTAGTGGTTATGCGCTTAAAATCAGCAACGTATATTTATTGATCCACGTAATTATTACTCATATTTCTTTTCGAAGTTTTGCATGACGACACACTTGAAAACGTTCATGATGGAAAAAGCGCTTCTAGAACGGAGACTCCACTAAGTATTCCTTTTAGTAGTGCCTGTTCCATCATAAACGTTTACTAACACGCCCAACTGACAGCTATTAAAGATGTCTAAGAAGGCATTCTCAGCTGCTTAGAAAGACTACGCTAGTTAAAAATTTTTAAATCTATAGTCTGCGTCGCAAACCAATTTTGTTTTATATTTACGACAGCTTAAACTGCATATCCTCCTGCAGAACAGCTGTCAGAAGTTCGCTTTCAAATACACGCAATGTCATGCAATGTCAGCTTTGTTGTGAATACGTGACTCATCGCTCAATAACAAAAAATTATCAAGAGAAAGCCTGCTTCTGACGCTAGAAGCCGCAGAATGTCTCACCACCTAGTGTTAATATGTATAACATTGGTATCGGTTCGCTTTAATAATGGTTGCGAACCATGTTAAAAGCAAGTATTCTACTTCTCAGTTGTCTCTATTGCACATTTTATTATTGCGATAGCAATTATATGGATACTCCAGGCGCATTTCTGCAGTCATTGTCGCCGTTGCCGCGGTGTTCCTTATAAAGTCCGAGCACGATAACATGGTCGCCGCGCGCCGCATGCTGTATGTGCGAGTTAAACGCGAGGGCCACCCGACGATCGCGGCTGTATTTCGCGCGCACAGAAGAGGAAAGGGGGAAGAAACGCGCCATCGTCCGTCGCCGTGAAGCACCCGTGTGGGGGGAGGACGGGGGGCGTTCAACTCCGGCGGCCGTTGCGTATGGCAAGGCCACGCGAACACCGTTACTCCAAAGCGATCTGGGATGTGGACAAAGTACGCCGAGTGCTGGTGGCTTCGTTTGTGCTGTGCTTTCGACGCTTAGTTCGTGTGGCAGAGAGAGGCAGCACTAAGGTCAATTCGGCCACTGCTGTTGCCGCGCTTGCTCAATCCAGCGTTCTGACAGCGAGCATCCGCGGTCATGAAGTCAAATGTGTTCATTTTTACCTGTGCGCTTGTCACACCGTGCTTGGTAATTAGTTATTAAGCGAATGTTTACAAGTTTACATGACCGATAAAACTACTATACTTACTTCATATACCTGTCTACTAATTCGCTTCGCAGAAATGCTTCGCCTATCAAGTGAAACTGCGACTTTTTTTACTAACACAAGTTAAGGAATTGCTGCATTTCACCAAATATAATAAAATAACCTTTCGTGTTAGGGTTATATAATTTGCACTGTCCCTTCGATAATATTTCTTTAGAGGCCGTTGCACTCCTAATGCACGAAATGCTTTTAATGTATACCGTCCGCGTATAGTGTTGAGGCATTCTTGTTATTTCATTTTGTTGCATTCCAGCCGATACTTCTGCACACGAGGTCTCCGGGCTAGTAGGAGGGCGCCCGCAAGGCACTGCTTTCGACGGCTGTTTGATTACGAACGCGGGCACTAAGCACGTGGTCGCGAGCTTGCTGACGGCGCTGGCCAAGCAGCTCTGGCGAGTCCATTGACTCATGTCGCAAAATATGAAATTCCTTATCGAGCCAAAATGATGGCGTTCGTCCAAAGACTAAAAAGAACGAGGCTGCCTGTGTCGTTGTCCGGTTGGCTGTTTTGATGGCAAAAACGGCCTCAGTGACGAGACCTCAGCTCATTTGGGACGGGTTTACGTAAGAGGCTAGGATATCAGCAATAGTTCGATTCAGGTGATCTACAAGGCCGTTGCACAGTGGGTGGTTGACTGGAGTCGTCGGATGATTTATTCCCGCTCTGGCTAAAAGCGAGCTCAACTTGAGGCACGAAGCAGGCGGCACGATTAGTAAGCACACAACGAGTAGTGCTATGACGCAGCAGAAGCTGTCGTTCTAGAAACGTGACGACGTGCTGTGCATGATGTATCAGGAACTGTCTTGGCCTAGACCCATTTTGTGATGTGCTCGACTGCAACAATGAAGTACCTCTTGCCATCTTCAGTTTTGGAAGTAGACTTAGGTGTTGTAATCCAATGGCTTCGAAGAGGAAATGAAGGGGTTTGGATGCTTGGTAGGAGGTGTCAGTATGGTGGCGGCTTTGCGAAAGTGGCAGATTTAATACGATGTTACCTGGGATTGTAGGTCAGGATGCATGTTTCGCCACCAAAAGTTGTCCGTGACTCTGGCGTTATACCGTGCACGGCCAAGATGAACAGAAGTGGGCGGGTCACGTACATCCGTGAGTACACAGGATTGCAATTGTTCAGGCACGACAGACAACCAAAGACGAGGACGTCCACGAGATCGACGAATGTGCAACAAGAGGCCGTCCTCAATTCCGTAGTACAGACTTAGATTCCTGAACAGCGACAGCAGTTGGTTAGATCTGTCACCGAGAACACGGACGATAGACGCAAGTTCCGTATATCGTGCTTGCGCATTTCGCAAACCTTCAAAGACTACAATCTGAACAGCAAATTACGAGACGAAATCAGAATCGTCATGGACCGAGCCACTACTGTGAGCACCTTCGAAGTCATATTATTGTAAGTTAATGGACAAGCGCCCCAATATCGAAGTCTTGGGCTTCGGCCACTGAAGCGCTGTTGTGAATTTAAAGTGACAGCTGTAGGCGTCACGTCAAATTTTTTTGACTGCCTGCACAACAGCAAGACACTCCAGTTCGCAGGAGTGACGGCGCCGCTCGAAATCCGACAATTGGTGACTGGCATACAAGAGAACGAGTTCTTGCCCGGTAGAGCCTGCTGCAACAAAGCACCAGCGATTCTGTGGTGGCTGACATCTGTGTGGAGAACAATGTATGCGTTTTAATTAAAATGAGCTACGGTTGGTGGTCGCAGCAATGTTCTTGTGACATCAGCAAACGCGGCATCTTGGCTTGGGCCCAAGTCCCAAGCCGCATTTTTCTTGAGTAAGGCTGTCAGTGGTATACTTTGTTTACCAAAATCATTGATAAAGCGCCGGAATTATGAGGCAAATCTGGTTACGACTTTCAATCCTTTCGCTGTACAGGGTGCTTTGTAATCCGCTTGAGCGCATAGTTTTTTTCATCGCATGGCTGAACCGTGTTGGGTCACAGCGTCCCCAAGTAGGCGACCTCGTTGTTGCCCCCACCCCCCAAAAACAGACCGCTTCTTCGGCATAAGGCGAAGTACTGTGGCTGAGAGGGCATCCAGGGCTGCTCTAAGGCGTTGTCGGTGGTCATCGAACGTCGCAATGTATAGAATTACATCGTCGATAGATACAACAGCCGTGGTTCACTTAAAGTGTCCCATGGCCCTGTCCGTTAGTAGAAGAAATGAAGCGAAGAAAAAAAAAAGGCGGACATGGTATCTGCTGGAGACATAACTGAAACCACTCGAGGTGCTGCCATCTCCAATGTTTCACACACACGTTCGGCAACCGGCACCAAACAATGCTGTTCAGCATCGTTGTGTGCCGGTTCAAAATCATAACACAGGTGTGACTCTTGCGGCTGACTGAGGATAGGATGCTTCGCGGTGACAATATCGCCTTTGAAGGGGCGAAGTAAATGCACTCTTCAAATAAGAAATTTCCCATGGCGGTATCCATGTATCCTTGTAGCATGTATCCATGTGCCATCCGGGGTGTTCAAGACACATGTGCCTGCCACGGTTGCTGCTGCACTAGCACCGTGAGGAACGTCGTGTCGATATCCAGAAGAACATAGACAACTTTTCAGAGTCACACGCCTCCTTTGGTAGTACTGACAGATATGAAGAGATGGCTGCCAGAATGCAGTAAAAGTGACGGCTGGAACTTCCAGTACGCTGTTTCCGTGGTGTTTGCACTATTCGACAGCGGGTTCAGGGAGAAAACCCTTCTGTGACATGTGCCGCTTTGCACCGTCTGCATCCCAGTACTGTGGGCCAAAAGCGGACTGCCTACAACTAAAAATTCCATTATGAAAGTATTTTCAAGGGCATTAATCTTCATTAGGGCACGGCAACTATCTGGCGGACAGTATGAATGAACGGCTACTGTTACTTTTCCAGATAATGCCCTGGTTTTGGATTACGGCAGCAATGGCAAGGAGCACTCATGAAAAGCACGGCAAAATCTTGCTTCATCGTACAGGCGAGGAGATGATGGCCACATTATTGGCTGACCGAAGGCCGTCGACGGTAACGTCATCGGCAAGAAGAATACAAGAGGAGCGGCACGACATCGACCACATCAGAGGGCACGGCAACTATCTAGCGGACAGTAGGAATGAACGGCTACTGTTACTTTTCCAGGTTAGTTCTGGGAATCATACTGCTTCCTACCGTAGCGACGATAGGTTTTTGTTGGTTCTGCCGTGCCCTCGGCGGTGTTGTGCTGTACTAATTGATGTTTGGTCTATGATGCTATTGTTGTCGACATAGAGAGATGTAGAGGAGAATCCTGGCCCTCCGATAGCGTAAATGTTACAATTTTGGACAACCAGGCTAAATCGGACAGCAGGCTAAATGCTATTTTAGAGGAAGCCTCAGCACTAAACCTTAAAACAGACCGACTAACCGATATTCTTGAGGTGGTCCAGGAAATGAAAGTTAAGATTGCTTCTCTTCAAAAGACTGTAAGGTAGCAGGATGAACGATTAACAGAGTAAGAAAATGGAAGCAGATGCAACGACCTTGTAGTTCTTGGTGTTCAGGAGCGGAGCAAAGAATCTGAGGCTGACTTGAAGGAAGCTGTTGTGAATGACATATTCGGAAAGCAGTTGCGCGCTCAACTAAAGTCAATAGAAAGAATTCACCGCATCGAAAAGAAACACCCAACAAAATGTCGACCCATAATAATCAAATTTCTTGACGGCAGGGAAAAGGATAGCGTGCTGCAGAATTTCAAAAAAAAAGAAACTAAAAGGGAGCGCTGTAAGCTTCAGCAATGATTATGCGCACGAAACTGTAGTAGTTCGCAAAAAATTGTGGGAAGGTGCTGCTGCGGACAGGGCGAATAGCGAAAAGACAACCCTCCTCGGTGACAAGACGAGCAAGTATACATATGGGAAACAGCTCGAAATGAGCGATGCCCATATCAGAATCGCCGAGATAAAATCCATCAAAGCACACGTTCTGAAACCGGCATAGCGCAAAACAAGCATTCGACTCGGAATAAGCCACATGAAGCATAGCTACGCTTGATTCTCTTGAACGCTCATAGCATTACTAATAAAATTACTGATCTCGAATATATTTTACTGTCGGCGAACCCTCATGCAGTGTTAATAACCGAAACCTGGTTAAGCAGCTGGATACCAAGCGATTGTATTGCACCGCAAGGGTATAACTTGTTTAGATTGGACAGAGATGCAAGAGGTGGGGGCGTCGCCATTATTGTCGGTCCATAATGGTAGAAAGCAATATGTCAGAGTCAGTGTGGCGTAAACTAATTTCTGGGAACATTGCGTACCTTGTTGGAGTAGTTTACAGGCCACCAGCCACTCCACCTGAATTTTTAGATGTCCTCAACGAATTTCTCTGCACTCATGTAAACAGAAGCACTCGACTAATATTGGCTGGCGACTTTAACTTAGGACACATTGATAGTGGATTTGGTGTTCCTGTCCAGTAATGTCAGAGCTTATGGCTTATCAATTCTGGATGGTATATGTGACCATAAGATGGTTTCAGTAGGCATACTTCCCTCCTCGTGCAATCATTCTGCCGACTGAGGGCGTAAAGGACGAGTGTCGATTAAAGATTATGAACAAGCAGATGATAATTCGGTTTTGGACTATTTAGAACAATAATTTGACGAATTTGAACTTGCCTCCCAGTCGGAGTCAGTCGAGGAATTGTGGCGGCGATTGAAATGTATTATTACAACTTGCGTCGACAGATTTGTACCAAGTCGTTACAAAGAAAGAAAACAGAAAAATTCATGGATAACTCGCGACATTGTTCACATGAAACGTAAACTAAAAAGGCTACGAAAACAGCCAACGAAGCTACAGGAACTATCACAAGTGCAGAGCAGCTTTAAAACAGCATTATCAGAATCAAAAAGAAAGTTCTTCAATGAGACACTCGGCAACTTCATTAAAAGTGCACTACAAAAATATTGGCGTTTTCTGGGAGCACAGAAAGCAAAAATAGAGCAGATAACAATAGAAGGTGACCTTGTGACAGACACGCAGCAGATAGCAGATGATTTCAATGAGTTCTTTCAATCGGTGTTTCACAGAGATACAGATAATCACGTCACAGATGACGTAAACTATTCCTGCGCTTTTCTTTACGGAGCCGCTTTCGTTTTGCCAGGAGCGCGTGTTTCATCAACAACTAAACTTT
The DNA here is from genome assembly GCF_023375885.2 of Dermacentor andersoni. Classification (NCBI taxonomy): domain Eukaryota; kingdom Metazoa; phylum Arthropoda; class Arachnida; order Ixodida; family Ixodidae; genus Dermacentor; species Dermacentor andersoni. The sequence continues at coordinate 148,302,300 of NC_092815.1, forward strand.
GATTCAATGAACGCCAGTGGCCCCGACGGAATACCGACGGTATTCCTGAAGCGATATGCCGAGTGGATGTCTTTTTATTTAGAAATTATTTTTGAACACTCTTTACGGACTCATTCCCTTCCAGAAGATTGGCGCTGCGCTGCTGTTATTCCGGTGTTCAAAAGTGGAGATCGCTTACTTTCAAACAAATATCGCCCTGTATCCTTGACATCTGTATGTTGCAAACTCATGGAGCACGTAATAGCAAAACACATCACTCATTTTGTGGATACAAATAAGTGACTTTATATAAATCAGCATGGAGGGCCTCTCAACGGTTACCCAACTAATCGAAACGCTTCACGATTTTTCAGTGGCTTTAGACGAACGCCAACAAATTGATGTGATTTGCGTTGATTTTAGAAAAGCGTTTGATAAAGTGTCGCATAATAAACTGCTTTTCAAACTCCGCCAAGTAGGTATCAAAAATGATAGTTTAAAATGGGTTGAAGCATATTTAACAGGTCGGAGGCAAGTTGCACGCGTTAGTAACTGTGTGTCAGGATCCTTGGAGGTATTTTCTGGGGTACCACAGGGATCGATGCTAGGCCCATTATTGTTTTTGCTTTATATAAAAGATGTAGTTACAGTTGTTCAGCCGCCAGTGGTGTTGAAGCTCTTTGCAGATGACTGCTTACTTTATGCACCAGTTACCTGTAAAATCGATCAGGTAAAACTTAATCAGTGTCTCGAAGGTCTTCATACTTGGTGCCGGAAGTGGGACATGGAAATTAATTATTCCAAAACCACCGTCGCGCCCATTACCCGAAAGAAAAACGTTGTTTCCTTCCAGTATTGCATTGGAAATGTTATTTTGACAAATGTGTCTAGTTTCACATATCTTGGTGTATTGATTGCTGATGACCTAAACTGGTGCAGCCATATTGAAAATGTGTGCTCTGCATCGTACAAAAAGCTGTGTTTTCTTCGAGTAAAGCTACGAAACGCAACCAAAGGCGTCAAGCTAATGGTATACAAAACTTTTATTCGACCTGTTCTACAATACGCTGCCGTAGTTTGGAGTCCCCATCAGAAAGGTCTGAACGCTAAACTGGAAAGAATTCAAAGACTCGCAGTCCGATTTATAAGTTCTAGGTACAAAAAGACAGGCTCGGTTATCGAAATGCGAGGTTAATCTAATTTGGAATTATTAGAAATTAGGCGACAGAAGAACAGGATAAAATTATTATTTCAGTTTCTCTAGGGTCATATAAAGATTGATAAAAACAGGTACATACGTGCACCTGATAGACTTAGCAAGAGAATAAATCATGGTGCAACCATCCGTCCTTATGCTACCCGCACAAACGTCTTTCGTTATTCGTTTTTTTCCTGACGTCATCGAAAAATGGAATGGGCTACCTGCACATATTGCTGAATGTACTGATGTAGAAGCGTTTGGAACTCTTCTTGACAGTTTCGTTCCTTGAAATTAATTCGATGTTTTGTTGGTGTTCTGCATTCCTGTCAATCATTCTATGCCATATTTTTCGATGATGTTTTGTTGAAGTTTTATGATACGTCTAAGTTCCTTCCATATCAGTTTTGTATTTGTGATGTATTTCCTGTCTATAATGACCGTCACTTGAGGGTTAACAGTATGTTTAGATAAATGGATTAATAAATTAGAGCACGGCTGGCCTTTCGAAGCTCGGTGCCATTGATACATTCCAGCCGTGCTTCTCGGGCAGGCAAAAGCACGTGGGCTGCGTCGACAAGCAGTGAGCAACATTATACATTGAAACCAGCGCTCGTCTCAAACAGTTCCCTAATATTTCGGACAAGAAGAGCGGCACCGATAAGCACATACTGTGTATCAGCCTCGACTGTTGCACAGGAGGGGGGCTGGTGCGGAAACAGGGAAAGCCGTGTGACTGCTTTCCTCGAACTAGGCTGTTGCCGGGCAACATCGTTGTGTAGTGATGCGAAGTCCGTTGTTCCTGTTTTCTTGTGATTGCTTACGGAGAGGACCACAGAATGGTTTGACTGATGTAGCTGGCTTTCTTTGAGACCCTTGTCAAAGCAAAAGCCAGCTTTTGCGATTTCCGTAACATCCTAACCTTGTAACGTAGATCCGAAAAAATGAGATGCTTCTAAGGGCCGCTGCTTTTGCTGACATTGGGAAGGTGAAGATCTGCGCCTTTCTTGTTCGTGATATTTTGTAGCAGGAAAACGTACCAGGGCGGCCTCTGCCTGCAAAGTATGTATCCTCCTATCCCCGCACTGTTGAAGGGTGCTTCAAACGAAGAAACATATGCACATGCGAATACCCAATAGCATTCACAAAGCAGGTTGTTTCCTAAATTGCGGCATTATAGATTCCAACCTCGAGAAATATTTCAATACCAGCCACCTAATGAGCGCTGCTAGCTACTGATACCATTCTTCAGGATGTTACTGGTATTACAAATCTCTCGCGTAGCGAAGTTGTTTTCTGTGGTCATCGCAATAGCGATCGTCAAAGATTTGGTGGACAAACGCACAATCATCCAGAGGTCCAGAGGGAACACTTTACAGCAGCTCGATTACAGGGTCCCAAAAATTTAAGTGAATGTTCCCGCCTTCCTGACATTGGCCCAGGCGTTTCCAGCGGCTACTACATCCAACTGCACACGGTGCGCCCTACACGAGGTAGAACCATGCAACGTCGGCAACATTAGAGCTGCTTGGTACGACGGCCTAGGAAGCGATATGCTTGCTGTTTGCGCACTCTCTGGTTCCATCCTCAATTGCAGACTTCAACTGCACGACACGGTTCGGCAGCATTACGAATGCGGGGGTCAAAATAGCGATTGAAATATCCACCGAGGTAGCAAGCGATACCCACCATGGTGGTTTAGTGGCTTTCGTGTTGCGCCGCTAAGCACAAGGTCGCCGGATCAAATCCCGGCCACAGCGACATGATTTCGATGGGGACCGTATGAAAAAAAAAAAAAAAACACCCGTGTGTTTATTAAAGGTACTCGTTAAAAAATACCACGTGGTAAAAATTAATGTGGAGTCTTCCACTAAGATGTTCCTCATATTCAGATCGTCGTTTTGGCATAAAAGCCCATCAATCAATTAATTAATTAAGAACCGATGCTCGAAGGCTGTCCAGCTGGCTGAGATGCTTGCGTTGGCTTGGTCATCGTGCCTTGATAAGGCGTTAGCACAACCGTCCTGGTGCAACGTTGTGGGTGCTGATATGGTGCGCTAGCACCGCTTGCCACCAATTATAACGGAGACCCCGCCACGCCGACCTATACAATGATTTTATGAGTTTGGGAAGTTACCGCAAGCAAAACACTAGACTTGAAGAAAGGGGCAACACGAAACGGTAGGGACAACTGATAATTTAATGAAACGAACGCTAAGCTTACATAGATCAGACACACGTGTGCACCCGAAAAGCAACGTAAAAACCAATAAAAACAGAGAGCGACCTTATGCCGGGGTGCGATACAAATAAAAGGATAAACTCTGGCAGGCTACTGAGGCACCGAACACGTGTGTATCACATAGAGAACACATAAAAATTCTTTGAGAAACCACAACTGACGGCGAGCTAACGCAATCACCATACTTAAAGCGCCCCATGGCCACTGCCTCTACAATCTCTCTTTTCACCTGGCCATTCTTTCTGCCGATAATCTCATTCTTGAAAACAAAGGAGAGCAGTCCAAGCAACTACGGCAATGAATACGCAGCGATTCAAGCGGCCTGTAGCCTCATCATGCTTTACATCAGCGCTTTTAAAATCACGTCACCACAAACAGCTTTCTAGTTTTCAACTTCAAGTGGGACGACTGGAAAATGCTGGTTTTCCGAGCTTTCTTTTGCTTTCAGTTGCTGAATCATTGCTTGTCACGCTTTGTAGTAGGAAGAATTTTATAGTACTTCCCTAGATAGAAACGTTTTCCCATAATCTTAAATAGATTTCTGGTAAATATGTGCTGGATGCTGTCGTTTCAGCTCCTTCTTAACTTTCGAAGTTGTGCAACATGGTGGCAAAGAGAACCACACGCTCGGCCTCCTGTGAAATGAAGCGTACAAATGCGCATGTGCCATGCACGACACATGTCATATATAAGATTCCACTAAAGTGCGGCACATACTACATTGGACAAACCGGTAGGGGCATTAACATTCGCTTTCCTGAGCATGAACGTTCGCTGGCGACAGGTGGAGGGTCGAACTTGGCTACTTATTGCCGTAGTTGCTTGGGCTCCTCTCCTTTGTTTTCAAAGGCTGGGATTATTGGAAGAAAGAATGGCCAGGTGAAAAGAGAGATTCCACAGGCAGTGGCCGTGCGACGCTTTAAGGATGGTGATAGCGTTAGGTCGCCGTCAATTGCGGTTTCTGAGAAATAACTTTTATTTCTTTCCATGCGATACACACGTGTTCGGTGCCTCGGTAGTCTATCAGCACTTATCTTAGTATTTGTATCGCATCCCTGCTTGGGGTCGCTCTGTCTTTTTATTGCTTTTACGTTGCTTTTCCGGTGCACACTTGCGTCTGATCTGTATAATAAGCTTGGCATCGGTTTCATTAAATCATCAGTTGTCAGTACTACTTCGTGTAGTCCCTTTCTTCAAGTGTCGTATTTTGCTTGCGGTAACTTCCCCAACCCATGAATCACCAATTGGCCTACACCCACACTCTATGTTACCTTACTTCAAAAGTAGGCACTTTTATATGTTCCTTGTCGCTTGGTGATCAATGCGCACTGCGTTGCAACATCATAGCTTCCTCGACGTGCAGAGCTAAGACTTATGCTTATTGCCTACGAATGAACGCCTGCCCTCACGATGTGTATTCGATGTTGGGCGTTCTAGACCCGTCTGATTGCCATTGGAAGAAGGTTTCAAAAATCTCGAAAGCGGAGTGTTGGAGACAAGTCGGAATCTTCAAGGAATGGCCTCGCACCTTGTCCTTTCCACAGGTGGGGGACGGTTCGTTTGGCTAGAGGCGTCGGCGACACTTCAAACGCGCAGCGCAGCTTTTTCTGGAACCGAGTGCATGGACGGCTTCCCAAGAAGGTAAAAGGGGAAGTCGGTGGTGTTACGTTCACCTATTTAGACAACGCAACAGTTCCTGCTGAAGTAGAAGCAGTGCTGCAGCATGGTCCAAAATACAGCCCATCCCCTTCGGTGCAATAGATGGATTTGCTCGTGGCTGTGCACCGAATAGCTAACAAGGCACCGCCTGTAGAGTAAGAGTCCTGCATTCTTGAAGGAGTTGGTAGTCTGCGGTCTAACTTCACCAAGAAGGATATCTCTAGTAATGTTTCAAAGGATGTTGCCGGGCATTTCTGAGAGCACGGCCTAGCTCTTGTCATGGCCGACAAGGACGGCAGGTTTACAGTGCTTCCTGGAATTTCGTTCAAAGAAAAAGCAAAAGCTGCTGTAAGTAAGAACTTCAAGCTTTCAAGCCAGGGTGCTTCCAAGGTAAAAATGAGGGCCCTTGCTCTGCTGAAGGTATCCAACCTGGAGAAATTGGGAAAACTGGTGTCGAGCCGTAAGTTGAACACACTTCGCATTTTTTTTTACGGCCAAGACCCACAAGGAGTCTTGTACATTCCGAGCTACTGCAACGAAAAGAGGAACATGGCAAAATCGTGTCAGCAAGTTTGCTCAGACACAACTGAGGCCACTGATGCCAGTTCATCCGTACAAGATTAGTGGCTCAGACTTTTTGGTTGAACAGCTAAAGGCTGGCATTCCAGGAGCCAACAGCACTTTGTCAAATAATTTGGAAGATCTGTTGTATTCGGTGCCGTATGATGAACTTCTTGGTGCTGTTAGGGAACTCACTGACCTTACAGGTACTGTCGATTTCCAGAACTCTTATGGTGTGTTCTCAGATACTTTTGTAGAGCAGCTGACTTTTTACCTGAATTCGACAATTGTGTCCTTTGCAGATAAAGTGTATGTCCAGAAGAAAGGCGTATGCATTCGGTCCAGTGTCGCGCCAAAGCTTTGTGAAATATTCCTTGCTACTTTTGACCGTGCGCTCAAACTTAAGTTGACTCAGCCTTCAATTTTGACAATTTTTAGAGGCGTAGAAGATTTTTAATAATACTAAAGCTTTCACTAGACGACGACCTTAAAAAAGTGGCTCTTGAGATTTGTCAGAATTTTCCAGTTGCTCAAGCCAGTTGAGCTTCAATGACGAGCTTCTACATAATGGATAAATTTAATTTTCAGATTTAAAGTTAGAGTTTTCGTCCACTGCCATGCTTGCTGGGCCTTCGAACACCAGTCAAAAAAAGCATTGCTGCCTTTTGATTCATTTCATTCAAAGCATATAAAGCGGGGTTTAGCCTCATCATGTTTTAGATCAGCGCTTTTAAAATTACGTCACCACAAACAGTTTTCTAGTTTTGAACTTCAAGTGGGACGCCTGGAAAACTCTGGTTTTCCGCGCTTTCTTTTGCTTTTAGTTACCGAATCATTGCTTATCATGCTTCGGAAAAAGGATAAAGAACCATCAATTTCTAATGAACAGGTTAGTAAGAAGAACTTTGCACGGCTTACCTACATACATAAGGTTTCCCATATTCTTAAAAAGACTTCTGGTGAAGATTGGGTTGATGTTGTCCTTTCAGGATCTTGTAAAGTTTCGAAGTTTTGCAGCATGGTGGGCAAGGAGAACGACGGGCTCGGGCTCCTGTGAAATGAAACATACAAATTCGCATGTGCCTCGCACGACACGTGTCATATATAATATTCCACTAAAGTGCGGCATATATTACATTGCACAAACCGGTAGGGGCATTAACATTCGCCTGCGTGAGCATGAACGTTCCCTGAGGGCTGCTCGTGGGTCATACTTGGCTATTCGTTGCCGTAGCGAGATTGTAGAGGCAGTGGAAATGCGACGCTTTAAGGATGGTTATTGCGTTAGCTCGCTGTCAGCTGCGGTTTCTCAAAGCACTTTTGTTTCTTTTCATGTGACACACGTGATCGGTGCCTCAGTAGTCAGTCAGCGTTTATCTCAATATTTGTACCGCGCCTCTGTTTAAGGTTAATCTGTCTTTTTATTGGCTTTTACGTTGCTTTTCGGGTGCACACGTCTGTTTGATTGTCATAAGCTTGGCGTTCCTTTCATTAAATAATCAGTTGTGAGTACCGCTTCGTGCTGTCCCTTTCTTCAAGTCTCGTGTTTTGCTTTCGGTAACTTCCTGAAATCATGAATCAGCAACTGGCCTGCGCCCACACTCTGCTATGTTAGTGCACTTTATTGAAGCACTGGTCTCCATCTTCTACCTTCTGCCACCTCACATTGCCAATCGTCTACCCCACTCAAATTCTAGCCAGCGCAAACTGTAAGAATAATAAATTAAACCAACTATCGCCAGCAGAATGTTGATTTATGGTCTCGTATATTAAAGAAAATGCCGAAAAAATGGTAGATGAAAAATTCAAGTGGGAAGCTTATATATCGGTCACTCAGCGCTGAAATTGGATATCGAACTTCTGTAAAGTGCATCCGTTAGCGAATGTAAAGCGTATAAATTTAATACATGAGTTTACAGCTCATCCGATGATGTTTACAGTGTTTACGCTCATTTCCTACAGGGCTTACTCACACGCTTGGACAATGGAGACCGACGTATATTACACGAATCATGTGAAATAAATCAATTTTGCTCGCTTTAGATTTCTGCATTGGCGCGGCTTGCAGGATTATAATATCGCTACTTGCTCCTGTGTTACAGATGGAAACTTGGTGGTTCAGTTGTTTCCCGATTTCCTATTTTCAAGCATTCTTCTAAAGAAGTTGGCGTCCTAAATAAAGAATCTGGGGCCCAATTCACAAATGTTTTCATTCGTAAGTGTTGTTCATCATTGGCTGATCGCCTTCACTAATAATATGTTCCACATCACAATTGGCTGGCACGAACACTTTTAGCGTAACAACGTATTTTGTGAATACGGGCATTCATTTCGTCACTCGATACGCTTCGACTGTTTCTCTTTATGGCGAAAAAAAAGTTGGACGAAACCGGAGCATTGAGTAAAGCATGAAGCAGCCTCGAAGAAGACGAACACAACAACCGAGAATGCACCCAACAGGACGAGTTGCTACTACGGAGCATTCGATGCCGGGAAAATTAATGTGTCCCTTCCCATGTATTTGCATAGGTGTCCGGAGATCCCCAGGTAAGCCTACTTTTAAGGCGCTATGTCAATACCATCGCAAGCAGAATGGCGTTGCAGAACTCTTGAAGAACGTTCACCGCTTTAAATCACGGCGGATTAAAGGTAATTCTATCTTTGAATGCGCGAAGCTTTCTGTCAACAAACTGTTTTTACTGCATACACAGCATGTCAGCTTGCGACAAATCTGTTCACTCGCGAAGTGGATTCGAAAAATCGTGTAAACATCGTAGATCGCTCCTTTAGAACTCTTTCGACCAATATTTCGAGAGAACGGATAGCTTTAAGCGAAAAAGAAATTGAAGCGATATTTGCGCCCCACTCTCAACACACACACCACAAGTGTGGAGCTCGCAAGCTCGTTGTCGCAGATATCGGAGCGCTGTCACGTCCTTTTGTTCTCTGTTTGCTCAAAAAGCATAAAAACGTTTCTTGCTACGTTCTTCCGTGAGCTTCAATTCGCTGGAATTTTTCGCTATATTCTTGCGCATGCTGGCTCACGTTATAGCGTTACAGGAAATACGCCAGAAGAGTTTGAGGCAGTTTTGAGGGCAGTTCCTTGCATGTGATTAATTCGTTGGCATACGAAGTTCCCTGTGTTCTATAGACTTAAGTTACCTCTATCTTTCTTGACTATAGTGCACAGATTGAGTGCAACTAACAATGTCGTTGTATGCCTTTTTTTTGCGCTTAACGCAACTTTGAATAAAATGCATAATGCCAAATTTTGGCGAATATGGTGTTGACATCGAAAGAGAGTTGATATAAACTAACGAAGTGACTGCGTTTAGAAACAAATAAAGAACATGAATAATCCCAAATTATCCTGATAATCCGTACTTAAGTCCGAACTCGCAAAAGTCGTTAGTTGTCATTTTCCTTCCAGGGTTAATACTGGAAAGCACAGGGCTGATAAACCCTGGAATACAGGAAACCCAACGAATCTAGCAAAAAGAACCTCTTTTTCAAGCGCTTCTGGTTAACAAAGAAATAGTGATGTTCATGATAGACTTGAACAAAGCACAGTGCACTAGAAGTAGTAATAGAGGCTAAGCATAGCTTTTATATTTTCTTAGAGAGAAAAAGTATTACTAATCCGCACGATAAATATGGGAAATCAAATAAAATGGACTTAGTATCCCCAACATTATCCATGGCCAAATAACCTTAAAGGAAGACGCGTACAAGGCACTCTGCTTTAACAGATATTTTCAATCTGTATTTTATGAACCGTTTCAAAGCAAAGTGGCGTCTGTGATTCGCAAATTTTTTTAGCCCATGGGTGACATTATTGTCTCCACGAATGGTATACAAGCACTCATTTGAATGCCGGAACTGAAACTCAGTACCGGGGTTTTAGATTATTTTCAACCACGCATTGGATTGATGTGCATGAGCCTTGGTGCCCTTTCATGATGTGTTGTTTTCTAAGTCTGTCGAAAATCAGGAACACCCGCCTGATTGGAATTTTGCTAATGTGGCACCAATATTTCAATTCGGTTATAAAAATAGCATCACTAATTGCCAACCAATTTCTTTGAGAAGCATCTGCTGGAAAACCTTTGAGCATCTAATCTACAGAAGTATTTAGAATTTTAAAAAATATTTGAAAACCAAGCACTCCCTTTATTTAGTTCAACATGGTTTTCGTGAATAGTACTGTGTGCTACAGGATTCTGTGAATTTTCTCATGATGTCTTACGAGAGGGGGCTTTAAGTTGACTCCGGATTCTTAGATATGCAGGAGGCCATTAGTACTGTTCCATATGCTCTCTTATTAGATAAATTGTCATTTGAAGTCAGCCTACTACTGTTCTTGTAGAAAACATAATGTTGTAGTAAACGGTTCTTTGTTTATTGAGGTAACATCCGGGCCGCCACATGTTTCTGTGTCAGGAAGAGAAGTTTCCTTAGTTTATATTAATAATGTTCGCGAGCTGTTAACTTCAAATATCAGGTTACACGCGCATGATTGCGCCATTGAAAGATAAATACGGTTTACAGAATGTACTAACATCTCACAACTTGATCTTGACAATTTCGTTTCATGGGGCGAGGACATGAAATCTGACCGAATGTAAATGCTGCGCGTTTTTTTATTAGTTTTTCCAGCAAATCCAAACCCTTCCATGCTTGTTATAGCTTGTGTTGTGCACCGCTCGGCCATGTAGAACGTTTCTATTTTATTGGCATCTATTACACTTCTGACCTTAGTCGGAGTGGACACATAAGTTATGCGAGGTATTTCTATGAAGAGTTTAACAAATTTTAAAGGTCGTATATAGAAGAAGATAGTAAATCCTAATCGTTATTCAAACAGGCGAACATTATTTGTACAAAAAATCTAAATATATGTTAGACTGAATTGTGAAAATTCACTAAATTTTTTAACTGAATATCTTACGGCACATAGTACATTTCACTAATTGTAGGCGGTAAAATCACACGGCGTATCCACTCAGAACAAATTCTCAGAATGACACATGTTTTGAGACATTAATTACTGAAAGTGGCGGTCCCGTTATCTTTCTGCTTAAACTGATAAAGCGGCGTTTTCATAACGAAATAAATTGGAGGCAGCGCATTTTTAAAGGAAGTCTAATGACGGATTTCTCCAAAGATCTACAAAATTCCTTCGAAGTTAATATGCTTGGCTGTCTCATCTGCTTCAATTTCTAAATCGGAGTGCGTTCAGAAAAGTACTTAGTCACAACCTGATCAGTTGATTTTTGTACCTAGCTGATCACGCATTTTAATTTATCGTGCAAGTACTATCCGCCTCTTTGAGTGGATCATTTAAAAGAATAGAACTCTGCTATGTGCCACGGGAGCTTTCTTTGTTTTTTAATTGTCCGAAGTCTTCACAGAGGCACATGGTATAACAGGTAAAGCCAGCAGTGACCTCAATTTCACTACACGTAATCCTAAATCTGCCCAAGAAGGCCTGAGGTAAGCTTCCAATGTGACCAATGTGCGAGCAATATTTCAGTATGCTTGTACAATGTTGGATCCTCATAGCCAAACGCTAATATAGAAGCTTGAAAGCATCCAAACTGTGCACAGTGAACTGGTGTTATAAGCGTTTGAGGAAAGAATTAAACTTCTGCGACAAAAAATTTTTGCAATTTCATTGTTATTGATGAAACTGCTATTAATAAAATTTCGAAATGCTAAGCCCATACTACAAATCGCACACAAATGATCATGCTGAAGGAGGTCGAGAAACAAGATGTGGTATTGATATATTTCTGCACTCATTTCTTTCGTTTTGGGACTCATCAGTGGAGGCAGTTGAATGCTAGTGTTGCGGATGTTTCCGCAAATATGTTTTGCTCATACTGGCCAGCTGCACGTTTTAGTTGAGTGCACAAATGGCGAAAGTGCCTGTCATTCCCATGTCTTTATTACAGCGAAGATGTTAGACTCACGGTCGGCATTTATCGTGTCCGTCCGTGAACAAACATCTTCAGCAATGGCCCATACCCCCTAAGCAAGCGAAAGGGCCATGACTCATCCCTCTCGTAATGCAGATGCTACCAGAACACAGCAAAATGAAGCGAACAATGCATACATTCATTGAATTTACCCACATAACAGAAAGAACAGCATGCGTTTTAATAAAGAACAAGCTCAAAACAAGCATCTGAATCATCAGCAAAGCATTGCATACCCCTCTCAGCAGTCGTAGTGATGGTTTTGCAACAGCTTCGCTGGACATCCCCTTTCGCAGGGCCGGGATGGCGAGTCACTTTTTTTTATTATCTTTCCAGCCCCCTACAATAATGCTCAGCTGCGCGATGCAGCTTCCTAAATAAATAAATAAAATTGACGCCAACAGTAAACCAAACAAGAAGTCTTCGGAACATGAAAGACCTCTCTATGTGGCCTTTGTGAATTCCTAAATAGGGATCGATTCAGTACTATCATGATGGCGCCGCGTAGTCAAGGAATATCGGAAGCATAAGTGAATATCTGATGGAATACCTGAGACATGCCCCTGGAGTCATAATTATTATCAAGAAAACCTGAGCCATGTGTACTAAGAAGTGTGTTAAGCAAGGAGACAATCTATGCAGTCTTATTTACTGCATGAATAAGAAGGATTATTCGAAATATTAGATAGTTGTACAAATACTAAATGTCAGTGTACAACTGAAACAGCCGAGCAATCTGCGGCTTTTATATGAGTTCGTATTCAGGAAGATTACTTCAAGAAATTGCTGAGGCTTTCAAGCGCCTATATATGTTTCCCATTTCGAAATAATAATAACAGCTTGGCAAGAAACGAACGCTCGCTAACTTGCAGTTGGCAACTTGAAAGTACGCAGTAAGACGTTTACCAGTGACCATTAGTCACGCTTTTATTAGGAGGGATCACGAGAACCATATTCGATGACATATGAAATGTGCTGAAACGCAATTCTGTGTGAAGCCGGCGGCTTAATTCCTTATATCCTGAAAAATAATTGAGGTAAATTATTGAATTAAATATGTTGAGTGAATTTTACATGTTTAAAGGACCATTACGCGATTTTTCACCATGTCAAGGACAAGGAATTTTTAGGTTCCTGAGACCCCATGTCACGCACCTCACAATAGAGTTGTTCCACAAATTCAAAAATAATTTTAAATAAGCAAGAAATCACGCTACGAAAACTGAAACCTGATCGCGTAGCCGAGCGTGCCTCTTCGTGTGACGTTATGAGCGGGGCACCAGCTGGGAAGGTGCTGAAGGACTGCCGGTCTCGCCCGCGGGGAGAACGAAAGCGGCGAAGAGCTGACGCTCAGCTGATTCGTGACCGCGCTGGACCTTCGGGTGACGATGTCAGTTGCATCAGACCTTCGTATGTGTCATAGAGTGGCAGCTATCATTCCCCATTATTCAATAGCCTCAATTCACCGTTCGCATTGGACCACCACCACGAAAGCCAGCGCCCATGCTCAACATATCAGGACGCAACATGAAGACAAAAGTATCCCTTGCCATTGGTTTTAAACGTGCTGTTACTATATGAAATGTTTGACCCCTTCCCAGGGAACCGCTTTGCACACTCAATATACTACGTTGTGGAGCACCTCTTTTACATTGGTATACTGAAGGATGCCAGTCACAGTCGAAAGCACCCACCTGTGCATTCGTCTACATCTGCAGCTCCGTAGAGACCGGTTGTCGTACATCACTAACATCAAAGATTGCCAGATCGTAGCAGAACATGCAGATACTGTGCATGTACGCGCAGCTGCATCACTCTGAGCCCCGCTGATATGAACGATCGCACACCTTCCGAAACAGCGAGCAGGGGGCCCTAGTACGGGAGCGTTGTTATGTTGCCTACTTATCATTCTTTACTCTCTTCAAGCACGCAATTAATGTGTTCCATAAAGTATACATAGATTAACACTTTACACTAGATATGGTCCTTCATGTAGAAAACGAGCAGTTCTCTCGCGAGAACGCGAGGCCATTATTGACACCGTTGGCAACTGAACGAGGCGGTTATTTACGCTGCTGTATGGAAAGGGTCTCCACTTGCTGCCCATTTAGAATACGAGGCAAACACTGTATCTAGGAAGCCAAACAATAAGTGAGCATAATAAAACCTAGATATATATACACCCAGGTACGTAGTCCCATTTAATTTAGGGAAGTACCGGCGAGTGCGAATGGCAGCCTTCGAGAACGGCAACGTGCCGCTGTTTATAGTGCGCCGTGTAGTCGCTTGTGGCTTTTTGTGTGCGTTTCATGCCTGTATGGTGAAAACTGAACTACAAAGAGGAATTTTCTGATGGCTTAATTAGCTTCAGCTCAGTCGCTGGAAGGCGACTCTGATTGGTCTAACCTCGACTGAACGCGGTCGACATCGGCTCAAACAGCGTGTGCGGACGGTGAAGGTGTAAGTTTGCACAGCTAACGATGGAACACCACTAGCGACTCACCTATTGTCAGTGCACACAGGAAGTAACTTTTCGTGACAGCAACTTAATTCTCATGCCAAAACTGTAGCTCACGCCTCGGCCCAGTCGTCTGCCATTAATCGCCAGCATGATCTGCGTATGCGACCTCTTACGTCATAGCGCAATCCGACCAGTATCAGAAGAGTAGGCAAGGCTGGTTGTTTGAGGGAATTAATGAAATTCATGTGTGAACAATCTGCGTAACTGTCATGTCTGATATGTTCAAGAAATGACGGAAGTGTGCAGAAGAACGCACTCAGCAAATTTCATTGAGATTCAGTGACCTCGAAATATTGCCGGGGTTGCCCTTTAACGACTGGAGTGAAACTTATAGACTAACAAAGAAGTTAAAGAACGTGCAACAAACAATGACGCTAGAAAAACACAGCCTTACTGCTGGCAGAGAGCAAAACAGCCTTGCGAGTATGTATCCAAATGCGTCTAACTGATATTTTAGTTTTGATTAACACGTTGCGTATGACATATAATTTGCACAGCTCTTGCTCAGCTGTTCTCCGCACTTTTATTTCCTCCTTGAACCAGCACATGCGTATCAAGCAAAGAATTCTAGACGCTTTTTGAAGACTGCCGCGTAGAATACTCTTTTAAGGTCAAGTTCAAGGCGCCATTTTGAAGAGGCATCAAAGTGCGTGAGGTCACGTCCAGCCTCCTCACTGTGGAAACGTTGGCACCATCCTGACCTCCGAATTCGGAAAGGAACATCCAATCGACCCTCTTCCCCCCCCCTCTGCCGTGTCGGAGTGCAGAACCGTCCCTTGATGAACACGGGGTTACTTTTCTCGAGAACTGCCGCGGGCTGCCCATGAAGCATAGTGACCACTTCTGTCGAGTGGCGACGCTGACATTTCAATCTTTTGAGTAGAGGTGATGCGTTGAGCAGAGATATAGTGTATTCTAGCAGGCTGCGATAGAGGAACGTTCTTGAATACCAGAGCGAGGCTTCTCTTGTTCGGTCATGGTTAATAACTTCGAATTTCTGCCATCTTTCTAACTCTTTGTCTTCATCGCAGATCAATAACGAAATAATACGGCGTGTCTTGTTTACATTTGAGGTGATGGGTTTTATTTTGACTTTATATCGACAGATGTGTCAAAGTTACGTTACCTTACTATTAGACGCTGCAGACTCCACCTGGTTACGAGCCAACGAGGCAGGACGGTGCCTTTAGCATGTTTTTCTGGTCCTTCATAATTACAGAATGATAAATATCATTGTATAGTGCCGCCAGACGCGCTGCGTAACGAGTAAGAAAGTTTCTACGACTATTGGCCCTTGCGTTCCTTCGAGACACTGGCATCAATTTTTGTTGCGCGCACACGTGTTATTAACAGATGACTTGCCCGGGCAGAACAATGGCCGGCCAAGAATTCCAGGCCACTACTGCCTGCTGCTACACGAGCACCACCATGATGTAAAATAATTAATTGCCGGCCCATGCATAAGCTAATTATTGGCTGCATACACTTCGAGGAAGGAAAAACTGTTATTTCGCCGCTACAAGCGCAAGGCAGCAAGTCAGCATTCCACCCAATATGGTATTGGTTGGATAAATATGGCCGTGTGAAACTTAGCGCAATAAAATGAAACAGGGCAACATTTTGTATGCAGCGGGCACAATTGAACGAGATCTCAGTGTTCGTGGATGTTTTCCTTTCCAATACTTATCAAAACCAAGTCACTTGCACAAATGCGTAAACCGTGACCAAATGGGGTAACCTAAGCATTACCATATCACGTTGGTGCGTACCGCAATGCTCGTTCAGCTATTGTGACACGGCCGGCCGACATGTATGGCAGCAATCGCGAGAGTTTCAGAAGACGGGTGTGATAGAAAAATCACGTTCGAGGAATATACTGCGGCTTGATGAATTGCTTCAAGCGCCCTCAGTTACGTGCATATCGGACATATGATTGCACAAGAACCGCGACCAGAAAGCCCGCACGTCTTAATTGTGCGCCCCCTCCGGATTTCATTTCGGTCTCTCAGCTTCGCTCTTTTGAAATGTATTTCGAAATAAATGCGCCATCGGTTGAACATTTCGTCTGAACATTTTTCCTTCAACATTTGCGTGTCACCGAACCAGGCATTTCCAACTCGCACAACGATGACTCGCTGGGCAGCTGCGAATCACTCATTACGCTTTGACGAGGCAGACTGCTGTAGACCGCGATAAAAAAACAAAAAACAAAAGAAACGTCAGTCCCACCCCAGACATCATTAACCCGCGAGAGTTTATGCCCTCGCTTCGATTTATTCGTTGCGTTTACTTTCTTCCACGCGTGCCAACCAGCTTCAGCTGTATTGCGTAACTCTGAACATTCATTTTAAGGAGGTTACATTGCAATATCCAAAAAGGTTCCAAGTTTGAAAGCGAAAGAAATTATGCGGTTTTACGTGCCAAAACCACTTTCTGATTATGAGGCACGCGCCGTAGTGGGAGACTCAAGAAATTTCGACCATCTGGGGTTCTTTAACGTGCACCTAAATTTATGTGCACGGGTGTTTTTGCATTTCGCCCCCATCGAAATGCGGCTGCGGCGGCCGGGATTCGATCCCGGCCGCCATTCGATCCGCTAAGCAACCACGGCGGTTGTTTTAAAGCGACGAAATGCGCAGCATAAGCATTTGTGTCCCTCCGCAATTAGAAAGTGCGATACTAGATATCTATTGTGAACTGCTTAATTATTTTTCTTGTGGACCAGATCCAACAACGCTATTCCGAAGGCTATTGCTCCACCGTTCCGCATTGTCCCTTTGGCGTAACAATTAAAAAATATTTTATTGATATTAAGGCGTCTTTCTTCTTATTAATGTTTTCTGTTTGACTAAATTTATGTGTCCTAGATGCATTTATATTGCGCAGTAATTTAGCTAGGAAATATTTCAGCTAATGCATTTCCCTCTGGCCTGCACTTGAAAGGAAATAAAAAAAATTGGGGTAGAGACAAAAAAAAATTTGTAGACCTACGCATCGCAACTTTCGAGTGAATACTACTAGGTGTTGTATATACGCGAGGAGACAAATAAGGAATGCGATTGGCAGTGCAACCATAGGGTTGACTGCAAAGTTTGAGCGCAGAGCCATTTGAGCTGTACGGCTTCGAACCCGAAATCACCGCGCGAGGTAGCCAGACAACTAGCGTGCAATGTTTGTTCCAAAGTATGTACGAGTTGCGATGTACAAGCCTGTGTAAATTGCACAAATTACCGAGAACGAGAACAAAAAAAAAAAATAAACGAGCAGCGGTGACACCAGTCGATGAATTTTCACACGCTAGCGGCTTCGCAATTTCTAAGCTTGTTGAAACAGGGCGTTTCGAAACGAACAAAATTCGGTTTCAAGACTGCTGTTTCTCATATTGCAGTATTCGCGGAATTGAGCTTCGCAGTATTCGCAAACTAAAGGCGCTTCCTCGTTTTAAAAAAGCAAACACTCGTTCCGACCGTGCATAAGTGGTTTCGAGGACCAGCGAGCTCGTTCGCTTCCAGCAGATGGCGTAATATTTTTTTATGCCGCGTTATAACTGAGCGGCTCCTCGCATGCGGCTACATGCGTCACTGCTTGCGTCATTGCGGGAGAAATCGGTGCGCCATGTGGTGCGTGAGCAGGCAGATTCTAATCCAGATGGCTGAATGTGAAATCAGTCGAGCGTGAAGGTACAGTTCCTTTTTTTATGCCCTTTTTTAACTTTCTTTATGGTGAGGGAAAGAGCAGTCGTAGTTTGCTAACGCACCTGTATATCTGCATTAGTTTTCCAAACATTCGTTCCAACTTAGCACCTACATAAGCTGGGTATAAGATTCCTCTCACGTGTGGAAAGTTTGATGTCGGCGAGACGGGCCTTCGTGCTAACGACAGAATAAGCGAGCATGTTAACAATGACAAACGCGTACTCGAAGTATAGTTAGCCATCAACTGAACACCTTGCAAGTAGTCTCCCGTGTTTAATATGTGTCCTTTTTTGAGCAAGCACAGGGATCGCCTAACACGTGAAATAGGTGAAGCTGAGAAAATCGCGCAGCTTAGCGACACCTGTTTGAGCACCGCGTTGACTGCGTTATCATCTAAAGAGGTAAGCTTCTTACGTAGAAATTATCCGCAGATCTGTCTTCCTGTATGAAGTTCTGCTGGTGGCGTATAGGTATATATTCTGCGTGTATTTTTTTCACACCGCAAATTGTTAAGAGTCAGCGTCGTGTGCGTCTTCTTTTCTGCGTCCTGTCTGTTTTGCGTTGTGCCTAAAGTCATGAATAACCAACAACCAGCCCAAATTGCATTCGTTGCATTGCCTTGCGTTGCGTTGCGTTGCACTTTGCATTCGTCGTACAACAGCCGTTTTCGCCTAACCGGCCCCTGTTGCTACGCGCCTCGACGAGATATTTGGCGGTGAAGGAAGCATTATCTGACTGCAATGCTATGCTGATGACTGTCCGCGTTGAGTAGTGCACGTGTTTTGCATAGGGTATTCTTTTTTTCGTTTGTGTTAAACACACCCGCACGTGCGCTTACTCTCGTTTTATCTCTTTCGCTTTGGGTAGCTTGCACCATGCACCCGCGAATTCTTGCATTCTTTTTCACGTCACGACACGAGGACTTGTGTGTTTATGGCTGACATACTTGTGGGATATCCTCGTCAGTTTGCTAACCAGAGCAGTTTACAAAAGCGTACGGCATTCGTGCTACCTGTTCTCGCGACGCTGTGGCTTACGCTGCATAAACGTGTCACGTATTTCGCATTCACTGAAACGAACTTCAAGATTACAGTTGCGTGGATTTGAACATGTACGGAGTAGTTTATTGAATAATAATATTGCGTCTATGCTCGGAAATCAATTTACGCTTTGATTACCATTGCCTCTGAAGGGAAACTTGTAATATTGTTCGTTTCATCAGAAATCCCAACTTCACTTAATCAATGGCGAGTAAACAGGGACCCTCACAGTACCAAATGTTCAGCGTGACAACGTTTACATCAAAAGAGGCACGCTTTACCGCAACAGCTTTATTTTTTACCGATAGAAGGTGGTGTGATTCACGCAAGTTGTCCTCTTTCATCGGACTTGCCATGCGTGAGCGGAAATTTAGCCGCATTCCAGCCGTTAGCACAAGTTTAAGAACTTCGATGTCAAGCATCTTTTCTATTTGGTTTAACTTCTTCCAGAGCACCTCCTGGTATCAAACCACGCAATGGCACAAGAACGACGGCAAAAGCACTGGGTCACAAAAGCGTGTTAAACCTAGAGCATCACTTCTCAGAAGCTGACTGGGAAATCTTCGTATATTTTGTCTACCTGAGGCATACACCTAATTGTGTTGCAATTAAAGTGAATTGTGGCGTAGTGACAGCGGCCACGGCAAAAACATTTTTACGCTTCGGCACTTAAGCTCTGTGTTTATAATCTTCCCCACAGCTCAAGCACCCTGCCATGCTCCAGCTTGGACTTCACCAATATTGGTGCAATAGCATCAAATGCCTTTCTTCTTTTTTCAGCAGCGCTCACAAACTGTCATGTGCAATAAACCAGTTACTTTCTGCTCTGTTACCTAATTAACATAGCAGTTTATGTAAGCAGCATTTCTGGTTATGCAAACGGCACTCGTCAGTACTTCAGAATAAGGTGCTTGGCCGTGTCTTCTTTATTGCATAAATTGTGCAGGGCGTACATACGAAACCTGCGGTCAAGTGTTCTTCTCGTGTATATTGTAGGGTCCAAAAATTGTAATATTACTGCCAAGTAGAAGCAATAGGCTAAGGCATTTCCTCTACTATGTGTTTCCGGTGAATTGCCACACACACTACACGTCACTCTCAATGTGTTTGATAATCAAAAGTATCGGCGTCCGTTGGCACACTGTAGTAGAATACTATACTCCGTTCCATACATATCAGTCAACGCTTTGCAGGCTAGAGTGGCTTCTTGCAGTTCCTTTGTTCGCACTTGTAAATAGTTTTACAGCTTTCCTCCTCGCCCGCCGCTGCGAGCGGCGGGCGAGGAGGACATCTAGGTGCCCTAGAATGCATATTGCTACACATGCAAATAGGAGCCGCGAACATGCACAGCAAGCACAACGACGTCGTAGCACAAACGGAAAAGGCATGAACGTGGTCGCGGACCCTACATTGATCGCGGCGGCTCTATGTTACCCCGGTGCGCGATTCTCTTTTGCACCTCCAGGCATTTATGCTTGCTCGAAAAACGAAAATAGAAAGAAGAAGAGTCTGCAGTTGCACCGCGAAGGAGAAGCAGTATTAGTTAGAGCGAAGTATAAAACAATTACACTAAGGAATATTCCCATCGTTTTTACCGCATAAATCCGCGCAAGCGCCGCAGCCTCAACTTGACAGCCGATATTTTTAAAAAAAAGTTCGACTTAGAAGCAATCGCATTCGGTGCGCTAATTTAGATCGCGCTCAAAAGCGAGTTCTTGCGCGCACCGTACATTCGCGTGCCTTCACTAGATTTGCCTTGACAATTAATTAAACTATTGCGTTATAGAGTCATATTGCTTTACGACAATAATGCGAGCCATAAGTAGTGTTCTGAAATTTTTATACATTGTGTCATTTTTATATACGTTATGATTTATCTTCTCAACTGACCTTTCGTCAGAAAAATACTTCTTGATTGTAATTTTGTGTATTAAAACTTTCACAAGGCGGTAGTTGGCTTTCTTCATTAATGTGCGTTTGCGCGACTTAATACGAACAAATCAAAGATACCTCTGTAACATGTTTAACAGAATCCGCTTGTGGCCTGGCTCGTCCGAAAGTCTCCAGTCTCTTGGTGGTGCGAGGGGACTCGGGTTGTGAAATTGAACTGTCTTCTACTACGAATTCTTCTAAATGCTCACATAAGGCAGATTAATTATTGCAGAAAGTTAGATTAGTTGGTGTTGATGCAGTTGCTGTGACAAAGTTTGGACAGGTGGGACAGGACAAAGCGCTAGACTTCAACTGACAAGATTCATTCAGAAAAACATGCAAGAAACCTCCGCGTGCTCAAATAAAAGCGCATTCATACGCATAAAAGCATGTGCCATGTTGGAGACAACCAAGTGCGCAACGAAGCCAATAGGGGCCCAGAGCAGGCCATTACAAACCATTCACAAGGTTCTTCTCAAGGTACTTTATCAGTGAGTGCCAGTCACGGAGCGCATAGAAATTCATCAGCAGATTTTTGAAATGTAATACCCCTCAAATATTTCCCCATCAATCTGTATGGCGAACCGTCTGAGCACTTGCGTGTACATATAAGGCACTACTTCGGTGAACGATTCTTCGAGGTCACACGAAGTTTCTTCAAGTGCAACGGTTAGTAAACGTAATATATGCAAGTATATATATATATATATATATATATGCGACGGGTTCGCGAATCGGGTTCGGAAACCAGACTCCCCAGTCCAAAAAGAATTAAACCTTTCCGCCTATTCCCTGTATTATAACTGTCATAGTAGTTCCAGTGAGCGTTCGTCTGTTCAGAATATTACAAAGAATTCGACAGATATATAGCTCGAACATATAGTGCCAGTTATTCAGCACCTCTTAAGTGAACTTTGCTCGTTACCGAATAGCACATTATTTCAAATACGCTTGCAGTTAGGCAATTTTCTTTCATTTAGACACTCTGTATCTGCCAATGCATGTGCGCGCATTCTTGGCCGATCCCCTAGAATGGCTACGCGCTACGGGGACACAAGGCGTGCAGAATCCTTAGGCGTAGCAGCATACTTGTAGTACTATCTCTATGGCTACAACTGTAATCACAATTACTTCTTCAACAATCATCATACCTCGCATTCGTCCTAGTGACATTGCTGCGTGGATGTCTCACGACGTGCATCATTCTGATATGGAGTTCCATTTTCGCCATAGCTTTTGAACAGTGTAGCGCATCAATGTAATAATGGCATTAAGTTAAAGCCATCGTAGTGGATAAACATAAAGATTGCCTGAAAAAATACGCCGCACAGGACGAATTGTACGCATCGTTGTTAGTTGAAAAATATTTAACCAACAGCTTCACCAGAGCTTCACTTCACATCGTTTGCAAGATATGAGATGCTTCTGCAGAAATTTTGTGTGTTTCTTTAGTGTATTGATGTCTCACTTTTATCTGTTTAGATTTTGTTTTGTACGCTAATACATAATTCAACTTTCTCGAGTACCACATTTCGCGCTACTTCTCTTTTTACATACGTACGCGATCCACATTTTTGACGTTCCATAATAACACTCTTCCGAAATCTCTAGTACCCACAACTGTAGGCAAGGCAGTTTGCCAAGCCAGAGTTCAAACCGCAGCTGTTGTGTTTCTTCGCCATCGCCGAGGTCAAGGTTGCCGTATGCTCATGTGCGCGAGACGGAGGCATAAATCATGTCTGAAGACGGCCAAGTTCCGAGTCGAGTTACGACAAATACGCGCTCAAAAGTGCAACGCACTTTCCCATCTCCTCGCAACTTCCTCCCTTCGCTTTCTCTCCACTGAAGGACGGTGCAAGTGCGCGGCTCCACTGCGACACTGCATCATAGAGGAATGGAGACAACTAGACGAAGCAGCTGTATCGCTGAATGGGGACAGGGGTTCCATTCAAGGGAAACGCGAATAAAAGGTGCGTCAGACGGGACGCCAAGTGTAAAGCGTCCAACATTCATCACTTGGCATCGAGCAGCTTCAACGCATATTCTGCTTGTATAGAAGCGAATATATATATATATATATATATATATATATATATATATATATATATATATATATATTCATAGCATTTCTTTTACCAAGACATGAATAGGATATGAAAGGAAAGACTGTCATCTACTCGACCGTAGGCTGTAGCGCGAAGCTACTCTCACATATATAGTCCCTTGACGTCAATCAGCACAAACAAAACAAAAAACAAAAAAATTCAAGATCAGCCACGTGACATCATCGACCAGCTGAAAACATGTCACCCTTCACAGCGCGTTGTTTTATATTCAGCAACACTCGGCGAATCACTGGACTATAGGCATTCTGTGTTTCAAACGCAGTTCCGCGCTTTCTCCTATCAGCTCTGGTATGAACAAATGGTAGAATAAATACAGTTGCACTACCATTAAGTGGTGGACAGAGGCCACGATGCAGCATCTCAGTGGCTAGCTGGGCACTGCAGCATCGCCGGAAATGAAAGTGCCGCTAAAGCTGACCGCGAAACATATGGAGTGTGTGAATGCATCTCGATTGCACTATCGCAGACGTATGCAGCGCTGCAAGTCAACGGCCTTGCCCATATCATACCACTAAGAAAATGCGTTATACCTGAGTTCACAAACCAGTGCCTATATTGCATGGACCCAGATATAAAATTACAACGTTTACCTCGTTTTACTCGACCAGAAGAAACGTTAATACGTCGCCTACGACTAGGAATTTCAGTAAGGAACGCCTAATCATTGCTAATTAGAAGGCCGGACAAAAGTAATTGCAACGTATGTGGTGTACAAGAAACCGCTAAGCATCACCTGTGTGAATATACCCAACATACGAAAATGAGACCATTGCCCTTCGGGCAGCTTCAGTTACGTAGACGACAGACCTTCCACAAAAGAGAAGATCGGTACCGTGAACTCACCCACCTGCGGTGTGCAAAGCCAGAACAGCGCAGCCGCTATTCTTGAGATTCACCAGTGTCTATGGCCGCCTGTGATGAAATGAACATTGAACGCTTCTTGGTGTGTTGCAGTCAGCCTAAGTGCCAACATCTTCCCTCATTCTCATTTTTCAATCCACTTTCTCTCATCTCCAGTGCTAGGTAGACTACGAGAACCTGCTTGCAATTCCCTTGTGACTTCTCTATCTCTACAAAGGAAACGGGTACGGTCTCTTTGGGCCCATTCTTCCTTAACTGCGAACCTTTCTTTCTTTAAAAACCCGTATGGTCTTAGAAACCCGTACGGGCTCCTTTCCTAAATTTGTGCTACATTCCGGCAGGGAACAATGTCTCCCTGTCGCAAACCTTCCTCCACATTGTAGGCTTCCGCAAAACTGATTTGCCCGGAAAATTGTGTTATACTACAAGACCAGACAATCCAAGCGATTGCCGGAGCATAGTATACTTAACATTGAACTTCACGTTTATTATTACGCAAGCACCGACGGTAGTGTTGCAAAACTGCATATGACGAGAAAAATGTCGACAGAACGCACTGCCTTCGTAACTTATATTTTATTTCGCTGCTTGTCGAAACCGCAATCTCCTTTTTCATTCCACTCAGTGTCGTTGGTCCTTTAAATACTGACGCCCTCAAAGTTTTACGGTGGCTGCAGGTCTTCGCAGTTTCGAAGTCCCGAAGTATATAAATTAGTGTTTGCTTCTCAAAATTATTGGTTCTTCGGCACAGTAGCTACTTAAGTTTCCTTACAATGTTACGCTACAATGTACCCCGCCCCCATTGGCTATTAACGGTAGCGGAGCAATATCCAGAATGCTGCGTTCATCAAAACAGTAGGCAATCGTAAGGAACAACACCCCAATATCATCTTACGAAAAGTAGCGATACGCTGCACTGTACCGTCCTCTTTGTGGTACCACGCTGACAGTGATGAATCGTTTGGGCACTTTCGAGGCACCATATATTGAACATGCTCTTTCTCCACTGAAAGAAATTGGCATTGAAAGAAATATATCGGCAAGCTTTATTGCGTACTTCAGCGTTCCTTAATCGAGGTCATGACCATGGTAGTCCAACAAACTCAATTTGTCACTCTAACTCAGAGTAGATGGAGATATACGGTTATACATACAAGCAAACAATGAACAAACAAGGAAACAAACAAACAATAAGTGTGCTCTGACCGCACGCAGTAACTCCAAATTCCAATTCAATATCGGTGCCTCTGCGTCCCTCCTACAGATAGCGACCGCATATTTTTGCATGAATTGAGTGACGTCAGGAAACGCGGGGCCACCGCTGTGACGGCCGTTCCGAAACAGTCCGAAGCCACATCGCACGTCTTTGATTCTCGCGCTTTCGCCCCCCAAGGCGCAGCAAGGGCGTCGCCTTGAATTTTGCACGCAATTCTTTCACTCTCGCGATAGAAGCACCACTAAACAAGAGGACACCTGCAAGAAGTGTCTCTTGCTGAGCAGCCCAGGCGCGCATGGAAAAAAGAAAGAAAATGCACCATGACCATGACTCATTCAGTCGCTTGCGGCGCTTGCACTACACATAAGAATAACCTTCCAGATCGGCTTCCCTTATGCTCCGAAGCAAGTGTTGCTGGGGGTGCGACTTCGTTTCGTCGCCAGCTAGCGTTGGCATTCTGCGCTATGGTTCAACGGCGATTTAAGAAATCACGGCTTCAAATTCGCTCAAAGTTTGTGAGCTTTCTCTGAAACGCCCACGGTTCAACATTACATGCATAAATAACGGTACAGAATATGGTACCATGGCCCCTTTAAGTATTTTGCTGAAATGTCGCGAAACAACACACTATGTGTCAAGGGGACGCCGCAGATTTATTTATTTATTTACCTTATTTATACATACTGCAGCGCAATTTGCGCTATAGCAGGAGTGGGTTGAGAAAAGGTACAGAAAATGCGTTGGAGTATACAGAGGTAAACACAAGTGAACACTTTTAGAAAAGAGCATTGATGAAAGAAAAATACGCAAGAAGTTATACAAATGCTACCGGGCATAGGTGAGCACGATTATGCATCTAGGATGGCGGTTGCGAAAATTCGGGATGAGCATGAGCAAATGGACCCAGGTAATGAATTCCAGTCTTCGATTGAGAGGGGAAAGAAATCTGAATTTGAACATGTTAGCACGTGCATGGTACGTGACGGGGGGCATCACGTTTTTTCAAGCCTCGTGAAAATAGGGTACGTGCGTTTTCTCGCATTCTGCCTCGATGAGGATGTGCCCGCCGCGTCCGTGTACCGAACCCGCAACCAGTCGCTCATCAGCGCAACTGCATCGCCATTCAGATGAGCGGTGTTCCTCACATCTGGTTCGTGGCCGTCGTGGATTCAAGAAGAAAAAAAGCGGTCTATAAAGAAGGAGGGTGGGGGGGGGGAGAGAATAAGCCCCGTATTGTAGCTTCTTAGCTGTCTTTATTTTCGGAGTTCATGGAGAAATATAGTTGGCCGGTGGGACGAAATAGTCACGCGCATACACCTGCTTTCGTGCCTATATTGATGCAACAGAGCGGACAACCAGGCCGGTCGGTAATTATTTATTATGTGTACTGCACCGCAAAACACGTCCAGGAAGTATTGTCCGTCTTGTTTACTTCCTTGCCGTCGTCGTGCTTTGCCTTGCCGTACTCACAATGAATCGTAACGCAGACGGATTTCAGGACGTCTTGCTTGATGTGTTGATGGCAATACATTATAATACTATTTATCAGCAAAAGTAGTACCCAGCCAGCAAACCCTGAGAATTGCGCCCCCCCCCCTCCCCTCCAGAACCCGGATCACTCCGAGCAATTTTTATTTCTCGTCAGCGTTCTTTCTCAACAACCGCCCTTGTAAAAACTTCGACTAGGTAAGGAGACTCTCTCTCATTAAAAAGCACACTGCGAAGGACGTATGCTTGTTCTCTCGCCAGCCAATTTAACAATGTGGATACTCTAAATTTTTTTCTTTATTTATTTGTCAGATACTACTGGCTACCTCTGGCCACCATAGCAAGAGCGCTACTTAAATACTAGGACAAAATATTATACACTAGCAAAGTTCGCGTGAACAGAAAGATCACACATATCGAGGCTGAGCAGATTACGAACATTACTATTACCTACGCACCAAACCACCTATGTTCTTTTTGTTTAGTTGAAAGCATTTGTGCCAACCCTTTCTCCGTTTAGGCTTATCTCAATTTTTAGGTGATATCCAGTACTGGTGAACACGGTAATGCGACCTGCGAACGTAGCTCCCCGTCGATTGCAATGCATCACTCATTCGTGGCGCTGCTAACGTGAACAGAAAACCACAGCTGGCGGATGTTTCGAAAACCCGTCACAAAACGCGACCATCAGATATGGCAGACGTGAAAGGAAGAAGGCGGCACGGCATAGCCGAAGAAACAGGGTTCACAGTGAACGTTTAGCGCCATAGCGGCACAGCAGCCAGAGCGACAAAACGAGCAGCCGCTTTAACCAGAACGGCAAATCAGGCGAGTCAGTCGCAGTTAGGCGAAAAGGGCAATTGGTGTGCACATGAAAAAAACAAACAATTAGCGTCTTATTGGGCAGCAGACTGTAGTGCTTGTCTCCTTGTGGATTCTAAAGTACAGGACGACTAGTCTCCTTTATTTGATCAACCAGAAACTCGGCAATGACAACCGCGATCTACTAAACCTAACTGACTCGCAGAGCTTCCCCCCAAAACTATCCCGAGATATTTTCGGCGCAAACAAATAAACGCGGAGGCTGCGGACAGTGCGTCGTAGCGTCGCGAACAATCGCTTCTGGACCGCTGCCAGCGCAAGCAATAAGAGCGACACGTGCCCACCACGCGCTGACGTCTTCTCTCGATGAAATATGGCCCCATTATTCACGCTCAGTTTTCTTCGAGCCTGCTTCCCAAGATAGCAACGTCCTTGCCGAAGATTTCGGGGCGAACATTTCGAATTGTTTTGGGTACTTCTTGCAGAGCCGCTAGCGTAACCCATGCTGTATCTGCTGCACGCATTTATTGGCGCCATTACGTTTCACACTGGCAGGATATCCTGTTCATGTTTTCCGGTTATATTAGTTCCTGGAATAGGGCGCTCGAATGCTGTCCTGAAGCAGTACCTCTCGCCTGAGCATAATGAAAGAAGTGAGCAGGAAAGAGCGCGCAGTTTTATCCAGAAGTTCTTTGCTCTTGCCGTCTCGGCTGTTACAAAGATGTCACCTACTGCAAGAAGCGTAAATTTCCAGAACTTATAATATGCTATTAGTTTCAGAGTGAATATTGAACTTGGGCAACAACATTGAGGTGAACGAAGAAGCTTGGCAATAATATAAGGACCGCGCAACGAGCTATAGAAACAAAAAGAAAGACCCGCGTATGGTTAACAGAGAGGAAGACGCGGTGTGGATTACAGAGTTTGGAATAGACAATTTGAACTGCGCATGAAATGCGTTGGGCAGGTAACCGGTGGTCTGCTAGAGTTGCAGAATTGGTACCAATGTATGGGAAGCGCAGTAAAGGTCGGCAGAAATTTGTGTAGTGCGATTAGTAAATTCACAGGCATAAAATGGGGTCAACTGGCGCGACACAGGGGTCATGGGAGATCGCTAGTGCAGGGCTTCGTTTCTCCGTGGACATAAAAAGGATGATGATGTAAATTATGGTAATGACGATGATGAGAGACTAACTACTCTACGCTAAGTCATTGCTCCGTTATGTTGCATTGCTTTAAATTTACAATTCTGCAGTATCGTGATTGTACTATAAGCGGTCAGGGACGGTTTGTGAGATTTTTCAAAGCTTTCTTGACTCGACTCGCGCCAGCTTGTCACAACAATTTTACAGCCTTTCCGTATTTTAAACTGTACTGCACCTACTTATCTTTCTCTTTTTCTTTCTTTCAGTATCGACCTTATTGTCAAGACAGCAAACACGTCAAAGCGCGACTTTGGAACTCACGGTGGTGTTCACAGCACAAACGCAGTGAATTTAAAAGGGATCAGTGACTTTCACACCGCTCCGACGATTACGTCTCCGGCTACAATAAAACGAGATCTTCTAATCGGTCTTCCCAAATTATTGCAACCTTTTGACATGGAATCTGGATTAGTTGCCACTTTGATATCATTTATGCGCCAAAGCCGCAGCCTGAAGGGAAAAGAATTCCAGAGCTCTCCTGCGTATCAGCAAAGAATTAGCGCTAGAAACCACAAAAAGATCGAAGGCGCAAGAGAAGAGTGAAGGCGCTCGTTTGCAACTAATATTATTTGTGCAAAACGCGTGAATGTACGCAGAGGTACGTAATACGGGACACAGGCTGAAGAAGAAACAAAAGAACTAACAAGAAATTCCTACCTTACAAAACCTGAATTCTTTTGCTGTGCAGTGCTGTCTATGTGTAAGTGACCCAAGTACATTGTTCTATTTATTTCCTCGAAACGCCACAGTTATTTCACGCTTAGCTTTGCCGTGCTTAGAAAATATGGCGATGTGACGGAACAAAGCGGCGCACACGTATGTATTGTAATGCAAGTTAATGCAAAGTTGTTCCTGCATGCTGGCATTTTGCGGTTCCTCAATCTCACATTTTTGTACCTTTATCGCTGCCTTATTTTTCATATTTATTTATAATTCCTAGGGAAACTTCTCAACCGATAATTTCTGTTTCTTTAGGCATTCTGCCCAGTTCACAGTATTTCTCAAAACAAGTGCTAAGCTCAGACTTTTTTTCTAATGAATGTGGCTTCATTAATAATTGGCTTTATATCCACAATTGGGACACGTTCGCCAAGGAATGTAATCAGAAATGAATACTTAGCGAAACTGATAAATGGTCTGCATCGAAAAGGGATTCGTCGTGCGAATAATGTTTGCCTCTTCGCAAGTGTAGTTGAACTGGCATAATTGCGCTACCTGCCACAGAATGAGTTTTTATCCACTAAAAAGTATTGGTTTGTTTAGAGGGAGATATCATGCACATTTTATAGATATACAATGTCCTTAAATATAGCACAAACACCAAGTACAACTTTTACGGACCATCACGCTCTCATGAGAAAAATTGCTGAATTGCCAAATTTTCCCTCCGCGACGATTAACTTCCGAGTTTAACGAGTTCTAGCAATGTTTTCCTGCTCTAGTAATAAGTGCCTATCAAGCCATTATAGAAATACTGACTACGCTTCCATTTCATAGGAGTCCCAAGTTTTCGAAATTCAGGTGATTTTCTCGCCCGCGCGTTTTTGTTTAGAACGAGACACGATATCATTGGTTACTGATATATTTCGGTTCAAGCCAATTTCCAAACAAACCTTGAATGATTTCTTTGCTGGTTTTACGTTTTTTATCCGGAAACACTGAACATTAGTGATCCGCCGCTGCTCCCAACCCCGGCGTCCTTTTATCGATTGACGCGTGTTTGTGGGACGCTACTTTGAGGGCGCACTGGTTCGACGGAGAAAGGCTTGCTGATAGCCACAGATCTATACAGCGTTATTTCCACGCGTCCCTTTATTCCCGAAAGCCGACATGACAGGAAAAAAAGAAATACCGTGATGCGGGCAGTTACCTTTCCTTGTATGAGGCATTGTGATCAGTAGTACAGTAGACAAAACTGTACACACCATCTTAGCGCAACAATTTAAAGGAAATTTAGGCCCCTATGTGAATGGAATCATCATCATCATCATCATCATCATCATATATTTATGTTACTGCAGGACGAAGGCTTCTGCCAGCGATATCCAGTTGCCCCTGTCTTGCCCTAGCTTACTCCAAGTTGGGGCTGCAAATTTGCCAAATTTCATCACCCCATATCATGCTCGTATGTCGAATTCGGTCCGCTGTGTGAAACTGCGTGTCATCCTACTACATCAGCTTGCCCAGGAGTCCCTAATTTTGCTTTTATTATACCTTAAAGTTACACCTAACACGCTGCGTTCGAACGTTTGTTACGCGGTCCTTAACTTCTCAAGCTTCTTTGTTAACCCCTATATATTAGTACCGCTAGAATGCAATGACTGTACGCTTCTTTTTTCTCTTTTTAACGGGAGCAGCAAGCTTCCGGTCATGATTTAGTAACGCCTGCAGTACTTCCACCTGAGAAGAAACAAAAACAGCTGTAAACGCTTGCTGCGATGTGGCGCCCCATCCTGCGCACGTCTTTGTGTGGTGCACCCCGGTTGGTGCATACCAACATTCTGGTCATATACGCGTAAGATGCATGCGGTCCGCGCAAGTCCGAAGCCTCGTGCAGATGCGTTCGGTAGACTTGGAATACGTGTCACGGAGTACAAAATAAATATGTTTACAGGACCGTTGCTTTGTTTTAAGTAATAAATGTGCATTCGAGTGAGCGACAAGGACTTCATAACGGCGCGCCGTGCTGTGACAGCCGTTGGTCGGGCCAGCAGACTTTGCTCGCTGGACGCTGCATGGCGGCTGACGGCGCTTGCAATCTCACTCATGATAGATAGGCTATTCTTGTCAACACGATTAGTGTTTGTACAATGATGCCGCGTGTAAAGAAATACAAGTAGCTTTTTCGTCTTTTTATTTTCTTTTTTACACGGTTGCTGAGGCTGCTGCAAGATTTTGTAATTAGAGGTGACACAAAATTATATTGAGACAGTGCTGTCATATGTAAGCCGACGGTGCGCTAAATTTTCTAATAAAACAGGGAATAAGCAGAGATGGGCTCTCCACAGGGGAGAAACTGAATTGCAAAAAAAGAAAAAGAAATCTGGTGTCTAAGGTTGTCAAATGCGCACACTTATTAAACCGAAGCGCTTTCCTGGGCCCTTTCGTACGTTTTCATTGTGATTCATGGTGGTCTGACTTTCACGACCGGTAGACAGGCGATAATACGAGGTGTTGGTGTTCTCATGCAACCCGGATCTGCGAGCGCCGACGTTTATACCTCTTTGAGACGCACTTGTTGCCCACCTGTACTACGACTATAGATGTGGGCCCACACACAAAAAATGAAAGTCCCTTTTACGCTAAGCTTTCTCATAAAAAAAAAATTCGGGCAATCCTGGACGCAGGACCCACTGTCACTGAAGGCGGCCAGTCGATGGCAAAGCCGCTTACGAGAGAAAAGCTTTGTGAATTCGGACGCTGCTCATTAACTGCTCTACTCTCTACCGAATCGTACAACAAAAGAACAAACGCTACCGAAAGATCCTCGCTGCCACAAACGCACAGCATCCAGCGCATGATGCTCTTCATAAAGCTAGAAGCATAGGCTTATTTACTTGCATTCACAATCATCCTTTATGACGTTTGCCCAGTTTTCTTTGTCTCTTGTCTTCTACAAGCACTTCCTATTCCAATTACTGCTTGCTCCATCAGAGGGCAGCCAGTCGCTATACAGGCAGGTTAACCTATATGTCGTTTCTTGTCTTTTCTTTCTACTTTCACGACGTCGAAGTCCTCCACATGTTCACTTATATTCCATCTGTGAAGGCCCATTATCTTTGTCATCAATTGCCAGTAAACGGCGCTTCAACCGCGTTTCGATGAATAGATTTGTCTTTATTGGGACAACAAGTACATTCCTGACCAGCATTTCTATATCGAACTGTGCCCTCAAAGGCAAAGAGCACAAGCGGATGCGAAAGACTTCAGGGTGATGCAATCGGAAAGCGTCCTAAGAAGGCAATGATTTGCATCTAGGGTTTGATGTGCCAAAGCAAAAAAACCGGCTACGACGCACTGCAAAGGACGCGGGGCGAAATTCCAGGGACAAAGAACACACAGTACACGGGACGACCTGACTTACAAGGTAATTTTATCACAACAAAGAACAATTTTGTCCGTGCACGAGGGCCATACCACGTTTCTACTCACATTATGCCTCACCGGATGCCCCTAAAATTACATGTACCCTATCAGACAACCATTTTACGAGGTTTCTAACAACTGGCATGTGCGCGCAAACCACTGTAGAAACAAAAACGCCTACAAACGATCAAAAAAGAAAGCCAGAGACAAGCGGAAAAATACAGCCAGGGTAAATACGTTCTTGTTTGCCTATATATGGATGCTACGACATGTTAAGAAAGCATGATCCATTGCTTTGGCGGTACTTGCACGGGATTTGCATGAATAATGGTCCCACCACAATAATGGCACCACCTCCGCTTGAAGGAATTAGCTCATTGACATTTTAGACAGATGAGTGTACCGAAAATGAGGAATTCGGCCTCAGTAAAGCACAGCTCAAGAGGAACTGCATCGCAGGCAAGTAAACCGAAATGGGCCAATTTGGCGTCCAGTCGAATCCAATCGTAGTATCCAGGAATTGACAGAGTAGTTGTCCGCATCGTCGAGGAAAAGTGTAAAATAGCAGCATCGCACGTGACGGGCGGCCCCGCGCAGCCACGTGTACAGGCATCATGGCTATAGCGCATGCGCTAAAGGAGCTCTGACCTGCAGAGTGACGAATTACGCACCGTGGCATGCATGCTACAAAGACCACCGTTCAGCCGCGGAAGTGGCTTCGGTTAAGCATTAGGCGACTTGTAACTGCGCAGCCACAGGAATGCACTGGCGGTCAGTGATGTGTATCCGTCTACTAAACTGTCGCACACAGTTCCAGGACTGAGAGAGCTCACTTTTGCAAATGCCAGTGCTAAAAAACCAAGCATGATCAGCATAAAAACGCGTCGTGTACTGACCCGAGAGTGGGCAGGACAGAACACCGCCACTGGTGCTCTGGAAATAGCCATCTACCTTAGTCACGGACTTCCGCTTCCTGTTCCCGGACAGCCGCTTCGATCAATCCTCATTTGGCCGACACGGTGACATTTCAGCACTGCAGTACTTAAACATTACTAATCAATCTTACCTCGGCGCTAGAGAGAAAATGCAGGCGAAAAAGGGCAAACAGGTAAAGGCGACAAGTAAGCGCGCAGCCTGCTTCGAATGCCTTGCGCTTGTTCTTTCTTCTTTTCCAGCGATTCTTCTAGAATACATCAGCTTTTTGCTTTTGCTGTTCTCGCGGTGTGAGCAAAGAGCAAAGTATGTGCGAAAAAAAAGAAGAATAGACAATTTCGCTCGGAACGGCGAAGCACAAAAAGCGATAGTATGCTCTACTACTGTGCTCGAGCTCCTGGCGCGGTCTAATAACACGCGGGGGCCATATGCTGGCCCGAAGCAGCTAGCTGCTGCGTAGAAGAGACAGTACCATTGCAGCTAACCGGCATCTCACAATGCTGGCATGATGAGGAGCGCCGCCGACGCAGCACTTTGACAATGCTTGAGACGACGCCGACGGAAAACCATCGGTGTGTGTCAGCACCCAACGAACGGACTCGAAAGCATTGCCTGGACAAACAAACAAAGATGTGTCTCTTTGGCCCGTCCTTTGTCTACGTTCGCGCTGTCAAACATCGTGGGTCAACACCACTATCCCGGTCGCGTACATTATTGCCTTGATGTTCGCTGTTACATCAGATCATAGCAGCGTGCGCACCAGGGTGTGGTATGCCCACCACTGATAAGCAGGAACGCTAATGTTTGTGCCCACAACGCCCATGCCAGCAGCGGAAGCCAAAACGCTGCCCTGTCTGTCCAGCAGAGCCAACTGAGCGGACCGGAATAAAAAGGTCAGCTTTGCTGTATCGTATTTTCAGGCAAACGTAGCGCGCGCCACTCGCGTTTTTGGACACGTTGAAAACCTCAGCGCAATTGTGGCACATGCCCCATCGGTACCGTGCCAGCACGGTAACGAGAGACGGCGAAAACATGCCTCGAGTGACCGTATAATTGCTGTCACAGTAAAAAAAAAAATAGTCGCAGTTTCACCCGAACGACGCAGCATCAAGTGGGATAGCGAATAAGCAGATAGTTATACAAAGTAACGATCATACTTTTATCGGCCGTGTTAACTTGTAAACATTCCCTTGCTAACTAAATTAAGAAGCGTAGTGCTAGCGCGTACAGCAAACAAGAACACATCACAATCGATGAGCGCGGACACTAGCTGTCAAAACGCTCATGTGAGGAAACGCGGCTGCAGCAGTGAATGAAGTGACCTTCGTGTTGTCTAACCTTTCAATGCAAACTGAGCGCAGATAATACAAAGCACGCACAAAGCTACGAGCCACCGATACACCATAGAGAAAGAAATATAACAATATATATATATATATATATATATATATATATATATATATATATATATATATATATATATATATATATATATATATATATATATATACATATATATATATATATACATACATATATATATATATATAATATCGTCCTTGAGTCCGATACTTTTGCTCGTCACTCTTCTGATAAGGTGGGTTATTTGTTGTAGTGTTCTCTGAATTTTTTCCAACTCAGCCCCCCGGCCCCGTTCTTTTGAATCAGGAGGCCTTGGATGCGGAGCGTCGTAACCGGCGGAATCATGCCTCCCACCTTTATTTCCGGTTCTGGCATCTGCTGCGGTTGGCCTCTGTACGCTTTCTTAGCACCAAGAGCTCCGACTTTTCTGGTGCGCACGTCAGTCCAAATGTTCTTCCAGGTACTTTTCCGTTCTGTCAACCGCTTCTTGCAGAGCGTCTTGCTGTTTACCTGTCGACCCTCCCGTAGTCAGTGTGGTGAGGTCGTCAGCATATATTGCGTGACCAATCCCTTCTATTTGCTTCAGTTGTTTGGGTAGCGAGCTCATCGCCACATTGAATAGCATCGGCGAAATGACGGAGCCTAGCAGCGTTCCCTTTCGCGGTATGTCAAATTTTTCAGAGCGTAAGTTGCCTATCCATACTGTGACTGTCCGTTCGTTCAGAAAGGCATTCATGTAATGACATATATTTTCCCCGCAGTTATATACGTTGAGGTGTTGCAGTATGGCTTCGTGTGACACGTTGTAAAAGCCGCTTTCACGTCAAGAGCGAGGATGGCTCTCTTGCTGCGCATGCCCAGTTTGTCGATGACTTTTTCCTTGATCTACAGTAACACGTCTTGCGTGAACAGGTGCGCTCTAAATCCAAACATGGTGTTTCGGACGTATAACTCGCCACTTACAGCGCAAACATAGACGGAGGACAAAAAGGACGACGTAGACAAGCGCTGTCTGCCAACTGAGGTAAAATTCTGAATGCATTCTCATGTCGGGTGTTGCTTCAAGAGGGCGCTTTTGACTTGGTGTTTTAGGGTATATATGTTTGGTTCTGAAAAAAATAAAAATCAGTTGGCAGACAGCGCTTGTCTACGTCGTCCTTTTTGTCCTCCGTCTATGGTTGCGCTGTAAGTGACGAGTTATACCATGGAATTCCAACTAGCCCGTAGTCAGACCTTGCTTCAGTGTTTCGGACGTGTCCGTTGTCTTCGAGATGTTCGATCATGCGCTTGTGCACCATGTGCTCGTAGAGTTTTCCAGCACACGAGGTGAGTGCTATAGGTCGAAGGTTCTGCACGCTGATGGGCTTGTTAGGTTTGAGTATATAGGTTGCCTCCGCATGTTTCCATTCTGGTGGTACTTTACCGTGTTCCCAGCACTTGTTGATGTACTTTAAGAGTGCGTCTCCAGAGGCTCTGTCAAGGTTCCGGAGTGTCTTGTTGTTTATTCTCTCGTACCCGGGCGCTGTGTGGCGGTTGAGCTTGCTCAAGGCCCTCTCTATTTCTGCTTCTGTGAAGGGCCGATCCAGTTCTATATTTTGGTTGTCTCGATACTCGTCATAGTGCGAATCGACAGTTACGTGCCGCGCCGTACCGAGAAACTTCCTTACTTCTTTGATAATGTCTTCCTACATCTTTCCCCGGGTGCTTGTGTATGAGTCACTGCAGTTTCTGTTTTGCGGCGTTCTTGCTCTCCTTTTTTGATAGGAGAGTCTTGAGTATCGCCCAAGTGCCTTGCTGCTTGAGATCCCTTAAGCTTGTTACATGTTTCGCACCAGTTCTTTCTCTCAAGTTGTTCAGAGTACACTTGCGTTTCCTTGATCAGCTTGGAGACACAAATTTTGAGTTCCCGGTTGCACTTGTTACGCTGCCAGCGTTTCGCGAGTAAACTCCGCGCCTCCCACAGGTGGAGTAAGTGGGGGTCGACCATGGGGGTGTCTTGCGAAAGTTGGATTGTCCTCGTATGCCTCCCGGCTCTTTCCACGACTCCTCTTATCCATATTTCTATGTCGTCTATCGCCGCATTTATGGCGCTCGCGTCCTTGGAAAAGGCCTGCCAGTCCGTAATCTTGGTTTTTCCGATCTTCGTCGTCGCTTTGTGGTGCGGGATGAACGGTTGCACTGTATAATCGTCGCTACCCAGATTCTCGTCCATGCAGCTCCACTCATACTGTTTGAGGCCGTGTACGAATGTGAGGTCGGGGCTGGTGTTTCTACATACACTGTTGCCGGTGCGCGTGGGTGTCTGCGGGTCGTTGAGTAGCATCAGGAGGCGTTGTTGGGCTACGCTGTGCACATCTTCTCCTTTTTTCTTTAAGGCTGCATATCCCCAGGTCACATGGGGAGCATTACAAGCACCGACAACTATCAGCCCGTTACCCTTGCTCAGCTTCTTCACTTCTCGCATTAGCTTGCTTAGATCATTTAGGTAGTCCTTTGGCCGACTGTACACGTTTAACGCAAATGAGGCTTTGCTGCGGTTTTTTCTCGGGTACGATTTCAACGAGGGTGTGTTCGATTTGGTGTTGTATGTCGTGTCGTTTAGCGTTGATGGCCTTCTTGGTCAGGATTGCTGTCCTAGTCTTACCGTCGGTGACGTGAGTGAGGTAGCCAGTTACATTGAAGTCTTCAGCTTCGGTTTCTTGTAAGGCTATAATATACGAGTCAAACTGCGTGCAGAATTGTACAAGGTTGCCTCTCTTACTTCGGATAGAGTGACAGTTCCATTGCCAAATTTTGAGCCATGGGTGTTGCTTGTAGTCATCTTTAGCCTCGCGATCTTGTTCCCTTAGAGTCTGCATGATGTTGGCTTCTCTCGCAGGGTACTTAAGCTTCTTGCGAGTGTTATCTCCTTCTAGCATGTGGATGCGTTAACTGACACTTTCTCCCGAATGTGTCATTTTGCTCTGTAGTGCCTGAATCTGGTTCTTCATTTCGCTCTTGAGAGATTGGAACCCAGTCTGTATCATCTGTGTTACCGTGGTTTGCACAACCTGCGTTACCGTGGACACTGCGGCTTCCATTATGACGGTCACGTTGGCGTTGATGTGGTCTTCCAGTGTCTTGACGTCGTTTTGGGTTATCACCACTTGGTTCGACAGTGTTGCCGGCTCTGGTCGTGTTGGTGATGATGGTGGTGATGGGGGATGAAGGCCGCGGTAGTGGTGTTTGAGATTGCTGGGTTTCTCGCATGAGGTATTCGAGCTGTTTTTCTGTGCTAGCTTCCTTCTCTCGTGTCTACTTCTCTTGCTGTTCTAGCTCTCGCTTCAATTGATCGTTCTGGCTTCGGAGAATAATTATCGTGTCTTCGTACATCGAGTGTCTTGTGTTTTCAACGCCATTATTTTCCTTCGACGTATGATTCTGCCCTGTGATGACGTAAACGCAGCTTACCTTGCGCTGGGTGTTGTGTTCCACGCCCGTGGCCGTTGTCCGAGAGACGCTCTGTTCTTTCCCCCGATCTCGATCCCGACTTGCATCTTGATCTTTTTGTCTGTTCGGTCTCATTCGGTGACTGTGGCGTTGGTGACATGGTCATCATGTGTTCGTTGTCGTTGTAGTTACTAGTTACTACGCTGGCCTGGTACCAGAAGCTTCTCTGTCTCGATCTTGACCGCTCCGTGACTATCAACGGTGGCGGAGCCGGTATCAGCTTCCTTCGACTGTCTCTACTCGCCGTTTCATCGGGAATTCCGCAGAGGTTACATTTCGGCTCTCATTGGTGGTTGCTTGGATCAGCGTTGTCTTCCCCGCAGTAGTAACATAGTTCGTCGTTTGGATTAGGGCAGACGTCTTGTCTGTGTCCTATCTCCCCGCAAGATCTGCAGTACTGGACTGACTTTCTGTAGGGTCTGCAGCGGTGAGCGTACATCCAACTTTAACGCAGAGCAGCACGTGCGGGCCCTCGAACGTGATCACTGCCAACGTCGATATTCCCAGCATTCTAGTGTACATGATTTCGCACTTGTTGGCCGTTGTCGGTGTTAGTAGATCTACTAGCTGCTCGTCGGTGGTGCTTTCCTCTATTCCATGATCAACGTCACGTACAGTGCCCGGAATTCGCTTGAGGTACGGTGTGACTTCGTATGTTGCACGTCCTAGTTCAATGCTTGCTAGTTCTGCTAGTTTAAGTGCGCAGTCCTCTTCTTCAGTACTTGCGGAAATTAAGTTTTGTTGCCACTGTGTCTGTACGATCTCTTTGGCGTAGAGCTGCTGGGGTGCGACTCTGCATGCTTGGGCTAATCGTCTTGCTGTCACTACGTCTTTCCAATTTGATACTTTCACACCGGCTTTAGGTCTGTAAACAATCTTGTAATGGCTTTCTCGTAGCGGTGGATTCGTTGGCCAGCGAGGACGTAGCTGGCTTGCGTTGTTGTGGCTCCATGGCTTTTAAAGAGCTTGCTGCCGTTTTCCGTCATTCGTGTTATGCCCCTTGCTGTGTTCGTATGGGAACTCCTGCGTCTTCGACGTTGCGATGGATTCTTTCTTCTTCTGATGTCGCGCTAGTAGCATCACCCATGGTTCGGTCTTGGATAGGGTTTTTCCGCTGTTGCTCTCGAACGTCGGCTCCATGTCGTTCATCTCTGCTTCATTATTTGTTATTCCTGCTATGGAGGTCGTTCGACCAACTTCCATAACGCTAGGTTGCGGCTACGTTTGAAAAGAGAAGAAACATAAAAAAGTTGTTGTCGAACAAAAAAATAACATACCCGTGAAGTTCAATCATTAGTAAATACAGCTTAAACCCCAGCTTCAAGTTGTCAGCCTCTTTCTTCGTCACTTCTGACGTTGTAATGGTTCTCTCATTTGTAATCGAACAGATGCTCAAATTGACGCGCAGTTGCAACGGGCTATTATACCTGAGAGTTATGTGCCAATGCGGTATTCGAACATCAATTAAAATGAGTTCAAAAACAAAATCCTTGGCTTTCACGCTTGATAACCCCTCTATGATTGTGAGGCACACGTATTGGATTACTGCGGATTATTTGACTGCTAAGACAGCCACATGCCAAACCAGCCATCTCGGCCTCAGCAGCGGAACGCCATAGCCACTTTCCTCTAGCTAACGCGGCGGGGAAACATGGTCTTCGTATTTTACTGGGGGAATTCCAAAACTGTTCAGCATAACACGTGGGAGCTTTCTATGTAAGGAAACTACAGTAGAAACAGCACGGGCAGCTCGGTGGGCGCACTCATTTGTTCAAAGCCGGCCGCATGCCCTGCATAGCTGGGAACAACTAACTGCACTCTCAGTTTTACTTTTGAGCGTGAAGAAAGTGTGCACTTCACGAAAAGCCACATTAAAAAGCGTCGAACATCGGCACGGAGTACAGATAGTTGCCGGTAATTCGCGCGCGAACATTACGCCTTTGTCACCACCGGCTCGAAGAGTAGATTTAGCGGTAATGATCTTTAGCTGACGTGAACGGAGATGCCCGAAAAAAAAAAAGAAAACAAAGAAAAACCACTTGGAGCATCGGATAGCGTGCACGAGAATCCACGTATGCGACCGTTT
Organism: Dermacentor andersoni; assembly: GCF_023375885.2. Taxonomy (NCBI): domain Eukaryota; kingdom Metazoa; phylum Arthropoda; class Arachnida; order Ixodida; family Ixodidae; genus Dermacentor; species Dermacentor andersoni. The sequence goes on from NC_092815.1 coordinate 148,342,779, forward strand.
TTCGAAATCTGAGACAAATTGCCTCCCGACGCCAGCGGCAATCAAACAGAGGGCAGCGATCCCAGAAGAAGTAAAGCGTGAACGTTTAGCCATTGCGGGCCCACTTCACCCTCTGCAGTAGTAATAGTGAACAAGTGTCCTTACAAACACGCTGGGGACAGCTTTGCGTTGTCCCTCCTCCGCTGTTGGCAATGGCATTACTTTTAATGTTGCGGAAGGCCAAGAAAGCTCCGTAAATTAGGAACGCAGTGCCGCTGCGTAGCGCATCTGCTGCTGACTAGTTACATCCATTGTCGCCTCCAGAAGACAAAACAAAAACGACGCTGAAGCCAAGTCTCGCGAAACTGCTCCGTGCATGGCTGGGCTGCTAACTTGTAGTGCGTACTGCACAGCGAATCAGTGTTGTTAGTGTAAGTGTGGCAAACATTCGTGCGCCTAAAGGTTATCTGCGGCGCTTGTGTTCAAGCGAATTCGACTGGTCGATTTAAGGGTTACGTTTCTCTCCATCTGTATGAGTGAGACGTTTCTTAATCCTTTCTGCCCAGAATGCTTTTTTTACGTGTATAATCTTTTTGTTATCATTCTGCAAGGATTTACTACAGCCTAAGAAACACCAAAACATTTAATATATTTTGATTACCCCACCAGTACAAGGTATGACCTCATGTCCCCTATAGATAGCACACCAGGGCTTAGTGCTTCTAAAGAACAACACGAAGTATTTCGAAATTGCGTATTATTCTCCGCAGTATCACACATTCAAATGTAGATAAACTTGCATGATGGCAATCTGACTGTGGTTTTTGTGCGTGAAAGACCTTAAAACTATTCTGTGGGCTCGTTATACACGGGTTATTATTGCACTTGAATGGCCTCCATCTACTTCATAGTGGCTTTGTCGGAACTATTTTTGTTATGGCCAATTATTCGTATACCATGGAGCAAAACTGCTGTCCAAGCCTGCAAAAGCAAATTCTACATCCTGCTCTTCATCGTTATCGTCTTTTACCTCCAACGCGCGCACTTCCTTCATTATTGCACTCGAAGGGCCTAAGTAATTCATAGTCGTTTTGTCGGATGTAGTTTTGTCATAGATGACTAAATCTTTGTCTACGTTGCAGAACTTACTGCTCCCCAAGCCTGCAAGAGCAAGCGGTGTATCCTTCTTTTCATCGCCATCGTCTTCTACCTCCAACACGTGCACTTCTTTCAGTGCAGTAAACATATTTGGGTCCTTGATACACAGACTTTTCGCTGTAGGAGTCGCCTTGCCACTGAGTACAGCAGTTCAGGCTAACTTATCACCTCTGGAATAATAAAACAAGAAATCGGAAGGTGTCGCAAGCCACAGCACCCTCACTCTACATTCAACTCATCCAGGATCCTTAACCACCGCTGAGCGATGATGTTCTATATGTAGGACACGTAGATCATGGCGTGCTGTGAGCTATGCGCAAATGAAAGACCACACTTCCTTATATATATATATATATATATATATATATATATATATATATATATATATATATATATATATATATATATAAAATGTAACGATACGCACCAAAGTATATACGAAGCAACAAATAAAATTATAATCGTTATCGATACAGTAGGTATTGACCAAAATATTATCAAAGTACGTGGATACCGCTACAGTCGTCTTTCTTGCCTTCTGACATTTTATTTTCGCCACTAGACCTTCTTAGGCAGACAAGGACAGAGAAGCTGTCGCCTATGCTGGCGGAGGTGTATGGAGAATCGGTGAAATTCTTTTTTGAGATTGCTAAGCATTTGCGTCACGATTTAAAACAATTTCTCTTTGTGACCCTTCTATAGGTCAGCAGGGTCGAAAGGGTTAACCCTTTCGGTTAACTCTTTTTCGGGAACGATCCCACAACTTTCGCATTACGCGTGCAATGCTCTACCAATTGAGCTAACGCGGCGCCATTTCCGCATCCACTTTGTCTGGTATTTGTTTCCTAGTAGAACCCTGGGAGTGTTAGCCAGCGCCACCTCTCTCAAACGAAGGCTGTGGGATCGTTCCCCACCTGCGGCAAGTTGTTATTTGATCCACTTTCATTCCCAAAAATTCATCGTTTCTTTATTTTATTTAGTAAACACAAGCTCTGCCGAGTGATGTTGTGAGGGTTGAATCAAATGATGCATTCTTTTCGATCTTGTAGATTGTAGATGTGCATTGCTAAGGGCTTTGCCTTGCTTTTTCGTTTTTTTTTCGTTTTTCCTCTTTTGTTATCACTTTTAACACTGTACAGGAGCAGAGGTGTCGTATGTCTTTCTTCTTGTACCCCCCCCCCCCCCCCCCCCCCCACTGTAATGCCTTGGCGCTGTGGGTTCCTTAATAAATAAATAAAAATAAATAATTTCCCCTATGCTGTCCTTGGCGTTAGTGTTTGTTGGCTTCTTATGATGTGACTAATAAAAATCGGGCTCCTCGGTTAACCCCATTTCCAATTAAATATCGTACTTTATCGAATAAACTGCTTTTTTTTAAATATAGAAATAACCAGAGCGTAGGTAATTTCTGCTCAGTAATAATAATTATAAATTTTATCCTTAATGGATGACAGCGCCTGCTCGAACGATTTTTTTTTCTTTTGAACACCGTACTGTTCATCAACAATAATCTGCTTTGAATTACAGAAGATTATTAACCTGTGTTGATAATTTCTTCAAAAATTTTAGAAAATAACGGCAACATTGAGATGGGCCTATAATTATTTACGTTTTTAGGATCACCTTTTTAATAGATGACTGACACCCTCGGAATCTTTAATTAATCAGAAAAGACACCTGCAGACAATATTAGGTTGCTATTATGAGACAGAGGCTCGCAAATGAGATGCGCGATTGCTTTAATCGGTTGAGCCTTTATCGCATCGTCACAGCATGTACATGCATTTCTTTATTTGTGTAGCAGGCTGTACACTTCCGCTTCCGTAGTGGGAACTAGAAATATGGAATATTTAATGTTTTTACCAGATTGTAAGATGTGCCACAGTAATTTGTACAAAAAGCATCAGAGTGCCAAGCATTTAAAAAGTGCTAGTTAAGCTTGTTAGCAAGTTCAATTCCTGCGCATGGCGTACCATTTATTGTGAGGTCTAAAATTGAATTTATATCATTCTTTGGTGTCAGATCAATAAATGTTTGCCACATTTCTTTTGGTGTCATTATATTAGAATATGTTTGCGCATAATGTGGTGCGTGGCCGCTTATCTAGTAATCCTAGTTTGTTCCTTATCTTTTTAACTCGTTTTATATATTCTGTACGCCTAGCATCGGTGAATATGGTGAAGAACTTGGTCTGGTGTCGTATTCTCTTTAAATATGTGCTGTCAATCCACAGTTTTGCTGAGCACGAGGTCGCGGGATCGAATCGCGGCCACGGCGGCCGCATTTCGATGGGGGCAAAATGCGAAAACACCCATGTACTTAGATTTAGGTGCAAGTTAAAGAACCCCAGGTGGTCGAAATTTCCGGAGTCCTCCACTACGGCGTGCCTCATAATCAGAAACTGGTTTTGGCACGTAAAACCCCCTAATTTAGATTTCTTTTCCATGGTTCCCGCGCTTTGTTACTTTTTTTCATTTTAGTGATAGGAAATACGGCCAAATAATCATCTTTCATAATTTAATGAATAAGCTGTATGCAGTCGTGGAGTTTTTTGTCAGCACTACGTCGTCCCAGTCAATTACAGACATTAAATTCTGAAATACTGAAATGCTGGCGTTATCTATTTTCCTCTATGTAATGGCTGTACATGTCGATGACCTGGGTTCCAACTTGCTTCTTTGAAAAAAATTAAATATGGGTAAATGGTCACTAATAGAGGACACAAAGACACCCGCTCCTAATATCTTAACGTCAGTGCTTATAAAATAGGGTTCAAGCAACGATTGACATGTTGCTGTATCCTTGTCGGTACGTGTATTACATTTTCGTAGCCGTATATAAGAAAAAGGTCGAGAAGCTTTTGTTTGCTGGGGCCCCAAGGCACCACATCAATATTGAGGTCACGACAGAGAACAACCGGCATGTCTAGTAGCCTACAGTATTGTAACACACTTTCTAGGTATTCAATAAAGGCGCTAACTGAACCGGGTGGAGCCCGGTACACGACTGTTATTATACTGCTGACACACCGAATCATGAGGGATTCGTAATGATTATTTATCAAACAGTGTTCTGAAATGAAGTTGAAATCTACATTGTTTCTGTCGTAAATGGCAATACCGCCTCTTTTCATATTTTCTGAAGATACGATATTGCAGTTGTACATCAAAGTACATCAAACCAGTGTTCTAGTGAATCCATGAGATGATATCACTCGTATGCACTAAACTTTGCGCATTTAGGTGAAACAGGCAGAGTTGTTTGTTATTACATCACGCCTTGCAATGCTCGAAATTATCTATGTTGTAATAGCTGTCCACCGCACTTTTCATGCTTAAAAAGAGGGTGAGTATTGAAGAATTGAAGTAGAAAATCGAAGTACTGAGAATTGAAGAACTGAAGTACTGTGATGCAGAGACTCAGCAAGCTAGGTTGCTTGAATGTAAAAAACTTTCCTCAGGCAAGAAACAAAGATTCTCTTCCACAGCAAATTCAATAGGCTTGAGCATGAGGTCACAATCTCGCCACTGCATTCGATGCGATTATAGCTAACTTCGGGAAATTGAGTTTATCGCAGACGTCGAAATGTAAAAAAAAAATGAGCAACCTGTCTTAGGCAACACAGAATAACACTATTATACCTTTCTACTTGATATCGTTTACGTAGAAATAATGAGTAACGGTTGCCTAGGTAGGCTGCCGATCTGTTCTCGCAACAGACACCATCTTTGTGGCGATGTATATGCGTACATTTTAAAGTCGAATTCCTTCATTATTTATTTATTTATTTATTTATTTACTTATTTATTTATTTATTTATTCATTTATTTAATAATTAAGGAACCCACAGCACCTCTGCTCCTAGGCAGAGTTACAAGTGCAAAGCCCCTCCCCCCCCCCAAAAAAAAAACAAATATAGGAAAGTTAGCCCGCTTTTCCGTATGGGGTGTGTGCTTCTGAGCTCTTTCACAGGCTGGTATAGGAAAGAGTGTAATTTAAATAGAAGTGCAACTGCAGCCAATGAAAATGTTCTACTCGGCATTGGACACTCGATATGTGCCACAAGGTACCTGGCATTGCGGTTACTGGGTATGTACCACTGGGTGTATGTGTCCCCGGCACTATTGGCTATATGATGACTATGATGATGATTATCATAGCTAATGGTGATTAAGATAAAGACGAAGAACAGCCATTTTGAAGGTAATTGAACTTTTTTTTCATGGCGATCAGACGTTGTCGATGCACCATGGCTCTCACAAAAAAAAAGCATATGGTTCAAAGACGCAATTGTAACCCGCCACTAGCTCAGGAAGGCTAAGTCTTTCATCGACACCGACTAGAAGCTGAATCGTTTTCTAAATTTACTTTAGAATGCAGCCGCGTGGCCGGGATTCGATATCGCGACCTCGTGCTCAGCAGCCCAGCACCATAGCCACTGAGCAACCACGGGGGGTCGCACAATTCATAACTAAATTGCAATATGTGCTGCAAATTATTTATTTAGGAGGTTAATTAACATGTGTTTATTAGTTGACTGTTTCGATTTCTCGCGCTAGCAGTGTCCTCCTCTTTGAGATATTTAGCTCAAAGACAAGAATGATTTGCTATTTGGCACAGGTGATTTTTTTTAAATTCCGTGAAAATTTCGAATGATGACCCGACACAGGTGTGTGTATATATATATATATATATATATATATATATATATATATATATATATAGCACGAACAAGAAAGTCATTGCCCCTATCTTTTGAGCCAAACTACGGCTGTGAATGTGAATTCTACATATCGATTCCCAGTGGTAGACCTTTTGGTAGCTATGCGGCACGGCGCCGCGGTCACCTGTTGAAGATGGCGGTTGTCCGTCACGTGCACGGCGTACGACCAACGAACTGTGCATCGTATTCTATGGAACAATGGACGAACGCCCATCTAAATTTACAGAGAAATGCAGCCCACGTACGGGCAAAGATGTCTCACTTTGGGAAGTGTGAAGTGGTGGTCTTGTGAGTATGCAAAAGGGCCGTGAAGACCTGCATGACGATGAGCTTTCGGGGAGACCTCGTGCGTCGCTGACTGCCATTTTCCGCGTGGATGCAATGGTGAAAGCGGATCGGCGTTTGCACCTCAAGGACATTTCCAGGCCACCTGCTCAGTCATCCACTGAGCGACAATAAAGTCTTCGCTCCCTCTCTCTCTGTCTTTCTCTCTTGAACTTGGCATTTCGTATGGCAGTGTTTACAAAATCATTCACGGGTCCCCAGCGCACCGGGACGTTTCATGTCGGTGGATATCTAAGCACTTGGATGACATGATGAAAGGCAATCGAATGATCGCTTCACTGAATCATCTGCAACGGTACGCCGAGGGGGATGAAAGTTTCCTGGGCCGCATTGATACTGGTGATGAAACGGGGACACTGCTTTGCACGGGGGAATCGAAGCAGCAGAGCATGGTGTGGAAACATCCGGGTTCCCCTATAGCAAAAAAAATTCCGTTCAGTGCCATCTGTTCGGAAAGTGATGTTAACGGTCTTCTGGGATCGCCGAGGACTGCTCCTGCTTGGTGGTTGCACTTTGTAGCAAGAAACCAATGCACACAGTTATTTCTACACGCTGTCACATCTGCTGGCTGCCATCACGCGGAAACACCGGGGATTCTCGATGTGCACAACGTGGTTATACACAACGCGGTTATATACACGACAATGCGAGGCCACATGTGGCAATCCGAACCACCTACAATCTCGAGTCATTTCACTGGGAGAGTCCGGACTTCGCCCCTAATGATTTCTACGCTTTCGGTTTGCTCATGAAATTTCTGGCGGGACAGCGATTCCCGTGCAAAGATGAAGCCAAGACAGCAGTCCAACGGTGTTTGCATAGTCGGCCAGACGAATTCTGCCACAGCGGTATCTCAAAATTCGTGTCGCATTGGGATAATTGTCTGAAGTTGTGTGGGGCGTGTGTCGAAAATAAGTGTCAGGTACGTAAAATAGCATGTATATTTGTAATTACATCTATGTACCTTATTTCACGCTGGCCCCGGTAGTAAAATGGAAAAGAAGAGTACGACGTACGTTCAATACGCACAGTGTATTGACTGACGTTTTTGCTGGTGGACCACCCTTTTTCAAAGTGTCAGCCTTTGTCACTTTGACAAAGGCTGGTCCACCAGTCGAAACGTCAGTCAAATATACTGTGCTTAGTGAACGTACGTCGTACTGTTCTTCTGCTTCGTATATATATATATATATATATATATATATATATATATATATATATATATATATATATTGCTTCGTCTATTCAAACGACATTCTTGCATTCAGTCGGTCTGCAATGGAACACGAATCTGACCTACGTAAGGTGTTTGCACGCATCCGTCAATATGGCCTGGTTGTAACGATCTCGAGGAGTGAGTTTGGCGTTGCTTCTCTCGATTTCCTGGGCCATCGAGTTGACGCGCACGGCACCCAGCCCGTCCCATGCCATGTGCAAGCAATTAAAGATTTCCCACGTCCGCCTTCCACCAAGCAATCACGGACGCATATGGGCCTCATCAATTACTATCGTCGTTTCATTCTCATTGTGCTTCCGTTTCGCAGCCTCTGCACATTCTGCTCTCTGGCACACCACATGCTATCACGCCTACATCGTGGACTTATGCTGCTGAATCTGCTTTTATCTCTTCCAAGAACGCCCTTGCCACCACTACTCTACTAGCACACCCACAACCAGACGCTCCAATGTCCGTTATGGTAGACTGCTCCGACATAGCTGTTGGCGCCGTGTTTCAACAACTGGTTGGCAAGACATGGCAGCCTATATCTTTCTTTTCAAGGAAGCTGACACCGCAAGAAACCCGCTATAGCACTTTCGGTCGCGAATAGCTAGGCCTCTACATCGCAGTCCGCCACTTCTGTCACTATCTGGAAGGGCGTCAGTTCTTTATTTTCACCTACCACAAACCGCTCATGTATGCTATTACCTCCAACAGTTTGTCGCACACACCCCGCGAAATTCGCCAGCATGCATATATCTCCGAATTCACTACTGATATTCGGCATATCAGTGGCGCCGATGATCCCATCGCTGACACTCTGTCATGGATTCATATAAATGCAAGCCAAGTAAATTATTCCGGGATTGACTTCGTCTGCCTCGCTACCGCTCAACGCACAGACCGTGAACTTCAAACACTCCGGAGTGCCAACGATTCTATGCGCTTCGGATAAATCTGATTGCCTGGCTGCAACGTCACATGCGTAGACATGCGACATGTCTACGAGTCGTCCTCAACCATACGTTCCAAAACAATTTCGGCAGGAAGTGTTTGACACACTACACTCCTTATCGCACCTTGGACTACGTGCCACACAACGTCTGGTCACTTCCGGCTACCTGTGGCCGCATATGAACGCTGACGTCCGTTGCTGTGCTCGGGTATGTATACAGTGCCAGAGTGCCAAGGTCAGTCGACACACTATGAGCGCGCCTGGTCATTTTCCACCACCAGATGTTCGTTTCACCCACGTTGACATCCATATCGTTGGTACGCTACCACCATCCTCGAAAAAACTATACATACTCACTTGAATCGACAGCTTTACAAGATGGCCTGAAGCAATGCCACTCTTTGACATTACTGCAGAGTCCGTAGGCCAGGCCATTTTAGATACCTTGATTTCTCGTTATGGCGTACCACACACCATAACGACAGACAGAGGAAGGCAATTTGACTCGTCCCTCTTTGAAGCTCCCGAGTTCCAATGGCATGGTAGAACGCTTCCATCGTAAACTAAAAGCAGCGCTTCGTGCCCATGACCCCATGATTCCACGGACAGAGCGCCTGCCTTTGGTTCTGCTAGGTCTTCACACAGCTCTGAAAGCAGATGCACAATGTTCCTCAGCAGAATTCGTTTTCAGCACGATACTTCGCGTACCCGGGGAGTTCTTCGCCTCGGAACCGTCATCTGCTGAACTACAATCCTACGTCGCCCACCTTCGCATTACAGTGGCCACTTTTGTACCTTCGTCGCTTCGTAATCACCGCAGAAGTGTCTACATGAGCCCATCTTTACTTCATAGCAGGCACTTATTTATCCGTCACAACGCTACCCGCGCTCCTTTACGAGATCCTTCCGGCGGTCCCTTCAAAGTCTTCAAGCGTGAAGCCAAGTTTTGCGCACTTCTTGTCAACGGACGTGACGAGACAATTTCCATCGACCGCTTGAAGCCAGCTCATCTAGACTGTGGCAGCGCCATCTCCACTACTTAAACCGCTCAACGGCAGTGCCTTGATTGCCAAATGGGGAGGGGGGGGGGAGCCATGTAGTGGACAGAACTCATAGAGCCCCGCGGTGGAAGACGAAGAGACTGGACCAGCTCAATCAGGCATATAGGCTCCGGAACTAACATGGATCACCTCCTTATAATTTTTGGACTGCTTACTAGTTCAAAAATTACATAGTAATGTGCGCACTTTTGTTAATTACGAAAAATTGAAAATGGCGTTAAAATCAGCTTTACACGCTCACGAGGGCATGGACAGGGATATTAAAGCAATGAGCCTATGTTCAATTCTAAAACAGTCATCAAAACAAGCTCTGTTTATTGTGCAATCTACTAAGGGTGGATCATATTGTCCCTGGTGGAATTTGGACTGCGAGCGAGATTTTAGACGTAGGAAAGCTGCGTGGAAAAAGCTTTTATACAACCAAAGTCCTATTAATTGGACTGATTATACATATATAGCTACTACATTTAAACGAACAGTCTCGAAGGCTAAGGAGGATTATGATTCCAAGCCCTACACATACCTTTCGAAATCTTGCAATAAGAAGGCCCTGTTTAAATTTCTTCGATCTCGTGAACTTATACCGGCGCCCGCGAACGTCGATTCTGTCGTTTTAACAACAAAAGGAATATCGGAATCACTAGAGAAAATTGCTCAAGGACTTGCGCGACGTTTCAAGCATAAATTGCCGTTAAGCCTACAGAAACCTCCCTTGGGAGATGACTTTGAAACAGTAACAGCGACAGAGCTTCAAGGCATTATTAGTTCGTTACCGACGTCAGCCCCCGGTCAAGATGGAATTACAACAGGAATGCTAAAAGCTTTATTTGATTATGCGCCTCAGGACCTCCTAAACATAATAAATTTCTCTCTCAAAAATGCATGGGTTCCAAGACAGTGGAGAATAGCTAAAATTATTCCATTATTAAAGAAAGAATCAGCTGGACTTGACTTAGACAACATAAGACCGATTTCTCTTACTTCCAATGTCACCAAATTAACAGAAAGAGTTCTTCACGGCCGCATAACAAATTGTATGCAGGATGATATCCTTCTCAGTCCTTGCCAGATTGGATTTCGTCCCGGGCACTCCATATGGTGCGCCCACGTATATTTAGAGAGCCGCATTAAACTTGCTCACCGCAAACGAGAGTACGAAGCTGTGGTGCCGCTAGATGTATCAAAAGCATACGACTCTGTAGAACATGGTATTTTATTCGATAAACTTCAGTTTACGAATTTCCCTAAATATATAACCGCTTGGATCTATGAATTTATAAGAGATAGAGAGTTTTATTGTTACCAACACGGTATTTCGACTTCCAAACACAAGCAGAGAAGAGGTGTACCACAGGGTTCCGTTCTTTCCCCTATACTATTTAACATTTTGCTAGGCACAATTGCTTTGTCTCCGGAAGTATGTGTTTATGTTTATGCGGACGATATCGCATTTTTTACGCCCGCAAATAATATACGTTCACTACAACTGTCGTTGCAGAATTACTTAGGAATGCTGGAGACATGGCTAGAGGGGTTATGTATGTCATTAAATATTAGCAAAAGTGTAGTATTAGTATTCCCATTAACTGCACAGGTGCATATATCTTTACAATACCGACAGGCAATCATTCCCCAAGTTGACGAAGTCAAGTACCTTGGTGTCATTTACGATGGCAAACTCACCTGGCGCAGTCACATTGAATATATTAAAACAAAGGCAGAACGAGCCGTAGCTATGCTCCGCCGGCTCAGCCACCGACGCTCTGGACTACGCAGGGACACCTTACTGATGATCTATAAAATGTATATTCGGCCCATATTGGAATTCGACTGCGTATTATTTTCCGGTGGCCCCGCCTACAAAATTAAACATCTGATACTTTTAGAAAGAGAAGCTCTACGTTCATGCCTTGGGCTACCCAGATTTGTTACCAACGTTGTTCTTTATCGGGAAGCTCATATACGCACCCTAGATTGCAGATTCAGCATGCTTACGGTTCAGAAATTTAAAAAAATTTATGACTATTTAAAAGGCGTACGCAATATATATTTATCACTGAACCGTCTGAGTTTTTCCAAGTATTGTGGTCGAGATTCCACAGTCCTCAGGTAATATTCGTACAAGAACAGTTACAAAATTGGATGTGTCCCTACGTCATGTTTACCATTCATATGATGCCTTACTAGACCTCAAAATTCAGTTCAATGACATATTTCCAAATCATGATAAACTATTACCAAGGCGAAATTTAATTAATATCTTACACGGCCACCTACACCAGCTAACGACTGACAACGTTATAGCTACTGACGCTTCTGTTTGCAATGACAAGGCAGGAGTGGGGATCTTCTCTGAATCTCTTCAATGGTCCTACTCCCTTCGCCTTCCCGACTTCACACCGATATTTCAGGCAGAATTATTAGCGAATATATTAGCATTACGAAAACTGCCCCAAAATGACCCATTGGCTGTTATCGTGACCGACTCGCTATCTGTATGCACAGCACTAACTGCATCTTTAAATTCAGCAATTCGAAGAACATTTCGTTCGATGGTGCCTCCATACTTACTAAAAGTACGTTTGCTTTGGGTACCGGGACATCATGGGTTGCACTTGAATGAAATGGCTGATTCACTCGCACGAGCTTCTCTGAACGGCCCTATCATATCTGTTTTGCCGACATCAGCTTATGTCACCGCGGCTGGTACTGAAATTTCGCTATATCTCAAAACTCTGCGATATCCATTCTAACACCGTCTTCTGATTTCCACCATCTTGGCTTCTCATGGAATACTAATTGGTGTCCTTCAAGGCAATTGGAAGTTTCTTTTACAAAATTGAGAGGTCGCATACCTCCTATAAATTTTTACTTACACAGGTCTGGTCTCGCAGTGTCCCCTCTATGTTCTTCTTGCAGTGAACCTGAAACTATCGAACATTACTTTCTCTCGTGCCGCCGCTTTCTAAGACAAAGAAAACTATTAGAATACTCATTTACCAAACTTGGCCTCTCGCTAACCTCGCCAATAATTCTTTCTTTTGGGGCGACTTCACTGGGATCTAGCCCCAGGGATGCTTTTCTGGCAGTTTACAATTTTATTAGAGACACAAAAGAGTACCTTGCTGAATTTCTAAAATTATCCATAATTTATATTATTTCATTTCTTTACGTTTACTTATTTTATCGGAATTCCTAACAATATTTAATTACACTTCTAAATTGCAGTACTATCGTCCCACGCTCCACTATACAAATCTAGTTTCTCTCTACTTCTAACCATACCGAAAACCGCCTGCTTCTTGGCCAATTCCCCATAGTAGGTACGTGCCACTGTCTGGGACACAAGACAAGACAAGGCTCGCCAATGGTAGCCGCGGTCATCCGTTTAGTAAGTGGCAATTCTTTGTGGGCGTTCTATTCCTACAACGCCATATAAAAAAAAGGGGGGGGGGTGGAGGGAGCGGGGATTAAGCAGGAGTGCGCATCAGTCAAGGCACGATTATTTTATACAATGAGGAGTTCGCTTACCTCAATGTTTAGGTGTAGCATTTGCCTGTGTGTTGCTTGTATCGCTAGTCACACTCTGTCACGGGTCGGCATAATGCACACCTTATCTTAGTTTTTTTTTTCTACGCGCTGCTGCCTGGGCGCAAGATAATGTGTAGCTACTCATATTGTGATTGCCCACAATAAACAAAAAGAAGATTCACTTGTGAGCCAACCGCTGTGATTGCCTGCTTTTCCCGTTCTTTTCCTTTCTCTCTCTCTCTCTGTGTATGTGTGTGTGTGTGTGTGTGTGTGTGTGTGTGTGTGTGTTTTTGTGTGTGCGCGCGTGTGTGTGTCTGTGCGTGTGTGTGTGTGTGTGTGTGTGTGCGCGTGTGTGTGTGTGCGCGTGTGTGTGTGTGCGCGTGTGTGTGCGAGTGTGCGCGTGTGCGCGTGTGCGCGTGGGCGCGTGGGCGCGTGCGTGCGTGCGTGCGTGCGCGCGTGCGTGCGTGCGTGCGCGCGTGCGTGCGTGCGTGCGCGCGTGCGCGCGCGCGCGTTCACTGGTGCGATTGAAGATCGCCCCATCACGAATAAGTGTAAGAGGCTGTGGAGAGCGGAGGATCGCGGATGGCGGCGACCCACCAAAAGGAAGGAACGGAATGTTCAGCGCGTTTTTATTCAAACTGAGTGCCGCCCAATGCGCAATTCGAGCACACGCTTCCATCGACGCACCTAGGATATATAAAAAAAGTGAGATAGTTACCCAAGTAACGCACCTGCAAAACAGGTACTATTGGCGGAGTGCGAGTGCCGCATTATTTCCGCTATGATAAACGCGCGCCTGATTTATAGAAATTTCGTAGGAACGAAAAGTAAGCTCTACTCGGCCGTGTGCGAAAAAAAAAGTTTGCGAATTTCGTCTATCGGCGTTTGCGTTCACTTGCACGCGCCTTTGTAGCTGGGAGCGTGAGGAGCGAGGGATTTTGTTTCCACAAGTTGGGAACGCATGTAACAATGAAACCGGCGCTGAAGCCACCGCGCCATCAGGTACTGAAGTTGAAACAACAGCGCTTGGCGTGCTCACGGCTGGCTGGTTAAATGTCACAGGCGCAATACCCACAACCGCCAACAGCAGATTCCGCCACGTTGGCTATCTGCTCCAAGGGGCGGAAAACAAAAGGGAACACAGTTAACATTTTTTTTTTCGAAAGCCCGCATCGTGCTGACGGAGCGGGTAATGAGTTCGCCTTAACAACGGGTTTGGTTCAAGGCGCCAGCCTATATTTGCAATGCAGAAGCAGTGACAATCGTGAAGCACTCGACATCAAATGCGTCAGTACAAATTTTTTGCCCCACCGCTGCTCGTTGGGACCGGGTTGTTAACCGTATGTTTGTCCATCAGGCATATTCTTCTGGGTTTGAAATATGCGATGAAGAGCTCGCTAAGGGAGAAAAAAAAGCCCTTTGTGCACGACACACGTGTGTATTTTGGCGAGAAATTCAGCCAAACATCAATCATGTTGCTCTTCTTTCGGGGGAGCTGAACACCAACAGAAAGCGAAATTCCTTCGAGGTATTACTGTTTCTGTGGACCCGCACCATGATCGTTTCTCCCACCAGCAGTAATTGAAGAACCAGTGAAGATTTAGTAGCTTCTGCCTTTAGGGTTCCTTTAGACTGTGCACCAGAAGCGTTTGCGCCGTTTAAGATGTATAGGTGGACCTCGGTGCTTATTTAATCACTCGTTTCTGGCATTTTTGACACGCAACAACATTCTGACGACTTTTGTTTACTAGCAGTTTTGTTTAAACGGCTTTTCTTAATCGCTAAAGTTGAATGTCCTTACAATACGGCGATATATGGACATGCGTCTAGCGTCGTTGTCATTCTAGACCACCTGCAAATGACCGTTTAGGCTTAGTGTTTCTCGATAGTTTCGAGATATTCTTTAATGAACGTACTGATTGGGGTCATCTTGCATAACTTTAGGCCTTGTGCATTTCATTGCGTATGCTGGGCACATGATAACGGTGAAAACAAATTCTATCCGCGATTCTTGTTTCATTCAGTCAAGTGCTCCGCGCTCATGTCTGCAGATACCCATACCAATTCGCCAAACATCAGTCAGACCTGTACCGCAATGTATTCAGATTTCCTCACGAAGTCGTTCAAAAGATGAGTTTGACTGTCACGTCATCACCCCTATCCGTACAAAACCGACACAATCTGAATTGTTCTGCATATTCGCGTCCGTATTGCACTACACCGTCATCACGCGGCTGCATCGCGACTTTCGCGATCAGCCCGAAGACTTCAAAATTTGAACTTCCCGCGATAACCCCCGAAACATATATTTGTATCATAAAGAAATGGCGAGATCAATCTCAGACGCCACTAGGAAAGCTTAGACTCAGCCTTGATGATAAAATATAGCGATAGCATGTTTGCGTTATCGAAAATGTACTCTGCAACCATGAATACATCCGGTAACCACGCAGTTATAAAGTGAGTGGATCTGGTCTCGTTCGTTTGCGATAAACATGTTGATTTTTCCAAACAGGAGCTCCGAAAAGGCTCGCAATGTCTCAGAATATCAATGACCAACATCTATAGCAATACCATTAGCGAGAATATGGAATTTGGCGCCATTAGAAATATATATCTCGAAAAACTTTAAATTTACTATTTGAAGATTTCACTTCTCATAAATTCAATTAGCTTGCGTTGCACAAGACGATAACAGGATATTATTGACCATTTTGTCTTCTCTATGTGGTGCCGTACTTAGGTTTATTGTCTTTTTTTAACGCGTACTTGCTTTATGTTGGCTTCGTCTAACAAAAGTATTGCCGTTTCTTCACGCGTTTGGAAATTCTTATCGCTTGCATACATATTCATTTCAGGTTATAGTTTTAATGTCCTTCGATGATTGTGTTCGCTTTTGCTGCTGCATAATGCACACGAACACGGGCGCCTACACTAGCTTCAGATATTGGCGAAATTTTATTATTCTTTTACGTACTGTGTATGTACACTTTGAGGCAAATACACCATATGAAATTTAAACGAAACGCGTAAGCTTGGGGGAGGGGGGAGGGGTAGGTACAGTCTGCATAATAAACGACAATGGTGGCCTTGCAAAAATGCCACTGCCACGGTAGTTTATTTTTGGTATTGGCTTGCACGTTCGCATTAAGAGCATGACTGAGTGTATGTTCATAAACACACGACCACGATATTAAAACAAGATAAAATTGGGATGTTGTTGCGCTCAGTGGTTACACTGAAAAAAATTTATTAAGAGTACGACAAAGACGGCTGATCCTTCCGTTTCATAGTTACTCATAATCCGGAGTCCCCCACTGTGACGTGCCTCATAATCATACCGTAGTTGCGGCATTTAAAACGAAGAGAACTTGTCTTAAATTTAGTGATTCATTTTTTCAGCTCAGCGCCACGCGAATGCGCATCAAGAATGTGCACTCACTAGTCCCGCTCATCGCTTTAGTGAAGACTTTTGCAGATGTTTCACTTAGGTGTCGTACAAGGCACGAACTAGAAACTATGCCATGACAAGCTTAAGAGTGGCTGACTTTTCTCGTAGCATCTATGGGTGCAGCAGCACCTCACATGGCGTAGTCACAGGACTACGCATATCGTGGTCACAAGTGATGAGAACAGCTGTCGAACTTGCACAAACACTGAGCTTCGTGTAAGTTCCCCCGTAAATCTATTTGTCTCAGTATCCTGCCTCAAGTGTGAATTTCGTAGATTTACAGCCTGCCGCAGTCACATATTTTCTCCACTAAATGACAGCGAGCGGCAGATAGGAACTGCCTAGTCGTGGTAGCTCCTAAAGAACTCCTGAATATTTTGCAAAGAATACAGCAATACGTCAGAAAAACCACAGTGGGAACAGGAGAGCCCCTAGAAGCTCCGCGAGAACAATAAACGGCTCCACGCACTCTCAGGAAAGCACGTAGCACGCAGCCGCAACAGCCGACACCCGCTGCTGGCAATATCATTTATTTAGTTACCTCCGCAAAACTACTTTCCAGGATTGCCTTTCCCCTTACAGTAACAGCACAAACGACTTGGCCTTCCCGCTGTCGGCTTCACTGCAGCATGCCGGTCGTCGCTCATCTCTAGCTCTTCGAGCTCACGGCCATTTCCCCCCTGGAACGCTTTCTTTAAACATGCGAAAAGCATAAAATGTGCGGCAGAATGCCTCGAAATGTTGCGAAATGCTATGCGCAAATGTGATCAGTCTTCTGCCCCAGGGCACTGATACTTCCTGCCCGTGCGCTACACTTTTAGAGCGAAACTTTCTTGGTCGTTTCCTAACTCTTTTGCCTGCTGCTGCTTCTGTTGTCTTGCACGCTGCGTTGGGATTAGTCAAGAGCGTCTATATACATGACAGGAACGTTGCAGCGAGACGGAAGTGGACGCGAGAAACTCGCTTGGACCTTTCCATCGCGTGGCATGCGCACAGTGCCCTCTGGAGCTCTGTGGGTGTCGCCACATTAGCCTCTTGACAGCTGCAATCATCCGTGACCCACTTCCAAAGCATTGCAGAAACTGCAGGGCTTATCTTTCTACTAAAGTGCAAGTCCAGAGGGGACGCAATAATAATTGTACCGAGGAGGGGGAGGGAGGTGCTGAGAATGGGTTGAACTGACGCAGTCCCGAAATGAGTAAATAACAGCCTTGCCGCTTTCTCCGTTTCCATACAGCTGAGAGAGCTGGAGATGGAAAAGATGACGTGAGAAGGCACGGAAGCCACAGTTGCAGGAAAAGTGAAGGCACGGTAAGACGCGTTTTTGCTGTTTCTCAAAAATAAATGCCGTGCAAATTGGTTATGCGGACAACTGACACCGGGCGTAGAGACGCAAAGCCGCATTAACACAACATACGGTCTAGGCGACACTACGGAAGCAGTCCCACGTCAAATCAACACTTCTGTGCCCGCTCCGGTAGCTTGGCGACATGCGGCATTGCTCAGGGTTGCGGGTTGAACCTGACGCATGGCAGCCGCATTTCCACAAAGAGCGAAATACAAAAACGCTAGCATACTTAGGATTAAGTGCACGTTAAAGAACACCAGGATGTCAAAATTATTCCGTAGTCCGCCGCTATGGCACGTCTCTTAATCCGATCGTTGTTTTGGGGACCTACAGCCGCATAGTTCAAATTTAACACTTCTGCCACGGTGTAATGTACCCTGTGAGGCAATGACAACGCTCAACCCACCGATAGATTATGAACAATGAAGCACAACAATGGTTAAAGCCCGTATGTCTCCCTGTGTGGTCTGTGTACAACGCAGTCAAGCAGCAGTGGTGCATGCAAGGTAACGTTTTAGCATCAACTCACCACTCTCCTATTGGCCTAAACGATGAACAAATTATACATTCGGCATGAACATCACCGCTAACTATTCTCAAATTAAACAGTATACACTCCTTTGCTTACATCCATTCCCACGGTGGGGTTCACATATATTTAGTGGTACCAGCATCTAGTGGCACACTTCTTTGTTGAGCCGCACTTTCAGTTCACCTCCTGAGGCGACCAGGGAGGAAATTCAAAATGAATAAAAAAAAAGCGAAAAATATTGTACAGCGCAACATTCATGGGTTTCATTATGGATATGATATCAGAGCATATGTTTATTTACAAGTTGAGTTACTGAAGTGTTTGGAATAATTAGAATTTAGTCGAACTCACTGAGATGACTGGTGCCGAAATTCAGAATAAACGAGAAAAATATAGAAAAAATAGTACAGTACAAAAATCATGGGTTTCATTATGGATATAATATCAGAGCATATGTTTAGTTACAATTTGAGTTACTGAAGTGTTTGGAATAATTAGAATTAATTAGAAATCACTGAGATGACCGGGGACAAAACGCAAGATAAATCAAGAAAAAATTGAAAGAATAGTACAGTACAAAATTGATTAGTTTCTGTATAGATATTTTATCAGAGGATAAGTTTAGCTGCAAGATGAGTTACTGAAGTGTCTGTATTAATCATAAATAATTAGAAATCACTGATTACCGCACACAAAAGCGCACAATCGTAAATTTTAGAGATCCGCCACGTTAGCAGGAGTTTGGCGAAATCACTGGAAACCCGAAAGTAAAACGCGAAAGTAAAGACGTCACTAATGACGTTACACACGCGAAGGTGGCATGATATTAAAGCGGCTAATTAATGGAAAAAATATTTCTGGTCCCACTCACTGTGGGAATCGATGTAAGCGAAGCTTTCCGTGCTGGACGATTTGGCTGGCGATAATTAGCGGTGGTGTTGACGGCTAAAGCTTAATTTCTTCAACGTTTAGTCTAACACGAGAGGGGTGAGTTGATGTTAAATATTACCTTGGGTGCACCACTGCTGTTTGCCCGCGTAGTATACACAACACACAGGGAGTTGTATTTGCTTGAGGCGTTGATGTACGCCAACTCTCATAACCTCTGAGAGGGTTGAGCATTGTCGTTTCCTCACATGGCACATCCCACCGTGGCAGAGGTATTGAATTTGATTATGGGTCTGTACGTGCCAAACTCGCAATCGGATAATGAGGGGCGCCGTAGTGGCGGACTCCGGATTAATTTAGACACGGCGATGTTCTTTCAGGTGTCCAACATTCTAAATGCACGTGCATTTTCTACTTCGCCACCGTCAAAATGCGACTGCCGTGATTGAGATCAAATCCACGACCTTTAGCGATGCCATAGCCTCAAAGCTAACGCGGCGAGCACAGAAGTGTTCATGTGACGGTCGACCGCTTCCGTAGTGTCACTTCGACCCTGCGGTTCACTTTAATTAAAGCGGCTCTGCTTCTGCACGCCCTGCGTAGTTTGTCCGCTTGACATATTTGCATGGTGTTTATTTTTTCAGAAATAGCAACAAGGTATTGACGCGTACCTTGAACTTAAGCTTATCCAGTTTCCCCGCAACCGCTGTCGTATAGCAGTAAGGGTTCCTTGCCTTCTCACGTCACCCTTCAGCCCCACCCTTGTATAGGAACTGCCGCTTGGCCTCCCTCCTCTCCGTCACGTCCCACCCTGGTGGCAAAGTAAAAGAAAAAAAATACAGCAGACCATGGTTTACAAAGGAACTGCGCATCCTGACGCAAAAGAAAAATAGGGTTTAGAGCACATTAAGAGAACTCCTACAGCAGCGAATCTTGATAGACTGAAGAAAATAAGAAATGCCGAGAAAAATGCGATAGCACTCGCAAAATCAGTCTACTTTGATTCTTTTCGAAGTAAAATTAAGCAAAATCATAAGGAGATATGGAAATACGCTAAAAGGAACCAAAAGGACACAGCGTCAATACCTGCCTTTGTTGTAGGAAATTCTAGCGTTTCTGAAGATAACGAAAAGGCCGAGGGCTTTAATTTTATTTTAAATCGGTGTTTTCGCCGGTACAAACACGGATAGACCGAGGAGAGCGGCCTTTAGTGGAGGAAGGGCCTGGCATCGAAGACATTGTTTTTTAATTATGATGGAATAGAGGCCTTACTACAGGGTCTAAGCACTCCGAAGGTTGCTGGGCCGGATTGTTTGCCGAATGCTTTATTAAAACATTGCGCGCATGTATTATCCAAGCATTTAAAAGTCCTTTTCGAAAAATCGCTCCGACAATGCTCCCTGCCTGAGGACTGCAAAATAGCATCTGTAGTACCAATTAACAAATCAGGGCCCGAAGCGTCGTCTCAAATTATCGACCTGTTTCCTTGACCAGTGTCGGCTGTAGAATACTTGAGCACGTACTATACACAGCCTTAAAACATGTAAATGACCATTTCCAGTTAAACGCGCAACAACATGGGTTCCGCAGGTGCTTCTGAACTGTCACGCAGTTAACAGAATTTTCTCATGATGTTGCTAAGGCACTCGATAATCCCACAGCTGTTGATTGTACTTTCCTGGATTTAAAAAAAAAGCCTTCGATTTGGCCCCTCACGATTTATTGTTACGAAAACTGTCCCGTTATAACATTAATATTCAAATGATAAACTGGGTTTCCGAGTACTTAAGGACAAGAAGGCAGTGAATGGTAAAGAGTCGAGCATCGTGGAGGTGACGTCGGGGGTCCCTCAGGGATCTGTATTGGGCCTTTACTTTGTTTTGCTTTATATAAATGATATCAACGAAGGTGTGGCGTTGTGTATGAGAATGTTTGCAGATGATTTTATACTATATAGTAAGATAACCTGTGACAATGATTGTCTTCAAATTCTGAGTGATTTAAGCAATATACAAACATGGTGCGAAAATGGGAAATGAAACTCAACTTAGATAAAACAGTGTGCATGACGTTAACTAGAAAAAAATAACAAAACATTTCTCTTATGCTATAAACGGTATTACTCGTTCAGCTATAGCAGAGTACAAGTATTTAGGCGTGTATTTCACACGATCGTTATGTTGGCATCGACAGGTGGACTACACTGTTGCTAACGCTAGCAGATTTCTGGGGATCCTGCGACGGAATACTCGCAACTTTCCTGAGGCTGCAAAAGAACTGTTGTATAAATCAAATGTGCGTTCGGTATTAGAGTATGCATGCACGGTGAATGATAAGGGAAACTTTGAATGATAAGGGAAAACTAGAAAGAGTGCAGAATCTGGCTTCCTGATATGTATTAGGGCGACATGTTAGAAATCGAGAATTTAGCACAACACTGTCAAAAGAAACATTAAAATGGGAATGATTAGAACATCGCCAAAGTAAGCTTCGCCTGAAGCTATTCCACGAAATATACATTTCCAAAAGTGGTATACCACGTGAACGAGTTTCTCGCGTCGCCTTTCCTCTCTGACTCGCTCCTGTCATGTATACACACGCTCTGAACCACCCGTGGACGTGGTTTGCCTGCCAGAAGCAGCCGCAGCAGCGGCAGTGGGAAAGTTGAAGGAAGAGGCAAAGAAAGCTTCGCTTCAAAACAGCTGCCTCCGAATTCGGTCCGTGGGTTGTGTTCGCCTAAATTTAATCTAAAGAACACCAACGCCGAGGTGCGAGTGCCACTAAGAGAAACCTAAGTCGAAGATTAGGGTCAACTACCATGTGCTTCTTTTTTTGTTATTTCTTTCCTTTTTTTTTCTTGTTTCTTTCTTTTGGCAAGCATCAAAGCGACTTGTGCAGTCTGAAGAAAAGCCGATTTAAACTGAGGTATAAATACCTCAGAGAAAGATAGAAGTACGACACCCGACAGGCCAACGGAACTGTCTGCTGTTGTGGTGGTTTTGTTTCGCTTGCTTTTAAACGTCAAACAGTTGCTATCGATTCATTCAGTTTTTTTTTTTTTTTTTGGAGCGCGTACTTCTTTCACGTCCACAAGCTCTTCCGCTGTGCGTTAAGGCTTCGGGCGCAGTCTCTCCCTTTTTATTAAATGTCGCTTCCGGAAGACCCGGTAAAAACAAACTCATAAATTAACAAGCGCGTACCTTTTTTCTACATCCTTTTGGACACGTCTGCCTTCAAATATGGAAAAGGACCGGTGGAGTATATATAGCACGTTTGCAGCCGGTTTGCAATATCCGCCAGAAACAAACAAACAAATAATGACAGCCACATCACCACCTTCTCATTCCGCTTGCAAGTTGTCGAGACTTTCCTCATTTTCCGATGCTGCCGCTGCTGCTGACACAAAACAACGCCTGCGGCGGTCGCCTTGCTGACCTTTTGCTTGCGGTAAACAATTCGGTCGTTTTGCCGCGCGCGCTCCCTTAGTTCGACTATCCTTCGTCGGGCCGCCGACCGCGCTCTGCATACGGACTCGCTTTCTGGCCGCTTGTTCCCCCATCAAAGACAAGAAGCATTTATTTGCGCAGTTGAAGAGACGAATGAACGCCCGTATAGGCCTTTCAGCAAAGTGACCTGTTTGGAAAATTGGTAGATATTTATGGAAACCAAACGAGCATACAGGTCAACGAGAGCAATTAATACATTGTATAAATATATTGACGTGTCAATTAGTCTATTGCCGGGGGTCCTTATGTAAAGTCATTCTCATTTTTTTCTTTCTTTAGATTTGTGAACGCAATTTTAAAATAAACAGTCAAATTTCAGAAGGTACGCTTTCGCGAGATCTCACTGTCAACTTATCCTAAATCCTACTGCTTTTCATCAGTAAACCAAATTTCTTGTAATCGTCAAACACATCAAGAACGAACGTGTGCTGATACGTCTTAGATCTATCCACCTCGTTAGAGGTAACCGTCTGCGTCCCAGAATGTGGATCAATGTGGAGATGGCTGTACTGCGCAGAACGCAAGCCAGAACGCAAAATCCGCCGCTGCGCGTTTTTTTTTTTTTTTTTTTTTTCGGGCACGGAAACGGTCAGCAGTCCGCGCGACTAACTCGGGCACAAAGCAACACACGAAACCCGATCGTTTTAGCGGACACTCATTCAAGTGTCCGACGGTAATTGACCATTCAGCAGAGACGAATTCACCCACCATTCAGACAAAGGCTGCGACACAGCTTCGCCACCGGTGCAGACGCACTCTCGTCAGCAGAACGGAACGGCGCAAATATGAGCCGCACCACGCTACACGAGCACTGTCCGCCGCAACTTCGACCTCGGACCGGAGGGACTTCACCGACGTGAATCGGCGCTTTGGCGTCGGCTGTGGTTGGCAGCTGCCTTGACGGAGGCTTATACTACACTAATTAAAATAGCCGACGGTGTCCGGCGCCACGTGCACCGCCGCGAAGAAAACATCGACCTTGTATTGTTCCGGTGTCGTCGATTTCAATTACAAAGATCGCTGTCCAATACACCCCGACGACTGCACAATTGGTCTATGTTCGTGCAGTGGTTTGCCGAACGTCGTCCCCGTCGATGGTAGGCCCACAAGGCAACGAAGGGTGGGTTCAGATAAGGTCAGTGAAAGCTGAGATGGGGAGGGGGGGACTTTGAATCGACATACGGGCACCGAGCTCATTTTTTCAGCGCGCGTTTTTGTTTCAGCACTAAAGAAACCGTAACAAAGACAAGGTGCCCAATGCGGATTACGCAGCTGCGCGACGTTACAACTTTGAGAGCATACAAAAAATTAAATTTTCAATGCTCTCATAGTTCTTGCAGATCGGTTAAAAAAACGTCGTAATGAAAATAAAATAAATTCGATTGTCTACCCAAGTTCACCATAAAAACAAAATGACAAACGTGAATTTTGGTCAAGCTGAGGAATGGATCCCATTTGAGAATTTTTGTTTGTTGTTACCGTGAGTACCTTTCGAGATTAGCAATGCAGGCGAAACATAAAACAATCTGTATTTAGTATTTCGTAGGTATTCGTTTATTAACCTTGGTGGTGTTATTTCCACAATCTCAAGACAACAACAATTTGCTTTCACGCTGAACATAAAAAAAAGAAACATAGAACACTTATCTCTGAAGTTCATCAAATTTTCCTGAAATTATCTATTTTCCTCGCTTATCTGTTATACGCTGAAACGTGTAGCAATATTTTGTTCTTAGTGCAAAAGGAATCAATGATTAGCGATACAAAAGCAGCGGTATCCAGCGCCCGACAGCCTGAATGATGGAGCGTGGCACTTCGCATCAGTCAGGTTTAATATGACGGCTTCCGTTGTTTGCCAAGAATAAATAAGGCACCTCAATTGCTATGCAGAGGCGCTTTTCATAAGAAATACAACTGCACGACAAGCTCTAATTACGTCGTCCAATTGGCTTGGCGTTCTCCCGATGAACACGATGTCACGGGTTCGTCTCACGGCCACGGTGGCCGTCTTCCGACGGAAGGGAACGCAGAGACACCCCAGTTGTTTAATTCAGACAAACGTAAATTAGTAAAAGTGGCATAATGTAATCTAATGCCTTCTATTACGGCGTTTCTTAGCGTCGCTGCTGCTTTACGGTGAAAAAGAATTTCTATCAACTAAACAAAATCAGACGATTCTTCTTGTAAGTTCGTGTGTTCTGAAGACATCGTGTATACCGATGCATCCTGTATGCATTGTGTACAGCAACTTACATAACACTTATCACTTGAAACGGGAGTCTTCAAATGCAACAAACCTTTGTGGCATATCGTGGACAGTGTCGTGGCAGGGCAGTGCCATGTTTTGTGATGGTTGCTACTTGAAGCATCCACTCAGAAGCAACTTACAACAGCGCAAGACAGAAAGAAATGCGGTTCACTAAAGAATATAAAGAAATACGTGGAAGAATATTTAAACGTACAGATGTGACCACTATTCGGGAAAGTATGCCCCTAATGCCTAGAAGAACGGCTGACTTGAGACATGCGAAATCGTTGTTAGTCACTTCAAGACCTTATATAACGCTAAAAAAATATCGTATTGTGTATTTACTGTTGATTTCTGTGGTGACTGAAATCAGAGATTAACGTTCTATCTTCTCATTTTGGTGCGAATACTGTCACGTATTCTACGTTTGACAATTTTTCAGACATTGCCATTCAAATTCAATATAACAGCACGCAACATAGAGAAAGCATTATTTGCCTTTGTTTGGAAACTAGGGAAGTATGAACTAAAAAAATAAGCATCAAGACCCATCAAAATATTCAAAAGTGCCATCTTTTTAACTTATTCTTCAAAAGCCACGATAGCCATTTTTGCTTGGATTGTCCGCTTGTGCAGCCAATATTGTTTATCTTATTTTCGCTAAGATGGTTGTTGAAGTAGGTATAAATAGCATGAAAAATATTTTTTTAGGTTCACTCACATTGAGAACATCATGCAACTGTGTAAGCCTCACTTTCCAACTGGCCTCAGTTTAAAACAAAGGCGAATGCTTCAAAAAATAACCTTGGTTCAGATGTGAGAAAACCTATTTTCGTAATAGAAAAATTTTGTTGAAATCGAGAGATGGTTGGCAGCCCCCCCCCCCCCCCCCCCCCCCGTCTCTGACTGTCCTTATCTCAACACGCCCTGAAAACGTTTTTGTACTTTTACAGTGGAGTTAGAACCTAGCTGGGTTTCTCTTGACGTCCGCAGCTTCGCCGAGCTGGGGGAGAGAGAGCTGAGAGAGAGAGTGAAAGCAGAGTACAAAAAGAGCATAGCGAAGCGGTAAGGGGGGGTGGAGCCTAGCGGGGGAGAAGGAGCGGCGGGGCGGGAACACAGGCGGTGGGCAGTCATTGCGCTCTGATCAAAAACCCGTGCGCTCCCTTCGGTTGACCTCTTTCTCGCAGTAGAAAAAAAAAGCGTGAATGTCTAATTGAACGGCGCAGAGTGTTCCTTCGATTTATGCGCTCCTGGCGGGCAAACGAGCGCGTTGAGACAGACAGACAGACAGACACTTGGCGCGTTTTGATTTCGCCTTGCCGGGGCGCAGTCAGAACGCCGCCGAGAGCTTGCGCGGACAAGGAACGTGGGGAGAAAATTATGCATGGCTCTGCTATCGCAAACACCAAAGACCAACGCAGCAGTGAAAGCCAGTAAAGTGTGCAGTCTGGCACCACTTTAGTGGCCTTTCCCTAGCTACGCTGGTCGCTGGTGTTTGCGATATCAGAGCCACGGATAACTTTTCGAAAATGATTTGTTTTTGAAAACGTCTTGGAGTGTCTAGCACCACTCGCGTGTTAGCCAGTCGTATGTCCAGATGGCTCCATAGCAACGTAAACAAGAATACAGGAATAGTACAGCCATAATGTTGCCAATCATCCCGTCAGGCTCATACAAGTTGCAACAAAGATGCAGCCGTTCTAACGCGATCGCTTTTAGCACCCCGTGTCGCAGAAAATCCGGCGTCCCGCGCCGATCGTCATTTCGGCAAAAATAATTTCGAATCACGCAGGCCTACCATGCAGCGCAAGGAAGTTACTGACTTTAGTGAATTTCTCAAAGTTATATACGTCAGGAAAACCGTAAAGTATTACTTACACAAAACCTACAGACGTGATAGCGTCGGGTTGTAATTTGTATATATGAGAAAGTTCAACTCTGTTACGCGGAAACTCAAACCTCAAACCCTTTTTCCAGCGTTTCTACGAGTCATAGAACGGCCATGGCCTCCGAAATTTGCGCGCTCCGGCGCGCGTGATTCTCAAAGGCCATAAAGCGGAGCGCCCGGTTCCATGCAACACCTTCAGATGGTGCTCTCCTCAGCCGCATCGTACAGAAATAACATTTATTCACAGTGGAGGAAAAGAACAAAGCGACGCCAACACCAACGGCGAAAATTCGCGTGAAGTGCCCAAAGAATTGCTATAGCAATAAAAAGCAGTACTAATCACCGGCCGAAGGCAGAACCACTGTTAGAACGCGTCTGTTCTTTATTTTATTTTGTGATTCACAATGTGTGCAAAATTTGCAGCCAAAAAAAAAATTGTCACAACAATAAATCACCCTAAAACACAGCAAAAAAAGAAAGGAAAACGAAAACAGGTAGTTTCAGCCCAAGGCGAAGCGTAGAAAGCGATGGCAAGGTTTAGCCTTGCGGTGAACGCGTCTGAGAACGCTGGCTCCACGATTTTGATGGATGATGTTGGGTTGGGCTGCCACCAGAGCTTGCCATCGTCCCACCTCAATGACTCACCGGATGAGAGCGATGGAGAACCATCGGCCTTTGTCAGCGCCGATAGAAAGGTTGCACTGCCCTGGCTCCGTCAAAGCCGGAGCCAGGACAGCGTAACGGGTTAACGGTGCGCACACTCGGCTTCGTCTCTTTCGCAGCCACACACACAGCGCGTCTCATAAGGCCCTTCTAACCATTCGTAAGGGACACCGCGCATGCGCCCTCGATTCCCAGACAGCACTATGGCGGCGGCGCCAAGGCGCCATGAGCGTCTTTATAACTCGTACTGCACGCCATGTTTAGTAGCCCATTTCGACTATAGATGTCCCAATCTGGCAACACTGCGTGACGCATTCACAACGTCTTTCCTTCATCTGTCTCTCTCTCTACCTCAAGTTTTTATACCCATCTTATTCTATATAGCAACAGAGGGTAGCCATCTGGACGCTTTTCTCATTAACATCGCTCCCTTTTCTTTTTAGTTTCTCTTCTCTTTCATTCGCAGCCTTTCTAGCGCTTGTTGAGAGCAAAGAAACACTTGGACAGGAACACCAGGACAGGGAGCGCACCCACAGTCCTGTTCCTTTTTTGTCTCTGCTCAAGTGTTTATTTCCTACACAAGTGCTGGTAATGTCAACAATGTCTTCCTTAAAACCGGTCCTGCTGTTAGCTTAAAATTATTCTCTCTTTCATCCCCGTTTTCCGGCACCTCCTGTCGTCTTGCCCTAAACATACAAAACCAAACAGCAAAGGCAGCGCTGCACACTGCAGCGCGACATCTTTCGTGGTGCTGCGTGCTTACTCTAATATATTACGTCCAGTTGAGCTTAGCTTGAAACCCTGGCCACTCGATATAAACGCACGTAAAGCAATGTGTCCTTGTTGCAATATGTTTGCCTTAATATATCAACCATCGTCAATAGATATGTATCATTATTCAACGCCGCGGCGTGGGCGGCCCGCGAGATGCTACGCTAATAGTAACGTTTTAGTTAACTCACCCTTTCAATTTCCGTGCCATATAGCAAATCCCGTTCAGTAGGCATTTGCTTTTCCCTAGCAACGTTCTCGGCTACGAAATATGAAATTGAGTGGCTCGGCGTACACTGTATATTCTAGAAATGTTTCCCCTGTTCGAGATTCACGACGGTAAATCTGTATATTGAAGCTCCATTGAAAAATTTTTGTCTTATGAAACCATCAGGGAAGTTAATGTAGTGGCTAAATTCTTAGCGCTGTGACAAGGATCGGTCTGATTAAGGAACACGCACACACGCACACACATGCACGCACGCACATGCGCACACACGCACGCAAGCACACACACGCACGCACGCACGCACGCACGCACGCACGCACGCACGCACGCACGCACGCACGCACGCACGCACGCACGCACGCACGCACACACACACACACACACACACACACACACACACACACACACACACACACACACACACACACACGCACGCACACACGCACACACACACACACACACACACACACACACACACACACACACACACACACACACACACACACACACACACACACACACACACACACACACACACACACACATTGTCAGGCGTCGTGTTTCCGTGCCCGCTGGCCAGCCAGTTATTTATGCACTGACGCTCGGGGTCGCATCCAGTTACAGAAATAATTGACTTTGGTGTCCGCGCTTGCTTCTTCTAAACTGCTAGCTTTATTAGTATAATCCGTCTGGAACTCAATAATAAATACACGCGCAAGAATACAACGTCAGCTGCGGAAAATGCTTCTGGCCGCTGCGCACCCTACATGGCAAAAAAGCACCAATCACCCGAACACCTGTGCAACATTAGTTATTAAAAGTATTATACCTGAAAACTCCCATTCCTTTTATCGCACTATTTTTTCTCCATGTAGATGCATTTTGCATGTCATTTTCGTGTTGGGCAGCTCCCTATATATTCTCTTTTTGAGTTCTTCCAGTGCTTTATTTATGACACTTGATCTTCATGGTCAGGTAATGAGAGGCACTTCTATTGTACTTTACGGCTACTGATGGAGTAACAATGGTCCCCTACTTTTCCAGTTAAACAGATGGTACGTAAGCCTTTCTGCATTCAATCGCCATCGGCGTGGAAAAGAAACCGCTACCTCATGCTCTGTAGCACAACCGATTGAACGACTTAAAGAGTATTCGACTGCTGAAAATAAATCGCGGTAGCATCAATGTCACTGGTTACGAAAGAGAAAGTAAAGAAAGGAAATTGATCAATTAAAAAAAGAAATCCGACGACACTTAAGCACTTATGAGTTTTGAACGCGAAGGCATTAATGTGCAATGGAATGCCGCTGAGCCGCCCATCCTTTCGAGTGGGTAAGCCGGCGCGTTGACACCAGCGCCCTTTTAGTTGAGGCACTTGGCTAACGCCTAGTAGCCCAATTGTATCGTCTAAATTTCAGTCTGCTCAAATAATTGGTCACTTCAAGAACATGTATGACTTAACAGAGCTTCAAGCTGACTGGTGCTACCTCTTGATACGTTGCTTGTCATTGCCACTTTTAAATATTCAACACTACTTGTAATTTTTCTGTCGTGAATGGTGTGCCGGCGAGATTTGTAGGTCCTTTCTAGGCCACGAATACGAGATGTGCTGGCTAGTGCATGCACGTTTCTCGCATATACGTGACGAAATAAACACCATCTAATAAGGGAAACTGTGCCCCCTAGCCCAGTGGGTAAGATACTCGGTTTCTGAGCGCAGGGTCATCGGTTCGAAACTCGCTATTCCTTACCAATTTAGTGATTTTTTGCATTAATTTCTTCATAGCGATTACCGAGTCCAAGTTAGGATACAGCTTTTGCGTGATCAAGCAACGCGCGGGTAACGCAAACTTCCCAGGCGAGGGTCACGTGGCCTCGCCCCCGACGTTGCCCTGTCCCCTCACGCAATACCGCTGCCACAGGTGCTCCCTCTCGCCTGCTCTGTTCTGTCGAGGCCCGAGCCCGCAAGCCCGAGCCAGCGCCACGGGGGCGCCGCAGCACCAATGGGAATTTGGGTGCCGCTTCGCTGCTGCTACAGACGCTGCCCGCTTTCTCGCTCAATGGGACATTTGGCGCGTTCGCAGAAAAGAAACATGGGAATACTTTCTGCGCTGCAACTAGCTTTTATTTTTATATCTGTGCTGCCCTACGTAACCAACATTGTGTTGCACCTAGCTGTAAGCTAAATGTGGTCTGAAATTCCGCTTGATTGCAGACGCGCAATCAAAAAATTTTTCACGCCGCTTGTGCAGGTGAGTTTTTAAATATGTTCCCACTAAAACGAAGCGAGTTTCTCGTAAAGTGATGCCTGATGGGGGGGTCACGGATGGAATTAGCTTTCTACTTCCGCAGCCTCCTGAAAAAGGTTGCAGTAGCTTTGGTCTTCCCCACATGTTACTTAGCATTGATTAATTGACATACTTTCGTCAGACTCTGTGGACCGAAACTTGCGCGTACATGGCTTCTTCTCTTTTTCTTGCGGGGGGTTGAGGCAAGGGAGGGAAGAATTGACCCAGCCTCGTGATATGCAGACGTGGCATGCATTGAGATTCTGACCATTCAGTCATTATAAATAACTGTATTAAGCAGCACTAATTCTTCTAATAGTGAAAAAACAAATGATGCCGGAGGCTCCTCCATTGGGTAGCTAAGAAGAAACATTTCGTTTCATATGCACAGAAAGGTTCGCTCACATTTAGAAAGCTTACTCGATGTTGGTTTCGAAAGTCGGTATGTAAAGGTCATCGCGTGACAGTCTGCCGATCCAATTACTGCGTCCTCTAAGCGCCCATTTGGCTCCACGCACACAGAAATATTTTTTGCTGTTCCTCATTTGCTGTTTTACAGCGGAGCAGCGATGACGTTACTGCAAGGAACAACAAGACAAAAAAAAGAAGGGATAACCTCGGTCACGCCATATACTCTGGAACACCGTGGATGAAAGAAAGCAAGAACCAGGAGGGAGCGGGACTAGCAGGCATCCAGCCTTCGCAAGGCAACCTCCTCCGACGTCCTTCTCTCCCTCCGCTCCCAAGGGGAATCACGGGAACGGCGCCCATGGCGCGCTGCATCCTGGGAACAGCTCACCGGTTCGTGACTCTGTTCGAGCTAGGTAGGTTCGAGCGCCGGTGGTAGCAGCAGTTGCCGCTGCATCTCAAGCGTTTCTGCCCAGAGTTATTTTATATCTTTAACTACAGGCCTAGACATCCGGAAGAATTGTTGCTGTTACAGCAGCAGCATTGCAGGTATGCAAACCGCCCACTCAATTTGCTGCGCGCTACAACTTGAAAGCAAGCGTGCAAGCGACCTAGCAGACGACCAACGCAGCGCAGCCGCACTGGCTTATAGAAAACCCCTCGTGCCTTCACGTGTTTAGCTGCTTTTTTCTCGATTCCTGTTTCTTCTTTCCTGTTCTCCTTTTTTTAAACTGGAGCTGTAACATTGTGCCTTGACGCTGAAGCTGGTGCTAGTGGGCAGCACATTGATGCGGTCCGCCTGGTAGTCCGAGGGGGCGCCCCTGCCCAACATCGCCATACACGTTAGTTGGACACTACATTTTACCTTCACCCGAACATAAAACTTTGCCGCAGGTATTTCCGAGCGCTGGGATTTTCCTTTTCAGATATTCTGCGAAAACAAAATCAAACTCTTTCAAACTCTAAATTCACCAGCTAAGCATCCTGTGGCAAGGAACTGAACGAGAAATAAGGGAGCGCGCTATTTTTAAACGTCTGCAAGTATGAGAAAATTCCGTACCTAGCGACTGTGTAGAGAGCGAACAGTACCGTACAGATTTAAGGAGCTGGGTTATACTGAAGGCAACGTATACACCTCCTTATGCCCCCCTCCCCGCATTAATCAAGGAATTCCACTACAAAGCTCGCCCTTGCAAATTTTTGGCTAAAAGTTCAAACACACAAAGAGCGCTAAAATTCTCCGAAGTATTAGAAATGGAGATAAAACTATCAGGCTGAAGTAGATACAGAACCACTATTCTCTAAACACGCAAATTCCTTGCTAAGGAAGGCAAAAATTTGGCTATCTATAGCGATGCATGCCCTAAAATGGCAACACTGCGTCCTGCAACGCAAACTACAATGACACTACAGCACGGATTATCAGCTGCTTCTGTCAAATGAACTGTGGCCTCAAGACCTCTCAGGTTGTTTGGCTGCAATCACTTTTGCCGAAAAGAAATGCTCGTTGCCAGCATAATCAAGCCTGGGCACCATGTTTTAAAGTGGACCATTTATGCCTGTCGCCTTGATGGCAGGCGCGCAATCTAATACAACCTGATGACCATAGTTAAATGTTATATGGAAATAAAGTTATTTCAGAATATAAATAAGATCGTGTCTGTCAGGCTCTCCTCACTGTGCCAATCATTACCTTTCTCTATGATTTCGTCCGCAAAGCTTTGCTAATAAAAACGAGGGAATCGCGGTCTTTGCTATGCGAAATGGGTTGTAAAATTTTGTCAAGTTGAGATGAGGACGCTTACCTTTAATGCGACCACTACGCTCTCTCGTTGTGGTATTCCAAAACTCGTGCACTTGTATTCCCTGCTTCCAGAGCGCGTATCAAACTGTCCCAACTCCAGCGATGAGAAGACGCGCAGTTTATGTATACTTGCGTTATGAATTGCACACAGAACGGTCATCAAAATCGCAGTCCTCCACCGCATACATGAAGAAGGCGTCCTTGGCGGTGCTTGTTCGGAGACACGAGCTTCCAATGTGCTCTTTTTGTTTTTGCCGAACCCAGTTGCTGTTCACGAAGGAAAATCGGAAATGCAAGTTGCGCTAATCTTCTCAAAACGCCTTCTAACGCAAAGTGTTAGGATGAGGCTTGTGAGAATCTTTCCCGCACCGTGCCGTGCTTATGCAGTTCAAAGACCAGTATTTAGGCAAACGCGTAAGACGAAAACCATTCGCGAACATCGCGATACACTAATGCGGGAATGCATGACAAAGCGCCTGTCATGAGATCAAAGTGCTTCCGGCTCGCACAGTAATCGCAGACCAACTGGCACTGAGTCGCAATAAACCTCACTTGCAAGCCGGCACAGCGCGACGGTTGCTGTCCCACGGCGCAGGTCGGTCACCACGTGGAGCCGCAGCAGAGAGCGGGAGGTCACCGGCTCTCCCTCGACGCGGCGTTCAACCACGGCGGTCGACCGCCCGGGCTCCACTCGGCCGGTGCCCGGTCCCCCGACACCATCGACTGCCGCTCCCTCTCTTCCCGCGCCTTTCCTTTCGCCTCGACAGCGCATGCGCGATCCTTTGACGTCATAGCGCGGGGATGAGTGCTGGGGGAGAAATGATATTTTGCTTGCCTGCTCTTTCCTTTTGTTCGCTTCTGCCACTCGCCGTCGTGACATGCGTCGGCGAAGTCTGCTTCTTGTCTTCCGGATTTATTTCTGCCTGCGTATCCTGTAGCAAAGTATTATCGCTCACAAACAGCTGGGAGACTCTTCTAGGAACACTGCAACGTTGCGCAAAGGGTCGCTACTGCATTAAAACATGTGACAGCGAAGGCGCTGTTCCGCTCCATCGATTAAACACGCAAGGAAAAAGAATTATCATTACGCTTTTTTTATCCTATGTCAATAAAAAAAGTTACATTTTGGCTGTTTGCGTTTCATCTTGCAACGTAAACAGCGGAGCTCTTTCGTCTTCTTTTGGTTTTTGTTGGCACAAAGGGGACAACGGCGCTGGAAGCGGAGTGGTTCGGCGAATCAGCCACTCAGCTTTTACTGCAAACATTGATGCCTCCGGAACGCTCCAGTGGTTCCTTCAAACGAAGCCATACGAGCGTTATAACGCTAGCGACGCGAATCTTAACCCGACGCAATCTATAACGCTAGCACGCCAAAAAGATATATCTACTTATGGCCAGGAAATTAGAGTTTAGAGATATCATTTTATGTTTACAATAGATCTCTTTACATGCGTATATGGCGGAGCGGATGTCACAAGCCTTTCGAGTAACCTTCGATAACAAGCATTGTCGGCACTATTCTTAGGCACACACGCGCACAGGCCCTCGATGCGTTTATTTCTATGAAATTTACACAATGGTGCTCGGGCATAGGGTTGCCGGGCTCAAGTTTGGCTGTCGTACAAATCTAAGGGCCGGATTTCCTATACCTTCCGCAAGGAGTCTTCCATGCTACCTTAACGTTAGGCGCCCTCGGAAGGCCACCGCGGATTCTAAAAGCTTCCTTTCGCCTTCCCTGCGAAAGGAGCGCCTATCCAAAGGAAGTGTAACGTTAGAGGCTTCAGGTTTAGAGATTACTTACAAAAAATGCAGAATATTTGTAATGAATTGCCAAGGTAAAGTGCCGAGACTGTTAAAATTGCATTTCTACTTCTATACCGGGGCATAAATTCCATTTTTTTGTTAATAACGTCAAAATAGTCCAAAAATGATGCATATGGCAGGAAAGAAAACTCAGTCTAGCAACTATGGCAGCATCTGTGTTCGGTTGGTCAGGCGTCGCTTTCCTTTCTTTTTGCGTGCGTTTTGTATCGCGCGCGCGCACGTGTGTGTGTGTGTGTGTGTGTGTGTGTGTGTGTGTGTGTGTGTGTGTGTGCGTGTGCGTGTGCGTGTGTGTGTGTGTGTGTGTGTGTGTGTGTGTGTGTGTGTGTGTGTGTGTGTGTGTGTGTGTGTGTGTGTGTGTGTGTGTGTGTGTGTGCGCGCGCGCGCGCGCGCGCCGAGAATACCCCTTTCCTGTTGCGGAAGAATTCTGCGTCGTCTCCACCGGGCGTTTGGCAGCCGAACGTACTTGGGATACAGACGTAAGCATATCAGCTGTGTCACCTCCCAAATACATGGGCACACAGAGGGTTCAGATGCACAAACAGGTCGCCTACAACAGTTTACATGGCACCCGTTCCGTAATAACGCAGTGCAATGAGGACCTTCAAGAGAGCAGGCAGCGGCTCTCCTTTGTTGTCAGTGTTACAATGCAGTTGCAGCTCTGCCAGTATGGCTATAACAGCTCGCTTGGAAAAACGTTACCGGGCTAGAAAGTCCACTTCGTCGTCGAATTCCAGTGGATTTTTCCTGTCAATCAGACGCCGGGCTGGAGTAAAAGGCGGAGGCTTGTACACAGTCCTGTAAAGAAGTTCATTTGCTCGTCGAAGAAACTGTGCATAGCTTTCGAAGCTATCGTCTTCGAATAAATATCGCAAGGCGGTCATTCTCGCCGCTCGGTTTTCACAAAATCATAGTAAAAATACATGGCACAAAACGCGGTCCGTGGAAACAAACTGGACGTCAATACACGGCGGCTGGGTACTGCGGCCTTGGCTGCGCACGGCATCTATTCTAGCCGAGCGTACCGCGTACAAAGTCGGGCGGAGAAGCATGCGTTCAGTTAGAGGACCATGGTTAGGAAGCATGAAGGTAGCATTCCGGCTCCCTAAGCGCGGGGAAGCACCAAGGAGGCCCTAACTTAGTGCCCCTTACTAAGATACGTTCCAGAATTGACGCCAGGTCGCCTTACAGGGTGTGAAGCATCCTTAGTAAGGAAAGGAGTGTTTCAGAATCTGGGCCTAACTGCTCGATGGTTGATGTGAACAAAAGTCGTGTTCGGTTTGGACAGGCTGCCCATACGGGAGATACAGTTAAGTAGGCTCGAATCGCTTGCAACGTGTGCACGAATAGGGCGGATGCTTGTTCGCCGTTCGTCACCTACAGCGAAGGACCCTGCATGGTGCTGTCGCGCTCCGTTTTCTTTTTACTTTCGCATCAATGTATGGCAACGCGGAGAGCTTGGTTTCCAAAACGTAAATCCGTGTCAATATTTTCGGGTTCGGCTCTCTCTGGCCAACATTCAATTTGACGAGCTTGCGCAGGATTCACTGACAAAAGCATTTAGTAAAACAGCGTTTCACGTAACCGCAGCACTGTGACGTGGCTACTGGCTGCACCATCGCCGTCATCAGCGTCGGCGGCGCCGAGTAGGCGCATAACCGGTTAACATTACAGACAGCACCAGCGGTTACTACACGTGAACGCAGTAATTATGAAAGCGTGTTCTCGCCAAGAGTTACAACTTTTGCGCGGGCGAAACACTAGTTGTTGCCCTTCTCCTCGTTGTAGTGACTGCGTCGCGTGCTTCAGCAAGCGTACACCCTAAACCTGAGCAGTAAGCAGTGCTAAAGATATGTTACACTAAGATGTCAAGCGTGACATTTAGATAAACTTAAAAATAGCAGTTGGAGTCACCTTGAAGAGAGCACACGCGTGACATCAATTGGCGTAAAAAAGAGCTACCGCTGCGGCCTTTGAAGAGTGTCCTTATGTGCAAAATATCCGAAAGGTGGCACAGGCTTGTAAGCGTACGTTTAATTTCATCCACTCAGCCTAGCGGGATTAGAGTAAGGAGAGGAGTTATAAAGTTACGTACACTAGATGCGAAAGCTGCAGCTCATCATCGTGTTGTTTGACATCATAGTCCGTCGAAGCAAGAAGAAGCTCCTGGGAGCAAAATATTACTTACCATAATCATCTCTTTCGTTATAGCAATGGTCGCTGCCGCTAAACTGGGAGCCATTCGAGTCGCTTTGACTTTCCTCTCGCATAATACAGTGTTGACTCCTCAAGGCGAAGCCTTCTAGATCCACCAGTGTCCTACAAAAAAAAAAAAGCAACCAATTTGGTATTCTCAGTGTCTACTTTGGCAACCTTAAATTATCTTTACAATAAACTCAAGAATAAATTAACAATAATAAATAATTAACTAATAAAGTACTACATTAGACGCAGGATCTTCAATGTAGACGCTGTAAAGGGTAATGAGAAATACCTTAAGGAACAATGCAGAAGCAAAAGGGAAGTATATAAATTATTTCTTTTTGGCAAGGTAATTTCTTCTCCAGGCTGCAAAGAGAGCTCCAAAGTTAAAAAAAAAATAAGTACCGCGTGATTATGCATTTCCCGAAGCGACGTTATTGTACTGAGACATGCTACCAACGAAGGGGCAATACTGGAGGCTTACTGAACCCTTGAATAGGACCCCCCCCCCCCCTAAAAAAAGGAAGAAACTACAGGCGATGGCCCCCAAGCATCGCCATTCACCACTGCCGAAACGTCCTCGCCCTTTGCAGTGTCTATGAGCAACAAAAAACGCTGACAGAGCTTCAAGAATTGCCATGCGCTCCGGACAGGCCGCCATTGGAATCTGAACCTGGCAACGTTTAACGTTAGAACGCTATCTAGTGAGGCGAGTCTAGCAGTGTTATTGGAGGAACTAGAGGGTAGTAAATGGGATATAATAGGGCTCAGTGAGGTTAGGAGGACAAAAGAAGCATATACAGTGCTAAAAAGCGGGCATGTACTGTGCTACCGGGGCTTAGCGGAGAGACGAGAACTAGGAGTCGGATTCCTGATTAATAAGGAAATAGCTGGTAACATACAGGAATTCTATAGCATTAACGAGAGGGTGGCATGTCTTGTTGTGAAACTTAATAAGAGGTACAAAATGAAGGTTGTTCAAGTCTACGCTCCTACATCTAGTCATGATGACCAGGAAGTCGAAAGCTTTTATGAAGACGTAGAATCGGCGATGGGTAAAGTCAAAACAAAATACACTATACTGATGGGCGACTTCAATGCCAGGGTAGGCAAGAAGCAGGCTGGAGACAAGTCAGTGGGGGAATATGGCATAGGCTCTAGGAATAGCAGAGGAGAATTATTAGTAGAGTTTGCAGAACAGAATAATATGCGTATAATGAATACCTTTTTCCGCAAGCGGGTTAGCCGAAAGTGGACGTGGAGGAGCCCGAATGGTGAGACTAGAAATGAAATCGACTTCATACTCTGCGCGAACCCTGGCATCATTCAAGATGTAGACGTGCTCGGCAAGGTACGCTGCAGTGACCACAGGATGGTAAGAACTCGAATTAGCCTAGACTTGAGGAGGGAACGAAAGAAACTGGTACACAAGAAGCCAATCAATGAGTTAGCGGTAAGAGGGAAACTAGAGGAATTCCGGATCAAACTACAGAACAGGTATTCGGCTTTAACTCAGGAAGAGGACCTTAGTGTTGAAGCAATGAACGACAATCTCATGGGCATCATTAAGGAGTGCGCAATAGAAGTCGGTGGTAACGCCGTTAGACAGGAAACCAGTAAGCTATCGCAGGAGACGAAAGATCTGATCAAGAAACGCCAATGTATGAAAGCCTCTAATCCTACAGCTAGAATAGAACTGGCAGAACTTTCTAAGTTAATCAACAAGCGTAAGACAGCGGACATCAGGAACTATAATATGGATAGAATTGAACAGGCTCTCAGGAACGGAGGAAGCCTAAAAACAGTGAAGAAGAAACTAGGAATAGGCAAGAATCAGATGTGTGCGTTAAGAGACAAAGCCGGCAATATCGTTACTAATATGGACGAGATAGTTCAAGTGGCTGAGGAGTTCTATAGAGATTTATACAGTACCAGTGGCACCCACGACGATAGTGGAAGAGAGAATAGCCTAGAGGAATTCGAAATCCCACAGGTAACGCCAGAAGAAGTAAAGAAAGCCTTAGGAGCTATGCAAAAGGGGAAGGCAGCTGGGGAGGATCAGGTAACAGCAGATTTGTTGAAGGATGGTGGTCAGATTGTTCTAGAGAAACTGGCCACCCTGTATACGCAATGCCTCATAACCTCGAGCATACCGGAATCTTGGAAGAACGCTAACATAATCCTAATCCATAAGAAAGGGGACGCCAAAGACTTGAAAAATTATAGACCGATCAGCTTACTGTCCGTTGCCTACAAAGTATTTACTAAGGTAATCGCAAATAGAATCAGGAACACCTTAGACTTCTGTCAGCCAAAGGACCAGGCAGGATTCCGTAAAGGCTACTCAACAATAGACCATATTCACACTATCAATTAAGTGATAGAGAAATGTGCAGAATATAACCAACCCTTATATATAGCTTTCATTGATTACGAGAAAGCGTTTGATTCAGTCGAAACCTCAGCAGTCATGGAGGCATTACGGAATCAGGGTGTAGATGAGCCATATGTAAAAATACTGGAAGATATCTATAGCGGCTCCACAGCCACCGTAGTCCTCCACAAAGAAAGCAACAAAATCCCTATAAAGAAAGGCGTCAGACAGGGAGATACGATATCTCCAATGCTATTCACAGCATGTTTACAGGAGGTATTCAGAGGCCTGGAGTGGGAAGAATTGGGGATAAAAGTCGATGGAGAATACCTTAGCAACTTGCGATTCGCTGATGATATTGCCTTGCTTAGTAACTCAGGAGACCAATTGCAATGCATGCTCACTGACCTGGAGAGGCAAAGCAGAAGGGTGGGTCTGAAAATTAATCTGCAGAAAACTAAAGTACTGTTTAACAGTCTCGGAAGAGAACAGCAGTTTACGATAGGTAGCGAAACACTGGAAGTGGTAAGGGAATACATCTACTTAGGGCAGGTAGTGACCACGGATCCGGATCATGAGACTGAAATAACCAGAAGAATAAGAATGGGTTGGGGTGCGTTTGGCAGGCATTCTCAAATCATGAACAGTAGGTTGCCACTATCCCTCAAAAGGAAAGTGTACAACGGCTGTGTGTTACCAGTACTCACATATGGGGCAGAAACCTGGAGGCTTACGAAAAGGGTTCTGCTGAAATTGAGAACGACGCAACGAGCTATGGAAAGAAGAATGATGGGTGTAACGTTAAGGGATAAGAAAAGAGCAGATTGGGTGAGGCAACAAACGCGGGTAAACGACATCTTAGTTGAAATCAAGAAAAAGAAATGGGCATGGGCCGGACATGTAATGAGGAGGGAAGATAACCGATGGTCACTAAGAGCTACGGACTGGATTCCAAGAGAAGGGAAGCGTAGCAGGGGGCGGCAGAGAGTTAGGTGGGCAGATGACATTAAGACGTTTGCAGGGACAACATGGCCACAATTAGTACATGACCGGGGTAGTTGGAGAAGTATGGGAGAGGCCTTTGCCCTGCAGTGGGCGTAACTAGGCTGATGATGATTTAGCGTATATACCATGGCTCCATTTGCTTCATAAATACAACAGATAATAATATATTTCAGCAGAAGTGGAGGCCAAGACTATCATCTTTGATTTTTCTGCGTTGCTTAAAGGATGTCTGAAACGATTTGGACAAATTGGGAAAAGAAGACGCGTAGCCTACTTCTGCACTGAAACATTCGCGCCGCAATTTAAGTGGAGCGTCTCGTATTAAGAGAGCTACGGAAGATTACAAGTTACCCTTCTTCCTAGCCATGCTTCTCCTCTTCAATACGTTCGCCGTGCGATCGGGACTGCTTCTGCATAACGATGTAACGTCTTGTCGACTGCGTCCAATGTCTTGGAGCCAGAGTGCGAAGCCTCTCTAACCTCAATCGAGAGCTATCCAAGCAGCGTGCGTTGCGAGTGTTCTGTTATTCCGTTAAACGTGGGGGAGCTCGGTGTTTTGACGGATGGGCGGAGGCGTAAACGTGAGGGGCCTGCATGGCGCAGCCACTTGGTGGAGAACACTCAACCAACCAAACACAGAGCTAATATTGCTGCAACCAGGGGTAAAAAGAATTAATATTTACAAAGACGACATGTTCGCGATTACGCTTCTGCCGCAATTTTACACCAGCAGTAAAGTAAAACAGTCTTGGGTCGAAGTTTGAAGTTCGGTTTATTGAGATATGTATAGATATACAAAAATGGTCCACGTCGACGAGATGATGCAAAAGGAAGCAAGCAAAGCGTTTTTCCTAACGATGCCTACAACCAGGGTCATGAATAGGAGACAGCAGTGGGCTCGACGAGACAGTAGTAGAGGCAAGGTGCAGAAGACCAGGACTCAAGAAGAGTCCTGGTCTTCTTCTTGAGTCCTGGTCTTCTGCGCCTTGCCTTTGCTACTTCAAGCATGAACCAATTAGCCCAAGCAAGCAAGAAAGTCAGGAAACAGTTCAATGCAAATACATCATGTACAAAAGAATCCATCAAACGAATGAAAGAATAGAAGCGTGCTGCTGCCCTATGTTACTGAAACCAAGGTTGTGCCTACGTTTCTAACTGTCATCTGGTAAAACACACATAAGTGAATATAAACGAAAACATTTCAAGCAATCGGTTACAAGGACATCTATAGAAACCGTAAAATACCTTTCAGCCTGGGTCGAAAACTTGCTTTCTTTCTAAAATGATGAACGAATCTGCTCAACTGTGCAATACCCACAACAATTCTACGTATTCCTTATTTTTACTGTTTGATGTTCAAGCGACTGCGTGCCATTATTTTCCCTTGGTCGAATCGAGACCAGTGAGGCCGTGCGCATGTCATAATGAATGTCACAATTGAGGTAGTACATACTAGCGAATAAAGTCTTGTTTAATACGGTGACAGACAAGGACTGATAACTTGAACTTATAACCCTCAGCAAAACTCATCACATGAAAAACAGACAATGTTCCTGTGGCTACCTGTTCTCGTTAATAGCTTCAATGCTTTCTCTTGCATGATTATCAATTTTTGTGTATGAGTATTATTATGTGTGCCCCATGCTTAGTTGCGGTAGGTGAGGTGAGCGTGAACAAAAGAAAATTACAACTGCTTTGGAGCATAATATGAAAGAAAGTCGCGAATAATAATGCCTATGAATCTAGCCATTTTCATGGTAAGATGACTGACACGATTAGTCCAGCTAATGTCGCTGCATAAGTGTACGCCCAGAAACTTGCAACTAATATCACGCGTGATTTCTGAGTCACTAAAATAGTTTTATGTGGTGGCATATTACTTCCTTTTTAGCATGTAAAAGTATAAAATTTGTTTTCTTAACATTTAATTTGAGTTTATTTATTGTAAATAAAACGTGCAAATTGCCAAGCCACACATTCGCTCGCGGTTCAAGTTTTTTTTTTAGATTAAAACCAGAAAAAGAGACTTAAGTATCGTCAGGGTAAGGAATAAGCTTGGAAGCTTAAGGAATGTTTAGGATGTCATTTATACATACAGGAAATAGGAGAGCTCCTAATGTCGATCCCAGAGCTACACCATATTTCGTTTCTCCAAGGTCAGAGCGAGCATAATTATGTAGCATTGTGCACTGTCCTTGGCCAGTCAGGTAGCTCAGCGGCGCCAAGTATTCGATATATTTCCAATTTTGTTTGTAGAATATCACGTTGAACCGAATCAAATACTTGATGAAGTCAAGGAAGAGATCGATGGCAAAAAGTCTTGCTTCAGTGTATTTAATTAAATCATTTTTTTATGTAAACTGAAGCGGTTTCAGTCAATTTGCCTCCTTGGAAACCATATTGGTGATTACAGATAACAGTCTTGGAGCAAAGAAAACCAAAGCAGCTCGTGTAAATTATTATTTCAGCAGCGTTGCAAAAAATTGGCAAGACTGAAATTAGCCGGTAATTGCGGAGGTCTGCTTTCTTTCCGCCTTTAAAGGTATCAGTAATACGGGCTACCTTTTTTCTATCCGGAAATGCGCCAATAACCAACATCCCATCAAATATGTGAGTGAGCCTTTCTCTAATACGTCAAATAAAACGTTTAATTGAGAATGCTGAAAGGTCATCATCACCAGGAGCACAGGCATTCCTACCGGAACCTACAATAGCTGTAATTTCCGCTTGTGTTTTTGGCGACCGAATCGTCGAGCAAAAATTAATACATGAAAGTCTGAAAAAAGCGAAGTATCATGTGACAGTAGGTTTGAGGCTGCAAACTTACCTTGGGCGCGATTGGATGTCGTTGCTCTGAACGCGCGTTCAGTTTCGCCTCACGCCGATTGGCCAAAGCCGCGCCGACGTCGTCAGCCGTAGGGGCGCAGCCACGTATTTGATGACGTCATAATGACGACACGCGCTTGTAAATCATTTTAAAACAGGGCACGTCGTCTTCTAGGAGCAGAACGCAACGGTAGGTGTTCCCTCGGGTGTTCCGTTCGAGCGATCACGCGCTCTCTACGCTACCGGCTTCACATCGCACGTCGGGTGGATTAGATTGGATCCAAACGGCGGCTGGGGCTACGAAATGACATGTTAGCATCCAGTCCGTAATATAATTCGAGAAACTGGCGCTTGCAATGGGAACCTCGCTTGTTGCGTTGAGGCTACTTCAGGTGGAAGCAGAGCGGTTGGAGGTGCGAAATGCGTTTGAAGTTATGGCAGACAGTGGATACCGGCGCCGCATTCGTTTCGCGAAGCGAACCGTGCGTTGAACAGCTCCCTCGGACGTACCGAATCCCGGAGGCCCAGTCGGACACTGCGTTGCGACGGCATGTTATGGTGCCTGTTGAAAAGCGCGCCACCACCTAGCGACCATGCAGACAGACGAATAGTATTAAATTGTAGTAGTCCCAGGTATTACTATTACAGGACGTGTTTAGACTTGAAAAGTAAAATTGATCTTTGTTTTTGTCATATAAACATGTTATTCATTAGAAGGCGAGAAACATTTGGTTTTGTAGTATAGTCCCCAAGCAGACGACAAGGGAGACACGTAAACTTACGGGGAGTTGACCGCTTAACGATTCGTTGCACTTTCTCTCCAGTTCTCTCAAATGTGGCGAACTGCCCACATTGTGACGTTGCAGCTGCCGAACGCGTTGTGTTACGTTGTAGTCCACTTTTCGAAATATAGGGTGCTCTTCTAGCATTTCTCGTGGGCCGATCCTGGATGGTGCGCAGCCTAGAAATGTGGACTGGTATCTGATACCGGTTACCTGACCCTGGGACCATTGGTAGGGGTAACGTTCCGGATATATATTTATATATGTACTTCATAAATAAATATAAATGCAAATGATCGACAGCTGGATCGGAACAGATCACCCCTAGCACAGCAGCCCAATGCTCCAGGGTTGCAGACACAAAAGTTAGAGGCTAAATTGACTATATGATAAGCTTTGCATGCTTACGAGGAACGCTTTCACATTTCACATTCACGCTTTCACCTTTCACAGAAGGCTAAAAGGTAACTGATTTTGATTTCATTGTCTATAAATGAAACATAGCTTCTTTATCCAGACTCATCGCGATAGCCATCATGAAAATAGAATTGTGGATAGGGAAATATTGTGACGTAATATACGCTGGTGGCGGCCTGTGCGTTTCATGAAATACGGCCGGGAGAGCAACGTGTGCGTCTCTCCCTTAGCTTCTACGTCGACTCATGCACGCACACGTGCGAAATCGAGAGGACGACGCATGCATTGACGCATATGTTTGCCGTCGTCATAGTTTTGGTGGTTCACGTGACCTCCGTGACGTCGGGCAGTAGTTATTTTCGTCACTCGCCCCTGATGACGGGAATATTGAAACAATAGACTAAGCAGTAGAGATTGCGTAAAATTTTGGATA
Source organism: Dermacentor andersoni (assembly GCF_023375885.2). Lineage (NCBI taxonomy): Eukaryota > Metazoa > Arthropoda > Arachnida > Ixodida > Ixodidae > Dermacentor > Dermacentor andersoni. The sequence continues at coordinate 148,387,634 of NC_092815.1, forward strand.
CTAGAGATGAGAGCGCGCAAATGCCTGGTGTTAGTAGGCTTCCCAAGAAACGGCGCATTAATCACTAGAAAAAAATCACTCCCGGCGATTTTGGTGCCTGCACTCATTTAGCAAATTCCCGCGTTAAAGCGAGCTCGTCGAGATGCTTGGAGCGTTTTATTGGAATATCAATTATGTGACAACTCTATGCGATTTCTCGCAGTATTCAATACCTACACATGAAAATACAGATTTTTTTTCTTTCTAATACGATTTCCTTTTTTGATGAATAGCATTACTTACATTAGCTATACATTCTTCCTTTGTGTCGGAATTCGAACGCCAGATTTGCGAAAGATGTCCGGGTGTGTTCGTGTTCAAACGCGCAGACTGGTACACACATGAAGCTCTACCTTTAAGACCTCAGGACACACGGTCTTGCTTATCGATGCGAATCGTAACACAGCCTATGCGGAGCCTGCTGGCTTGTGCCCTCGTAGTCCCACACGTAGTCGCCATGGTAGTACCTGCCGGTGCGGGGCTTGTGCAAGGAAAGAGCGCATTGCTTGCATCGTGGAAACATGGCCCCGCATGTTGCCAGAATGGGGGCCGAGTAGCTCCGGCTGATGTGAACCCGTTGTTAAAGGCACGTGGGTCCTTTGTCGGTACCGAGATAGGACAACTAGGGAGGTTGTAGAAGCTTTCTACATTCAGAAACATGGTTCCACATGTATGAGCGAGCCCTCGGCTAATCTTCACACAAGTGAACTACCATGCCCCGACAGATAAGAGCCTGTCAGAGCGTGTTTATATGTCTTGCGATCTCGCAGCCTTCATTCGTTTCTTTTGTGTGTGTGTGTGTGAGTGTGTGTGTGTGTGTGTGTGTGTGTGTGCGTGTGCGTGTGCGTGTGTGTGTGTGTGTGTGTGTGTGTGTGTGTGTGTGTGTGTGTGTGTGTGTGTGTGTGTGTGTGTGTGTGAGCATAGCCGCGTCACTTTTAAACTTCGCAACTTTCCCTAAACTTCTGGAAGGTTTGCAGCGTGCTTGCACATTTAATTATTTTGCTTTGTGCCGACAGAGTTAGAGGAGTCTCCGGAAACAAAATTTCGTTTCAAGTATAAGGCTCGGCCTGACAGTGCCGACGTGGACGCGGCCCGCCTCGGTCTGAAAAGACCGGGGCGGGTGGCGTAGTAGAGGTACTTGGCCTCGTCTTAACAACTCCCGAAGGATCAGAGAGTAGCGGAGCGTTCCCTTAGCTCTGCTCTTCCGAGCTGCTCGAGGCGCCCGACTCGGTGAGCAGATCATCGAAGTCATACGAAGGAGTCCATCCACCGCCAGACTCAGATGAGAGCTCCGAAAGCGCATCGAGTTCTTCTTTCGAAAGCCCCCTTCGTGCTGCGCTCGTGCTGAAAATGTTTGCCTATTTCCTTGCAATAAGCATTATACCTGAACCTTCATTCAATCAGTCGGAATTCACTTGTTGCCAAAAGTGTTCCCACCAAAAACAAAGAAAACATTGCATGCACACATAGCGCCATCGATGAAATATTAATAAATAGCTGGTGCCATTGCTCAGCAATGGCACCAGCTATGCTGCGGCATAGGGCCCTCAAATGAGGACAGGTCTACTTCTGAGTTTTTCTGCCACCACATTCCATAAAAACAGCTGAAACATGTTCGCTAATTCAAAGAAACACTAAACTTTCTGAACACAAGTATATATATCAGGCAAAAGAGTGTCTTTGCCAGTGAGGAATTTTTTCCGAGCAAGAATGGCATTTTGCGGGGTAATTCAAATAAAATCATAAAATATACACTTAGTGCCATCTATGAAATACTTCTTAATGCTGCCTCTGTCCTCACTTAGGACACCATGCGGGAATGAAGGCAAAAATCGCAATCCTACAGCACTTATTATGTTTTATTTAGCTGTCCTCCCATTCCGTATCTATGCATGAGAGGGTTTTAAAGTAAATGCTTTATTCCAGTTGCGCAAAACGCCGGTGCGTATAATCTGTAGATTACTGACGTTGTGCTGATGATGATAGGCAGTGACCACTGCTCCATACACTTCGGTGGTGCAGATGGTGGTGGGGAGCACTGGAGTGAGGTGGCACGAGTGCTACTTCAGTGATTGTCCATCAGTTGCTCCTGTGCACTTTGCGTGTTGATGTTGTACACAATGTAGGCTTGCGTCAATTTGCCGCCGTGTCTTGGTGTGTCCATATGAGTTGGCCACGGACCTGTATAGAAAGGTCAACGACGGGCCTTTGCCTTAGGTGCTTATGAGCGCTTCTGTGGCGGCGATGAGTGCGGACTGGGTGCCTTCTGTACCGGTTCTTGGCGCTGATGCAGTGATGATAGCTCCGTTCTAGGTTTGGGAAAGCAGCGTCGCTTTAGGCGGGTCTCGCATTTTACTATCTTTGGGCAGTCTCCCGCAGTGGCTAGATGCTTGCAGCCGCAGTTGCGACAGTTCAAATTATTATGGGGACATGGTGCGTCTTTTGGGTGCTGTTTGAGGCCACACGTAGGACATCCTAGCTTCCTTTAGTTAGGGCACTGTTACTTACAATGTCCTAATTTTTGGTGTGTGTCGCATACCGACGTGCTTGCTTTAAAGGGTATGACACGCACTGTGAACGAGCATAATGCAGGCCTGCACGGTAGGCTCGTGCCTTTAATCGTAACCAGGGCCGTGCCTTTAAGTCCAGAGGGTACCACGTTTAATATTTCGCCTTTGCGGCTGTGCAAGTTCTTCATCAGTTGATCGTTACTTAATAATAGTCAGTTACTTATTATTGTATTAAAATGTTGAGTTTTACTTTCCAGAACCACGATTTGGTTATGAGGCACAACGTACTGGGGGACTCCATGTTAATTTTGATCACCTGCAGTTGCTAAATAATCACTCAATGCACCGCACACGGGTGTTCTTGGATTTCGTCCCTATGGAAAGTCGGCCGTCACGGCAAACATTGAACGCGCTACCGTGAGCTTAGAACCACAACTACTTTTGCCCTTAGTCACCGCGGCTAATACTGCGCTGTGAAACCGTTGGAAGTGTGAAAAAAAATTGAGCAGCCATTCCACTCTGTGAAGATGGATGACCAGCGAAGCTTTAGAACATCACACAGGGTCATACAAATAATCTTGTATTTATTTTCATCATTTGGCAATGGAAGCGACGATTGCTCCGTGTTTAAGGTGATACACACTGATTGGTTCGGTTACGAACTTAGAGGCTCGAGGACCAGGGAGCCTAGTAGAGCGGGCGCGAGTGGCAGCCCAGTCCAACTGAGTCCCGGAATAGGGACCCGCCCAGTCATCTCCAGCAGTGCCTACAGTACAACATATACTTTTTTTCAAAAAATGATTTATTCATTCATTCTACTGAATTATATGCCTTTCCATGATCTATGAAAGTCATATAGAGATATTTATTGTACTACGCAGATATCTTGTTTGCCTAATTGATGACATGGATGTGATTAATTGTACAATATTCCTTCCTGAAGCCAGCCTGTTCTTTTCGTTGAGTTAAGTGTTGCCCTGATTCTATTGGAAATTCTAGCATGATGCAAATAAAACAAATATTTAGAGCTTGGAAAGGCAGTCGCAGGGAGTTGCGGAGGTCCTCAAAACGGAACAAATGTTGCTTTGCAGCTTGTAGAGTGTCGCGGCGTGGCAGCATTTTGTTATGGCTGTTACCACATGCATTTACTAAGTAAGTTGCAGCGCTGCAAAGTAGAAGGAAAGATATTTAGGAATCTATAAATATAAATATGTGGTGAAGAAAAGAGAAAGAACGATATGCTTTCATGACGGTCGTTTAGCACGTGCTTTGCGAGAACTCTATAGAAGCCCAGGTAATTAAATTTTTTCCGGATCTCTTCACTACGGTATTCAGTGAGGTCCACCGTAGTAGAGAACACTGCGCAATAACGATAAATCCCGAAAACATTAACATGTAACAGCCAATAGTGTTAGTGAACATACTATTAACGTAGTCAGCGCATCCAATAACAAACTGCTCTTTCAAAAAAAAATAATAATGAAATGTGGGGGTTGTCTCTTTCACGTTTCGCTGTTTGAACAGCGATGCAAAGCCACTTCTCCCAGATCAAAAATGACAGATCACCGTCCGCGCGCTCCCACGCCTACCCTTGTTTACCGGTATTAAACTTTCCTCGCCACGCAGATCCGAACAAGCAGGAAAATTCTGTTGCCGTTGCGCCTATACCGTGTTTCAAATTATTTTGTCCCAGTTCTGCGAGTTTGCGGTCCGTTTTTATTTCGCTAAGTTTGGTTTCTCGATTTCTTTAACTTCGGCAAAACAGGCAGCGGGCGCTAGTACGCGGTGGTAGCGCTAGCGTGCTCGCTTATTAATTCGCCGACAGAGTCGGCTAAAGTTTATGCCTTATTAATATGTTTAGAGAGTCAACCCCCGTTTCTTTCAGCAGGTAATTTCTTCTACTCGCGGCTGCCAACGCGACGCCGAAAGTGATTTCTCTGGAGACATAAATTTTCCATTGCTGCAGCCACGGTCTGCGATTAATCATCTATAAGAGCACACAAATTATATACGCGTGAACCGTAAACAAACTGCAAACTGGCGCATGAACGAAGCATGAAAAGAAAGAAAAATGGCTAAACTTAACTTCTTGCGCAGGCGCTACGAGTGGCGTGGCACATCGCCAGCATCGCGTCGGGAAGCCAGCTTTAAAGCTGAGAAATATGCTGTTTCATATACCGAGCCCTGTGTGCTTAACCTTCGCATGTTTTCAGGAAACGTTCAATTGAAAGGCAGCGCTCATGCCGTCCCTACTTACGTTATTTTTTTTTCTTTACGCTGCTAAAGTTTCGCAGTCGTGACTGGAGGATCGCAGCAGAAACCTGTCCCAAACGCAAACGTAGTTGACAGGGCGAATTTCGAACCCGGTAAGCATTTTTCACAGCGGTGCTGTATCTGTGTATTCACAGTGAGTGAGTGTGGAGGGTCGACGGTCCTGTGACGTCATAGATTAATGTGCAGGATGGCGCATGTCACGCGTTCTGTTTCCCTTTCTTCGTGCAACGACGACATATCACGGTGATAATTCAATGAATATTACATTGCCGGGGTTTGCGATCCCCCGTACGAGTGTCAGAAAGAGAAGTAGTGAGCAAACGGGAACCGAGCATCCAAGCTGGGAACGCGTCCATCTTCCAGGCATGTTCTGTCAATATTTAGTTAGTATATTCTTTATTGTTGCGACCACACCGGCGCCTGCGTTGTCGTTCATTCGTTTTCTTCTCCTTCGCGAGGCGCATGGCGTGGACAAATACGCAGGAAGTGATTGCTCTTCAACGCCTTGGTTCATTCTCCATGTCGGCATGCCTTGAGTAGCCGGAAAGTTGTCCCGAAATGCTCCTCCTTTCATCCCTCGGCTACGCCCCTGCTTTCACTCATTGCTGAACCCGTGACGCCATTATGGTGCTGTCTCAGGTTCTTTTTTTTTTGTCACGTTGTACCACGGCCACTGTCATAAGGCCTTTAGTGGTGTATTTGGTGTGCGGTTGCTAGTGTCTGTGCTGAAGAATATATGTTGCGGGTGTAAGCACATTGTGGTGTAAGGTACAGAAACCCGCAAGGTCTCTCCACCTTGCGGGTTTCCGCAGAACTACTACGTCAAACATTTGCCTATGCTTCGTGTTGTCGACAAATTCGACTTCGCCCAGCCATCTGCTAGCCGCCTGGTTAGCTCCGATGGTAAAGCGGCTGCCCCGGAAAGGCGGTGGTCCCGGGTTCGAGTACCGGACCAGGACGAATCTTTCTTCAACTATGAGGCTTTTCTTTCGAGGAACCCGTATGGGTTTCCTTTGTAGCAATTGCTACAAACAGGTGGATGTCTGATTTTCCCTTTATTAAGGTACATTGTAGTGGGCGACTCCGGATTAATTTTCATCATCCACTGCTCCTTGACATGCACGCACTGCACGGTCTGCGAGCGTTCTTGCATTCTGTCCCCGTCGAAAAGGGGCTGCGGCGGCATAGATTGAACACACCACCTTCATCTCCCACGCGCAATGCATATCGATTTGGCTAGCAGGATGGGTACCGTGATAAAGAATCACGGAACCTAGAAGCGGGAAAAAAACTAAACAAAAATAAACGGGACTAGTCGGGCAGCAATGCTGCAAATTAAACCTGTACCGCAAGGCCAAAAATATGCAGTTGGAAAAGAGGTCAAGCGATCTCGGCATCAAAAAAATAAAAAAATAAAAAAAAACATTTTAGAGCGCAGCTCTTACGCACCCATTCCTGCAGCGAGCGTCGGCGTCGGTGGCGTAACCGAGCGAACAAGCACAGCGAAGGATGAAAAAGCGAACGCGAAGCGCGAGTTGAAAGACGCGAGCCACGAACGGCGGGGACCAATGAGAGCTGCCGCTTCAGTGACGTGCGAGTGGGTGGTGTCATGCGGATCCGCCCAACCGCTCGATGCATACTCCTATCAGTTCTCAGCCAAACCGCTCGTTTCGTAATATCGCCTGCCACGTGAGCTCTCGCTCGCGCTTGTTTGGTTTGCTTGGTTCGGTGTCGGTCGCGCTTGCTTCAATTGTCATGGTTTGCGATTACTTTGTAATTTCATCGTATGCGCGACGCGAATTGTGTGGTACTTCATGGAAGCCATGCGACAATAGAGATTACACTGGAACCTTCGACGAGTCCTGTATAGAAGAGCAGAACTTGTTGCTTTTTCATTTGTTCATTCTCCCTGCCCTGCTGTAAGAATAAAATCAGTTGAAGTATAGTGCTCAATCTGTCCTTTCGTACTCTCCCTCCCAAGTCTCTATTTTCCTTTTTTGGCGCAGCAATGTATTCATGTATAGAAGCTGACGCGCTTGACCCACCAATCAGAGTTTCAACGATTGCTGATTCTGATGCATGCATATCTCAAATCCTTTCCCTCAATATATATCAACATGGAAACACGTATGTAGCTGCGCTTTAATTTCACATTAGGGAGGTTTGTAATCGTCTGTAAATGTTTTACAATGAAGCTCCATATGGGTAGCCGATTCGCCCGTCAGCCTGTCGGTCGCCTACACGCCGAGAGCTCATCCGACGCAACTCCATGCGCATGTGGAGGAATAAAAAGACAGAAAGAGAGGTGCGCGATTAGCCAACACCACCTAGATAGCAGAAGGCTTGTTTACTCCAATCCATGACGTCGCGCTACCTTGCTCCGGAATTACCATTCACAAGGCTGGCGTGGTGAAAGCGGTGACGTCAAAATCACGGTTGCCTAATCGGGAGCACGCCTATTCATTCTATGGCAGTAGGGTCAGGTAACAGGACGTCACGGATCGGAGCAAAAAGGCATTGTGCTATGTAGATGCTGTTGCATTAGCTGCGCCTGTAGTGACGTCGTTGCCCTTCGTCGCAGCCGACCCGTAAAAAAATGACAGTTGATTAACCATTGATATATTGTTGGGCAACTGCTGAAACAACGGAGTTCAACAAAGTTTCAAGAGCAATTGAGTTCACGCAACCCTTGCACAACAATATTACCGTTGAGTGTTCTCAATAAACAATTTATTGGGTAATTTGTGTTGATTTTTACGTTGTTTTTGTTTTGTAGCAGTTGAGTCCAGTATACAATAATTAGGACTCGCATATGAAGACATTCCAAAAATTTATTGCGAAGCCTTCCTACCTCATTCCTGTCACTTTGCGGCAGGTAGGTTCTTCTTTCGCCTCGCTTTCATTAAAATAAAATAATTTGTGACCGATGGGGTGGAATCGAACGTCGGCCGTCGAGCCCGGTACTCTAACCAATAGGCCATGGGCGCGCGCATGCTCCTCTCATTCGAACGCCAGTAAGCTCTGAAATGCTTGGCGCGTGCGCAGCATGCCACTTCCTCGTGCTGTCGCTACAGCGGGCGCTTTGAAGCGCCTATCTCCGGGACCGCCCCACTTTCGTAGCCGTTTTCGCTTCGTAAAAACTGCAATGTTAGACTAGATTCATGACCGCCGAAGTTCATAATGATTTATTTCTTCGCCGGTGTACAAATGCCATCGGCGTTATAACATACACTAGATGACATAACCATTGGTACGATCCGAAATGACCACGTTTCGGGGAGCAGAAGAATGCGAAATTCACTTGCAAACACGGTGACTACGTGCATGTGGAGTTCCCCAAACGTAGACACGGTGGCAGCGCGGCCGGCGATAAGACAGGCGCCGACACGCAACGACGCTACCTTCGAGCATCGGACGCGCTGTGGGAACCTTAGGGTGAAAGCGCGCACACGCTACAAACATACACGTGTGAGTTCTTCGAATTTCCTGCGACGTACCCTCTGTCCGTAAAGCAAATATAGTTTTTTTATCCAATGTCCGTGGTACTACAAATCAAAGAACGAACGCGCTTTGAGATCGCAGCCGCTCTAACCATTGACTTCAAAGAGCTTCGGATTCAGCAACAGGCGCAACAGTATCACAGCTAATCGCTGTATCTGCGGCTGCTCCCGACTCTCGCCTTGCAAGAAGCACGCGATTTATTTGAGCCTCGCCGACTGTCGTCCTCTCATCTCCCAAGACTGCAGGTCTCGTATGTTCAGTTAAATAGAGGAACACCAAAGGGAAATGAAAGACATAGAGATAACGGACTCTTATCATACCTTACTGGTCACCTTGTCATCTGCAAAGGCGCTACAAACTATTTTAGAAACGTTACTAGTGTAAAAATAGCAAAATTAGTAGTAATTTTCATTTCTAGGTGGCGCTGTAAACGTCAAGGTAGCGTTCGGGTGTGCGGGTGTGCGTGTGTGCGCGCACGCGGTTGCAACCGTTGTAGCTTCGTTTTGTGCACACTTTTTAAACACTACACATGGTTACCGCTAGTATCGTAGTCGCATATTTTGGTCGTAGTGTTTCTTGTTTACGCTACAAATTAGGTCGTTCTTAAAAATTTATGAAAGTTAGTGAATGGAAAATTATTGCTAATTAATTAGCGGTTTTTCAGTACCGTGATTTTGTGTTTGAAAGGTTTTTATAACTCAATACGATAGTGAAGCTGCGAACGGCTTTCGGACTCAGTTATTTGGTTGCAGTTGTGCGGGGGTGAACGCCTCGTGCTTTTTGATGAAAGTATATTTTTTCTTTTCGGACATCATGACACACACTTTAGTGAAATGCTTTAACGACGATAAGTGGGACGTTTATCCGTTGAAGTCGTTGGCTCACCCAGCTCCTAGTCTTCGATTGATGTGCGAGCCTGGTTGTTTTGATGAGTTGCGCGGCAGAGGTCATGATGCCTGTTGGAGAGAAGGCACCCCGACACAGTCGCAGCCGAACCTCTGCAGATAAGTAAGTAATCTCGTTTTCTTGAGCACGTAGCCTTTTTTCTATTTTGACACTGACAAGCGTGAGATGTTAAGCACACCGTTCACTTTCTTTAAGCAAACCGCACGCCCCGGAACAAAAGCGCGCGATACTAACTCTCGGTGGTGGTGGTGGTGGTGGTGGTGTTGAAGCAGGCGGGGTTAGCCTGGCATACTAACTCTCGCTGCCACCGTCACTTCGTTTGAAACAGTGGTAGGCGAAGAGGCAGGGACGCCCCACGTGCGTAGAACTGCATTGCTTCATTTGTTCCTGGCTAATAACATTTCCTTAATTTGTATGAGGGAACACAATTGGAACATAAGGATCGGCTTCTCTGTGCAGTGATAATTTTGTACATTGGCCACATCACCTTTCATACGAACTCACGAGGGCCGTCTAAGCGCTTGTTATCGCGTTGCGATACGTGAGAGCCGCGCTGCCCTTCAAGGTATTTAGGCAGGCACTACGAGCTTAGGAGAACCGCGACAAATAATTGTGCAGCAGGTGTGCACCTGAGCTACGCGTGTACCACACTCGTACCGGAAGGCAGCGTTACCCTTCACGTTTACGCATTTCGTAACTATGGCGGCCGCCGTGGCAATTTGGGGCTCGAGGTCGCGGATACGATCCCAGCAGCGGCCGCATTCCAAAGGAGCGGAATGCAAAAATGCTCGTGCATTGTGCATTGTATGCACGTAAAAATTTCCAGGAAGTCAAAATTATTACGGAGTCCCCAACTACGACCTGCCTCACAATCAGATCGTTGTTTCGGCACGTAGGACATTAGAATTTTTTTTTTTTAATCCGTAGTGGCTCATCGTATACCATACGGTTAGTGTGATCACCTTTTGTGCCGTAGCGGTTAAGGGCGCCTCGATTTAGGTTGCGGCGAATGGTGCGGCACACCGCAATATATATTTCGCCTCTTTGGGATTTGCGGAGAACGGCCAACCGATTAGTCACAGCTTCCGCGCGGTGACTGTACACGGATACACAACGCAAATGAAGAGGTGTGGTGACGACGTCCGCAAAGAATACAGCCGCCGACGGGCTCGCCTTATCGCCTGTCACCGCCAAAACTACCGCAGTAAGCATCTTTATCTAGCGCGGCGGGTTGCCGTTGAAGGCGTACTCTACAATTTTAATAGGCGGTAACCAAAACATGCCAACGTTCTCTGCTACCTCTTTGAGTTGGACCGATCCGAATGTGCGTTGCTTGCAGATGCGAAAGGAGCGCCAATCGGGGTGTTGTCGCCTCGAGCTAAGCGTCGCACTCGAGCACCGTTTGCTCGGCGAAGAATGACGCGTGCTTGAAGCTAGCTCAGTGCACAGACGCTACCGCGCAAAACGCGCAAGGGCGTGTACGCGACGTTCTGCACACAAATCGCGGGGGATGATCGGAGCCATGCTGGAGCGGCTAGCTTCAAAGAAGGGGTACATGTTCTCACTCGTACAGGCACGCTCACGCTCGCATCGCTCTCGGCGTATCTTTAGGTCATTCCTTCTGCTGGACTTCGTCCCAAAGATTCGATATCTGCTTGGTATCAGCTATGCACTGTCGCGTGGTCTTTGGCTCTGCGAGAGAGCCGAAAATATTTTTTCCCGCTGTGAAACATCGCTGTGCATGTTTTAGCTAACATTTACCGTAGCAACCAATTTCTCCCTTTTCTCGACGGCACTCGTAAAGAGCCGCAAATCTTTACTTGCCAGTATAGTGTGTACTTCTATTTCGTGCGTAGTTGGGTGCAGTGTGTGGCAGATTCTTAATCCACGTAATCTCATTTTCTGTCTGCATTCCCTTCCCACAGGTTACGCACGCAGCAAATTCCCAGGTGCTAAAGTGTTCTACGTCAAGAGCACCTTGGCGTCGTGCAAGAGACACCTGTTGATATGTGGCTGATTCACTAGCAAGCTCGCATCTCTGTTGCCATGCGCTCTCCATCAAGTGGGGTTTTCAACTATTTTTTGTGCTGCTCTGTGGTGTACTAGCTGCCGCATGGACGCTGTGAAGGCTTACTTTCGATTTGCTCTGGCGTTTAGTAGTAGAAGATGGGCTACCTTCTGAGGGGAGACATTTACTTTTGTTTGTGAGATTGTTTACCAGCCTAACCAAGTGATACGTGCGTACTGTAAACAGCAGCGCGAACAGAGGCGGACGACCGACGACGAAATAGGTAGGAGCACACACGAGCGCACGCTCAAATAAATGTTTACTTTTGATGACAGAGGTATTAAAGACACTGGTCAACTAGACAAAGGTAAAAAGCCGTGCAAGCGTGGTAGAAACAGCCACGTGCGACAAGAAAAAATATGAAAAGGCCATGTCATGTAGAATAAACGCGCGTGAAAAACGAGAACTATCGGACAAATCTTCCGAAAAAGCGAAAGATTTGTCCGATAAGTGATACTACCTAACGAGAAATACTCTTTTGAGAACTACAGCTTTTTCCCACTAAGGGCAACAAATAACTTGGCTATGCATTGTTTTCGTTTGTGATCAATAAATATTGCTTCTGGATCTCCTCTGGTGTTGCGGTATAGAGCAGAAAGAACGATTGTTTCATCAGGAAGACCAGAACACAAGAGGACTTATGGAAGCATTGTTTATTGATCACGAAGAAAAATTCATAAGCAAGATTTCTGTGACCCTTAGTGGAAAAGAGTTGCTGCAGTACTTCTCGTCAATATCACTTACAGGACAAACCTTTCAGTTTTCATGTTTTTGGTAGTTTTTGACGCACATGTTTATTCTACAGGACGTCTTTCGGTCCTTTTTTGTTGTGCCCGGCTGTTTCTGCTGCGCATCCATGGCGTTTTCTTTGTGAAGTTCGCCAGTGTGTTTAAAATCTTTGTCTTCACGAATAAACTTCTAGTTGAGTCAGCGTTCATATGTGTTCCTACCTTAATTCATCCTTCTCGTCTCTGTTTGGGTGGTTGTCAAATATGAATGTACACCGAATTGGCGAAGTGTCGATAGAATTGATACATGAAGTTATTTGCGCTGTTTATTTCAGGAAGAACGCTGTAGTGCCTTATCTTCTCTTTGTTTTTAAAACTGATGCACATTCTTCTAGTTCAACTTCAAGGAGCCCCCTGAGGAAGCCAATAAGAGTGATGGTAACTTCCTTTGTGCCTACGATTTATGAATTTGAACCATTCAAGGCATGACATGTCACATGCCTGTTTGTAGGTATGCAAGCATTCGTAGGTTTTAAACATACTCAGCTCTACTTTTCGGTTATCATGACTGCTTTGTAATGTGCTGCATTCTCCAGGCTCAGGAACCTTTTTATGCGGTAAGTGCATGTGTTCTTCTTCTATATATTGGAGAAAATATTGTCGTGAGCTTAAATATGCATGTATATCACTTGTAAATTTTTTTCAACACGGGTACTGTATCCCCCTCCGTCTTTGTTACTGCTTTGTCGCAATTTTATACAACTTTTATGTATTTTATGCAATAAAATTCTTGTAGCATTTTAGTAACATTTTACCTGCAGAATTCAGGTCATTGTTATTGTTATTCATTTGCCTTTTTCACTGTCTCACCAATCTGGCTGTCCATTCATTGGAACCTTTTCTCATCCTTTATGACTATTTCTGGGGTACTTGATACTGCAAGTGCAGGTGACCATTTATTTGGCTGTTTGGAATTGTGTTAGCCGTGTGTTACTACAAATTTTCTGTGCTAAATAATTATTTTATCTCTTATCGTTCAAGGTATTAGCTTTGCGTGATCTCTTTATTCACTGAGGTACCACTTGGTTGCTGGGTATAGGGAAAAAGGCCCCAAAAAGTGCTCTAATTAGCTTTGTGCAAGTCCAGAAAAATTACCTAAAATGAGCTCAATAAATTGAGGAAATGCCACCAACAAACTCTTCTGTACCCCAAATTAACATAATCAAATGGTGTACTGTTTGTTGTTGACTCATGCCAGGGAAATAAGCTGCATTCATTACACAAAAGTTTTACAAGTTTATTTCTGTAGAAAGCAAACCTGGCTCGTCAGAAACATGATTCAGGTGTTCACCATGCCCGACAACTTTCTAAATAATATCTCCTAAATTAATAGCTAAGTTGAGTGATGGTATTTTATAAAATAATTGGGCAACATGAAAATATATACATCTCGAAGGCAAAAAGCTCAGGCAAGTCTACTTTGGTACTTCATTAAATTTTAATCGCGGTGAAAGACGTGGTGCTAAAGCTTGTATATATTTACGTGAAGTCATTTGTTTCAAGTATGTTATTTTGCCTTCTCACAGTCAGCTGTAGCTCTTCCTGTGAAGTGTTAGTGTGCGAAACATTTTAATGTAACATATTCAGATGTATTTTGTGTATTCACGCGCAAGCAGCTTCAAGTGTTCATGTGTTCAAAGATGGTTGTTGCAAGGGTATGCTTAAGCCCTGCCCTTTGAGTCGCTTTGCCTTCTATTTACAAACTTAAGTCGAAAGTAAAGACCACAATGATCGTTTTGATTGAATTCATATGTATAGGTTATCTCAGATGTATTTACACTGCTAGAGTGCTGTAGGTACTAGCCTATGTCTCCAGGGTCGATGTCGTGGTGCCTTATGTACTGTAATAATGTTACATGTGCACGCATCTTTAGTGTAAATAAAGGTACTTCAAATTGATCAGTCTCTCTTTTGCTTTTGTTTGTGTTTGGGAAAGTTATGAGCAGGCACCGGGGCATGCAAGTGTGAACAGCAAAGCAATTTCAATATATGAATAAAAATCCACTAGCCCAACGAAACGTCAATTATATTTCAATGGCGACTTCTGAAATCTCAATGCCATCTCAATTGGGCCACAATGTACTTTTCAGTGCTGTGGCAATAATAACTCAACAGGTCAACAGAACTACCACAACGTCAATTCAACGCAGAATCAATGGTAACCCAACAACCATTCAACAAAACGAACACAACGGACCGTCTAAGCACAATGGACTTTCAATGGTAACTCAACAATTATTTAACATTGATACCCAATGGTGTTTCAATTAAATTTCAGTGGCCAATATTCAAGAGCCCTCAGCGCTCAACCCAACAATTCTCCAACAAACTCTCAATAATTCCTCAACAAAGAACTCAACATTGACCAACAATATTTCAATGCCTTCTTAATTATTTTTTGTATGGCAAAAAGGCAGCACGTTATCTCCTCCTCCGAAATGGTTAGGCCCAGAGTCATGAGTACTCCTGAGGAGCAGGCAGCTTTCGGTCAGCAACGCCACGAGCAGAACCGTGAACGAGCTGCGCCTATACTGCAGCGCTGCCACAAGAACAGGCTCGTGCAGCCGGGCGCAATCAGCAAGTGCGTGCCGAGGTTACTGCAGCACACCAAGCCGTCTTTTAATGAATCGTCGGGATTAACCCAGTGCAGTGTAAACACCGAGGCTGCACGTTTCAGTTTAGCTGGTTAACGATATGTATGGAGTGCTTTGGCGGCGATTTTTTTCATTTGTTGTACCATACCATTGCAATGTGAATTTTTTGCAATGCATAACATCGGCCGAACAGGCATGCCTAGGCTGTACCGCTTTAGTTGGGTCGTTTGTTAGAATGCGAAGGAAAATTCATAAAAACCGGAGTTCTTATGAGTTTTAATACGAAAGCATTCATGTCCAATAGAACGGTGCTGAGGGGTCCTTCACGCTTTGAGCCTCGAGTAATGTACCATAGTAGTACGTGCCCCCCGAGCCAGCAAACAGGAGCAGCCTGCAGTGCCAACGCCGCATGCCACCGTCGTGGCGATGCCAATCGGGCTACGTATCGCGGCGGTGCTGTAGTCGCTCATTCAACACCTGGCGCTCTATCGCCGCAGCAGCGTCCTCTTTCACCCGCTCTGCCAACACATCCTAGATAGCACAAGGCCTGTACACTCCGATTCATGATGTCATGCTAGTTTGCCCGACTGCCATGCGATCTAATGGGGACGCTCCCAAGTAAGCCACGGTGATGTTGATGTCACGGCTTTCGAGATGCTGGGCTTGTAACAGTGAAAATTTCAGTCCAAGGAGCACGAAACAAAGCAAAGTGTGCAGGCCTGCCATCAAGGAAGCGTTGCCTCTGTACTGTCGAGAAGCGCGCTTGCCGAGAGCGAGATCGACGCGGCGTGGTGGCGATGCCCTCTCCCCTCATTGCAACACCTGGCGCGTCATAGCGACAGTGGCGCTATAGGCCGTGGAGGCGCAGCTTGGGGCGTGGCGTCGCAGCCAATGAGAAATCCGTGGAGGCATGCTCGTGACCTGGTGTTGCAGCCAATGTCATTGCCAGTTCAGGCGCCATTTTGCTACTACAGACGACAGACGCTCAATTTTTCGCTCAATGGGCCATTTGGCGCTTTCGCACAAAAAATTCGCAGCGTCTACGGCGTCCAGACTATTTATTGATCGCGAATGCACAAGAGAAACCAACGCATTAGTACAGCAGCACCACGTAATGCCCACGTCAGCCAACTGAGTGGTCGGCTATCAAGCAGTGCCTCTGCCCAACGTCCTTTGCGGCCTCACGGCGAAAAACGAGACCGGCTCAGTCACCTTATTAACGTGGCATATACTGGAACTAAATCTAGGACACACTGTTTGCAAACAGGCTTCGATATATGATGGTTACCAGATCAACATTGTCCCCACGTGCGCAACGAACACAAGCTTTCACTCATCATGTTAAGATGGCATGAATGGGTGCCCCTAGCAGACAGTAACGCCAAACTGACAGTAGTTAACGTTATCATCAGCCTCTTTTATGTCCAGTGCGGGACGAGCACCTCACCCATCCAATTACCCCATTCTTGATTCAGCCGAGCCCCAGTTATGCATCAAATTTCCCTAACTCATCACACCACCTTGAACTCATGTCTTCCACTGACCTTCCTTGCCTTTGAAACAAATTATCTCATTTTACCAGACCGCCGGTTACACTCCCCACGCAATGGAGCGGCACTTCTTTCTCTTAATATCAGCTAGCATAACATTGCGAATTGCATTCTTTGCCTAGTTCACCCGTTTTGAGCGTATCTATCTATCTATCTATCTATCTATCTATCTATCTATCTATCTATCTATCTATCTATCTATCTATCTATCTATCTATCTATCTATCTATCTATCTATCTATCTATCTATCTATCTATCTGACATCATGGTCACACAATCGTCATCACTCCATCTTCTTGATCTGAATGTTGCACTGCCGTCGTTGTCACGCTGTTTATGCCGATCCAGAGGCCCAAGGTTTCTAATAGCATCGGTCAGTAGGCATGTGCTAGCGGCATGATGTCATCGTGAAGATAGCTGCATCGTCGGCATTACCGTTTTCTCATCCTGCACTTGTCATGCCGTTGTCGTCACGTCATATCGTCGTCATAGGGTCTTGCATTCGACGTCACACCACCGACGGCATGCTGTCGTGGTGATTCCAGCTTCATCATCCGACTCTCGTCAAATCATCACACCATCGTCGTCACACAGGCTTCCTAATAGAGTCGCCATCATGCCATTGTCACCATACACTCGTCATCTCATTGTCATCTTGCCGCTGTCAAGCCACGTCGCCATTGTGTAGCCGCCATACAGTCGTCTTCATGCATTCGTTGTCATACTTTCGTCGGACGCCGTTGTAGTGGTTACATCGTCGACTCTGTAACTTCGACATTTGCTTGTCCTCATGCTGCCGTCGGGAGCCATCGTCGTCACACAGTCGTCTTCATACCATTCACATGATGCCATCGTTGTCAGGCTGTCGTTTCACCATCATCATCAGTTCAGTAACGTCATCCTGTTGTAGTAATCAAGTTGTTGTCATACCACCTTCGTCGTACATCCATCGACGTCATTCCTTGTTCGTCATTTTATTGTAATCACGCTGTCTGCATTCAATCGTGATTATGCCGCCCTTTTCATGCCATAGTCGTCATTGCCTCATTGTGATAGAGAGATCATACAGGTTTTCATACCACCGTCGCCATGCCGCCGTGGTCGTTCCGTTGTCGTCATTGCAGCTTCTTCATCAGGTCGGAAGCGCCTGTCGGAAGCGCCTCACTTACATAGTGTGAGGGATAACACGGCGCGCTCCTCATGGGTTTGGCTGTCGGCGCTCAATAAGAACATCTTGCAGGAGCCCTCCCGGGCATTTCTGTCATCATCATCATCAGCCTAGTTACGCCCACTGCAGGGCAAAGGCCTCTCCCATACTTCTCCAACTACCCCGGCCATGTACTAATTGTGGCCATGTTGTCCCTGCAAACGTCTTAATGTCATCCGCCCACCTAACTTTCTGCCGCCCCCTACTACGCTTCCCTTCCCTTGGAATCCAGTCCGTAACCCTTAATGACCATCGGTTATCTTCCCTCCTCATTACATGTCCGGCCCATGCCCATTTCTTTTTCTTGATTTCACCTAAGATGTCATTTACCCGCGTTTGTTCCCTCACCCAATCTGCTCTTTTCTTATCCCTTAACGTTACACCTATCATTCTTCTTTGCATAGCTCGTTGCCTCGTCCTCAATTTCAACAGAATCCTTTTCGTAAGCCTCCAGGTTTCTGCCCCGTAGGTGAGTACAGGTAAGACACAGATGTTATACACTTTCCTCTTGAGGGATAGTGGCAACCTGCTGTTCATGATTTGAGAATGCCTGCCAAACGCACCCCAGCCCATTCTTAATCTTCTGGTCATTTCAGTCTCATGATCCGGATCCGTGGTCACTACCTGCCCTAAGTAGATGTATTCCCTTACCACTTCCAGTGCCTCGCTACCTATGGTAAACTGCTGTTCTCTTCCGAGACTGTTAAACATTACTTTAGTTTTCTGTAGATCAATTTTCAGACCCACCCTTCTGCTTTGCCTCTCCAGGTCAGTCAGCATGCATTGCAATTGGTCTCCTGAGTTACTAAGCAAGGCAATATCATCAGCGAATCGCAAGTTGCTAAGGTATTCTCCATCAACTTTTATGCCCAATTCTTCCCACTCCAGGTCTCTGAATACCTCCTGTAAACATGCTGTGAATAGCATTGGAGATATCGTATCTCCCTGTCTGACGCCTTTCTTTATTGGGATTTTGTTGTTTTCTTTGTGGAGGATTACGGTGGCTGTGGAACCGCTATAGATATCTTCCAGTATCTTTACATATGGCTCATCTACACCCTGATTCCGTAGTGCCTTCACGACTGCTGAGGTTTCGACTGAATCAAATGCTTTTTCGTAATCAATGGAGGCTACATATAAGGGTTGGTTATATTCCACACATTTCTCTATCCCCTGATTGATAGTGTGAATATGGTCTATTGTTGAGTAGCCTTTACGGAATCCTGCCTGGTCCTTTGGTTGACAGAAATCTAAGGTATTCCTGATTCTATTTGCGATTTCCTTAGTAAATACTTTGTAGGCAACGGACAGTAAGCTGATCGGTCTATAATTTTTCAAGTCTTTGGCGTCCCCTTTCTTATGGATTAGGATTATGTTAGCGTTCTTCCAAGATTCCGGTACGTTCGAGGTCATGAGGCATTGTGTATATAGGGCGGCCAATCTTTCTAGGACAGTGTTCCCACCATCCTTCAACAAATCTGCTGTTACCTGATCCTCCCCAGCTGCCTTCCCCCTTTGCACAGCTTCCAAGGCGTTATTTACCTCTTCCGGTGTTACTTGTGGGATTTCAAGTTCGTCTAGCCTATTCTCTCTCACCTTATCGTCGTGGGTGTTACTGGTACTGTATAAATCTCTATAAAACTCTTCAGCCACTTGAACTATCTCATCCATATTAGTAACGATATTGCCGGCTTTGTCTCTTAACGCACACATCTGATTCTTGCCTATTCCTAGTTTCTTCTTCACTGCTTTTAGGCTTCCTGCGTTCCTGAGAGCCTGTTCAATTCTATCCATATTACAGCTCCTTATGTCTGCTGTCTTACGCTTGTTGATTAACTTAGAAAGTTCTGCCAGTTCTATTCTAGCTGTAGGGTTAGAGGCTTTCGTACATTGGCGTTCCTTGATCAGATCTTTCGTCTCCTGCGATAGCTTACTCGTTTCCTGTTTAACGACGTTACCACCGACTTCTATTGCGCACTCCTTAATGAGGCCCATAAGATTGTCGTTCATTGCTTCAACACTATGGTCCTCTTTCTGGGTTAAAGCCGAATACCTGTTCTGTAGCTTGATCCGTAATTCCTCTAGTTTCCCTCTTACCGCTAACTCATTGATTGGCTTCTTATGTACCAGTTTCTTCCGTTCCCACCTCAAGTCAAGGCTAATTCGAGTTCTTACCATCCTATGGTCACTGCAGCGCACCTTGCCGAGCACGTCTACATCTTGTATGATGCCAGGGTTCGCGCAGAGTATGAAGTCGATTTCATTTCTAGTCTCACCATTCGGGCTCCTCCACGTCCACTTTCGGCCAACCCGCTTGCGGAAAAAAGGTATTCATTATCCGCATATTATTCTGTTCTGCAAACTCTACTAATAACTCTCCTCTGCTATTCCTAGAGCCTATGCCATATTCCCCCACTAACTTGTCTCCGACCTGCTTCTTGCCTACCCTGGCATTGAAATCACCCATCAGTATACTGTATTTTGTTTTGACTTTACCTATCGCCGATTCCACGTCTTCATAGAAGCTTTCGACTTCCTGGTCATCATGACTAGATGTAGAGGCGTAGACCTGTACAACCTTCATTTTGTACCTCTTATTAAGTTTAACAACAAGACATGCCACCCTCTCGTTAATGCTATAGAATTCCTGTATGTTACCAGCTATGTTCTTATTAATCAGGAATCCGACTCCTGGTTCTCGTCTCTCTGCTAAGCCCCGGTAGCACAGGACGTGCCCGCTTTTTAGCACTGTATATGCTTCTTTTGGCCTCCTAACTTCACTGAGCCCTATTATATCCTATTTGCTGCCCTCTAATTCCTCCAATAGCACTGCTAGACACGCCTCACTAGATAACGTTCTAGCGTTAAACGTTGCCAGGTTCATATTCTATATGAACCTCCTATATGAACACAATTTCTGTAAGTACTCTCAAAACGAAGGAAGTTTTTTACTGTCAAAATAATAATCTTGGGCAAACAGAAAACACAGAATGGTTACCGAAGACGTACAGTGAACGCGCACTGCGCGCAGTCGGTGCGATAGAGTCCCCCGAACTGGTTTCTTACGAGAAAAGTAGGCACTCGCTAAGAGCAAACTCTGTAATATATGCTCTTATAGTGGGCTGTCTGCATAACGAATGGAGCTTTGCAGAATGAAGGGTCAATGCAGTGATCGCACGGGTTCGCGGTGACCGAGTGCGCGTCTGCATGCACGTTCGCACACAATGTTTCGAGCCGTGCCGTGAGCTTTAGGTCGCAGCGTATGAGCATTTCACAGTACACAAACAACCATTGTTGCGTGGACACTGGCAGAGCTGTTCAAAAATAATCCCGTTATAAATATAGGGACGTCGGCGCCTACGACGGTGACTTGTGATGTCCCGTCGTGACGATTCAGTCCTTCTTTTCTTTTCTTACGTATTGGAAGATACGATATCATTATTTCTCAAGTTGCGTCGCACTGTATGTTTGCTCTCCTCAGCGAGCATTGCCGGTAATTGCTCTCCTCAGCGAGCAATTACCGGCTACTTTTTCTTAATGCAGTACATTTCATTGTTTCGTGCTACACAAGAACAAGCACATGCCATGCCTTTTTTAATGTGCTTTTCACCGCCCCCTTTCCATTCCAGTGAACTTGCCAGTACCTAGCACCAACTAGTTTGTAGACGAAAGCTTCATGTTATTAGCCGGGCAGCGCACGCGGGCGAGTGTCTCAGTGCGCGCTTTCTCCTACTCACTGGATATTGCAGCTTCGACGCCGTATCTGAAATATTCCTCTCGCAAGTGCTTTCGGCACAGCCGAGTTCCAGCCGATGGTTGCATGCCGGTTTTAATTTCGCGATCCAAGGTTCGCACGGCTTCTTATCCTGCGGGTAGGTGTGAAGGCTGACAATGGGCTCCGTTGCGTGCGTCCGGCACTGCGGCACCAAGTCTCCCGTGTTGGCCACCTTCAAAGGCAGCCATATAGGGCTTTCACGTGTTCTCAAGCACACACCCGAAGCGGCAAATACATCCCACGTATTCAGCACCGTAGCGCAGGGGGGACCATACACTTCCGTTTTTAGCGTGCTCCGGCGCTTCCGAAGCAGCCGACGCGGCCGCTGTGTCCACGTGATCCCTCATACCACGTCACGCCGACGGAGGTGTCAGCTTTTCCACTGGTGGAGCTCGCCTCCAATACCTTCGTCGTGCAGCCAGCGTTCCCATACAGTCGTCACCTCATTGTCTGCATGTCGCCGTCATCATGCTGCTGGCGTTACGCTATCGATACACTCCAGCGTTTTCAGCGCGCCGCGCCACATCGGCCGAAGCTAGCTACGTCGCGTCGGCGACGGTAACTGGGCAAACGTTGCACACGCTATGGAATGGAATGGAAAACTTTATTGACTCTTTTAAGGTTTTAGCGGGTCGAGGCCGAAGTCTTCATTCTTGAAGCTTGGGTCCTCTTCAGCCATGGATGGGCCCCTAGTCCAGGGCTCCACTGAGCCGGGCAGCCTCGCACGCGTGCGCTATTAGAGCTCTTTGAGCCTCTAGCTCGCGGCTGGTGAGCCAGCTCTCCCATTGCTCCGCACTTGGCGTTTTGTGTTTGTGGAATGCCTGGTTTCTTGTACACTCCCATGTGATGTGGTATAATGTTGGTTTAGCGCCACACCACGGACAGGTTGCGCTATACTGCGTGGGGAACATCCTACTTTGTATGTGTAAGTTTGGGAAGGAGCCCGTTTGCAGTCTCCGCCATCCTGCGGCCTCCTCCTTTGTTAATGCTTTATGTGGTGGGGGATACTGATATCTTAGCCCCTTATAGAGGTTTAATAGCTCTGAATAGCTGTCCCCGCAGTTGATCTGTGGCCCCTCTGGGGCGGTTGACGTTCCTGCTCGGCTGGTCATCCCTCGAGCTAGGCTGTCTGCCCCTTCGTTGCCCCTGATCCCTGCGTGGCTTGGTATCCAGATAATGTTATGTGTGGGTTGTCCCTCAGCGATTGGAACTCTGCTGAGGATCTTGAGCGCCGTGTTACTAATTCTGCCTCTTATATAGCTCCGGCACGCGTCTTGTGATTCTGTTAGAATATTGAGGGATATTCCTGTTCTATAACCTCCTTCCGCTGCCAGCAATTTCCTCTGCCTCGGTTATGTTAGCCACCTCGGCCGTGAGTCCTGTGATTAGTTCTCCTTGATTATTTACTACTACCGCTGCCGCGTTGTTTTTGTGTGCTTGTGAGTATAGGGACGCATCGGTATAGACTGTATTGTCCCGATGTCCCATCGTCTTTTCGTGAAACTCTGCCCTAGCCTGTCTCCTACTCGCATGGAGGTTTGGGTCCATGTTGCGAGGGATAGGTTGTATGCGTAGTTTCTTTCTTAGTGGGTCTGGTATAGGGGGGGGGGGGGAGTGGCCCTGCTACTTTGTGGTTTTTCTACTTCCCGACCTAGCTTTGTCACGAGCGCCCTTCCCATTGTTGTATTGCTGAGTCTTCGTACTTGTGCGTTAAGCTGGCATTCCCTTAGTTCTTCAAAAGCGTTGCTGATTCCAAGTTGCATGAGTTTGTCGTTGGATGTGTTCCTTGGGAGGTGGAGAGCTGTTTTATACGCTTTCCGGAGGATGGTATCCACTTGCTCTTTTTCGGTTTTGGTGATTGCATGGTACGGCACTGAGTATGTGACCCGGCTGACTATCAGGCTGTTGACCAACCTGAGTGTGTCCTCCTCTTTCATGCCATATCCCTTGTGTGCCACTCTGCTAATCATTCGGCCCACCTGTCCTGCTTCTTTGTTTAGCAGGCAGATTGTGTGGCTGCATTTCCGGCTTCCTTGCAGCCACATGCCGAGGATCCTAATCATCTTTTGTTCCGGGATGTTCTGTCCTTCTAGCCTTACTTCGAGCGGGGCATCAGTGGGGTGTCTGCCCACCCTGAGGAGTTCAGATTTCTCCGTGGAGCATCTGAGGCCTCATTGCTTTGTGTATTCTTCGATGCAGGCGGCAGCTTCTAGTAGTACCTCTTGTTTATCCCCTAGTGAGCCTTGAGTAGTCCAGATCGTTATGTCGTCCGCGTACATTGCGTGACTGATTCCTTGGATCTTGATAAGTTTCTTGGTAAGGTTGACCATTGCTATGTTGAAGAGTACTGGCGAGATTACTGAGCCCTGCGGAGTGCCCTTCGATGGCGTTTGAAAGGCGTCACTCCGTAGGTCTCCCAGGCCTACTGTCGCTGTTCTGTCGGTTAGGAAGCTTCTGATATAGTCATGGACTTTCTTCCCGAAATTAGTGGTGTTAATCCCCTCCATAATGGCGGCGTGGGACACGTTGTCAAAGGCTCCCTTGATGTCGATGGCCATGACCACGTTTTCCCCGTGTTTCGGCATTGTCTCGAGTACCTCTTCCTTCAGCTGTAGCAAGATATCTTGGGTAGACAAGTTTGCCCTGAAGCCGAACATGGTGTTGGGGTATCATCCTCCGTCTTCAAGACGCGTTTGGATTCTTCGGGTCGCTATTCTTTCGTACAGCTTGCCTAGGCATGATGTAAGCGAAATTGGTCTGAGATTTTCAATTTGGAGTTTTTTGCCGGGTTTGGGAATCATCACCACTACGGCGTGTTTCCACTCCGCTGGTACTTTGCCTTCCTCCCATAGTTTGTTGAGGTAGAGGGTGAGCTGATCAATTGCTTCGTCGCTGAGGTTTCGAATTAGCGAGTTTCGGATTTTGTCCGCCCCTGCTGCTGTGTTCTTTGTTGTAGCCCTTACAGCCTCGACGACCTCTTCTGTTGTGATGGGTCGGTCTGTAGTTGAATTTTCTTCACCTGGTACTCGCCTCGGTAGCCTTCTACCGAGATCTTTCCGTAGCATTTTTCCCGTACTGCTTGGAGCAGTTGTTCTTCTGTTCCTTCATACTGGTGGATTAACCTCTGAATGGATTTACTGCTTTCCGCCTTGCTCTTGCTCGGATCCATGAGTGTTCTGAGGATATGCCATGTTCTGGCTGTGCTTAGGGTGCCATTCAGTGAGGTACTAAACAGCTGCCACCCCTGCCTTGGCAGCTGCGTTGCATACTCCTCTGCTTGCTGAGTTATTTCGGCCATTTTCTTCTTAAGCTTTCTATTTAGCTTCTGACGCTTCCACCGCTTGGTTAGGCCTCGTCGTGCCTCCCATAGCCTGAGGAGTCGTTTGTCCACTTCTGATGCTTGTTCTGTTCGTTCCACTTCTTTTGTGTAGAGATCTCTTATTTGTCTGAGTTGATGGCTCCAATCCTCTGCCGAGGTTATGTCCCCTTTTAGCTGTTTACAGGGGACTCGAAATGCATCCCAGTCTGTTAGACTTGCCTTGCCAATCTTCCTCCTGATGATTTCTGCCTCTGTGCTGACCCTGATGATGTAGTGGTCGCTGCCGAGGTTTTCTTGCAAGTTCTCACATTCGACTTGCTTAGCGCCCCTGACAAAGGTTAGGTCGGGACACGTGTCCACGCTTACGCTATTGCCCTGTCTGGTGAGTTGGCTTTCATCTGTGAGTAGCTCGCAGCCTATGTTTTCTGCAGCTGTGCAGATACTGCGCCCTTGTCTTCGATTCTACTGCCCCACTGCAGACTCTTCGCATTGAAGTCTCCTGCTATTATTAGGGTGTTTTGCCCTGCAAGCTTCTTCGCTTCCGCAAAGAGCTTAATGAAGTTTCCTCTGTTTTTAGGTGGGCTATATAGATTGTTTACGAAAGTGCTCTTAGCTTTCTTTTTCCGTTTTGGAATCACTTCGGTCACTATATGTTCTAGCTGTGTGTCTTCTAGTTCCTTATGTGTTATGGTTGTTATTTTGTTGCTTAATAAAGTCGCTGTTCGTCGATGTTCCTGACACGTATATCATTTTAGGGTTGGGATGCAATTTCTTTCCTGTAGTAGTATTAAACCTGGTGGATTTCCTCTAGTGTTAATGAACTGTTGCAGGAGCCCTTGCTTGCGCTTGTAGCTCCTGCAGTTCCACTGCCAAATCTCTAGTTGGTTTGGTCCTGCCATGTTGATGTATTGGTGTTGTTATTTGTTCCCTGGGGTTCTGATCCAAACCTGCGCTCGTTGTAGAGGCGGTCTCTGGCGTCGTTTACTGTTCTTTGTGTAGTTTGATTATTTACGTAGTTGCGGAAGCTCTGGTCTTGCAGGGCTATCTTTTGATTTAGCTGCTGCATTTGCTGCTGCATTTGCTGCCTGAAAGCTTTGAGGTCTTCGATTGAGGTGTTCCCCTCGCTAGTTTGCGTGCTCTCTATATGTTGCTGCGGCGGTGATGGCGCCCTAACTGGTGAGAAACCTGCCTTTCTCATCTCTTGCATTTCCAGGATTAGGTCGTCTATTCTTTTCCTGAGCTGCCGGGTTTCTTCGCGGCAGAGCTCAAGCTCCTTTTTAAGATTACTGTTTTCGGCACAAAGCCTCTTCTCGTTTTCTGTCAGCATGCTTGTGTTATTGGTTATGTTGTTGTGCGGAGCAAAAAGCGTTTTGGGAGGGCCGGCTCCCCAGCTCACCTTAACTCCGCCGCTTTTCTTCTGCTGTTTTGGCTTCGCCCAGGTCTGCTGGCCCGCGCCGCCCAGGGGTGGGTAGGACTCGTCCCTCTCCCGGCTTCGGCCCTGGCCTTGACTGTGGCTGCGCCCTCGGCTGCGGCTCCTGGATTCACTCCGGAAGTCGCTCCGTCGCTCTTGATCTTCATTCCGGAACCAGCGCGGTCGCCTTGCTCCGCTTCTGCTCCTGCTGCGTCCCCGCCGCTGCTGGCCCTGGGGTCCCCATCGTAGTTCGTTTGTCGACTTTAGGCGTTGTTTGCAGTCCTTCGTGCCCGCCGCGTGGGAGCCCCCACAGAGCAGACACTTGGGTGTGCATTGATGATGTTCTTCCGGATCTTTCTAGCCACATTGCTTGCAAGCTCTGATCCCGGGGGTGGGGCAGACGTCCGACCGGTGACCTTGCTGGCAGCAAATATAGCAAAGTTACCGCGTTGGTATACTATACTACACCGCTATACTACAACCGGCGGTAACTGCGGCGACGTTTTTTTCGGCGGCGGACACGCTTTCGCACGTTCCTGTTCAACAGGGCAATTTTTTCGCGCGCACTGCTGCCGCGATATCAGCTATGAATGGGTGCTCTGTAGCGCCGTCACCATGGGCCTCGCTGCATGTCGCGGCTATTGCTGTAGGCGGTCGTTGCGTCATTCTGACCGCGCCGCGCGAGGAATGCTGGGATACGTGACCGGCGCGGCTCCGCGGGCGATGAACAGGAACGGAGCTATTCGCGCGCCAGCAACGTTAGAACGCGCCAGACGGTGCCGGACACGCCAGTTGCATCGTTTCGTTGTCCAACCGGCGTCGCGGAGGTCGACGGTCGCGCACACGCGCGTTACATCGGAGTATATCTGTGGCTTTAAGAAGCGACACGTCGTCATGCCGTCGTAGTTATGGCGCCATTATCGTTATATCAATAAAATTCCTTCGTCATTCCATCATCACTGCGTCGGCATCTTACTCTCGTCCTTCCACCATGCTCATGGGAGACCATGGCAAGCGCTGCCATAACAAAGTGAGACGATCTCGAAGTGCGTGACCTAAAGCTGAAGCAACGAACGTGTTTCAACTTGCAATACACATGTTAAATAAACGTGACTTCGTCATCCTGAGATTAGTTCTGCCGTATTTGTACTGCGAAGCTCTACATAGCTACCCTCCGGCGGTGGTCGACGTCCTTCGATGTACGCGTCGTGTCGACACAAAAAATTTTCGTCTCCAGTTTTCGGGAAACAGGCGCAGTATCCCGGTTCAAACTCGTATGCGGCCACGGTGGTTAACCCCCAGGGCAACATCCTGAATGCAACGTCTATCCTACACTCTACGGCGTCCGTCGCAGAGCAAGTCGCAGTGGCGCTGGCTCTGTGAACTCGGGCGCAGGCAGACCTTCGTGGGCTCCAGATCAGCGGCGATGGCCTTTCTCGCCGGTTCGGTCTCGGCTGAAGCTGTGGCGGTGCTGAGGACGCGCAATCCAGGCACGGCCCGTCACGTCATCACTTTGTTCCCGGCTCAAATGAGCCGGAACGTCTCCCCTGGCTCGATCAACCCCAATGGCCCACGACCAGGCGCGAGGTCTCGTCAACCGCGCCGGTCCGAGGGGCCCGGCTTCGCAGGGGATCGACCGAACCACGGACCCGCTGCTTACTTTCCACGAGATCGCTGCTCACTACCAGCTGGGACGCAGGCAGTTTCCGGCTCCTCACCCGAAGCTAGGCAGACCACAGGCCTCGGTGCTGAGTATGCTGCAGACGGGCTCCTTTCGGTCTCGATCCAGACTGAGCCACTACTCTCTGGGTGTGGATCTCCGCTGCCCCGACTGCGGCGAGGAACGGTACACCTTGAACCACATGCTGCGGCAGTGTTCCGCGTTGCATCACTGATCTTTCAACAGGCAAGAAGACTGAGAAGAAGCCGTCAAGAGCGACGACCTTCAAGTCCAGCTTCGGGCCGTCCACAGGGCCTACGAGAGGGCTGTAGATCCCGGTCTTTCGCCCCCGGCGCGGTTGCGGCCCGCGACTACGACAACGTAGTCCCTTAGGACCAAATAAAGTGTCTTGTCTGTCTGTCTGTATGTCTGTTTGCGTGTATGTCTCCAATTTCTCGTGAATGCTCTGTAGCTCTCAATCTAATGTAGGTATCTTGAAGAAAATCATACTGTACTTAGTCGCTAAGGCACCTCTATCATTACGCCGAGTTTCATTTACTTGAAATTATTAGTTCACTGTCAAGTTGTAAACGTTACGAAATTCCCGTCTGCTGTCAGTACATGGCCGTCAACAGAGGGAGTATGGTTATAGGAAATGGCTGCAAATGTTGTCTTCTTGAATCTATCCCAACAGAAATTATATGACAATTAGCCACTAAAACGAATCTAATAGTACGCCAAGTTTCATATAGTTTTCATGATTGCGTAGTTCAAAGTGAAGTTTTAAACATTGCGGAATTGCGTCTGCCCTGCGGCGGTACTTGCACACGTTACTACTTCATAAATCAATAAGAATAAATCACTCTACATTCAAACGATGCATCCTTTGTAGGTGTCCAATAATAAAACTGATAATAATATGACAATATTAATAATACATATATATAAATAGATGCGACGATTGAGGTAAAACGCACCACAGCTTCGCTGCTGGTCCTTCACAGAATGGGAGGGCTGATAAATAATTTTTTTCTCTTCAAGATTCTATATCCACAGGAGAAAAAGTACCGACACAAAAAGCTACCTTGAAGCAGCTTCATGTGGCCCGGGGTTCATATACAGAATAGCAGTAGAGAGTCAAGAAGTACATACAGTTTTCACGTTCATCATACACTGCACACACGCAGCGATTGAATTCATAGCAATTAACCAGATTGTCAGACAAACATGTGTACATGTGTAAATTGAGCAAAACAAAGTGCAATCTACCTACTTGAGAAAAAAAAGGGATATCACACATGGAAAAAATTGCCTCACGTTGAATCTTACCACATATTTATTTATTTATTTATTTATTTATTTATTATATCCTGAGACCCTTCGCTACAAGCAGCTGGTTAGTTTTAAAGTTGCAACCAAATACAAAATGCGAAAATGGAAGCTGTTTTCGAGATTCGTGTAGTAGCATAGATAATAAAACAGAAAAAACAACAATGCAATTTGTTTCAAGATTAGTGTATAAGATATAACACACTGGAAGTGAATACAAAACAAGAAGGTAATCTCTTTCTAGATTCGGGCTACAATAACAGAGATGTGAAATGGTGCCACCGGGCTACTTTGGTGTGGTAGGCAACACCAAGAAGTTGCCTGGGTAAATCTCTTCCAATCTAATACCATGCGTGGAAAATAGGAATACTTATAACTGTCAGTTCTAGCAAAATAAGGTGTGATAGCGTTAGCCTGATGGTACCTTGTGGGTCCCCTGTAAGTAACGGTGATAGATACAGTGATGCATCTGTCGCAAGTTCATTTTTGAGAAGCAGTGAACAAAAGTCAATTCTGAACATTTTTCGATGCATTTTAAGAAGAAGAATGTCATTAGCTTTAATTACTTTCGACGGAGAGCCAGTTCGTGAGAATTTGTAGCAAATAAACCGGATAGCTTTCCTGTGTATTCTTTCAAGGCACTTAATGTTTAGCGGAGTATACGGGTCCCATACTGCACTGACGTATTCTAATTTGGGTCAGATTAAGGAATAATATAGTAATTTAATAATGCTTGGGGAGGTTTGAAGTTTGTGCTTTATAAAGCAGAGCTTTCGAAATGCTGATAAGCAAATATTATTAACATCCATAGTCCGGGATAAGTTAGTTGTTAAATAACACTTAAGTATTTGTACATGTCGAATTTTTTAACAGACTATGGACCAAGTCGGTAAGTAATAGACAGAGGTGTTTTTTTACGTGTGATAGGGAGGAATACAGTTTTGTCGGTGTTAACAAACATCCCCCATTCGTTGCACCACTTCATTATGTTATTAAGGCTATTATTTAGCTCAACTTGATCATGTAACAAGAAATTTGTTTGAATAAAACGCAGTCATTTGCAAACAGATTATTATTGCACATGAGAAGTTATTATATTTACGGTATCGTTAATGTAAGATAAGAAAAGCAGAAGGCCCAGGACACAACCCTGTGGCACCCCTGACTTGACTGGCAGAGTGTCCGAAAGTTGTCCTCCAAAGTCACTGTGTTGCTTCCTGTTAGTGAGGTATGCGAAAATCCAGTTGGCAAAGATCTCAGGTATGCCAAGGATTCTAGGCTTTAAATTTATTTTGTCATCCGGGACATTGTCAAAAGCTTTACAGAAATCAAGATTATTTCGTGTATTTGGCCGTTATGATCAAGCGATAAAGTGAACGAGTGGACTATCGTAAGTAGTTGGGTTAGTGTTGAATATCCTTTTCGAAAGCCGTGTTCTTATGTTGTTAATTCACCATTATTTTCAAAAAATTTGGTCATACAGTTCGCAATATATTCTACGAGATTGCAGCATTGGGAGGTTAGTGATACAGGACGATAATTCTGTATTAGTAACCCGTCACCTTTCCTAAACACAGGGACAACCCGAGAAGTCTTCTATTGATTTGGCAATTGTGCTGTCATGAGTGAGACACAGAATAAAATAACAAAAAATCTGTCAAGAAGTTCAGCATATCGTTGAAAAATATGTCAGGAATTTTGTCGGGACCACAGTAACTCTTCGTTTTCAAGTTAAGCAGCAGAATAAATAGGCCAGCATAAGATATAATGTTCCCATGTTTTAAATGGGGCAATGAGAGACTGCAGGCGCATACCGCTGCACCTGATAACAGATTTTGAAAGTACTTCTTAATGTGCTGACCTAAAACATAGCTGCAAAATGGTTTTGTTTTGTTCAGGTTCCCAGTCTCTGCGTTCCATTTGTTCACGTTAGATGTTTTAAGAACCAAGGAACGCAACACTTGGGAGCCATATGCTCTACGAAGAAAACGCAGCTTCTGTGTAGTTGACAACTGGGGCACGATCGGATATCTTTGTTCGATACACGTTCGGTTCGGTTGCTGCAACGTCACAAAGTGGCAGTATGCGAAATTTCTGATAATTGGGCGGAGAGAGCAGCCAATCGACAAGCGGTGAACTGCCCGGAAGTTTACTTCCCTCGTTTGTCGTCTGCTTGCAGACAGTATACTACAGAACGGAATGTTTCTCGCCTTCCAATGAATGAAATCTTTATCTTAAGAATGTATTTTTTTTTCTTCTCAAGCTTAAACACGTTTTCAAATAGTAGTACGTGTGACAACTACAATTTATAACTATTTGTTTCTCTGCGTCTTCCCTAGGTGGTGTCGCACACACCGAGGAGAAAAAAGGAAAAAGAAACGACGGGAACAGTGGCGCACTTTTCAAGACGCAGTAAGAACATTCCAGTGGCTTTCTGGCACCGATGGTGTGGTCAATTTCGTTAGTCTCCAGCATAGTATCCAATGGGTAGTAGAATCGATAGCCTGACATCGCGATTAATGCAAAGGAAAATAACTGTCTTTGTTTTATCATAAAGCTATGTACATCTGACCATTTGTGGCCATTTATGACATTACTGGATGAGTTAATTGGATGAATTCGAAGATAAAAATCTGCTAGTGTCATATGCACATAATGCAGGTGTTGCTTTGTAGCACATATTCTCTTAAATACAATTATGTTCTCCTATATTTTATAGATCATTTATATTGTCACGTGGTGGTGACGTTGAAGAACACAGCAGCAATACTGTCAAAGACAAAACTAACTTTTATTGGGTGAACCTGTGCCCACAAAAACAGGCTACACTTATAGCACAACGATAGCGGCGAACACGTCAGCGATCGTCGAAAATCCGATCAGCGGGTCAAGCACGTCGGCCTTCATACAGCAGTCGTCGAATGTTCCAGACTAATCGTTGGGACCCGCGCGCCTTCCACAAAGTTCTACACCATTCGCGTCACGCGATGAAATCAGATAACACAAGGTTCGGCGACAACAGACAGCGGATAGAGGCATCGATAACTTTCCAGAAACTTCGGATACATGCAGGCGCGCACCGCGCTGTGCGATAACATTTGTTAGGCGGCGAAACGTGGTCGCCCGATAAAGATAAGTACACGTGTCAATATACACGTCGAAAACAAAGAGACGCAAAATGATGCCCCGTGGCAGTGCACATATCAGCGATTCAAAATAGGAGCTAGAACCATCGACACGGATTTATTGCTGCAGTTTCTAAGGTACGACCTGATGAGCTTAAGCGCATTTACTCAGATGCCGTTAGTGTAAAGTTTGTCTAATATTGTTATTATTGCAGTCTAAATATTTTCTCAAATCAGCAAGAATGCCCAATGCTAGAAACTTGTTGTCAATGTTCCGCGAAAAAAAAAGATGCAGTTTCGCCCCGAAGGCGAAACACCGATTAAATTGCAAATTTCTGGGCCGCTATACGAAGTAAGGATAGTAGTTTTATTGGTCGCATAAGTTTGTAAGCTTAGGCACACTAACTATATTAATAAGCATGGTGAGACTCGCGCACAAGCAAACATGAACACATCTCACTCGATGGCTACGGAAACTACGTGTCAAAATGCTGAAGTGAGGAAGCGCGACAGCAGCAGCGAGGGAATAAACTTCTTGCTTCGTCTCGCATCAACGCGAACTAAGCCGCAGAAACAGCGCACGGCGGGCTCTGTTCCCCGTCGCAGATGGCTTTGAAGATGGAGCGACCCGGGTGGGCGCGTGCGCCGCCCGAAGTATAGCGCCTCCCCCCCCCCGCCCCCCTTGGAAACTTGCGCGCGAGGAAAGACGGCGCGCTTCGCCCCCGTTTTCCTTCCTTGCGTGAGCGAGATTGCGGCGCGATCACCGGCTAACCTTTGCACGCTCACTCGCACGTACACTATGCGACGCGCGGCAATGATTTTATCGCCCTTAAACTTTATACGCAACCTCACGGCGACGGCAGAAAGGCGCCTGGAATGTCCATATATAATTGATGTCACAATATTAGATTTTATGTTAAAATAACGCATATTCCGCAGATATGTCATGTGTAAAACAAAATTGCGAATCTGTGAACAGGTGATTTTCAGCGAAGAAAATTTCCAACCGCGCAAGCTAAGCATTTTCCATTGGAAAAATTTATAAAAATATATATTGCATGGTAGTTGTCTTAGTCTTGCGTCGTCCCCGATTGATGGATATCAATTAGTTAGGCTGGCTTTAGACTACCTGGAAAGACGCAGAAGGTTATTGATAAACTGAATATCCACCATAAGTGAGGTGTCAGAGCGTCAGTACAAATTTGGTCGGATGTATTGACAGACCGTCCAAAGGGGCGGACGGTTGGGGAGGAGGGGGAGGAGGGGGTTAACGTTGGAGGTATTACCCAAAGTCATCAGCATAGCAATTGTAGCGATTGTAGCGCGATTTAGGGAGATTAAGGAAGTGTTCGTTAAAACAAACAGCTTGTTCGGTTCTCTTTAAAGCTAAAAGTCCCATTCTAAAGCCTCCGATATAATTACATGAAATAGGCTCGTTAAAGACTTGATTTCTTGTTTTTTAAATTTATTTCACATCACTTCGGCAGCTATATTTTTAATGTTTTCGTGCCTTACGCAACACAGTGTCTAAATGATTGCTGCAGTTTGCAGTTGTATTCGTGTAAACCAATTATCTGCTGGGTAGAAATGTTTTTACACATATTGTTTTTCTTTATCTTTTTACTCAGCAAAGATATGGGCTGCACTCCGAGCTCAATAGTGCCTCTGTTTTGCGGTCTCTTCGCGTTGCGTTTGTGGTTCTTCGTTGGTATCGCTCAGTGCAGGGTTCTTCTTACCTTGCTCTCAAGCTTTTTGGTAACTTCCAAGCTATCTCCCTCGTTGACTGAAACTTGGTGCGCCAGAAATCATACGATCTTCAAAGAGTCCAATCCCTTCCTTTTAAAATTATCATTGCCAATAGCATACTTGGCATTTTCACACCAGTTTTCTTTCCGGCTATCCAGGTAATCCACCGAAAAATGTGGGCTGATCCCGAATGTTGTGCAGCATAAAAGTGGGCACTCTTGGTGTGCGTATGTAGCACCGGGTATGGCCGCTATTCAGTTAAAGGGAAGCTGAAAGCTTTTCCAGAAAAAAAGAGTGAAGAGCAGTACGTCGTGGTTGTAAACCCTCTGAATTCGAATATCGCATCGAATTTGAGCGAAAGAAAGCGCAAACGTATTTTATTTCGACGAAAAGTACAGAAGCAGACACGCCCAGCTCGCGCGCCTCGTTTTCGCCTGTGATTGGTCGGGCGCCTCGTGACATCAACAATGGCGTTCATCCGGACCGAGTGCTGCCGCTACACACGAAGCACGGTTCAAGGTAGTTTGGTGGTGTTTTGCTGAGACGGTCATGGAAAATTTCGAGAGCTTGCGTTTCTCTGAGGAGTTCGGCGTTAAGTCCAAACTCTACAAGAGCGATATTGCGCGCGACTGTGATGGGCGACGGCTTCGAGCGACAAAACGGGCCGTCGCTTGAACAGATCGCTCGGTGTTGTCGCTCGATCGCTTGTTTCTAGAAATCTAGAACTGGTCGCTCGTCGCCCGGAAATGCCATGAGCGACTAGCCAATAGTGCGAAGCCGAAACTGGATGTACATAACTCAAATACTACTGTTTGTCGCACGGAACGAGCAAACTATTGAATTTTACACGTGCAAAAATAACCTAGTGCAAGACCTTCAGAAATATTTTATGCTCCTTCTTCAGTAAAATACATCAACTTAAATTTATAAAGCATGCGTCACGCTAGTTTCGGCGCGTATATTGCTGCCCTCATACCGGGAAGTCGTCGCTCAAAGCCGTCGCTTGCGTGGAGTTCGGCTTGCAGGCGACGAGTGAACGCGACAGACATCGCCTCGCTTGTCGCGCTGTCGCTGTCGCGTGCAAGATCACTCGTAAGATCACTTGTAAGGGATCACTTGTAATACTTTACTCCCTTCAAGTACGAGCCGAATGCGAAGAGCCGGCCTCTCCAAGAAGCAAAAAATGCTGGTGCAAGCACTGCTTTCCACGTGAACGAAGGTGGAGTGTTAGCATCTCCTTGTGTTGGAAATGTTCTTTGGTGAGTATGTTTTTTGCTAAGCTGCATTCAGCGTTCTAGTGAGTACGTTTCCGGGCAAACAACTGTAGTGTTATGTCCCTGCATGCCTCCTCGTAGAACGTAAGCGGTGATGCGATCTTCAGCATTTGTGCGCTGCCCCAAAGCTGTCGGCAATCTACACAGACGGTTTAAACGCGGGAAAAGTTTACCGGCTGTTGTAGCACGTGTAGTATAGAACCTTCATCAGCGCGCCATCCGCGCGCTACTCGTAACCGGCGAATTCCGTCAGCTACGTGCGATGGTCGGTTTCTCCATGTGTGCGAGAGAAGGGGGAGCGCAGCGTCCTGGCGTGAGCAGGCTTTCCAACACATGCAAACTTTACGCTTGCACTGCCTTATGGTAGCTGCATGCAGGCTGTTTCACAACACACGTGCGAATAGAAAATTCGCGGCGTTTGGCGATTAAACCTGCGTCAAGGGTGGGAGATAAACATGCACCTTCCATTCAGCGTGCCAATTTTTTTTTTTTAGGAGAACCCAAAGCACGCATTATTGATAAACTCCGGTAGTTATCGTCCCGGAAGTGGTTAGAGCACAACCCTGTTGTTCTTGAGCGCTTGAAGTTGTTTCGCTTCACAGCAGCCTCCCACTTAGCTGAAAGCTTCTTGTCTTGCAGGAACTAATGGAACATCGAAACGTCGCGGCCGCTGGTGTTCGTGCAAGCGTAGGCTGCACAGAACGCCGGCATGATCGGCCTACAAGCTCAATTGATGCTGCGCACGTCAACTACCACTCCTATATACACACAAACAAAGGAATGTAGGGTCGAGCGAAGCAGATTAGGACGGCACGCACGCAGAAATAAGCCCAGTCAGGCACGGTCGCGGAGACTGCGAAGGAGCGGAACACCAGTGTTGACGTCACTACGCCGCGGTTTCCGGTCTCCGCTCGCATCGCAATTTTAACCGACGATTGCGTCGCTCCTAAGTGAAAAATCCCCCCCCCAAAATTTTACCTTCATGGTTTATAAGGTTCCCGCATCCGTATATGAGCGTTTTATTGAATTCGACAGACTCTTCAGCTTCTCTTTAACTCCTTTGATACTATATTGGGTCACTATATGCGCCAATGTGTGCGCGCGGACTTTACGGCGACACTACTCATACGTGACGCGTTTTGGCTGTTCTAATACTTGTATATTCATCGGACATGAACACTGCCTCGATATTGGTATTTATCTAACTTATTTTTATTGCGCGTTATCTGATTGCACCTCAGAACGTGCTCATTGAATGCGTTTCTTATAAAAATATATTGGGTAGCTGCGTTCACAAGCAAATCGCTGTCATATACATCATGTACGTGGGAGCTGCGCGCTGCCCGCGTAGTCGCAAGTGCGTATGGGTATACGAAGAAACTAAGCATGCCATAAGTTGAGTCGAATTGAGGGCGTCGCCTGTGATGGCTACTATCGTTGTTTCTTCGCACGAAGTCATGGGCCCGGTACATATATTCTTCTG
The DNA here is from genome assembly GCF_023375885.2 of Dermacentor andersoni. Classification (NCBI taxonomy): domain Eukaryota; kingdom Metazoa; phylum Arthropoda; class Arachnida; order Ixodida; family Ixodidae; genus Dermacentor; species Dermacentor andersoni. The sequence goes on from NC_092815.1 coordinate 148,424,194, forward strand.
CAAATGGCTACGGATACATTATTGCTTCCGACTGCAACCAGCTGCAGCGTCTCCACGCTGTGGCAAGAAAAAAATGTATGCTGCTGTAAGAATATAAACGCGCACTCTGATGCGCAGAACACCTGACACATGTTGCAAAAGAGCAGCTGGCCACAAATATCTCTACTGAGACAGGTGGATCAGTTGCACCTGCCGTTTTCCCAAGCAGCGTGGGTCTTCCTTTTCGTAAACACATTTCTTCAGAAAGAAATCTCGAGCACGTTCTCTATCAAATACGCTGAGAAGAGGCTTCCCCGGATTTACTTACCTTTCTATGCACTGTCAAGGTGGCACAGGGGTTTCAAAACAGGTGGGTTGCGCACGTTAGATTCAGGAGCCTTTATTTCCCGTCCATCCTATATATATATATATATATATATATAGTGATAAATGAAACGTCATCTACTATTGACGGAAAAATGGGTTTCACCTGTGCCGTAATTGAAGACATCAATCATCCAGTGCCTCAATAAAAATTTCGAAAACAATGGGCACGCGTCGAGGTAGGTCAATCATGGCCGCCCCCTATGTCGTCGTATAACACGCAATATTACGGCATCACAGAGTGTGTTCACACAAGCAACAATTCAACGGTGCGGTGAAACCGCTGCTGGCATAATTCTTCCCACCATTTCTAATACAACCACAAATAAACATAAACACTGTCCAAACGTATTTCGGTCACAGAAAGGCACGTGCTCAATTGATAGTTGCGATATCTGTGCTATATTTGCTACCAACGAAGAAAGTAGAAATTTACACAGTTCTCATAGCAAGAAAATAATTGAGAAGACGTGTACGTTTACCTGATGCTTACAATGATTGCGATGCCAGAGGCATCACGTACTCAATTTCTCGCCGTCGAATAAGTATTAGGTCTACCAACAATGTCTCCGCTATTTGAAACCCCAAAGGACACTACGAAATATCAAACGTATATTACTTGAAGTGCTTTATTACGAAATCAGTTTAAGTAGAGGCATTGACGAATGCATCGGCAGGTAAAAGAAGGAGACACGAAGACGGAAAGGCCGACAAGCTAAAGGCCGTGCCAGGTTGACTAAACTCTACAGATGTGGATAGGAAAAGATAGGAGAAAAAAATTGGAGGACGCTTAAGCTTCGCCTTCAAGTGTTAAACGCGACAGCGTTCCCGTCGACCCGCCAAGGGGTGTAAGACAATGCGCTACGGCGCAGCGACCACTTACGAGGCGCCCCGCATCGGACTTTGCACTCCCCAATCACACAGTGTGCGTCGAGCAACGCAGCGTTCGGCGCGGCAACGAAACGTGCGCCTGAGCAAGCGGAACGAACCAAAGAAGTCGGTATCTCGGAGGGGGAAACGATCTACGCCAGCCAAACGTCGTGATCGGCATGGGCAGAGAGATATATCGATAGTGATCTAAAGAAAGGTAGGACGCTTGATTCTGCAACCCGTGAGAGCACGGCGAAGCGTCGTCAGGGGAGAGGGAGTCGGGGCCGCAACGCGCCTCGCACCGGTCCCCGCACAGGCCCAATGCGCGCGTGGCGCGCCACCTGTCGGGGCAGCGCCGTACATTGAAAGGAGGGGGTCTTCTGTGTCTGCCGCAAGATGGCTCTGCGTGTGCGGAAAGGGCAGAAGAAATGTAGCGGAAACGTACTTCGCTACACGTGTAACTGCAACTTCTTTAGGTTACATGCTCATAATTACCGATATACACCGCAGTAAAACTTTCTACGGCACGTTTCTAAGACAACACCGCATTCACTAGAGGCGTTTTCGTACCGCTTTGAAGCATCGAACTCGTGGCTGAGTGGTAGCGTCTCCGCCTCACATTCCGGATACCCTGGTTGGATTCCCATGCAGCCCATGTTGCAAGTTGTTTTTATTGATAAATTGTCTGCCGGGATTTTTCGCTCACGGCCAACGCCGCGGACGCCGACACCGACGACACCGGCTTTTCTGCGACACGAGCTCGTTAACGCTGTCACGGTGAGAATGGGGAAAGAAGGCCAGTCGGTGTGAACACACTCACACAGGAATATTCGCTCACGGCCGCAGGCACTCGTACAGTCTAGTCGCTTTGACGGAGCGCAACGGCGCTTTTTGTTGCCATGTACACTGAAGAGGACAGGCCGCCATTGGAATATGAACCTGGCAACGTTTAACGCTAGAACGTTATTTAGTGAGGCGAGTCTAGCAGTGCTACTGGAGGAATTAGAGGGCAGTAAATGGGATATAATAGGGCTCAGTGAAGATAGGAGGCCAAAAGAAGCATATACAGTGCTAAAAAGCGGGCACGTCCAGTGCTACCGGGGCTTAGCGGAAAGAAGAGAACTAGGAGTCGGATTCCTGATTAATAAGAATATAGCTGGTAACATACAGGAATTCTATAGCATTAACGAGAGGGTGGCAGGTCTTGTTGTGAAACTTCATAAGAGGTACAAAATGAAGGTTGTACAGGTCTACGCCCCTACATCTAGTCATGATGACCAGGAAGTCGAAAGCTTCTATGAAGACGTGGAATCGGCGATGGGTAAAGTCAAAACAAGATACAGTATACTGATGGGCGATTTCAATGCCAGGGTAGGCAAGAAGCAGGCCGGAGACAAGTCAGTGGGGGAATATGAAGAAGAAAGTGAAGAAGAAACTAGGAATTGGCAAGAATCAGATGTATGCGTTAAGAGACAAAGCCGGCAATATCATTACTAATATGGATGAGATAGTTCAAGTGGCTGAGGAGTTCTATAGAGATTTACACAGTACCAGTGGCACCCACGACGATAATGGAAGAGAAAATAGTCTAGAGGAATTTGAAGTCCCAAAGGTAACGCCGGAAGAAGTAAAGAAAGCCTTGGGAGATATGCAAAGGGGGAAGGCAGCTGGGGAGGATCAGGTAACAGCAGATTTGTTGAAGGATGGTGGGCAGATTGTTCTAGAGAAACTGGCCACCCTGTATACGCAATGCCTCATGACGTCGAGCGTACCGGAATCTTGGAAGAACGCTAACATAATCCTAATCCATAAGAAAGGGGACGCCAAAGACTTGAAAAATTATAGACCGATCAGCTTACTGTCCATTGCCTACAAAATATTTACTAAGGTAATCGCAAATAGAATCAGGAACACCTTAGACTTCTGTCAAGCAAAGGACCAGGCAGGATTCGGTAAAGGCTACTCAACAATAGATCATATTCACACTATCAATCAGGTGATAGAGAAATGTGCGGGATATAACCAACCCTTATATATAGCTTTCATTGATTACGAGAAAGCGTTTGATTCTGTCGAAACAAGAGGTGTTTACAGGAGGTATTCAGAGACCTGGATTTAAAGAATTGGGGATAAAAATTAATGGAGAATACCTTAGTTACTTGCGATTCGCTGATGATATTGCCTTGCTTAGTAACTCAGGGGACCAATTGCAATGCATGCTCACTGACATGGAGAGGCAAAGCAGAAGAGTGGGTCTAAAAATTAATCTGCAGAAAACTAAGTAATGTTTAACAGTCTCGGAAGAGAACAGCAATTTACAATAGGCAGCGAGGCACTGGAAGTCGTAAGGAAATACATCTACTTAGGGCAGGTAGTGACGGCGGATCCGGATCATGAGACGGAAATAATCAGAAGAATAAGAATGGGCTGGGGTGCGTTTGGCAGGCATTCTCAGATCATGAACAGCAGGTTGCCATTATCCCTCAAGAGAAAAGTGTATAATAGCTGTGTCTTACCAGTACTCACCTACGGGGCAGAAACCTGGAGGCTTACGAAAAGGGTTCTACTCAAATTGAGGACGACGCAACGAGCTATGGAAAGAAGAATGATAGGTGTAACGTTAAGGTATAAGAAAAGAGCAGATTGGGTGAGGGAACAAACGCGAGTTAATGACAGCTTAGTTGAAATCAAGAAAAAGAAATGGGCATGGGCAGGACATGTAATGAGGAGGGAAGATAACCGATGGGCATTAAGGGTTACGGACTGGATCCCAAGGGAAGGGAAGCGTAGCAGGGGGCGGCAGAAAGTTAGGTGGGCGGATGAGATTAAGAAGTTTGCAGGGACGGCATGGCCGCAATTAGTACATGGCCGGGGTTGTTGGAGAAGTATGGGAGAGGCTTTGCCCTGCAGTGGGCGTAACCAGGCTGATGATGATGATGATGATGACACTGAAGAGGTCCTGCGACAGACAGACAAATAACTTTGTTGAGGTCCTGAGGGATTAGCCGGCAGATACCTGTTGGGGTCCCCGGCTCGCCGCAGGCTGCTTCCATGTCGGAATCGGGAAGCCAAGCCTCTCCGCTCTTTCACTGGTTCTCTGTACGGCCGTGGACTGGATGTTGAGTCCGGTACTTTCGAAGGCCTCATCCCAGTCCTGTCGGCTGGTGAGTGTCGTATGTTAAACTCCTCCGCCAAATCCGGGCGCTGTGGATCAATCTCTGTGTTAATCCTGCTTGGGAAACTTCGAGAGGTATAGGACCTCGTCTGAAGCATCCTAAGCGTGATCGCTTGAGATCTGCATAGCCGCGGTTTTGGAGGCGGGAAGCGCCTACGTTCCTCTTTATAGAGCGAGACGATCTCATGGAAGGTTAATGATGGCTCGCCGTGGCCAATCTCCTCCGGATCCAATGAAGACCATCCCCGTTGCGGCGCATGAGTTCTCGCGCACAGTGGTGAGCAATCTCATTGGGGCTTGGGCGTCCCGGCAGCACGTCGTCGCCATTGTGAGCGGATAACAACGTAATGTAACGCACGAGGCCAAAATTGGTTTTGGACTTGCTTTTCAGAAGCGCCGGCGCCTGTCTCGCAACGATTCTCGAGGCGAAAGCCCTGATGGCCGCGCGGGAGTCAATGCAGGTATGCGGCCTTTTAGAATCTTGCACCGCCAGCGCAAACACCACCTGCTCTGCCACGTCGGCTATGACAGCGCCTATCGAGGCCGCAGGTAGGAGCTCGCCCTTCTCGCTGACCACCGCGACCGCGAATTTACCGGGGCGCCAATACTGAGCTCCGTCCACGAAGGTTTCTATGCCGACCGTTTCTATGTCGGTCTGGCTATTCGAGCGGCTGAGACCGGCTGGCTGTACGGGATAGTTAGCATCACAGGATGCGAAGCGGGTTGATGGGGGAAATGAAGTAGGAGATTAACAGCGCGAGCATACGACGATGACAAAGAAAACGACAGGACAGGCTGTGGTTTCCCGTTACCATACGTTGACGTGGGCGAGTTCGTTCAACTTGATCACTACATTCACGAAACCGCAAATGACGATGACCCCCAAGATCACATACGACCGGACGGACACTGACCTTCCAACTAGCGTTTGTGTAAAAAAAAAAACCCGTCAAGGCGGCCTAGTGGCGGTAGCATTGCGCTGGTAAGCCCGAGGACGCGATTTCTATCCGAGGCCGCGGCTGCTGCATTTTGATGTAAACGAAATGCAAAAAAAAAAAATCGCGTTTCGTGCATTCGATAAGCAGTAAAGAATCCAATGTGGTCAAAATTGGTTTGGTGACCTCATAATTAGATCTCTGGTTCTGGTGTGTAAAACAGCGTAATTTAAATTTCATTTCTGACAACTCGTTGGAATATACAAAGTGAGAATCACGTAACCAAGCCACAAATCGTCACCAAATAAACTGGCCCGATTCAATTCCCTGACGTGCCTACAGATGCCTCGTAAGGAATCGTAACTTTTTTTTTTTTTAGACCCGCCGTGGTCGCTCACTGGCTATGGCGTTCGGCTGCAGAGTACGAGGTCGCGGGATCGAATTCCGGCCACGGCGGCCGTATTTCGATTGGGGCGAAATGCGAAAACACCCGTGTACTTAGATTTAGGTGCACGTTAAAGAACCCCAGGTAGTCCAAATTTCCGGAGTGCCACGCTACGGCGTGCCTCATAATCAGATGGTGGTTTTGGCACGTAAAACACCAAATTTGAACATTTTTTAGAGCGATAGCTCTACCACTTTTCGTACAAGCATATAAAACGCGTGGTTCCGTGAATCTGACCTTCAAGTTCAGCCAAGGTCAAATTAAGACTTAGCCTGCCACTACCGGCGGCTGCGGCGTACGCCGCATGGGCATATGCTGAAAGCGATGTGCGATGTGGCCAATGCGCGCTAGCGCGTGCGACTCATCTTCAAAGCGATCTGCGATGTGTACAAAGTGCGCCGAGTGCTCGTAGGTTCGTATGCGCTGTGCTTTCGACGATTAATTCGCGCAGAAGCGAAACGCAGCATGAAGGTCAATTCGCTCGCTGCTGCTGCCGTGCCGAGCAGCGTCTGCGTCCTTTTCCAAAGCAAGCAAAACCATGCTATTGCTCGACAAACTTGGTTTAAGCGCGTTCAAACACGCAATTTTTTTTTCATGCAGCGCGAAAGACAGACAGCTGACGCAGTTATCCCCTGCTATCGATATGTAATATGCTCGAACTGTTTCGCTTTCTGCATCGCATGCAACATGTGTTCATGCAGTATACCTAAGTTTCTCAACTCGACTTTTTTGAAAAAGTGAACCTACGGCAGCAAAGAAAATAGTTGAAGCTTATTTTATTATTAAAACTGATAGTGAGCCCACAAACTGTCCCTTTTTGACGACCGAAAGAGGAGTAGCTGACACGTATCACGCGATTTATTCCAGATGGCACCTGTGTTCGATTGCGCTACGGTGGAGAATGCAGAATGTGTACGCAGCTCCTCTAAATGTGTAGACAGGGGCGATATCCTTGTAGACAGCGAAACCGATTCACAGCGCTTCACCTGACGGACCTGAGACGAGACTTAACGGGCGTCTACAAGAACCGTTGAAACTTACGAACGACGCTGCAGTCGACGACATGGGGGTAATTTTTATGTCTTATCAGCTGCTGACGTTGAACATTTTCAAAAAAATCGCAACAACGGGACTTGTTCATCGATCTTACTTGACGATAAATATAATGCATATTGCGAATTTCATTTTCGCAAACAAGAATCTGAATTTGCCTTAGGAAATATGCCTCAGCTGTCCCCCGCATTGACCCACACACCGCAGATGCGTCACCGTACCCTGGTCCACTACTCGCGCATCTTGCCACAGTTACCATTACCGGATTAAGAAAGGAAATATTGAAGTTCTTCTTGGTAAAGCTCTCTTTGCGGGTGCTGGCGGCTTCTGTCTTGCTGAGTATACAGCAACATGTGCCACTGGGTATGCGCAACTGGGCATGTTGCATTGCATATATGGTCATTCTTGACCAATCCTCCAACCTGAATGAGTATTTGCCTCTGGGGAGGTGCCCGAATAGACAAGGAGGCCAAGCAGCAAGAAGTGAGGAAGTCAGCGACGAAAGCATCCGAGTGTGATGCCGACATGCGTAACTGGCATTGAGCGTCTCGGTATGTGGCACTTTTATGTACCACTCTTCAATGAACCTCCTTGGCGCTTGCTCGGAGCACTGAGTAGGTACAATGCGCTCTGTGCTGCTCTTCAATGAATCTCTTTGATTGTGACGCTGTTTAATCAACCCATTACACGCTAACTTGGTTAACTAGGTATGTGTTACTGGGTATGTGCCGCGCTATAGTGACAAAAACAGGTTGCAGCCACTTTAGCATACCCTAAAAAGATTGAAGGCCAAAGCCGGCGCGCTTACGAGACATTCATTAAATTACTTGACTTTCTCATTCGAATGCATTTTTACTTCCTGTTACTTGTTTTCCACCTCCAACAGCCATGTGTTCGAGTGCATTAATTAATTATATCTTAATTATACATGCCTTATTTACTTCACCCTAATTACCACCAAAGGTCGTGGGTTCGGGTGCCTTAGTTGACTCTATTAAATTAACTGTGGCTTAAATGACTTCACCCTAAATAACACCAAAGGTCATGGGGTCGACTGCCACCAAAGGTCGACGGTTTGACTCCCACCGAAGGTCGTGCATCCCCGCCGTGGTTGCTCAGTGGCTATGGTGTTAGGCTGCTGAGCACGAGGTCGCGGGATCGAATCCCGGCCACGGCGGCCGCATTTCGATGGGGGCGAAATGCAAAAACACCCGTGTATTTAGATTTAGGTGCACGTTAAAGAACCCCAGGTGGTCGAAATTTCCGGAGTCCTCCACTACGGCGTGCCTCATAATCAGAAAATGGTTTTGGCACGTAAAGCCCCATAATGTTTTTGAAGGTCGTGCGTTCACGTACCTTAATTAAAGGGACGCTGAAGAGAAAGACCAAGTTAAGCTAAAGTGATAGATTAGTGCTCGAGAATCTCTAAGGCGTCAATATTATCGCCAACAGAGCCTTAATAATCGAGAAATCGAGCTAAATGCAGGACATGATTAGAGACACCCCAGGCATATTCGAGCACTTGCCCGATGACGAAAGCACTCCTCAGTTAAATTCTGTGACTAGTACTCAACTACTTGTTGCAAAAAAAAAAAAACACCCTCGTATTGTATGATAAGATGAAATAAAATGCTACTTGTCCAGTTCTATTTCATGTTTACAAAAAGAACTAATTGAAATTACCGTTTACAACGACGCAGGCGGTCGAAAGGTTTTGTATTCACTAGACTCTGCGCCGCCCATGCTTTCGCGTTTCAGCGCTTTCCTGATTGCGTAGTGCTGCGCTGGTTTTGCTGGCTTGTGCATCTCGCTCAAATGCAAGAAGCAGGGAATTCAACTTCCATGTGATGTCGCGGGATGCTCGAAGGGTCTACGCTACTTTACCAAAAAGCAGCTGCAGCAGCGAATCCGGCGGTCTGTCTTAGCTCGATGCCGCCGTCTGTCGGACGCCGTTTTACTCACCGACAGCAGCAAAGGGCGTTGATGGCGCATTCAACGTCACCCCTCCTCCGGCTGGGTGGCGGGAGACTTGAATTTCGAAAAAGGTATTCGGACCCTCCAGATACAATTTTCTCGTAAACTAAGCATTTTCTTGGCACGAAAAAAGCGTTGCGAGGTTTCTGGAAAAGTATTTAAACAGTGCACGTCGACTTAGCATTTGCCTTAAATGTCCCTTCAACTGTCTTATTTGTGTATTAATTGCGTTTGCCTCAATTAACACCATAGGTCATGGGATCAACTCCGGCCAATGGTCAAGGTTTCTGGGGCCTTAAATAATTACATTTTAATTAAGTGTGCCTGATTTTCCTTTACCTTAATTAAGACCAAGGGTCGTGGGTACTACTCCAAACGGAGGTAGACGATTCGACCCCAACTTTGATGCCAGGAAATTTTGGTGCCATAGCGCCAGACAGTCAAATTTTCGACCCACGAGCCATCTAAGGCTTTCGCCTTAGTAATTCTTTAAATCTTTTCAATAAAGCGCGGAACCGAAGCCGTGCCACGCGCGGATTTTATGGCGGTGCCACTACGCGGTGCAGCGTGTGCAGTACGACATGCGAGGGAGGAGTCCGGTTGCATACAGGTTCTGGGGTGGGCCATGCATTGTGGGGCTACATTTTCAACACTGATTCCATTATCGTCGACATTCGTCGCTGGATGACTTCATGGAAACAGTGGTTTTGGCCCGCTGGAAACAAAAGAATAATATCCGCAAGTTTGATATAAGAATGCAGCACTGCTATAGCTTCGATAGCCTGGCGCCTCGTATAGTAGTTCTTGCGCATCGGTGCATTACGTACGCTCACTTCGAGCTAGAACAATGTTCACGTTGAAAACAAAGGAAAGAAAGCAACTGCACATTGAATTGCGACTTACCTTATATGAACGTGAAAGAAAGACGCTAAGGCCAGGTGTAGGAGAGCTGTAAACTGGATTTGCTCAACGGTACAAAGAAAGAGGCAGGGGCCGGGAGTGCTTGTGCTGCGCCACAGGCGCCAACTACGGCAGCGTTCCGGGTGTAGTTCTCCCGGGGGTAGGGGCAGAGACTCCCCCGGCAATGCCGATGCGTACCCCCTACCACTCACTACACTCCAATTTGTAATTGCCACATCTGAGGCTTCTATTAACTTATTCCTAATATTTAATTTAGACGAATAAAAGCTTGTTATATCATTGTTTGTGCCGGCGGGCTCCGCTTTTATTTAAATATTTTCGCCTAGTTCGTACGAATACTGATAGTCGAGGGAAACGTGCATTAAATGTGAATTCTGCAACCTAACCTTCATACCTCACTGTATAGGGACAGCTTCTACCTAGAAAATAAATATGTTGCTAAGTGTTCACATTTCTTCGAAGATTGCTCAACAAGGTTTTACAGCGAAGGAGCTAGTGGGACTAGAAGCGCTCGAAAACGTTTATGCTTGTTTTAAGGGTGTATTGGGAGAACTAGATGATTCCCGTAATTTTGTTTAGAGCTTAAGACACCCTGATAAGCTATTTACTTGGTTGTTAATGACTTAGTTATAGTAGAGCACCCGAAAAAATGTACAGCATAATTGAGGACACCCAAAAAGGTTCTCAACTTTTCCTGCGCTTCATTTCTTCTTTGTTCCGTGTTTATTTTAGTGTGCTGCCCGTATAACTATAGAGTGAATATCTATATGGAGTATTGATGGTAATACAAACAAAAGCTTTCAAGTGTGTTGGTGAATTATTGACTAGATAGCTATTATGAAAGCTTCGTTTGTTTTTTGGCTATTTGAGGACGTTATTAACACACTTGCAAAGTTTTCCCGCCGCCCAGAAAGACGCAAAGGTGGTAGCAATTCTATTTTGCACAGAACGGGGGCCTTGTATGGATGAGGTGCATGCAAAGCTTTACATCCGTATTTTACGAACCTCGCAGGAAATTTTCCCACTGCCCTGAAAAAAATAAATATAACACAACATGCCACAAAATTGGAATTCTGAGGGAATAAGGGGCATATCATGCGTGATGCATCGATGAATCGTCACTTTATTTATTTATGAAGTGTCGCTAGGCCTGCAACGGCCATTAACGTGAGGGTGTAATAAAGTCAAAGAACAAAGATCTGTGATACATAGCACTTACTTTAAGCCTGCTGAAAAATCCATATGTCTCATAACTGCCGTATCCAATAATTCGCTATGAAACATACAGGATCACATACAAAAACCCGTTTTTTCTATATATCATATGATGTTATTGGGCACAGGAGTTATAGGGAATACGGGTTTTTTTTTTTTTTTCAACAGGGAAAACAAGGCACTCAGCAATGTTTCAAGTGCACTGGAAACAGTTGATCATATACACCTGAAACAAGGGAAGGCACACAGTTAGCGAAAGAAAGAAAAACAAAAGAATAAGAAGGTCGAGAGCATGTTACACTCTTGTAACACGCGAAGGAGAAAGCCTTCTGCAGTGCACTTGGTAGTGGATTAAGTTATAGGATCGGAGGGGTCAGACTTCTTGCAAGACATAACGAGCCGCAGTGTGAAGTACACGTGTGGCAAGCCTTCGTCTAAGAGCTTCGGCCTCCTCTCTACGTTGCCGCCTCGCATTGTCGCGTTGCTGTTTTCACAGTTCAGCTTCTTCGACTCGCTTTCAACGCTTAGATGCGGCTTCGCACGCTCGTATAACGGGCTCAGACCGGCGTCAACGACGTTTATCTTCCACTTTACGTTGCGTCCTCTCATCAGACGAAAGCAGCACTTGCGGTCGAACGCCTTGCTTCCGCCACTTCACACGTCGCACTTCGTTTCTCGCTTGTCGAGCATCCTCAGACGTACCGCACTTCCAAAGGGGGTATGCCACACATTATTGATGGTGGGGATGCTTGTTTTGAGCTTGTTCTTCATTGAAACGTATGCTCTTGTGTGTGTTGTATGGGTGATTCTCGTATTCTTGTAATTCTTGTATGGGTGAAGAATTTCAAATATTTTCTTAACAGAACGTCGTTTTATGCATTGAATCACAAACGTATCTGGGAAGCCAAAGTATTTCTCCGCAAAGTTGGGGAATTAATATCTGGAATTTGGTTTCATCATGAGAATTACTTCCGAGCGGATCCGCCTTGCGAACTCCACGGCTAAGATTTGCTATTTGTAATACGTGCCATAATATAGCTAGTTAGAAAAATAATGACTAATTTTCGTTAGTTACCCGCCGTGGTTCCTCAGTGGCTATGGTGTTAGGCTGCTGAGCACAAGGTCGCGGGATCGAATCCCGGTCACGGCGGCCGCATTTCGATGGGGACGAAATGCGAAAACACCCGTGTACTTAGATTTAGGTGCACGTTAAAGAACCCCAGGTAGTCGAAATTTCCAGAGTCCTCCACTACGGCGTGCCTCATAATCAGAAAGTGGTTTTGGCACCTAAAACCCCATAATTCAATTTTCGTTAGTTAGACGATTATGCATTTCGATTTTTTTTCCACAAGTGATGTCCGCCTCTTTGAGTAGACCAGCTCATGAACCAGAATTGTATTATCTGCCACAGGCAATCTTTAAAAAAAAATTTGAAAATGTTCGCTCAAAGCGCTGTATACTATATTACGGAGTTTTGCGTCTCAAAACCAAGATCTTATTATGAGGCACGCCGTATGGGGATCCGGAAATTTGGACCATCTGGGGTTCTTTAACGTGCACCTAAATATAAGTTCGCAGGTGTTTTCGAATTTCACCCGCATCTGAATGCTGCTGCCATGGCCAACATTTGATACCGCAACTTCGTGCTTAGCGAGTCGAACCCACGACCTTTGGTGCTAACCAAGTCGAAGTTAATTACAGCATTGTTGATTAAGCTAGAGCTAATTAAGGCAGTTGAACACAACACTTTTTAAAGGAGAGAGCAATATATGAAGTAACAACGTATTCGAATGACAATATGAAGCAATTTAACGAATGTCTCATGAGCGCGCAGGCTTTCGCCTTCATCCTCTTTAGAGTATGCTAAAGTGACTGTCAAGTATTCTGTACAGATCACAGCAAAATGTTGCAGCACCAAAAGGACGCTTTCACATATGTTTCTTTATTTTGTCATGAATAGACTCTTAATGCATTTGCCAATTATTTTCTATCGTCTCGCATCACTCTACTACAAAATTTCTTTCGAAATATTCTGGGCACACTTTTAACGGAAGAGCTTTAAAAATGCAGAACTACAGGCACAACTTATAGTTGAAATGATCACTGCTGAAGCATCAACCTAGCTGTCAAGTGCTAATACATTATCGTTTTAAGAAGTCTGCAGTAGTGCTACCATCGTCATCACCATCATTATAATCGACACGTGGGCAAGATTCTTGGCCGATCTGCGATTATGGGTATGTGCCTTATTATGAAAATCATAACTGTTGTAAACGCTCGGCGATCATCTCAACGAGCTATTGGGCGTTGGCACGATATGCGCACGGGTGGTCGAAAATTCCCAGGCCAGAGCGGGTTCGACAACTTTCACCCTCAAGCAAGTTGCGGACCTCCTGGAGTAATTTTGGCACTCGAAAGCTGTGTGTGGTGAGAAACAGTGCCCTTTACCGTCTTCACAAAAAAATTGGGGCTCTTATAATACGATACCTGACACGCCACATGCGCATGAAGTCAATGTCGACAAATATTTTTCAAAGCGCAAACAAGGAACACGACACAAAAGGAAGGTCTGTCACAGGACAGGCGGCTGCCCAGTGAAAGACCTTTCTTTTGTGCCGTGTTCCTTGTGTGCGCTTTGAAAAATATTTCTCAGTTATGCAGCAACTAGGCCCATTGAAAATTCTTAAAAGTGTGGGCTGGAAACTATTGACCCCCCTCCCCCCATGTATCTCCCACAGTCTTGGCCAATCGCCGTGGTGGATACCTGCCACTTCATGAGTGGAGGTCGGTACTTTTATAATGAGAAGAACTTGAGAAACATAAGGCAATAAAATATTTGTCCTTTTACGTAGCACGGGCACGCGCAATCACACGTGCGCGCCTGTTTCCTTTAGGCCAAAGACACAGGTACGAAACGGGTAAACTTATAGCAATTCATTAACCGGTTCAAGAAAGATTCAGTTCATGTAGATTTCAACACGTGCGTTCAATCAGCGTAAATTCTGCTATTACTTGTAGGTCAAGGAACCCAGCGATGGCGCGTCCAAGAAAGGATGGGCTGAGTCAGTCAAACGGGGACTCGAGAGCAGCCTTGAACTGACGCAGGTCGGCGTGACGCTCGGCTTCGACGGCCCCAACGTCCGAGTCCCTCGCTCTTGTAACTCAGCCGGCTCCGGTGAATTATGTATACTCCCGACCTTGTGCACGGCCATAGTGCACATGGAATTCTCATAGCGCACCTAAAGCTCCCATAGCGTGCATAAAACTGTCATGTCTGCGCGCAAAAAGCTTCTGCATGCGTGAAACTAAAACTGTCTATAATGTTAGTTTCGCTTACGCACTTTAGTTTCACGTACGCGAGCTTTGTGCACGCAAACGTGAGGGTTTTGCGTGCGCTATGAGAGTTCTACGTGACTAGAGTTCTACGACTTCTCTGAGAGTTCGAAGTTCTAATTCACTTACCCTATATTAATTTCGCGTATGCAACAGTCTGTAGCTGGAGGCCTCACGGACGTATAGATCATGACTTCCGCATGTCTACTGGTGCCCTCTACCTACAGACATGTAAATCTGATTTGAGTTTCGCAGGTTGCGATGTAAGTCGAGGTTGCTCGAGGTCGTCTGATTTCGAAAAGCGAAAACGCGCTGCACGATACGCTACGTCGGCACGGTCGCATGCCGTCTTGGAACTGTTCTCGGCTGCTTTGAGATCTCGCACGAGCAGCTCGCACAGTTCGTCACTTACGGGGGGGGGGGGGGGGGGGGCGCAACTCCAGTCAACAAGTTTCACGCACGTACGCGAGACGCGACGGGACAGCCTACGTTCGGCACATGTGCACTTCGATTCCGCAATATCTTCACGTAGGTAGTGCTACCACGTGCATCATAGCTGCCGAATACGCAGCTCTGCACGCGGCTCTTCAATTACGCAGATACTCCCTACACATGATTCGTCTTATGAACTACTCCATGTATGCCACTGGCCGCGCATGGCTGACATAATGCGGGCATAACGCATAAGGGCATAATGCCGCTACTGACGAAGCGTGAGGCAATATTTAAATGATTGTGAAGCCACTGCGGTGTCGATGTGAACGACCCTGCGGACGTAGTGGCTGGATATTTCGAAGACGCCTTCCATTGTGTTGACGTCGCACTTTCGAGAGCAGAAGCAGTAAGCAACCTCACCGCGAATGTATGTGAACAAACGTTCGACCACTGGAATTTAGCCGTGTTAGAAACGCACACCTTCAGTCCCTCAATCACAGTTAACAGGTCCCGTCCTTTACCTGTACTATCATGACCTGTATCGAGCCTTTTTGCCCACTACGAGTTATTGGTGCGTCTGCATGTATGTGACCTTGTTTGTGGCTTTGCATGTTCAGCGAAAAAGATTACACACATTGTGCATGTGCGTGTGTTCTTCACGTGCAAAGAACAGCACTGTATGTGACGCTACGCAATGTGGATATCTGATAACTTGAGTGCGAGGTTGGTTGTTTCACATCTAGAAATTAACGTAAGTCAGTGCGATTGTTGTCACAAAGACCATGTTCGCTGCTTGATGAACAGACTATATCATTCCAAGTGGTTGTTGGTTTGAGTAGGACGAGCACTGTGCCTTCTTTATTGTTGCAGTAGACCTTTGCACACCTGCGAATGTATGACAGATTAAATACTGAAAGGGCATTTTAAATGTATTTAACTTGTTTTGTTGAAAACTGAAGCTTTTTAAGTTCAGTGTCGCACTGCAACTTGCGCCATAAAACGGACTGCACAAAAGTAGTAGACATATTAGTGCACAGTCTTCCCCTTAGTTCACCTTCGCACGGCTAAATGTGTTATATGAACAAAGGTTGCAGAAAATGTTGGTCTGTTTAAAGCATGCTTGCATTTTTCACCTTGAAGCCAACAAAGTTAAGCAAACTAATCACACAGAAACTTGGGAAAAATACCTCGTGAAGTCATGACGTTCCCATTTTTGGCTGTTTTCATTTGCTGAGCTATTTAAATACAACGCTTTAATTTCTGTAAGATAGTTCTCATTCACTGCAATGCTTTGTCTTGTTCTTTTATGGCCACGCTTTCCCCATTTCAGTTGAGTAAGCAGCAGACATCCACTTTTTATCCTCACTGTATTTACATACATAGTTTCATATGGGGCAGAAACTTGGACGTTGACAAAGAAGCACGAAAACAAGGACCGCGCAAAGAGCGAAGGAACGAATAATGTTAGGCGTAACGTTAGCAGACAGGAAGAGAGCGGTGTGGATCAGAGAGAAAAGGGGGATAGCCGATATTGTAATTGAGAAAATGAGCAAAAGATAGAGCTGGGCAGGCCATATAATGCGTAGGATAGATAACCGGTGGACAATCACAGTTACAGAATTGGTGCCATGGGAAGAAAAGCGCAGTCGAGGCTGGTAGAAAACTAGGTGGGGTGATGAATATAGGAAATTCGCAGGCGCAAGTTGGAATCTGTTGGCGCAGGACAAGGGTAATTGTAGATCGCAGGAAGAGGTCTTCGTCCTGCAGTGGCCGTAAAATAGGCGGGTGATCACGATCATATTTCCATCCTTTGCGCCTCTTCTTCTTTTAACTTTTTTAACTCTTCTTTATGTTTGTGATTCCCCTCCTCCTGTGCCTTTCATAGCCTATCCAATTAAACGCAGGCTTTCGTTGTACGCCTTATGGAAACAGCTGTGAGCATCTCTGTAACATTTTAGTCTGTCTGCATCCGACCTATTTGTGTCTTGCCGAAGAGTATTTACCAAGGCCACGTCTGCTTGCGATGACGAAACGCTAGGAAGCACCCGCGCGGTCGGGTCGGCGACGGGCGAGGCCCCCATCCAGGCTGAAGCTCCGCCTCCGCGTGCCAGCCGTCTTGACTGAACGGCCGACATGTCTCTTCCATCTTCTGCTTAGTTGGCCCTCTGAACAATAAGTACGCTTTTACTTCCGTTTCCCTGGCCGGACTGAATGCTCCGGCAGGCCTTTTCGAATGGTTTTCCCTCGTAGCTCGAGCGTCGTGTTGTCCTCTTTTGCACGGCTCCCACGAGAATGCGGCGCTGGACGATCTTACTGGAGAGGCTTGAGATTTTGTGGCAAATGGACGTGCTTTTCGGGGTTCCGTGGCGGCTACAAAATCACAAGTTTTTGAGCGTGCGTTGAGCTTGCTTCTGTTTTTGATTTCCAGATTTCTTTTTTGCCTTTAAATAGTAATTGGGTGGTTTTCTAGGTTTTCTTTTCTTTTTCTTTTTTTGTCTCTCGTATTTCGTGTGCGCGGGTGTGTTTCGCGTACATTTGGTTTTGCAGGATGGCTAGAGCGTCATTTCGCGCCACGTGCTTCAACACGTGCAGCCGAGTGGGACGTTGAGTGTTTGTAGCCTTTAAATGGTAGCTTAAAGGTGGCAAGACTAATAGCTATTGCTGGTTTTACTGTGCCTGTTTTGGTAGGAAAGTGAGAGCATGACCGCATGGGTGAGCGCGTGCGAGAGCGTGTTATTCCTTGGGTCTCCGCGGCATTGATTGCTTTTGAAACTATGGTGAGAGTTGCGTTGCGAGATTTTGTGCATTTGGATCCTGCGCGTATCGGTTCTTGCTAAAAGGCACGTGCTCTGCATTATTATAGTATTATGGTATTGTAGTATTTGCCTCAGAAAAAGCAGTGCAATACTCGGCAAGAAAACCGGGAAAACAGGCAGTGCGCAGGGGCTCCCTCAAGGCAGATGAGGGAACAGATGAGAATGGAGATGGAATCGAGTCAACCTGCCAACACTGTGATGTCGATACAAGGCTGCAGAAAATGAAGGCTTTCCAGGAAGAGCTTGTCAAACAGGTGGAAGAGCTCAAAAATGAACTAAATAGGGAGCGTGATGGCCGGAAGATAGTTGAAAAAAGACTTGAAGCAGGCGAGGAAAAGCTGAACACGGCCGCCATTGTGAACGAGAATGTGCGTGACAATGGAACGCAGTTCGCTGACGTGACAGGAGAGGGAGTGCTAGCAAAGTACGTGGCGTACGTGCAACGTGGTGAATGGTTAGCTGGTAAGATCGGCGCCTACCTTGAGGCCACCGCGCGGAAAAAGCACGAGCACCGGGGACGCCCCTTGTCGAGTCCGAATCACGCGGAAAAAGACGAAGGAAAACAGGGAGAGGTAAGAGAGAGTGTAAGGGTGATTATCGCAGGTGACTTAAACCTGGTTAGGTGCTCAGGAGCAAATGTGAAGAGGGTGAAAGGCGATAAAAGGGTGGCGGTAGGGACATTTTCAAGGCGGACACTGGGTTCTGTCATGGATCGAGCAAAAGAAAAGCTCGCGGAAGATGCCTACGTGCGCAACCTTGTCATAGTAGCAGGTGGGCTAAATGACGTCCTAAACAGGAAAGGGACAGGACTAGCCCAGCGCTTGGCGAAGGGGGTGCATGACGTGCGCGAGCTATCCCCTCAGGTGCAGATCCTGGTGTGCACGGTGCCCGGGGTGCCTGTACGTGACAGTCACCGACAAAGAGCCGTAGTGGCTGCTAATGAGGCGATATAGAAAATGAGCCGAGAGAAAGGCTTTGAGGTTGTCTAAGTAAACAGGGACGTGAGAAGGTGTGGTGGTTTTAAACGAGACGAGACCCACTTTAATTAGAGGCTGGCACGAGAAGTGGGCTGGCGACTTGGTGGTCACGCTGTTGCTATTTTAGGGGGCCCACGGACGCTCAGGAGACCAGAGTAGGTAGTAATGAAAAAAGTCCCCGAGGGGAATCTCAGAAGAGCATCGCCGTCCATAACAACAAAAGGAGGAAAGCAAGAAAGAGAGCTCGCCATGCAATAGGCTGCATCATGCAGGGCGGCAGAAGAAAGGAAAAGGGGCAGAGCTTGAGAAGTTAAATAAAAACAAATATGCGTGTATGCGGTTACAGAAACGCACCTTACAGATCAGGAAGAGCCGCCAGTGATCGAGAATTATGTTTGGGAAAGGTGCAACAGAACTAAGTCGGAAAGAAAGGGAGGGGGGAAAGGGAGGGTCGGAATGCTCATCCATCCGGGAGCCAAATGAAAAAGAGCAAATTCGAAATGTCAAGAGCATCTTTGCTTATCAGGTACATTGAGTGGCAAAACTTGGCTGGGCGTTACGTATTTGTGGACCGCAAATAATTGCACAGAGAAGAATAAAGAGATAGTGAGATGCATCAGCGCTGATATTAAGGGTTTCGAGAATGGGGCTTTAATTATCCTATTAGGTGACATGAATGCCCACAGACAGGATTTAGATGGCTATACCGACAACAGCGGGAAGTCAATGCTAGACCTTTGTGAGCAACATAATCTCGATATCGTGAATACAGGGCCTAAGTGCGAGGGGCAGATCACGTGGGAAGTTGTAAACCAGCAATCAACCATTTATTACTGTCTGATGACAAAAGGAATTCATGATAAGTTGAGAGAAATGGTAATTCTCGAGGAAGAGTATAGCAGCATAGGGAGTGACTATAAACGCATCATTTTGAAAATAGGATATGTAGTTGGGAAACAGAGCAAGGAGTACAAAATGGCCAGTCCAAATTCCAACGCTGAACAAATAACAAATATAGTTACTAGAGTCGAGGAAGAACTTGGCAAATGGCCAAATAACGAGTGGGAATATAGTGAGCTAAGTGTAATAACGACAGAAATGCGGAAAGAGAAAGAACATGTTCGTTGGAAAGGAAAAAAGAAACACGCAAAGCTGGTGGAACAGGGAGATACGAGAAGTGATCGCCGAACGACAGAAAGCATCCCGAGAGCACAGGCCGGCAAAGAAGGTGCGGTTGCCGCAGGATGAAGTAACCAGTAAATGGGAAGTATAACGGGAGAAAAAGCCTATAGTTCAAATACTGGTGCAAGCAAAATTAAAAGGTGAAATGGAACGTTGGTTGTCAGAAATAAGTGGGAAAAACAAGGCTGCACCTAGAATATTTTGGAACCACATAAAATTATTAGGCAGGAAGTCCACCACAATACAACATATCCTAGATACATCCGAAAAATAACAACCGAATCTTTCCAAGGCAATGATGAGGTTGTATTTCAAGAAAAAAAGAGCATGAGAGAGACCCATGTGGAAAAGAAGCTGCTGCTGAAGAATATCGACTGGAAGGAAGCCGAAGAGAAAATTCCTAAGCGCACAGCCACAGGGCTAGACGAGGTTCTCGTTAGGCTAAATAATGAACTAGCACCAAAAAGTAAGGAAGCTCTGGTGAAAGCAGTGGAGAAAACTTTAAAATGTAGACGAATACCAGACAGCTGGCGACAAGGTAGAATGAATTTAATTTATAAAGGTAAGGGGGAGAAAAATAGACTCCAGGAGGATTGGAGCTATTGTTTCCGCTGTATTATGGCGCCAAGTTAGGTTCTACCAGGAGTGCTTAAATGTCCGTTGCGCGGCCCTGGGAGACGGTCGCCTTTGGGACCGCCTTTACGCCGATTGGGACAGGTTAGCCATGCAACACGAGGACTTCCTTTGGAGGATGAAACTTCCTGAGCTTCAAAAAAGTAAGAGGAAATATTTTTCTAATAAATCACCGTCAAATAACGTACTGGTTCTTGGAGACGCCGTCGTAAACGATACCCATAGGAAAACCCTTGCTTTAGGTCCTAAGCACTGTTTTAAGCCTGACATAAAACCCGTTGACGTTTTAAGCCTACCGCGCCGCATAACCAGGTTCGTCCCGGAAGATGAACGCTCGCGCTGTATTTCAGATTGCATTGCAAACATTAAACAATCAAATTCTCATTTTAAGACGTCTGACCCTGTCCGACCGTTAGTTAATTACCTTGTGGAGCATAAACTTAGACCAGTAATATCTGACAAGGAAGGTTATTTCGTAATTATCCCAGATGACACCGTTTTCAGAAAACGTGATTTCAACCACAGAAAACAATTTACAGTCGTAAAAGTCAAGCCTTCAGCAGTTAAGCAACATGCGCTTGACATCCTATCAAGACATAGTCTTGATAGCGTTGTCTCTAATGTCAAGAAAGCAAAATCCCTCACCTTGAACTGTTTTTCTTGGGAAAAGACCCATCAGCAAGAAATTCGTTTTCGTGCTGTAGTGTCAGAGAAAGGAACGTGGCAGGTCTGTGTCGCTAGTTACCTACAGAAATGCTTAGTTTCACTAGTTTTTTCAGACCCCTTTTGCTTGCGTAATTCTCAGGCACTAGTTCAGTATTTGAGAGAGAAAAATCCTAGCGAATGTACAGCTTTTAGTATGGATATTGGCGTGTTGCTAAATTCCGTAAATGAGGGCATTAAAGAACAAGTGCAAGAGTCGGCTTTTATTCACAGATGCGGTGTTTCCATGGGAGCTTTTCTAGAAATTCTTTCAATGTAATTAAAGTCGACGCTGATTGTGCGAAGAGATGGCGTGTTTCTGAAGAAATCAGGCATTTGTAATGGCTCAAGAGTTGCCCCTATACTTAGCGATATTTACCTGAGCAAGGTTGACAGCTGCTTAGAGAAAGCTTTATGTGATTGCGTTTTCAAGATACTTCGTTATGTTGATGGTTACCTGATTTTCTGCAATAGGGAAGAATTTGATTCCGCTGCTACATCAGTAACTGAGCAATCTAAGCTTTATGGAGGAGAAAAAAGTTTACCAAGGAATTTCCTCAGCGACACGTAATTCAGTTTCTGTACATTTCCTTGGTTTTCGAACAAAATCACGTTTGTTGGCAGTACTCCCCGAGATCTTCGAAGCCGTTGTTAAAATTTCAATCCAAGCATTCCCAAGTAGTAAAAAACGGAATTGCCATGTCGTGCCTTAAGTCTTCTCTCACCAAATCCTGCATGCACAAAATGAGCGCCAGTATTAATGAACAGGTCCGGCGCCTATTAGAAGGAGGCTATCCTAGCGTAGCAGTGGCCACTGTGGCTGAACGCCCAAAGAAGTCGGTTTCGAGGGGGACGGACGTGATTACAGAAAGCAGTAATAGTAAAAAGAGAGTAGTGGCTATTCCGTATATTCATTCAGTATCGCATAGGCTTAAAAAAGTTGCAAGTAATATGATGTTAATGTTGCTTTCACTGCTCCTAATAAGCTAGGTAAGATATGCGCTGCCATGTAGAGGAAAAAGGAGCAGGTAAAACGCAAAAAAAGGACAGCTATTTGTCCAGTGAAGCACAATAAGAACAGTTTTACCGACTGTCGTATGGGTGTGTTTTATAAAGTTCCCTTTAGCTGTGGCCAGTTCTACGTCGGGCAAACGGGGCGGTGTATCAGAGGCTAATGGAACATCATCATCATCAGCCCGGTTACGCCCACTGCAGGGCAAAGGCCTCTCCCATACTTCTCCAACTACCCCGGTCATGTACTAATTGTGGCCAAGTTGTCCCTGCAAACTTTTTAATCTCATCCGCCCATCTAACTTTCTGCCGCCCTCTGCTACGCTTCCCTTGCCTTGGAATCCAGTCCGTAACCCTTAATGACCATCGGTTATCTTCCCTCCGGATTACATGTCCTGCCCATGCCCATTTCTATTTCTTGATTTCAACTAAGATGTCATTAACTCGCGTTTGTTCCCTCACCCAATCTGCTCTTTTCTTATCCCTTAACGTTAACCCTATCATTCTTCTTTCCATAGCTCGGCGTCGTCCTCAATTTAAGTAGAACCCTTTTCGTAAGCCTCCAGGTTTCTGCCCCGTACGTGAGCACTGTTAAGACACAGCTGTTATACACTTTTCTCTTGAGGGATAATGGCAACCTGCTTTTCATAATCTGGGAATGCCTGCCAAACGCACCCTAGACCATTCTTATTCTTCTCGTTATTTCAGTCTCATGATCCGGATCCGTGGTCACTACCTGCCCTAAGTAGATGTATTCCCTTACCACTTCCAGTGCCTCGCTACCTATTGTAAACTGCTGGTCTCTTCCCGGACTGTTAAACATTACGTTAGTTTTCTGCAGATTAATTTTTAGACCCACCCTTCTGCTTTGCCTTTTTAGGTCGGTGAGCATACATTGCAGTTCGTCCCCTGAGTTACTAAGCAAGGCAATATCATCAGCGAATCGCAAGTTAGTAAGGTATTCTCCATTAACTCATCCTCAATTCCTCCCAATCCAGGTCTCTGAATACCTTTAGTAAACACGCTGTGACTAGCATTGGAGAGATCGTATCACCCTGCCTGACGCCTTTCTTTATTGGGATTTTGTTGTTTTCTTTATGGAGGACTACGGTGGCTGTGGAGCCGCTATAGATATCTTTCAGTATTTTTACATACGGCTCGTCTACACCCTGATTCCATAATGTATCCATGACTGCTGAGGTTTCGACAGAATCAAACGCTTCCTCGTAATCGATAAAAGCTATATATAAGGGTTGGTTATATTCCGCATATTTCTCTATCACCTGATCGATAGTGTCAATATGGTCTATTGTTGAGTAGCCTTTACGGAATCCTGCCTGGTCCTTTGGTTGACAGAAGTCTAAGTTGTTGCTGATTCTATTTGCATTTACCTTAGAAAATACATTGTAGGCAAGGGACCCTAAGTTGATCGGTCTATGATTTTTCAAGTCTTTGGCGTTCCCTTTCTTATGGATTAGGATTATGTTAGCGTTCTTCCAAGATTCCGGTACGCTCGAATTCATGAGACATTGCGTGTACAGGGTGGCCAGTTTTTCTAGAACAATCTGCCCACCATCCTTCAACAGATCTGCTGTTACCTGGTCCTCCCCAGCTGCCTTCCCCCTTTGCATAGCTCCCAAGGCTTTCTTTACTTCTTCCGGAGTTACTTGTGGGATTTTAAATTCCTCTAGACTATTCTCTCTTCCATTATTGTCGTGGGTGCCACTGGTACTGTATAAATCTCTATAGAACTCCTCAGCCACTTCAACGATCTCATCCATACTGGTAATGATATTGCCGGCTTTGTCTCTTAACGCATACATCTTATTCTTGCCTAATGGAACATAAAAGGTCTTTAACCGGTGGATCGCCTTCTAATCTTTCCCGACATTGCCAAGATTGTAACTGCACGCCTAAGCTAGACGAATGCGCGATATTGTACAGGCACAAGAATGAAGATACGTGGATTACGGTAGAGGCATGGCATATCTATAATGGTGGAAGTGCGTGCGTGAGTCAGCCTTCGATTACTTTACATAAGGAAAAGAATAAGTGCCTTAACAGTTGTCTCTCACGTAGACCGGCCCATGTACCCTATTGACACGTGGTGATAGCATTCCAGAGCTTGCGCAGATGAGTTTTGTGTCTTCTTTCTTTTTTCGCCTCAGTGCTCCCTTCAGTTGATAGTCAGCGTTCATGTTGTCCACTTCTCTTGTGTCCTCTGCACGCCTCACCTTTTCTTGCATAATGAGAAAGATAGAATTCGCTCGTATAGAACGTTGACCATTACATTGGTAATATACAGGCTCGCAATGCAGGCAATCAAATTAAAGCTTCAAGCGTGGGCAGAAAGTAATGACATTTTGGGAGAACTTCATGATGACTTCAGAATAGGTAGGCGTTTAGATAACTTATTTGTCTTTACTCAGTGTATTGAAATATGTATCCTTTTTAGACATTACAAGAGCCTATGACAACGTGGACCGCAACATTCTGTGAGATATTCTTGAAGGGGAAGTCTTAGGTCACGATTGTCTACAGTTTTTGAAATAGATTTACCTAGAAATTACCGTTTGCGTTGAATCGAAAGGAATGAGGAGTGAGGAGAAAATGGATATCAACAAGGGACTGAGGCGGCTGTGCCCTTTTTCCCAACTGCTGTTTATGATGTACATGGTCAGGATGTAGAGGAGGCTAGAAGGAAGTAATACCGGCTTTAATCTATCTTGCAAGCAGGCGGGTACAGTAGTAGAGCAGCAGCTTGGTGGGCAGCAGGGTGGGCAACACAGCAACAAAGAACGTCAAGCGGAAAGTCAGAGAGGCTGAAATAATCTCATGGTTGGCGGCAATGGAAAAGAAACCTGCAATGAGTAACTACTTAAGAGGAAAAAACGAAATCAGGAAATAAACAATTTATGATAACACAAAGGGAAGCTCATTACATTTCAAAGCGAGGTCGGGATGCCTTAGATCACGCAACTATAAAGCGATATAGTAAGGAAGAAGAAGCACGTGCTTGCTGAGATAAAGCTAGGGAAACTATGGAGCATGTTTTATTAGTATGTTAAAACGTCTAGCCAGCGGTTGATTTGCGTATCTCTGGCCTACTTGAAGCCCTTGGGTTCAGCGAGAGCAGTGGGAAAGTAAACATGTCTGCAAAAAGGGGGGGGGGGGAACTAGTAAGAGGCAATTGGAGGATTGGTGGTACAAAAGTAGGGAAACGACCAAAAACGGAGACGTAAAAAAAGCACAGTTCGCAATATGCGATAAGAAAATTTTGTTGTGGGTGTTCATAGTGTTCTTTTTTCTTTTTCTTTACCCTAGGTAGGACATTAGGCAGTATAATAGCAAGAGCTTGGTGACGCAACCTACCGCCCCGTCCCAAAGGGGACGCTCATAACACCCATCTATCCATCCATCCATCCATCCACTGGCATCGTGACAAGGACACACAGTTTAAAGAAAAAAAAAACATCTAATGTTAGATTATGGTGGTACGTTATCTTAGTATCCTTTTGCAAATATAGCTGTCACACAGAAAATTACCATGAAAATGTTTGCGCGATTTCAATACAGCAGAACACGAGATAAAATGATTAAAATTGCGTCCTCCATGCGGGGACGAACGGCATATTTTCAATATTCTTGATCGGCACTTCGAAGTCTGCTGATTAAGACCACTGACGCGGGAAATTTATATTTAGCGCAATGTACGGATAAAAGACGGGCAAAAGTACAAAAAAAGAAGCCTCATTGCAATATTTCGGAACAATTAAACTAATTTATTATTAGCTGTCAGCAAATTAAGTCAGGCAGACAGCGGATTGTTCTACAAACTTCTCAGACAAAGAGTACTTAAAAAAATTTCTGGGTTCCACGGGCCACATACGCGACCTCGCAACGAGGCACGTCGTAATGGTGAACTGCGAATCACTTTTGAACACCTGGGGTTCTTCACCGTGCGCCTTAATCTGAAGACGCCGAGAGCGTTCTTGCATTCCGCCCCAATTGGAATCGGGCTGCCGAGATCCGGATTGAAAGCGCGGTCTCCAGCGCAGCAGCGCACCGTCACAGCCACTGCGCTGTACCACGCCGGGCATTGCACAATCCCAACGGTTTCTGGTGTATATGCTCACAAAATACACGAAGACAATTTCTGTGTCACCCAAGGCAGACCATACGTCTTTGGCAGCATACTTCAAAGTTACCGTACAGATGACAGCATGACAGGACTGCACAGCATGACAGGACACCACGTTTATCTGCGGCACCAAGTTGAAAAAGGTTTGTAATTGAATTTACGCCGAGATTGGAAATTTCAGTCTCGGGGTTCGCTTTTGTCCAGGTCGGATATTTGTCGTGAAGTGTATCGATTTCTGCAAGAATAAGGGTAACGTAAAGGGTTCAATAAGGACAATAAATACTACAATCTGAAGCCGCAGTAGAAGCGCCAGATTTCTAACCCAAGTCGCGGCAGACAATATATGCAATACAAGGTATCAAAAAAAAAAAAAAGTCAGTTGGTGCCCAGACTCAGTGGCGTATGCAGAAATATTGTTCGGGGTGAGGGGAGGGGGGGGGGGGTGGCTCACGTTGCAGCTCGGCCTTCTCTTTACAGAATCTGTCGATGCACCAAATACACGAAAAATAACCGCATTGCCATTGCAAAAGATGCTGCAAACAAATTCTGGAAGGCTACGCATTGGCAAGACAACTAAAATATGTATTTTTTTACAGAAATATTTATTCGCATGTCCAAAACTTGTACCAGAAATAACTTATATCAATGTTTTCATGTTCTTTGTCTAGTTAATAAGTAAATGAAATATTGCACGAACTTTAGAACTAAATCAGTTCCAAACCAGCAGAGCAATGCATGCTGCTGATATGAAAAACCTAAAGGCCATGAAATGAACAGGTTGAGGGCAAACATTTCAGTGAAACTTTGTCATTCAAGAACCTTGTTTACATTTTTGTACAAAGGCAACAGCCAGGGAAAAGTCTCAATGACGCTGTCCTTCGTTCCAATTTATCGCGCAGGAGCAGCTGTCGCCGGTTGTGTATTGTGAGTAATTGCCCCGAAATTAAAGTCGCGACAGAGAGTACACATAAAAAGCTGGAGTTCTGCAGAATATGCATCATAAATACGAATATACAGTGAAATATGCAAACGCGAAAATACAGCTTCATAAAGAGCAAATACGTGTCACTGGAAACAAAGTTCACAGCATGTATACACGAAACCACGCAACAAGATGTTTAAATATAGGTATAAGTCTCCAATGAATTTACGTATCTAAGCAAAAGTCACTGTATATAATGCGCGAAACAAGGCAAATAAAGGTGTTGCGCAATTACAGATTCACAGATCACAGAATCCTAAGCTCCGCCCCCCCCCCCCCCCCCTTCCTCCCATCACTCCCTCCGATGCATCGCGCCCGACGGAAAGCGGCGCTCTTCATCCTCGCTTTTCTTCCTTGCGCACACAAGACGAAACCGCCATTGTCAGCTCGCCCATCCCACCCCCCTACGCTTTCACTCGCAGATACCGCATATGCCGCGCGGTGACGATGTTATCGCCCTAGGACTTTATACGGAACATAACGGCGACGGCAGAAATTCGGCTGTAGTGTCCATATTGTATCGCAATAATATAGTAAGGGTATCGAGCAGCTGAAGTGTCCCGTGGCCGATTACTGTGCAGAAAAGAATTAACAGAATCAAGCTTTCACCAAGCGACTATTCGCTGCGCCTCACCAACGTAATTTTTTTTTCCTTCGTGGGGCAGGGGGCACCAAAATAAAAAAGAACGCAAAGGAAAGCATGTTGGCCACAGTCGAATGCTTACTTTGGACACCTAGTGTGGCTACCGAAAGAATATCGAAGAAAACGTGAGGCGCTTGGTCCACAGATAATCATACGCATACTGCTACACAGGCGAGACAAAAGACTTTCCGGAGAGGTTGCGATAACATCGGAGTGAAGGTGATGCCCTCAAGCGAACGAGTTGCAATCAGTGGAGTCCTCACAGTGACGGCGGCGAGCGACCATTGTTTCTTCTTCTCACTGCTAGACAGAAAGCGTCCAGAACTGTGCCAGGACAAAATGAACTCGGCCAGAGAAATACCTCGCGCACCGAAGTGCACCGCGGAGTGGTCGGGGCAACACGAGAAAAACAAATTCGATCTGCTTGCCTCTGGCAGCCCGCGGTAGCGAGAACATGAAGATTATAGCGGCTCAACCTGTCCTCGCGAATAATTGTCCAAGCAGAAAAAAATAAATACAAACGCAGTTACCTTCACTGGCGACAATATCTTGACATAGATGGTTTGGCGCACGTGAAAAAAAAAATGTTGACATTCTTTTCTGTGACATGACTGCCCAAATGAACCAACACAACGCTTCGTCTCGTCGGACCTCGCTGCGTGCTTTGTCAAATTGTCTGATAGTTTGTTGATTTGGCTTGACTAGTTTAATGGTCCGATGTACGACATTAGAAAAGTCAATGCACCTTTGGCATCAAATGCTAATAAGAAAGTTCAACACACAAAGCTCCGGAATCGGAAACCTAAAGTCCGACTTTTTAAATGTCAATTCACCGTTTGCATCAAAAGTTTGAGAACTTTATACCCATAACGGTCTCGGAAAAACGCCCCTGAAATTTTTTGCTCCGATGGGGATCCTTGCGTTATGTGACTTCAGGTGCATGGGAGTCGCCACAATATCCAGTCCGAGTTCATGATGTTGGTGCCGAAATGTCTTTTCGAGTGTGAAAAATGCATTCTAGATAAAATCCAGAATGATTTCTGGCGCCGGGGTTGTTTTCGTTGGCGGCGCATGGCAGCAAGAAAAAATTTCGGGGGTAGGGGGACTGAAGCCCCATAAGCGCCCCGCACCCCCTGTCTACGCCCCTGCCCAGATGTTCAGAAAATTATGGTAGCTGTAATCAAAATAATCGAGCTTAACGGATTCCGGCGGCATCCAACTGATTCGCAGCGACTGTAGCAAGCTGTTAACACCTACCTTTAGGTTTCGAGCGACTATAAAATACGCGATAACGATGAAGTTCCTTCTGTTGGCAACATCTGCACCAATTTTAATAATGACGCTTGTTGAACCTGAAGGAAACTGTGCAACTCTAGCGATTTTATGAAGCGAGTTCTTATTTGAGGCCGCCAATGTTTCTTCAAAAGTTCACCAAAATTACAAAATTAAAAGAAGGAGCAGAAAATCTCAATGCCCTGCCACTTTGTGAAGAAGGATAAACAGCGAAGCTGTTTATGCGGGCCCCTTAAGGCGAACTGCAACCCCAACCACGGGTCGGCCAGGCATTGCACCATCTTCGGTATCGGCCCACGTAGGGGAGTGCTTCACGCCTGCTTCACCTCCGCCACGGGTCCCTCCGGCATTGCACTATGTTCGGGATCGGCTCACGCATGGGGAGTGCTTAACGCCTGCTTCACCTCCGCCGTGGTCGGCCCGGCATTGCACAATCTTCGGGATCGGTCCACGTAGAAGAGTGCTTCACGCCTGCTTCACCTTCGCCACGGGTCGGCCCGGCATTGCACTAACTTCGGTTTCGGCTCACGCATGGGGAGTGCTTAACAGCTGCTTCACCTCCACCTCAGGTCAGGCGGGTGCTGCACAACTTCGGGATCGGCTCACTTATCGGGAGCTTTTTGCTTAGGACATGACAATTGCCTTGGACGGCAGAGGTATATAGCTTCGCTGTAAAAATTTGAGGACACCTAAGCGATTCTTATGAGCTGTCAGTGCGAAAGCATTAATGTCCTCTTGAACGCCCTTGAGCGGTCCTTCGAGTCATGAACTCCTTGCGGGCAAGCGAGCCTGACGAGACGCTTGGCGCGTTTTGATGCCGGCATACGCTTGTGCGGACGAGGAACGCGCGGACAACGCTGGCTTCCGAGATCGAGAGCGAAGGTGATTTGCCCCCGTATTCAGAAATGCAACTCAAGTCGAAACCCATGCTTGACTTGATTTAGATAACGCCTGGCGTTAACTTGCCCAAAGACGCTCACTGCGTTTCTTTCGGCGCGGTCATGATAGGCGCCACTTACATCAAGTAAAGCATGGGCTCCAACTTAAGTTGCATTTCTGAATACGGGGGTTAGCGTCGCGTAGATGCCTTCTTCCCTCATGCAACACCTCTCAGGGCACTGCGGCAGCAAGTGTGCCCTTTCGCCCGGTCTGCTCCGTCCAGGCGCGCTCGTTCCGTGGCGTCGCATCCAATGGGAAAGTAGGTGCCGTTTCGCTACTACAGGCGCCGGATTTTTTAGCTCAATGAGCCCTTTGATGCTTTGGCATCGAAAACTCGCATCACCAGTATACATCTCTGGAACACATCAATAAGAAGCGATATGACACTGGTGGAAAATGCTCCTAATAATATATCTAATAATATTTTTCTTCACCCCTCACAGTTTGGTCTTCTTGTTGGCGTATCTGTAAAATGTTCTCTCGAAATCGCAAATGCGATTTCGAGATTTCGTCAATAGGTACTATTGACAAAATAGATATTCATGTACCGTTGTAGTATTAGCCGGCTGATTTCGCCAACTATTAGCGATACGTTAAGAAGTCATGTTCCCGTAGCAAATGTTTTATTATAGTTAAATAATGTTCTGAGCCCATAACGCATCTCACGAATAGTTAGCGTTATGGAGCAGCGCAGGTCAGCAAATGCAGAGGGCGGATAACCCGCGGCCTATTAGAGGTGAAGAATGAGTACCAAGTGCAGAAAAATGCAGTCGATAATGGCAAAAAATTAGGTAGTGTGATGAAATTAGAAAAATCATAGGCATAAGATCGGGTCAGCTGGCGCAAGGCAGGGGACGATGGATGGCCGGGAGAGGCCTTCGTGCTCCATGATATATATCAGGGGCGTAACCAGGGGGGGGGGGCTTATGGGGCTTCAGCCCCCCCCCCCCCCCGAAATATTTTCGTGCTGTCCATGCACCGCCGACCAAAGCAACCCCCGGCGCCGGAAATCATTCTGTATTTTGTCGAGAACGTCTTTTCATGCTCTAAAAGACGCTTCACCGTAAACATTGCGAACTCGGGCTGGATTTCGCGGCAACGCCCATGTACCGGGAGTCGCATAATGCCAATTAGCCCCATACGAGCACAAAGTTTCAAGGGCGTTTTGATGACAAGCGCGCTCGTCGCGGAATCTACACAGCGCGTGGATATCAATTACAAAACTTTATGGGTATAAATCTCATAAACGTTTGATGTGAAAGGTGCGTTGTCATTTCCAAAGTTGTGGTTTTGATTTTCAATTTCGGAACTTTGTGGGTTTAATGTTGTTATGAGCATTTGACACCAAAGGTGTATTGACTATTCTAAAGTCTTACATCGTAACATACGAGAGAAGCCAAATCAGCACACTATTAGACAAGTTGACAAAGCACGCAGCGAGGTTTGATGAGACGAAACGTTGTGGTCGTTCATTTGTGCTGTCATGTCACATAAAAAAATATCAAATTTTTTTTTCACCTATGCCAAAGCATCCATGTCAAGACACTAAAGCCAGCCAAGGTAACTACGTTCTTATTTATTTTTTCTACTTTGACTTTTATTTTCGAGGACACATTGAGCGTCTTCATTTTTTTTTTGTTCTCGCTGCCCTACCCGCGGGCTGCCAGACCTAGCCAGACTGCATACGGTTTTCTCGTGTTGCCTCGACCACCGAGCGGCGCACTTCGGTGCGCGTTCGGTTTGCTCTGGCTGAGTGTATTTTTGCCTGGCAGAGTTTTGAACGCTTTCTGGCTAGCAGACTAGAAAAAGAAACAATGGTCACTCGCCGCCATCATTGTGAGGACTCAACGGACTTCACCGCGCTCGCTTGAGCGCAACCTCTCCAGAAAGTCTTGTCTCGCCGGTCTAGGATGCCGATCAGTATGCGTATGGTTCTTGGTGCATCAAGTATCTCACTTCTTTTTTTATATTTCTTCGGTAGCCATATTAGGTGCGCAATATAGGCATTCGATTGTGGCCAACATATCTTCCTTTGCGTATTTTTATTTCGGTGCCCCCGCCCCACAAAAGGAAAAAAAAATACATTGTTGCGGCGCAGCGAATTGTCGCATGGTGAAAGTTAGATTTTGTTACTTCTTTCTTTGCGGAAAGTAATGGGCCATGGGACGCTTCAGTTGCGGGATACTCTTAATATATTATTGCGATAGCAATTATATGGATACTCCAGTCGCTTTCCTGCCGTCATCGTCGCCCTCATGTTTCGTATAAAGACCAAGAGTGATAATAATGTTACCGAGCGCCGCATGCTGTATGTGCGAGTGAAAGCGTAGGGGGAGGGGGGGGGGGGCTGGAATGGGTGAGCCGACGATGGTGACTGTCTTGTGTGCGCAAAGGAGAAAAGCGGAGAGCAAGCAAGCCGTCTTCCGTCGCGCGCGATACATCGGCGGGAGTGGATGGAATGGGGGCGGTATCTAGGATTCTGTGATTGCGCAACATGTTTATTTGCATTGACACATTATATACCTAGACTTTTTCTTAGATACGCAGATTTATTGGAGATTTATACGTATATTTAAACATCTTGTTGCGAGGTTTCGTGTATACGTGCAGTGAACTTTTTTTCCAATGACACTTTTTTGCCCTTTATCGAGCTGTATCTTCGCATTTCTAATGTACGAGGGCGAGTCAAATGAATTAAAAGTGAGCCAACCAACCCCGCGCAATAATAGTTCGGTTCATTATCTGCGAGGCATATGCATAGAAGAGAGGGATGTCTCATTTACAAAAGTGACACGCAGGTGCGAGGATAAAGGTTCTGTAGTGCTCTCAGACACTGGGTTGAACATAGTTGCGTGACATAATGGAAACTCCAAAAGTTGAACAGTGTGGTTGCATGAAGTTTTTGTCTGCGGAAGGTATTTTGCAAAAAGAAATTAGACGCCGCATGGCTGCCGTGTACGTTGAACATCGCATTTCATTGGTCACTGTGAAGCGTTGGAGCAAACGGTTCAAAGAAGGACGTGAAAATTGCAAAGACGATCCAAAACGGGGCTAAATTCCATCGTGAAATCCCCCTTAACAAAATTGCAAAGGTTGATGAACTGATAAGACAAGAACGGAGGATAAGCATCGATGAACTGGCAGAGTGTGTGAACATCAGTCACGGTTCGGTTCACGCCATAGTTCATGAACACCTCTGTTATCGGCTTTTGTGCGCGCAATGGATGCCCAAGATTTTGAACCACCGCCAGAAGACGGAGAGGTTCGGCGCTGCCTTGACTCATCTGATCCCGTATCACAATGATGGCGGCGACTCCTTGTCTGCAATTGTGATCGGGGACGAGCCATGGTGCAACTATCACGAGCCTGAAACACGACGGCAAAGTTTACAGTGGAAACATTCGAATTCACCACGCCCAAAGAAAGCAAAGGCCGTCATTTCTGCCGGAAAGGTGTTGTTGACTTTTTTTTTTCGATCGTCAGGGACCATTAAGGATAGAATTCGCTAAATGTTTAGACTATCAATTGTTTCCGAAAATGTGAAACGCCAGAACGACTGCGCGTCGCAATTGAGAACAAACAACGTGGAAAATTGACGAATACGATAATCTTGTTCCACTAGAATGCCCGTCCCCACATCGCTGATGTGTTTATTACAAAACTGGCAAAATTCAAGTGGGAAACGCTGCAATATTCGCCATACAGCTCAGACCTGTCGCCTTGCGACTTCCACATTTTGGGACAACCGAAATAAACAGCTCAAGGGCACCAGATTCGTGTCGGACGATGACGTGAAAGAGTCCGTTGCAGACTTTTGAAAGCAGCAACCCAAAGGATTTTATGAGACCGAAATCACGCGAGTCCTTAGTCAATGGGACAAATGTCTAAATTCTCATGGCGGCTACTTTTAAATAAAGTGCCCCGTTTGTCATATATTCGCATTGGCTCACTTTCATTTGACTCGCCTTCGTATATTCTGCAGAACTCCTGCTTTTTATACGTGCTCTCTGTTGCGACTTTAATTTCGCTGAAATTCCTCACGATACACGGCCGGTGACAGCTGCTCCTGCGTAATACACTGGAATGGATGCTCATGTTCATTTCATGGCCTTTACATTTTTTCATATCAGCGGCATACGCTACTTTGCTGGTTTCGAACTGAAATAGTTCTGAAGTTCGTGTGACATTTT
The DNA here is from genome assembly GCF_023375885.2 of Dermacentor andersoni. Taxonomy (NCBI): domain Eukaryota; kingdom Metazoa; phylum Arthropoda; class Arachnida; order Ixodida; family Ixodidae; genus Dermacentor; species Dermacentor andersoni. Next base: position 148,458,422 of record NC_092815.1, read on the forward strand.
CTTTATTTGTTAAATAGACAAAAAATGGAAGCATTGATATCAGTTATTTTGGGCACAATTTCTGGCACATACGAGTATATTCTTTTATGAAAAATGGCACATTCTACTTGTTTTGACAGTGCGTAGCGTTCTAGAATTCGTTTGCAGCACCATTGGCAATGGCAATGCAATTATTATTCATGCATTTGATCCCTCGACAAATTATTTAAAAGGAATGTTTAGCTCGGGCCCAACTCCGACGCGGCCTATTCAAATACATGTAAAACACAGAAACGCTTTGCTGAGATAACCTCCAGATCACTTTTAATGAAATTTTTTGCATTTGAGAGAGAAAGTTAAATTGTTGTGTCTGTTGGAAGAGGAATCTTGATTTAGCGCCTGAATATTGTTTAAAATATTTCGAAAAATTCGAAAGTTCGAAAAGAATAGAAGCACGACGTTTACAACCTGATAGCTCTGCATCAAGAACAGATATCGCGGTTCTGTCAACGGCATCAATTATAACAGTCAAAGCGGACAAATTTGGTATGTCAATTTGTATCTTACGTGAATTGGTTACGATGTATACAAGTGTTCTGCAAAAGCCGTATTTCCATAATACTATTTGTTTTAGATTCATTTGTAACATATCAATTTTGTCCGCTGTAGATGTGCTATTAGTTGAAATTCACAGAATTGTGATATCGTTATTCATTGTTGAGTTACAGAGATTTAAACTTGATTGTTTCTTTTTCTGAAAATTTGCAATTTTGGCGAATTATTAATAAAAAATAACAACCTAAATAAGAAAATTCAAAACCAGCAGTCACTAGAATTGAAGTTTTTCTTAAATGTAACAAACATAGTAAAATTTGGTGCAGTGGTTGCCGACAAAAACGAATAACCTTTCTGCAGTATTTAGATAGGAGCACCCGAGCTACAACGTGAGCCCCCCCCCGAACGAAATTTCTGGCTACGCCACTGATATATATATATATATATATATATATATATATATATATATATATATATATATATATATATGTATATATATATATACACACACACACCATGGAGCACGAGAGCCTCTCCCAGCTATCCAACTTCCCCTGCCTTGCGCCAGCTTTATATATATATATATACGTCAAACTACGTCACACTGTGCTTGCGTCAAACACTTCCCCAGTGGTTGCTAAACTTGCGTCAAAGCTGTTGCCGTTCCAGGACACATATTAGTGCATAATATTTACAAAAAACCGCAACATGCGAACCACACATTCCATGCCTGTGAACGCGGGCAGCTTCTCTAAGTGGAAACTGTTCCCCGAATGCAGCGCATAAAAACGTGGGTTCCGCTGGTGAATAAACAGAGAGCTTCGGGTATTTTAATACCCAGAGCGTTCATGAACATGCAAAGTATGCGCATATTGCCACTCAGATGTGCTTATACGAAGTGTGTCTTGCCAAGCTTGACGTTGCTTTTGCAAACACGACGACGCTGTTTGCCTTGCTGACGGGTCCTCTCTCCGTGAAATAATTAAAAGCCGAGAAATACAACTGCGCAACAGTCAGTGGTAAAAGCAATTGGAGGTTCCGAGGGGCACCGCGTAGGGCGCGTAGGTTCCTGCGTAACTACGCTATCACATTTCCCTCCATCTTAGAAAAACACGGGGAAGGCGGGAGATGGAAATTCAAGACGATGAGCAAAACGAGAACAAGCCGAAAGCAGGAGCCAACGTTTCGACAAGCGGACTCGTCTGCTTCAAGGCCTGCACCATTGCATGCATTTGCCTGCATCTTATAGCTTCCATGTTTGCGAAGCGAGAACGAAGCACCAGGGCACTCTGAATCTGCGGTGGAGTCTGACTGACTCTGATACGGTCGCCTCGTCGCGGTCTTTGAAGGAACAAAAACAAGCACTTGCTTTCTAGTCAAACATTTCCGTGTCCAGTGGTGCAACACCACGTCGTCCGGAATACTGGCCACGAAAGGAAGCGTCATTGGTGCGCAGTCCACGCAATTTCCAACGAATGTGGGTGAGGCATGGTGAGTCATTCTCGGCGTTGATTTCAAAAGGCGAGATAACGTCCCGTGTTAGTGAGGGCGAAACACCAAGTTGCCGAATGTGCGAGTAAAAGAAAATTGAACTCCTGCGCGCGGGAACTTCTGCCGAGAAAGACAAGCAAGGCTAACGTCGCAACAAGAACACCGAGCCGAGTTGTCGGTGAGCGAATCTAATTTCACGGATAGCATCCTTCCGCAATCTAGGAATGCATTGCCAGTAACTCGAGAGTAATCGTTTGTGCTCGCCTACAATACACAAAGAATACATCACTCTTCGCATCACTTGCGGAATTCGATTAGACAATACTCTCCCGTTGTACAATAATCGGCAATAGTTAAGAAAATTTGGATGCAGGTCCAAATACAGGCGCGTCTCGTACCAAACGATGACTGTATTGCAAAAAATATTTCTTTAAAAATACTACTAATTTCCAGGCAGCCGCAGTGGCAAAAAATTTCTGTACAGCTCTGTTTTCTATTCTTGAATTTTGCGTTCTATAACAAATGTTGTTCTGTTTAACATTAATAGAATGTTTGTGCTTAATGACAGTTATCTGTTTTGTATTACAGAAAATGTTCCGTTTTCTGTTTTAAATGTTCCTGTTATGTTAATATGTTTTTGTTTCAGCGGAGAGAAAACGTACGTGTAAATCAATTATTCATTCGAAAGAACAGCAAACATCCCGTTTTCTGTTTATATTACTGTTATTTCACACTTTTTCCCTGTTCCACTGTGCACAAATTGGATGTGTGTGAACAATTTCCTTTAGTGATGAATAGTGGGTGAGTCAGGAAGGTCGCTGAAGGCAACACTTTAAAACGGGAAATTCCCTTGGGGCAACATTGGCAGCAGCCGATATTGCTTGTTCGAACACTGTTTATTACTTCTGGCCTCCATCTTCTTGTGAACTTCGGTCCTGCTTGAATTTTATATCGTGCCTATAGAAGCATTCTAAAAAAAACTAATATGCTGTAAATACGCAGTTTGTCTTAAAAAAAATTAGGCTGTGTCGAAAAAGCTGAAAATATTTAGCTGTAGAGCAAGAGGACAACGTTCACACGTAGCGCTCGTCTCCGTGCCGCAGTTTTTTCTTTCTTTTCCACTGTACTCAGTTTTATTGCGCTGCTGCTAAATATGGTAGGTAGTTTTTCTCTCAGTGGCTGTAACAAAGAATATTTTACTTAGGACATTGCAGAAGACAACGAATTTTTGTTTTATTTTACATCAGAATTACCTTTGAGAGGTAAATATGAACACCGAAAAAGTATTACAACCGCTTATACGCACTAGGTTCAGGAAACAAGCATAATCAGTTTCCCTTCAGTTGTTATAAGAGCGCAAAAGTAAATTTCCCAGGCTGTGCATAAGCATCCGCTTTCCACAGGGCGCACGCATGCGTAAGTAAGGAAGAAGATAAAAAAGTACGTGACATTTGAAAGCAGGTAAGCGAAGAAAAATATGACGCAGAGCTTTGTGTATAATAGGCAGTGATAGACAATTTACTGAACTCTCCCCAATTTGTTAGCGATTTTTTTCGAATTAGTGACCGCAGGTATTCATGCGCAAATTTTTCGATAAACAATGGCATCAAGCTGGGTGCGCAGCGTGCATGAGGTATCATGCTAGGTGTGCAATGTTAGGTCACAGTGCCCAGATATTGTGAAGTGCACACTTAAGAAATGTGCGTCTTTTCAACATGCAAACACAATCGAATGCATTTTTGATGTCCAAGAAACTTGCTCTAAAAAGTCAAAAATCGGCTTAAGTACCGTCCTTGACTGGAAAAATAACACTGTTCTTGCCTAAAAATTGATTTATCTAATTTGGTGTTAACGTTTTGTGTATTTTTTATAAACCAAAGAACCAGGTATTGGAGCACTCAAGTTGCCATGCTGCGACCGACATGAAAAACAACAGAGGCCCTGTGTGAGCTTTTTTTCGCAGCCACAGCAAAAACAAATACATTTCAAGAAGACGAGAATCTACAATAATACATTTGTTAAGCACACTAGCTAGCGCTTACGTGTGCTATAACAAAAAATTAAAGCTATAATAAATGTCGGAATACGTACTTGCGAGCTTTTGAGACTGTGCGGCTGAGTTTTCTTTGTTCTGTTATGAACACGATAAGTTTGTCGGGTGAAAGCATACGTGTTCCATGTATTGTAATGTGCTTAAAAAGAAAACCACTCACCTCTTAAGATTCTTGAAAGGAGAAGCGCGGCAGTGCAGACAGGCGTTGACTTGAAGGGTAGCCATATTGAATAAGGCGCAGGGCACCAAAACGGTACTGCAGACAGCGCGACATGCGTGATGAGTGCAAAAAAAAAAGAAGAAAGCGCCATGCATCAAAAGAAAAATTTGAAGTGTTTGTATAGCCTTTTAGTTCAGTTACATTAATTTATAACGATTATATTTTAGCTTTGCTTTGATTTATAGGCTGCAGTACAAGAACAGGAAATTCGTTTTTTTAACAGGATTCTGTCATCGAGCATTCACAGAATTTTTTTACAGTATAGAAAATTGCTGTAAACGTTGTTTAAATATACAACAATTTTTTCGGTGTAGATGACAGTTATGATCCGGTGAAAAACGATCGCGGGCGGAGAGGAACACAATGCGGACGCAGCAATATTGCATGCGTTCAGGAACATCCTTAAGGTATTCAAGAAAGGCACATACGCTATCACTGTTTGTAAGGGCAAATAGCCGATAATCTTGTTGCTTGACATTTATTGGCAAAGACAGTTGATAAATGGCACCCACGATCCAGAAGCTTTGTGCATATGGCTCAGCTCTTCCATCGTGCATCCTTCGTGTGATCCCGCACCGTTCGCTGATTGAAACTACCCATCCCTTTTCCAGAGTGTGAAGTAAATTTTTCAGCCCCATCACAGGTCGCGACTGCAACCAATCTCCTGATTCCATCGCTGCCGTCTCTGACGTTACACCCTGCAAAGATTGTCTAAGCTACCGTTGGCGCTCCTCTCGTTGACGCGTTCTAGTCTTTGGGATGAAAATCGAGACAGATGAAAAGATAGAAGTTCTGGCTTTACTGCCAAGAATATTTATAAAAAAGTGGTAGTGCGCTAACCAGCGAGGGTTTATTCTGCCTGGTGATTTGGAGGCTTATAATGCTATACGCGATACATCCAGAACGACAACGGTGACAATGGACTGCAGCTATACTCACATGTAGCGGAAGTTCCCTTTCGATGGGTGAAATAACGCTCCAGGACTTGATCATCGCTGTCTGCGTTCGCTGGCAGTATTAAAGACTATAGTTATCCCAATAATGAAACAGAGAAACAATAACAAGAAAAATCAGTGCAAGCCGGAGCAGGGCTCATTCGCTGCGGCAAGTTCGACTGTCAATGTTTCTTCCTGCCGTTCTTAACTATTGTTATTATATATGCAGTATATTTTTCTGCCGCCGCATTTTCTCTTGAAGGTCATTTAAAGCAAAGCTTCCTTCCCTCTACTCAAGCCTCCATTTTTTTCGTGTGATGGTTGGTCCTGTCTTGCCTAGTATACAATAACACAGGTTACGCTGCATTAGCCACAGCGTATGTGCCCGAATAGACAACTTGTGTCGCTGCTGTCGGGTTCTCTGAGGATCATTGAAGCTGCGGCGCCATGCCGAGGCTTTAGTACTGCACTTCGGTTGCAGAAAGCACGCCACTACACCAACCTGGGACAGATGGGACATAAATTTTTAATGCGGTGGCATTCCTAAAGTACTTCACGCACTTTTGAGTGCCAAGTATCTATCTCGCTATATCTGTGCTATCTATTCAGTTATCTAAATGTGTTTCTATTAGTGTATGGTTGTATCTAACCGTTTTCGCGCCTACTTGAGTCAGTGGGTAGTTCGAGGTCTAATGGGTAGCACATCGGCCTGCTTTACTGAGGGAACAGAGTTCTAAACCAACCGTAGGAGCAACTTGGATCACTCAGTGTGTGTCAGTGTCTCGACAGTCCCGATTTGTCATAGCCTCGTGGAGCGACTATCAGTCGCATTGCTAATGATAATGACGATGGGGATTCATTGGCATATTCTTTAAAACGGGGTGGTGACAAATAGTTGCCTCGCCACCTTGATTTATTTAGATGCACTATACATGTTCTGCATTCTAGCACGTTTGTATAAAGGTCCTGGATATTTTTTTCTTCCTCAAAGCTTCCCTATCTAGATTGTGCCGCTATCTATGCCTGCGACGGACCCGGTCGTATCAATGTCTTCCCTGCATTTTCCACTACTGTCAACACCAGGCCTTTTGCTGAGGGCTGCGGGAGACGGGCAAAACTCGCCCCACATGTTCGTATGCTGTGTTTTTACACGAGCTGTTTTTCCCCATCTGCTGAGATGATTGCTTTGTATGTGTTGTTACCTCATATTCTGAGCGGGAGGTATAAAGGTTGTTCGTCCAAGTCACACTGTGCCGTCCATGTCTACACCAGCAGCCAGCGAACGAAAAAACTTTTCCTGCAAGATGCCTAGGATGAACGTTCGCGGAAGCACAAGAAGTTTGTGTTTGTGTTGAGTGCATTCAGCTGTACACACAAGCCTCCTGCTGCTTCTGAGAAACGGCACTATAGTATAGCCGCCTTAAATAGAAAAAACTTCGTGCCCAGCAAGTTTGCTCGGGTGGGTATTCGTTTACGGTCGTGAACTACGCGATTAGTGCGTCTTGGCTTACCGCGATGCAGGCCTGTGATAAAAGCATAACAGTGCCTCTTTAGGGCACTGTTATTTTTTTTAATTATGGGGTTTTACGTGCCAGAAACACTTTCTGATCATGAGGCACACTGCAGTGGAGGACTCCGGAAATTTTGACCACCTGGGATTCTTTAATGTACACCTCAATCTAAGTACACGGGCGTCTTCGCATTTCGCCCTCATCGAAATGCGGCGGCCGTGGCAAGGTTAGCGTTTTAAATGACTGAATTGATAAACTCTACCTGCAGGTAATAAAAACATATGAGAACATTATCAACGACGCCTGACGATCTAATCGACAGTGAGACGCAGACATGAACAAATATGGAGAAAAGCGATCTGTTCAGTATCGCAACGTTCCATCAGCAGCGGCTTTACAAAGTTTGTTGAAGCCTGACCTGTGCATGTTTTGCTAATCACCTAAGCATAGTGCTGATCTCTACGACAACAAAGAAGTGAGACTGACATACAAAAAGCAGATTCTCACCAACGCCGGGTGAGGTTTTCAATGTCTCAAGGAAGGTCGCAGAGCAAGGGACTACGTCATACGTCATACGTCAAGAAAAGTGGTCATCAAGGTGCTTATATTGCATTAATTACTTGCCCTGTAACACTGGTAATACATTTAGAGATGGTAGAACAGATGACTACCAAAATGTCTTTGTGCAGTCAGGTTTATTTCACGAAGAGGAATATGTAAAATCATGTACAGCGACAGTGCCCACACCTTTGTGAAGACGTACAAGTTACTGGTGGAGTTGTTGAAAACTGTGAAGAAACTCAGATTATCTCGTTTTTTCGCAGCATCAGAAATTCATTTGAAGTTTATGTTACCCAAGTGCTCCTTGGGGAGGAGGGTTCTACGAGAGACTATTACCCTCTGTGAAGACCCGCTTGCGAAAGATACTCGTATAACTTATGGTTTATGCGAAGCTCAATATACTTTTAACAGAAGTAGAGGCGGTGCTCAATTCACGACCTTTAACCTTCGTCTATAATGACGCCGATGACCCCTACCAAATTTGCCCAGCAAGCCTTTCAGCTGCTGTTGAGTCCCTTGTTGAGTCCTTCGATGCATTTCAAGGTGTTAAGAATCTGTCCACCATTATCAGCGAAGCCGTCAACGACCACGCTGCTGCTTTGAAATCACGTTTGGGTGAGCTAGAGGACAGATGGCATTGGGACAACCTTAATTTCAATTGCCTTGCAGACAACCTATCTGAAACATGGACACAGTCTGAACATCATGCACGTGACATCGTTAATAGAGCTTAAAATATGTGTTTCTCAGACGATAGTATCTCCCGTGCTCAGAGATTAGGCCAATGCAGCGCCAAACGACGGCGATCCATTATTGTTTCTCAACTTCTGTTTCTTTCTCAATTATTTCTCAACGCTCCAAATTCCGCAACTCGAGCGTCTCCGTTGGTGAGGATCTTTGCGTGGCTACGCGTCAATCACTTAAACAAGCTAGTTGAATTTGGAAAGGCTAGCGGCCAACAATCCATGCTTCGCTTCAATAAACTGTATATTAACAAGCAGTGCTATGTATACTGTCATGTTGCCCGCCAAGTACGAGAATACAATCCTTCCAACGAGCAGGACTGCCAACAGTACTAACATATCCACTGCTAGTTCAAACAATTACCGAACAGCACAGTTGTGGCCAGCCCATGGTACTAAATAAAGATCGGTTTCCGTCCTGTATTCCACCATACGCAGTGTATGCAATAAATGCGATCAGCTGTCCAAAGTTATTGACACATCTGAAGCTGATATTGTGGTGCTGACCGAGAAATGGCTTTCATGTAAAATTATTCACCGCGAAATATTGGCGTATCAAAGTAGGTAAAAATTCTTTCGATATCGTCGTGACCCGCGCACTGGCGGCGGTGTACTGATAGCTGTCTGCGACAGCATGATCTGCAGCAACATAGTGCTTCCGGCGCCTCTTGAATTAGTATAGACGCATATACGCGCCGGGCACTGGACTTAATTTTTTGCCTTTGTTACTGCTCACCCTCTTCATGTAACACGTTTCAGACTTTCATGCGCTCAGCAGTCTAACCCTAAGATAATCCTCGTATCCATTATTGATCCTGGACGCCTTTAATGACCCTACTATTAATTGGTGTACTGATTTTCCTTCAGTAGTTAATTGTTCGTCCTAGTGCTTATCTTGCATCAATATTTGTTTGAACCTTAACGCAGCTCGCTCTTAATCCAATTCGGTGCAAAACACATTCCGCTAATATCTTGGATCTAATCCTGATGACCACACCCGACCTTGTTTCCACAATACCTTACTTGCCGCGCCTAAGTAATAATTGTATAATTCAGTTTGCCTAACGCGCTTGTGATCCTTCTATTAAATTGTCCAACCAAATTCGCGGTTATAAAAATGCTGACTTTGATTCTATTAACCAAGTGTTAAAATTGCTTATCGCTGACTATTTTCCTGACTTCCACTCAAGAACCATTGAAAAAAATTGGTGCCTATTTAAGCAGGAAGTACTTTCGCTCATTCATCGATTCACTTCAATTAGACGTATCACCTCTAACTCACAGGCACCACGGTTCAATGCACGTCTAAAAGTCTGCTAAATAAAAAGAAAATACTTTTGCGGCACACCAAGACAGCCCATAATGCAGAGCCTTGGCACGACTATGTCGCTTCTGACTGCGAATACTACGAAGCTATCACACTTTTTAACGGCGTATTTTATGAAGTTACTCTGCCTACAATTTATCATGATAACCCGCAGACATTTTGGAATATTGTCACTGACGTGAAGTCATTTCGATTGAACTGTTTGATGAACATGGTGTTACTACAGTTCCCGATGACTGCTAAGAAGTATTAAACGATGTATTCCCATCATTCTTTCCTGCTACATCACCCCATGCTTAAGCTGGCATCACGTTTGCTGATTAGATTCCTATGAATCCTGTTCCTTTGATGCTCTTACCTTACCGTCATATCTACTTGGTGCTCCGATTATTTAATTATTCTTAATATAGTGACGCGCTCACGAAGATGTTTTAATCATCGTCGGAAGAAGACGATGTTCTGGCCTTCGCGCGCTGTCTACCATCTTGTCAGCTGCTATAATTATTGTAAATATTCTGTAAATACCCGTCTGACTGTTTTTAACCCCGTAACATTTTTGGTGGAGGTTGCGGGATCATTATCAAGACGGATTTACGCAGCGGGTGCTCCTTGGCTGCATCTACAATGCGAGCTCAAGGCAAGGATGCTTCGGGCCCGTCGGCACCCACGCCCACCGTCATTCTAGCACAACCCCGCCACCCAGGAACCATTTCTGGCACCGACGACACTGATGCTGAAGACTGGCTTCAACTATATGAGCGGGTGAGCGCCAGCAACCACTAGGACCAGACCATCATGCTCGCTAATCTGATATTTTAACTCGTGGGCACGGCACGCGTCTGGTTTCAGACCCACGAGCAGGAACTTACCAGCAGCGAGATTTGTGAACAGAAACTCAAAGATTTGTTTGGCAAGGCTGTTCGACGTCAGCGCGCCGCCCAAAAAGACCTCGCTTCGCGTCTCCAGACGTGCACTGAATCCTATCTCACGTACATCCTGTACGTGCTCGCTCTGTGCCGCAAAGTGCATCCGAAGATGTCCGAACTTGATAAGGTTGCACATGTCATTAAGGGAATAGCAGATGATGCCTTCCATCTCCTCGTCTTCAAGAATTCTTCCACTGTGCAAGCCATCATTACCGAATGCCGGCGGTTTGAAGAAGCCAAGAGTCGCTGCATTGCCCAGCTATTTCCCCGCCTTCCCAACACAGCTGCTACGTCCACATGCGAAGACCTCCTCTGTCCGCCCACACCCAATCGCTCTGATGACATTCTCCATGTCATCCGGCGTGAAATAGAAGCCACATCTCCTGTCACGACCCCAACTCACGGCCCCTACAATTGCCAGGCGACCGTCTCGTTGATACATGGCATCAATCGTCACTTACAGCGCATACACCTTAAAAGATAGTAAGAATGATTTCACAAATTTTAGACCAGTATCCATACTACCCGTTTTCTCAAAAGGATTCGAAAAAATGGTTCTTACTACAATGACAAATTTTAGCGAACAATGCAATATCATTCACGGCGCGCAGTATGGCTTCCGGAAATATCGATCAACAGAAATAGTAAAACGTAAAATATTAAAACGAAGGCTGTCATATACCGTGCGAAAAACAAGAAAATTAACATTACCTCAGACAGTGAGCCGCGAAACTCAAAGGTAGAACTAGTAAGCGCATTTAAAATACTTGAAGTGTACTTCAGCGAAAATATGACCTGGGACATTGATATCGACCACGTTGTGTCAAAACTGTCTCGCATCGTTGGATTGACATACGCCAACAGATACATTCTACCGTCAAAGGTTAAGCTTCTATTGTACAATGCGCTATTCTACTCACATATGAAATATTGCCAATTAGTTTGGGGGAACACAACAAAAGGTAATTTGCAATGAATGATGATATTACAGAAAAAATATGTTACGAAATATTGAAAACGTCCCCATGAGTCACCCTTCCCACCCTCTGTTTTTGAAGTACTGTGTAATCAAAATAGACGAGCTATATCCGCATTGCCTTTGTTCGCGTTATAAGCTTGAAGTAAAGAATAACAGCTATTACCTACTACGGTTGGCATCGCTTTCTAAAAGGACCACACCTTATGAGAATCGAAACACACAGCCATGGCTAATGAAAACGTGCAGAACCGGATACGGACAACAAATGGTAAACAGAACGCTACCGCATTTGCTAAATTTCTGCCATAACAACGGTTTCACTCCCGAAACAGCATCGAACCAGAAACTGAAATTCTTCTTCTGTGACAAAGCTCCTTTCCCATGACAGAATTTCATGTGGTTTTTTTCATCTCTGCGCATGTACGCTATACGTATTGCATTGTACCAATGCACTGTTTCATACTGCACCAATGTGTGCCGTTTTATTTTTCGTTTTTTCCTTCATAATGTAGCGCTTTTTACTTGCAGTTTTTTCATGTTTGTACGTTTCCTTTAACATTGGTCTATCACGCAGTTAACAAACTTTTTATTTATATAGTTACTTATTCTCACTGTTATCGACAAGCTATTGCTGCATTACTATTACTATTTGTTTCTTGTTTTTATGATGCCATGCGAAAAGTGTTTCTGTTTCTTCTATTTTGTAGTCCGGGGAGCTGGGAACTAGTCAAGCTGAGTTGTCAGCTTTTTCTCCCGCACTCCCTCACTTCATGAGTGAAATAAAGATTATTATTATTATTATTATTATTATTATTATTATTATTATTATTATTATTATTACATAGACTAGGAAAAAAAGGGACGACGAAGAAGACAATCGCTGACTTCCAACTGATTTTTATATTCAGAAACAAAGGTATATATCCTGAGCCACCAAGACAAAAGCGCCACCTACAAAGCGTCAACCCGACATGAGTATGCATTCAAAATTCATGACCTAAGATGAACGACAGCGCATGTGCGACCTCAGAAAAACCATTCTTTGTATGTTAATGCATTTGATGGCTTGCTAACTGAGTCACCATCGGCAATCACTGCAGCCTCAATAATAAGTCTGGTGCATTCATTAGAGTGCCTAGCTAAGATAGTGCTTTTTTCAAAAATCGGGACGCAACATCATTATGCGCAATGAACACCTATAAAGACTTGCCGCCCTTTGCGCACTTTATTGCTGTGTTCTTGCAACCTTTCTGTCCGTTAGGTTGCAAGAACACAGCAATAAAGTGCGCAAAGGGCGGGAAGGCTTTCTAGGTGTCCATTGCGCACAATGCGACCGCGTCCCGTTTTTTAAAAAAAACACTATCTTAGCTAGGCAGTCTAATCAATGTACCAAACTTATTATTGAAGCAGCAGCGATTGCCGATGGTGACTCAGTAAGCCATCGATTGCATTAACAGACAAAGAACTAGTTTTTCTGAGGTCGCACATGCGCTCTCGTTCATCGTAGGTCATGAATTTTGAATGCATACTCATGTCGGGTTGACGCTTTGTAGGTGGCGCTTTTGTCTTGGTGGCTCAGGATATATACGTTTGTTTCTGAATATAAAAATCAGTTGGAAGTCAGCGCTTGTCTTCGTCGTCCCTTTTGTCCCTCGTCTATGTATGCGCTGCAATAAGTGACGATTGATGCCATGGAATACCAACTAGCCCGTACCCAAACCTTGCTTCATTGATACAGTCCATCGTGCGCCAAGAATTGGCCAACGTTGGCTTGACCAACGTCTGCTCAGTTAATCGGCCTCACTACACTCCGTCCAGCACTGTCATACGCACCCGCAACATGAATGCCCCAAAGCGGTATCGCAACCCGGCCGAATGGCGTACTCCAGACGACAGGCATATATGCTTCACTTGCGGCTGTATCGGCCATATTTCACGTCACTGCCGGTCTTCGTGGAATTCGACCCCCTGGTCCTACCACCTATCCCACGGCCCTCATGCTGCTGCTCGGTTCACCTCGCAAACGCAGCCAGCAAATTCTGGCGACACATCTCTTCCTACCCGCTCTAGCTGCTCTCCTTCGCCACGTCGCCGCTTCTCCCGATCGCCCCCATCTCGCCGATCACCGTCCCCTCGCTCCTTCCGGCGCACCCTTCCGGAAAACTAACGGGTGCACCACCTGGAGGTGATGCTGCTAAACCGACCCGACGCAAAAATCCTCTATTGACCTTGCCCACACATCGGAACCTCATTAACGTGAACGTGGATGGTGCACCTGTTACGGCTCTGACTGACACTGGCGCGCGCGTGTCTGTGATAAATGCTCAACTTCGGAATCGTCTCAAGAAAGTCCTCACTCCTGCCCCTTTGTATGTGGTCCAGATCACCGATGGTGGAACACCAGCCGTTATTGGCATGTGTCCGGCTCGCGTGAGTGCCACCGGACATCATACTTCAGTTTTATTTTATGTACTAGAGCACTGGCCCTCACGACCTCATCCTGGGCCTTGACTTTATGTCTACACATTCCGCTTTGATAGACCGTTCTGCTGTTGTTGTGCAACTCCCTCTACCTGCTGCTATTGACCCTCCCGATAGTGCTCCGATACGGCTATGTTCCACAGAACATATTCGCCTCCCTCACCGTGCCGTTACCTACATAGCTGTCTCCCACGTTCCACCTGTACCAGACGGTGACTAAATCGTATCTCCTAATCCGGATGTCGTGCTCTCGCATAATGTCGCTTTTCATCACACTGTCGTTACCATTTCGGACAACACGTGCTACCTTCCGCTTGCGAACTTTGGACTCTGTACACAAGTATTCCCGCGCGGAATATCCCTGGCGCAAATAACGCCAGCCAGAGACTACCGCATTTAGGCTTTAACTTGTCACAGATCCTCGTTTTCAACTCTTGCTTCGCCCCCTGTTCCTTCAGACTTGAATGCCCTAACAAAAATGATTGCTCCCGACCTTCCTCCCCAGCGTACTCAAGGACTACGTTGCATCCTTGCCTCATACTGGGACATATTCGACCTTGGAGAACGCCGTCTAGGACAAACATCTGTCGTAAAACATGGAATAAACAACGGTGATGCGAGCCTGATCCATCGGCGGCGACCCTACCGCGTCTCGCCTATTGAGCGACGTATCATCCTACACGAAGTTGACAAGATGCTTTCTCGAGACTTCATCGAACCTTCTTGCAGCCCATGGGCATCCCCTGTTGTACTAGTTAAAAAGAAGGACAATACTTGGCGATATTGCGTCGATTATCGACACCTCAACAAGGCAACAAAGAAAGACGTCTATCCGGTACCACGCATTGACGATGCCCTGGATTTCCTACAGGGAGCACAATATTTTTCGTCCGTCGACCTTCGCTCCGGCTACTGGCGAATTCCCGTCGATGACATGGACCGCGAGAAGACAGCTTTTATTACTCCCGATGGCCTTTATCAGTTCAAAATGAAGCCTTTCGGTTTATGTAATGCTAGAGCCACATTTGAACGAATGATGGACGCCCTCCTACACGGTTTCAAGTGGTCTATCTGCCTCTGTTATCTGGACGACGTGATCGTTTTTTCTCCGACTTTCGCGACACACCTCGAACACCTGTCGACGATCCTATGTTTTCCGTCAGGCGGCGCCACAACTAAATTCGTCCAAGTGCCACTTCGGTCGTCGTGAAATTTCTGTGCTCAGGCATCTCGTCGATTCTTCTGGTGTACGCCATGATCACGATAAAATACGGGCAGTCAAAGACTTTCCCGTGCCAACATGTGACAAGGATGTTCGCAGCTTCTTGGGCCTTTGCTCCTACTTCCGTCGGTTTGTCCGACATTTTGCGAACGTTGCGCGCCCTCTCAATCAGCTCCTCAAGAAAGACGCTGCATTCATTTGGGGCCCTGACCAAGCTGGCGCTTTCAGCGAGCTGATTGGGCCATTGTCGCTCACTTTGATCCGTCAGCTCCAACAGAAGTCCGTACCGATGCCAGTGGCCACGGTATTGGAGCTATCTTGGCACAGAAACAACAAGGGCGAGAACGTGTTATTGCCTACGCCAGCCGCCTTCTTTCATCTGCGGAGAGCAATTATTCTAACACCGAACGCGAGTGTCTAGCTCTCTTTGGGCAGTGGGTAAATTCCGCCCCTATTTGTACGGCCGCCAATTCACAGTCATCACTGATCACCACACTCTGTGTTGGCTTTCGTCCCTCAAAGATCCTTCAGGGCGCCTTGGCCGCTGGGCTCTGCGCCTCCAAGAATACAACTATTCATTTTTATACAAGACCAGCCGGTTACATCAAGATGCAGACTGCTTGTCGCGCCATCCTGTTGACCCTCCTGACGTTTCTGCGGCCGGTATACCTGTCACCGTTCTTTCTCTGCCTGCTATTCGCGACATTGGAGCCGAACAACGTCGGGACGCCTCCTTGCAACACCTTATTCAATGGCTCACTTCAACGACGCCCGATTCTGCCCTTCGCATGTTTGAACTTCAAGATGGTATACTGTGCCGCTCTAACCAAGATTATTACATCCAATAAGATTATCCGGCTACGAGACAATATTCTCATCAAGGGACAGCAAAAGTAGCAAGGTCGTCGTGTTTATTGGACGTAAAGCTCACTTCCGTCATCTATCCGGTACAACCTCATCACGACAATCAGTATGTGTGCATGACTGTTAAAAATAGCAAAGTCACATTTGCACTCCTGGGGGTATATCTGTCTCTATCAAGCCGATTTGAGACCAAAAGACTAGACGATATCTTAAAAACACAACCTGGTCCATGGATTATCACCTGGGACTACAACGTACACCACACCATTTGGGGAAGCTCAAAAGTTAACGCGACTGGACAACGACTAGCTTAGTTTCCAACAATGGTCTCTACCTGCTGAATGACGCGAGTCCAACGTTTCAATGGGGAATAACGTGCAGCAGCTGCCACGATTTCACTTTCGTCTCCCACCAACTCGCCGCACATGTTAGGTGGTTTTTGCACATTTAAACGCACGGAAGCGACGACATCCCCACTTACCTCAAGAACAAGGGGATATCTAACACGCATACGTCCACCACAGTACGAAGAATAGATTGGACTATCTTTAAATCCCAGATTGAGGACGCTTGTCACAAAGGCCTCTCTTGTGGATTTCAACAAGCTGTCAAGAAATCGGCACAGACAGCCACGCGCACACTCACGTGTTATCCAAGGTATTCTGAATTCAACCTGGAATTGGAGCGGCTTCGTGCGATTCGTCGTCGTTCTGAAAGAAGACATCGACGCACTAAGTCAATTAAGGATCTAAGGACAGCCCGGCGAATGCAAAAGAAGATATAACGCCGCATGGATAAACTAGAGGCACAGCGGTGATCGAAATTTTGTGCGTCGCTGAATCCCTGCAAAGCGCTATCTCATATATGGAGAAGTGTGCGAGGTCTACGTTCTGTACCGGAATAGCATTTTCCGTTTAAGGCCCTAGCACTATTCCAGCGTTGAAAAGACATTGAAGTGGTGGAAGACTTGTGTGCTATGACTGCGGGCCAGCCAACTTGCAGAGGTTCGCTTACATTGGACCGTATTCCGGATTCACGAAATTCACGCATGCATCTGCCTTTCACGACGCAAGAGCTTCATGCGGCGCTCGCCCTTTGTAATCGGTTGTCGTCGCCTGGTCAGGATGACATATCTTACCATATGCTATGCCACCTTGGTGAACGGGCACAGAATGCGTTCCTTAATATCTATAACGAGTCCTGGCAGAACGGCAAAGTTCCTCAAGATTGGAAGATCAGCCGCCTGGTACCGCTTCTTAAGCCTGGCAAGCCTTCCTTAGAGATTACTTCATACCGACCAATTGCGCTGGCAAGTCGCGTTGGGAAGGTAACGGAGCGAATAATCCTCGCCGGACTTGAGTGGTACCTTGAACATTACGAAATCTACCCATACGCCATGGCTGGCTTTCGACGTCACCGATGTTCTCTCGACAACTTTATCGATCTGGTAACCTATGTTCCACACCAAAAGATGCGTAAGAGGTTATCGATCGCAATGTTCTTAGATATAAAGGGAGCCTATGACAGCGTTCTCCATGACACCATACTTGAAGCATTGGAATCAGTGAGCCTAGGCGGTCAATTATATCGTTGGACACGCAGTTATTTACATAGGCGGGCTCTATTTGTTCACACTGAAGCTGGCCCAAATTTGCAATATTATACGCACCATGGAGTTCCACAAGGCGGTGTCTTGAGTCCCACGCTTTTCAACCTTGTACTCATCGGTCTTGTTGAACGACTTCCGGACACAGTTAAAATATCAGTGTATGCCAACGACAGCTGCGTCTGGCCTTATGGTGTGACATGACCACAAGTACACGCAAGGCATCAAAAAGCTGTGGCGTCAACATCGACGTACCTAAATGAACAAGGCCTGAAGATCTTGTTAGAAAAATGCGCATTGCAGCGTTTAGCCGAAAGCCAATGAGATCATACGATGTCTCTATCGACGGTCAAAGCATACTTATGTCAGGACGCACCGATTCTTAGGCGTAATCATTGATCGTGACCTCTGCTGGAGTCCTCATGTGGCCTATCTAAAGAAGCGACTGACGGTTACTTCTAATGTGTTCCAGTTTCTTGGAGAAAAAGCCTAGGGTACGTCAGTACATGCAATGAAGCAACCATACACGATGCTCTTTCTTGGGTATTTGCGATACACCTTGCCTGTGCTGACCAACACCTGCAAAAGTAATATCCGTAGACTAAGCGTCCAGGCCCAGGTACTTAGAGTGTGTCATGGATTACCGCGGTCCTCGCGAAGAGCTGAAACAATTGCGATTGCACACGATTTCTCAGCCAAGGTTCATATAGTCATGGAAGCGCTCAGAGCACACGTAGGACACTTTGCTCGAGCCCCTGCCCATCATCTAGTCTCACTGCCAGAGGATCGACCATGCGCCTCTTTTTGTCAAACAGCCTTGACCTATCGTGCATACCTTCCATCAGGTTATACAGCTCCAGCGAGAGTTCTGTTTCCCCCATGGTGCTTGGCTCAAGCAAAAGCTCGACTAATGGTACGGGGAATACAAAGAAAAGCCCAACTCTCATCTCCAGCACTCAAGCAGCTTTCATTGCTCTTGTTGTACGACACATACAACGAGCATCGTCATCTATACACTGACGCTTCAACCACGGTGAATGGGTCTGAAGGATCGGTGATCTTTCCTGCAGAAACCTCCACCATAAGGATTCGACTATCTCGCCAAACTACATCGACTGCAGCGGCGCTCGCCGCTATTCGTTGTGCACTTCGTGCAATTTCTGATGAACTACCCAAGAAATGGAGCGTCTTCGCTGACTCCAAGGCTGCTCTTCATTCTTTGATTTCTCCTTTACGCCGCGGACCCCACTAGACATCAGACTGATACCTCACCCCACAGTTCTAGAAATCAGACTGATACTTCACCACCTCGTCGTGCAAGGACATGACATCACGTTACAGTGGATTCCAAGCCACTGTGGCATAATGGGCAATGAACATGCCGACGCAGCTGCACGATCGGCACATGAGGAGGGCTGGCAAGACTCCACTCTATTCTCAAGCACAGACGCTGCAATGAAAATTCGTGTGCTTGCAAATGAAGCCATCAGAACTTTATGGAACACACCAAGCTTGACGCACACACGTCTACACCGAGTGGACCTATCCCTTCGACTTCGACCCCAATCTGGACTCTCTCGACTCGAGACAGCATTACTTTACCGACTGAACTGCTTGTTGGCCTAGTTGGGGCTTGCTAAGATACATGTTTTTTGCCGCAATTGAACACACACAAAAGGAAGATACATAAAGACAACACGGGCGGCACTTCGAACTGATTTATTTTGGGCTGCGACCCATGAATATATACACACATACACGCATGCGCTGGCTGTTCACAGATCTACGTTACCCAGCGGTCAAACGATCTAGTTTCCGATTTATAGAGCACACTAGATGTATCCATAATGCAATTTGTACCTTTCTTTTTTATATAGTAAGCTTCCATTAGCTCACGTGCTGTTTGAAATCTACTTCTGCCAGGAATCCTAATCTCAGAAAAACCTGGTTTGCACATGCAGGTCTTGCAGTGCGCAGGCTAATGTGCCACGCCATCTTTCATTAGATTTAGTTCGTGTTCCCGGGCTCGTTCATTTATGCCGCGCCCAGTCTGTCCTATATAGGACTTGCCGCACTCAAGGGAAATTTCACACACCACGCCCGTAGCGCATCTCCCGTAGGACGTGCTATGTTTCTTGCCATAGCCTTGCGTACAGGTCTCCTCGCGTCTGGTTTTCGAACAGAGTTGACCATGTTTGACGGGGGCAGAAAAGGCAATGGGTACACCATACCGGCCTGCCACCTTATTGAGGTTATGGGAGACCTTATGAACATAAGGAATCACTGCAGGTCTTACGGTTCTGGCTCTTTCTTTCACCCTTGTGGCGATGGTACCTTTAACCTTCCGTAAAATGCTTTCGGTGACTGAGGTCACCAACGAGTCGGCGAACCGTGCTTCTTTAAGTCGCTTCATCTGATCATTATCTGAGCATGTCTTACGGGGATGCGCTACGGGCGTGGTGTATGAAATTCCCCTTGAGTGCGGCAAGTCCTATATAGGATAGACTGGAAGCTGCATAAATGAATCAGCCAGGGAACATGAACTAAATCTAATGAATGTCTTTTACTTTGCCGACTGTGGCTTGGTGTCGCTTACACAAGATTTTTCGCCTTCCGAGTCGGTATGGACGAGAGCGCGGCTTGCAGTCACTGCGGCGGCGAGGAGACTATAGAACATGTACTATGTCACTGTCCTCGATACAGCGCGCACCGGCTGTCACTAGCGACCGCGTTGGCACGCCTTCACGACAGGCCACTTTCAGAACAGTCAGTCTTGGAATACCGACATGAACTGTCGTCGCGCCGAAAGTCGTTCAAGGCTATGTTGACCTTTTTACGTGGAAGTGGCCTATTAGAAAGACTATAATGATCTCATTCCGTCCCTTTTCTTTTTCTTTCAGGCTTTTATTTTTGTCAGGCTCTTCTTCCCGTCTTTACTTCCCCTTTCGGTTCCCCTAGTGCAGGATAGCAAACCGGAGGCTTTAACTCTGGTTAACCTCCCTGCCTTTCTCTCATCTGCATCTCTCTCTCTCTCTCTCACTCTCTCTACAAGATCTCTGGAATGGTCTAGTTGCTGGTGTATAGGAGCTTATTTCAATTTGCATAATTGTGGTATTTTTGTCGGTTAAAACTACCCATAATGTTTCTTTGTTAAAGTTTGTGAATATTTGTTTCAAGTAAGATGTGAAATGCTAGGGCTGCACTGAAAATGTTTTCCTTACTATTAGAAAACTATTCGATTCGTATTCGATTCGGTGTCACCACGGTCCGATTTCTATCGAATGCGGTTCTAAAATTCGCTAGTCGCGCAATCCTTAAAATAAAAGCTAGCCTTGAGTAGCACGTAAGTTGCGTTGAAAATTTTTCTTTGTAGTTCTTGCATGTGAAAGGCATATTTTAGCGTAAGTCAAGCTCGACCTCAAAAGAAGAATGCTTGGAGGGACAAATAACATGCGTATTATAACCGTGTGACATAACCCATGTGTTATTTTATATATATTGAATTTCGGGTTCAGTTTCCAAAGCATCATTGATAAGTTTATTTTTAGCACACCATGTGGATCTTTACGATCTTTACGACCTTTACGAGATCACCATTCAGGGTCGTTATAACCTTGCTTAGAGAAGTACCCGAATATGTAAGAGTAGTATCGTCGGTATATAGGATGCATCCCGACCTGAATATGTAAGAGTAGTATCGCTGGTGTATAGGATGCATCCCGTTGTTCTGGTTAGACATTTTGGTAGATAATAAATATATTGTAATAACAGTGCTACGGAACAACATGTGCGATCACGAAAAGGCGAGCAGTGCGAAGACGACGACGACGATGAGAAGCTAGCGCGGGCTGTTGCCTCTTGGCCAAGCGCAGCGTATTTTCATGGAAATATACTTGTACATAGCTTTTCGTCTGCGTCTTCCTACGTAACATATCTGGTGGAGGTAGACGTTCCCTGTACCTCGTCACGGAGCTTCGGAGTGGAAGGTACGTCGAGCCTTTCTTCATGGCTCCCGGCGACGACAACCGGACTCCCCCGGCTCCGACACCTGCTGCCACTTCGACGACCTACATCACTCTCCCCGCCGATGACGCCTTCAACTTGCTCGTTTGCAACAACACGGTGGATGCTGTTATAAAAGAGTGCCGCCGCCTGGAACTCGCTAAAAGCCGACGTATTCACCAGCAGTTTGCCCGTCTGCCCAACACCCCAGCGACACCTTCCTGTGCCGACACGCCTCGTCCCAACAACACTGCCGATGTTACCAGGATCGTCTGGCGTGAGATCGAGGCCGCCTATCCGGCTGCCTTCGACTCCAGTCCCACCAACACATCTGCAGTCACGGTCTCACTGATCCAGGCAGTTGTCCACCAAGAGTTCGAAAACATGGGTCTTCACACCATCTGCTCGGCCCATCGTCCTGATACCCGCCCAGCTTCTTCGATTCCGCCCCGTCCCGCACCTTCTTACCCACCACGTTTCCGCAACCCATCTGAATGGCGCACTGCTTACGACAAGCCCATTTGTTTTCGATGCCATCGAATCGGGCACATTTCTCGGCACTGTCGCAGTCGCTGGAGTTCCCCGACCCGGTCTACTTATACCGCCTACTCTCGCCTCACAGGTCGTTCTTCTCGTCCCTATGCCGCACGCTCCGATAACACAGCCGCTGATTCTCCTACACCGAACCGCTCCTATTCTCGTTCGCCTTCGCCCCAACAACGACAATCTCGCTCTCCCCAGCCCCGTCGCTCCTATTCGCCGACTCCCTTCGGACGCCGCTCCCAGCCGGAAAACTAGAAGATGCAGCGCCTCGAGGTGACGCTGCATTGCTCCCTACGCCGCCAAATCCTCTACTGACGTTGCCCACTCATCTGAACCTTCTTGACGTGCAAGTCGACGGTGTTTCTGTGTCTGCACTCATAGACACTGGGGCGCATTTGTCCGTAATGAGCGCTGACCTTCGTAACCGGCTCAAGAAAATTATCACGCCCGCCACGACGCCTGTTGTCCGTGTCGCCGATGGCGGAACAGCCCCCGTAATTGGTATGTGTACCGCCCGCGTCTCCTTCGCCGATCGCTCAACAATCGTGCTATTCACAGGCATCGCCCACTGTCCCCATGACATCATCCTCGGCTTAGACTTGCTCTCCGCACATTCTGCTCTCATCGATTGTTCCGCCAGTACTCTCCGCCTTGACATGCCTGTTCTGGATCCTGCTGAACCACACCCCAGTCGCCTCAGTTCCGTCGACTTCGTTCGCTTGCCACCTTCGGCACTGACCTACGTTGACCTATTGTCTTCCCCACCAGTCCCCGGCGGTCACTACATCGCGGCTCCTATGCAAGACGTCCTCCTTACACACGGGATCACAGTACCTCATACAGTTTTATCTATTACGGCGAATTGCGTCTGCCTGCCAGTGGTCAACTTTGGCTTGACGCGCCGTCTCTGGCCCAGCTTTGCTCATTCGCGAATCACTCAGTAGCATCCATTGCAGTAGACTACACTTCATCCGATGCTCCTCTACCATCGCAGTCGGCAAATTGTACCATCGCTGAGTTACAGAAAATGAATGCGACCGACTTGCCGTCCGAGCACGCTCGTGAACTCTACCGCGTTCTGTTTTCCTACCACGATATTTTTGACTTTAACGATCGTCCTTTGGCCCAAACTACAGCTGTCAAACATCGCATTAATACCGGCGATGCCCCTCCTATTCATCGCCGCCCGTATCGAGTGTCACCAGCTGAGCGTCAAGTTATTCGCGCAGAAGTTTGCAAAATGCTTGCCAAGAACATTATTGAACCATCATATAGTCCATGGGGGTCACCTGTTGTACTGGTCAAAAAGAAGGATGGCTCATGGCGCTTTTGCGTGGACTATCGGCACGTTAACAGGGTTACCAAAAAGGACGTGTATCTCCTACATCGGATTGATGACGCCCTTGACTGCCTCCACGGTGCTCGCTATTTCTGCTCTATTGACCTTCGCTCCGGCTACTGTCAGATTGCCGTGGACGATCTCGACCGCGAGAAGACTGCTTTTGTAACACCCGACCGTCTTTATCAATTCAAAGTGATGCCGTTCGGTCTATGTAACGCCCCTGCCACTTTTGAACGCATGATGGACTCCCTTCTTCGCGGTTTCAAATGGTCCACGTGCCTGTGCTACTTGCATGACGTTATCATATTCTACCCAACGTTCACTACGCACCTCGAGCGCCTCTCAGCAGTCCTGGACGTTTTTCGTCGAGCCGGTCTGCAACTCAACGCATCGAAGTGTCAATTCGGCCGTCGCCAGATTACCGTCCTTGGACATCTCGTTGACGCGAACGGACCGCAACCGGACCCAGGCAAGATCCATGCTGTTGCGCACTTCCCTGTTCAGAAGTGTGTGAAGGATGTGCGCAGCTTCATCGGCCTTTGTTCGTCCTTCCTCCGTTTCGTGCGAAATTTCGCCGCCATAGCACGACCACTAACCGAGCTTTTGAAGAATGACGCCCCTTTCCAGTGGGGCGATAACGAGGCCTCTGCATTCTCACATCTAATCGACATTCTCACAACGCCTCCCGTTCTGGCCCATTTCGATCCTTCTGCGCCTACCGAAGTCCGTACTGATGCCAGCGGTCACGGAATTGGCGCAGTACTGGCACAATGCCAGCATGGCTACGACCGTGTCATCGCTTACGCCAGCAGGCTCCTCTCGCCCGCGGAACGGAACTATTCCATCACTGAGCGTGAGTGTCTGGCCCTAGTTTGGGCGGTTGCGACATTCCGCCCATACTTATATGGCCGACCCTTTTCCGTTGTCACAGACCATCACGCGCTTTGCTGGTTATGCTCACTGAAAGATCCTACAGGAAGACTTGGTCGCTGGGCCTTACGCCTCCAAGAATATTCGTATACTGTCACCTATAAATCTGGCCGTCTACACAAGGACGCTGACTGCCTGTCTCGCTACCCGGTCGACGAGCCTGACGACGCCAACAGTAGTAGCGCCAACGGCATTTTCTCTGTGTCTGCCTTCGCTAACATCGCCGATGAGCAGTGCCGAGACCTATCGCTGCGAGCACTTATCGAGCGTCTGCGCTCAACACCTACCGACGCATCCGTTCGCCGATATGTCCTCCATGGCGGCATTCTGTATCGAAGGAACTTCCTCCCTGACGGCTCTGATCTTCTTCTTGTCGTGCCAAAACAGCTACGACAGACTGTGCTCTTTGAGATGCATGACGCACCCACTGCAGGACATGTTGGGGTAACCCGCACGTACGACCGCGTCCGCCGCCGCTTCTATTGGCCTGGTCTCGCTCGCTCCGTTCGACGCTATGTTGCTGCCTGTGATCCCTGCCAGCGTCGGAAAACACCTCCGGTGCTACCTGCTGGTCATCTCCAGCCGATCACCGTCCCTGTAGGACCGTTCTTTCGTGTTGGATTAGACCTGCTCGGTCCCTTTCCCACGTCATCCTCTGGGAACAAATGGGTAGCCGTCGCGACTGATTACGCCACCCGATACGCTATCACTCGGGCTCTCCGTACCAGTTGCGCCACTGACGTCGCGGACTTTCTCTTGCGTGACATTATCTTGCTTCATGGCGCCCCGCGACAGCTCCTTACTGACCGCGGTCGAAACTTCCTCTCGAAAGTTATCGCTGACATTGTGCGTTCCTGCTCCATTCAACACAAACTGACTACCTCATACCATCCTCAAACCAATGGCCTGACAGAGCGGTTAAACCGTACTCTTACCGATATGCTGTCCAAGTACGTTTCCAAAGACCACCACGACTGGGACATTGCCCTTCCTTACGTAACATTTGCGTACAATTCTTCCCGGCACGACACCGCCGGATTTTCTCCATTTTATCTACTGTACGGTCGCGAACCTACCTTGCCCCTAGACACGGCACTTCCTCCTGCTGCGATCTCAACAAGCGCGTATGCGCGCGACGCCATCGCCCTCGCCGACCACGCACTCCAGCTTGCCCGTGCTCGACTGACGGCCTCACAAGCCGCTCAGCAGTGTCATTACAACGCCCGCCATCGTGACGTACAGTTTTCGCCTGGTGCGCTCGTGCTCCTGTGGTCGCTCTCCCGTCACGTCGGACTTTCAGAGAAGCTCCTTTCGCGATACACAGGGCCCTACCGCGTGCTGCGCCAGGTGACGCCTGTGACTTACGAAATTGCCCCTGTGGGTTCAACCTCGTCCTCTCTTCTGGCATCAAGTGATGTCGTGCATGTCAGTAGGCTCAAGGCCTACTACTCTGCTTCCGAGTCCGATCTTTAGTCGCTCCAGGACGGCGCTTTTTCAGCCGGGGGTAGTGCTACGGAACAATACGTGCGACCACGAAAAGGCGAGCGGTGCGAAGACGACGACGACGATGAGAAGCTAGCACGGGCTGTTGCCTCTTGGCCAAGCGCGGCGTATTTTCTTGTATATATACTTGTACATAGCTTTTCGTTTGCGTCTTCCTACGTAACAATATCAAGGGACCTTGAATTGAGCCTTCTTGAGCAGCGATATTAGTTGCTCACGATCAGGTAACTAAATTAGCGAAAGGTTTACGAGAGTTGCTTCATACCGTAAGGAGCAAGTTTAGAGAAATGAACGTAATCAATAATTGTATCGAAAGCTTATATGAATTTTAATTATTTCTATTTCAATTTATTAAAAACTTATTATGATAGTCTAATCTAATGAGGACGATATTGTTACTGTTTTTACTGCCGCTCATGTCCGCGATTAAGTACACGCAATGGCACTATCACCAAATTTGCCTCTGCTTGCAGCGTGAGAGATAAATGGAAAGCGAGACGACTGGCTTCGACAAAAACTACGACGCATTTCATTTTTCTCCTGTGGAAGTTCGCCAAGGACGGCTCCTAAAAACGGCGATCGCAATAAAGTTTTTCCGGCTAGATATAACAACGTACCACAGTGAGCATTTTTACATGCTGCAGCCGCGGAAATATTCCAAACGTCTCGTGTTGGCCCCTCGTTTCGAAGAAAAGGTTACAACATTTCGCTTCATTTTGATCGCGGGCTTTGTTGCAAAACGAAAACAATAAACCCGGGCTGGAGGACCAGGGCGTCACAGAGGCCAGAGCAATCGAGCCACGGATGCGTAAACCCCTCGAGGCGATAGAAATCCTCGCCTGTCGATTGCTTTTCTAGAGCAACTCACTCGAACACGCCGCTTTCGCTTGCGGCTCCCTGTTCTGCCCACAAACTTCCGAGAGAGGCCCACCCGACCGTGCTGTAAGGCGTTTTTATCTTTATCGCATTTCGCCATCTCCAGCGAGAATGCTTGTAGTGTGTGTAACATGACGCACGAACTGCCAAGGGAATTCAGAAATTTAAGGACTTGCTTTTAAGAGGATCAACTCTGGGGCCTAATTAGTTGCACTCTTCTTTCGGTAACCCCAATTCGTTATTGCCGCACCCGCAGGGCGGCTCTGCTTCTCCATAATCGGCTTACCCAGGGCCACGCATAACAGCGAGTCTCTTTGATTACACGGAAACGGAAGCCGCTTGTTTCTTTATTCCGGATCCCGCGAAATAAAGCTTTTATATTGAAAACCTCTTGTTGTGTTCTTTCGCGTTTCAAACTCTTCACGAAAGAAAACTGAAAGCTACTAGCGTAATTACGAACATTGAGAACGCGGTTTCTTTTAGTACACACCACTAAAAGCAATACATGTGCGTGTGTTTGTGTCAATAATTGCAAACGTAGCGCTAAGCAAGTACAATATTAATAGTGCTGAGGGAATAAAATGAGAAAAAAATGTTTTATCGGTTATGTTGTTAAATAAAAAGATATAGTGGGCGGTTCCACCTGAATGGCAAAGCATGAATGAAGGTATGATGTTTAATGGCGCAAGGGCCAAGTATGGCCAAAGAGCGACATGTCTGTGCTAATGAGTTTGCAGTCTAATTATGATTATTATGAAGTTGGTGTGGCGTGGCTGTAAAGGGGCCTTAAAATAGTCGCTCTAGGAAGAAGAACACAACTTTATTGGCAAAAAGCACTTCGTTGCCCCTAAAACGGGGTAACGCCGTGTGGTCGGACCCCTATTCCAAGGCACCGCTGGCCCTCGCCGTCCTTTCTGCCCTCCGGACAACCCTGAGCTGATCCCCGAGGGCGGAGCTGCATAGCAATGCCTCCCACCTCGCTCTCGTGTTATTATCTTCTTGTTCTTCTTTGTGAGGTGTGCACTCCCATGTGATGTGGTAGAGCGTTGGTGTGCTCCCACAACACGGGCATATGTCCTTGTGTGCTGTTGGGTAGTATATGTGCAATTTATGTAGATTTATGTATGTGTCCGTTTGGAGCCTGCATAACGTCGCTGAGTCCGCGGCTGAAAGGTTCCTATGCGGGGCTGGGTAGAACCTTCTGAATTCCCTGTAGTGTTGCAAGATCGCTTTATAACTTGGATCGATGGGTGTCGGGTCCTCCACCATGTTGCCATGGGCGGCTCGGCAATTAGTGAAACCTCGAGCCGCCTCATCTGCATGGAGGTTCCCAGTAACACCCTCGTGTCCAGGGGCCCATGTTATCGTTTGGGTATACCTGGTGTCAAGGTCTTATGTTGATTTCGGTAAGTATCCGGCGTGCCCTCGCGCCGATTTGTCCCCTCTGATAGTTCCTACATGCGGCCTGAGAATCTGTGAGTATTGTTAGTGGAGCATTGCGGTCTATGCCTTCTCTTATAGCTAAGGCGATGGCTATCTCTTCGGCTTCTAAACTAGTTGCTCGGGAAACGGAAGCACAGGCCGTGGTTTTCCCTTTACGGTTTACGACAACTGCTACCATGTTCTTTGCGTTGGCCCGATATGGTGAAGCATCCGTGAATCGTACAGTGTCCAAGTATTTTGTTGTTTTGTCTACGTATTCTGCTCTAGCTTTTCTCCTTCCTGCGTGTAATGTCGGATCCATGTTTTGTGGTATTGGTGATACCCCATACAAAGCTCTAATCTAGCAGGGTAGACTTTTGGCGTTTTGGTATATTTGTATGCATTCTCCAAGGCCGATTCTTTGAAGAAGAGCTCTGCCGACTGTCGTTTACGCCAATCGAGTCCTCTGCGCTATGAGTTGGGCTTCAGCCAGCTCATGAAATCTATTGTGGAGGCCGAGGGCTAGCAGCTTCTAAATTGAAGTGTTGCGTGGCAACCTCAGGGCTGTCTTATATGCCATCCTTGTTATTTTATCAGCCTTTTCTTCTTCCTCCCTGTTCATGGTATGGTAAGGTAGGGAGTACATTAGTCTGCTAATGACCAGGCTTTTCACCAGTCTGAGGGTGTCTTGTTCCCCCATTCCTGTCCGATTATGAGCCACACGGGCTATCATCCGGTTAATTTGTTGCGTTGTTTTTCTGATCGTGTTTAAAGTGTGTAAACATCTGACATTAGATTGCAGCCACATCCCCAACACTGTCACTATGGACCTCTCAGGAATAATTTTCCCTTCCAGCCTGATGTCGAGTTTGAGTCTCGGGTCAGTTCTTTGTTTTTTGGTTTTTGTGAGGCGAATGAGTTCTGACTTCTCCGCAGAGCACTGCAGTCCTCTTTGTGGTGTATAGTTTTCTATTATATTGGCTGCCCATTGGAGCTTTTCCTCCTTCTCTCCCAAGTTGCCCTTGGTTATCCATATCGTTATATCATCCGCGTATAGGGAATGACGGACGTCGGGGATTTAGTGGAGTTTTTTAGCTAGTCCAATCATGGCTATGTTGAAGAGTGTAGGCGAAACCACCGCACCCTGTGGCGTTCCTTTGTTAGGAGGATGGATGACTTCAGATTCATCATTTCCTACTTTGATAACTGCTGTTCTCTGGTTGAGGAAGCTTCGGATGTACTGGTACGTCCTTTGACCGCAGCTGGTCTCTGCAAGTCCATCCAGTATCCCTTTGTGACTTACGTTGTCGAAGGCCCCTTTTATGTCGGCAGCCATGACAATGTGTTCTCCTGCCTTGGGGACGTTCATCAATAGTACTTCCTCTTTTAAAAGTAGGAGTATGTCCTGTGTTGACAGATGTGGTCTGAAGCCAAACATGGTGTCAGGCATTAAGTTGTTTTCTTCAAGATGACGTTGGAGTCTAGTGTTACTAATCTTTTCAACACCTTTCCTAGACATGATGTAAGAGAGATGGGCCTAAGGTTGTCTAAAGTAAATTTCTTCCCTGGTTTTGGAATCATGATTATCACAGCGTGTTTACATTGCTGTGGTATCGTTCGTTTGACCCAATGGTCATTTATAAAGTTCGTACGGGCTGTTGTGGCTTCACCATTCATGTTTCTAATTATGGTATTTGATATTTGGTCCGCCTCTGCCGCTGTGTTCCGTTTTGTACTGGCGATTGCTGCTCTAACTTCTGCCACCGTGAAGACTTCATCTATTTCTGGGTTTGGGTGTCGGGAGTAATCAGCTTGGTATGGGGGTATCGGGGCTGTGTTACCGAAGCATTTTCTATGGACTGCCTGAAGGAGTTCTTCTTTTGTGCCTGGGTACGAGTGTAGCAATCTCTCCAAGTTCTTTTGTCCTTCGCGTCTGGTTTTGAGCGGGTCAATCATTCCTCTGAGGATGTCCCACGTTTTTGCAGTCCCTAGGGTTCCATTAAGTGATCCGCAGAAGCGTTCCCAGTTGGCTGTTGTAAGTTGATTAGCGTATTCCTCGGCCTTCTGGGTTATTTCTTTGATTTTCATTTTGAGTTTGCGGTTGCATTTCTGTCGCTTCCATCTTTTGGTCAGGCTTCGTCTTGCATCCCACAGATGCAATAGTTGAGGGTCCACTTCAGGTGTTTTGTCCGTCCTGGTGATGGTTTTGGTATGTTCCTGCTTTATATTTCGTATGCGTTCGCACCAATTATCTAAATCATTTATATTCGTGGTTTGTTGTTTAAGCGATTCTCTGTACGCCCGCCAGTCTGTTATTTTAGCTGTACCTATTTGTTTGCGGATTTGAGCTGTGCGGATTGTGATGCTTATAATGCGATGGTCACTTCCTAGATTTTCGAGGGTGTTGCACCACTCCGCATTTGGACAATTTTTGGCTATTGTTAGGTCCGGACTTGTGTCTGCGGAGATACTATTCCCTGTTCTTGTTGGCATTGCAGAGTCTGTTAGAAGTGTCATTCCGAGTAATTCTACTTGTCCCATAATATTTTTGCCTTGATTGTTCTGGGTTGGATACCACCAGCTTGAGTGCCTGGCAATAAAATCTCCAACTATCACTAGAGGTCTCGCCTTCGCCATTTTTGCTGTCTCTTGAAATAGTTTGTCGAACGTTGCTCTTTTCTGACTCGGCGGGCTGTAGACATTAATTATGAAGGCACTCTTTCGTCTGGTGCCTTTATATGCGATTTCTGTTATTATATGCGGAATGTCCGTTCCTTCGATGGATTTGTGACATATTGCTGTGACTTTCTTGTCCACCAATGTTGCGACCTTCCAGTTTTCACCTTCGGTATTGAAGGTTTCGTATCCCTGTAATTTTGGGTTTGTTCCGGCTTCTTGCAATGCAATGATAGCTGGTGATCTTTTTTGTGCCATCACCAGCTGCGACAGTTGTCCCATTTTACGCCGGAACCCGCGGCAGTTCCACTGCCATATTTCGCACTCTTCGGAAGCGTGCTTTTGATGTTTAGACATTGTGTGTCGCCTGGGTCATGGCCGACAGGCCTGGCCTGTTGCATACTTTCTCTGATTTTTCTGTTATGCTTCTGCCTGTGGCATGTTTTCTCAATGCTTTCGTAAATTCTATTTGTTGTGCCTGGATTTTCTTGTCCAGAGCTTCTAGTTTTCGATCTACCTGAATCATCACCTGCTCTATGGTTGTGGGTATAACTTCTTTTATAGTTTCTTTCAATATCGACGAGGTAATTACGGTGTCGCCTTCTAAATTTGGTAGTTTTTGTCCTTTCTATCCTGTCTGGATTGGTTTCGGTTCTTGTTGTGATTGCTGCATTGGTTGCTTTTTCAATTGCCTATTTTCTCTTTCTAGGTCTCCTATTCGCACTCGCATTAGCTCTAGTTAGCGTTCTAGGCGTGTGAGTTGTGTTGTTTGGTGTGGGGGTTGGGAGGCGATTGCTGCCCAGCTCACCTTGTTTTTGCCTTCCTTGTTCAGCGTCTTCTTGCTCTTCTGCTGTTGTTTTGTTGTTTGGCCCCTCTCTTGGCCACTGTCCCTGGAGTTGGAGCGGTCTCGGGAGCTGGACCTGGATCGGGAACTGGATCGGGACCTGGAACGGGCCCCATCTGGTGATGCAGAGCCCTCACGGTCCGTGCTGAACCAGCGTCTCTTGAGGATTCCGTTGGCTTGTGGTCGGCGTAGACGTTGCGACAGTGGTGGCCTTCCCCTTTGGGGGACCCGTTTGAGTTTCTTGGTGCACTCCGATGCCGCTGTGGGATGAGCCCCCCCGCACAGGGCACACTCTGGATCACAGGTGTGGTCCTCGGGAGGGTCCCTTAGCCAACAATTGCTGCACGCCTTTGCCGTGGGCGTTGGACAAACGTCCGTTCTATGTCCCTTGCTTTTGCACAGTTTGCAGTATTGTCTCGTGGGCTGATAAGGCACACATGGCATTTCGCCACCGTAATAGTAGACGAAGCGTTGCACTATCCGTCCATCGAACGTTATCATTGCGGTTTCAGACATGCCGAGCATCCGTGATTGGACGATTGTCACTCCTTGAGTGCGCACTCGGAGATGACTTAAAAGTTCATCTTCTGGGGTTTCGCGTTCCAGTCCGTGTACCACTCCTTTAAGGTACACTTCAGGGGTGGTTATGTAGGTGTTCAAATGATGTTTAGTGCCATTGAACTCCAGCGTGTTGATCTTCACGATCTTCTCCGCCACTTGTTCGTATGGGGTACTTACAGTGATTGTTTGACCCGTTCCGGAGGCGAAGCAGAAATTTATCACTCCTGTAGGTCTCCGGGTCGCCGCATGCACGTTCTATCGCTCGCGCAACTTCGTAGATTTTAAGTTCTTTTACAACTAGCCCTGGCTTGGGACGCATGATAATTTTCATGTCATTTCTGGGCAG
This sequence comes from Dermacentor andersoni, assembly GCF_023375885.2. Lineage (NCBI taxonomy): Eukaryota > Metazoa > Arthropoda > Arachnida > Ixodida > Ixodidae > Dermacentor > Dermacentor andersoni. The sequence goes on from NC_092815.1 coordinate 148,490,920, forward strand.
CGGCGCCGCGCGCGTTCGACGTCGGGCTTTTATAGACGGTATGCCGCGTTTAGCTCGCTCTCCCGCAGGCGCCTTGGCGTTGCAGCTGCTGTTGCCCTCACCGCCGCCTCCAGCTCCGCTGTCACCAAAGGGTGCTCGCACTTGTTTTCTTAAACCTTTTCGTGCTCGCAAAGATAGTGCAAGTTGCCACTGACCGTTCTTGGCTTGGTCGTCTTCCCTTGCTGAGTCTTTCTCCTCGTTCTCGTCGGCGTCGCTGGTTGATTCCCCCTGTATCACCTCGTCAGGTGAGAGGAAGTCCTCTTCAGCGTCGGCCGCAGATCCCGCTTGGTGTCCTGGGCTAGTTCCGGGTCGTTGTCCGTTGGAAGTTGGGCCATGGCGGCGCTACGCTTGGGCCGGGAGCTGACTGCCGGGGCTCCGCGCTCCGCTACGCCGTTAGGCGTAGCGTGGCGGGCCGGCAAGCTCGGGCGATGGTCTTATCTTCTTGGAAGAAGCCGGGTTCACTTGTCAAAAAAGGGGGTATCAGCGTGTTCCTGGTGTTTTCTTACATAAATCCTGCGAATTCCATGGTGGTCACATTATTTTGACAGCTACTAGGCAAGATTATTGACGCAGCCGATGCGAACACGTCTGTACTCTTCGGCGCCACCTGGTTGCAGTCGCTCTAAAGTGCGTAAAATCTGAATAATAAAATTATGGCGATTGCGTATGACTTGTACTATGAAAATTGAGATGCATTTAAAAAGAATGATACGATATGTAAAATATACCAGATTATAAGAAATCCTGGAGCACTACTGCCTCCTTAGAGCGCTTGAAACACAAGGGCCTGGAAGCATGTGCTATATGAAACAGCTATCACAGCGGCATCCTCTGAAGAGAGGAGACGCTACGAACATGTGGGGCCAATAACATACAATACAACATCTTTCAGAAAACCTAGGACTGCGTTGGTGTCGAAGAGTGGTTCTGGACCGAGCAACATTACAGGATGAAGGAGGATGTGATGCCGGCATGCTAGGGGAAAATGTTTCTTTCTCTCAGATTCGGCTACCCGACACTCCAGTAGGACGTGGAGGACGGTCAGCCTCTCCCCGCATCTACCACAGGTTGGAGGATCATTTTCAGTGAGTAAAACGTTATGCGTGCCGAGTGTGTGTCCTATTCTGAGACGACAGAATAGGACATCTGTTCGCCGTGGTTTTGTTGCGGTGGGCCAAGAACGTAACTGTGGCTTTATCACGTGCAGTTTGTTATTTATTTCTACATCCCACATGCGTTGCCAGTGCTTTCGTAGTTTCCTTCTTAAGAAAGGCTTCAGGTCTGTGAAGGGAACCGAAGCAGTGCGATTAGCCGCATGGAATGAAATTGATGTGGTCACCTGGTCCGCTAGAACGTTACCCTCGATGCTCCTATGTCCAGGCACCCAGCATATAATCACATGTTGGTTAGATATATATGCTTTGCGCAGGACGGAGTAGAGTTCATTAATTACCGGGTTTTTTCTGGTTACAGAATGCCATCTAGGCCTTAGGCCTTCACAACACTAAGGGAATCCGTATATATAACTGATTTCTGGCGTTTTGATTTCTTTATATGCTTTACAGCCGACAATACTGCGTAGGCCTCAGACGTAAAGACACTGGTTTCCGGATGCAGTACATGAGATTCAGAGAAGGATGGACCGTCGGCTGCATAGGACACCCCGTCGTGTGACTTCGATGCGTCTGTGTAGAACTCCGTGCAGGAGTATTTGTACTGGAGTTCCCGGAAATGCATTTGGATTTCAATCTCTGGAGCGTGCTTTGTAACTTGCATGAGAGATATGTCGCATTGTACCAGCTGCCACTCCCAAGGAGGTAGCCGCTTGGCTGGATGCATTAGGCGAAGCTCGAGGAGTGGGACATGCATTTCATCACTAAGCTCCCTCACACGCAGCGAGAAAGGCTGTCTTACGGAGGGCCGATTGCGAAATAGCGTAGCATATGTCTTGTCGTTAACTGTATTAAAACACGGATGTTGAGGATTAGAGTGGACTTTCAGAATATATGTTTGGCTGATGTATGTTCTGTGAAGATGAAGTGACCACTCATTTGATTCTACATATAAACTTTCAATGGGACTTGTTCTGAAAGCGCCCGTGGCCAGTCGGGTTCCCAGATGGTGGACCGGATCTAGCATTTTTAGCGCGCTCCGGGCGGCAGAATGATAGATCACGGCGCCGTAATCCAACCGTGATCGAATGAGGCTCTTGTATAAATTCATTAAACATTTCCTGTCGCTGCCCCATTTTGTGTTGGATAAAATTTTCAGTGTGTTCATTTTTTAAGCATTTGACCTTGAGATACTTTATGTGTGGAATAAAAGTTAGTTTAGAATCTAGTATGATGCCTAAGAACTTGTGTTCTTTGTTCACGGGTATTCGCTGACCATACAATTCGATACTGGGATCAGCAATGAGCCCTTTGTTTCTCGTGAAAAGCATGCAAGAACTCTTGTTGGGGGTTCACTTGAAATCCGTTTTCGTCTGCCCATTTGGACACTTTCTTAAAGCCCTGTTGTACTTGCCTCTCACATACTATAAGGTTGCAGGATTTGAAACCTATCTGTATGTCGTCTACGTACACAGAATAAAAAATGGCTGGCGGTAATGAAGCACGAAGCGTGTTCATCTTCACGATAAAGAGTCTGCAGCTGAGCACACCTCCTTGGGGTACACCCGTTTCTTGCGCAATAGGACGTGAAAATTCATTGCAGACTTTTACCCGGAAGGTACGATTGGACAGACAGCTTTCTATTAGGTTAAGCATATTATCATGGATGCCCATTTCTAACAAGCCTATTAAGATTCCGTAACGCCACGTTGTGTCATACGCCTTTTTCATATCGAGAAATGTCGATAAGAAGAACTGTTTATGTACAAATGCGTCCCGGATATTGCCTTCAACACGTACGAGATGATCGGTTGTGGAGCGCCCTTCTCGGCAGCCGCACTGATAACGATCAAGCATTTTGCTCATTTCAAGGAAATGGATGAGTCGCCGATTAATCATTTTTTTCAAATAACTTACAAAGGCAACTTGTGAGGGCGATCGGGCGGTAACTTGCCACTGAGGAAGAATCTTTGCCTTGTTTCAAAACAGGAACCACAATGGCTTCTTTCCATGCAGTTGAAAGGTATCTTGCAGCCCAAATGGTGTTGAAAATTGTGAGTAGTGTAACTTGGGTGTCATTGTGTAGGTTTTTAATCATTTCATACATGATTCTGTCAGAACCCGGTGCAGAGCTCTTGAGCTCTTGCATGAGCTCAAGGCAGCTCTCAACTTCGCAATACAAAAAGGGCAGTTGTACGGTTCATTCTGTGGACATTTTCTTATGAGTGGCTTACATTCTTCTGTTTGTATATATTTCAGAATGATTTCGAATAATGTTTTCAACTTTCCACGCTGTCAAAGTGCTCCCCAAGTGAGTCTGCCTGATCTTGCAGTGTATCGCCCTGTGTGGTTACCAGAGGGAGTGAATATGTTTGCCGCCCTCTAATCCTATTAACCCTGTTCCAGGCTTTGGCCTCATCTGTACACGAGTTAATACTCGATAAAAACTGCTGCCAACTTTCTTTTCTGGCCTGTCGGCGGGTTCTCCTGCCTTGGAACTTTACTTTTTTTTAAGGTTGACAAGATTCTCTGCAGTGGGAGAAGCGCGTAGCAGCCCCCACGCTTTGTTCTGTTTTTTACGAGCGATCCTATATTCCTCGTTCCACCAAGGGACACGCCGTCTGCATGCCGAGCCACTTACTTCAGATATGCATTTAGATGAAGCATCTATAATGAAGGCTGTAAAATACTGCACAGCAGCATCAATTCCTAGCGAGGACATGTCATGCCATGAAATACTAGTGAGAGCTCGGAATTTCTCCCAGTCGGCTGTATCGATCTTCCACCTAGGAGCCTGTGGTAGATATTCGTTTTCTTTATGTGTTTTTAGCAGTATGGGGAAGTGGTCGCTCCCGTAAGGATTGTTGGTAACTTCCCATTCGAGTTCAGGCAGTATACACGGGGAAAGTAGGCTGAGGTCAATTGAAGAAAATGTTCTGTTTGCGATAGAATAATACGTGGGTGCCTTCTTATTCATCAGACACGCACCGGAAGAAAAAAGGAACTGTTCAACGAGACGACCTCGCGCATCGATACGAGAGTCTCCCCATAGGCTGCTGTGCGCACTGAAATCGCCAAGAACAACATAAGGTTCTGGCAATAGATCTATCAAGGACTGAAATTCATGTTTGTTTATTTGGCAATGCGGGGGTATGTAAAGCGAGCAAATGGTGATGAGTTTGTTTAGTAGGACAACTCGGAGAACCACTGCTTCAAGGGGCGTTTGTAGCTGTAAAAGTTGACACGTTATACTTCTATGAGTGACAATTGCAACACCGCCCAATGATGCGACGGCATCATCGCGATCTTTGCGAAAAGTTATATAGTGTCGGAGAAATTTGTGTGTTTTGATTTTAAGTGTGTTTCCTGCAAACACAGCACTTTTGGATTATGTTTTTGGATGAGTTCCTGCACATCAGCAAGGTTTCTAAGAAGACCTCTGACGTTCCATTCAATTATTTGTGTATCCATATTGGAAGTCAATAGGTGCTGTGTGTACAGAAACAGATGTATTAATTACAGAGATTTCAGAGATTAGATTACAGAGCTCTTTCTAGGCCCTGTAATCGGGGTTTTGCCCTTTCTGAAGCGTTCGAGGAAGCCTCACCGCTCCTTAGGCGCTTGGCGTGCCTTGAGGATAGGTGTAGCGTCCATTGCCTCTTGTGAGGCGCCGGACACGTGCTCTTGCGAGCGACAAGTTACCCGAGAGAGTCCCGCCTTGGAGAGCAAGACCCCTGCGCCCACAGGCCCGAAGGTCTATGGGGCTCCCTGAGGGATTTGGCTGCGCCGGTTGTTGCCAGCGCTGGAGATGGCCGGGGAGGTTGGGGCAGCCTCGACTGCGCCCACCTTCGGGGTCGATGGCCCCGTCTGCTGGGTTGGCGTAGCAGCGTCCCACCCACTGCCTGTGGGTGGGACAGCCGCCGGAGACCGTTGTGGCGCTGTCCCCTGACGCGCCACATCGGCAAAGGTTTTCTTGGGCAGGCAAGATACCCGCCTGCGTGCCTCCTTGAAACTTAGGTTTTCCTTTGCTTTTATTGTGACAATTTCCTTTTCTTTTTTCCATGATGGGCACGACCGCAAGTACGCGGCATGCTCCCCATCACAGTTTACACAGTGGAGAGCGTTCTTACAAGCTTCAGTTGCGTGTTCATGGGCACTGCATTTCGCACATGTTTGGCGGCCCCGGCAGCTCTGCGGACTGTGGCCGAAACGCTGGCATTTGAAACATCTTAGGGGATTTGGCACATATGGTCTGACACGGAGCTTGATGTACTCGGCCTCTACAGACTCGGGCAGAATACTTGAACCGAATGTGAGTATTAGGTGCTTCGTTTGAATTTCTTTACCATCCCTTCTCATTTTATTTCTTCTGACATTGACAACATTCTGCTCACTGAAGCGCTCCAAGAGCTCAGCCTCTGTCAGCTGGAGCAAATCATCATCCGAGACAACGTCGCGGGTGGTGTTCAGAGTGCGGTGTGGAGTTACTGTCAATGGAACATCCCCAAATGACATTAGACTGGGTAATTTTTCATATTGTTTCTGATCATGCAGCTCTAAAAGAGATTACCACTTGCCATCCTTGATACCTCGTAGCCTGGACCAAGGACATCAGTTAGGGACTTGGTAACTAGAAAAGGGAAGATATTTCGTACATCCTTATCGGATTTTTCTGAGTGGATAACATGATATCTCGGAAAGTTGAGCCTTTGACGTCCAAAGAACTGGAACACATCTTCGGTGCGGCCTCTTGTTTGAGGGCGATCGGGAAGTGGAGGAAAGGAACTTGCCATAGAAAAATGTAGTTTTCGGCAGTAACACCAGCCACCCACCGTGGAGCCCTACGAGGGGACGCTACAGGAGCTGTAAAACAGGTCCTGCAAACGCCAGCTGTACGTCATGAGTATAACCGGATACGAAATAACCCATGTTGGCTATTAACACAAGGTTAACCCTTGCTGCCTGGAAACTTGGAAATAAAGGGAAGCTAGGAGAAGACAGGAAAGATGGAAAGTGAGAAAAAGACGAAGGTTGGAGGGAGAGAGAGACAGGAAAAGGCAACTGCCGATTTCTCCCGGGTGGGTCAGTCCGGGGTTGCCGTCTACGTGAAGCCGAGGCCGAAGGGGTGTGTTGCCGCCGCCGAGGGGCCGTAAAGGTCCAAACACCCGCATTGGCTCAACTCCCAGGATCCCCATTTCCCCGCATACGGCTAAGCCGCGCACGGCTAGACGTGGGAGAGTCCAACCCTCGTGTGCTCCGGTACGTGGTGTCCCAGCACACCAAACGCCTGCTGATGCAGACGCCCCTGCGGGGAATAGCAAAGCATGAAAAGCAATAGCAACATTCCGCTTCACTCTGAAGCGCGCAAGGCAACATCTGCGAAGCTGCAGAAACAGCGCCCTGGCAGCTATAGGGCGTATCAGAATGCTAGCGTGACGGGTAGCGCCACCGCTATCTTCGCAGCAAGTATTCGCAACGGGATGAGGCATGCGTCTGCTGCAGCAAAATTCCGAAAACGACTCAGCGCATCATAATGGAATGCGAAGATATAAATTCAAGAAGGACCACCAGGAAACACCCAACCATGCGAAGCGCTGGGATTCCAAGACGATGGAAGCGTTAACTGCTCATCTGTGGAGAATAATAAGAGGCGCTTAGAAAATTGGTGGGGAAAAAACTCAATTTGACATCTACCTGAAACGAAACATTCTTGGTGTGACAAGTTCAAGAACCATGTGTGTGTATATATACATCAACTGTGTTCTCGAGGTATTAATATTAGTATTGCAGAGCAGCGTGTTTGTTTATTACCCTTTATATGCCCTAATTGGCCTAAATTTCTAAGCCATCTATACTTTTCTCCACGCAGACAACAATATGACACTGCGAAGGCACATAATCGCTACTAATTACAGCGGTAACGCCTGTCAATGTGGTCACATCGAAACGCGCCAAGCGTATCAACGCACTGTTTTGCGCCCGAGAAAATTGCTCTGTGCCACTTGTCGGCGCATGCCAGGGTGGCGTAATGTTTTCAATATCAGAATTGTGCGCTAGAGGTGCTGTGGTCGACTACTGCCGTCGAACAACCTTAGTACTGTTTTTTTAGTTATTTATAACGTCCTACTAATTGGTTGCAAATATTTTTTGAAGCCGAAAGCACAAATTTTAGACTAATGCATGTATTTAACCATCATTCCAGTGCTGGCCCAGCCTCTTGATTGCAGCTCCCGTAGACATTAACGCGACAGTTCGCTCTAGAAATTATGGTATGAAATACTGCGCTTGAAACGGTAAACTCGTAATCTACTTACTTCTTCGCTCCAGACCAGCTCAGTACGAAAAAGTACCTCGAACTCGGCAAGAAAGCTTCTCTTCCAAAAATGCGGCGAAGAGAGCGAAAGAGCCCGAGTCGTTACACGTAAATGTAGCAGATAGATAGATAGATAGATAGATAGATAGATAGATAGATAGATAGATAGATAGATAGATAGATAGATAGATAGATAGATAGATAGATAGATAGATAGATAGATAGATAGATAGATAGATAGATAGATAGATAGATAGATAGATAGATAGATAGATAGATAGATAGATAGATAGATAGATAGATAGATAGATAGATAGATAGATAGATAGATAGATAGATAGATAGATAGATAGATAGATAGATAGATAGATAGATAGATAGATAGATAGATAGATAGATAGATAGATAGATAGATAGATAGATAGATAGATAGATAGATAGATAGATAGATAGATAGATAGATAGATAGATAGATAGATAGATAGATAGATAGATAGATAGATAGATAGATAGATAGATAGATAGATAGATAGATAGATAGATAGATAGATAGATAGATAGATAGATAGATAGATAGATAGATAGATAGATAGATAGATAGATAGATAGATAGATAGATAGATAGATAGATAGATAGATAGATAGATAGATAGACAGATAGATAGATAGATAGATAGATAGATAGATAGATAGATAGATAGATAGATAGATAGACAGACATCTATTAGCAAAGAGAGAACAACAATCAAAAATATTTACCCAAATGTTTCGACTGGTATGTACGTACAGAATAATCAGTGGTTGAAGTAGACTGTACTAAGGTTCTATAGGTCACTATTTGCCGACGCTATGTTTCGAAGGGTTGCTAAGAGAAACCATCATCGTCAGCAGCACCAGCAGGCGTCGGTCCTCAGTGGAGCTTTAGATGATGGAAAATTTTCAGCATCTCAAGTCTCAAATACATTAAGCCAGGTGGAGTATATACAAAGTTTCGCACTCAAATCTGTCGCCTTCAAGTATTGTAGAAGCGCTAGAATGGCTTTGCTTCTGTGAATAGCCTATCCTCCACCCTATTCCAGGCACACTGGAGAGTCTGGCGTTGTTTATCGAAGCGAGAACAGTGACAAAGATGATCGATAGTCTCATGACACTTCCGCTTAGCGCACATGACAGAATGTGACATTCCAATGCGATAGTTGTAGGCGTTGGTGAAGGCTGCTACTAGCCACAGCTGACACAGCAGTGTTGCATCACGTAGCGAATGGTTTGTTGGTAATTACCGTTTTTGTGATGGGTAGAGGCTGAGAGGCTGCGTAATTGATGGTTAGAGTTCTGCGGAGTATGTCGCTAACTGAAATTGATGGTAGGCACGAGATTACAAGGCTCTAATGCAGCGTCTACTCTCGATAAAGGTGCCAGGGGTGTTGGTGCTCCAGCCCGGTAGGTGGGAAGCGTCATCGGCGAGGTTATTGCCAACTAAGCCACAATCTCTCGTCAAGCACTGAAAGATTATATCATGTCCTCGTTCAAAAACGCAATGGCAAATTTTGATGATTTGGGAAACCAGTTGGTCGTAATTTGCACGTCGTAACATTCGCACGCTTTGGAGGACTGCTTTAGAGTCACAAAATATTGCAATTTGCTAGCTGTATCTTTAGTGTATTACACAGCAGCCCCCAGAGCAGCGAGTTCGGAACGTGCAAATGTCGTGACGTGTGAAGTAATATACTTGATTAGGACCGATCGAGATGGTGCCATTCGAACTTTCCCAGACAGAACCGTCGGTATTAACATGGTTCGGTCAGCGTACGAACTATGCAAAAGCTACAATTGGATCTGCTTGAGAGCAACAGGGGTCAGGCTAGCCTTCTTCGCAATTCCTGGCACAACAAAGTACACATGGGGTTCTTTTCAGGCGCCAGAGGAGACGCTGTTCTTCATTAAAACTTCTTTCTGGGCGAGTTGGTGCATACTTGACATAAAAATTGGTAAAGCGCAAACACATGCAACCACAAAGTATGGGTAGTGTCTTTTGCTTCATACTTTGTGGTTGCATGTGTTTGCGCTGTAAAAATTTTTATGTCACGCTCTTCTTGTTGCAGGCAAGTATCTCAGTGACAAAGAGTGCTCGTTAGCGGCAACTGATCTGAAAAACGCTGCCTTGGGCCGTTTCTAAGGCAAGCGAGCGAGATGGTGATCAGAAACTCTGGATATATGGCGAACATGCACCCGGACTGCACAACCATAAGTTGATCTTGAGGCAGGGAGCTGGACAGCAGGATCTCCCACAGCTCAGGGGAAGGGGCCAGTGGTGGTAGGTCCGGATTATTGTCACATTATGATAATATGTTTCTTAGAGCGCCTGGCTGGTTGAAAAATATGTAATGGACGTTGAATTGTGCGGGGAATAGCAGGCAGGTGCATCGTGATTGGATGGGGAAGTTTGTTAGTCTGTAATAATCTGAGTGTTGTCTGCTGGATCTACGTCATGTTTGGGTGCCGTGCGGAGAGTGTTGTTCCACTGAGCTTGGAGTGTTGTGTGATTTCTTGGTAAGTTGTGAGAGGTGTGGGTTCCCGCGTCTCCTCCGTGACCTCGGGTTCGGGTTCAACGTATCTGCCGTTTACAGCTTGGCAGCATGCCTATGGTGGCGCCTACAGCGCGAACGGGCCACGAGTGTCCCTATATTTGCTATCGCAGTAATAAACGCGCCTCGAGGACGCAACGCACGTCGCGTTTTGTAGCTGGACACGAGTTCACTGATCCGCCGCCGTGGCCTGATAATTTCCATGACAATTAGATACATAAACCCTGGCATACTTGTCTATTTGCGTTTAGGCTTATGAAGACTACAATGTGGTGCACATAAATTTGAGCCAACCAACATAAACGTTTTTATAGCCCGGGTATTGCTTAACAGCGTCAAACAATATCAACTAGTAACTATACCTATTTGTGTCTCACAGATCGATAAAACAACCAGCGACAGGAGGTAAGAAAGGAGACGTTCTCAAGGAGACGGTTACTGCCGGAATGAAGAAGGGGCTAGGTTATAAGATTCGCTGACATTTAGTTAGGTTCCTGAGAGGGGATAGAAGGTTTTCGGTGTCAATTTAGTTTATCTAAAAGCCGCTCACGAGTTTGCATTTGTTCTTAGAAAACACAGACTCAAGTTCGCAGGCTTATGGCACAGCACAATCAACACAGCTTCAGCGCATTGATGATTTTTGTCGCTTATGTTGTTTTCCATTTTCGCATGAGTATTCTTTTTTTTTTTTGGCTGTAGCAACCACTCAGCATTTCGTTTTTGTGTAACATACGGAGGACGTAAAGAGAAGCCTTAAATTCAGGCTGTTTCCTTAAGACGATCTTCCGCTGGGACGGAGTCTTTCACATTCTTTTCCACTAATCTTAATTAGTTACAGCCGGGATCTCCTTGGTTCCCTATAATCCGCTTACATTCTCTTCGACTGCGGGTGCCTTTTTCACTCGTGCGCATGGAGAAAGTTCACTCCATATCTATTATCCGATTAAAGCAGAAGCATTATTTAGGGTTATTTTGGACATACACATTCGAGTCTCTTGAAGCGAACTCAGGGTTAGAATTAAAAGCAAATGCCTTCTCCACCCGGCATGCGAACTTGCTTGGGCACACTATTTGTATTCACCATATGATACGTGGCACAAGTGAAGCTAAAGATAAATTTTGCTAACAGCAAAAAATTATTGGGATACCACACACTATGCGAATGGGTGTATGTGAAGCTTTCTTTGTTGTTTGCGTTGAATGATAGTAATTGGTAATTGACTCCAGTGTTGATGGCGAATGTTTACGTTCTTGAGCATTTGAAGAAATACGACAGTGGCGAATTGATGTTAATCGTTAGGTTGCGTGCACCACTGCTGTTTGCCTGCGTGGTACACAGAACACATAGCAGCACGTGTGTGCTTGAGACGTTGTTGTGCGCCATTGTTAACAGCTTCCGAGAAGGTTAGCATTGCCATTGCCTCGCACGGCAGATTGCTCTGTGGCAGAAGTGTTGAACCTTAATCATGGGGCTTCACGTACCAAATCTACAATAGGATTATGAGGAACGCCGTAGCGGGGGTCTGTAAATTAATTTTGACCACCCGATGATCTTTAACGTACGCTTAACTAACAGTGAATGAGAGCACTTGCATTTCAGCCCAAACGAAGCGCGGGCGCTGCTTGTTGGGATCAAAGCCAGGACCTCGAGCAACGCAAAGACATTAAGCTACCACGACCGGTACAGGAGTGTTGATTTCTGAGGCGACCGGCGTGCGTAGTGTCGTCAAGACACTGCGGTGGTTTAATGCGCTTTTGCGAGTGCACGCGCAGCGTCCCCTTTCCCGCTAAACAAATTTGCATGGTGTTTATTCTTCAGAAATAGCAGAAACAAACCACACCCCATCCAACCCCACCTCGAATTTACATTTCTCGAGTTTGTCGACAACTTTTGGAGTGTCTAGTGGTAGCCCTTGCTTCAGTGAAGGGACCTCAAACTTAACTATTCCTATCTTCCATGCTCCCCCACGTACGTGAGCTCTTACGAGTAAAGAATGGCAAAAGTTGTTCACTTCCTTTGAGACTGCGTCGGCTCCACCCATTCTCGGCATCCTAGCCATACCTTTTCTCTACCATTGTATTTATCTCCCTTCTGGGCTTTTGCGCAGTGCTTCTCCAGTGCTTGCGTGGTGGGCTCACGCATAATACAGCAGTCCGGAGGGTATTATGGCGACGCGTTGCAAATGTCTAGTAAACCCCAAACGAGTTTCGGACGTCCCCTTAACTTTTTTGGGCTCTACTGCCATGCATATACGCTCTGTCAACCAGCACTAACGCGGCGTGCCAGACAGCTACAGCAGCATCAGCAGTGGAAAAGTCGAAGGGGCAAAGAAAGCTTTGCTTTAATATTCTTCACTAACTTCTTATAAACTTGGTGGTTAACAATGAAGCTTGAACAGAAGCCAAGGACCGCGAAATAAGCAATGGAACGAGAAACAACGGGCATAACGTGAGCAGACAGGAAGATAGCGGTGTGTATTTGAAAGCAATGAGTAGGTAGCCAATGCTGTTCAGTATAAGAGGAATAAATTGCGTAGGGCAGCTCAGACTATGCGTAGGGTCGTTAACCGATGCTCTATAAAAGTGGAAGAATTCCAGCCAAGAGAAGGGAAGCGTAGACGAGGACGGCAGAGACGTTGGTGCTGTATTGAATTGATGACCGCTCCCTCTGGTGGCCGAATCGCCATCCTGGGGCTTGTGATGACGACGATGAACTAGAAGAGCAATATGGGTTTAGTTGGGAGAAAGCAACAACATTAACTGACAAAGCGGAGGTCGAAAAAAACAGGGCCCAGAGGTGGGATACGGTAATTACCGACGTCGAGTTGACGCCCCACCTTCTGAGACCCGATGAAACGGGAGAGAAGCTTCTCTAATAGGCCCCCCGCGACATGCACGGCGACTATAGGAAGGAGGGGGGGGGTAGAGATCCCGGCGAGATGTACACACTTTTGTGACATCTGTCGAAACGGGCTCTCTGGGATATTTGCGACGCACAGTCGGTCATGCGAAAGTTAATTCGCAGTATGGGCTAGAGGAATGGCGTCACATGGCGTTTTCGGTAGACTAATTAGCATCAGTAGGAAGAGGCGTCTCGGATGGCAGTGCAGGACGTCCGTTAAACACTAAATAAAACGGTTTATATCCAGGGGTTTCATTCACATTACAAAACGTACGCAAGGGTAACAAATAGTAACGTGCTTTCTCAGTCACGGTGAACAGGTTAAACATACATAGACAGTTTCTCAGCGTGCGGTTCCGGCTCTCAGTCAATCCGTTCGTCTTTGGATGGTAGGTGATGGTGAACGTGATTTCAGTGCGTCAGACAAGAGGGATGTCATCTGCCTCCATTGAGAAGAAGTACCTCCCACGATCGCCCAGTGGTTGACGAAAGATGTTATGATGTAAAATTCTCTGGGGATGGCGAAGCGTGTGGCGTAACCCTTCGGGACCACAACCTATTTATTTTCCGTGGTAGAATAAAGAAAGAGCCTCATAGGTCAAGGCCAACGCGACGGAATGGTTCTACAGGGTGATTATTAGGTGGAAGCTGGCGGTCAGGCAACGTTGAAGGGCGCTTGTGGCGTTGGTAGCGTTTACAAGCAGTGATGTGGCGGAGCCCAAAATGGGTACATGTCGATCTACAAAAGTTACGCGGGCCGCAAGCACACTAGGATTCGATGTAAGCTCATTTTTCTGTGCTGTTCGCTTTCATTGATGATAATTAGTGGTGATGTTGATGGCGAATGTTTCATTTCTTCAGTGTTTAGTCCAATACATGAATGGTGAGTAGATGTTAAACGTTGCCTTGCGTGCACCACTGCTGTTTTTTCCCACAGTGCACAGAACGCGCAGCGAGACGTGTGTGCATGAGGCGTTATAGTGAGACATTGTTAATAACCTCCTAGATGGTTAGCTTTCGCCATTACCTCAGACGGCGCATCGCATCTTGGAAGAGGCATTGCACTTTATTTGAATTATGAGGCTGTACGTGCCAAAAACCACTGTCGGATTATGAGGCACGCAGTCGTGGGGAACACCAGATTAATATTGACCCCCTGCGCTTCATTAACCGCAGGTTGTAAAATGTACACCAAAACCTAAGTAGCCTAGCATTTTTGTATTTCGGTCCCATCGAAATGCGGCTACCGCATTCAGAATCAAACACTGTAGCCAGTAGCCAGCTGTGCTGGCAATGGCACAACGACGAAGTCATAATGGCGAAATTTCTGTCAATATAGCTGAACAGTGCAGCTGAGGAAATTACTTTTTGTATGACAGACGCCTTGGGCAAGAGCCCTCCACAACTCGCTCCGTATAAGGTGTTTGTTGGCACCATATCTTGTGCCGGCCAATCGTCAAACCTATGGCCAGGAGCCAACGGACATGATGATGCTATGACGCCGACAGCATGATAAGGACATTACTTTCAGTATGGTCCACATATTCTTCAAGAGTTTGCGACAAGGTTGCCGGGGCTGCTGCTGAAGCAGCAGCAAAGGCCAAGGAGGGGGCAAAGAAAAATTGACTTCAACACAGCTGCTTCTTCCAGGCCCCATGCGAAGATAATATCCTCATTTAATAGTTCTGCAGGAAGAAAGGCGACGTCTGCGAACTTCCTGACAAAGCGTCGAAAGTAAGACCAATATCCCACAAAACTCCGGACGTCATTGCCTGAGTGCAGCAATGGAAATTGTTGCACTGCTTGAACTTGTAGTAGTCTGGCTCAGCACCGACTGCTCTCAGAAGGTGGTCTGTTATATGGGCTCACCGGAAACGGCAATTGGAAAGTTTAGATGAACAGCGGCTCTACGGGATAAGGCAAGAATGGTCGATACACGGCTTAGGTGGCTGTGAAACGTTGGTGAGAAGACAATGACATTGTCTAAATAACATAGATAGACGTACCACTCACGCCCCCGCAGCAGACGGTCCATCATGTTCGAAAATTGCTGGGGCATTACAGAGTCCGGATAGCGTGACCTTAAATAGGTACAGATCACCAGTGGTAATGAAGGCAGTTTCTTCGCGGTGTATGGGACAACAGAAATTTGCCAATAGCCGTACCGATAGTGCCAAATCATAGTGGGCTGCATGAAGGTAGTCGAGCACGTCATCGATACGAGGCAACGTATAGACGTTTTTAGGAGGTAATTTGTTGAAATTACGATCATAAAAGCAGAAACGCAAGCTACTATTCCTCTTTTTCACTAGAACGACAGGGGTGGGGCTCGGTTAGACGAAAGTTTATTGGCGTATTTTGCAATAATTTTGTCGAGATAGTTCTGAACCACGTGACATTCTCGTTGATATTCACGATATGAACGTCGGTATGTAGGTTTGGCGCCACTAGGTAAGTTAGGACGGATGTTCCCCAAAGTCCGCAACGTACGCCAGCAGGCCGTAAGAATCTACAGATTGCGCCACAGGAAGACCGGGAGAGATGGGCTTGTTAAGGCCACCCAAAAGGCGAAGGATTCAAGTCGGTGGCGCGAAGGAGGCAGCTGAACATCATTATCCAAAGTAATCACGCAGTGATCAAGCGCAGAAATAGCGGCCAGTAACATGCCTTCGGGGATAACCTTACTAATCGTGCTAACACTGAGAAGAGCGACGACTGCGGTATTGTCAGCATTGTGAGCAATAGTGTAGGCATAGGCGACATCGGAACTAACAGAACCTCGTCAATTGGAGACCAAGCGCAGTTGTCATGGGGAAAGTTGCGCAACGACGTCAAAGTCATGAACGAAGAAGCTACAGGGGGCAATCAGACGTGATAAAGAGAGCATGAGCATGGTGTTAGGTCTGCTCGAATACACGTAAGTGGGGCAGTTCAACCTAAATAGCCTCAGTCGCACAAGCAATCAACGCAAAATGGCTGAACGCGAATAATGACGTCGTCAACATGAAGGTCCAGCATACTTCGTCTCGTTGGCAGCGTCAAAAGAGGATTTGTGGTGGCAGTTGTTAATGCAGCGTCACCTATGTGCGTCGTAGTGTTCACTTTTCGTGAAAGGCTCGTGAAAGGCTAAAGGGGGACTACAGATGGCGGGTCAGAGGCATGCGAGACGACGGCCTGAAGGTGGCTGCGATCGTGGCCACGCAACAATCGGGAGCGACTGCTCACCCTTTTTGGAGCATTGTCGTTGCGGAAAGTCGACTGGATTCAATGTAGAAAGCAGTCGCGGTCCGGACAGCGGTAAAGGCCTGACGGCATTCGAAGCGGCGAATACCAGCTGGTGTCACAACAACGAACGTCGTGGCTCATACGGTGACAATGAAAGCAAATCGGTCGATCATCAGTGGGTTCGAATACAGCGAGGTCACGATGTCTTGCAGTGAATCTCTGCTTTTGATAAGGTGAGAGTGGCCGCCACAGAGTTCATGTTGGGCTGACCACGGACGCACACAGAGTAAATCTCAGTGTTGGTGAGTTTCTGCTGGACAACGGCTTCGACTACAGGAGCCGTAATCTAGCTCGAGTCATCTGTGTGAGCTTTGCCAGTGGTCATGGCCTAAAATTTCTGGTGTACAATCCGAGTAAGCTGATCTCACAAAACCGACGGCTGTATTGCAGTGCAGTATTCGCAACAGGACATTCCCGTTTTGTTGGGAAGCCGGGGAAGCCCGCGACCATGCGCCGGAATTTAGCCTGCCTAAAGCGCCGGTACTCCTTTGTAATGTCATCGACTGAAGAGTAATCCTTACAAAATAACATGTGCAACGTGTCGTATGTGATACCTTTAAAGATATGCCCAGCCTTGTACTGTGTCTCGATATGGGCCTTGTGGCGTAGCGCCAGCACGCCTTCTATGTGTGTGACGTAAGGTTTTCTCGATGTCTGCACAGAAGACGTGAGCAATCTTTTTGCGGCAATCTTCCGTCGCACGCGCTTCCCAAAAATACTCTCTTGCTTGTTTGCATGTATTCCAAATTGCAGAGCTCAGCGTCGTGGTTATCAAGCTATACTATCGCAGTTCCTTTGAGGTAAAATATATCGACTAACATCAGAGTAGGGCCCCATCGGGTGTCATACTCACGCGTTCGTACTCCACCACCCAGTGAGCAACGTCCAGTATATCCAAATCACCGAAAGTACCAGGATCTGGAAGCATGATTCGCGACATGACGGAAGATGATACAGGCGGCCCGTTTTCCGCCATTCCAAACAGGGTCTGAAACTGCCGCTGCTGAGGAGTGTGCGTACCACGAACCACCATCCAAGGGCGACGATGACAAGGTGAAGGTAAAATATATGCTGACATCAAAAATGCGAGGACGCCTAAGCACTTATGAATTGTGAATGCGAAAGCGTTAACGTTCAATTGAACGCCGGTGAGCTTCGAGTTATGAACTCCTCGTGGGGAAGAGAGCGCGTTGAGACGCTTGGCGCATTTTTATTTGGCCTTACCTAGGAAAAGTTAGAAGGCATGTGAGAACTTCCGCAAACAAGGAACGCACCGATAACAAAGGCCTCCGAGAGCAAGGGTGACGTGGGGTCGAGCCGATGCCATTTTTCTTAACGAAATGCCGCAGGAGCAGGTTCGTCCCGAGCGCGCTCGTGACATGGCCTCGCAGCCAGTGGAAACCTAGGTGCCATTGCGCTGCAACAGAGGCCGCCGGCTTTTTCGCTCAAGGACCCTTTAGACGCTTTCGCATTAAAACATTCCGTAGAATCTATCTCACCGTGACTGTCTACAGTAATGCGTTGAGCATTTAATCAATATAGTGACACAACGTATGGCCGTCGTCGCAATGCGTTATGTATGAGGCGTGTCCTGCAAAGGGACGCCTACTTCGCGCTTCCATAAGAGCAGTCGGCGCCATCAAGCGGCGCCGCCGCGAAGCCTTGAGGTGACCTCGGAAATCCATGGCACATCGGCGCGCACGAAAGCTGAGAAACTCGACATACGGTAAATATGCTCATCTGTCGCGCTTATTTCTGGACACGTCGCGCATTGTAGTGCCACTAACGAGAAGTCCGCGTTTTGCCTGCAAGACGAGAACCACGGCGCGCCAGTGCGTGCGAACGCTGAGAATTGTTCCCTCGCTTGCCGCATCCTCAGTAGCACATACTCAGTGACGCAAGCCGGCGAGAGGTTCATTCCAAAGCAGCATATACCCAGTGCAATCATGGCGCAGCTCACTAAAGCGTTAGCGTGAAAACGTCATCTGGAAGCAGCACATGCCCAGTGAGTTTGTGGTGTAGCCTGGTAAAGCGTCGGGTTGCCGTCGGTGACGGACGCTTGTGACGTGGTTTCGAATCCGCCCAGCATCGGAGAAACTTAACGGATCTTTTTAGAATCTTTGTAGAGGGGGGCATTCCCAGTGGCACTTTCCCAGCACCCAAGGTGGCGTAAAAGACGTTCATTGAAGAGCGGCATACACCTCTTGGCCTATGCACAGTAACAAGTCAAGTTGGCATCAAAGAACTTCAATGACGACCAGCACAGAGCGAAGGGCACATACGCAATGCTCCAAGGCGGCATCAAAGTTTTATTGAAGAATGGTACCTAACCCGCCCCCTATCTACATACCCCATGTCCTCCTGAAAAGGACTTGTTGACGAGTGGCACATATCTACAGATTGTGACATACTTAGAGACCAAAGTTTGACGGTTGGTGAAAAAGCCCTGACCTCTCAGCACAGCAACCCGATGCGATACCCATTCGACCATAGATATCTCAGTGATCCAGGTAGGCGGGAAAATGTCTTGCTACATACAAACAGATATATCGATAGATACATTGACAGCTCCCGGAATTTGTATGAAGTACCCTAAGTACGCTAACGCGTTATTTTTTACAATATAAGGCAGGACAAGATCATAAGACTGAAGGGCTACAAACGGCAGTTTTCCCACATAATCGTCCTCCATATCTCTTCCGAGCACCGTGTTCGTTGATGTAGAAGATCGCTCCATAGCAACATTAATTGTGAGCATAATTACTTCAACTGTTCACTGAATAATTTCGAAAAATATAGGCTGACGCTTTGGGATCTGTACAGATACTTCGATCAGAAGGCGGCGGTCGCGGCATGGCTCATATATAGGAACACGTCAAGTTGTGTTTTAATGGGTTAGCATTGTTAGGGTTCTCTATGCACTTTCTATGTGACTATCTATGTTTGTATCTATGTATGGGGTATGTCTGGTATGTTTGGTAAATGTTTTGCCGCCCATCTAGGCCACTGGGTAGTCATGGTCGAATGGGTAGCGCACTGAGCTGGTGTGCTGAGGAAGCCGTGTTCGAAGCCAACCGTCGCACTAACTTGGTTGTCAGTGAGTATGTTGCAAGGTGTACATACGTGCCGCTCTTCAACGAATCTCTTTCAGGCCATCATAGGTTATTGTAGATGCGAGACAGTATAGGTACCGCTGTACGAAAAAATTCTTTGACGCAGAGCTGCAGCGTTGGCTGTGTGCCACTCGCTCTGTGCTATTCTTCAATGAACACCTTTGTCCCCTAATTGGTGCCACTAGGTACGTGGAACTGGGAAGCTGTCTCTATAGAATAAGCAAAAAGATCCCATAAGTTTATCCCACGCTGAGCGGTATCGCACCAATTTCACAAGAGTCGGCAAGGACAGCACCCAAAGAATTAGCAGGTTACGCCACAAATTCAATAGGTATGCGTCACTTACTAATGGACATATTCCACACGAACGCTTTTTCGAGCTGTGTCATGAATGCAATGGGCATGTGTCCCTCTTCCATGAACCTTTCGTCAACTTGGGTTCCTCTTCAAAAGGACTCTGTTCATTGTTCAAAAGAACAGACCGGTGGGCTAGTCGGTATGGCATTAGTTATTTACTAGCGCAGAAGCACACGGACTGCGAAAGAAACAGGCAGGACACAGCGCTTTGGACTGTGTCCCGAAGAAGCGCACTGGCAGCCGAAATTCCATCCAGAAAATGGGGGACGTCCGTCTCCTCGAAGAAAAAAGAACTAGCGCTGTGTCCCAGCTCTTTCTTTTGCCATCCGTGTGCTCCTGCGCTAGTAAATAAATAATGGCATACCAACTAGCCCGCCAGTCTGTCCTTTTGAATAATTCTCAGCTTTCACAGGCACCGGCGCACCGCGCTTGTCGTCTTGGAGGCCACACGCGGGCTTCTCGTTAGACTTCTCCTCAGATGACACAGCTTGTCCAGCAATAAACGCAGAGAGGAGCCCGGTTGCCGAATTTCTCAGCGTTGGCACGCACCGGCGCGGCATGCATTACGAAGGACACGCACAGGCTTGTTCCCGCTGCAGAACACGCCTCATACGTAATTTCTTTCGAAGGGACCAGTGTATTGCAGCGATATAATAATTCAATGCTAAGGCATTATGATCGGCAGTAATCGTAAGAAGAGTTCCACAGAATTATTTTGTATCTTTTAGTGAGCTGTTGTACTTTTGGTGCTTTTAGCTAACCAGACGGCTTTTCCTCGGACTTTTGATTACACCCGCAAATGAAATTGACATAATTATACAACCTGCCCATTACGAAGGCTCAACAGTATAAGTGCGTTTTCTCGACCGGCGGCCTGCGGTACGCACCTGACCCGAAATTCAACTGAGCAGCAAGTTGAAGTTGCTCAATCAAAATCCATGGCACCTAAATCACTCGGTAAAGTCTTCGTTCGGTCACCAACTATTCGAATGAGCTGTGCCGCAACTCCTGCAAGCTCGCAAGGAAGAATGCGAGCACCGGCTAAGATGTCTACAAATTGAAATCTTCGTTGCTAGGCGTCAAATGGAATTTATGAATCAGGACATTGTGCTTGAGGTACAATGCACTGCCAGTCAAGAAAAGCGAACGAAAGTTGTACAAGATATGTCATCCAAAAGAAAGCTGCCTGCCTTGCTCGAAAAGAAAAGGAACATTACTGTATCGCGCTGCAATAAGGCATGCGCTGGCGTAAGCCGCGTTACGCTTGGCACTCGGCAGAAGGAGTGCGCTTTCTCTTCTTTCCCTCACCAGTCTGGTTGGCCTGGGCTATATTATCGAGTACGGAATAAAGGCTGCTGCATTATCGCCTTCCTGATGTCGGACTGTCATTTCGTCTTCCACGGAACGATGATACATGGTGTCAGGAGTGGAGTCCCATTTCGACAACACCCTGAACAGAAAAACGGCTTTGAAGCCAGGTTCTGCTGCAATGGATCTCCTGAAGCCGCCAGACCCACTTCACATCAAAGATGACGTTTATAAAAACTGGCAGCTTTAAGCAGAAACTAGAGCCCTGTTTCACCATTGTGAAGGCACATGACAAGTGTTTGAGCGATGCGGCAAAGACTGCAGTGCTGTTGACCTGGGCCGGTGAAGACGTTATCGATGTCTTTAATAATTTAACTTTAAACGAAGACGAAAAGCGAAGAAGACTATAAGACCGTCGTGAAGAAGTTTGATAGCTACAGGACCGCCCAGATGAGCGAGGTATAAGAACAATACTTGTTTCGGACGAGAATGCAGAAGTCAGGAGAAACCTTCTAGCAATTTTCACGTGACGTGAGGAAACAGGCAAGGCATTGTAATTTTGAAGGCTTAACAGGCTCCGTGGTCCGCGACGAGATAGTAATTGGTATCAACGACGACAACCTCAGGACGAAACTTCTCCAGGATAACCAGCTTCCTTTGGCCAAAGCGGAACAAATGTGCAAAGCATCCGAGGCAGCAGCTCTTCAGAATGAAGCTTGGGGGTGGAAGGAGAAACAAATCGATCCTGTAAAGATGACTGAAGGAGCGATACGACAGCAAAGCAAAATTAAGTGCTCCAAGTGTGGCAGAGAACACATACCACGCAACTGTCCTGCCTATGTGAAGACTTGTAGAGCCTGCCAGCAGAATAATCATTTCGCAGCATGTTGCAGGAAAACCGTGCAAGTGAGTGAACTGAGGGATGACGATGATGACTTCGATATCATATATTTCTGCGTGGAGAGCGTAGGAAGTCAACGGGACTGGGTGGTCAGGGCAAATGTTGGCAATACGGCTGTTTTGTAGAAAGTTGACACGGGATCCCAAACGAACCTGCTGCCCTACTCTTTATAAAAGAGTATCAAACCTACGCCGCCGCTCAAGAACAGCAGTTCCACCCTGCGATCCTGCAGCGGGTGCTCGATCAAGCACTTCGGCGTTATCAACCAACGAGTAACCGATGTTGCAACTTGAACACGGTGTAAGAGTATGTTATAATATTCAAGGTAGCGACATCTGCCGCGCGCGCCACCTAGGAAGTTCCTGTTGCAGACGGCGCCCACACTAAACCGCGGCGCCGCGGCATTCGTGAGGTGAAAAAATATCTGCACACGCGCGGAAATAAAACCTACTAGTGCTTGACTGTGGTGAAAAAAGAAAGAAGGGCCCGAACTGCTAAATCTAGTCCTTTAATTTCAAATGAGCGCTGAAAGAAAAACGCTCAAGAGAGCGGAATGAGGGCTTGATCGCCTCGATTCCGCATGTTTACATTTCGTTCGTTTGCGCTCAATCACCGCGCGAGCCTTTGTGATTGCTTGCGCTTAATCCCGTTTGCTCTGTTAATTATTTTGCAGTAAGTGTGCTGCCTACACATAGCGGTTACTCTGAACGAAGAACGAAGAAGGCTGACAGTCGCTTGGACCGAAAAACTTTCGACATAACGTCACAAAAACGTGCGACCCTCGCGGTAACTAAACAACTTGTGTATGTGTGTGCGTCTGGAAACGAGTGTGCCAACAGCCTTCTTGACGCTGAGTGTGTCTGTCATGTAGCGATTACACGACGACTGTTGTGTCTTGCGGTTCAATGGTACGAGGCAGTGCAACTGTCGTGGCATTCTGAAGCGGTGGTATCGTGTCAGCGAGTCTCCTCAATCGTGTTCGGGCTGCCAGAGCGATTTAATCTCGCGGCAGACGAACATCGAGCGTAGTGTGTGCGCGTGTGTGAATGCGGTTGTCTGTTCTCGTGAACCGTGCGACGTCGCCACGTAAACTTGAATCATGACGCGCATTGTTGTGTTAATGCCTTTTCGCCTCCGTGCACCGCTAAATCCCCTTAATAATTAGCAGGCCGCCCTTATACGAAACGCACGCGGATTGGCCTAGCTATTACTGCACTGTGTGTTGCTGGCAATCCGTGTATCGGTTCTGGCGTTTTTCTTACGTTAATTTGCAGTTTTGTGTTTTTCATCAGGAAAATGGCTTCGCCGATTATTGAAACATCTTCGAGTGTAAGGGAAACTTGGAAGGAACGAGCTCGCAGCTGTATGTATTCTACCTTGATATATTGTATTAAACTTTATTACTTGATGGCCGATAGCAGTGGCTATGCAGAATTTGTTTTCAAAAGCAGAGTAATGCAGGCACTTAGGAA
Source organism: Dermacentor andersoni (assembly GCF_023375885.2). NCBI lineage: Eukaryota > Metazoa > Arthropoda > Arachnida > Ixodida > Ixodidae > Dermacentor > Dermacentor andersoni. The sequence continues at coordinate 148,514,307 of NC_092815.1, forward strand.
TATATTTATTCACGTATGCAATGCACCAAATACGATTAGGATATGCAGAGTTGGATGACTTCTTGGACATATTGTGAAGCGCAGTTAATAACGCGCGCACAAACACAGGAAAGTATAAAAGTAGAATTCGCTTCTGAAATTTGCTGAAATTGCGCACGTAACGCAATGCGGATATTTGTCAGCGAGTTAATGCACTTCTGCCACACGATTTACTTGCATGCTAGGTCATGCTGCACTTGCAAAGTCAACGGGCTCATAATGCACTAAAATCAATAATCTCCACAAACTTCGGCCGTCAACATTCATGCGCGCGAATGAAATACTATCGCAGCTCTGCACACACACGTGTATAGTTTCTCTCGCACCTTCGCATCGCTCTACATTACTTTCCTAGCATAGTCGTGCAGTTACCGAGGGTTCAGTCTTTCCGTCGAATTCTATGCGACCACATTTATATTCTGGTTAGGTTTTGTTTGCCGCGCGGGATGCAAAATAACTTCTTGCCGTCCTCCGTTTGATACTTGGCACCCACTCGCACAGCAACAAGGCATTTCGCTCCTTCGAATCCTAGGTCATACTGAGCTATTCAGCGAGCTCATAACGAACTAAAATAAATATTCACCACAAACTTCGGCCATCCACATTCATGCACGCGAGTGAAATACTATCACAGCTCGACACACGCACGTGTATATCGCACCTTCGTATCGCTCTACTTTACTTGCCTCGCATAGTAGTGCAGTTAGCGACGGTTTAAAGTCCTTCCGTTAAATTCTCTGCAACCATACTTTTCTTCTGGTTAGGTTCTGGTTGCCGCGCGGGATGCAACATAACTTCTTCCCATACTTCGTCCGGTTTCGGCACCCAACCACACAGCAACAAGGCATTTCGGCCCTCCCGGAACGAAATTATCTCAGCAATGTGCAAAGCACAACAGGCGAAACGCGCGCACTTCGCCCGGCGCGCAGGAACTTTCATGGCGGCAAAGGGGCGGAGCAAGGTCACATGTCACCGTTCAGCCTATCACTAGCGTCGTCGGCTGGATCAAAGCCTGTCGATACTTTGAAATTATTGAGCGACTTTATTCCCCGGGTCTCCCGCTTTCACCTTCGCGCCATTCGATTGTTTTTGTCTGCTTCGGCTTGTTCTTGCTTTCACGCGCGCGTTTAGTTTAAACTAACTCTCGGATCGACTTATTCTATGCGGCAGTGCGATGGTGAAGTTCTTCGTGCCATTTTGTAGAATCGGCTACAAATCGTGTAAGGAGAAGTACTCGCTTTTCAAGCCGCCCCAGGATGACGCAAGGCTCGATGCGTGGCGGCGTGCAATACCTTGCAAGGACCGTGTACTACAATGAACAGATCGGGTTTGCGAAGTAAATTTTGCTCCCCAATTCATCTTGAAGACGTGGTCAGCGGAAGTTGATGGCCACATGTTAATGTCCGGCAAGAGAGCGAAGCGACTATCTGGTTACACAGCTTCTTCTTCAGCCTCTCAACAGAGCATCAGCGTAGTTGGATCAAGACTGCTCGCCGACACGACTAAACCTGTGGCCTCTTCCGATGAAAGCGACTGCGTGGCGACGTCCTGTCAGGCCTCGCCGTTTGCAACACTCTTCAACGAAGCGCGCAGCATTTGCTTACCTCAGCATTCATGGGTAGCACATCGCACCGACGTTGAAGGGGTGAGAGACATTGTGTTTATTGACGCACAGGTAACACACAGGCAAAGGGACGGTTCTTCAGTAATTTTCAATAGAAAGACTTTGCGTGTGAAGCGTGACCTCACAGTTGAGGTGCATGTCTTTGGCAGGCCAATTGATTGTGCTGCTGTTGGTGTAAGTTCGTTTGCCACGTCGCCATCTGATATCGAAGTCATGCTCAAAAGCATTGATATCCTTAACGTGTGCCGGGGAGGGCCGAATTTAAAGGACTTCCCGAGTGTGCACCCGGAGTGTGCTTTGGTAGACTCCCAGAAGAGCTGGAGACAAAACAAGTGCCTACTACTATTGCTTGGAGGAGCCGTATGTCATCACTGCAGTGGTCTCGCTGACACCTTGAGGCAGCGAGACCACAGGATATGCAGACCACAGGATATGCTCTCGGATCGACTTATTCTATGCGGCAGTGCGATGGTGAAGTTCTTCGTGCCATTTTGTAGAATCGGCTACAAATCGTGTAAGGAGAAGTACTCGCTTTTCACGCCGACCGCCAAGCTGCGAGAGCGAAAAAGGAGCGACCATGGAAACGCATCAAGCTTTCCGTGCATCCTTCCCCGCAGGAAAAGCTCAAAGCTTTGCGCCGGGCAAAATCAGTGCTCCAGCAGTCACGAGCGCGACTTATTAAGAGCAACAAAGTGTTGATCAAGCAGATACAGGACACCAGGACAAAGCTAACAAAATTGCAGGATGAAGACGTCTAAGATAAACTCCAGGCGCTGGATATGCCACCAGTGCACCTGCTTTTGTTAGAGGAATGCATTTCAGCTGCCAAGAGCTCAACAGAAAGAAAACCGCGATACACAGATGACTGAATTCTCTTGTGTCTCCTTCTACACTTATGGAGCCCTACTACGTACTCTTTTTTGCGAAGCAACGACATTTTGCCTTTGCCATGTGTTAGTACTGTAAGGAAGTACATCAGCATGGTGGGCTTGAAATGTGGTTTCGATGGAAAATTCTTCCAAGTTTTGAAGCTGAAATTCTCTAAGAAAACTCCCTTTCATCGCCGAGGAATGCTGATAATGGATGAAATTCAAGTGAGGAAAGAAATGGCTGTAAACTCAAAAACGATGACCTACGCTGGTCTCGTCGATCATGGGGAGAGAGAAAATCAAAGCAGTGAGCTGGCGGATCATGGTCTTGTTTTTGCTTTTTCTCATTTCGGAGAAAATTATTTACAGCCCGTGGCTGTGTTTGCATCGGAAGGGTCAAAAGGGAACGATCCTTGCTCAGATCTTGATTCAGTGCATTGTACATTTAAGAAAGCCGGCTTTTTTGTCGACGGAGTTGTGTGCGACGGCACTTCCACGAACCGCGCGATGCGAAAACAGCTCGGCATTAGTGGAATACTCGGACAAGTGGTTAACTGCTTTGAGCACCCAACGGACACTTCAAGAAAGGTGTATGTTTTTTCCGACGCACCCCATCTCTTTAAGTGCCTTAGGTACCGTCTGCACGACAAGAAAGTTCTAAAAAAAGGATGGCCACTTAATTAGATGGTCGTGCTACGACGCTGTGTTTGTTGCCGACAGCAAGAACACTGGTGCGCTTCGAGTCTGCCCCAAGCTTGCTTACAACCATGTAAACCCGTCGAACATGCTGAAGATGAGGGTAAAGCTGGCCACACAGCTTTTCAGTAATTTTGTTGCCAAAGGAATCATGTTTTATGCACGCAGAGGTGCGCCAAGGTTGGCTGATGCGGAACCGACAGCTAAATTTACACTTTTTTTCACGACCTGTTCGACGCTCTAAACCGCCGGTACCCTGAAGAGGGCATTCGACTAGGAAGCAGACATTTCACTACTCTCCAAACTGCATCTGAATGGCTCGACACACGAGAACAACAGGTTGTAAACGGTGGCATTCCGAAATACATCTTTTTGACCCATTCGACTGCCGAAGGTTTGCGCGTTACGCTGAAGTCTGTCCAACAACTTTCTACCTACCTTCTAAAAGACTGCGGTTTCAAGTACGTGTTGTCGGCCAAAATGAACCAGGACCCCTTAGAATGCTTTTTCAGAATAATCAGACAGGCGGGAGGTCAAAATGAACATCCGACCTTTCCCACATTCTTGCAGTTATACCGCATGCTAAGCATGTATTCTTTGTTAAAACCTCCGCAGTTTGGAAACTGTGCAGCGCCTGTTAACAGTCAGGCTGCCGTTGTTACTCTGGCGGATTTAAGGGAGCTATATCAGAGTTCAGGTATGGAGCAGCCAAATAAACTGCAAGAATTGAAGCAGAAGCTTGATGGGCCGATCGAAGAAGGCAGCTGGGAATGTGATGACATATTTGAGCTAAACGACTGCGACGTAGACGCTGTAGACTGCATTGTATGCTACGTCACTGGCTTTGTCTCAAGAAAACTCGCAAATGAGGCCTCCTGTACGATTTGCAAGGAGGCCGCTTGAGGGAACAAAACGGATCGCAAACGTGCCTGAAGCCGACCTGGTGAATCTAAAAACGAGAGGCAGGCTGACGCATCCGAATATGCATCTTTTTGATCTCTTCAAATACTGTGAGCAGAGGTTTGAAAAATATGGAAGTGACATGCATGCGTTCGATATGACAATTGATGCCGTTCTGGAAAAGTTCCAGTTTACATTTCCATGCAGTCTTCACAACGAAGACATACTTGCGAAACTGATCCACTACTACGTGAGCTAGCGTATGCGTCAATACTGCAGGCCGTTGAAAAGCCAGAAAGACAAAAAGAGCGAGGACTTGCTAAAATTGTCAAAAGTTGTGTGAGCCCGTGGTTCGAAGAGACTGCATGAGCACTGAAATCTACTTTGCCGTGCCATATTTTCCCTCACTTTATTCTCCCACATTAACCAGTTGTTTGCGGACTAGTGCTTCTGTTAGAATTGTTCAATAAATTTCTAAGAGCTTTGACTTTCATACAGTGAAGCGTCTTCATCATCTTTGCGGGGCGAGTATATATATGGATATAATTCATGTTATCGTAATATCACGCTAAAATCCGAGGCGGTGCGCCCGTTTATCTTTTCAGCATTGGTATGGGTCTTTTCCTTGCACAGGTTAATGTTCGGCAATATCTAATAACTGACAGAGTTAGTACGAAGCCTGCAATGCGAAATAAAAGGCAGTGTTTTATTAAACGCATATGCATGCCATCAACGCCACGTCGTGCTACTGATTTCGACGCTTTGTTTAAAAGAGGTGAAATGTTTTTGTGTAAATAAAGGACAATTTACATCCCCAAAGTAGAATACCAGAAGAGGAAATCTTAAGGCCAGTTAACCACGCAGTTCAAGGAAATACAGGCGCAACGCAAGGTATAGCGCTCGCGCCAGTGTGGCCCGGTCGCTCGCGGAGCGGGGAATAAAACCCCTGAAACTTCGTAAAGTAGTGCCACTCTCCTCCTCCGCGTTCACTCCTCCTCGTTTCTCCTCTCTTTCACGCTCCCTCCTCGACCATGGCGCCGCCTACGTTGCTCGAGCGCAGCAGACGACCTTTCGCAGAGTGAATGCACGCATAGCAAGGCAGTGCTCTTTAGGCGTTCACGTTGGCTTTCCAGCTCCGCGTAACTTCGTGTACAGCATAGAATTTGTAGTCGGATGCTTATACAAATTCGGTAACGGCAGCTTTTGTTTCATTTTTTGATAACTATTTCTTTAAAAAAGTATCTGAAGGAGTGTTAACGCTGTGCGTTGACGACTGCGAATGTATCGCGTGCCCTACAATTAGGTACGCAACATTTGTCAAGGGCGTGTTGCAAGATCTTGTTGCGAATGGTTGTAAATAACACGTTTACCATCGAATGACAACCTCTTGGCTTCCAGCAAGCCCTCAGCCTAAAGAATCCGCGCCGCCCTTACCATGTGAATTCGCGGCGCGTATCAGCTATGACGTACAAAGGCTGACGGAGATCACTGCTCTGGAGGTTCGAAAGTGTATTACAAGCTACAATGCCACCAACGTGCGTGCTTGCCAATCTAAGCGCGCGCAAAGCCTCAGAAGTGGGCGATGGTGCTATTATGTTTCTCGTGTCTCAACGCCGACAGAAATACCGCGGCCGATCATCGAGTCGAGACTGTGCGTAGCCAAGAAAAATAAATGAGTGGGAGCGCGATAACAATGCTTGACTCAATCTCAAACAAGACCACTGTGGCCTTCAGTAATTTTTTCAGGTTAATGACTTATCACGAATAACACTTCATCGTGCGTTGGTTCGTCCGTTTACTAAGTGACGTACTTGTCGCGAACCGAGTTGCACTGAGGTGCATGCATTCAGGACGGTTGTACTCCCTTCGAAGTAACATTTGCGAGACATGACTTTATTAGTGAAGTCACGATCGCGCAATGAATCCCCCCGCCATGACGCGGCCGAAATTGCGGCAAGTGAAACGATGTTTTATCCATAGGTTAAAATGATATGAAACGGCATTCGAGTTGCAAGTCAACAGTTTATTTTCACATAGATGCATTACAGATTTGCCTTTGCAGTCACAAGTCCGCGTGCACCATTTATTGTCTCATTGCGTAAATAAACGCACCAGCCTAAGAGTCCTACAGCAAGCGCGTCTCAATTAGGCATAGTGACTGTAGAAACTAATAGTGGCATAGACGAGCAAGCGAACGACTATATGAGCGCGCGAACTAAACGAGCGAGCAAACGACTAAGCACGAACGACGACTAAACCAGCCAGGGAACGGGCGGGCGACCGCACGTTTTCTTTGCGAGTGCTCCACCACCGCATCTTAAGCTTCGCACACTTTAAAGCGCACGCGAATTAGCACATACGTCTCAATTACATATGATGCGGTCGCTCGACGACGAACGCACCGCGTAACACGGTTTCGAGAGAGCACGCACGCTTTTCATCGGTGCCTCTGCATCACAAATCCACCGGGCGACCGCCAACGAGGAACACGAACAAATGTGGCAAACAAAGCTAGTATATCTAAAGAAGGCTAGTAAGTAACCACAAAAGGCAGAGAGTTGCTCTCCTGAGGCGTTTTCATGATCGAGACTGAAATTTTATCAAAAGGACTGCGCTGAATCTTAAAAATTTCGTAATCACGTTATCGCACGCAACCTCGCGTGCCCGCGAACTCAAGCCGGTTGGCGTTCAAAACGATTAAGCGCACCAAATGTGACTAACACGACCACGTAGTGCGCATATAAGCAAAGCGGACGTTGCGTAAAAATCATGTTAAAGCGTGCGTACAAATGACAACATGCACAGTGAACTGTGCAATATCTACTACGTTATTGCCCGCAGCACAATACGCAAGCCTGGCACATACAATACTCTGAGAGGGCCACAACTTACATCACATAGTCGCGCGGAGGAAGTTGGTCGGAAGTTGTGCCTCCCGATTCGGTGAAGCCATGTCTTTCTCCTTAACGCGTTGCGATTACCGGACGGTATCGCGAACATATTCTTGCCTTTGCTGAAACTATATTGGCATCCAAGCGCGCAGCAGGTCATGGTAACAGAAAATGACGTGAAGCGACGTCGCACTTGCCACAAAACATCCTTCAAGGCGTTCACAAAATCAAATCACAGAATAGGAACGGAAGGAATGCCGCCAACAAGCGCCGCTTCTCGAGCAAAGATGGCACTGAAGCGCGACTGTAAACAAACGAAGCCGGTGCAAGGGGCCACGTGATGCCATTAGGCCAATAGCGACGCGGCGTCGGCTTCGAGCAGAGCGCTCGAGGAGGGGGCGGCATTCTTCAAAGCGTGGCACTACTTTACGAAGTTTAAGGGCTTTAGCGGGGAAAAGTTGGTTGCGCCATCTGTCGGCTGCCTCCAAAAGTAGAATGTTATGACAAGGCGCTGGGCGCGGGCGTTCTCTCACTTAAACTACTCTTACACCGTGAACTTGAAGTTTTTCGTGGTCAAGAAAGGAGACCGGGCGCTACGTGATCTTCAGGCGACGGAATTACTCAGGTTGGTTTCCCGGAAGGTGGATTCAGTGATAACGAACACTTCCGAAAAACTGCTTCAAGAATACAGCGACATTTTTCAATGTGCCGGCTGCGTTCAACGCACGTACAATATGGTGCTCCGCGAAGGATCCGTTCCAGCCGTTCAAGCTGCTCGGCGTGTACCCTTGGCGCTGCGGAAACCACTGCGCGACGAGCGGAAGCTAATAGAAGGCGCTTGCGTCATAGCCAAGGTCAACGAACCAACGGACTAGGTGAGCCCTTTAGTGATTGTTAAAAAGAAAGACGGAAAACTAAGAATCTGCATGGATCCGAGAAGGATTAATGCATGGATAAAGAGAGAGCATTACGGAATGCCGCGGAGGGAGGGCATACAAGCAGAATTGCCAGGTGCTAAAGTGTTCAGCCGTCTTAATGCAAAAGCTGGTTTTCACCAAATCCCGCTTGACGATGAGACTTCACGGATTTGTACTTTCGCTACCCCCTTTGGAAGGTACAGGTTTTTGAGGCTGCCGTTTGGCATCTCATCTGCGTCTGAAGTCCTTCAAAAGATACTCGGTGAAATCTTCGAGTCTCTGCCTGGCTTTCATGTATATGTCGACGACATTTTGGTATGGGGAACGTCGAGAGCGCAACACGATCAGACCCTAAAATCCGTATTTGAAGCCGCAAGGCGGGCCGGTGTAGCACTTAATGCGGAGAAGTCGAAGGTTGCAGTCGAACAGATTGAATTCCTGGGTGATATAATCTCGGCAGAAAGTATAACGCCTAGCCAAGCACTTGTCAAATCCATAACGGATATTCCTGTGCCATCCGACAAGCGTGGAGTGCAACGTATGCCCGGCGTACCAAATTATTTTTCGAAGTATATTCCTTCCCGACAGTACAGACACCGCAACTGCGCAGTTTGAACAAGCATGGCGCGGCTTTTGAATGGACTCCCAATCACACAAAAGAGTGGCTAGAAATCTGCAAACGCTTGAGCGAAGAGCCACTACTTACAATCTTCGATCCTCTCAAAGAAACAAAGGTAACGTCAGACGCATCCTTAAATGGCTTGGGTTCGGCACTACTACAGCTTCATGGCGATAACTGGCGTCCCGTGGCATACGCGTCACGGATGCTCACTTCAGCGGAGCAACGTTATTCGCAAATAAAAGAAGCTTTGGCAGTGACGTTCGGCTGTCAGAAAGTTCACTACTTCATCTATGGCCGAAAGATAACTTTGGAGATCGACCACTGATTGCAATCGCTTAAAAAGCAATAGGGGACATGCCACCCAGACATCAAAGGTTCTTTCTGCGGTTGCTAATATATCATTTCACTATACATTATGTTCAAGGCAAACAGCTCCTTCTGGCTGATATGATTTCACGAGCCGCAACCGCCACTCCTGAAGATGACGCAGCAGGTGAAGATGACGTAGAACTTCATGCTGTTAGTACAGTAGCCGCTTTTGTAAGCGACGTAACGTTAAAGAGGCTTGCGGACGCAGCTGTTAAAAAACCAGACCTATGTGCAGTAAAAGAAACCTATGCCGGCAAAAGCATACAAGGAGAGCTGAAACCTTTCGCCAGAGAACTTTCTGTAGTGCAAGGTGTCGTCCTAAAAGGCACCAAAATAATTGTGCCTGCGGCCATGCACAACGAGATGCTAGAACGCATTTATAAAGACCACATGGGTGTAAACAAATGTAAAGCGAGGGCACGAAGGTTTGTGTTTTGGCCGGACATGAATGCAGAAATCGCTGCTATGACCCGAAAATTTGGGAACCACTACTTATGAGGCCGGCACCAGACTACCCGTAGTACAGAGTCGGCGTCGACTTATTCCAGTATGAGGGAAAATCGTATCTGTCTGCAAATGAGGCTCTCTCAAGTTTTCCAGAAATCTAGGAGCTGAACGACATGTCATCGGCAACAGTCATCGAAAAGCTGGGAGCCATATTTGCAAGCTATGATATCCCGGTAGATATGTGCACCGATAATGGAACCCAGTTGGGAAGTCGAGACTTTCGCCGTTTCGCAAGCAAGTACGACTTCCGACATCGGACATCGAGTCCGGAGTTCCCTCGTTCCAACGGCTTAGCAGAAAAGGAAGTGCAAATAATGAAGCGGATCATGAAGAAAACGAAGGAAGCGGGTGAAGATATTTCGCTGGGTTTCCTTAGTTACAGGTTGACTCCTCTTGAAGACGGACGGTCACGGGGATAATTACTACAGGGAAGACAGCTGAGGTCAACCTTGCCAGATTTCAACGATGGAACAAAGACGCAAGTATACAAGCATATTCAGACGGATCGTTCAAGAGGTCCACTTTCACTCCTTAAGGAAAGTCAAATTGTCAGAGTAAAGAAAAAAGCATGGTCTCAGAAAGGGAAAGTTATTGCCAGGACACTCCCGAGGTCGTACAAGATCCTAACCGAAGGAAACAAGGTTCTTCGGCGCAACCGCAAACATTTACTACCCACACACGAGCCTTTCAACCCAGAGGTATTTGGAAACGATGTTGCCGACGAGGCTAATCACTAGACCACTCCGCCTACATCAGTTCCTGACACTCCGAGTGCCTCTGTTCCTGCTACAACACAAGCTTCCACTCCCCCGAGACGATCCAGCAGGCAGATCCGACCTCCCCAGCGCCTGCAATACGACAACAACTTTCATCAAATCACTTGAAGCAAATTGTCTTATCCCCGCAGGGGCGTCTGCGTCAGCAGGCGTTTGGTGTGTTGCGACACCACGTACCCGAGCACACGAGGGCTGGCCCTTCCCGCGTGTAGCCATGCGCGGCTTAGCCGTGTCTGGGGAAACGGGGATCCTGGAGGTTGAGCCGATGCTGGGTGTTTGAACCTTTAAGGCCCTCCGGCGGTTTGGACCTTTAAGGCCCCCCCTTTGGCCTCTGCTTCACATAGACGGCACCCAGGGACTGACCCACCTGGGGGAAATCGCCAGTCGCCTTTTCCTGTCTCCCTCTTCAATCTTTTTCTGTTTCTCTCACTGTCAATCTTTCCTGTATTCTACTAACTTATTCTTACTTCCGTATTTCCGGGCGGCAAGGATTAACCGTGTGTCATATTTTCAACCTTGGGTATATACATTAGGTTATAGTGGCGCTGCATAGCTGGCGTCTGCAGGTTTCTTGGAACCTGTAGCGTCCCCTTGTTGGGCTCGGTGGTGGGTGGCTACCTTCGCTGCCGAATTTTCAAACCATGCAATGGCAGAAGCGTTCCCGCGAGTTTCAGCTCGGCCTCTGAAAAGACGTCGCACCAAAGCAACATTGCAGTTCTTTTTAACACCAACCGAAAACTCAGTTCCAAAATACCACGTTCTTCATGTGAAGGCAACACAACCGTAAGAAAACTGTCACCATTCATAGTTTCGAAATGCCTAGCAAACACAATTACAGCTGGTTACAAAGCCTCGAAGATGGCTAGCGGAGACCTCCTCCTTGAACTGACCAAAAAGATCAACTAGAAAAGCTCGCCGAACTCACCAATATCGGTGACATCAAAGTGACAATCTCTCCACACCGCTCACTGAACACAAGCAGAGGAGTTATATCAGAAGAAGACTTCGTGAACCTCTGTGATGAAGAGTTCCTCGAAGGATTTCAGGAGCAAAACGTAATTAAGGCACAGAGAATCACACTACGACGCAATGACCAACAGATTCCGACGAAATATGTGATATTGACATTTGGTAGCAGCACTGCCCCTAGTTCACTCGTCGCAGGATATTTGAAGATCAACGTGAGACCGTATATACCGAACACGAGACGGTGTTTCAAGTGCCAGAGGTTCCGGCGAGGATCACAATCATGCAGAAGCCAAGAAAAATGTGCGAAATGTAGTGCCAATGACCATCTTTCTGATAACTGCAATGATTCCGCACTATGTGTCCATTGCAAGGGCGATCATCCTGCTTACTTGCGGAGCTGCCCTTGCTGGAAAAGAGAAAAAGAAATAATCGCTAAACCTTAAAGGAAAAGATTTCATTCTATGAAGCGAGGAAAAGGCTAACGCACTTACCTCAATTAAGCTATGCCAGTGTGACGCGGCAGGGGGAAGAGCCACACCGGTCTCAGGAATCTACAGGGTCCAGGTCCGGTACTCCTGTAGAAACGCCAGTGCTACTCCATCAGCAACGAAGACGGGTCGGCAGACCACAGTGCCACATGGCCCGAAGTTGAACCGTACCCCACGGCCCAAGACGCGCGTCTCGGTGCCTGGCTCTCGATCGTCCAGTACCTCGGAAAAGGTGATGGAGGTCGATCCTAAAACGCCGGCGTCATTGACCCGCACTCCATGGAGCGCTCACAGAAGGAGAAACATATAACTCCTGTGAGAAAGGGAAAGGTAACCTGAACGGTTACCGCCCTTCATAAGGGTAATAAGCTTTTTCAAAACACGTCACCTACAGCTTGCAAGCTCACGCACATAAGTATTTTTTCCCCAACTGCAACAAGATGTCTTTCAACATTCATTGGCATTGTAGAGGTCTAATCCACAATCTAGGTGACATCAAAGACATTATAAATAACTTATCACCAGTAGCATTCTGCCTCAAAGAAACGAACCTAGGACCCAAACATACATATATTCTTAAAGGTTTTACTGTCGTAAGAAAAGACCGCGAGCAGTCCAGTCGTTTATCAGGAGGTGTGGCTATTGTCGTCCAAAGCGGCATCCCCACAGGGAACGTTTTATTAAATATTCCGCACGAGGCAGTAGCTGTGACCATTTTGTCATTTACGACTGTCACTATCTGCTCATTGTACATTCCTCCCCATAGCCATTTCACAACTCAAGATCTGGAAGATTTAATTGACCAGCTGCCGGAGCCTTTTGGTTTAGTTGGGGATTTTAATGATCACTGCACTCTTTGGGGCATCGATAAGAATGTCCAAAGAGGACAATTTATCGAAGATTTTGTTTTTACAAACAACATCTGTCTTTTAAATTCAGGTGCACCAACTCATTTTTCACTAAGTTCACGTAGTTTTAGCTGCATTGATTTAGAATTTTGCTCTCCCGACAGTTTTACCGATTTTAAACGGGATATACTGGAGACTTCATATGGCATTGATCATCTACCTGCCATAATCAATCTCACCTCAACGCTACCCATCATATGTCAGAAAATGCTACATTGGGAACTACAAATGGCAGACTGGTCTATTTTCACAGAGGGCCAGGCTGGAGGAGCTTACTTTAACTGACTTAAGCATTGACGAAATTAATGAAAAATTTACTAACTGTATTATTTCAGCAGCCGAAAAAGCCATTCCGCAATCTTCTGGCGTTGTTCGCAAAAAGCTTAATCCTTGGTGGACATATAAATGCACCGTAGCAAAAAAGCAGCAAAATAAGGCCTGGGGAATCTTACGCAGGTACCCAACATATAACCACTTTCTAAATTTCACACATGCCAACGCGAAAGCTCGGTATATCTGGAGATAGGCGAAAAAATTTTCCTGGCAAAAATATGTCATCATCATCATCATCAGCCTGCTTACGCCCACTGCAGGGCAAAGGCCTCTCCCATACTTCTCCAACTACCCCAGTCATGTACTAATTGCGGACATGTTGTCCCTGCAAACTTCTTAATCTCATCCGCCCACCTAACTTTCTGCCGCCCCCTGCTACGCTTGCCTTTCCTTGGAATCCAGTCCGTAACCCTTAATGACCATCGGTTATCTTCTCTCCTCATTACATGTCCTGCCCATGCCCATTTCTTTTTCTTGATTTCAACTAAGATGCCATTAACTCGCGTTTGTTCCCTCACCCAATCTGCTCTTTTCTTATCACTTAACGTTACACCCATCATTCTTCTTTCCATAGCTCGTTGCATCGTCCTCAATTTAAGCAGAACGCTTTTCGTAACCCTCCAGATTTCTGCCCCATACGTGAGTACTGGTAAGACACAGCTGTTATATACTTTTCTCTTTAGGGATAGTGGCAACCTACTGTTCATGATTTGAGAATGCCTGCCAAACGCACCCCAGCCCATTCTTATTCTTCTGATTACTTCAGTCTCATGATCCGGATCCGTGGTCACTACCTGCCCTAAGTAGATGTATTCCCTTACAACTTCCAGTGCCTCGCTACCTATCGTAAACTGCTGTTCTCTTCCGAGACTGTGAAACATTACTTTAGTTTTCTGCAGATTAATTTTTAGACCCACCCTTCTGCTTTTCCTCTCCAGGTCAGTGAGCATACATTGCAATTGGTCCCCTGAGTTACTAAGCAAGGCAATATCATCAGCGAATCTCAAGTTACTAAGGTATTCTCCATTCACTCTTATCCCCGATTCTTCCCACTCCAGGTCTCTGAATACCTCCTGTAAACACGCTGTGAATAGCATTGGAGAGATCGTATCTCCCTGCCTGACGCCTTTCTTTATTGGGATTTTGTTGCTTTCTTTATGCAGGACTATGGTGGCTGTGGAGCCGCTATAGATATCTTTCAGTATTCCTACATATAGCTCGTCTACACACTGATTCCGTAGTGTCAACATGACTGCTGAGGTTTCGACCTAATCAAACGCTTTTTCGTAATCAATGAAATCTATATATAAGGGTTGGTTATATTCCGCACATTTCTCTATCACCTGATTGATCGTGTGACTATGGTCTATTGTTGAGTAGCCTTTACGGAATCGTGCCTGGTCCTTTGGTTGACAGGTGTTCCTGATTCTATTTGCGATTACCTTAGTAAATACTTTGTAGGCAACGAACAGTAAGCTGATCGGTCTATAATTTTTCAAGTCTTCGGCGTCCTCTTTCTTATGGATGAGAATTATGTTAGCCTTCTTCCAAGAATTCGGTACGCTCGAGGTCATGAGACATTGTGCATACAGGGTGGGCAGTTTTTATAGAATAATGTGCCCACCATCCTTCAACAAATCTGCTGTTACCTGATCCTCCCCAGCTGCCTTCCCCTTTGCATAGCTCCCAAGGCGTTCTTTACTTCTTCCGGAGTTACTTGTGGGATTTCAAATTCCTCTAGACTATTCTCACTCACATTATCGTCGTGGGTGCTACTGGTACTGTATAAATCTCTATAGAACTCCTCAGCCACTTGAACTACCTCATCCATATTAGTAATGATATTGCTGGCTTTGTCTCTTAACGCACATATCTGATACTTGCCTATTCCTAGTTTCTTCTTCACTGCTTTTAGGCTTCCTCCGTTCCTGAGAACATGTTCAATTCTATCCATATTATGGTTCCTTATGTCAGCTGTCTTACGCTTGTTGATTAACTTCGAAAGTTCTGCAAGTTCTATTCTAGCTGTAGGGTTAGATGCTTTCATACATTGGCGTTTCTTGATCAGATCTTTCGTCTCCTGCGATAGCTTGCTGGTATCCTGTCTACCGGAGTTACCACCGACTTCTGTTGCACACTCCCTACTGATGCCCATAATATTGTCGTTCATTGCTTCAACACTAAGGTCCTCTTCCTGAGTTAATGCCGAATACCTGTTCTGTGGCTTGATCCGGAATTCCTCTAGTTTCCCTCTTACGGCTAACTCATTGATTGGCTTCTTACGTACCAGGTTCTTCCGTTCCCTCCTCAAGTCTAGGCTAATTCGAGTTCTTACCACCCTATCGTCACTGCAGCGCACCTTGCCGAGCACGTCTACATCTTGTATGATGCCAGGGTTCGCGCAGAGTATAAAGTCGATTTCATTTCTAGTCTCGCCGTTCGGGCTCCTCCACGTCCACTTTCATCTATCCCGCTTGCGGAAGAAGGTATTAATTATCCGCATATTATTCTGTTCTGCAAACTCTACTAATAACTCTCCCCTGCTATTCCTAGCGCCTATGCCATATTCCCCCACAGCCTGCTTCTTGCCAACCCTGGCATTGATGTCGCTCATCAGTATAGTGTATTTTGTTTTGACTTTACCCATCGCCGATACGACGTCTTCATAGAAGCTTTCGACTTCCTGGTCATCATGAGTGGATGTAGGGGCGTAGACCTGCACGACCTTCAATTTGTACCTCTTATTAAGTTTCACAACAAGACCTGCCAACCTCTCGGTAATGCTATAGAATTTCTGTGTATTACAAGGTATATCCTTATTAATCAGGAATCCGACTCCTAGTTCTCGTCTCTCCACTAAGCCCCGGTAGCACAGGACGTGCCTGCTTTTTAGCACTGTATATGCTTCTTTTGTCCTCCTAACCTCACTGAGCCCTATTATATCCCATTTACTACCCTCTAATTCCTCCAATAACACTGCTAGACTCGGCTCACTAGATAAAGTTCTAACGTTAAACGTTGCCAGGTTCAGATTCCAATGGAGGCCTGTCCGGCATGGCAAAAATATCTATCTACAATTAATAGCACCGTCACATCCAAGAGGATGTGGGAACAGGTCAGGAAGTATAAGGGGGACTACTCATCTTACACGCTCTCGCCGTGGTTGCTCAGTGGCTATGGTGTTGGGCTGCTGAGCACGTGGTCGCGGGATCTAATCCCGGCCACGGTGGCCGCATTTCGATGGGGGCGAAATGCGAAAACACCCGTGTTCTTAGATTTAGGTGCACGTTAAAGAACCCAAGGTGTTGAAAATTTCCGGAGTCCCCCCTACGGCGTGCCTTATAATCAGAAAGTGGTTTTGGCACGTAAAACTCCGTAATTTTTTTCATCCTACACAATACCCATACTCACAACTTCAGGCACTCAGACAACACTACAAGAACAAGCGAATATACTTGGGGAACATTTCTATAACGTCTCTAGCTCGGCTAATTATACAATCAAGTTCTTAAAATTCAAACTGTCGGCAGAAAAAGAGAAACTACCAACTACTTGCATGTCAAAGGACGAGAACAACGCTCCATTTAAGTTACAACAGCTTAACATGGTTCTCTGTACTGGCAAGAAAACTGCAGTAGGTCCTGACCGGATCCATGATTGAATGATTGCACACCTCTCTACAGCATCCGTAGATGCTCTCCTAAAAATTTTCAACAAAGTATTTGTATCGGGATCATACTAAAGGGGTGGAAAAACGCAATAGTTGTGCCTTTTTTAAAAACAGGTAAATCCCCCCACATCCCCATGCAGCTTTCGACCCATTGCCCTGACAAGTTGTTTGGCAAGAACATATGAAAGTATCGTAAATTCCAGATTAACTTTCACGCTTCATATACGGAACTCCATTGATTCTGTTCAGTGCGGCTATAAAAAGGGTGTTCAACGACAGACCACCTCGTCCGACTTGAACACGAAATACGTGAGGCATTCGTACACAAACAGGACTGCTTGGCAGTGTTCTTCGATTTAGAGAAAGCGTATGACACCACGTGGAGGCTTGGAATCTTACGTGACTTCACCACGTTAGGATATGTGGCAATATGCTAAACTGTATCGCAGACTTTATGTCCAACAGAACATTCCAAATCCGCCTAGGCACTGCGCTCTCGCGCACGTTTATCCAAGAAAATGGCGTGCCACAAGGTTGCGTACTTAGCACAACACTCTTTATAGTAAAAATGAACTCTATCAACAAAGTCATTCCCACCTCTGTTATGCACTCCATATACGCCGATGATCTGCAAATAGAGTGCCGCGCCTCAATCTTACCAACATGTGAAAGGCAGCTCCAGATAACAATAAAAAACTAATGGAGTGGCTTGAGAAAAATGGCTTCCGCTTCTCTACTAAGAAAACTGTTACAGTACTATTCTCGCAAAAAACGAGGGTTGTACCTAGACCCGGATTTAAAATTGAATGATGTCGCGCTGCCGGTGAAACAAGAATATAAATTCTTGGGAGTAATCTTTGAAAGAAAACTAAACTTCCTAGCCCACATTAAAACACTAAAGATTAAGGCAAATAAATCATTGAGTATCCTCAAACTTTTATCTCATAAGCACTCGGGTTCCGACAGAACGTGTCGTTTAGGTATTTACCGGTCTCTTGTTCCTAGCCTTTTAGACTACGGCTCCATTGTTTACGGCTCAGCCAGACAGTCCTACATCCACCGACTGGATCCAGTACATAAGCTTGGACTGCGACTGGCCAGTGGTGCCTAAAGAACGTCACCTATTCAAAGTTTATACGCTGAGTGTAATGAACCCTCATTACAGCAGCGCAGAGCATTACTCACTTTCTCTTACGTACTCAGATTTCAGTCAGGACCGCAACACATTTGCTACAACATCCTCACACAATTCAACTTACGCCTACACTATACAAATAAACCGAACATGATTAAGCCGCTTGTCCTCCAAAATGAGGAATATGTTCAGGATTATGACATTCCTTGCGAAGTGCTCCAGGTTGCCAGAAAGCCACAGCATTTGCCCGCGTGATACGATTTTGAATCGTTATGTGACTGGACATTGACACATTTAAAGATGAAAGAAACCCCACTGGAACACATTATACAAGAATTCCGTGCACTTCAGTAAAAATATCAAAATAACATGCAATATTACACTGATGCCTCTAAAACAAAAGATCACGTGGGTGTGGGGGCCGTAACAGAAAATTGGGAAACATGTATTCGAATGCCACAATACGCCTCCCCAGCCATGGCGGCCGCATTTCGATGGGGGCGAAATGCGAAAACGCCCGTGTACTTAGATTTAGGTGCACGTTAGAGAATCACAGCAGGTCTAAATTTCCGGAGTCCTCAACTACGGCGTGCCTCATAATCTGAAAGTGGTTTTGGCACGTTAAACCCCATTATTTAACTAAACAATACGCCTCTGTTTCACGGCCGAAGTTTACGCTATATGGGTTGTTGCTAAAAAGATTATCACTGATAAACGCAAAAATGCACTTATATACACCGACTCTTTAAGCACACTGAAGGTTCTACAGCTGAAATCTGAGTGTGAACCTCTGATAGCAGACATTCTAAACATGGTGGCGCATAAGAAATACGAGAGGTCAATTCGTTTCTGCTGGCTTCCAAGCCATGTTGGGATACCGGGTAACGAAGCAGCTGATAGATGTGCATCGATGGCAGCGTACAAAGTGATAACAAACACAACACTTCCATACAAAGATAGCATCCGTGCGATTCGAAAAGCCTAACGGCAACATGGCAACGCGAATGGGACCGTTGTGACGACAACAAGCTACATCTCACTAAACCCATAGTTGGCGAGTGGAAGTCATATTATCAGGAGCGGTTCATCGAAGTAGTTTTATACCGACTACGCATTGGACACACACACCGCACACACAATTATTTACTTACGAAAGAAAACACACCAACATGCGAGAAATGTCAAGAGCCACTAACAGTTATGCACATATTACTGACATGTACGCATATTGAAACACACAGACGAGCACTTTTGCACAAATTATATCATACTACACATACCTTTACACCCTGCTCTAATTTTAGGTGATGATCCGCTAGTCCCATTATGTGACGTCCGTAAATTTCTAGATGACACGGGTTTTTACATAAAATATAGATTATTAACACAGCCTTTCCCTTCATAAACAGGATATTAAAACACCTCGGGTTTGGCGCAGCATAGCCTTAGGCGCATTTGCGCCACTAAACCCCATTTAACTAAATAAATTGTTTTATCTTTTTTCGTTTTTTTTTTTCAAGAGGAAAAAAATGTTTCGCGCTGCGATAAGACGTGCCCTGGCATAAGCCGCGTTACGCTTGGCACTCGGCGCGGGGCGTGCCCTTTCTCTACTTTCCCTCGCCAGTCTGGTTGGCCTGGGCTATACAATCGAGCACGGAATAAAGGCTGCTGCATTATCGCCTTCCTGATGTCGCCCTGCCATTTCGACGTCGACGGAACGATGATACAATTACTGCAGAAATTCCCTAGTGGGACTTGTCAGATAGTGCGTAAGCATTCTTGCCAATCGGTCCTGGCGTACAGTCGCACGCCGTCGTCTTACGGGCCTCTTGCCAACGACCTTCCCATTTGCTCAAGACGGAGGTGGACAAATGCCGGATCTAGTTTCACCTGCTCAAAGGTCAGCACCAGTTGGACCTTTGCAGTGCTACATGAAACCACGCTCGTTCGCTGCAAAAGCAGGCGAAAACGTCGATAAGTGGCTGACGCACTACGCAAGGGTGAGCCGCTACAACCGTTGGGATTGTGTCACTCAGCTTGAATATGTAGTACTGTTTCTGATTGAGACCGCGCTGATGTTTTATGAAAACCATGAAGATTCCTTAACAACGTGGGGCGCTTTATTGAAGAAATTAAGAAGTGTTTTGGCGAATTCTACGCGCAGAGAGAACACTGACTCAAAGAGCTCAAACTCCTGCAGAAACATGTACTATATACATCGAAGAAAGCCTCAAGCTGTGCAAAATAGTCAATTCACAGGTGTCTGACGAAGGCCGAGTCGGACACCTAATCAAAGGAATGGCAGAATATGTCTACAATTTCTTTATAAGCAGGGAACGCGTTTATCCCGTCTCAGATGTCGTACGTCACTGCCGTGCGTTTGCGACGTTGAAGACACGTCGCATTGCGCCAAAATATGGAGGAATGGCGAATGTGACAACCGTTGCCAGCGTCGATGAGAGCCCGTCCGCCGATCTTTCGTCTACTATACGTCGGATCATGCGTGAGGAACTGCTGTGAAACCAGGAACTTGCGCGCTGCGTCATGCAATAACCCGATGTATATTACCCGCAACACATGGCGCCTGCAGCACCCTGCGCTTCGTGGAAACCGACGGTATGTGTCACAGACGCCAATCCCAAGAGAGCGCCATGGCAAGCGTAGGTGTGCGTCACAGACGTTAACCACAGAGGAGCTCCATGACCACGTGAGGGCAAATTTACGCCCGAAAGCCGACTTGCAGAACACCCTCGCCCCGGCAAGTTTGCAGACGGACAGACCATTCCTCCTGTGCAGCAGGCACAGCCGCTTCACTCTGCTACACGACCCGCCACGCCTGAGCGCTTCCAGGAGCACTTCATCCATCGTCGTTCACCTGTGCGTTATAG
The DNA here is from genome assembly GCF_023375885.2 of Dermacentor andersoni. NCBI lineage: Eukaryota > Metazoa > Arthropoda > Arachnida > Ixodida > Ixodidae > Dermacentor > Dermacentor andersoni. The sequence goes on from NC_092815.1 coordinate 148,534,908, forward strand.
CTGTGGCGACTTGGGTCACAGTGCCAGGTGCTGCAATCGCCACCAATCACCGAGGTTCCACTGATCGACGATGTCTAGGCGATACCGGGCTCCACTTCGCGAAACGTATTCGCCTTCACACACATATTCAGTAAACATGCCTCACCAGCACCCGTGGCTGCTGCGGAACCGTTCTCCAGCATCCAATCGCAGCTTGACACCACCACCCGCTCCTCTCATAGTCCAGTCGCCCTCTCCGAGGCGTTGCTACACGTCGCCGCCTCCGGAAAACTAGTTCGCACGACCGCTGGAGGTGAGGTCGCTGGACAATATTCGATGTCGACAGAGATACCTCCACCCATTTGCATGTTTAGGAATAAGGTGTCTGTATTAATTGACAGAGTTTCATTATTGGCTTTAGTGGACACGGGAGGAACGTTTCAGTGATGAAGGTTGCCAGATGGTCCCGACAAAATATGGACAAATGGCCTCAAAATGTAGCCCAAACATAGCCAAACCCAAATTTCTCGTGAAGGAAAAGTAGCAAAAAACATAGATAAAACGCTTGATGATGTTCTGCAGACATTTTATATGTGGTTTAGGTGGTGTCCAAATCTGACCGCTTATTGTCGACTCCAAAATTACTTCCGCCGCGTGCAACCAGCACAACACTGGCCTCAAGCTTGCGTAAAAAAATCTATTGAGAGCTGCCGCTCAGACGTGAATGTGGACAGAACTTATTTTTAAAATGAGCCGAAAGATTTCTTTTGCAATTTACTCATATTATTTTCGTATTTACTTCGTCACGTACTGAGCTAACTTTAGTTCACACCTAGCTTTACTCAAGGCATTTTTCTGCTAGATTCGGGCAAAATTTTGCCAGTTCCAACCTCGAGTATCAGCTTCGGCTGGTCGCGATCGAGCGCCCAAGAGGCAGCCCGAGCTCAAAACATGTTAGAGTAGGGATGCCTTTCCTAAGCTTTATTCATAAAATAATCATTTTACTTCTCTCCCGCTCTCTCCCGCTCTCTCTCCTCCCCTGACAATTTTGTACTTTTTACTCGAAAATAGCTCGATGGTGAGTGAGCAAATGCTACCGCTTTGAGGCACACTGGACTCTAGAGAAAACTTGAAACCCTCACGCATTTTCCTCGTGCGAAGAAGCGGCAGTTGTGACTGAAATTCGCCTTTGAGTGAGAACGAACTGAACAACCTTCTGGTGCATAACAGAAGAGGTGTATTACAGTGTACAGTTTCAATTTCCACCTCGAGAACAACGCTGGCAATAATCCAGGAGGTATTAGTATCGAAAAGAGTTGAACTGCGAAATATTTTATCATGAATTCGGTGGCAAGATTCCAGCAATGTGAAAACCTGTACTTAAGTTTCTGTGAATGCAGGCACGGTTGCATGTGCTGCCATATTTTCGAGTGGGGGTGCGTGCCCTACTTTCAGTGTGACTTGAAAAAAATTAAATGCAGTTACACTAGGGAACACACAAAACCAATTTTATTGGTCACACATGGCTGTAATTAGGTAGAAAGTAAACCCCTTTGTCCAACAAGTTCAAGCACTATGCATCAGAATACGAAGTCAGTAGAACACTATAATACATTTACAAGCTGGCAACAACTCTTTGCCAAACCACCGCGGCGATACATGGAAGAAATACTAATATGTGCACCTAACAGCATCACAATGACCTATTATGTATATTTAACGGAGTTTTTTTTTTTCTCATCACAGCGGGAAAATACACGTGAGCAAGGTACAATGTAATGTCTTGTAAGACGAAGGAATAGGAATTACAATGACCACAAACTACATGCATATAGAGAGTCAGCCATAATCGCTATTATTCATACGCACATAGTTTAAAGGGTAAGAATTGTCGCAGTAGTACGCTATGAAAACCGACAAGTTATCAACCTGACTTTGGTAAGGTAACCACTCACTGACCCTTCGGGGGCAATAGCCTTGCCATCTCCATTGTGAACGAACATTCACATTCATATATATACATAGCTTATCATTATAATATTATGCAACGTTCAAAAAGTACCATGAAACAATCGCAGCTTTCACGTAATACGAAGCTGTGCGACAAAAACATCCAACAAACGAAAAGAAAGCGTTGGGTCGAGTCCAGGTTGATACCGCTCACGCTGAGAGTTATGCGAATGAATTAAATATACAATCTAGCCCCATTTAAATTAATTTCCACTGCCACTTGGACCATATAGAATTGCGGAATTGAAACGCGACAGAAGCTGTTCATTTGGCTGAAAATCTTTGCAGCAGTCCCCATTCTCTGCCAGACCAAAGTTAACCTGAAGCAGAGCTTGCAATGTTTCATTCGACATGCGGTTTCTCAAACCTTTTCTTGTAAATGAAACCTCGCTGAACACGCGTTCGACGGATGCGTTCAAAATAGGCAGCGCAAGTAGGGCCAAAGCAAGCTCAGACAGCTGAGGGAACAATGGATTTCCGGCACTGTTTTTCGCATTCCTGATGCGAGCCCACAACTTGGTGATGCTTTCGACGCCTTCTGCTATATTGTGAAGAACCGTCTGTAGCAGACGATACTCGGACTGTAGCGAAGAAACTGTGCTGTCTTCCATGAAGTCTGAGAAGGAGCGACGCAAGGAATGAAAAGAATGCTGCCTAATATTATGAGGCTCCAGAAGCTTCAAATCAATGAGGAGTTTCAGATTTGACAGAAGTCACTTCATCACGCTCCTGATGCATGCAGAAATAAACTTGCGGCACCTTTCCAACAGTGCTATCTTGTCCGACTCACTCAGAGCAGAGTTTTCGAGAGAGCGGAGAAATACGCTCCGACGCCGCATGCCCTAACCGGGAGGATGTGTTTTTCCCCATTTTCATAGTTTATTTTTGTGTAACCGGGCATGACAACCCTTCCCTTCAGAGACTCGATAAATGTGGTCAAGTCTTCGTACAGTTTAACTGGATTGGGAATTTGAATCGAAATAATTTATTTCCTCTTTCGAATTCGTCAATGATCAGGCTTAGGGACCCAATGAGCAGCATTTATTACTTATCCGCGTATGTTTAGCTCAGAACATTTGCTGCGTAACAACGTTCACGCTCTTTAGCGGTTTCAAAGTGGGCGCTCATGGCTGTACTAGTTCAGGATGGACCTCAGAGCTAGTGCGATGCTCGGCCATCTGGTCGCGCAGACTCCGATCAGTTGTTTAGAAAATTGCCCGCGTTGATGGCTGCATAAGTCGCTGTGTATTCTTGCTGCCTTTTATGAGAATGCGCGAAACAGTTAAATGTTTCACGAACCAGATAACCAATCTGAGTTGGTAGAACGTCAATCGCCTCTCTGTAAGCTAAGTTCAATGAATCGCAGACGCATTTCACAAGAATAAATTTTGAAATATTCTCCTTCATTGTTGCTTACACTCTTGAAACGGTTGCACCCTTTATGGTGTATATTGGTCACACAACAATAATCATCATATGCATACTTTCCTGTCGAGAACGCTGCGTCACACTGATAACGCGCAAGCTGTTCGTGACTGGGATGTACCGGGCTCGCAACGTTAAAGAAAGGAAACGCGGGCAAGACAGATGACGATTATCGTTGCGGGACGAGATAAGCCCGAAAGGGTGTAACTTTTTTAAGAGTACCCATATTGTGCTGCCCTCAGAACGCACCCGCTCCGTCTGTGCCAACACCTACACAGTCAGTCAACTGAAAATTGCAGTCTCTAAGCGTTGCTTTTAGCATGGCGATGAGACCGTCTGCTGAGGTATCGTGCACAGGAACCAAATCAAGGAACGCTGTCGCTATGTCATTTCTTTTATGCGAAAAATATCGAACCACCACTACCAGCTGGTTTGTGCATGACATGTCGCTACTTTCGTCGCTGATCAAGGAATACCGCACGCCTGCCCAGTTGCTGCCGAAATGTTGGTCCCTACACTTTATAAGTGCAGTACATTTTGTCCGGCCTGAAGCGATCGCCAATGCAATTTCTGAGACCTTGAAGCATCCACTGACGACTGCTGTCGTGAAGCTTCCATGAGCGGTAAGCCATGTGAGCGGTAAGACGCAGCTCGACCAACTTTACATCGTTTTCCTGCCTGGGTATTCTTGATGCGAATGATTCCATTGGTAGCATAGCGGGTGGATCAAGGAAAGCCATGTTCTTCGTATGCTTGGCTCTTGTCGAGTGAAGCTTCAGGTCTTGAATGTGCGATCGTAATTCCACCTTGCAAGCAAGACAGCAAGCCGGTTTACAGATGTAGTGGCTGAAAGTCAATCTGCGAGCGCACAAGAAAAAGAAGGAAGAACAGGTTTCAAGAGACCGCATAATACTAATAATTGATAAGTGACGAAGTATACCTAATATGTTAAAGGCACGCCCAAAAAAGAAGGGGGGGGGGGACTGTGATAGATAAATTTATCCCACGTACGTCACGATTAGTTACCCTAGTATTTTATGCTTTAGTATTTTACATATCTAATAAGACAACTAATATGCTGGCGTAGATGGTAAAAAGGCCATGGGAATTTGCATAATGTAGAAGTAGTAATCTTTCATTTATAGCGCATTTAGTTGCTTGGTAATAATATGTTTCGAAAGGTTGGCCTCCTTTCCAAACAAAAAGGGAATAGCGCTTGCTGAGTTACCCGTTGCTTTATCTTAGACAACCATTATTCTTAAATCTGCTGAAATTATTCTAACGTTCCAAAAATGCTCCTCTTATACGGAGGGTGAGGCCGCCGGTGCCGAGAACAGTAAAGAAAACAAGCCTGCGCGCTCTGATAACCAGTTATTCGCACACAAACTCGCCTCGAGCATGCTGGAGCGCCGTGCACTACCGTCAGGGGGGGGACACTCCCCGGTTCCGGTGGCACAGGAAATTGGCGCCATCTCTGTAATGGGCGACGCAAAAATCCGTTTCCCTTGCATGGCCCCGTAGATCGTCGCGCGCACCGCGCCGATCCAGGTGGCCAAGCCCTTCCCCCCGCTCAACTCCTCTCACTACGCCCTCTCTCGTAATACCCTCTCAACTCCCTCACTTTCGACTGTCTACGCGCCCGCGCCGCCGTGCCATCCCCGCCGGCCCGGCTGCTGCTTAGTCCACTACGTAACGCTTTATTTTTGTTATCTACTGTCATCGAGATGCGTGCGCTGCTGTGCGTTGACCGACGTGGCTAGTTTCGTCAGTTCTGTGGTCCTCGATAGCTGTGTGCTTGTGCTCCGCGATGTTTCACCCGTTTCACGACTCGTACCGCTCGTGCATCGTGCAGTGGTGCACAAATACCTCAAAAACAAGTCCTGCAAGGTTCTTCCGGGTGCCTAAAGGCAACAGGTGAGCGCTCAGACCCAAGGACATCAGAAGGCGCATGTACACGAACACAGCCCTGTCCATTTGTGTACTCCATGAGGCTCCGGACGTCGTTGCGCCTTGATTGTGCTACACTTGCCTCTTCCCGGTAGAGAAAGCTGACAAATAGATGTTCCTCCTCATTGTGACCTGGTCTGTGACTTGTGTTTTTCTGTGCCAAGTCTCATTCTGCAACTTCAGTAACTTGCCCAGCTTTCCATACCGCCCTCAGTGCTTTTTCTGTGTATCACGTTCTACAAACCAACTAACAGCTGATAAATTACTGTTAGTGTTTGTGTACTATCTCAGTAACCCCCGATGGGAAAACCGCGCGAACAACCTTCATGTGTAGGCATGATACGCTTTTTTTTCCTCTGGAAAGCATGAGCATTGCAAGTGTCCTACATGCAGATTTTTGCATTTCGTGTTTATTATACAAGGGAGAGCCCAGTAGGTACGACTTAGTGCCTTAAGTGACGTAATTTTATTGCTAAGCATTGCATTCGGGTAGAAAGAAAAGTCGTGTTGGCTTGTTTTACCTGGTCTTTGATTGAGGAATAAGTCTTTCTGGGAATGTTTTCTCTGTGCTGCTGCAAAAGCCGACTATCTTCTGTTCCCCTTGCCACCGTTACTCAAGTTGTGGCCAAGTGCAAAATAATGTGATAATGTGTGTTTCAGTTTTTAGTACAATGTTATTTTTTTCTGCCATGTTTTTTTCAATTTGTTCAGCAGTAATGAAAATGTCAAGCATTTCATATACTTTTGTGCAGATTTATAAGTAAGTTTTCTTTTGGTATGGCTCTCAATCAAGCAATGTTAGCATTTTATTCCATCTTTCAGGTATTTTGCGTGTCATTGTTTTTGCCATTACTAGTGAGTTTTCCCTTTTTATAGTTGTCATGACTATGTCATACACGTCGTCCAATTTTGTGCAATATCTTAGTGCACATATCAGGAGCTCGTCTACATTTAGGTCTTGAGGACGTTATATAAATATCTTGTTTTTATATGTGTGTACATGAAATGGCCTTCGCGTTTTCTAGCACTTTCTTTTGTTATTTCACCATCTGTGAACTTTTGTCTTTAGTACTCTTGTATATGTCATGCACCTCTCACCTTTGCTCATTTTTTGAGCGTGTATCACACCACGTTGTAAGAAAAATCTCTTTTCGGAAACGAAGTCAATAAAGCGAGACTAAACATCTGTTGTGTTGGAAGTGGAATTTTTTTATGTCCCGGCACATGCTGGTATAATATAAATATGGGCAAGACTGCGTACGTGCCAACGCATAGCCCACGGCGCACCACGCGCCAGCTCGCAAGCAATGCCAATGCGCGGCGTAGCGCGCGCATTGTTTGCGAGCTGGCGCGTGGCGCGCGGTAACAAGCGCGCTATAAAAAAGAAGAAAAAACGCGCCGCTTACGGGTAAAAACAAAAAAAAGTGAGCGGCGCGCGCGGCATGGGGGAAAGGGGGAAAGGAAGTGCAGCGGGTCGGCATAATAAAAACAAAAAGGAAAGAAAAACGTTTGGGAGAGGAGGTGCCGCGCGGCTGCTGTTGCTGTTGCCATGACAACGTAAACAATCATGTGCGCCGCCATTTTGCTTAATGCGTCGCCCATTGGTTAGGGCCGTAACTGAAGGGGACCTTGGCGCTAGCGTCGAAAGAGCGTCTGCTCGAAAACGGCCAATGGGATGTATACGGAGTGTCCCCCCCCTGCTACCGTCACTATGTCGCAATAACTGAAAAAGGGGCGTGTGGGTCATTGCTTCTGCAAAAACTAAACACGATAATCATGATTTAACGCATTAGATAGTCCTTCTTTTATTAAAGCCGCTGGGCCAGCAATATCTGTCCGTTTACAAAGACTAGAGGAGCAAGACGGGGATGGGGTGGGAGCGGTACTCCACTTGCGCCGTGCTGTGGCTACAGACCTTGAGCTAACGGAAGTCGACGAGCGAGTGCAAAGTGCGTCCACCGCAAGTGCGACAGAGCACGATCTTGCCTACGTCGAAGTACGTGATTATGTGGGAGCCTCACACGTGACCTTGATTGTACCTTAAGTGATCCTCATGCTCCACTGTAATATTTTATATTCTGAATGGTGTTATGCTTTGCACATGCAATAGTTGCCTTCGAGTGCAGTATGAATTCGGGAAATCGTAGAATGGAGTGCGGAGTTTTTTACTAGATTGCGAAACGACGCAGCACTAGACGCTTTTAAAACCAAAGATGATAGTGGTCTAAAGAAAGGAAAGACACTTTATTCGAACCAAACATGAGCATAACGAAAATTCGTCTTTGAAAGAGGGGTCCTTCACCCGTTCCTCCTTATATGCACGGCTGTACTTCGCCCACTTGCCAATGCTGAGTTTTGAGACGGCGAGATTTTTCTTCAGCAGATTTCTCAGCCAGACGACTACTGCAGCTAGAACATGTTCGCGTCATCCAACTCCCATAAGGCTATAAGTATCACCAGAACGTCCTACGTTGGCTTCAAACAAAATCTTGGAAGAGACACGCGCCCTATTGATTGGCTGTTAGCGCTATCAAGTAGGAGAAAACCATGCTTCCAACGCGCTACCGTACTTTACACAGCGCACTGGTCTCTTCTGAAAGAAGCTTTACCTATCAAAACGTGTCATTGTTCACACTCGAAGAATATATTCATGGAGTGCTCTCGCGAACATGCAGACCACAACTAGAGTGAAATATTTTCTTTTCATCGACAGTCGAGACAACTGCGCTTCCTTTGCCGAGCGTGCATATAAAGACTCGGGACACCCGCAGCGGTGGCTTAGCGGCTATGGTGTTGGGTTGTTAAGCAGGAAGTCCTGGGATCGAATCCCGGCCGTGGCGACCGCATTTCAACGGGAGCGAAATGCAAGAACGCCCTTGTGCCATTTACTGTGGGCCACGCTAAAGATCCTCTGTTGGCCAAAATTAATCCGTAGTGTCCCGCTACTGCGTGCCTGATAATCAAATCTTGGTTTTGCCACGTAAAAACTCTGAACTAAAAGAGAGACTCGAACCGTCGCATTTCTCGTTTAAGGAGACTTCCGTATTCTTTCGTAAAGTTACTGAGTAAATAAATAACGCGGTGATTTGCGGGAAAGCGAAGCAATACGCATTGAGGAACCCTTGATAAGCATTGAATGGCCAAGGGCGAAAATAACGCGCCACGACATACCTGCGAATACTTGAAATGTTGTGTAAGTCCACATAATAGTTTGCTATATAGCAGCCGGCAAGAAACACGTACTGAAGAGCTCTCAGCCCGACCACTTTCTTTACTGAAACACGCGTGAACCCGTCGAAGATAGCGCTGAAACCAAAACAAAAAGAAGAGAGCGCTGGAATGACGTATAAACATGGCAGCCATAACGTAACACCATCCTTCAAGCGCCAACATTGCCTAAAAACACAGCCTTCGTGATTGCCTACATGTATTTAGGGCAGCAATGAGCTTTGGGTTTTCATCAACTCGCGTTCCCGAATTTTGACAGTGTTGACGTGGTCCTCGGGACTTGAAAGTCCATAAGAGAAAAATAGCCCAAATATAGCCATCTAGCCAACTCGGAATTTTCGGCGCCAACGCACATAAAAAGTAGCCCAATTTGTCTATTAGTAGCCCAATCTGGCAACCCTGTCAGTGATGAGTCTCGCGTTTAAAAGCCTCCTAGGACGAAAAGTGATGTTTTGCTGGCACCGTGCCGCTACGTTTCGCGGCGTAAGTGGGGAGTTCTGTCCTGTCGGCGTGTGCTATGTAGACGTTATCTTGGGTGGTCAAATATTTAACGTAGAGTTCGCTGTTCTACCTCATTCTACACATGACGTAATCCTGGGCCTTGATTTTTTTTAAACTGTGTGGTCCACTGTCGACTGCCGAACGGAATAAATCAATGTGGGTACGAGCTTTTCTGCTGCGTTTATGGAAGGCCCACCGTATCATGAAAGTGTGCTTTGTGTATCCAGGGATACAGTCGTGCCTCCCATATCTGCAACGTGTGTTTCAGTCGCCTCTGTCCATACTACCTACGGAACGTTTGACGCTACCGTGGAGCCCGTTCACCCGAGTTGCATTAAGAGGAAGGTACTAATACCGTATTACACACTGTCCGGTGTTCAGGGACCCTGTAACTTATGGACCGTAAACTGTTCCAATGAGCCTGCAATAATACTACATGGTTTCCAGCGCACGTCACCACCCCTACCGATGAGGGCCCCATTAACTTGAACGAGGTAGCACACGGCTCTGCGCGAGAACTGACCCGCCGCGCAGAATCGGAGACCGCCACTTCGAGTTCGGAACTCCTGGTTCAAAACACGCGAGAATGCCTGGTCAGGTACAATGACATCACCAAGCACTACCAGCTAGGCAGGCGGTTGCAGCCCCCACCTCACTCCATGCTGAAACGTCGCCAGGCAGTCATCTGGCGACAATTGCAAACACAAACGTTCCCCAGTCCGCTGCGATTGCAGCACATTTTCCCCGCGCAATACCCGACTACTCTTTGCAAATTATGCCAGGAAACTAGAGCGACGCTGTCACACATGTTGTGGGAGTGTCGTGTTACATCAGCTACAATGGCAGTAGCACCTGAGGCTCTTGCGTCGAAGTGGGCCGCCGCACCGCGCAGCTCCAACCTTAAGACACAAGAGTGGGCTGTGCAGCGAGCCCGAGAGGCGGCGACGAGGCAAGGCCTCGAAGTCCCCTCATGGGAGACCTGAGCCCAGGTCGTCAAATTTGCCGGATTCAAAATAAAGTTGTTTCCATCCATCCAGGGTCTGAAACTTGCCTGCCTACCATGAGGATCAAATACTGTCGCTCGCCAGTCTTACAGAGGCCACTGATTCTGCTGATGAATGCCATTTTGTTAATGCGGGCCCTGCTGCGCACTCGTTCATTCTGGCTATGGCGAACAAGTCACTCAGCACTAAGCAACGTCATGAGCGGCGAATATGCTGCTAAAACGTGCCCGAGTGTTTGACTTATCGCAGCAAGAGGAACCGCCAGTGTTTCCTCCTTCTCACATAGTCCATCCCATAGATACGGGATCTGCCCAACGTTGGCGCCAGAAGCCAATATATATATATATATATATATATATATATATATATATATAATACACAGATGGACGAACGAACATAGCTCCAAGGGAGTCAGTCCTAGAACGCTTACGCGTTAAACAGCAACGGACCACACCTGCTGGGGGCCTGAATTTGAATGAAGTCAACCCAGCGAGAACACTGTAGGTTGTGTGTGCATTCTAGGGCGCTATAGAAAGGTTGGAAAATACGTATAAGCCGAGGTACAGAAAGAAGCGGTTGCGGTACTTGCTTGTAAGCGACAAGCTTGACTAGGGAGCATCCTTCAGAAATGTGAAGTTAAGGCTCTGCAGTCCCCGCGCTGCAACGAGCATCGCTATTTTGCCTGCAGATGTGGTAACGCTACACTAATCCCTGACCACTTGGGGTTGATAATACTGTAATTGTTGCTTGAGGAACAAGGGTCAGATGTGACCAAAGAGCGCCATGCCGATGGGTGCCGATAAATTGCCGATGACGAATGTGCTACGCAGCGTAGACGTAAGTAACGTTATCGAGGCCTAAAGATCGCTCGCTGTAGAGTGCGCCCAACATGTATGTAAACATGTTATGAAAATGACTCGTGAGGTATGCTGTTAACATATATTATATGCTTTGCAAGGGTGATGTACTATAACGTAGAAGTTACGCTAGCACCATTGCCTCACAAAGACCCTTGATCGCGAGGAACTGGATTAACCTGCTCTTACTTTACAGCAGAAATCCAGGGAAAATGCGGGGAATGCGTGAGATGGCAATTCAAGACGACGAGCAAAATTAGAACAAGGTGTAAGCAGGAGCCAACATTTTGACAAGTGGACTTCCCGTTCTTCAAGCTGACATGCAAGTACATTGCCTTGGAAAAAGACAAGTCCACTTGTCGGAACGATGGCTCCTGCTTTCAACTTGTTCTAATTTTGCTCATCATATTAGTGCAGAAGCATCTCACGAGAGGGTATGATACGTAAATCTTGGGCTTATAACTTGCAATAAAGCAAGGTCATCTAAACAGTTTAAAATTCACTTAAAGTGAAATAGCGGGACTGTGAGGAGAAATGTCGGATGGAGAGGGATAGATTGCGGGTAAGCCCGAGCAAACAGTTTTATTTTTGGTGTCAGCTTCTATTTACCGACGCCCGGACAATAGCTGGAGCACGGTCGGCGTCTCACTGCACTTAGTGCAGGTAGGTTCACCACCGCTCAAGAAGTAAACGTGTGTGTCGCGCGATGGCCTATTCTGAGTCTACAGAAGTTGACTTCACGTCATTTTTGTCCTTAGTAGCCAATATCATAAATTCGGCTGAATCAGGTTGAACTTGTTAGCTCCTTGGGCCTCCCATAGCGGTCTCAATAACTCATTCATTTTTGCGCAGGAATGGTTACAGATCTATAATACGGTAGCTATAGAAGGGTTGCTATCTTTCGTTCTTACGTACGTGGGGATCTTCTCGGCAAGAACATCAATTTGAATGCCTCTTTGCCCAGGTACCGAGTATAATACAACATGTTGTTTAGACGCGTAACTATATATCGCCCAGCATCCGATTAAAACTCGTTAACTGTACGATGTTTATGCTCTTGTAACGACGTTAGAGTTTAGGGAAGCTTAAGGAATCTGTATAAGTAATTGTCCTCTGTAGCTTAATATTTTTGGTGTATTTTAAGCACGACTATATTGAACAGGCGCACGCTATAAAAAACACTTGCTACCGTGTACACAAGATACGATTTCGCGAAGGACGGCACCCCCACTCACCAAGAGACGCCGTCATGCGTCACTGATACGTCACTATAAAAATTTAAGCACGAGTACTTAGCCTGAAGTTCTAGCCAGTTCATCCGGACTTGTGACACTGGGAACGCTTTGTAAGTTGTACAAAATACATGCCACAATCGATGAGCTGCCACTTCCAAGCGGTAATGGCTTCGCTGGAGCCATTAAGCGTTGTACACAGAGTGGTCCACCAATTTCGTCACTCAGATTTCTAATAAGCAGAGAGAACGGCTATCTCGCTACAGGTGGCTGATGAACAGAGTTGACCTGGTCACATCTTTTGTGCTTGAATGTGAGGAGAGAGAGAGAGCGAAACGAAGAAGGAAAGGTAGGGAGGTCAACTAAGTATGTGCCCCGTTGGCTACCCTACACTTGGGGAGGGGGAAAAGGGAATAATTATCAATGTTTGCATGCACATTCAGAATTCACTTGATGCTTGTGGTGAAACGCTAAGCTCACGGTGTGCACGCTCTGATCGCTCGCGCTGGTCGACCACCGCGGATTCAAGCACTCGGAGTCAACATGCAAACAGGGCGTCGCGTTCGTGCCTCCTCCGGCCACGCCGGTCCCAGCTAGGAGAAGGCGAAACCGCGAGCGCCGCAAGGGAGATTCGAGGTGAAGCCCTGCGGAAGAAACAAAGAAAATTTATTAGGCTGGGTCTCGATATAAACACAAGGTTAACAGACGCGACCGAATGCGAAAATAATTTATTTACATCTGGGCCAAATGGTTGCAGGTGGCCGCTAACAGCGCACCACCACAGAGACAACAAAGGACAAGAGCCCCTTCTCCAAAGGCCGCCTATACTTCGGCCAGCGCCTGCCGATGTGCCATTCCATGGCAGAGAAAACAGAAAGAAACTAACATAGTAACAGACGGGGGCACGATCGGAAGTCGCTTCCTCACTACATCAACACAACGGAAGAGTGCACGTGCCCGACGAGGCAGAGACCCCGACAGGGTTGCTAGACTGGGCTACTAATAGCCAAATTTGGCTACTTCTTATGCGGGTTAGCGTCGAAAATTCAGAGTTGGCTACATGGCTATATTTGGGCTGTTTTTCTCTCATGAACTTCCGAGTCCCGAGGACTACGTCAACACTGTCAAAATTCAAAAAGCTCAGTTTATGTAAACCCAAAGTTCATTGCTGCAAAATAGGTATGTAGGCAATGTGGAAGGTTGTGTTTTTAGGCAATGTTAGCGCTCGGAGGATGGTGTTAAATCACGGCTGGCATGTTTATACGTCGTTCCAGCGCTCTATTTTTTTTGTTTTGGTTTCTTCGATATCTGCGGCTGGTTCACGCGCGTTTCAGTCAGGAAGGCGGTCGGCCTGACAGCTCTCCGGTCCGTGTTCCTTGCCGGCTGCTATACAGCAAACTATTATGTGGACTTACACCACAGTTCAAGTATTCGCACGCATGTCGTGGCGCATCACTTTCGCCCGTGACGACATTCAATGCTTATCAGGGGTTCCTCGATTCGTATTGCTTCGTTTTCCCGCAAATCACCGCTTTATTTATTTAATCACTAACTTTACGAAAGAATCCGCAAGTCGCTTTGAACGAGAAATGCGACGGTTAGAGTCTTTATTTTAGTTCTTGGTTTTTACGTGGCAAAACCAAGATTTGATTATGAGGCACACCGTAGCGGAGGACTTCGGATTAATTATGACCAACAGAGGATCTTTAACGTGGCCCCCAATGAATGGGACAGGAGCGTTCTCGCATTTCGCCCCCGTCGAAATGCGGTCACCCCGGCTGGGATTTGATCCCCCGACCTCGTGCTTTGCAGTCGAACGCCATAGCCGCTAAGCCACCGCTGTGGGTGCACCGAGTCTTTATGTACACGCTCGGCGAGGGAAGCGCAGCAGTCTCGACTGTCGATCAAAATGAAATATATCGCTCTAATTGTTGTCTGCATGTTCGCGAGCGCACTGCATGAACATGTTCTTCGAGAGAGAACATTGACGACTTTTGATGGGTAAAGCTTCTTCAAGAAGGGACCAGTGCGCTCTGTAAAGTACGGTAGCGCGTTGGAAGCATGGCTTCCCCTACGTGAGAGAGCTAACAGCCAATCAAGAAGGCGCGAGTCTCGTCAGAGATTCCGGTTCAAGCAAACGTAGGGCATTCTGGTGATACTTATAGCCTTATATGAGTTGGAGGCCGTGAACTTGTTCTAGCTGCAGTAGTCGTCTGGCTCCGAAAACCGTGAAAAAAAAATCCCGCCTTCTCAAAGCTCAGCTTGGGCAAGTGGGCGAAGTACAGCCGTGCACATAATAAGGAAGGGGAGAAGGACCCCTCTTTCAAAGATGAATTTTCCTTCTGCGCATTTTGCTTTTAGAAGCATCTGGTGCTGCGTAGTTACGGAATCGAGTAATAAGCTCGGCACTCCGTTCCACGATTTATCAAATTCACACTGCACTCAAAGGCAATTATTGCATCTGCAAAACAAAACACCATTCAAAAATTTATAATATTGTAGTTGAGAATGAGGATGATTTAATGTAGAGTCAAGGACATGTGTGAGGCTCGCACATAATCACGAACATCGGCGCAGGCAAGAGCGCGCGCTCGCACATCGCACACACTGTGCACGCACTTTGCACTCGCTCGTCGTCTCTCGTCAGCTCAAGATCGGTAGCCACGGTAGGGTGCACGTGGAGGACCGCTGCTACTCCATCCCGTCTTGCTCCTCTTCTAGTCTTTGTAAACGCACATATATTGCCGGCCAAGCGGTTTTATTAAAGGAAGGACAATCTAATGCACTAAATTATGTTTATTGTGTTTCATTCTTGGAGAAGCAACAACACACGTGCGCCATTTTCAGTTAATGCGACGTAGTCACGGTAGTGGAGGGCGTGCCCGCTTGCTCGAGGCGAGTGTGTGTGCGAATAACAGGTTATAAGAGTGCCCGGGCTTGTTTCCTTTACGTTGTCTGCACCGGCGTGCTGACCACCCGTATAACAGGAGCATTTTTGGACGTGAGAATACTTTCACCAGCTTTAAGCACAGTGGTTGTCTATGATAAAGTAGCGAGTAACTCAGCAAGCGGTGTTCCATTTTTGTTCGGAAACGAGGCCACTCTTTTGAAACATATCATTGGCATGCAAACTAAATGCCCCATAAATATGAGATAACGACCCCTACATTATGCAAATTGGCAAGTGCTATTTACCATCTGCGCAAGCATATTATGTCTTGTTAGAGATTCAAAATGCTAAAGAATAAAATGTCTGTGTAACTTAATGTGACGTACGTACCATATATTTATCTGTCACAGTCCCCCTCCCCTCTTTGTTTTTTCCGTGCCTTGAACACATTAGGTATAGTTCGTTACTTATGAATTATCAGCATTAAGCGGCGTCTTCAAGCCTTTTCTCCTTTCTTTTACTTCTGCGTTCGCTGATTGCCTTTCAGCCACTACTTCTGGTAAAGCGGCTTACTGTCGTGCTTGCAAGGTGGAATTATGACCCCAACATCCAAAACCTGATACTACGCTCGACAACAGCTAAGAATACGAAGAACATGGCTGTCCTTGTTCAACCCGCAACGCTACCAAAGGAATAATTCGCGTCAAGAACGCCCAGGCAGGAAAACGATGTAAAGTTGGTCCAGCTGCGTCTTGACGCTCACATAGCAGCTCATGGAAGCTTCATGACGGCAGACCACCTGGCGCCAGTCATCAGTGGCTGCTTCAAGGACTCAGAAATTGCGTCGGCGATCACTTTAAGGCGGACAAAATGGACTGCACCTATAACAAATGCGCTGGGGCCAACATTTCGACAGAAAATTCTGAAGGACTTGGCAAGCGTGCGGTACACTATGATCATCGACGAAACTACCGACGTGTCATGTACAAAGGACCTGGCAGTGGTAGTGCCCTTTTATTTCGCGTAAAAGAAATTGCATATCTGCAGCGTTCCTTGGTTTGGTTCCAGTCCACGATTTCTCAGCAGTGTGTCTTTCGTACTGCTAAAAGCACTGGTTAGAGACTCGAATCTTCAGATGACTGACTGTGTGGGTGTTAGCACAGACAGAGGAAATGCGTTGTGTGGGCATCACAATTGCGTGTACGTAACAATGAAGGAGTATAATTAAAAAATTAATTCTTGTGAAATGCGTCTGCCATTCATTGCAGTTACCTTTCAGCGAGGCGACTGACGTTCTACCAACTCACATTGGTTATCCCGTTCGCGCACTCTCCTAAAATGGACCAATAATGCAAGAAGGCGTATGCAGCCATCAACGCGGGTCATTTGCCAAACAAACTGATCGAAGTCTGCGCGACAAATAGCTGAGAATCGCGCTAACTCTGATATCCATCCTGAACCAGTGGACAACCTTGAGCTCCCACTTTGAAACAGCAAAAGGGCGTGAACGTTGTTAAGCGGCGAATGTTCTGAACGAAATGTACGCGGATGAGCAAGACATGCTGTTCATTAGGTTCCTAACCCCGATGATAGACGAATTCGAAAGAGTAAATAAATTATTTCAGTTCGAATCCCCCAGTCCAGTTAAACTGCACGAAAACATGACTACATTTATCGAGTCTCTTAAGGGAAGGATTTTCATGCCCGAATATAAAAAAAAAAAAAAAACTATGAGAATTGGGAAAAATACATCCTCCAAGTTAGGGCATGCAGCCTCGGAGCGGCATTTCTACGCTCTCTCGAAAACTCTGCTCACACTGAGTCGGACAAGACAGCACTGCTTGAAACGTGCCGCAAGTTTATTTCTGCATCCGTCATGAGCGTGATGAAGCGGCTGCAATCAAATCTGAAGCTCCCTAGTGATTTCAAGCTTCTCGATCCCAATAATATCAAGCAGCCCCCCATTCTTTTGATTCCTTCCATCGCTGCTTCTAAGACTTCGTTGAACCCAGCACAGTTTCTTCGCTAGAGTCCATGTATCGCCTGCTGCAGACGGCTATTCACAATATAGTAGAAGGCGTCGAAAGCATCACCAAGTTGTGGGCTAGCATCAGGAATGCGAGAAACAGTGCCGGAAATGCATTGTGCCCCTTGCTTTCTGCGCTTGCTTTGTCCCTACTTGCGCGGCCTATTTCGACGCAGCAGTCGAACGCGTGTTCAGCCGGGTTTCATTGACAAAAAAAGGTTTGATAAACCGCATATCGAATGAAACACTGCAAGCTTTGGTCTGGCAGAGAATGGGGACTGCTGCAAAGATTTTCAGCCAGATGAACAGCTTCTCTTGCGTTTCAACTCCGCGATTCTATACTGTCCAAGTGGCAGTGGAAGTTAATTTGAATGGGGCTAGGTTGTGTATTTAATTCATTTGCGTAACTCCCAGCGTGAGAGGTATCAACCTGGAATCCTCCCAACGTTTTCGTTTTTTGGATGTTCTTGTCGCGCAGCTTCGTACTACGTGAAAGCTGCGATTGTTTCATGGTGCTTTTTGAACGTTGCATAATATTACAATGATAAGCTCTGTAAATATATGAATAACAATGTTCGTCCACAGTCAAGATGGCAAGGCTATTGCCCCCGAAGGGTCAGTGATTGGTGTCCTTACCAAAGTCAGGTTGATAACATGTCGGTTTTCATACCGTACTACTGCGACTATTTTTCCCCTTTAAACTATGTGCGTACAACTAATTGCGATTATGGCTCAGCCTTTATATGCACGTAGTTCGTGGTCATTGTAATTACTCTTTCTTCGTCGTATTAGGCATTACATTTTACTTTGATCACACCTAATTCCCGGCAGTGATAAGAAAAAAAAAACTGCGTTTGATATACATAATAGGTGCTTGTGCTGCTGTTACGTGCATATATTATTATTTTTTCCGCGTGTCGCAGCGGTGGTTGGGCAAACAGTTCTTGCCAGATTGTAAATGTATATATAGTGTCCTGCTGACTTCGTATTCTGATGTATAATGCTTGAACTTGTTGGATAAAGGGGGCTAATTGTACCTAATGACAGCCATGCGTGACCAATAAAATTGATTTTGTGTCTTCCCTTGTAAAATTACATTTCTTTTTGTTTTTTGCAAG
Source organism: Dermacentor andersoni (assembly GCF_023375885.2). NCBI lineage: Eukaryota > Metazoa > Arthropoda > Arachnida > Ixodida > Ixodidae > Dermacentor > Dermacentor andersoni. The sequence continues at coordinate 148,553,125 of NC_092815.1, forward strand.
TCACACGTGCCTGCATTCATACAAACTTACGTACACGTTTTCCCATTTCACGAATCTTGCCAGCGAATCCCTGTTTAAATGTTGCGCAGTTCAAGTCTTTTCGATACTAAACCGCCTAGATTATTGCCAGCGCCGTGCTCCAAGTGGCTATTGAACTTATAAGCTTTATTTCATCGCTTCTGGTAAGACCCAGCAGGTCTTTATGTTTGTTTCCACTCAAAGGCGATTTGCAGACATAACTGCCGCCTCTTCGCCTGAGGGAAATGCAAGATGGTTTGAAATTGTCTCCAAGTCTAGTGTGACATAATAGTTCTGCGGAAGCCCGCAAGGTGGAGATTATGTCAAATTCTTGCATTTGGTTCGAGTTGTTGACAAATTCGACTTCGCCCTACCATCTGCTAGCCGCCTGGTTAGCCCAGATGGTAGGGCGCCTGCCCCGGTAAGACGGTGGTCCCGGGTTCGAGTCCCGGACCAGGACGAATTTTTCTTCAACTGCGAGGGTTTTCTTTCGTGGAACCCGTATGGGACCCTTTCTAGCAATTGCTACGGACGGATGGGTGTCTGATTTTCCCTTCATTAAGTCTAGTGTGCCTCAAAGCGGCAGCATTTGCTCAGTCACCGTCGAGCTGCTTTCAAGTAAAAAATAGAAAATTGACAGAGATATAGAGAGAGCGGGAGGGAAGTAAAATGCTTACTATATAAATAAAGCTTAGTAACGGCATCCCTATCCTAAAATCTTTTGAGCTGGGGCCGCCGCTTGGGATATCGATCGTGACCAGACGAAGCTGATCCTCGAGGTTGGAGCTTGCAATATTTTGCACTAACCTTATAGAAAGATGCCTCGAGTATTGCGAGGCGTGAACTAAAGTTAGCTCAGTACGTGCCTCAGTAAATACCAAGAATAATATTAGTAAATTGGAAAAGAAATCCTTCGGCTCATTATAAAGCCAAGTGGTGTCTACGCCTCAGTGGCAGCTCTCGCTAGAATTTTTACGCAATCTTGAGGCCAGTGTAGTGCTAATTGCACGCGGCGGAAGTAAATTTGGTTTCGGCAATACGAGGTGAGATTTGGGCACCACGTAAATTATATATAAGACATCTGCAGAACATCATTAAACGTTTTGGTTATTGTTGGCTACTTTTCCATCACTAAAAATTTCGGTTTGGCTATCTTTGGGTTACATTTTGAGGTAATTTGGCTATTTTTTGTCAGGACCATCTGGCAGCCCTGGACAGCCATGAGCCAAAGTAACCATCGGCCGGCGGCGGAGAAAAGGGCACGCCGCCAGCAGAGGTCTCCTCAGGCCCCGTCTTCCGCACTCGCACCCATGGCGTTTCGCAAGTATAACACGGCGTCTACGGTTCAATAAGTATACTACTATTACTTCAAGCATGCTGCTACAGATACCAATTTCTGAAAGCTGTCGCGTAATTCGCTAGCACCAGCTATTGTCTGAGCCGTTTGTTTATAAAGGAACAGATGAAAAGAACCCTTTGTGAAAAAAAAAGGAGCTTGACGAATGTATGCCTCAAGCCGCAAGCGATGGTCGCTTGGGATCGGCCTTGTGCAGATTCAGATTAATATAGGTCATATATTTGTTTTATTCAAGGAAACGCAATAATGGGAAATTGATCGGCAATAATTGGCCACAGAGAAGGGATCCTTACCCAGTTTCAAGACAGTGGCTACACTAGCCTGTCTGCGTGCCCATGGAATGTGTCCCGTTGACAAGATTGCGACTAAAAGAGACAACAGTGCCATTTGCGTGCAAAGGCGAAGCCTGTCCTATAATCAAAGCAACACGCGTCATAATCAAATCATAATTTTCAGACGTAAACCTCTAGAATTTGATTGTATATGCGAAACTTTTTATGCTCAATTACGCAAAAATCCGTCGCGGGGACCCAAAGATTATACGAAAAATGGCCGACGCAGCAATCGGTAAAAACACGGCAAAATATGCTCAGATAGACGTCACATTTCTCAGAAAGGATACTCTGTACAATGTAAATTAATGCGGTTGAAAACGAAATTGGTCTTGCTGGGAATCGAACCAGGGCGTCTAGGGTGCGAGACGATTAAGTTTTGCCGACCCCAGAGAATATTTTCTTTTTTTATTGCCGACTTCGACATTAACGGGATCCAAGCTCTGGTCGACTAAAGGTGTGGCTAGTGCGTGCGTCAGTGCACACGTCACGCCGCACGCGGGCAAGCGAGCGGGTTAAGGTGCTTGGCACTTTGTGATGTGGCCTTACCGAGGCGCAGTGAGAACGAAGGCGAGAGCTTGCGCGGATAACGAACTGCTGCGAATAAAATATTTCGCGAAAAGGGTTATAATGCTGACGCGCGCCCACACGTAAGCAGTCCTAAGTGTCCCTGCCGAATTTTTTTCCCGCGTTGCACGTGGCCGAGTCTCTAGGTTTCTCTTCGTGGGTACCATTCGTCGGACCGCTTGTGAACTACTCGATCCACAAAACAAAATAAAAAGCTTTTTCGTCCTGAAGGTCGGTTGCCATTATGCAATAAAGGTCTACGCTTAATACGAGCGCTATTCACAAATGCCGACTAGGGAAATCGGATCACTGTTGGTTGTTCCTCCTTGGTGCACATATGCAGCGGAGCGTCCACGACTGTCTTGCTGCAGAAAACAAATTGGAGCAATTAAGATCAAATTTGCGTAGCATTATTTCAAAAGCATAACGTTTTAATAGGCGCGGCAGCAAGACAATGCACACAATATAGGGATACTTATGGCGAACCTGAAGATATTTTTGGACTTTCCCTAGCATGTTTGAAGTTTCTGAGATTCTATGTCGTTAGAGAGATAACGAAGCGCACCTTACGTCTCGTTTTGCCTTCTTGCGTACTTCCTTGCACTCTTCATTTCTCCAGGAAATATTTCGTTTCGAATGCGAGTGCATTGTTTACGGCACACATACTGATACAGCGTCAATTACAGACTGTAATAATTATAATAATGCATCACGAATACTGAGTGCGCGGACATCATCCCTGCATGGTGGAATCTGTAAGTGCACAAAACCATACCCAGTCCACTGAAACGGCTTTCCATGCGGGAACACTTGAAGAGAATTCATTCTGCTTTTTTCGGTGTAGAACAATCGTAATATAATCATTTCCTTAAAGGGTTTTTATAGCGTTCTACTCTAGGTGCAGCATGGGTGTCATTGATGTTAAGCTTATGTCTATCGAGAATAATGTTTTGTGTTGGCAGTTGGCTGTTATTAATATTAGGCCGACATGAGCCTCAGAAACAAAAATGTAAATCTTCTATTTGGCAGCCTCACGCATCGCAACGATAGCCTTCCTACAAGGGGCTATGTTAATTTACATATCCAACGACTACATAAAGTTCATGTAGTTTATCAATAAGGCTCGTAAATGCCGTTTTGTGAAGTTGATAGCTTGGAGGGATGTAGATGGGAACAATTGTGACACCGGAGAGCAGTGCTTGGACGCCGAGTGCATCAAGGGGCGTACGGAGATGTAAGTGCTGGAGGTCAACACGTTCGTTTACCTAATATTATGACCACACTTCCTGACGTTGCAGTGTCGTCGTCAAGGCTTTTGCGGAAAATGACATATTGCAGGGGAACATAAAATTTGGCTTTGTTGAGTTAGGATTTGCTTCATCTTGGGTACTAGGCGCGAACACCCACTGAAACAAAAAAGGAAACGGGACAGAGCGCCACTTACAACTGCTTTAATCGGGGGCACAACATACACCTATATAGGAGGCTCAGAAGCAAGAAAACAATCACATCAAGATTTATATGGAAGTGTACTGGTTAAATATTTCTTTTCAGCCACATACAAAAATATTTTTGGGTCGCTGTCGAAAATGCTTCCTTTCTTTCTGGTACAGAAAACCTCAGTTACTTCCCGAGCCTTACTACCTTTACTCTTTGCTAAAATACGCGCCCCAACAAAACATGGCTCACAAGAACGTGACAGGCAAGACCTAATGTGCCTGAGTATGTTTGGTTGGTTGGTTAGTTGGGGTTTAATGGCAGAAAGGCAACTAAGGCCATGCTGCGTCAGTCACAAGACAAAAGGAAACGCGAGGTTAAAGCAGGCAAGCCTGCATTGCATTATAGTTTGTGTATATAACCAGTTGTCTCTAAAAAGTGGAATAGGTTAGTAGATGGAACTAGTGGGTCATCTGCCAGTAATAGGGCAGGGTGTAAAGGTATATTTATATTATATAGGTTGTGTAAAAGCTTCCGTCGCTGTGTTTCAAACTCTGGACATGTTATAAGGATATGTATTACTGTAAGAGGTTGATTGCATTTTTCGCAAGTCGGCGGGTTTTCTTTACGGAGGAGAAAGTTGTGTGTTAAATGTGTTTGTCCAATTCGAAGTCGACACAGGATAACCTCATAGAACCGTTGCTGGTGAGTGCACGACTTCCACTCACCAATTACGGGTTTAGTAAGATGTAGCTTGTTGCTTAAGCAATGGTCCCATTTCTGTTGCCATTTGGATGTCAAGGCCTTCTTAATAGCCGTGATACTATCCCGATATGGAAGCGCCGTGTTTGTTATCTATTTGTGCGCTGCCATTGATGCACACCTATCCGCTGCTTCATTACCCGCTATACCGACATGGCTTGGTACCCAGCAAAAACTTATTGACCAGCCGTATTTGTTTGATGTTACCATGTTTAAAATGTCCCCTATCATGGGGTCACATTCGGATTTCGCGTGTAGAGCCTTCAGTGTGCTTAATGAATCAATGTATATTACTGTGTTTTCGTGTTTGTCAGCGATGCTCTTTTTAACTACAGTCCATATTGCGTATACTTCGGCTGTGTAGACAGAGGCATGTTGTGGTAATCGAATACTTATTTCCCGATGTTCCGATAGGGCCCCCACACCCACGTGAATATTTGTTTTAGATCCATTGGTGCGAAATTCCATGTGATTTTGGTATTTCTCCTGAAAAGCGCGGAATTCTTGTATAATGTGTTCGTGTGGGCTGTCTTTCTTCTTTAAATGTGTCAATGTCCAGTCACATAACTGTTCAAAATCGTGCCACGGGGGCAAACGCTGTGCCTTTCTTGCAACCTAAAGGACTTCGTGAGGAATGTCATAATACCGAATATATTCGTCATATCGCAGGACAAGCGGCTTAATCATGTTCGGTTTATTTGTGTAGTGTACGCGTGTGCTGCACTGTGTGACGATGTTGTAGCATATGTGTTGCGGTGATGACTGAATTCTGCGTGCGTAAGAGAATGTGAGTAATGCTCTGCGCTGCTGTAATAAGGGTTCATTACATTCGACATATAAACTTTGAATAGGTGACGTTCTGTAGGCACCACTTGCCAGTCGTAATCCAAGGTTATGTACTGGATCACGTCCTTGGATATAGGACTGTCTGGCTGAGCCGTAAACCACGGAGCCGTAGTCTAAAAGACTACGCACAAGCGCCCGGTAAATACGTAAAAGACAGCTTCGGTCGGAACCCCAGTGCTTATGAGACAAAACATTTAGGATATTCAATGCTTTATTTGCCTTAATCTTTAGTGTTTTAATGTGGGCTAGGAAGTTCAGTTTTTTATCAAAGATTACTCCCAAGAATTTACATTCTTGTCTTACCGTCAGTGCGACATCATTCAATTTTAGAAGCGGGTCTAAGTACAATCCTCGTTTTTGCGAGAATAGCACTGTAACGGTTTTTTGAGTAGAGAAGCGGAAGCCATTTTTCTCAGCCCACTCCATTAGTTTGTTAATTGTTATCTGTAGCTCCGTCTCACATGTAAGTTTGAGGCGCGGCACGCTATTTGCAGATCATCGACGTATATGGAGTGCATAACAGAGGGGGGAATGACTTTGTTAACAGAGTTCATTTTTACTATAAAGAGTGTTGTGCTTAGTACGCATCCTTGTGGCACACGATTTTCCTGAATGAATACACGTGACAGCGTCGTTCCTAAACGCACCTGGAATGTTCGGTCCGACATGAAATCGGCTAGACATTTCAGCATTCTACCTCGGATTCCTAAATCTGCTAAGTCCCTTAAGGTACCAAAGCTCCATGTCGTGTCATACGCCTTTTCAAGATCAAAGAAAGCTGTGAGACAATAATGCTTGTGTAGAAAGGCCGCACGTATCTCGTCTTCTAGCCGGACTAGGTGGTCTATTGTGGAGCAACCTTTCTTGTATCCACACTGATGGTAATCTAGCAGGTTCTCCGTTTCCAGGACGTATGTCAATCTTATGTTGATAACGGCTTCACAGGACTTTGCAAGACAACTTGTGAGTGCTATGGGTCTATAACTGGTTGCTGTTGTGGGAGGTTTCTCAGCTTTCAAGAAAGGGATTATGATGGCTTTCTTCCACTCTTTGGGCATTGTTCTCGTTTCCCAGATTATGTTGAAGAAATGCAGCAAGGTCTCAACTGCTTTAGGGGATAGGTGAGCTAGCATTGCATAGTGTACCCTGTCCGGACCGGGTGCTGTTTTTTGCCACAAGTAAGTACTCTGTTGATTTCTGGAAGTGTTAAAGCGGCATTATACAGTCTTTCTGAGCTTCCTGTGGTCGGAAGCTTTAGTTTTTCTGCTAATTGCTTATGTTTGAGAAATGCAGCAGTGTAGTTCTCTGAGCTTGATATATCACGGTAATGTTGCCCTAAAATGTCTGCTTGTTCTTCTATATTTGTTGCGTGCCTGGAGTTGATAGTATGGGGATAGTGTAAGAAGCGTAGTCGCCTCTAAACTTACGAACCTGATCCCACATTCGTTTGGACGTTATTGAGCTATTTATAGACGAGACAATGTTTCCAGGACAATATGTCGGCTTGTCTGCGTGCGTACCTGGCTTTCGCTTTTGATTTCTTGAAAGAGAGTAGATTTTCTTGTGTTGGGTATCGCCGAAAGATACCCCATGCTTTGTTTTGTAGTTTGTTTTGCTTGTGTACATTCCTTCGTCCACCAGGGTTTCAGTTTTTTTTCTTAAGAAGCCAGGGGATTGTGGGATTGTCTGTTCTGCTGCAGCGAGTATGCAGGCGGTATTCTTCTCATTCATTTCGTCTATTGTTAGCTCATCTGATATGTTATCCATGGTGGCCTTTTCAGTAAAGAGAGGCCAGTCTGCTAGGTGAAGTTTCCGACGGGGTGGTCTTAATGGTATTGTAGGAAAAGGAGATGTTATTTTAATAATAGCAGGTATATGGTCACTACCGTAGTGGTTGTAAATAACATTCCATTGAAAGTCGCCAAAGAGAGATGGAGAGCACAGTGCCAGATCTAAGCAGCTCATAGCTCCTGTGCTTGGGGAGTACTAAGTTGCCGCACCGGTGTTTAAAAGGCATATGTCATTTGTTAGGATAAGATATTCAAGCGTTTGACCCCTGGTATCAGTAGTTTTACTGCCCCATAACGTGTTATGTGAAATAAAATCACCGCCTATTAAAAATGGTTCAGGTAGCTGGTTTAAAACTAACTCTAGATTTCTTACGGTAAAATGTGAATGCGGCGCAATGTACATTGAACAAATGGTGATGGTTTTGTGAGCTAAAACAGTGACAGCAATGGCTTCTATGTGAGTGTTAATGGGAACTTCTCTGGCTGCTATACCGCCTGGCAGAACAATGGCTACACCACCTAACAGCCGGTTCGCCTGAGTACGGTCACGCCGTACAACAGTGAAACCTTTTAAAATGTTTTTGTGTTTATCGCCTAGGTTTGTTTCCTGTAAACACAGGGCCACAGGAGAGAAGTTACTTAACATGTATTTAATGTCACCCAGGTTGTCTAAGAAACCTCTACAATTCCAATGGATAATAAAAGCCATCTTGCAATGGAAAGGTAAGAAATGGCACTACGAAAAAAGTAAGAGATGAAATGTTAGGTGACATGGATATAAAAGGCTAATACATAAAGCGATCACCTTTAGGTTATCGCTTTCTTAGTTTGCGTGGTTATTGGGAGCTTGTCCCTCTTTAAGCGCTCGAGAGAGCGCTTGTCCTTCGGTGTCGATGACACCAGGGTTTTTGCGTCGACCTCCATCGCTCTCTCTGAGGCGCTGGAGGACCGAGAGTTTGGCGCCGAGACACGTGTCTCGGGCCTTGGTGTTCGCTTGATCTTAGGGCCCTGCGGCACTGGTGTCTGCAGGGCCTGCGAAGATGATGGAGCAGCACTGGCTGCTTCCACCACGGGGCCGGGAGGCGTCACTATGGGCACGTTGCAAGTGCTAGGCGGCGCCCTGTCTTTCCGACCCCTAGCGCCATCTGACGAATAGTTGCGCGAATGTGGTAGGATTACTCACGGCGTCAGCAGCCCGCGCTGCGTGTTTGGCGTCCTGTCAAACGGCAGCGATGGCGCGAAACAGCGTGCCGATATTAATTTTAACCGGGTTCCGGGAATTACAAGATCTTCATAGCTTTTTTAGGGAAAGGAATTTAGAGAAAGGAAGTCGTCTATTTGAAGTGGGGCACGTCTACGGCGTGAGCGAAGTGCTGAAATCGCACTGATCGGAAGTGACTGCTAGGTTTATTCCGCAAACGAAAAATTATGCACCAGCGAGATGCGTGAAGCTCAGCTTAAGTTACTTCGTTATCTATGGTGTTGACGCATGAAATTATAGGCGACATTGATTCTTGAAGATCGGCGACAGCAGACAAATCCTAGCGGGGAGCTGCGATTGCCGTGCTGGTATCGCAGGGAAGTGCAAGGACGCCGCGGTAGTTTCCCTGTACATACAGGACGGCAAATACGAATCCAAAACATCTCATCCAAGAACGTGGGGCGTACGAACGACTCGTAAGACCTACCAGAGATATTCTAACGTTGCTCTCCCCAAACACAAAAAAGGGGATGAACTTACCAGTTGTTAGACTACGCTGGGAAAATATTTTCGCCTAAGTTACTGGATGTGCGATACTTTTATGTTGCAATTTTTCAGTGCGTGCAAAGGAGGTTCCAATAAACCACGTTGTCAAAAATTTTGGTGATCTCATCTGGCCCTTCGTTGATATGCTGGGCGCAGAAGGGTGTATGCCAGCTCAGCCGGCTGCAACCCCTCCTTAAATCCCTCAGCAAGCCCTAGCGCTGTTTGAATGGGAGAGGATTGGGAAAGAGTTCCACAGCTTTACTGCGGTATAGTGTGGGAACAAACTACTTTGTTTGCTGCATATCCCGGTACGCACTGTAGGCAGTGACGTAGCAGGGGGGGGGGGGGGGGGCGTGGGCTCCGGGTGCAAGGGCCAAGTGGGGGGGGGGTGTCATATACGTCTGGAGACACGCGGAAATTGTTGACATCCTCGCCTTCCTCGAATAAACCCGGGCGAGGGGGGGGGGGACAGAAGACCTATGGGCCCCGGGTGCCAGACGACCTAGCTACGCCACTGACTGCAGGTGTCCCGTTGCTGCCATCATTGCTGTAAAAGCAAAGAATTAAGCGTTATAACGCACTTGGCATAACGCCGGAACATAAAACAGCTTATGCCGTCGGACGAGCGCTATCCAGTGTTGACGCCGCTCTGGTTCATATGGTCGGCTTGGAAACCTGTAAAACTTTGTTCCTCGTGAGTTCGTGTACGTGCTGTTGCAGCCCACTACTCAACAGCTCGGGCTGCACTTCAGCATTGCTCAGAAAAGGCAACAGCTACGCGCGAAACAGTGCACAGACAGGCTTTCCGAACGCAAGCGAGCCGGTCGCATCCTGCCGGTTCCGCGCTCGCCGCCGCGAGGGGCGCCCTAGTAGGTGCGGGAACTACGTGCGCAACCTGCCTCATGTGCGTGGGCTCGCAGGACTCCTCAGGCCTCTGTGACGATGCGCCCACATTCGTCACATCGGCATAACTGCGTCGCGAAAGGTACGACAGTCGCTTTCTGGCTTCGACGAACGAGACTTTTTCTTTAACAGTTTGTGCAATTACTTCTTTTTTTCTTTTTTTCTAGCAAGGGCAGGACCGCGAATAAGCTGGATGATCTCCCTTGCAGTTAACACAATGTGGGGAAGAGGTGCAATTCTCAGATTGGTGTTCGTTGGAGCTGCATTTAGCACAAGTTGTTTGTCCTCGGCATGCATGTGAAGCATGTCCAAACCTTTGGCATTTGAAACATCGTCTGCGGTTTGGGATATATGGTCTGACATTGACTTTGACATAACCGGCATCGAGAGAAGTAGGCATTACGCTTGTTCTGTAGGTGAGTATAACATGTTTGGTGGGGATTTCTTAATCGATTCTGCGGATAACTATGCTTTGTACTTTGGTGACATCTTGTTCCTGGAAACCTTCCAACAGTTCCTCGTTGCTTAAACCAATGAAGTCTTCTTCAGATATTAATCCCCTGCTTGTATTAAGTGTTCTGTGGGCTGAAACAGTCACTGTCACCTCGCCAATACTAGGTAAGTTCAGACAGCTTATTTGCTTGATCTTTATTATTCAGTTCTAGGAGGAGGTTCCCGCTAGACATTTCGGAGGCTTTGTATATCTGTCCGATTTTATCTTGCAGGCATTTGGCTACCAGGAATGGAGAGAGCTCTCTAACAGGCGTGTTGCTTTCATTGTGGACTACATAGTATTTGGGGAAAGATGGAGCGTTGCTTCGAAAGGAGAATTGAAATGGTACTTCGGTGCGGCATCTTTTCACACGCCGATCATGGACAACAAAGATTTGAGCTGCCATAGGAAAGTGTGTGTGTTCAGCAACAGCGCCGACCGCCCACCACAGAGCCCAACGAGGGGACGCGGCAGAGCTTGTGTCCAAGCCTGCACGACGCCAGCCGTACGCTGTCACTATAACCAAATATGGTGTATCCAAAGTAGGATAGCCACACAAGGTTAACCCTTGCCGCCGTGGAGGAAGGAAGTGAATGGAAGAGAGAAGAAGACAGGAAAGTTCCTAAAGTGAGAGATAAAGACGAAGACTTAAGGAGAGAGAGACAGGAAGAGGCGATTGCCGATTTCCCCCGGGTGGGTCAGTCCGGGGGTGCCGTCTACGTGAAGCAGAGGCCAAAGAGGTGTGTTGCCTCCACCGGGGGGCCTTAAAGGTCCGAACACCCGGCATTGGCTCAACCTCCAGGATCCCCTTTCCCCGGACACCGCTAAGCCGCGCACGGCTACACGCGGGAGGTTCCAACCCTCGTGTGCTCGGGTACGTGGTGTCGCAACACACCAAATGCCTGCTGACGCAGACGCCCCTGCGGGGCCTGAGTATGTTTGGTCCTTCTTTATATTGGTCTACATTTCTTTCATGTTCCCTAATTTGGTCGTTAACGCTGCGTCCAGTTTGCCCTATGTAGGAGCGGCTGCATGAGAGGGAGATTTCGTAAATGACACCTTCGGCGCACTTCATAAACGGTCGCCCATGATTGGTGCCGCATCCTTTTTCATCTTCACGTATTCTTTCGATACGAGAGCAACGGCTTCCTAGCTTTCTGGGGGCTGAAAGCACAAGCGGCAACACATGTCTGCTTGCAACCCTCTTTAAATTGTGGGCAATCTTGTGTACATAGGTCGCCACCACAGGTCTCACCACCTCTTCTGGTGGGAGATCTTCCCCAGATCTCGCAGCCACACTCTTCATTTTTTTAATGGGCTTTCGGTGACTAACTACCATCACAATCGAATAAGCGAATCCAGCTGAAGACAGCCTAGTCAATTGGTTCTAGAAGCTAAGCTGCATCCTGTGAGGGCACAATTTACCGAGGGGGGATTTCAGGCAAAGTGAAACAATTGCCCTTTTTAATAATTCCGAAAGCGCGGGGTCGTATGGCAGGACCGCCTGTTTCGCACGAGGTGCATATGCCCAACAAATCTGATCCACACAAAGCTCAATTTTTATGTTTAGAAACTGCAGGTAGTTACCCTCAAGCACTTCAATGGTGAATTGCAAGCCATTTTCATGTTCTCAGAATATGGATAAAATATCATGCACACTCTCTTCGAAGTTCAAGCTTCCGTCCTTATTAAAGGTACGAAAAAATCGTCCACGTATCTAAGGACATTAAAAACGTGCCTAGCTGGTAAAACCTGATGGAAAACTTGATCCATTTGTGAAAGAAACATATTACACAATGCGCGCGCCACACAGGACCCTATAGATATTCCGGCTTTCTGCAGAAAATATTGCTGGTCAGACGTTACAAAAGTCGACTGTAAGTAAAACTCTAAAAGGGTTGAAATATCGTCAATGGTAACTCCCGCATTGTTTTGAAAGGAAATGTGTTCGTTTTTTTCTATACACTCTCGGACTGCAGCAAACAGGGCCTTGTGAGGAACAAAGTAAAATAAATCCACCACATCCACGGAAAAGGCGCGCCCAACAACACATTGGGATTTCAGGAAGTCACAGACTTCGTCTGATTTCTTTGTAAAAAGTGGGTCGCCCACTTCAAATGTACTCAAATGTTTCAACAACGACTGGCTTAGCTCCTTCTGCCTCGACTCTTCTTCAGTCACTATTGTTCTACACGGCATACCTTACTTATGTGTTTTCACTGAAAAGAAGGCTTGCGAGCCTTCTGAGCCAATTGTGGCCAACTCGCCCAACAAGACGTCCTTTTAAGCTATATTACTCGTACAGTTGGCCTTTCTATATGTGTGTGATCACGGCGTTTCATGGAACAGTGGATTTCATCTGCTGTCGCGCAAGGAACATCGCCTTTTGTATCAAGAATGTATTGGTGCCCACTGAAGTAAGTGCTCTTTTCCGGCCAGTTCTACCATCCTGGGAACATGTGAATCGCATAAGTAGGACCCTCAGATCTGAACTCTGGTGATATACGCCTGTAAATGATCTTCTACGCGTCCTCTAATACAAAAGGCGATGTTCCTAGCGCGACAGGTATATGCGACAGCAGATGAAATCCAATGTTACATGAAACATGGTGATGACACACATACAAAGAGTCTGTTCAGAAAGTAGTAGGACTCATTTTTTATAAACATTTATTCATGAGAATAGTACAAACGGGTAGAATTATTCAAAGTAGCACCATTCCGCATCTACACACTGCTGCCAAGGAGTTTTCCAGTTTTCGTACGCCTGCAGGAACGCCTGGACCGGAATGCTGTTTAGCTCCTTCGTCACGGCCTGTCGAACCACCTCTACCGATCCGTGATGCTTCTTCTCGAACGTCGATTTTATTCTGGGGAATAGAAAAAAACGGCCGTGGCTTAGCTTGGTTAAGCCTGGTGATAGCGAAGCAATGGTGTGTTATTCTCCGATCAGCTGGTAGTATGGCTGGTGGTAGTCATGGGTTATGCTAGTGTTACGGCTTACAGTGAATCATCTAAGAGGAAGGCATCCGTCGAATCCGTGTATGCCGAGAAACATTTCCCTCACCAGCGTGCCCATTACAAAATCTTTCAGTATCGATTGGCCGACGGTGCGGTAACACTACATTTTCTCCGCGTCGTAAGATATGCCCACTCGGTGCTTGCAGTAGCGTTCGTTAAAGTACGGTAGCGTTACGCCGTAATAAATTTTGGGGTTATTGTCCCCGTCCAAAATGCGATACAGTTTGTTGTACGCGCCCCTGGTGAGAGGAGCGGGAGTTAGGCCGCCGTTGGTGGCTACCGCCTCGCCTCGCGACGGCGTGAGATGGGGCCCCGTTTTTACACAGCTGGTGGGACGTCACACCGACCGTAGCGCCCCTGGTGAGAGGAGCGGGGGTTAGGCCGCCGTTGGTGGCTACCGCCTCTCCTCGCGACGGCGTGAGATGGGGCCCCGTTTTTACACAGCTGGTGTGACGTGACTCTAGGTCACGTGGTGTGACGTCACGCAGCGAGGTCACGCTAAAGGTTAATGGTGCCTACCACCGCCTCGCCACGGAACGGGCTGAAGTGCGACCTAAAGTAGTATTGCTTCGCAATAAAAGTCTGGTGGGGCAAAGTCGGGGCTGTAGGGGGACTGAGGCAGCGTTGCCACCTTGTGCTGGGCAAGATACTCCACTACGCGCAACGCTGTGTGGCTCGGCGCGTTGTTATGGTGCAGCCGCCAATTGCTGGCGATGGCTGGGTGGACATGAACAATGCGCTTTTGCGGTCTTTTGAGGACTTCCACGTAAAAAACAGCTTCATTGTTTCTCCGGCTGGTACAAACTCTTTGTGGATGAATCCATGTCGATCAAAAAAGGAAATGAGCATGGACTTTTGATTGGATTTGCTCATTTATGCTTGCTTGAGGCGTGGGGAAGAAAGGGTGTGCCATTCTAAGCTCTGCCGCTCGCTCTTTGGGTCGTAATCTAACACCCACGCCCCGTCACCGGTCACTACATTGTGCAAAAAGTCGGGGTCCTCATTCACATGATGAAGAAGGTCCTGGCAGATCGCTTTCCGGTTGGCCTTTTGCTCCTCTGAACACACTCACGGCAAGAACATCACGCACACTTTCCTCAAGGCTCAGTTTTCTGTCACAATCTCCAACACTTGGGTTTGAGGAATGCTCAAGTCATCAGTAATCATTCTGATACTCATGTTACGATCTCCGTTCAGGAAATTTTTCACTCGCGACACATTTTCGTTGGTCTTGCCGGTCGAAGGGCGTCCTAAGCGGTCGTCGTGTTCCACTCTTTCCTTGCCTTCTCGGAACAGCTTGTGCCACTCAAAAACACCTGATCTACCCATGGCAACATCGCCGCAGGCCTCCTTAATCATGTCGTGAGTCTCTTTGCCCGTTTTACCATGCTTTACAAAAAAGTTGATCGCGTATCGTTGATCCAGTAAACGCTCCATGATTCTCCTAGACGAGGCGTTTTCGACAGTTGTTCACAATACAAGCGAACTGCTCTCTTCAACGGCCGAGAGCCGACTGCCGATTTTTCCCAGCGTTCCCAATATCCCCCTTCACCGATCCTGCGCGCGCACACCGCCTCTCGTCCGCCCCTTCGCCAAGGAAAATACCAGTCCTACTACTTTCAGAACAGACCCTGTAGAAAGGCCCACTGTACGAGAAATATAGCTTAAAAGGACGTCTTGTTGGGCGAGTTGGTCACAATTGGCTCACAGCCTTCTGAAAAGAAAGCTCGCAAGCCTTCTTTTCAGTAAAAACGCATAAGTAAGGTATGCCGTTTAGAAACATTTGAGTACACTTGAAGTGGACGACCCACTTCTGACAAATAAATCTGACGAAGTGTGTGTTCATAAATTCGCAACTGATGTTGGGCGCGCCTTTTCCGTGGATATGGTGGATTTATTTTACCTTGTTCCTCACAAGGCCCTTTTTGCTGCAGTCCGAGAGTGTATCGAAAAAAACAAACCCATTTCCTTTCAGAACAATGCGGGAGTTTCCATTGACAATTTTTTAACCCTTTTAGAGTTCTATTCAAATCGACTTTTATAACATTTGACCAGTAGCATTTTCTGCAGAAAGCCGGCATATGTATAGTATCCTGTGTGACGCCAGTATCCTGTAATATTTTTCTTTCACAAATGGATGAAGCTTTACGTCAGGTTTTACCAGCTAGGCACTTTATTAAAGCCCTTAGATACATCGATGATTTTGTTCGTATTTTTCAATAAGAACCGAAGTTTGAACTTCGAAGAGAGAGTGCATGATATTTTATCCATATTCCGACAACATGGAAATG
Source organism: Dermacentor andersoni (assembly GCF_023375885.2). Classification (NCBI taxonomy): domain Eukaryota; kingdom Metazoa; phylum Arthropoda; class Arachnida; order Ixodida; family Ixodidae; genus Dermacentor; species Dermacentor andersoni. The sequence continues at coordinate 148,568,689 of NC_092815.1, forward strand.
ACTTGCAATTCGCCATTGAAGTGCCTAAGGGTAACCACCCACAGCCTCTAGATATGAAAATTGAGTTTTGTGTGGATCAGATTTGTTGGGCAAATGCACCTCGTGCAAAAAAAGGGCTCCTGTCATACTATCCCGCCCATTCCAAATTAATAAAAAGGGTGATTGTTTCACTTTGCCTTAAATCCACCCTCGGTAAATCGTGCCCTCACAGGATGCAGTTTAGCTTCCAGAACCAATTGGCCAGGCTGTCTTCAGCTGGATTCGCTGATTCGATTGTGATGATAGTCACCGAAAGCCCATTAAAAAATGAAGAGTGTGGCTGTGAGATCTGAGGAAGATCTACCTCCGGAAGAGGTGGTGTGACCTGTGGTCGTGCCCTATGTACACAAGATTGCCCACAATTTAAAGAAGGTTGCAAGCAGACATGGGGTGCCATTTTTGTTTTCAGCCCGCAAAAAGCTAGGAAGCCGTTGCTCTCGTATAGAAAGAATACGTGAAGATGAAAAAAGATGCTGCACGAAGCATGGGCGACTGTTTATGAAGTGCGCCGAAGGTGTCTTTTACGAAATCTCCCTCTCATGCGGCCGCTCCTACATAGGGCAAACTGGGCGCTGCATTAACGACCAAACTAGGGATCGTGAAAGAAATGTAGAGCAAGATAAAACAGAGCCAAATATACATAAGCACATTAGGTCCTGCCTATCACGCTCTTGTGAGGCATGTTTTGCAGAGGCGTGGATTCTAGCAAAGAGTAAAGATACAAAAGCTCCTGAAGTACGCGAGGCTTTCTGTATCAGAAGGAAAGGAAGCATGTGCGTCAGCGACCCATCAATATCTTTGTATGAGGCTGAAAACAACAAGCCGTAAAACTACTTCAATAAGACGCAACACGTGTGATTGATTGGTTAAATCCTAATCAAATATATTTAAACAAAGACAAAACCACCATGATATGTTTCAGAAATCCTCGTAAGACTGTTAGCCTAGACCTGTCCATTCAATTACATGGTTTTCAGTGTTCAAAATGCTCTTGCCTGTCTCTACCGCTATCCTCTTCTGTTAAGTACCTTGGTCTTCATTTTGACGACCGTATGTTGTGGGATGTCCATATTGACTACATATTGAAGCATTTACGAACGGTAGCAGCTCAGTTATACACACTTAAATTTAACACGCCTGTTAAGTTGCGAAGGTTAGTTTTTAAGGGTCTAGGCCAGTCTGTGCTCAGATATGATATTTCAGTTTTTGGTTCCTGCTCACAAACAAAAGTAGATCGAGTGGATAAAATATTGCATAGGATAGCTGCGAGCATACTGTATGGTACCGCTTATGATTGTTCAGACAATGACGTAAGAAGTAATATTGGAGGTGTTGAGTCCTTTTCGGATCTGCTTGTACAAGTGATACTTCTTCGAAACATTTTCTCGAATCGCCACAAAATAATACAGAGTAAACCTAAAACGCGAAGAAAACATGCCTTTATCAGTTACCGCGTATATATACGAACTATGGTAAAAAGTGTCGAGAATATTACGTTCCTTTTTATTTTAACCAGTTGCCGAAAGAAATAATTCAACAGCATTCCCAAAAAGAAGCCAAACAACAAATTAAAGCATGGTTACTTCATCCTCAAAACACTTGACAGGTATTGTGTGCTTATGTTTTTTAAACAGTTCCTATCATTATTTACACTTTTGTCCTGTAAAAAAAGATGGTGATCTTTTTTATGTGTTTCCCAAAGAGATGGAGGGAAATTTTATTTTTCAAATTAGTTTTTTTTTACTCATGCTACTAACACAGTAAAATATTCCTGTTCAGTGTTCTCTTCAAGCTGTTGCGATATGTAACATATACGTCATACTTTTGCTAGCAGCGAGCTAGCACCTCATGTCTGCCGTGACCCGCCCACAAGCGACTTGCGCTTATGCGGGCACAATATGTGTAATAAGTTGTGAACTGCTGAAATAAAGATGTATGTATGTATGTATGTATGTATGTATGTATGTATGTATGTATGTATGTATGTATGTACGCAAGAAGGCAAAACGAGGCGTAATGTGTGCTTCGTTACTCTCTAACGACATAGATTTTCAGAAACTTCAAACATGCTAGGGTAAGTCCAAAAAATCTGCAGTTTTGCCATTAGTTTCCCGATATTGTGTGCATTGTCTTGCTCCCGCGCCTATTAAAACGTTATGCTTTTGAAGTAATGCTATGAAAATTGGATCTTAATTGCTCTAAGTTTTTTCTGCACCATGACAGTCGTGGCCGCTCCACTGCATATGTGCACCAAGGAGGAACAACCAATAGTGATCCAATTTGCCAAGTCGGCGTTTGTGAATAGCGCTCGTATTCATCGTAGACATTTATCGCATAATGGCAACCAATCTTCAGGACGTAAAAGTTGTTTATCTTGTTTTGTGGATCGAGTAGTTCACAAGCGGTGCGACGAATGGTACGCACGAAGAGAAACCTAGATACTCGGCCACGTGCAACGCGGGAAAAAAAATCGGCAGAGACACTTAGGACTGCTTACGTGTGGGCGTGCGTCAGCATTATAACCCTTTTCGAGAAAAATTTTATTCCCGGCAGTTCGTTATCCGCGCAAGCTCTCGCCTTCGTTCTCACTGCGCCTCGGTAAGGCCACATCAGAAAGTGCGAAGCACCTTAACCCGCTTGCTTGCCCGCGTGCGGCGTGACGTGTACACTGACGCACGCACTAGCCACACCTTTAGTCGACCAGAGATATGGAGCCTGTTAATGTCGAAGTCGGCAATAAAAGAAAAAGCATCTCTGGGGTCGGGGAAACTTAATCGTCTCGCACCCTGGAGGCGCTGGTCCGACTCCCAGCAAGACCAATTTTGTTTTCAACGGCATTAATTTACATTGTGCGCAGTAACCTTTCTGAGAAATGTGACGTCTATTTGAGCATCTTTTGCCGTGTTTTTACCCGTAGCTTCGTCGGCCATTTTTCGTATCATCTTTGGGCCACCGCGACGAATTTTCGCCTAATTGAGCATATAAAAGTTTCGGATATATAATCAACTTCTGGAGGTTTACGTCTAAAGATTATGATTTGATTGTGACGCACGTTGCTTTGATTATAAGGCAGGCGTCACCTTTGCACGCAAATGGCACTGTTGTCTCTTTTAGTCGCAATCTTGTCAACAGGACACATTCCATTGGCACGCAGACAGGCTAGTGTAGCCACTATCTTGAAACTGGGTAAGGATCCCTTCTCTGTGGGGTCGATTATTCCCGATCAATTGCCGATTATTGCGTTTCCTTGAATAAAATAAATATATTCACCCATATTAACTTGAATCTACACAGGGCCGATCCCAAGCGACTATCGCTTGCGGCTTGAAGCATACATTCGTCACGCTTTTTTTTTTTTTTGGCTAAGGGTTTTTTTTATCTGTCCCTTGATACATAAACATCTGAGCCACCAGCTTGTGCTAGGGCATTACGCGACACCTCTCAGAAATCGGTATCCGTGGCAGCATGCTTGACGTAATAGAAATATACTTATTGAAGCGTAGACTTCGCGTTAGATTTGCGAAAACTCTACAGGCCATTCATTCGTGAAACTGGGGCAGCACAAGGTGGAGTACTTAGGTGCACTGTTTTTTATGGTAAAAAATATATGCCGAAATGGTCACAGGAAAATCCATTTTATCTGAACCCCTTTAGAAGGCCCTGCGGGCTTTTTAAGGGGGTTTAAAGATCAACGGGCTTCCCATATTGGCCAACTTTCTGGCGGCATTCAGGGCTCCGTCGTTGCTTACGCCACGGGTGCGCTTGCGGAAGACTGGGCCTGAGGAGACCTCTACTGGCGGCGGGCCCCTATGTCCGGGGGCGGCCAACGTTTACATCGGCTCATCGGTGTCCAGGGCTGTCAGATGGCCCCGACAAATAATAACCAAATTACCTCAAAATGTAGCCCAAAGATATATCCAAACCGAAATTGACGGAAAAGAAGCCAACAACCTAACGAAAATATTTGATTATGTTCTGCAGATGTCTTATAGATGGTTAAGGTGGTGTCCAAATCTCACCTCGCATTGCCGACTCCAAAATTACTTCCGCCGCGTGCAACTGGCATTACACTGGCCTCAAGATTGCGTAAAAATTCTAGCAAGAGCTGCCACTCAGACGTAGACACCACTTGTCTATATAATGAGCCGAAGGATTTCTTTTCCAATTTATTAATAGTATTTTTAGTATTTACTGAGCCACGTACTGAGCTAAATTTAGTTGACGCCTTGCTTTACTCGAGGCATGTTTCTATAAGATTCCTGCAAAATATCGCGAGCTCCAACCTCGAGGATCGGCTTCCGCTGGTCACGATCGATTGCCGAAGAGGCGGCCCCAGCTCAAAAAATTTTAGAATAGGGTTGCCTTTCCTAAGCTTTATTCATATAGTAAGTACATTACTTTTCTCCCGCTCTCTCTTTCTCTCTCTCTCTCTCTCTCAATTTTGTATTTTTTACTCGAAAGCAGCTCGACGATGAGCGATCAAATCCTGCCGCTTTGAGGCACACTGGACTCCCTGGATTTCGCTCAGGCGAAGATGCGGTGATTGTGTCTGCAAATCGCCTTTGAGTGGGAACAAGCATAAAGACCTGCTGGTCCATAACAGAAGAGATGAATTAAAGCTTATAGGTTCAATTGCCAGCTGGAGAACGGGGCTGGCATTAATCCAAGCGGTTTACTATCGAAAAGACTTGAAGTGCGCAATATTTAAACAGGGATTCGCTGGCAAGATTCGTGAAATGGGAAAACGTGTACGTAAGTTTGTGTGAATGCAGGCACGACGTGCCTGTGTTGCCCTATAACCGATTGGGGGGGGGGGGGGGAGAGGGGGTTTACCTTACTTTAAGTGTGACTTAAAGAAAGGAAATGTACTTACACTAAGGAAGACACAAATTCAATTTTATTGGTCACGCATGGCTGTCATTAATTACAACGTAATGGAATTGGAATTCTTCTATGATCGGGCTTAATAACCTAATGCAGAGCATGTTTTGCTCATCCGCGTACATTTCGCTCAGAACTTTCGCTGCGTAACAACGTTCACGCCTTTTCGCGGTTTCAAAGTGGGTGCGCAAGGCTGTCCGCTGGTTCAGGATGGATCTCAGAGTTAGTGCGCTTCTCAGTCATCTTGTCGCGCAGACTTGGATCAGTTTTTTTTTTTTGGCAAATGACTCGCGTTGATGGCTGCATACGTCTCCTTGTATTCTTACTCCCTTTTTGGTGGAATGCGCGAACCAGTTAAATGTTTCGCGAACAACATAACCAATGTGAGGTGGTAGAACATCAATCGTCTCGCTGTAACCTGAATGGAAGACGCATTTCACAAGAAACGATCTTGAATTATTCTCCTTCATTGTTGCGCGCACGTCATTGTGCTGTCCACACATCGCCCTTTCTCCGCCTGTGCCAACACCTACACAGTGAGTCGTGTGAAGATTGCAGTCTCTAAGCAGTGATTTTAGCATTGCGAAAAGACCGTCTGCTGAGAAATCGTGGACTGGAACCAAAGCAAGGAACGCTGTAGCTGTGTCATTTCTTTTACGAGAAAAAAATGGCACCAACACTGCCAGCTCTTTCCTGAATAACACGTCGGTAGTTTCGTCGACGATCAAGGAGTACCGCACGCCTGCCAAGTACTTCAGAATTTTCTGTCGACATGTTGGTCCCAGCACTTTTGTTACAGGTGGAGTGCATTTTGTCCGACCTAAAGTCATCGCCGATGCAATTTCTGAGTCCTTGAAGCATCCACTGACAACTGGCACCAGGTGGTCTGCCATCGTGAAGCTTCCATGAACTGCTATGTGAGCGCAAAGACGTAGCTTGAACAACATTACATTATTCCATTGGTAGCGTTGCGGGTGCAACAAAGACAGCCATGTTTTTCGTATTCTTAGCGTTGAGTGAAGCTTCAGGTCTTGAATGTGGAGCCGTAATTCCATCTTGCGGGTACGGCAGCAAGCCGCTTTACAAGAAGTAGTGGCTGAAAGCCAATCTGCGAGCGCAGAAGAAGGAAGAACAGGCTTCGAGACACCGGACAATACCAATAATTCATAAGTAACGAACTGTACGTAACATGTTCAAGGTACGGCAAAAACAAAGAGTGCAGGCGCCTGTGACAGATAAATTTATTTATTGTATTTATTATACGTACGTCCCATTAAGTTACACTAGTATTTTATTCTTTAGTCTTTTGAATATCTAACAAGACAGAATTATTATGCTTGCGTAGATGGTAAATAACCCTTGCCAATTTGCATAATGTAGAGTTCGTTATTTCCGATTTATAGGGCATTAATTTGATTGGTAATGATATATTTCAAAAGGCTAGCCTCGTTTTCAACCAAGAAGGGAATACCGCTTGCTGAGTTACCTGTCACTTTATCATTACAACCTCAATCCTTAAACCTACTGAAAGTATTCTCACGTTCCGAAAATGCTCCTGTTATACGGGTGGTCAGACCGCCGGTGCAGACAACAGTAAAGGAAACGAGCCCGGCGCAATCTGTGCAGTGCAGGTACGGGCTTTTCTGCTGCGTTTATGGAATGCCCATCGTGTCATGCAAGTGTGTTTTGTGTATCCACGGGTACAGTTGTGCCTGCGGGTACAGTCGCCTGTTTCCCTACCACCTACGGAACGTTTGACGCCCCCGTGGAGGCCGTTCATCTCAATTGCAGGAAGAGGAAGGTGCTGATACCGTATTGCACGCCTGTCAGGTGTTCAGGAACACTAACTTATGGACTGCAAACTGTTCCAGTGAACCTGCAATAATACCACAGGGTGTGAAACTTGCCTGCTTACCATATGGATCAAGTGCTGTCCCTCGCCATTCTTAAAGAGGCCCCTGATTCTGCTGATGAACGCCATTTCGTTAATGCGGGCCCTGCTGCGCACTCCTTCATTCTAGCTATGGTGAACAAGTCACGCAGCACTAAGCAGCGTCATGAAGTGGCGAATATTTTGCTAAAACGTGCCCGACTGTTTGGCTTATTGCAGCAAGAGCGGCCACCATTGTTTCCTCCTTCTCGTATACACCATCGCATAGATAGGGGATCTGCCCAACCTTTGCGAGAGACGCCGATATATATATATATATATATATATATATATATATATATATATATATATATATATATATATATATACAGAGATTGACGAGCGAACATAGTTCCACGGGAGTCAGTCCTTGAACGCTTACGCAATAAACAGCCAAAGTCCAACACAAAACTGGTAGTGCACAACCTATCGGCGAACAAAGTGACAACGGTGGAAGAGAGGTTTTCTGCTGGGGACGTGAATCAAGCCACCGGGCACATTGTACGTAGCGTGTGCATTCGAGGGTGCTTTAGAAAGGTTGGCCAATACGTATAAGCCGAGGTTCGGACAAATACGGTTGCGGTACTTGCTTGTATGTGAAAAGCTTGACCAGAGAGCATCCTTCATGGATGTGAACTTATGGCTGTGCAGACCTCGCGCTGAAACGAGCATCGCTATTTTACCTGCAGAAGGGGCAACGCTACAGTAATGCCTTACCGCTTGGGGTTGATAATCACGTATTAGTCTTTCGTGGAACAAGGGCCAGATGTGTCCAAAGAGCGTCATGCCGATGCGTGTCGATAAATTGCCGAAGAGGTTTGTGCTACGCAACGTAGACGCAAGTAACGTTATGGAGGCCTAAAAACGCTCGCTGTAGAGTGCGCCAAACATGTGTGTAAAATGTTATGAAAATGACTCGTGAGGTATGCTGTTAACATAAATTATATACTTTGAAAGGATGATGTACTATGACGTGCAAGTTGCATTAGCACCATTGCCTCACCAAGACCCTTGAGTGCGAGGAACTAGATTCACGTGCTGTTACTTTACAGCAGAAATCCATGGAAAATACGGGGAATGCGGGACATGGCAATTCAAAACGACGAGCAAAATTAGAACAGGGTGAAAGCAGGAACCAACATTTTGACAAGTGGACGCCTTTTTTCAAGGCGACATGTAAGAGTACATCGCCTTGAAAAAGACAAGTGCACTTGTCGAAACGTTGGTTCCTGCTTTCACTTTCTTTGAATTTTGCTCATCTTATCAGAGCAGAGGCCTTTCTCGAGAGGATATGATACGTATATCTTGGGCTTATAACTTGCAGTAAATCCACATCATGTAAACAGTTTAAAATTCATTTAAAGTGAAGCAGCGGGTCTGTCCCAAGAAACGTCGGATGGAGAGGGATAGGTTGCAGGTAAGCACAAGCACATAGTTTTCTTTTTCGTTTCAGCTTCTATTTCGCGACGCCCCAACAATAGCTGAAGCATGGTCAGCGTGTCACTGCACTTAGTGCAGATAGGTTCACCACCGCTCATGAAGTAAAACTCTGTGTCACGCGAATGGCCTATTCTGAGTCTACAGAAATTGACTTAACGTTATTTTTGTCCTTCATAGCCAATTTCTTCAATTAGGCTTAATCAGGTTGAACTTGTTAGCTCTTTAGGCCTCCCAATAGCGTTCGGAATAAGTCATCCATTTTTGCGCAGCAACGGTTGCACATCTATAAAACGGTCGCTATAGAAGTGTTGCTTTCTTTCGTTCCTACGTATGTGGAAATCTTGTCGGCAAAAACATCAATTTGAACGCCTATTTGTCCAGGAACCGAGTATAATACAACATGTTGTTTAGACGCGTAACTGTATATCGCACAGCGCAGGCTAAAATTCGTTAACAATAAGACATTTATGCTCTTGTAGCGACGTTAGAGCTTTACAAAAACTTAAGGAATATTTATAAGTACTTGCCTTCTGTAGCTTAATATTTTTTATGTATTTTAAAGACGATTAAAGTGAATAGACATACGCTCTAAATACACTTGTTACCGTGTGCACAACATCAGATTTCGGGAACAACGTTTTTACGGCACCACCGCTGTCCAAGAGATGCCGTCATGCCTCACTGATGCGTCAGTATAAAAATTAAAGCACGACTAATTTCCTGAAGTTCTAGCCAGTTCATCCGGAGTCGTGACTGTGGGCACGCTTTGTAAGTTATACAAAAGACATGTCACCATCAATGAGCTGTCACTTCCAAGCGGTAATGGCTTCGCTGGAGCCATTAAGTGATGTGCACGGAGTGGCCCACCAATTTTGTCACTTAGATTTCTAATACGCAGAGAGGATTCTCTCACTACAGGTGCCTTATGAAACAGCGTTGACCTGGTCACATCTTTTGTGCTTGAATATGAGGAGAGAGAGAGAAACGAAGAGGGAAAGCTAGGGAGGTTAACTAAAGACGTGCTCGGTTGGCTACCCTACCCTTGGGGAGGGGAAAAGGGAAGAATTATCTATATTTGCATGCACATTCAGAATACACATGATGCTTGTGGTGAAACGCTAAGCTCACGGCGTGTGCGCTCTGATCGCTCGCACTGGTCGACCACCGCGGGTTCAAGCACTCGGAGTCAACATGCAAACAGGGCGTCGCGTTCGTGCCTCCTCCGGCCACGCCGGTCTCAGCTAGGAGAAGGCCAAACCGCGAGCGCCGCAAGGGAGATTCGAGGCGAAGCCCTGCGGAAAAAATTCAAGAATATTTATTAGGCTGGGTTTCGATTTAAACCCAAGGCTAACAAACATGACCGAATGTGAAACTTATTTATATACAACATGGCCAAATGGGTGCTGGTGGCCGGTAACGGCGCACCGCCACACAGAAACACAGGACAAGAGCCCCGTCCCGAAAGGCCGCCTATCCTTCGGCCAGCGCCTGCTGTTCTGCAACTTAATGGCAGAGAAAACACGGATATAAACTAGCAAAGGAAGAGACGGGGGCACGGTCGGAAGGCGCTGCCTCAGTACATCGACACGACGGAAGAGTGCACGCACCCGACGAGGCAGAGACCCCGACAGGGTTGCCAGATTGAGCTACTGATAGCCAAATCTGGCTACATTTTTATGTGGTTTGGCGCCGAAAATTCAGAGTTGGCTACACGGATATATGTGGGCTATTTCTGTATTGTGGACTTCCAAGTCCCGAAGACCACGTCAGCACTGTCAACAAACGAAGGCCAATCTACTTCGCTAAATGATGTTTATTGTGTTTCATTTTTGCAGAAGCAAGGACGCACGTGCGCCACTTTCACTTATTGCGACGTAGTGACTGGAAAGCACGCCACTCTACTCGAGGCGAGTGTGTGGGCGAATAGCAGGTTATCAGAGTGCGCGGGCTTGTCACCTTTACTGTTCTCTGCACCGGCGGGCTGTGCAGCCGTATAAGAGGCGCATTTTTGGACCGTGAGAATACTTTCACCAGCTTTAAGCATAGTGGTTGTCTATGATAAAGTAGCGAGTAACTCAGCAAGCGGTATTTCTTTTTGTTTGGAAACGAGGCCAGCCTTTTGAAAAATATCATTACCAAACAGACTAAATGCCCTATAAATTGGAGATAACGACCTCTCCATATTGCAAATTCTCAATAGGTATTTACCATCTACGCAAGCACAATAATTGTGTCTTGTTAGATATTCAAATTACTAAAGAATAAAATACTAGTGTAACTTAATGTGACATACGTACGATAAATTTATCTGTCACAGTCCCCCCCCCCCTCTATGTTTTTCCCGTGCCTTGAATATATTAGGTATACTTCGTTACTGATGAATTATTAGTGCCAAGCGGTGTCTTGGAACCTGTTCGTCCATGTTGTGCGCTCGCAGATTGCCTTTCAGCCACTACTTCTGGTAAAGCGGCTTACTACCGTGCTTGCAAGACAGAATTACGACCGCGCTTTCAAGACCTGATGCTTCACTCGCCAAGAGCTAAGAATACAAAGAACATGGCTGTCCTTGTACCGCCCGCAACGCTACCAATGGCATAACTCGTATCAAGGACGCCCAGGCAGGAAAACGATGTAAAGTTGGTCGATCTGCGTCTTGCCGCTCACATAGCAGCTCATGGAAGCTTGACGACGGCAGACAACCTGGCGCCAGTCGTCAGTGGATGCTTCAAGGACTCAGAAATTGCATCGGCGATCACTTTAGGGCAGACAAAATGGACTGCACCTGTAACAAATCTGCTGGGACCAACATTTAGACAGAAAATTCTGAAGGACTTGGCAAGCGTGCGGTACACCATGATCATCGACGAAACTACCGACGTGTCATGCACAAAACAGCTGGCAGTGGTGGTGATATTTTTTTTTTTTCGCGTAAAAGAAATTACATAGCTACAGCGTTCCTTGCTTTGGTTCCAGTTCGAGATTCCTCAGCGGAGAGTCTTCGCACTGCTAAAAGCAATGCTCAGAGACTCGAATCTTCAGATGACTGACTGAGTAGATGTTGGCACAGACGGAGCAAATGCGATGTGCGGGCAATACAGTTGCGTGTCCGGAACAATGAAGGAGAATAATTGAAAATTAATTCTCATGAAATGCGTCTGCCATTCATTGCAGTTACCTTGTAGCAAATTGATTGGCATTCTTCCAACTTACATCGGTTATCTGGTTCGTAAAACATTTAACTGTTTCGCGCGTTCTCCCAACAGCAGCAAGAACACAAGGAGACGTATGCAGCCATCAACGCGGGCCATTTGTCAAACAAACTTATCGGAGTCTGCGCGACAATATGGCTGAGCATCGCACTAGTTCTGAGGTCCATCCTGAACTAGTGGACATCCTTGAGCGCCTACTTTGAAACCGTGAAAGGGCCTGAACATTGTGACGAAGCAAATGTTCCAAGCTAAATGTATGCGGATGAGCAAAAAATGCTGCTCATTATGTTCCTATGTTCGATCATTGACGAATTCAAAAAAGTAAATAAATTATTTCAGTTCGAATTGTCGAATCCATTTAATCTCTACGACGACATGAGCACATTTATCGAGTCTCTGACGAGAAGGGTTGTCATGCCCGGTTACACAAAAACAAACTATGAGGATTGGGAAAAACACGCCCTCCAGGTTAGGGCATGTGGCTTCGGAGCGGTATTTCTCGGCTCTCTCGAAAACTCTGCTCTGAGTGAGTCGAGCAACATAGCACTGTTGTAAAGGTGCCGCAAGATTATGTCTACATGCATCAACAGTGTGAAAAAGCCACTTCCATCAAATCTGAAGCTCCTCAGTGATTTGAAGTTTCTCTAGCCTAATAATATCAAGCTGCACTATTTTGATTCCTTCCGTCACTCATTCTCAGACTTCGTGGAAGACAGCACAGTTTCTTCGCTAGAGTCCGAGTATCACCTGCTGGAGAAGGATATTCACACTATAGCAGAAGGCCTCGAAAGCATCACGAAGTTGTGGGCTAGCATCAGGAATGCGAGAAACTCTGCCGGAAATCTATTGTTCCCCCTTCTGTCTGAGCTTGCTTTGTCCCTATTTGTGCTGTCTATTTCGAACGCAGCTGTCCAACGCGTGCTTAGACAGGTTCCATAGCAAAAAAATGATTTCTGAAACCGCATGTCGAATGAAACACTGCAAGCTCTGCTTCACCTGAAGTTTGGTCTGGCAGAGAATGGGTACTGCTGCAAAGATTTTCAGCCAGCTGGACAGTTTCTGTCTTGCTTCAACTGCGCGAGTCTACATGGCCAAAGTGGCAGTGGAAGTTAATCTAAATGGCGCTAGATTGCATACTTTGTCCATTAGCCTGACTCCCCAGTGCGAGAATTATCAACCGGGACTCTACCCAACGTTGTTATTTTTTTCGTTCTTTGCGTGTTTTTCTCAAGCAGCTTCGTATTACGTGAAAGCTGCGATTGTTTCATGGTACTCCTCGAACGTCGCATATTATTAGAGTGATAAGCTCTCTAAATATATGGAAAACGATGCTCGTCTACAGTAAAGATGGCAACGCAATCAATCCCGAAAGGTCGGTGAGTGATTGCCTTACCAAAATCAAAATGATGACTCGTCTGCGAAAGTTTCTTCCCTTTAAACTATGTGCGTACGACTAATTGCGTTATGGCTCACTCTTTGTATACAGGTAGTTTGTGGTCATTGTAATTTCTCTTTCTTCATCTTGTTAGTCATTGCGTAGTGCTTTGCTCACGCGTAATTTCCGGCTATGCATTCGATGTACATGCAATGCATTCGATATACATAATAGGTCCTTGTGCTGTTGGTACCTGCATATATATTATTGTTTTTGCACATATCGCAGCAGCGGTTCGGCAAAAAGTTCTTGCCATTGTGTAAATGTATATATAGTGTTCCACTGACTTCGTATTCGGATATATAGTGCTTGAACTTGTTGAACAAAGGGGTTTACTTTGTACTTAGTGACAGGCATGGTTAACAAATAAAATTGATTTTGTGTGTTCCCTGGTGTAACTACATTTCCTGTTTTTTTCCAAGTCACATTGAAAGTAAGGCACGCATCCCCCCTCAAAATTATGGCAACACACGCACCCGCGCCTGCATTCACAGAAAGTTACGTACGCATTTTCATATTGCACGAAACTTGCCAGCGAATCCCTGTTTAAATATTCCGTGGTTCAAGTATTTTCGTTATTAAACTTCCTGAATTATTGTCAGCGCCGTTCTCCAGCTGGCAATTGGAAATATAAGCTTTAATTCATCTCTTCTGTTATGGGCTAGCAGGTAGATCTCTTTTTTCCCACTCAAAGGCGATTTGCACTCACAACTGCCGCTTCTTCTCACGAGGAAAATGCGAGAAGCTTCCAAGTTTTCTCCAGAGTTCATTGTGCCTGAAAGCGGCAGCATTTGCTCACTCAACGTCGAGCTGCTTTCGAATAAAAAACACAAAACGGAGAGAGAAAGAGAGATAGAGCGGGAGAGATGCAAAATGCTTACTATATGAATAAAGCTTAGGCAAGGCATCCCTATTCTAAAATCTTTTGAGCTGGGGCCGCCTCTTGGGCAATCGATCGTGACCAGCGAAGCTCATCCTCGAGGTTAGAGCTGGCATTATTTCGCCCGAATCTTATAGAAAATGCCTAGAGTCAAGCCAGGCGTGAAGTTGGCTCAGTGCCCGACTCAATGAATGCCAAAACCAATATGAGTAAATCGGTAACGAAATCCTTCGGCTCATTGTAAAGATAAGTGGTGTCCGCATCCACATCTGAGTGCCAGATCTCACTAGAATTTTGTACGCAATCTTGAGGCCAGCGTTGGGCTGCTTGCCCGCGGCGGAAGTAATTTTGGAGTTGGCAAGACGCGGTGAGATTTGGACACCACCTAAACCATCTATAAGACATCTGCTTCTGCTGCACATCATCAAACACTCTGGCTATGTTTCTGGCTACTTTTCCTTCACGAAAAATTTCGGTTTGGCTATCTTTAGGCTACATTTTGAGGTCAATTGCCTATTTTTTGTCGGGACCACCTGGCAACCTTGCACCCCTATGAGCCGAAGTAACCATCGGCCTGCGGCGGACAAAAGGGCACGCCGCCGGCAGGGGCATCCTCAGGCCTCGTCTTCCGCACGCGCACCCGCGGCGTAAGCAAATGAGGCCTGAATCCCGCCAGAAAGTTGGCCAATAGGGGAAGCCCGTTGATTTTTAAACCCCTTTAAAAAGCCCGCAGGGCCTTCTAAAGGGGTTCAGCTTAAACCTATAGTCCTGTGCACATTCCGGCCTTCAATTTTTACGATACATGAGAGTACAACTAAGTACTCCACCTTGTGCTACCCCAGTTTCACGAATGAATGGCCTGAAGAGTTTTTCGCAATTCTAACAAGGAGTCTACGGTTCAATAAGTATATTTCTACTACGTCAAACATGTTGTCACGGGTACTCATTTATGAGAGGTGTCGCGTAATTCCCTAGCTCCAGCTGTGTATGAGCCGTTTATTGATGAAGGAACAGAGAAAAAGAACAATTTGTGAAAAATAAAAGGTTCACGAATGTATGCTCAGTCAGCACGCTATGGCCGGTTGGGATCGGCCTTTTGTAGATTCAGATTAATATAGGTATATTTGCTTTATTTAAAGAAAGGTAATAATCGGAAATTTATTATCTTTTAAAATAGCGTACGGAGGTAACTTGTCCGTGCTGTGTCTTCATAACTTGCCACAGAGAAGGAATCCTTACCCACTTTCAAGATGGCACCTACACTAGCCTGTTTGTATGCCAATGGAACGTGCCCTGTTGACATGGATGCGGCTAAAAGAGAGCACAGCACCACTTGCGTGCAAAGGTGAAGCCTGCCGTAGAATCAAATGAGCGTGCGTCATTATCAAGTCATAATTTTGATACGTAATCCTCCAGAATTTCATTATTTATCCAGATCATTTATATGCCCAATTACGCAAAAATCCGTCTGGGTGACCCAAAGATGATACGAAAAATGACCGACGCTGCAGAGGGTAAAACACGTCAAAAGATCCTCAGAGAGACGTCACATCTTTTAGAAAGGTTACTGTGCAATATGTAAATTAACACCGTTGAAAACAAAACTTGGTAAATCGTGGTCTTGGTGGGAATCGAACCAGGGCCTCCAGGGGGCGAGTCAGTTACGTTTCCCCGAGGCCAGAGAGTTTTTTTGTTGTTGTTGTTATTATTGCCGACTTCGACATTTACCGGCTCCATATCTCTGGTTGACTAAAGGTGTGGCTAGTGCGTGCGTCAGTGCACACGTCACGCCGCACGCGGGCAAGCGAGCGCGTTGAGACGCTTGGCACTTATTGATTTGGCCTTACCGAGGCGCACTTAGAATGCAGGCGAGAGCTTGCGCGGATAAGGAACGCGCGGGGAAATATGTTTCGCGAGAGGCGTTATAATGCTTGCGCATTCCCGCACATAAGCGGTCCTATTTTTCTCCCGCTTTGCACATTGCCTAGCGTCTAGCTATCTCTTCATGCGTCACACTCATCGGGCCACTTTTCAAGTTCTCTATCCACAAAAAAAAGCTTTTACGTCACAAAGATGGGCCGCCATTATGAGATAAAAGTAAAGGATGAATATGAGCCCCTTTCACAAACGCCGACTGGAAAATCCGGATCATTGGTCGCTGTTTCTCTTTGGTGCACACTTGCAGCGGAGCGGCCACGACTGTTCTGCTGCAGGAAAAAAAAAACTAGAGCACTTAAAATCAAATTTTCGTAGCATTAACTCAAAAGCACAACGTTTTATCAGGCGAGGGAACAAGGCAATGCGCACAATATAGGTATTGTTATGGCGAAACTGCCGATATTTTTGCACTTTCCCTAGTATACTTGAAGTTTATGAGATTCTCTGTCGTTGAAGAGTAACGAAGGAGACGCCACGCCTCGTTTGCCTTCTTGCGTACTTCTTTACATTCCTCATTTATCCATTGAATACGTCGTTTCGCGTGCGAGCGCTTTGTTCACGGGGTACAGACTGATACAGCATCAATTACAGACACTAATATTTATAATAATGCATCACGAATACTGAGTGCACGGACATCATCCCAGGTCAAATTTGTAAGTTCACAAAACCGCACCCACTTCGCTGAATCGATTTTCCATGCGGGAAGACGTGGACAGTATTCATTCAATTTTTTTTTCGGTATAGAACCATCGGAAAAGAATATTTTCCGTAAGTTCTCTTTATAACGTTCTACACTAGGTACAGCATGACAATCTGTTCAGGCAGTGCATTCCAATCGTTTATTGTGTGCGGAAAGTATGGGTATTTAAACAAGTTTGTTTTCGCAAAATATGGTGTTAGGGCATTGGTATGTTGGTGACGGGTTTTTCGTCTAGTTGAAGGTGTAACATAAGGTGAAGAAGAAATTCCAAACTTTCCCTGGATGAGTGAGTGAAGAAACGTTAATCGAGCAATTTTCAGTCTTATATAAAAAGGTTGAATTTCGTTGGAGGCCATTAAAGCGGATGGGGAATCAGTTCTCTTGAATGTATTGTAAATGAAGCGCACAGCCCGTCTTTGCACGTTTCTATTCTTGCTATATCTTTTTTGCTATATCTTTTTTGGTGCGCGGGTCCCACACTATAACCGCATACTCATGTTTGGGCCGAATAAGAGAGTTATAGGCTAATAGCTTAACGTGACTGGGTGCTCCTTTGAGCTTGTGTTTCAAAAATCCAAGTTTTTTTTTTTTTTTAACGCAGATGAACAGATGTAATCAACATGGTCGCTCCAGTTATGCTGTGAATTTATTAAAACGCCTAAATATTTGTATTTCTTGACTTCCGAGATAGTAGTGCCGTAAGCAGAGTAACTAAAGTCGATAGGATGTTTCTTTCTTGTCATGCGCAAAAGCACAGTCTTATCAGAATTTAAGACCATTCCTGATCTGTCACACCAGGCCACGATTTCGGGGAAAGCATCACTCAGTAATATTTGGTCAGCCACAGAACTTATTGGGGTGTACAGCATGCAGTCATCGGCAAATAAACCAATTTTAACATTTCTATCAATGTAACACACAATGTCGTTTATATAAACCAAAAATAACAGTGGACCTAGTACACTTCCTTGGGGAAGTGTACCAGGTCCACATCATCCCTGGTCGAATCTCAATGTGCACAAAACCATACCCAGTCCGCTGAAACGGCTTTCCAAGCGGGAACATGTGAAGTGAATTCATTCTGTTCTTTTTTTCGTTTGAACAATCGTAAAATAATAATTTCCGTAAAGGGTTTTTTATACCGTACTGCTCTAGGTGTAGCATGAGTGTCAATGATGCTACGCTTATGTCTATGGAGAATATTTTTTGTGTGCAACGCTACAGGCAGTTGGCTGTTATTATTAGGCAGGACTGAACCTGAGAAGGGAAAATGTAAATTTTCTATTAGGCAGCTTCTCCCATCGCAACGATAGCCTCCCTACAAGGGGCTATGCGCATTTACGTCTCCAACGACTACATAAAGCTCATGTGGTTTATCGATAAGGGTCGAAAATCCTGTTTTGTGAAATTGATAGCTAGGAGGGTTGTAGATGGAAATAATTGTGACAAGCTAACCGGAGGGAGCAGTGCTCGGACAGCGAGTACGTCAAGGGGCGTTCGCAGTTGTAAGTGCTGGTGGTCAACACGTTCCTTAACCTAATATTATGGCCACACTTCATGACTTTGCAGTGTCGTCGTCAAGGCCTTTGCGCAAAAGGACATATTGTAGGAAAACATTAACGTTGGCTTTGTTGAGTTAGGATTCGCTTCTTCAACACACAGCCCCTTCGGACTAAGTTTATGAGTAAATTACTTAACATTATAAAGATTGTAGAGACGTTCTCAAACGTTACACTGAAATATTTGTGTCTACATTAAGGAAGAGGATTGTGCTGTATTTATAAGAGATAGAAGAGAGTTCATAGGGGCCTTTGCGCGGGCACCCTAATCTAAGGTTTGCCTTTTTTGGAGCGATCGGGAGAATCACGCTGCTCCTTGGACGCTGGCTGCACCATTGTGATGTGTGGTGCGCGACATGGTGCGGTGATCGGGACGGTCAGGAGCAGACAACAAGGAGTGCGCGCGCCGAGGCGGATTCCATGCTGGAAGAAGGAAAACAACGACGCCGAAGAGCGTCCGGCAGGAGAACGCGCGGCGCATGAAAAACAACAAAAAGAAGAAAAGCAACCAATTAGAAAAGACCAGGGGCGTCAGGCAGCCAATCCGAGAATGCCTAATCGGCCAGGGAGAAGTAAAAGCGTAGTGCGCTGGCAGAAGGGGGGAGACGTAGAGGACACGCAAGGAGACGCGGGGGAGACGCGGAGGAGACGCAGGGGAGACGCCAGGAGAGTCCCAGGAAGCGACGGCAGGAGGAGGTCAACCACCGGAGCGGGCGTTGAAGACGGGCCGTCGGGTTCCGGACCCGAGCCAGCAGGACTTCACCCGACCGGGGCCTCCTGCCGACCTGTTCCTGTGCGTCGCCCGTCTATCTGAGCGGGCCGCCAGCTCCTCAAGGCCGGTGAGCTTCTGTGCCCGTGGGCAGCACGAGAACAGTTGGGCTACGGGCCCGAGTTCTACGCCAGCTGCCCGGCCAGAACGCCGCCCCCGTCTGTCGTGCCGCCTGCTGCCCGAGGCCGGCGTTCGAGCTTCTGTGCCCGTGGGCAGGACAAGAGCAGTCGGGCTACGGGCCCGAGCTCTACACTCAGCTGCCCGGCCATAACGCCGCCGCCGTCTGCTCGTGCCACCAAGCCGCCTGGTTTACTTCTCCCGACCAGAGCTGGCCAGCTCCGGTCGCCCGCTCAACCAACGTACACCACGACCTTTGGTGAGACCGGCGCCACTCCTTTCGTCAGCTTGACGCCGCGTCGCCGCGTCGAGACTGTTGTGTGTCCCTGCCGTCGTGGCAAGCCCGGACTCGCGCACTACTTAGCTCGATACTAGCCCCAAATGTGTGTCTTGATGTGTATTTGAGTGTTTCTTTTATGTTTGCTATTTTCTTATATTGTGGGAATTCATAAGCTATTCTTTGTCATCTGTACACGATCATCATCATATGGGGTTTATATGGGGTTCTTCTTCATCATCGCTTGTGGGGCTGGCTCTCGAGTGTGCTCCGTGCTGTGGGCGTGGTCGGTTCGCCTAATCTTGTGACGCGGAATAAAAGCCGTGATTACTGCTGCGTCACAAGTGGTGGAGTGTGCTCTTCGGTCCCCCGTCCTCTGACTCCCCGCTCAACCTCCTGGAGCTTCGATCGGGTCGCCGATTGTGCCAGCTGTCCGCGAACATGTCGCAGGACGAGCCAACAGGCACTTCTACTTCCACCATCTCGGCCTCGACTACCCCAGCCTCTCCGTATTGGGTTGTCAGTGGGCACCAGCGTGATCCCCATCTGCTTGCTGGACTTCGCGGTGAAGACGTCGAGGATTGGCTGGACGACTATGACCGAGTGAGTTCGGCTAACCGTTGGGACGATGCGTCCAAGCTACGTCACGTCGCCTTTTATCTGACAGGCGTAGCGAAGACTTGGTTTTTCAACCATGAGGTTGATTTCACGAACTGGGGCGCTTTCAAACAGCAGCTCCGCCAAATCTTCGGTACACCGGCTGTGCGTTCTGCCCTCGCAAAAAAGACGCTCGACACCCGCAAGCAACAACCCGGTGAATCTTATACGTCGTACATCGAGGATGTGCTTGCTCTTTGTCGACGCGTGAACACGGCCATTACCGAATCAGACAGGGTTCGCCACATCCTCAAAGGCATCGGAGCTATTGCTTTCAATGCTTTAGCCATCCAGAACCCCGCTACCGTCGCTGATATCGTCGCTACTTGCCAGCGCCTTGACGAACTCGAATCAGTACGGTTGCAGCCGGACACCACTGCAAACACTAGCGCCGACGACCCTACGTTACGAGCAATGATACGCGCAATAATTCGAGAAGAGCTCCAGTATCTTGGCTTAGCAGCAGGACCTATGCCTTCTCATGCCTCCGATACCAATCTGCAAGATGTCATCAAGGAGGAATTGGCATCCATGGCTGGTGCAGCGTACACGGACCCTCTAACACCTAGGGCCCCATCGACGTACGCACAAGTAGCCGCAGCTACTCCAGTCATCGTTCCACCGATGCCTCCAAAACCAACACCGGCTCACATCGCTTCCATGACTACCAGCGCACCTACCCAAACCAGCTATCCGCAGTGGCGTCCTCCTCGTCCCATCTGCTACTACTGCGGCTATCGTGGCCACATAGCGCGTTTTTGCCGCAAGCGCCAGCAAGACGAGCGTCGCGGATATGACGTATACGAACGGGATGACTTTTCGCCCGGTGCTACTTTCCAACGTCTAGGGAGCTTCCATGACCAACGCCGTCCTTATGGTCCACCGCGCGGACGCTCTCCATCGCCTACTGTAGCATCCGAGACAGCTTACCGTCCTGCGAGACGCCGCTCGCCGTCACCCCTTCGCCGCTCTACGTCCCCACTGAGACCTGCTTCTCAATTCGCCGAGCGTCGTCCGGAAAACTGAATTATGCAGCTTTTGGAGGAAAAGCTGCATCGAACGACAGGACAGAAATTCCTCCATCGCGTCCGTACAATGTGATATTGGTTGTAGTAGAAGGTGTACAAGTAGAAGCTTTAATAGACACTGGTGCTAGTGTTTCCGTCATTCACCGTGATTTGTGTTCGCGACTTAGGAAAGTTACGACCCCCTATGATGGACCTACGCTACTCGCTGCTCAAGGGGCCTCCATTCGACCTATCGCTATGTGCACAGCTCGTATTTCCATCGAAGGACTTCTACATCACGTACAATTTGCAGTGCTAAGTTCGTGTGCCCAGCAGCTCATATTGGGATGGGATTTTCTTTCTACGGCCTCCGCCTCCATCTGCTGTGGACAACGCGTTCTCCACATGACCGACACGACCTATTCACTTCATGCAGATGACACACCCCTTCACTTCGTTGCTGCAGAAGATACCGCGTTACCTCCTCGCCATCAAAGCATCGTTACTATCACGTCTGATGTGATTGACTGCGGCGACGTGCTCGTCTTACCATCTGCACGCTGTCTTGCAAGAGGGATAGCCTTTGCATCAGGGCTCGTTAGGTTTGATCATGGCGCTGCACTTCTCTACGCTACAAACCCGACATCCGAAAGGATTCTCATCCCTAAAGGCACTACATTGGCTTGCGCCACTGCATCAGAGTCTATATCTGTTATTTCCTTTAAACCAGCTTCCTCTGAAGGTCCTTGTACCGGACGGGCCGCATCTCCTTCAGCTCTTGCAGCTGCCATCAGTTCCGACCTGACAGCTTCGCAGTCACAACAATTGCTTGCTTTGCTCCGAAAACATGAAGCTTCCTTTGACGCGCATTCATCTTCGTTGGGAAAGACTTCGATTACGACGCATCGGATAGAGACAGATGGTACATCCATCGTGCGCCGTAGACCATATCGCGTATCGCTAGCCGAGAGGAAAGTCATTGACGAGAACGTCACCGACATGCTCCAACGAAACATAATACGCCCCTCTGCTAGCCCTTGGTCTTCCCCCGTTGTTTTGGTTCGCAAAAAAGACGGCTCTGTTCGATTTTGTGTCGACTACCGAGCACTTAACAAGATCACACGCAAGGATGTATACCCTATGCCGCGAATAGACGATGCCTTGGATTCCCTGCAGGGTGCCGAGTACTTCTCCAGCATCGATCTGCGTTCCGGCTACTGGCAGATACCTATGCATGAGGACGATAAGGAGAAAACAGCGTTTTCAACACCCGATGGGCTCTACGAATTTAATGTCATGCCATTCGGCCTTTGCAATGCGCCCGCAACGTTCGAGCGCATGATTGACACCGTTCTTCGTGGCCTAAAGTGGAAGACTTGCCTGTGCTATCTCGACGATATTGTTGTTTTCTCGTCAACCTTCTCTCAGCACCTGCAACGTCTGGATGAAGTTCTCACGTGCCTTGCCAACGCTGGACTTCAGCTAAACACTAAGAAATGCCATTTTGCGAGCAAGACAATCAAAGTTCTAGGTCATATTGTGAGCAAAGATGGCATTCGTCCTGATCCTGACAAGGTTTCCGCAGTTCAGCACTTCCCTCGTCCCGAAAAGACCAAAGATTTGCGTAGTTTCGTAGGCCTCGCTTCCTATTTTCGGCGATTCATACGGGGCTTCGCCTCAATAGCGTCACCTCTGCACAAATTACTGGGTTCTAATGTTCCCTTTGTGTGGTCTCCCGAATGTGAATCTGCGTTCACCCATCTGAAGCGCGCTCTCACATCTGAACCAGTACTACGCCATTTTGATGAAGCTGCTCCTACCCTCCTGCATACGGATGCTAGTGGTCACGGAATTGGTGGCATTCTCCTACAGCGAGACGACACTTTAGGTGAGAGGGTCGTCGCATACGCAAGTCGTGTTCTGACAAACGCCGAAAAGAATTACACCATCACGGAGCAGGAATGTCTAGCTATCATTTGGTCTGTGCAGAAGTTTCGACCTTATCTTCACGGCCACCACTTTACGATTGTTACAGACCATCATGCATTATGCTGGCTTTCGACGCTGAAGAACTTGTCTGGACGACTTGGTCGGTGGATTCTTCGTTTGCAAGAATACGACTTTACCATTACCTACAAGTGCGGAAAAAAACACCAAGATGCAGACGCACTTTCTCGCTGTCCGCTTCCTACGACACCATGCAATGGAGCTCCAACTACCATCCGTGACAAGCTTTCGCTCGATCCCTCCTCAGATGCTTTCTTGTTGGCCACTGTCGACAAGATGCCTCCACACGACAACAAATCCTTCCAATTTCATCAACTTGCCGACTCTTACTGTCGGCGCATCATCGACCACCTTCAAGGAGCTTCGCGCCCGCCTAACGCCCGCCTTCGTCGGCAGCTGACGCAATTTAAGATTGACAACCGCGTCCTATACCATCATGTCTATCACCCTGACGGTCAACGCTGGGTTCCTGTTCTGCCACGCTCTCTACGTGCTTATGTCCTGCGGGCTTCTCACGACGACATGACTGCTGGTCACCTTGGTTTCCAGAAAACCTATGACCGCATCAAAGGGCGCTTCTACTGGCCTGGATTGTCCGCCAGTGTAGCGAGGTATGTCGCTTCCTGCGCTCTATGTCAGCGTCGAAAGCTCCCTACATCAGCTCCAAGCGGGCAACTGCAACCGGTTCCTTGTCCGTCGCAACCATTTGAGGTCGTTGGAGTTGACCTATATGGCCCACTTCCTGTGACTCTCACCGGTAAACGATGGATTGTGACAGCCGTTGATCACTTGACACGCTACGCCGAAACAACTTGTGTGAGTTCTGCCTCAGCCTCTGAAGTTGCTGCATTCATACTTCAATCCTTAATACTGCGTCACGGTGCTCCTCGCGTCCTCCTGAGCGACCGTGGAAAAGCATTCCTCTCGCAACTACTAGACGAAGTACTCAGAGCCTCCGGAACCACCCACAAGACTACCTCCAGTTACCATCCGCAAAGCAACGGCCTCACAGAGCGATTTCATCGCACGCTGTCAGACATGTTAGCCATGTACATTGACCCGGATCACAGAAACTGGGACGCAATTTTACCATTCGTGACCTTTGCATATAATACCGCCGTTCAACGTACGACCGGTTACTCGCCATTCTACCTTGTCTATGGTCGTTCGCCCTCTTCCTGTCTTGACGTCTCTTTCTTCGCGCCAACTGTCCATCAATGTCCTTCCTCCTGCGAAGAATATGTGTCCCGCATTCTGCGTTGTCGCCAGCTCGCCCGCACCAACACCGAAGCACGGCAACAGGACCGCAAGCAGCATTACGACGCCTCTCATCGCGTCGTGTGCTTCCGCCCTGGCGAGGAAGTGCTACTCCGGACACCAGTTCGTACTCCTGGCTTGTGTGACAAGTTTCAGCTTCGGTTTCAGTCTTGGAGCAGACTTCTCCAGTGAACTATCGCGTGGAACCAGTTATTGTTCCAAATGACCGCCGCTGCCGCGCCGCTGAGATTGTCCACGTTTCCCGAATGAAGCCTTTCACGAGACGTTCACCGCCCCTTTGAATTGCGGCCAGGATGGCCGCTCTCGCGCGAGGGGACGTTAGTGTGGGAATTCATAAGCTATTCTTTGTCATCTGTACACGATCATCATCATATGGGGTTTATATGGGGTTCTTCTTCATCATCGCTTGTGGGGCTGGCTCTCGAGTGTGCTCCGTGCTGTGGGCGTGGTCGGTTCGCCTAATCTTGTGACGCGGAATAAAAGCCGTGATTACTGCTGCGTCACAATATTTATTTTTTAGCCTTCTTTAGTTCCATTAAACGTTTGAGTGTGTGTTGGAAACGAACGGCTTTGTCCTCAATTGGATTCTCGGAGGCTCCGCCTAAGAGAACCATCAGAACCATTGAGTACACGAACTGTTGCCCCCATAAGTGGGTCATCACAACCATCTGGCAGGGGGTTATGTTCATCGCCTGTTGCGCACTAGACACAGGGGCGGCAGCTCATGCGGCTGGCTTACTGTTTGCAGGCCGAACAGCCGTCGGACAGGTGCCGGAGGCCATTGTGGTACTGAACCCTGGTGCACCACTTTGACAAGTTGCTCTTCGGCAGTTAGATGTTCCTTTTTACCGTGATATCTTCAATGCTTTTTTCTATCGCCTAGGATGACCATCACCACGAGTGTTCCGCATCATTATTCACAGTGTGACGTGTTTGCGCATGCTTCAGATGGGTGTTAATAGACATTACATTTTTCACACTTTGGCGCGTACACCCAGACATGCACTTTGATGTACCCGGCCTCGGTCGTCTCGGGCAGCACACTTGGGCCGAATGCAAGAATTCGGTTCTTTATTTGAATTTGTTAGTCATCACGTTTCAGCCTAATTCGGCTAACGTTCATCACATTTTGCTCTTTCTAGTTGTCGAAAAGCTCAGTGTCTGTGAACTCCATGAAATCATCAACTGAGATGATACCGCAGATAGTGTTCTAAGTGTGGTGTAGAATCAGGAATACTGGGAGCTATATAACGAAAAACCATTCCACTGTGATTTCATGCCAATCTCCTGACGTCCAATTTGCGTAACCGCCGACGAAAGCATCAGGCGGGCAACCGAAGCGTTGTTGGAACCGCACAATGAAAAGCTCTCCTTGTTTATAGGACGTCACCTTAGCTTTTTTTTTTCAACGCGAGCAGCGTTGCCTACTTTGACACGTTATTCTCATATAATTGCCTGACAAAACGCGAGCACCACGCAGAAGTGAAGAGGGTTTCGGTGGGGCTTAGTCTAATGCATTGAAAGTAGATAATCTTGTAAGAACAGCAGTGCAGCCGTCAGTGATTGCTCCGCTTTCCCTTGCTTAAATGCGGTGGCTGTATAAATATAATCGCAGCGTCCAACAGAATGAATAAAAATGTCGGCTAAACTGGCTCTCATTGAAAAAGAGTTCGCAGGGCGATGTCCGATCCGTGCCGACAGGGCGCGACAACGTCATACTGCCACGCACGTTTCTAATAAACGCGGGCAAATCTATTCTCTCCGGCAGCTCAAGAGAGCCAATGGCAGAGCGACCGCCCCGGGCAGCCAT
Source organism: Dermacentor andersoni (assembly GCF_023375885.2). NCBI lineage: Eukaryota > Metazoa > Arthropoda > Arachnida > Ixodida > Ixodidae > Dermacentor > Dermacentor andersoni. The sequence goes on from NC_092815.1 coordinate 148,594,625, forward strand.
CTTCTATTTATTTCAGAATCGGGCGGTCTCCGGCTATTCTGAAAAAAAAAGAAAATATCACTTTTGGGCGGGATAATGATGCATCCTTTGGGCGTACATGTCGCTGTGAAGTGGCGCGTTGTCGCGGTTGTTTGGCGTCCCGTGACATACATGCAAAGTTGGCTCTACCTGGAAACATTTTGACCAAAAGCGGCTGGCTAATGGTGACAAGGCCGTAGAATCAACAATCACTGTTTCTCCTTTTGTTCGAGCTAGTAATGCATAGTAAGTTGTGTGAATATGTCACATCAGGTGGGGAGTTCTCGAGTTTGCGCGATGCCGCATAACAGCCAGGCAAAGAGGACGTGGTACAAGAAATTTCGTGCGATCGTGGCGGGCTAATGGCAGAATTGGAAACAGATCGTAATGGTGACGATGATGCTGATATGTGCTTTTTAATGCGCAAGGGCCACAGGTTGTAATAGCGTGGCATCATAGCACACTAGGAACTGCAGATTTTCATGCTGCATTTTATGAAGCACTTTGAATAGCAAGTCAGCTATAAAGCCAATAACATCGTAGCTTTGTAACCTGGAACAGCTGGCTGAGTTGGAATTTATTGATGTTTAAACTGCATCAGGCACAAAGAACGAAGGATACAGGGGCGCATATCTATAGCGTTTTCTTTAAATAAACTGAGTGGCGATACTTCGTTTGTTTGTGTTCGGCCAGTGTTCTTCGTTCTTTCTGTGAGTTAATGCTTGACCATGAATTTATAATTCGAGCCTTTAGAGTGTTTCAGATATTTAGCTACTACGAAGGGTGAGATGACTCTCACTGCCTTTTCCGGGTTCTCGTGCTTAGCGACGCGCACGAACTACGTTGTTCATTTCGCTATGCCAGGCGACTGTGACCAGCTTTGCATGCCGTCATGTTGACCTGCCTACTACGCAGCAGGCGCGAAGCACTGTACTACAGTCGCCGGCGGGAAGAAAATTTTTGTGGTCAATTCACAAACGCGTACGAAGCGTTTCTTAAGTGAGAAGAAGCAACTACAGAAAGAACATCGCGCGAACCAACCGAATGACGTGAGTGACGCCATTTCACCAAGGCTAATGTTATTCTGCGGTTTAGAATAAGCATCTTCAGCCAATTATAAGACGATGATGGATGTCGTCTGCTATCGCTTTTCTTTGTCGTCTGGCCTTCCCATGGCCTGTTGCCTGTTACTGGCTTCGTGCATGCAAAACAAAAGCTTAGTGGCGTCTCTATGAGCGTTATGCTGCGCGCTTTTTTACCAAAGACGAAGCTTCTCCAGGGATAATCGTCAGTGTGGTCGTATAAGTATTAATCTGTATGCGTGCTTGCGTGTGTGCGTGCGTGCGTGCATGTATGTGCGTGTGCTCTAGCGAAAATTATTGCCTTCGTTCGTGAGGCGTTTCCATATCTAGCATACCGCAGAAAGCAACGTGGTGGGTTTGCTTTATTGCGTACCTTCATAAAAATAAAGATAGTTTTACGGTTACTTCTCTTTTTGTTTCCTAATTAGAGAAATCCACTACCGCTATATTGCAATGAAGCGCTTAGTGAAATAGGTGTACATCTAATCTCTCAATACACTGCCTTTAAACAATTACCTCTCATGCTACCTACTTTTTTAAATGCAACGTCGCAGCGGTACACATGAGTTAGCTTCTCAGTGCAAAGTGCTATATTGGACGAACAGGCAAGCGCCTGAATCACCGACTTAGGGAGCACCGGCACGCTGTAAACGCTCTATCAGGTGCTGGCCACTTAGCTGACCACTGCCGAACGTGTAGTCGTAAATGCTCCCTGTATTTTCATAACACGCAAGGGTTCGGACGGCTCGACAGGCAGCTACATAGGGAAATATTTGAACCATTGTGCATCTAAAAAGCTGCTGATAAATGTGTAAGCACTATATCACTGACACTCACTGATAAGGAGTGATGTACCTTGAGAAGAAGTTGATGAATCC